>NW_026643169.1:1278193-2556386 GCF_028828195.1 Penicillium verhagenii
TTGATCGATGCAGCTGCCGATGACGACCTTACTTTACTGTTCGAGGAAGTGGAGGACGACAATGATTTTGCAGTAGATGATGGGGCAGATGAAGAGGATATGGGGTTGGATTCTTCCTCAGACGACGATGAGGACCAGGGTCCTAATGCGAACGACGACGACGAAGGCGAGAAAGAATTACAAAAGACCGAACGTAAAAAGCGTCGCACACAAAATGACCTCCGATTTCAAACCCTACGCAAGCGTGTCAAGATCGATCCTACTCTTACAACTACAATCCCCGCACCTCCACGGCCGAAGAAGAAATCCGAGCGAATCTCATGGCTTCCGACCGTGGAAGATGGTCCGACACGATCATCATCTCGACGGCAGACAATGGTCAACAAGGAAATGACGCATGCTCGTCTCAAGGACAGCCAGGAGAAGCGAGTCCGGATCATCGCAACCATGAAGGAGGCAGAGAAACGAAAGGCCCACCTTAAACCGAAAACGATGACCCAGGAGGACCATTTGGCAGTCGCCGAACGGATTGAGCGAACCAACAGCAAGAGTTTGAATCGATGGGAACAAGCAGAAAGAAGGAAAGCAGATGAACGACGGGCAAAGATTGAAGCACTACAGAACCGGCGACTGGATGGGCCGGTCATGTCTTACTGGAGTGGATTGGCTACATGGGTGAATGGTAACCTCACACGAGTGGGCCAAGCGGAGATCAAGGCAAAGGAGAAGGAAGTGCCGAAGAAGAGGAAGACCGAGAAGGAGAAGGAGGAGAAGTCTGAGGAAATAATGGTTCTGATCCACAAGACTCCAGGCGTTGAAGCTATCACCGATCCCTCTTCTACTGGCATTGCTACTGCTTCTTCAGCGCCTGTTTCTGTGCCTGATCCTGCGCCTGCGCCTGCGCCTGCTCTATCCACAAACCAAACATCTCAGTCTGACGGCACCTCAGCTCCGACAGCTTCAGAAGTTGCTACGGCCCCAGCGCCCAATCTAACTCCAACCCCCAATGTGGCCCCAGAAGCTGTCGACCAGGCCAGCAAACCAGATGGAAAACCAAACGAAAACCCACCGGATCAAATTTCTCCCAAACAGTCAACAATTGCACCAACGGACCCCGCAGTGAATCAAGAAAAAGAGGAGAAAGATGCAGACAAAAAGGCAGAATCAGCGCAAGAGCGGGAAAATTCCAACACACCTTCAGACCCCCCGCGCAAATCTCCCCACGGCTACCCCATACCTTACGTGGAGATCATAACTCGACGTGACCCTAGAAGCACCACTCCCAATGTCCCATCATCTGATAAACCGGCAAAGTTGCCTGTTACGGATGAGGTCGATGCTATGAACATGGATAAGGCTGAGCCCAAAACGGGCGAACCAACCACCAGCCAAGTCAACCCTCCCTCCACAAGCACAGGCACAAGCACAGACACACCGGCAGCATCAGAAACCGCCCAAATCAATACTTCCAGTGTACCGGAGCCCTCGTCGGAGCAGGTGACACTGCAATCGGCCACATCTGCGACCACGCCATTGGCCCCTCAGGTCCCTCAAACCCCTCAAGACCCTCAAGCCCCTTTGGCTGATGCAGCAGCCCTGCCCGCGCCACCCGAGATTAATGCGATCGCGGGCCCTGGTGTCCCTGGACTAGAGCTCCCAATTCAACCGCCCGCAGCTAATGAAACACCAGCCCAACCCGAGATCCCATTACCCCCACCAATCATCGAATACACCGGGCGTAACTTGACAATCCTCGAAAACTTCGACGATAAGACCGCGCACAGCAAGAAGTACAGTATCTACTTTAACGCCAGGAGGCCTGCGCGATTATCCAGTATGTTTTCCCCCCTTCTATCTTGATTCGTTGAAACAAAACTAATTATTTTCTTTTTTCTTTCTTAGAAATCTCGTCTTCCTTGTGCGTCATCACTTCATTACCATCTCGTTATCGGGATCCCGAAACCTCCCTTCCATATGCAAACTCTTTCGCATACGGGCAAATTCGAAGTCTTATTTCGAAGGGGTACATCTGGAGCTCCATGCTAGGTTGCTTTGTAGGACCAGCAGAAACCGCAGCCCGTGGTGTACCCGCGCGATTCCTGGGTAAAGAGAAGGGTTCCGACGAACATGATAAGGAACCAGAGAAGACCCCGGCCGAGTCAGCGGAGAAGACGGAACCAGTCAAGGCCGCAGCGACCTCGACCGACCCGATGGACGTTGATCGATGAAGCCGTGGATGTTCAAGAGCGGAAGGCGGCGAAATTGTGGGAAATTTTTAAGTGAAAGCGAAAGCGAAAGTTGTACGATATGTCATAGCACTGTATAGATACCCAATCCAAGTTTAATCCAAACAGACTACCGAAACAAGGTCAAATGTCAACATCATCCCTACTCCACATTGAATCATAGACTTATTTGTGCCCATGAAAACTTTGTTTCCGTGACACCCCTCGACTGGCTTCCCTTTGAGCGGACGACTCCATCCTTGACCAAGGGATTTCTTCCAACTCTAGCGCTTCAACCCTAATTCTTTTCCCTCCTGGGCTCTCCAGGGCTGTCTCCAATTTTAGCGGCATTATGTAACGTGATTGTATTCCCAAAGGGGGAAGAGTAAAAAAGTTGCCCCTGGGCCTATGACGACGAGAGTCAAAACAGACCGCCAATTCCATGGTGTCGAAGCAAAGACAATGAAAACTCTGAAAAAAAAAGGGCTATGATTCTGACATGACACACGAGAAAATCCTTCCAACCAGTTTCCACTCCACAAAAAAATCGAAACAGAAGATGGATCGATCGAAGTATTCGTAGGGCTTGTGTGTATGTGTAGTACGCAACGTAGTACATTATGTAAATGCCAAAATGGTCTAGGTACTCAGTATGAATTCTGCTCATTGGGGTTTTCTCCGTGTTTCTTTTTTGGTTGATTCGATTCCCGGGCCCACTCCATCTGGACTGTGGATTGATTTGACGTCGTAGAAGTCTGAAACTGATTCTAGGCAATGTTGTCAATGTTCAACGTCGATTATGGCTGTAAGGCAACAGCTACGGAGTCTTCTCCATAATGGCTGACTCCGCAGCCCCAGAGAGACCCAGCGACCCGAAACAGATCAACGTACGATCGACGATTAGTATGATCCAGACTACCGGACTGAAGGATCAGTGCCTAAGTACCTTGTAGGTATAGTATTTCTTAGAAAGATAGATGGCTCTGCAGAATCTGGTCTAGAATTGTTTATCGAGTGGGACATGGGCCAAGCAACACGCACCCTGCCAAGTACCCAAACAACCAAGCAAAGCAACCAAGCACGGACTCGACGTGTCAAGGGTGTGTCACAGTGGGGGGGGACGAGAAGTTGTTCTGGGGGTTCGAGAACGCCGATCCAATTTTTATTTATTTTTTGTTTCTTTCTTTTTTGTGATGTGAGTACCTTTTGGGAGTTGTGCTCACGCCATCGTAGTCGTCATTTTATTGTATGTGAGGGAATGGGTGAAGAGAACATTTAAATGTGATGACATGATATTGCGTGGGAATGTGTCTATTATAGAATTCTATGTGGCCATTGATTCATTTGGAAAGGGTATCTGGAGCTTTGTCAGTAGTATAACGTGATAACCCCTCGATCACGCCAGATCCGACTCCCCCCGGCGATTGGCTCCCTGCTCTATGCAGACTATGCACACAAACCGGGAAATCGGGCTGCAGAAAGTGCGTATCGATAGGGCACGGGCACTACTCGGAGTTCTAGACTGGATCGGAGCTCTCATGCGTATGCTTTGGAGATTTCCGATTCTACTGCTTTTTGGGGGTACCTCTAGATCTTTTTCTCGGCTGGATCGAGAAATCAGGATGTGTCGACGTAGTATGTTGTATTGTATTGTGTCTTTGTTGCGAGAAAGGTCCACTAGGATAATTATAGGGACAAATGAGAATCGACAAGCCAACCACTGTTTGCGGAGTCTGAGTCATCCAAGGTCTGGACACATTGCGTGTACTGAGTACAAAGCGGGTAAAAGAAAAGAGGGAAGTGGGGGAAGACAAGTCGATCATCCACGAAAGTCTAGAACTATGAGCACGTTCTCATCTCGATTTTATTATTTAGGAACTGGAAATCCCCAGTCTTTTCTTCTTCTCCAGACTAAACAACCTTGATAAACCCTCTTTTTCCTTTACCTTATCAGCTGCATATTGCTATATCCATTGGCCATATAGACTTTGGATCGGTATGTGACCCCTTATCTCTGATTCCCCCCACTCCGGATGATAAACGCCGGTCAATTCTCGTTAGTGACACAGAAAACTGACTTGGCCTTATCAGTCATTCTCTCGACTTGTTTCCTAGTGAACATACATATTTGCCACTCCCCTCCAAAAATAATAAGAGGGGAAAAATTCCGAAACAGAGCAAAGAAGAAAATCCATTCCAATCAATCCAAGATTCAAGGAAATTTTTTTTTAAAAAAAAGATAATCATTTATCTGCATCAAGCCGAGAATTCCTGAGCGGTCAAGAGACAACAAAGATAATCCCTCACGATCCTCGTGCTCCTCAAATCCGGAGTGCTCCACACTTCCCAGTCCAGGGCGCAAGGTACACAAGATAAGATAATTGAGGCATTTGAACGAAGCCAATTCGGCTTCACCGCCATCCATATGACTCAGTCAACTTCTCACCGTCGTTCTCCCTCTGCTCCTCATACAAAGTCCAAATTGTCTCGTCCTGCTTTACATCGGAGAGGCACTTCAGCCCTCAACGTCTCCATCTCTAAGCTGGGTGCTGGTTCGGCTTCGGGACATACTCGTGCGAGCAAGGACGACGACGAATTCGATATGGCCGCTAGTTTCCTCAACTTCTGGTAAGTCTCAATCTTCTGTCTACCCTTTCAATTCCTATTACACTTTTTTCTTCTTCTTTGTTTCTTTTGTCTCGGGCAAAGATCTCTTATCAGTGGCCCCTGCAGGGACAATCGTGTCCTTGCATGCCATTGACCGTCATCAAGCTTGTGATCCTGATTGTATAAAAATTTAAAATGGAAGGCTAATCCGTCCTCAGTGCCATGTGCGAAAACCAAATTACCGTCCCCAACAACTCCATCCTCTATTGCAGTGAAAGGTATGTGCCATGTTTCATTCCTATCTTACCTTGACTCCTATTTATAGGACCTTGTTCCTCCCCATCTACCCTTTCCCAATTGCCCTTTACTTCTATCATATCCTATCATATCCTATACTTCATCATATCATATACTATACTATATATTTCAAGAGAGATATCACTAACTCTCAACCTCAGCTGCCGCCGCAAAGACTCCTGCAAACCTCTCTCCGCCTCACTACCATCAATGTCTAACATGTCCTCAATGACCACAACACCCCCTCACTCCCCCCCTCTCTCCCCACGCACAATCGTGGCCCCCATGACGCCCACTCGCCCCGTCCCAGGCCTCCGCATACCCGAGAACAACCACGACGGCCGCTCAGATCTTGACCCCACCGAATGGAAGCCAGTATTACTGTCCTCCCGCTCATCCACCAGCCTAGCCTCCTCCGACGCCTGGAACTACCTCTCCCAGTTCCACGGCGGCAACGAGGCCCTCCTGGCTCGCCGTGCCGCTCGCAGCACCTCCAGCCTCCCCGCCCTGGTCGGCGGCACTGGAGTCCACGGCGCCACCGTGCCCCCATCCCTAACCAACACGCCCTCCACCGTCGCCAGCTCCTTCAGCAGCACGGCCTCGGACGACCACGAGCTCGGCCTCATGTACAGCGTTACCTCGGGTGCCGGCTCGGTCCACCGCCCCCTGCCTCCCCGTCACAACCCCTACTTCGGCAGCATGACGGCCATGAACAAGAGCAAGGGCGTGGACTTGGTGGTTCCGCATCTGGGACCCGTCGCTCACGACGATGTGCCCGTGGAGGTTGTGGATAGTGCGGATGTCTGGGAAGATGCGCATGAGAACCAGCGTGTGCTGAAGACGGCGCCGATTTCAATGGTGCAGAGCGGCGGGTCCGCGCGTCTTCGTTCCGCTTGATGGATATACGAAAAAACATTTCTTTTCTAGATGAAGCCGGTTTTCTTTACTGGGTTTCGGGTCCCTTTTTTGGCTACTACTTTTTTTTATATTTGATGGATCCCCCGGAGCGTGGGGGATTGATTGGTTTTTGTTTGATGAATTTGCTAGATGGACTTGAACTTGAGTTGGCTGGTAGCAAAGAAACTAGAATATAATGACTGCAAAGCAATTATACATTGACTCTTGAATTATGAATACCTGAATACCTGATCCGCACGGGCGACGGGCTGGCAGCTCATGTGACCAAGTATCGTGTCTCCGGGGCGACAATCCAACTTCCTTCTCCCATCGATGTTATACTTTCCCTACACCTTCCATGGCTTCACATTTAAAATCTCTCCGATCGGTCTTCAATGTTAGACAAATATCTCGCCCCTGTCAAGTCACCGCTCACAGATCGTTTGTCAGCTTGCCAGTGGAAATACCTACTAGTATCGATGAGGAGACGCTTCCTCACTACGACGCGAAGCAATGCTACCCCGTACACATTGGAGACCTATTTAATGATAGGTATCGTGTCACCGGAAAGCTTGGCTATGGAGCCTACTCAACTAGCTGGCTATGTCAGGATATTCAGTACGCAGCCACTGCCCTTGCTAGCTTAAGACATCTGCACTATTCTTTGTGATATTCGGCATCGGTGCGTGTTGCTAAACTTAACTAGAAACCAAAGCTATATTGTGCTGAAGGTATCTACATCACTGCAAACTTTACCTTCTACAACGAATCGCGAATTCAAAAGTTACGAGCACCTTGCAAAAATAAACTCGGCACACCCCGGACAATCGCTGCTTCGAGAGCTCTATAACTCCTTTGAGCTCCGGGGCTATACTGGAAACCACCGGTGTCTCGTCCTACAACCGATGCATATGACGCTTCTGGAGACGATGAACCTAAATCCAAAGCCATTTGATCTCCTTCTTCTTAAGATGATGGTCCGACGACTATTATTGGCACTTGACTATTTACATACCGAAGCGAATATTACCCATACTGGTACTATATTTCGCAAATCTAGAGAGGAAATATTTGAATGCTTATCTGACTTACGCTAGATTTGAAAACTGATAACGTGATGCTTAGCCTAGAGGATGCTACGATGCTGGCCGATTTTGCGAATGAAGAGATCAGGCAGCCAAGCTCTAGAAAAATCATAGATCAATCGCGTACCATATACCAAAGTCGAAGTTTTCGCCGACCGTCAAGAGGGAAGAGCTTCGGTCTTCCAATCCTTTGTGATTTTGGCGAGGCCAGAATCGGGAAAATACATGAGTCCGGGCCTTTCGTACAGCCGAATATATACCGAGCACCGGAAATCATATTCGAGATGGCATGGGGGAGTGCTATTGATATCTGGAATTTGGGTGCTTTAGTAAGTGCTGTCAAAAAAAAAAATCTCGTTCGTGTGCTCTGCTAACAAAAGCCTAGATTTGGGATCTCTTTGAAGGAAGACATTTGTTTGGGAATATTTTCGATAAGAATGGCAATCATGATCCTTTCAAACACCTTGCATTGATGGTCGCTTTGATTGGGCCCCCGCCGGCCAATTTTGTGCAGCGCAGTGAGACTACGGGGCAGTGCTTCGATCGCAATGGTAAGACCGTTGGATTATCTTTTCAGAATCTAATTCGCGCTGATATTGATTCTTGCAGGTACCTGGATTGCTCATGAAGACGCGCTTGTACCGCAGGAATCTTTAGAAAGTCTAGAAAAGCGACTATCTGGCGGTGAAAGGGAATCTTTTCTTCGATTTCTTAGATCTATGCTTAAATGGCTACCAGAAGACCGCAAGACCGCAAGACAGCTCCTTGATGATCCATGGCTGCTTTGAAACTAGTAAATTCTACTATTTCATAAGAGCGGTCCCCTATTTTTCAAAGAGGTGGGCCGACCTGATCTCTGGAGTGACGAGTCTGAGGTGGAGTTAACATTTAACCTCCGGAACCCTACCACGTCGTTACATATAATATACTCCCAAATAGGAAACAACCACCGCAACACCAGCAAATGTTAATTGGGACAGGGGACAGGAAGAAGCAAAATAAAGTTGAACTTTAGAATAACCTTGGAACTCTTGTAGCACCTAAAGATAAGGGAAAGAAGAGAAAATATAATTTAAAACCGACATCGTAGGAACAAGCCGAAAAAGGAAACAGATATCGGAGGGATAGCAAGGCAAGTACTACTAGTAAACCAAATATAAAACACAACTTTGAATACGCGTCAAGAGCAAGCACTAAACACCAGTTGACATCCAATCATCTGGGCACCAATCGGTCCCAAATAGATTGATAACTAAAAAAAAAAAAATCGACCCACTTAGGTAAATAGAAAACTCCCCGGATCCGGGGTAAAGATAGAAATCCTGGACGCCCCGGCTGGAGGTTTGAATACCACCCAAGCGAGATAACGAAAGTAAAAAAAGAAAAAAATTGCCACTTATCAATAACCAGCGGTCATTGATGAACGAGATAGCTTCAGCTGAAATGCTGATGGCCCGGGTGGCAACTCGACGATAAGACGAGTGACCAACATTGTTAGAAAGAAAACCGATACCTTCCAATCTCTCCAATTAGAGACCAAACTCCAAATTTAGACAAATGAGAGCCCTCCACATCGTAAATGAATAGAGAGGGCATATCCAAGCTCGGCTACAAGCTCGGATTTCTCATCTAAAAGTCAGGAGAGGTGAAGCAGCACGTGTAGCAACCGGACGCAGCGTTGAAAACGGGCGAAGACTAAAAATAAATATACCTCGGTTAGTCCGACCAGTCCAAGACCAAATCCAATCCAATCCAATCCAATCCAGCCCACTATCCAACCTAGAGGACAAGGACAAACAACTCAAACCCCCCAACCGCAAGAAAGAAAAGAGATGTTCATGCAAAAGGAAAAAAAACAGGGACAAAACTCACATAAGGCTGCGCACACTGCGCCTGATCAGGACTCTGATAACACTGACCCAAACAGAACCCATTCCCCTCATCAACACCATGCGACTTCTGCGGCAAAACAGGCGCAACATTCGACCCCGGCGCCATCGGATTCCCAACAGGCGCAATATCGCCGCTACCAGGCCTCGAGTCCGGAATCGGCGCGACATCCTGATCAACGGGCGTCGGGGCATTCCCGCTCCTGTCATCCCGGCTCTCGCCCATCTGCGGCCCGTTCTCCATCAAAGGCGGCGACCCGTCGCTGCTCGAGTCGTCGCCGTGCGTCTGCGTGAACCCGTTCCCGTTCCCGCCCGTGTAGCCGCCGTGCTTTGTCGATGCGCCGTTGTAGCTCTCGGCGTCCGGGGCCTTGGGGAGGCCGGCGGGGGCGGGGAAGCCTTCGTGGGCGTGCGGGGCGTGCAGGCCGTGGTTTGGGGCGTGGGAGTGGCCTGCGCGCGCGGAGGGGGTTGCGGATGCGTGGGCTGAGGCTGAGACTGAGAAGGGCATCGAGGCGGAAGCTGAGGCGGCGTGCATGTTGATGTAGTGGCTTGCGGACGACGAGACCATGGGCGTCATGTGATAGTGGTAGTTTGATGGGCGCTGGGGCATCATTGAGGCTGATGCGGAGGCGGATGCACTTGGTGCGTGCATGTACTGGTGGTAATTGGCGCCGTGGCTCTGGGCGGGCATCATGGAGGCGGAGGAGGATGGCGTAGCGGCGTACGCATCTTGGCCGTTGATTCCGCCGATGTTGCCGTTTGCTTGGCCTTGTGGGATTGGGACGGAGCCCAGGCCGAAGGGCATGGGGACGGCTTGGGCCTGGGTGTGGGCTAGCACGGTGGCTAGGGTGAGGAGGGAGTAGTGCATCTTGGATACCCTTTTTTCCCCTTTGGTTCTGGCCTGGTGGCTAGGTTGGTGCTATACTGATGTTGCTGATACTTCTACTGCAGGTATAGCTGTTTGTCGGTTGGCAGTGTCGATGTCGATGTAGAAGCCGGTGCCGATGCCGAAGGTCGAATGTCGGGATGTCGAGAGTCGTGAAGAGGGAGAAACTACGCGAGGGCCAATCGAGTACATATTCGAATGCTTCTTTGTCAATTCCAAGGGGCGTGTTTTGATTGCGCGTGGTAGGGGCATTTTTGGGGTGCGCGGCGTGGAATGTAGGTTTGTATACAAACCCGGCGCGCGCTCCATACAATATGGGAACATCGAGTATAGATTGGTTAGATGGCGAATCGTGGAATCAGGCTTGTTGGTATTTCTTGTTCGGTTTAATCTCCCGAAAGAAACCAGTAAGTCCAGTATTTTAACATGAAAATTCTTTCCGGAACTCTGGGATCAAAGAGAACAGTTAGTAGTCACTTCATATCCCACCTGGAATCCTGGATAGCATAGTAAGACGTGTTGGCTCCCCACATTCCATGCGATTTTAAGTGCTTAGTCACTATCTGAATGAGATCTATTTATGAGCAAAATAGGGTCCAAGATTATTGGTCCAAACTATCCAGCCAATAAGAAATGAAAAGGAGAGGAAACTTGGATCAGTAGATGGATTGCCTTGTTCGCATGACCTGGCGAGATCTGACAGGTCACACGGTCTAAGACTCTAAGAACACCAAGAGGTCCATGAGATCGAGACGAAATTCCAAAATCCAATTATAATCCAGTCGTATTGAAGGGTAATTATGACCCAGCAATAGTAACCATCAACATCCTTGGTTGAAAGGATGTCAATTTGTCACGGGTTTCTCACTAAGCGTTAGTGTAACATTTCCAAGCTAGTGGCGGCGTATGTCACTTCTTCACAGTCCAGTGCAAGGCTTAAAAAACCTATGAAGTACATATATAAAAATCATTTAAAAAAAAAAAATAAGAACAAATAAGAAAAAAATAATAAGAAAAAATGAGAAAAAAAAAAGAAAATTAAAATTAAAATAAAAGTAGAAAAATAATGAGTAGATTAAGGCTTGATCAATCCCACATGCACTTGGACATGCTTGTAGACTGGATCAATGGCAGGCTTAAACTCGAGGCAACATCACAGTCGAAACATCAGGGGAAGGGGAAAAAACGAAACGCCGATGTTTGGTTAATTACAGCCGCTTACCAGCTCACTGTGTCTGAAGCCGATCGAAAATCAGACATGCATTGATGGTTTCTTGGTTTCTTTTCTCCCATTAGCCTATGATGTTCTTGTGACACGCTTGCCACTGGTATTGGTGTCGATGGTCTAAGCTAAGGGTACATTTTCTCATGTACTCTCTGCGTTTGTCATGTTGGTCTCGTTAGTCTCAGTCAGCTCCAACGGCAACAACAAAAGGGGCGAAAGCCGCGCACGACACCCATGTTGTTGTCAACACCCCCAAGAAGTCCCGAGGTTCACAAATGGAAGATAGTTGTAGAATCAAAGTTGACTGAACCGTTCTCCCGGGTGGATCGGCGACAGGAACTGCAGGTACTGGAGTTGCAACCCCGGATGCCTTTCCGTAACAAGTCTATTCGATCACAGTGACGATGGGATCCGTCACGAGATCAGATTGGCTTGAATTGGGAGCTCGAGGGTTCCGAATGTCCGGATACTTTATCCTCAGCTCGACCCATTTCTTTTGTTTCTCCCCTCACGATCTTCAAGTTCAAAGTTCCCTTCACAGAGGTTAGGATAACCTCTCTGGATTCGGGAGACTTTGCGAATACTAAGTGACAGCGTTTCATCAACCCGTATTCTATGAATCCCTTTCAAAAGATCTCATGTTCCCACGCACGGATCGGACGAGTCCTGGCGCTTTGTTTCGGTCGGTCAAGGGCGAAGACAGGTGGAGCCGGGGCCCCAATGAAGTTACCAGGAAGCATTTTCCATGATGGAGCCCAATGGCCAACACAAGCAGAAAAGACCCATATTAGGGTTGGTTTTTCCCTCCTATCCTTCTCTCGCCCTTGACAAGAAAGCAGCACAGGCCTATCTCTCTAACTTCAGACCTTCTATACTAACCAGAGAACGTTTGTTGCAGCCCGCAAAGACCTCAAAAGATTTTGGTCTCTCCGATACACCGACGTGATGAAAATGAGTGTCACGGTATGGCTAGGATGGGAGGCTTGAGTTCTGCTTACCCCAGTGGAAATCAAATCCCTTGAACCTCGTCGCCGAGGAGTCACACCGACAATGCCTAGTAACCACAAGTCGACATCACCGCCATCAAAATCAATGACATCGGTGATCAATGATGATGAACAGAGAAGTTACTGACGCGGGAAAGCCCCTGGCTGGAAATTTCATTGCCGACCGGATTGCGTGGATGAAGGTTGCCATCATCGATCAAGAGAGCCACTCAGGGCACTGACATCTTTGACTGACTTTAGGCAAGTGTAGTTCCTCGGTCCTATATTGTCACCACTGAGCGGGAGAGTCGTTCGCTACTAACGTCATTAGCTGTCATAGGCAAGTCCATTCCTTCTATCTCAAGACGCTTCCTGCGAACTCGCGAATGAAGACCCTTTGTCGCCCTCGCTCTTCTCGCCCTGTAGTCGGTATCAGTATTCATGTCGGAAGCTCATGATGTACTTTCCACCTCTCTTTCCTTGATCAACTTATGTCTGGCGAGTATCGATGCCAACCAGGCATGCATGAAACATCGTGCCCTCACCATGCCACGAACCGTATAGCCAATACTGAGCTGGGAGCGATGTGACTTTCCTCGTGGCCACATGATATCGAAACTTCATCGAGATAATCATAACCATCAATATGCGACGTCGGCGAAGCCTCTGATGATCCCTGCAATGAAACTCGGCGACGAGTGGATCGGTATATTGCTGGACAAGCTACGGGCGTAGCCGTTCTCTGCCATCAATGAGCTTAAATCATACAAAGGATACTGATGGCGGACCAGGTTCACTGAATGAACATGCAATGTCCACGGTCTGCCCTTGCGATGTATGCAGCTGTGTCTTTCCCCGCCTCGACATCAGATGAACATATCCCTGCAACCGACGCATCCCACAAAAACACATTGAACACGGTCTTGTTGTTGAGCAGGATTAGTCTTCCGACGACTTTCGGATAATACTTGTTGCAAACAAGAAAAAGCAACTCAAGACGAATGGGTCTAATGGGGGACGGGACACGATGGCTAAAGCTTTTCCCTGCCCTGGATAGATTTAACCTATCAAAGTGTGCCGGACTCCCCCAGAGCCTATGCTGGACAGTGTTCATGAGATGAGCTTTTACTGTCCCCGTTCCATAACTTCTACCCTTTCTGCACTTGTGCCACATGTTGACTCAATATGACTTTCTCGATCGAATCAATGCATTTCGTAAGAAGGCATTGGTTTGGGTTCTAGGTTTCCAGAAAGTCTTTCGGCGACTTTTATTCAATGACCCTCGCAAATTATGGATGAAATCCGACCCTGATGGTGGCAGCAGAGTATAGAAAGACAAGGCTATAGCCACTCTCTACCAAGAATATGTCAAAATCCGTCAGGGAACTGACTGGTTTCTCCTGAGCGGCTGGAGAAAAAAATTTGCAGAATGACGATGCAGGGTCCACCATTGAAAACCTCTGGCATGCATACTGATTGTGCCTTTCTATAAGGCGCCTCGATGAAGCAATGGCACCTCAGAAGTTCTCGTTGAGGATATCGTTGAAACTGGACAGCCGTCGACTTTCGCTCGGTAATTTTTTGTCCACGATCGAGAAATGGTGACCTACTAGTAGGATTGGCGATTCCGACGAAGATTGAAGGATCTGTGTGGAAGGAAGGATGGGGTGAATAATACCCTTCGTAAGGGATTTCGAGAATCAAGACCCAGGGTTGAAGATATGAGGTTGAGGGACGGGTTCAAAGGGGCGGCGGTGCAGGCGCGCCTGCCGAATTCGACGGATTGCTGGTTTTCTGCGAAAGGAAGGCGCGAGTCAGCATTAACATTGAGATCACTTGATCCATCATTTCAATGGCCCAGTGGTCCAGGCTGCTATCCATCAGTCAACCCCTTCAAGGATACAAGCTTCATGGTTGATTGCCTCCCTCAAGCCAGCACGGTGAAGTTTGTATCCCTGAGGTTCTCCAGGACACTGCCACTCTGTGGTTTCCCTCTATTCAAAAGACTCACCAATACTTAGTTAGCTGACCTGCCGGACAAGGAGGAACTAATCGAATTCTCATCCTGGACCGCGCGATGGTTTGTTCCCGCCGAACCCCTGTTGGCGAATAGTGACAAGATCATTCCTTTGACGCTTGGTCAAGAGCTAACTAGACATTGTTGGACATATTACCGATCCGATATCCGTCATCCCATGAAACACAGCCCTTGCGAGCTGTGTCTCTGATGTTTTCCTGGTTGTGAGTTGTGTCTGGGGTCGACGGTTTGCGCGATACGGCCCTAGAAGATCAAGTTAATACTCATCTGATGTGGATCAGTACCACAGGCTGTGATCCAAGTGATCGTGACAAAATCAGCTTATTCCTGCGATGAGATCTGTGGACCAGGAAGTGTTCCACAAGAGTTTCCGCAGTGTCGGCAATCTTTCATGACTTGCAGTGAGAATGCAAGTCAAATCCAATGTGTTTTCACCCGGAAAGAGCCCGATCCACGCGCATTCAGGCTGACCCAATAAGGGCCTCGGGCCCGAGGACCGACTTGACCAATGAATCATCAGGTCAATCTTCAAATCGGCCAAAGAGCGAAAGGAATATGAAATATCAAATGCGATTTTACAATCTCAGCCTCCAAATAAAAGGAGAAAAGCAGCCTGACGTGTCCAAAGGGCTAAGGCGAATCGTTTTTATCGATACTTCGTTGAGTCCGAGGAAAAGCAAAGGCACAGCCGTCGATTGGACGGTATCTTTTTCCGGACCCAAAGAAAGTCGCCTACATTTGGTGCAGAATCACCAGGTCATAGATCAGGATCCGCATAAGTTGTTCAGTCAACCTGTGGTATCTGCGCTCGGGAAACCGGAGGAATTGACAAGTCCCCGGGAATTGGAGCCGCTAGTATCGAATTGAGCGTGCAATGGTCCCTGTTGGGTCCAGTCATTACGCCTCGTACTGGGGGCGATGATGGAGTTCTGTGGACTGGCGGGGATCAATCCATCATCTCGTGCATTCCGATCGACTTTTTCCCTTCTTTAGCAAACATCCCGACTTTTTCTCTTCAAGGTCTCTCTTCAAATCTATTCTGCAAATTTTCTCTCCATTTTCATGTTTTCTCTTCCCCAACGGAACAAAGTGAACCGTCTCTTTGATCTGAGTGTGGATTCCTAACAGGTACATATTGCAAACCGTATGGCCGACCGCATTCTGCCCTTGACACCTCTTCCCGCGCCCCCCGTTGAATGTGAAATGCATCGCCTTTTCTACGTTTCTGCAGGCCTTTCCGTATCTCTTTCCCCCCAACCCAGTTGATCTTATTCCATTCATCGTTTCCTACGTCTTTGTCTTCTCTCCCCGTACTGACTATCTTTCTGAGGAGGTCTCTGATTCCTCACAAGAACAACACAACCCAATAGAGAGGGGTACCTGATCAAGCCATCCTGGCAACATCGTGTGTGACAACCCCAGCTCTGAGTCTCCTCCCATCCCCCTTCAAGTGGTTTCCCCGTAGCCTCGCTTTGACGAAGTCCGATTCAACATGTCGGATCGACGCCCAACGAATGATCTACCTGTTAACCAGGGAGTCCCAGGACGGGACGACTTGAGGCAGCAAGCCTCTTCGACTGGAACTCCAAGGTATGTGGCAAGTTTCCATCTCTTGCTATCTGTTATCTGCTTGATACCCTCTGCCTTTTTCTCTCGGTGATGGACCTTCACTTCAAATGAAGCAGAAAGACATCACAAGCACAAATTAAGAGTTAGCGCACTTGTATGATCTTCAGGCTGAAATATCGCCCAACTTGGGTGATCCGGGTAGAAGCAACACTTCAAGTTCTATCGGCACTTCCAGCGGTACGTCCAGCGCAAGTTCAGGCCAAGAACCCCCCGAGATTGTGCATTATCGTGCCTTGGTCAACAAGCTGTTGAGCTTCATCGCTACTGGCGACGAGGAGGCGGTGGCCCGTGTTATCTCCACCATTCGGACCGGCGCCTCGCACGACCAAATCCTCGAAGAAATCGATCTCCTCACCACAGGCCTCAGCCTTGCAAACGGTGACACTAACGGTACTCACCCTGGTCGTTCTTGATATTTAATCCCCAATCCCCGACGAAATCTCCCGAGTTCCGAAACTTCACGTCCCCCTGAAGATAGGTTTTATTGGATGTTGAAATATTCGGGTATGGGTGGACTACCATGTCGCGCCCGCGGAGATTGGATTTTGGAGATTTTGACGATTGATGAAGTCCTCTGGGATTGATATGAGCGGGTGCAATGTGAAATTGAGTTGAACATTGAGAAGGACCGACACATGGCGTTTGATTTTGCAATCTGTCGTTGTTTTGTTTTTTAATTAGCAGTGCGCATCTTGGCTTGGTTGAATGGCTCCCCTGTACTGCAGACTCTCCATACTCCAGATTCAAGACTCAGACTTTTTGAAGTCCCTGATTTGAATGAAGGTCACAAAACAGTACATCAAGGACCGAGTACCAATACTGTTAATATGTTAATACAGCCGCAGGTTTGTTCGAGTGGCAGAGACTTGGGAACGTTGTGGCGACAAATCAGCATGAAAACGGTATATCCTGAGCAAAGTTGGATGATGAAAAAAGATTGCAGACCCCAGAAGCAGAATCAAGCTGTGGTCGATAATCTGGAACGCGAGGGGAAGGTACATTTGCCCCTGATATCATCAACGTTGGCGAATGTTAGACTTCATCCATGGGTGGCGCTATGACGTTTCTAGGGCTGATCAACGCCACCAAAAGAAAGCTTGGCTTCACTTTCGCCTTCAGATAACGGAGAGAGAAACCTATGTATGGAGGAACGTGTTGTCTGCGACCCGTGGTCAAATCAAGCCTCAGTTATCACCTGCCATGGCATCCCCAACCAAAAAGCGAGTCCAAGGGTTGCATGGTTTCGAAGAGGCAGAGACATATGCAATGATACGTAAGTACCCCGACAGGGACAGGAACACAAGAACACGGTATCCATCAACCTTTTCTGACCCTGCGACCCAGGCTCACGGCTCTTTCCTTGCCTAGGCGTGCGGAGCCGGGGGAAAATATGAAATTCCTTCACCAGGGTACAAACTTACTCATAAGAGAAAAAAAGAGGAGTGGTCAGATGAGATCAGGACCAGCCTAATAAATAACTTTGGCAACATCGGCTCGCACTCAAAAGGGACAAGCGGAAGTGTATCTGTGGTCCAGTGGGCTGTTACGGATTCATTCTCCGTACTTTCGGAGCAATAGCATCACGGCCTGTGGAGCAGCATTTGCTTGTCTCTGTGCGAGCCAGTCATTCGCCGAATACCCTGGAACTCTTTTCCCGCAGGGCAAGGCGAAGGCACAGATTTCTGGGAATCTTGGCGGCATCTCTCTTCGACTGGGTAGCGAATCTTGACTGACCTTGCCCCCTCAGCAATGTCTGTGACGGAGGCGAGCGGTGGAAGTGGAGCCGAGAACAAACTTGAAAATACCCTTGTTGATCCCTGAGGAAAATCCGATGGCTTGGTCACGCGGCGACTGAGTCGAGAGTTGACACGACGGACGGGTGTGGTTTGTGTTTTTGGATACTTTGATTCTGGCCTACTTACCCGCTTGGACTAGCAGGAACGTGTTCATCGTTGAGTATCCTGGACGAGACGACACCAGCCCTCAATCACCGGTCACCGCTACTTTAATCTTGCCAACTCCAACCCCCAGATCCCAGAACCCCGATCCCCGTCTCGTTTCACCTCACATCATCTCCTCTCATGCCATCACTCCCCTGGAATAATCGTGCATCCCGGTACAAACGACCACCGACCCTTGCCGAATCGACTACAGCCGAATCACAATTACGTTCTCCTGTCGTCACCAGTAGAAAGTGCGCCAAACTGCGGCGAAAACCCCGCAGCGATAATAGAGCAGGGGTAATCACGCGTAAAGAAACAAGAATCCGACCCTGGCTGATACCACAAAAACCTACCCCATGTTACCAACAACTGCGAAATTTCCCTGGCAATACCCCACAGCCTAGCACTAACTCAACCTCCAAACCACAAATCACGCCGCGACTGGAAGCCCAAGCCTAAACAGATCCGTCTCGTCCCACCTCGGCGTCATGTTTCCAATGCGTCTACGTCCACACCATGCAGCCTCAGCCTGAATCTGAGACCCAGGCGCCTGGCCGCGGGGTCAGTAGACAAGATTCTTATCATGACGTCCGTCTTCTTGGTGAATGATTATCTCGAGTTGCTATGGGAGTCATCTCCCTCGAGCTCAGATCATCGCATTTCATGGTTCAAGTCGCCCAGACTGATTGATCGTTGCGTTATGGGCATGGTTTATGGGTTATGGACGGGTCTGCATTGGATCCAACCGACGTGCATTGGAATTCATTCTATATCATGCGTTTATGCTGGGTTTATATACCGGTGCTTCATCCTGTTGGATATGGGAATGTGTTCTGGAGACCAACGCTACTGTGCTCCTTTTATGGGCATGCTGGTCAACTGGTATGATATTCAGTGTATGTTCACGCATGTGTTAAACATATTTCATCAATACTACTTCGAAGACGGGATCATTCCAAAGATGTTGTTCAAGTAAATTGTGACACTAACATTGAAAGATCTATCTCAAGTTATCCGGACTGGTCATGACTGCAGTACCTAAGTAGTAAGATATGGACTTTTTTGTGGGTACTAATCATTCATCTAAACCTTCGGTTCCAACATTGAAATCATCACATGTGCATGTATTGCAAGATGCCAAGGTGAAGGTCCTCTCGCTAGGCCACACACGAAAAATTGCCCATAGTTGTCCAAAAACAGCCCGTTCAAACGATACCAAAATGGGTTGGCTAAATTCATACACATATCAAGGATTGCTGCCAGATATGCATTGCGCAGCGAATTCCAAATTTGCTGAAATAAGGCCCGCAAGTTTTGAAGGGCTCAACACTATTGGACACAAGCTTATTATACATAAGGTGACCTCTTGTTCACCTCGTGGATCTTGAATGTTCGATATAAATATAGGTACTCCAGACTTGTGGAGATGGAATCCAATGAAGTAAAGTTAAGCACTAAGGGGAAAGGACAGAGAACGGTGAGGCACTAACGTAGTTCAGATAGCTGCTGCTAGCTGCTAGGTAGCACTGCACGGAGCATCATGTGATTCTCCATTAAAGTGACCCATGATCTTGATACTTGCTATGTAGCTATTACCTACTGGTATGTATACTGGTATACATATAAGAGTATGTAAAGACAAAACATTTGAATGATAGTCTAAGATTACGTGCATAAACATAGAAATTGCAAGAACTTTTTAAATGCAATGTTCCAATAAAAAAAGATATTCTTCATCTCGTTGATCCAGCTCACTTTTTAAAAACAATCTAAACACAAATCTGCAACCGGATGCAATCCATGGATCCTCATGATATACGTGAAACTTCTACCAGCTTACGGGGTGCAACGGCTGGTGAAACGGGGGTACAAAGAGCAGTCACGGACAGTGTAGCGAGCACACAACCAAGCCAGGAAACGCTCCAGACCAAGTCCGTAACCTCCGTGGGGAGAGGTACCGTACCTATTGGTTTTATGTTAGTAAAGTCATTCAGAAAAATAGTATCAAAAAGACGGATTCTGAGTCAAACTTACTTGCGCTGGTCAGTGTACCAGTAGTAAGGCTTGGGGTCCATGCCCTCGTGCTTGTAGGCAGCCATCAACTCGTTCCAGTCATCCATTCTCATACTTCCACCGACAATCTCACCGACACCGGGCATGAGAACGTCAACACTCTCGGTGACGCGGCGGTCCTCGCCATCCTTCTTCATGTAGAAGGCCTTGATCTCGGCCGGGAAGTGGGTGAGGAAGATGGGCTGGTTGATAATATCGGTCATGCGACGCTCGGCAGCTTCGGCGATATCATCACCGAACTTGTGGGGCTCGCCCTCCTCGTTGGGGATTTCGTGCTCAACCAACCAATCGATGGCGTCGGAGTACTTCATGCGGCGGAAGGGACGGGATGGGGGCTTGAAGTCGGGGTTGAGCTTCTTGATGTAAGCGGCGATCTCGGGCTCGGCCAGGGTCAGGTCAATGACGCGGCAGATCATAGCCTCGAGGTGGTCAAGGAGATCGGTGAAGGTGATGAAGTCCAGCTCGGCCTCGATGTGGGTGTATTCCGACAGGTGGCGACGGGTGAGGGACTTCTCGGCACGGAAGGATGGGCACACACAGAAGACGTCACCCAGGGAGGGAAGACAGGTCTCCAGGTACAGTTGGGAGGACTGGGTCAGGTAGGCGTTCTCGCCGTAGTAGTCGAAGCCGAACAGAGTGCTGCCACCCTCAACCTGGGTCTGCACCATAGCCGGGGGAGTAACCTCCAGCATGCGGTTCTCCAAGAAGGATGTGCGGAAGGCACGGAGAACGGCGGCACGGACCTTCATCACGGAAGAGGAGGTCTCACCACGCAGAACCAAGTGGCGGTTGTCAAGCAGAGTCTGGGGGTCGGCATCCTGGGCGACACGGTTGGTGATGGCCTCCTTGTCACCAGCGGCCTTGCCGATGATGGTAAAGAAGTCGGCGTGCAGCTCACGGTCGTTGGGGGCGTGTTGCTTAGCGGGAACGGCACGCATCTCACCGTGGATGGCCATGGAGGTCTCCAGGGTCAAGGTCATGATATCGAAAGTCTTGACCATGTCACCGGTCAGGATACACTGCAGGTATCCGTATCCATCGACGAGAGTGATGAAGACGTAGTCCTTCTGGGCGCGCATGCGGTGGACACGACCGAGAACGCGAACGCGGGTTCCAGGAGCATCGGACTCGGGGGTGCGCAGGTTCACCACTGCAGGGTCGACATTGTCCAAGCGAATGCGCACGGGCTTGGGCAGGGAAGCATCCTCCTTGATGACAATCTTCTTAGCCTCCTCCAGAACAGCCTGACGCTTATCGGCCTCGGCCTTCTCGCGAATGGCCAACTCGTGCTCCTTGGCAGCCTTCTTCTTGCGCTGCTCGAAGAGGTTGGTGGCCTTCTTCATGGCAGACTTGGTGGCGGGCTTCCACTCCAACTTGGCGGCCGGGTCGACATCCTCACCAGCGGCATCGGTCTTGGACTTGCGAGTCAAGTATTGGATGCCCTCGGTGGTGGGCTCGTGGTTAACGAGAGCGTGCACGAGAGTCTTGTAGGGAGCGGTCTCGGTACCGGTGGCGGTGGAATCGTCGTGGCCAACGTCCTCGTCAATGTAGATTGAGGGAGCCATGGTTGCAATTGGAATTGATAGAATGCAAAACAAGTATGCGCCCTATCAATTGAGTGTATATGGAGGGATCTAGAAAGGAACGGAGGGATCAGCGCGGAACGAATTAATAGTCTCATATGTGAGTCATCGCAATGGTAGATAAGAAAATATGCACAACTGAGATAAAGCGCACGTAAAGAATGCTTACCGGACTGGACGGTTCCAATACCAATCAGTAAAGAGAAAAAAGGGCACCAGGCCGAATCAAATGAAGAAAGTGACAGAATATTGATAGAGAGCGAGAAAGTTGGAGGGGTAAATTTCGATAGCACTTCCCCACATATGTGCCTCAGGCATCAGGGCATCCAACGGAGTTTTCTTTTTATGCCCCGTTGGGTTTTTTGGTTCTCAGTATTTTCAAATGTTAAAATTCGGCATTAAGCCTGAATGGTAATTAAACTAACGTTAATAGGATCCCCGACCGACTAGATGGGTTCTCGGCTTAGGAACATGGATTTTTTTTAAAAAAAATTCAGTTGACATATGGGGAAATTTGAGGCTGTAGATTGAGATTGGTTGATCGATTACATGCATAAAATCATACTGGGATTGAATCTATGCGCCTTCTGCTTTAGTCATGGTTTATGGTATGCGGCATATTGAATATGGATCAATTGATGTATTTGAAGATTTAAACTAAATTTTTTTTTTTCAATATTGTTTTGCGTTTTTCCAAGAAGATTACTGCAGAGAAAGTACATCTAAATCTATCCAAAGCAGTATAGTCCCAGTTCTCCAGTTCGCCAGGGGGCGCCAAGTGGACTGTGATTGGTGGGGCCTGATCCAGTTCTGCAGGAGCCACGGAACGTTGCTTCGGCATAAACAGAGAGAGATGAAGAGATTCATATAGAACAGCCACAATCATGGGGAAATATGTTAAAGTAGACATGTGTTACCGAGTATATACTAGCATGTTAGCTACTTGTATATATCTCATTTTGGCAGTTTATATAGAGAATGGAGTAAATTGGCCCCCCTTTCTTTATTTACCTTTACCTTTTTTTTCTTGTCTCTCCTTCTCCTTTTTCCCCCATAGAAATCGGAGCAATTTACCTTTCCTTCTAACATTGAATCATTTCCCCCCTTTTAAACCTTTTCCTTACTGAGGGATTCAACCTCACTTCCTTTTGAATCCTTACCTCTTCATTCCTTTACGTTTGGCTTCTTTTTTAGAGGGTTTCTTTGGGGGTTTCTTTCACGTAAATAACTCTCCCCTTTTTCCCCACCTCCTTTTCACTCTGATCTCATCATCTTTTCCCCCTTTTTCCTTCTCCAGCCTGGTACTCTTTGGGCCCATTTGTCCACTTATCCTTTTTCAGCTATTGACTGGTTTCCATTTGATCTTTTAGTCCTTTCTTTTCTTTTTTCTCTCTCTCGGCTCCGCACATCTGCAGGGTTGTTTTCTCTCTAGGTGTATACCGTGTGACATTCCCTTTCAAAAAAAAAAGTTTAGCCGCAGGTTCATCTCTATCCCCTTGGTCCCAGTCCCTAAATGGATAACACATTCCAATTGATATTCTACTAGACACGTCGCCTGGAGAAAAGAGGAAAAAGAAGAAGGAAGCTTCCTTTTCTTACGCGCCGAACCTTTTTTCTATTCTCCCCTTCTCCCCCCTTTCGAATCTCTCCCTATACATACCGCCACCACCGAACCTCGGTCGAAGCCAAACCAGCCCCCCCCTGAATGGTGTTCTGATAGCTTGCCTTGGAACAACATATTCCCCCTTGGTTTGGAAATTCATCTAAACCCCCGAGGGCCTACAGCTTTTTGGATATCGGGTGGATTATAGCCTCGCCATGCAAACCTCGGATGCATCGAGCATCCCGAACAGTTCGCGTCTGATCCCGCCTTCCAAATACAACTTGAACGGTGACACCGGTTTCTCCCACGGCGCTTATCACTCCAACCATAATACCCAAGGTTTCTCTAACCGCTCGCGTCGCGCCAATATCCCTGCTATAAATACTGCCGCCGGCCAACCCGCCGATATGAATTCCGGCTTCGATATGAACTTCACCCCTCTCCTGCCATCGCAGTTACTCGTTGGCAGTCCCTTCCAGCCTGGAACCCCATCCGCCTTCGCGTCCCCCCAGTTTGCGAATTTCGGTGGCTTCCCACAAGTCAATGCCAACGGACACAATCAAAATTCCCATCTGGGTAGCCCGACCCAAGGGATGCAGAACCACGGTCTGTACGGCGGGATGATGTCGGATGGTTTGGGCGCGCCCCAACTGATGAGCCCCCAGTCGCCGATTAACGGCATGGGTGGATTCGGTAATGCGGCCCTTGGTCCTGCGTCATCAGTCTCGCCGGGAATTATCTCGGGAACCAGTCGCACCGTGTATTTGGGAAACATCCCCGCTGAAACAAGCGCCGAGGAAATCCTGAATCACGTGCGCAGCGGACAAATCGAGTCGGTGCGTCTTCTCCCCGATAAGAACTGCGCTTTCATCTCTTTCTTGGATAGCAGCTCCGCAACCCACTTCCACTCAGATGCCATCTTGAAGAAGCTGGCCATCAAGGGAAATGATATCAAGGTAGGCTGGGGCAAGCCTTCGCAGGTCCCAACCTCCGTTGCGTTGGCCGTCCAGCAGTCTGGTGCCTCCCGCAATGTTTACCTTGGAAACCTGCCGGAGGAGACTGTGGAGGATGACTTGCGTGAGGAATTAGGCAAGTTTGGTCCCATTGACACTGTCAAGATTGTCAAGGAAAAGGCAATTGGTTTTGTCCATTTCCTCTCGATTAGTCATGCTATGAAGGCTGTGGCTCAACTCCCCCAGGAGCCACAATGGCAGGCCCCCAAGCGCGTCTTCTACGGCAAGGACCGTTGCGCATATGTCTCCAAGACACAGCAGCAAAATGCCGCACAGTTCTTGGGAATTGCACCAGGTTACGCTCACGTCCTAAACTCTGCTGACCGCGACTTAATTTCGAATGCGCTCGCTCAACAGTCCGTTGCAGCAGCCGCGGTAGCCACCACCGCGGGCGGCGTCAGCAACCTGGGCAACCGAACAATTTACCTCGGAAACATCCACCCGGAAACTACCATTGAGGAGATTTGCAATGTGGTCCGGGGAGGTCTCCTCCACCATATACGTTATATCCCCGATAAGCACATCTGCTTTGTGACCTTCATTGATCCTACCTCCGCTGCCTCCTTCTACGCCCTCAGCAACCTGCAGGGTCTCATGATCCACAACCGACGATTGAAGATTGGTTGGGGTAAGCACTCCGGTCCACTCCCACCGGCGATTGCACTGGCAGTCAGCGGTGGCGCATCCCGAAATGTGTACATTGGAAACTTGGATGAGACATGGCCAGAGGACCGTCTCCGCCAGGACTTTATGGAATACGGCGAGATTGAATTGGTCAACACCTTGCGGGAGAAGAGCTGTGCATTCGTCAACTTTACCAACATCGCCAACGCCATCAAGGCTATCGAGGGCATGCGCAACCGGGAAGAATATAGACGATTCAAGATCAACTTTGGCAAGGATCGCTGTGGTAACCCACCCCGACAGGCTGGCAACCAGGGCCAGAACGGACAGAACCGCAATGGTTCTGGTCTTGAAGGAGCTCAATCTCCTCCGGCTATCAATGGTTTCCAGCAGAACCTTAGCCAATCGGGATCTCAGTCTAGCCCAACCCGCCCTGCTTTGTCCCCTGCGCCTGGCTCCACTGGCTCCAACGGTCAACAACGACACCCTCTGCAGACAGTATCGTCCCCCTCTGGTGTACTGAATGTGGGTTCAAACAACCCCCTCACCATGTACCTCAGCCAGATGTCTGCCCAACATGCACAGGACCAAGAGAACCGTCTCCA
Source organism: Penicillium verhagenii (assembly GCF_028828195.1). Taxonomy (NCBI): domain Eukaryota; kingdom Fungi; phylum Ascomycota; class Eurotiomycetes; order Eurotiales; family Aspergillaceae; genus Penicillium; species Penicillium verhagenii. The sequence goes on from NW_026643169.1 coordinate 1,303,399, forward strand.
TGATCCGATGGTCTTGGCCGGTCTGCAAGGTCAATCACAGCAGTCACTATACAACGGAGTTAGCAACGGCGATCTCTCTAATGGACATATCGATACGTCTTTGCACCAACACCAACACCAGCATCATCAACACCAGCACCAGCACCAGCACCAACATAAGCCTTCAGCCAACGGTTACCTGAGTGTGGGTACTGGCTCATCCGGCCCTGGTCACCATGCTACTGCCAGCACCAGCAGTCTAAGTGTTCCTCGGGCACAGCACTCCCGGGCTGTGAGTCTACCCTCATTCTCCCAAGAGCCCTTTGGGCCAGTCTCAGGACAACCGGGTCACATCCGCACTGGAACACAACACCACCCTCAGAGTAGCTTCTCCGGCTACTCGTCTGGTCTTGGTGGACTGAACCACTCCGGATTCGGACTGGCTATCCAAAATGAAAACTCTCTACCTGGCTGGGCAGAAGAGGAGATTGGAGCTAAATAATTACTTCCCCACCCCCATGAAGATGCATACTTCGACTCAAATTTCCTTTGATCAACTTGACCAGCTTTTTCCTTCTTTTCTTTATTTTGACATATAGTTTCTTTGGATTGTGATGCCATCTTGCCCCCCACCTACTTTTGTTTCAATTCTTGTATTGGTCTTAATACCTTCACAACTTCAATCTTTGTCTTTTTCTTTAAACCATCCCCCATTCCCCCTCCCCCCTTTTTTTTTAACCATACTGTTCTTGGCCCCCACCCTTCTGTCGAAATCTCTTTCTGTTCGCCGCCAATAACTTTCTATCCCCCTTTAATTTCAATGTCTTTTTCCTTATCACCTTGTATTGCTATCTGACCATGAGTCGTTTATTTTCTTTTCTCCTGATTCTGATTTTGTGAGTTTGGGAGGCGAGGGTGCGCCGGTTATTTGTTTCAGGGCTTATGACAAAGATGACGGGGTATAATTTATCCATGATCTTCTTGCTTTGCTCTTCCCTTTTGATCACCTTATTTTTTGATTGCTATTGGGCAGGTTGCATCGGGTGGTACGATCCAATGAAAATACCCAGTCTCTTGCTCTGCTCCGCCTTTGAAGGTGGGCAATTGGGCTGCGAATGTGTAATTAGTGGAAAGTTGCCGGGAGAAATGAATGAGTCGATGAAGATTTCAAAATATTTGTGCCACTATAGACGTATATCTTTGTAGTTGATAGTCCACCTACGTAGCCTGACCTAGTAGCAAATATCCACATGCATGGATCGATCCATTTGACATCAGAAAGACTCAGGTGTTGGTTCCAAGGCCTTCAATTGATGCCAATTGCCAACCGTGCACCAGTTGTACCTTGTATAGATCTGACATCCAAGGAGCTTCTTCAGTTAATCGGCGTCAAGAGGTATCCCAAAAGAGGCAGCGTTGCAATTGCAACTTCTACATGCTACCAGTTATTACGGAGTCTAATAGTGAACACAGAAAATGTGGTAATGTAGCTCGATTCTCTAGGGATGATGTAGCGTTCCGCAGAAGGATAAGCCACCGTCTGTCAGATGACTTCAAGTCATCTCCAAGTACATCTCTGAATAATCTGGTACGGTAACATTTGCCCTCCTCCGACAAATCGCCACCGTCCTCGGTGACGTTGAATGTAAAACATGGATGCTAACCTATGCCCACCAATTTGGACGACCGTAACATATCAGCAAATGGCCTTTCGGATTTTGTCGACCGCCAGTCATGTAATGGGTAATGGTAATGGATGGTAGCCGTTATTACTGAAGCTTTCCGATGGCCTCAAAGTCGCAGAGCCGCCTTTCCTAGAGCTCGGAGGGGAAGAGCCCGGATAAGGACGCGGAGCAATGAGCTTCCTCGAGATCTTTTGTGCAGTCGCCCACAACTTCCTTGGAAATAGTGCTTTTGCCGCTCGTGCAGGCGTCATCGTCGCGAACGATCGTCAGGCGCGAAGAAGCTTTTCTTTTGTTCGAAGTAGCCGGCCAGAAAACATCGGGGGGTATTCTCGGACGGCATCGATGCGCATATCGATAACTTCACACTCGGCAAGCTTTCCGTCATGGCGGACGTCGAAGGCGATGGCATCGAAGTCTGGTTCGACAATGTCCATTCGTCCGACATCGAAGCCAAGCTGGCAATAGCGGTAGCACTTGTGCGCCCTTTGTCCGTGAACCAAAGGTCGCTTAGCGATATCGGGTGGGCGCACATAGGCAAAACCACTTGGAGTTGGGTTGGAGGGTTCTCCGAGGCCGATGGCGAGTATGTAACATGTTCGCAGGCCTCTTCAACTGCAGAGGTCGGGGCGTGCATGAGGCCGACTAATATCTCTGGGGCTGCGGTGCGGATTTCACCACCAACTTGGTAGCCGGCCGATGCCAACCATCTCCTGCGTTGAATGGGTATCTATCAACCCTGGAAGCCGTATGAGCTGGAGTGGATGGTGGCTCAGGATGAAGAAGAGGAGTCTCGGCCGGAACATTGTGGCTTGTACGTCGCCTTGTTTAGCCAGGTCTTGAATGTGAGCGGGTGGAGGTCGTTCGCGTGCCACGTGGGTACTAGCTGGACAAGGCTGCCGAGGAGACTAAACTTGAGACAAGTTTAGTGAGGATATGAGGTTATGGTGAAAAAAAAGAGGTTATATATGAACTCTAGCTTAATTTACCCAATGGGTGAGGCTTGCTTTCGCTTCACTTTGACGTCAGATCATCGAGGTACTAGGCTGTATGATTGTCCACTTTTATTTCAAGGTTCGTTTTCGCTATTTGAAAGCTAGGAATCCTTTCTCTCATCAATTTGAATTGAATTTATCTTCATCCTTGAATTACTTTGAGAATGAACTCGCGTTGCCCTTATGTATGCAAGGAAAGAGAGAATCAAAACAGAGGCACCTAACCTGACGCCAAACGAGAACATGGAGTTCATCGCGATAGTGCTAGTTTACCCGAGACGATGGGTGGCGGGAGCCCAGATCACATTTCCGGACGAATCAAGACGACACCGCTGCTACCGGATTTGGCACTAGTGCTGATGCTATTCCACTACGGAATTTCAACTTGATCTTCTATTCGACGTAGCTTTCGCCCTCGTACCCGATTCCATGGCGCAACTCAAATACGCCGATTACTGGGAATTCCGCCGAGATAATTGTGGATGTGAGTGTTTCCACAGTAAGCTCAATACGAGATTTGATCGAGGAAAAGGTCCCACATCAACTGTATTGAAGAACATTTGAAATCAAGAGTCTTTTCATATGTTATGTTATGTTGTGCCAAGCATGTACATGTATACCTGGTAATGTGCATAAGCAGTTTCGAATGTTTGTGACAATTCGATAATTACAATCCCGTCGTCAAAGTACATAAATAAACAACACAACCGGACGTACATGGCAACTGCTACTCAACATTGCATAGTGATCACCCTCCAGGACTCCAGCGCAATCCTGCAGGAAACGCCAACAGCCACCGTTGAAGCTAATAGATAGGAGGATTCGTAATGCAGTCTCCACAGAGTGTTTTTGTGGTAATTCAGTGAAGAACCTTGGAAGGATCACAGACCGCCCCTTAATTCTTGGCCTCGGAGCACATGGTATGTATTGTCTTAGGCTGCATCACTATGCCAATACTACAACAGTGCGCATCTTTTTGAACTCATCTCATTGGATTGTAGAGAGTCGCGGTGAGGCTGAGACATACCATCCTGCCCCCCACTGCATTCAACATGACTGCTACTGTAGTACCTAGTAGATAGTGCAGCGGATGGGGAGATTGTGACAGGGTCATGCACAGAGCTCGGGGTCCAGGCTAGCGGGGGAAGCAGTGGTCGGAGCCGACGATAAATACATTCAAATTAATTAATTAATTAACTATACTCTTACTTTTCAGAAGGCGTTCATGTTAATGAATATTGAATCACTTTAAGTTGTATGCATTCTATTACTAATTGAACCGTCATCTTTATAACATCCATGGACATTTGAAGTTACTGGTAGGTCCATCTACCCGGTATCTAAACCCCTATTATTTCCAACTTGAGGTTTCTAACATATCTTTGAAGACGAATCGGAGTCTTTACTGCAGCACATTATGTAGCAATAAATGGAGCCCAATTTTAATATGGTCATATTAGAGATAAGAACCGTTGCACGAAACTCTATATCCCTCGTGGCAGAGAAGGAACATGGAATGACTAGAAGGATTTAGGTCAAATCCTTCGATAGGTCTTGGGCCGTGCTCTACGTGGAGAAGAGTTGCTTCCTTCATATGAATCCCGCACATCCAGCCTAATTGAGAGATTGCACTTGTGAGTCTACGCTCCATGTGGTGAGGCACCATGCACCCCCTATTGTTGCGCTGAGATCATACCATTACCATGTGCCAATTTACCCCCGAAGATCAATTGATCCTTCAACGTCTCCGCAAAAAGAGATCTGCTTCTTTGCTTCATACTGCCTCCAGTCTACAGGATATCACAGGTAGGAAAAAAACAAAATTGGCAATTTCCCGGTCCTTGAGCTCCGGAAATACTAATTCCATCACATATCCATCACAATACCCCCAAAACCCGACCGGAATCCGAAGTCCCAATATACAATCTCGCACTCCAGCCAGCCCCAAAGCTCAAAGCCCCAACCAGCCGTCCCGTCGGCCCCGGGGGTAAAACACATCCAGGGGTGATCTGGAGTTCGCACAACGCTAGGTCCAGTAGTCTGCCCATTGAAAGTGGACATCTGAACACAGACCAGTCGATCCCCAAGCTAGGTGGAAAAAAAACGTTGAAGGCGTGAAGGATCACCCAATGAAGTCTAAAGCACGAAAACGAAAAGGAAGAAGACCACGTCTGGACAGCAGTAGGAAAAAGAGAACGGGGAAGTCTCCGAAGTTTCCGAGCTCCCCGGCTCTAGACTTGAATCCCGCACGGCCACTTTTTACTCTAGTCCATTCTCTTTTTTCGCGCTTAGAGGATGGAAATCCATTCTAATTATTCTTAGGGGCTAAGTAATAACTGACTAACTGGCTAGGCCCTCTTCGAGTGGGTTCGTCCGGCTCGGTTCGGTGGGCGGGATCTGCGTTTTAAGGGGAAATATTGAATCTTGAGAGGCGTTTGTTTGTATACAACATTACTAGTAGTACTGTCTTTACGGAGCACGAGTAATGTCTCTCTACATTGAAAGTATTCCATGATCAATTGCCATTGCCAACTTGGAAAATTGCCGTGATGCTTTGCTTACTCTTTTTCAGTCTCTTGCTGTTTTCACATTGCCTGGGCACTATTTTTAACATTGAATATTTCTTTCCCCATTTTCCTGTTTGGTGTAGATGCGGGCCCTGAATAATGGCCGTATCGTTGCGGATTACCGACCCACTGCCGCTGGTATTTTCGTATTGTTACCGTATGCATACCTGATTGCTACAAGTCTTTACAAGCTTGCAAGACTGGCAAGGCTGGCAAGGCTGAGAGAGGGGTTGAACTAATTTGGTTGAGTTGTACAGAGGTTCTTGAGCATAGCTAGCCTGAGGCTATGTAGAGGACCTGTTCCAGTTCTAATTCTGGAAACTAGGCTGTGCTGAAGAAGTTCCTGCCAGCGGAGATCGACTCGCAGCTCTGGTAGTAGAGAAGATCGGGTTCCATAGATTTTAGAGGTCTCACAAAGCTCGAACGAAGAATAGTATCTTTTGATCATTGCTGAATTTGACATTGATGTCAGTTTAGTGTAGGTGTTGATAAGAAGACATGAGGTAGAAGGGCCGGTTGAATTCGGCCAGGTAAAAACGAAAGATGAGATAGCCTCCAGATCCCCCAAAGCAAAAGCGAAAGACCAAAAAAAAAAAAACAAATGCGCATGAAAAGAGCGAACAAATAACAAATAACCTCCCGAAAACAAAACTCCCATGAGGTATCTTTGTGGAAACGCAAGACAAAATAGCCTCCCAAGAACAAAAGACAAATAACCTCCCAATCATTATATAAGAACAAAACACCCAAAGCATTCAAATGGAAACAAAAAACAAAACAACGAACTCAAAAAATGAAGACCAGGAATCATGCTCCTGCCGCCGCAGCCTCAGCCGCCATCTGCTGCTGATGTATCGCCTGCTTGCGCATGGCCGATTCGCGATCCTCGCGCATCCACGGATACCAAACATTCGCATACTCAATAACGCCAAAGCGCGGCCCACTAGGATCAGCACCGAGCGCAGACCCATCACGCATGAACTCCCCATCGCGCATCCTGCGCTGCTCCCTCAGCGTCGGACACCTCTTCTCCTTAATAAAGCGATAAAACTTGCACTGGATGCCCTGGAAGCCGCGGCGCTGGCGACTGGGGAACTGGCGATTGAAGCTCTCGCGCACCTCCTTCCACTCCTGGCAGAGATCGACGCGGTGGTACCAGATGAAGTACATCTCCTCTTCCTCGTACTTGGGTCGAGGGGGTCGTCGACGGTCTGTACCGTTGTTGCTGGAGCTGCTGGAGACGGAGTCGTAGCGCTCGCGCGGGTGGTAGGGGTCTGGAGAGCTGTGCGTGGATCCGGGGCCTCGTCCACTGTCTCCGCCGCCGCCGTTGCTGCCTCCACCGCCGACACTGCCGCCTGATGGGCGGTAGGTTAGGAACATGTGGTGGTGGTGTTGGTGTGGGTGGCTCATGCTGCCGCTTGATGTGCTGCTGTTGTTTGTTGTGGCTGTTGAGGCGGCGCCGGGGCTGGTGTCGTGGTAGCCGCCATATCGGCCGTACCAGTATTGGTTTGGACTGGGTGGGTAGCCTGGCGAGGTTGTGTAGCCGGCGTTGTGTGAGGTGGAAATGGTGGCGTGTTGGGTGTATGGGGAGCCAGTGGTGCTATACTCCGTTTCATCACTTGGGGGGTTTAGCAGTGCGTCGATGTTCATGCGACTTTGCCTCACTGCGGGCAGCTGTGTCTGATTGTCGACCATTTTGAAAAGATTATTGTTGATGTGCCTGTGTTTCTTCTTGTTCCTCGGTGATTTTGGTGGTGGGGGTAGAATGCAGAATGTCGAATGCGATAGACTATAAGACGAAGATGTAGTGGGTCGTTCTATAGATGCTCTGTCTTTCTTGCTTTCTCTGTGTCTGTTTCTCTTTTATTTTTGGGTTTTCGAAGTCTGGGTTGTTTGTCAAGTTGGATTGATCCACCCAGGATTGGATTGGATTGAATAGACCAAACGACTCAAGTCGATATAAGATATTAAATCATTCGCTCCCCAATGGATATTCCAAGGTGGAATATGTAAGTAGGGGAGGGTTGGAGAGAAAGACCAAGGTTCAAGCTGAAGGTACGAAGGATCGAAGTATAAAATCTTAAAAAAAGAAAAGCCATAAGAAGGGAGCTTGGGGTTTATAGATCGAAAACAATATGGCAGATCACCTGGAGCACACACCGGCTTAAATGAAAAGGAAAATAAAAATCGAAAATGTAATAAGTCCCAAGCTAACCGTGCTGTTGGGTGCAGCGTACCAATTACGCGGGTCGGGCTGGTCGTCGCTCCTTTGGCCCCCTGTATAGTAGTTGGTACCGCGGATACACACAAGGCTCTTTGGGGCTAACAGGGGGATACATTCGGTTCCACCCCCAGAGATGTAAAAAAAAAGAGGGTACTTCGGTGAACCGGACAGGTCGCTCCGTGCTTTCAGTTAATAATTACTTAGGAAATTAAAATGTAGTATGCTTCATTTCGCCACTGTATAAATTGATATCTCAAATTCCATGAACAGCTTTTGGTGGCGATCTACGGTCATATTCGGTCATGTAAAGAAGCTGAGGTTTTTTTTTTTTCAATTTTCTATGGATCGGGTAATATTATTATCTTCAGTGATCGGCTTTTTTTTTATGATTATTATTGCATTTATGGATCGATTTTACTTCCAAGTGGGTAGAGTTTCTTTGTCTCAAGAAACGCGGCACTTTCCTCCGTTGGTGGAACAGCTTTTTTTTTTTTTTTTTTTTTTTAACGATGACACAATCCAGCACGGACGATCTTTTTTTTTTCTTTTTTTCTTTTTTCCTTTTTTTCCATCTTTTTTTCCATCTTTTTTGATTTTTCGAATTTCTCTTCATTTCGGTCAAATACGAAGTGGATGGGGGAATTTACGCGGGGGGAATCCACTATGCAAAATGCCAGAACAAAAATACAGCAGCTTAGCATTAGCCTTTTACACTCATCTCCCGCGCAAAAGAATGACAAATTGTGGGGAACGCGCGTGTAATTAGTACACGTATTGTATTCGGCAGTACCGATATGTCTGGTATCTATGGCTAACCGACCCTTATACAATATCTTTATAACATTTGAATGATACTACCGCAATCCCTTGAAAGAATACAAATCAAACACCAAATTGATCCGGGAAAGATGATCAGTACAACTACGCAATAAGGGGATCATCCCATCGCCAATGATTGTGCAGAGACCGAGCAACTTTTTTTTTTGCAGGGATCAGATTGGGCAGGGAAACATGCGAGCCAATCCCGGCCGTAGCCCTCAAGAAGATAATCATGCAGAATCAGAAATAGCTGCGTACTCGCGTGCATTTTCTGTTTTGGTGCCCATGCCCAACCCACTTTTTTGATTATTATTTTTTTTTTTTTCATGTGAGCAACAAGTATGGAGTAGGTACTTCTTGGACAGTAGATTGTAGCAGAGACTCCTCTTAGTTTAGTGGGTAAGAAACGCTCTGACCTAGCTCTGGAAAGCGTTGAAGACCCTCTTTTTTGGGTCTGGTGTTGTATTTTATTTTAATTATTTATTTTGGCTTTGGCTTTTTTTGCTTTGCTTTGATTTGCTTTGCTTTTTTTTAAATGGCGGATGGACGGCGCGAATTGACTGACTCGCACGTTATATGGAAGAAGTCGAAAGAAAAAAACCAACAGTAACGCATGGCGTCTATTGGACCACCAAACAGTCACCTGAAGCCGTGGCACTGGGCCCACTTGACCAATCAGATCTCGTAAACCATGAGCTAATGCAAGCTCAATTTTCTCCTCAGATGCAGAGGGTGGGGAATTTGCGTCTGCCAACGCATCTGCATCATTTCACCGTTTCGTAATTAATTCCTGTACTGCGGCTTTTTTTGGTCGTTTTGTTCGTTTTATTTCAATTCTTGTTTTTTAGATACACATGAAATTCTTATCCCCCCCCCTACATTAAAAGGATGACTAGTTTCTTTTCTTTTTTTTTTTCTTTTCATCTGATATTTTTCGCCATGATCCAAATGAAGTAAAAGATAGAATATATGCAAAATCTGACTGCTGACAGCACGATCTCCGAATGATTTGAATTAATATCCCCGAGATCAAGCGAGCCGTGGTTGCAGCAAAATATTAAATGTGCCACTTTGGCAAACTTGCGCGGGGGGACATGATGCGCATAGATGGCCCCCATCGGCAGCTCCCGGGGCCAGGAAATTTCCACTTTGAAACTTTACAAGCTGCGCGAAGTTATCCCGCTCGGCTTTGTTCAATTTGAAGATGTGCAGGCGATCCAGCCGAGCTACAAAGTCCACACCTCCCCCACCCATACCCTTGAACGATGGAGAGTCGAGACTCAGGAATGCTCCACTTTACCCCTCGGATCATCTAAACAAAAGAACCAAAAGGTCAAGACCAAAAATCAAGGTCAAAAACCAGAAAGGACTTCAGGACCCTCCAAACCGGGCAAAGTCCTTTGTTTCCACGTTGACGGGAAGAATTTGGAACATTTGGAAATATGGAAACATCGGAATTTAGAGAAATCAAATAAAGAAAAAGTTCTCGGATATCCTGTGTTATTACATAGATGGCGGCCTGATCGTCATGCTGATCGTCATCTGCAACGGCTTGGATTTTCTTCAGATACAGGGACGACGAGTGCACGGTGTTCTGCGACTCTAGAGTTAACGGAGAACAGAATGTACAGTGTGTACTAGTATACTCCTAGTAGGGATCGTTTCGGCCATGACAATACCGGACGACAGCTGCCAGTAGATAAACGCGCAATCTTTCATGTACAATAGCTAAGCCTACGAATACTAATATACGAATCAAAATATCAACTGGCGTGCGCCTCTAGCTCAATAGCGGCAATTCCGCCCCGTTTCTAGTTCTTTTTCTCAATGCTTTTTTTGAGGGGGTTTTCTTTTTGGCCAATTTGGCAATTTGGCAATTTGGCAATTTCTCGTTTCTCATCTATCTTGTTTTCTTGTCCCCCCCCCCCTTCTTTTCCTTCTCGCCAACAAGATCCCTGCCTGCATTCTGTTCTTTGTTGTTCACCCCTTTCCTTCCCCCCCTCTCGCCTTGCCGCCCCGTAACGCCTCAATGAGAACGGGCTAGAGCTCCCGGTTCCGTGCAGATCAAGATCAACATGGCTCCTGCCCTGTAACCCCGCCCGCTTTCTTTGTCTCCAGGCCCACCGGGGCTCCACCGGAACCAATCAGGACAATGTCAAAACGGCGTTAGTCGCGTAGCCGCAGCCAAACTTGGTCACGTGTGATATCCGCCCGGAGACTCCGAGTGAATCACAACCGAGCATAGATTACGCCCTGTGTATGGAGTACTCTGTACCAGATAAACAGCTTGGAAAGTGGAACAAATTCAAGGGAAAGAATAATCCACAACACGGAATATGATCTTGTTCCGAACCATGGAAACGGAGGCGTTATTTGAAATCAACTAAATTTATCTACGGTCGGAACGTCACATTTCGCACGAGTCATGTCGTGCATATTGCACTGAGTTTTTCAACGGGCATTTTTGACTAGGGTAGAACGTGGCTGATCGAATCGAGTATGAGGTACGGATTACTCCGTACGGTACGGAGTATAACAGTATAACAGTATATGACATTAGAATGAAATTGGTAAAATAAATTGAAATAAACAAGAAAAAAAAAAAACACAAAAACAAAAAATAGATGACACGTTCCACCAATCAGCGAAATCCCTAAACGACTTTTTTGTGATGGGCTGACAGAGAAGGGAGAAATGTGAGAAAAAGGATGTATCGAATTCTCGTCGATCGATCTTCTACTGTTCTCTACGTCGCTTATACTTATTTTCCCTTACATTGTACTTGAAAAGCTGAAAATCCCCCCCCCTGGAAACGAACAAGTTTCTCTCTATTTCTTTGAAAGGGAAAAAAAATAAAACATTTTGAATAAAACGACCACGCCCCATATCAATTCAAATCAGGTTCATTCCCCGAGCTAGATGCAGGGTTTGATTTGAGATACAGAGAGTATGGAGACTAATCGACCCTCTCTGCGCCCGATCAGCAAGCCCAGTTGCATCCTCTATATCCACAATACGGCCGACGCCATCGCCCCATCACTTTCTCCAGAGCCCGCTAGCGATAGACGCCGTCTGCAACTCGGTACCAAAAGATGAGGAGATTCTGTAATCCACTAGAAACCAGAAACCACATCCTAGTTCCAAATCACTGCGCACGCAATCTAAGCAGCCGGGGAGGCTGCCTAGTCAATACTACGTCGGCAAGATGAGGCGAATTGCAGATGCAGATGCAGAATGCCAGAAGCAAAGCCCGAACCTGAATTGAACGTTGGTGTTGCATTACGGAGTACATGCTAACTAGTGGTGACCAATACAATTCCCAGTATGAACAGGGAAATGGGGTTGTTTCGACGATCCTCTTTCCTGCGGGATAAACATCAAACAAACCAGAACAAGGAAGAAATAGAGGGAAGAGAGGAAAATTCCCAAAAAATTAAATTAGCCATAGTAAAAAGAAAGGGAAAGAAAATCGAACGTATAGCGGACGATGTGAGTCGTCATTCGAATCCACACCGCAGGACCCCTGCAAGATGAAAATGCGCAGTGACTGCGCAACGCGCAAATATGCTGGGGGGGGGGAAGAAGAGGGGATACAATCCCGGTCCATGAGGCTAAGTTAGGTAAGTGCATCTCCAATATGGAGTACATGGAGAACTTCCCGTAATAATGTCTTCCCCAAAAAAAAAAACCAGCACAAAACAAGATGGAACAGGGGGCCAAGGGAATTAAAGGAAATAAAAACGGGGGCTCGTAACCCCACACAACTTTTATTTTGCAATTGGTCGTAGCGTAGACTTGATGGTGATAATCATGCATGAGATGAGGAGGGCCACGGCACATCGTTTCAGATTCAGGTTCGCGCAAAATTTTTGATCAAATGAGCGATTCAGGCGACCGTTGTCCGATTCAACCCTGCATAGATCCTAGTGGTGGACGCGTGGCATGGTTGTCAAGGTAGCCTTCAAAATGCTAAGGCTTCGTTGAACGATGACATCGAGCTATCTGATTCGTTAGGCGGGTTGTAACGCCCCTCCTCCAAGGCATCACTTCACAGGGACTAAGGGCCTTAGGGGGATAACAAAAAGTACTTTTGAACAATAGGATTGGGTGAGGAGATATTCCGATGAACTGAGGCGTCAAAGGATTGCCCTGTCGGCATCTTTGAATCGATCTACTTTTTTTCTTTCCCTGACATCGTTCGTCTTATTCTGTTTTTTTCCCGCCTAAAATCTTACATTCCACCTCCACTTTCGCCTCGTTCATCGTGGCTTTTGTTATTGTAGCCACACTTCACGTAGTGTATGCTCTGTACGGCCGAAGACGACCCCCCTCTCGGCCCCGACCCGGCCAAGTTTTCAGCCTCACCAAAGCGTGCAGAATACACGGCTGTTCGTTCAGTGGTACGTATCGGACTCCACTTGGCTTTCGCCCCCACCGTCGCACTTCTAACTAAGAACGGATCTAGACTAAGTCTAGAGAGGAATGTACGGCGGCGCTCCGGCACCATGTGGCCCCAGTTCCTTCAAATGTTCTTCTCGATCCAGAAACTGGTGTCGTGCGCCGATTACAGTTTGCCTGACATTGCTGACACTCGTGGAACTAAAGTCTAATTGCTGAAGAATGAGTAGGTGATCATAAACCAGTAAGCACAAAATTTCAAGGATTAATGATAATGCCATTTTATGCACTGTGCAGGTGGATCTATATAATGTATCGAGATGTTTGATTAGCTCGAATCAAAGGATACAAAGCAAGAATACGCTTAAGAAACCGTTGTTCATGTCAAAAGTACATTGCCGACAAAAGAACGAGAAAGAAAGAAAACCAGCAGACAGAAGCCAGGGCCTAGACAAGGAAAATCACGTACAGGCGTTAGCTCAGGGCAAGCTAACACATGATTAACTTTGCATGATACTCCTTCTAGCTTAGATCTCGGAAGAGAGGAAGAAAAGAAGAGAAAAAAAATAAAAATAAAAATAAAAAATTCGCCATCAAGGCCAGAACCGCTAGAGTAGACTAGACTAGAACTATTGTAGACCACTCCGGATTCCGGCACAAGCCAATCGATCGACTACGAAAAATGATAAGCGAGCGGGCAAATAAGAAATCAGATCCGGATAATCAGAAGGAGAAATGGGGGGGGGGGGAGCAGTTATTTTGTAAAAATAAAAGAGACTAAAAATTAAAAATTAAAATTAAATTAATAATTTTCAATTTAAATCTAGCCATCTTCTCATTCGTTCAACTTCTTTCTTCCCTAGCTAGGCTAAGCGTACGGGTTCATGTCTCAAACGACATCAGAACGAGCAAGTGAAACAGAAAACGAGGAAACCGAGAAAAGGAAGAAGGAACGAACCCCCACTCTTCCTCTTCCTCTTCATCTCTCCCTCTCTCCTCTCTCTTCATCACTGAAGAAAAACGGGCGGTACGGAGCACATGGATCAATCCCGTATTCCCACCTTGCGACCGACCAATGAGTGTATTTGCTTTGATACGGAGAATACACGGTGTAATTATGGAGCATCACGGATTGAAGTCATAGCTTCCGCGAGCTCTGAAAACTGGACCCGTTCAATAATCGTGATGATTCCCTAATACGGTTACTGCTATTGGCTCCTTATTCCCTTGATCTTCTTCACGAGGAGTGGCTGATGATAATATCCGACCCACTTATACTATGCTCTCGGGCTTGTTCATAGCTGTTAGGGAAAGGAGTTATGCCAGAAGAAACAAAAACAAACCTTGGAAAAAAAACCCCCAATATCTCCTATAGGCCATTTTCCTTTTTTTTCCGTCTTCTTCTCTTGGCTTTTTGTTTTGTTTAAACTTTTCATTTCAAACATTGAAATGTCATGGTTGAAATTGAGATCGTGATATCCCTAATATAGAATTGACATACTTTCGGCATTTTACATGACCCTATTTCTTAGGTGCATCATCACTAAACTTTCTCACTACGAAAAGCCTACTTAATTAAGTAAGAGGGGGCGCTGCGCTTCGACCACCGTTCTACAAAGGGGGCCACTAAAGGACACGTGGGTCTCGGGTGACGGATTGCCTGATTGCAGAAAAAGCTTGGATCACCTGGCTTAGTGTGAATCTGATCTTCAATTCGTATATCCACACCCTATACGAGGTAAAATGGGTAAAATTGGAAGGATTGTCGCAAACAAGATAATGGGGCCTAGAGTATGACTGTATCCATCTACGCTGCTGAATCCATTCCGATCGACATCAAGAGCAATAAAATGGGCAAGAAACTAGGCGAATGGTGGATATAGATTGTGGATGTGAGATGTTTCACAAGGATACATACATGTATTTCCCTGTCCCTTTTTTTTTTTTTGTCAGGGATGTGTCACAGATGAACCATGATCTACTGGAGAAAACGAGCCCGAGTCTCACGCCACCAAATTTATTAGCCCCGCTAACAGTCGGAGATGCCAGCTCCGCGCCTCATGTGGGTCTGGCTTACGGTAGGCAGGGTTCTGCTTTGCTCTCTGATACGTAGATTTAACCGGAAAAATCTTTGATTGGCATGTCTTTGATAGGCTAGAGGCGAAATTCAGAGTCAAAGCTTTCCGCCTTCAGATTCTTGAATCATTTTTAGCCTGGTGTATACATAGAGAACAACTCAACTCTTGGAAGGGAAATGGGGTTGTAAGCTGCACACACACGCTGCACACTGCACCACTGGACGCCTTGTGTTAGCCTGAACGGGCAGTCGTTCGACAGTATCTGGTTCGCTGATTCCAAATAAAATATGCAGCTCCATAGGGGCCGTGGATATGTACACCCCAGAAATGGAGACGTCGGGGTTATTTTGGTATAGATTCGATATTTGTTGATCCACCATCTAACATCTCATTTGAGTCGAGTCTGAGTCTGACTCGGCTTTCTAAGTGCTTATAGCAGGAAGGAGGGAAGGTGGGGGGGGAAAGGCACATATTCCGTGTCCCATGTACCATGTATGTACATGTACATGTACAAGGGAAGGCTGTACCCTACATTATACAGCGAAAAGCGATACATAGCGTGATACAGAATGATCTAGAGTGCAGCGGTGCAGCACTTACCTGTGCGACTGACTGATTATATTGATAATAAATCGATTAAGCGAAGTTGGCCGCAGAATGCATTGCATCGCTAAACCCCATGTCCGCCCATTGTTAACTCCGACGAGAAAGATGACAGGGATCATGACCACTTCGAAACCTGGCCCCGACCGGGACGACCCCATGTCAGGCATTTCGCTCCAACCCATGAAAAAAATGACAGAATACAAATTTCTACTTGCAGTGGGTTGCAATGCGCAATAGGCATGAGCGACAGGGAAAAAAAAAACGCCCGCAATTGTATACGCCGTGAAACCCGCGAAAGAATAATGTTGGGATTGGGATCAACGGTGTCTCACGACCAACGCGTAGACAATCCCTTTCTTGATTTTCACGAGCGAGCCAATCACCGGGTGAGTAGGAGGGAAACTAATGCTTCACGTACAGCACTATCACGCCGCGGGCATGGAGTCGGGACATTAGCGCCAAGCTACTGCAAGACGGGCTGCGCAGTTCAGGTGTTGTGATGTTGTGTTCTATCTCTTCTGGCAATTTCTACGTTGGATGGTCTCTTGTAGAGGGGTCTGTGTTGGGAATGATCAAACGGTGAAGGTTGTGTTGCTTCGAAGTCGAGGTCGTATCAACGAGTCCACCGCAGGGCTGTCATTCTTCACGGGATTCCCGTGTATCTCCGCGGTATAGCGGATACTTGTTCTTTTTTTGTTTTTTTTTGTCTTGTTTTTCCGTCTTCTTTTCCAGATTTCTTTTTTGGATCTCTAGTAATTTACCCTATTAGGCAGTAGTCATCATTTGATGCATCTAGATTTCCATTCTATTTTTTTTTTTTTTCTCTATTTTTTTTATGATTATTTTATCTTTTCTTTGGCGAGAGAAAAATCTAGAAATGCGGGTACTTAGTATTAAGCGGATTGTGGTTTGGCTTGACGGTTCCACTGTTAAATGTTCTGTTCCCTCGCGTCTTGTACCTTAGATGGGCACTAGCTCGGTGATCTCCGTCTTCGGCCGTGAGGGAAACTGGATCCATCCTTTGAATATCTCCATCTCGTAAGGACAATATACCAACATTTGAACGTGCAAGTGTACTCTTGTACCTGCCCCTGACCATATGATCTTCACGGGGTTTGATACGAGCGTCAACTTTGACTTTGACTCGCAAATAGTTTACATCATTTGTGGACTCGGTAAGTTCGGACGACAGCCTCGATTCTGCAGAACAAAGGATCCTTTGAGACCGTTGAGGCCCGATTCGACAGGTAAGAGCGAGCACAACCTTATAAACTTCGTGAATAAAATCCTAAAGTTTATAAATTTTATCAGAATTTATCATTTAGAAATTTCTCAAACCTTGGACAGCGGTGGAGTTCAGTATGTAATCAACTAATCAATTGAATGATTTCAAGGTATTTGTAATCATCACGTTTTGGCGACTTCAACTGTATTATTGGTATTATACATCAACCCTTGTACATAGTGCCCGCTACATAACATAAAAGTGAAAAACAATTTCTCCAAAAAAAAAAAAAAAAAAACTGGAGCAGTATGCACGAAGCTGTGAACTTGAAACTAGATTCCTTGTTTGTGACAGCTAATGTCGTATCGTAACCACTTTTAGACCGGCAGAGCCTCACAGTCGACATTCGATATGCACTGGCGTAACTCCCCCCTCTTCCCCCTCCCCCCCACTAATCATTGAACATTATCCTAGGTAGGAGCGAAAGCCGACACTTCATGTTGATTATTGAAAAACTATTCACGGGACAACATCCTGTCCCACTCAAGCATCCCGAGGTCCGAGTGCGCCCGGGAAAACACCAGTATCTAGTTACGGAGACGGGATTTTCTTCAACGGAGTCAGCCGCTTAGCTTGTCGGGATCAGCCCGAAAACAGTATAACATTCGTGTTGTATAGGGCTTGCTGACCTCGGGTGTAGAAAGTATACATGTACTCCGTGTCTACTAAGAATGCGACAAAACAAAGCTTCGGAGTTAAAACCATATTCTTGTAACGGTATCAGTAATACCATCTAAACGCCCTCGGATTTAATAGCAGGTACATAGTACCGGTGATCTTATGCAACATCACATCATATCATTCAAGGGATATACATGTACAGTATAGGTATAGAAACATCGACTACATGTAAATCGAGAGCAAGAAAAAAAAAAAAAAAGAGATCAATTGCCGCCAGATCGCGGGCTCGGTTCGCGTCACGGGATCGGCTGCAGGACGCATGATGCATGCAGAGCAAACTGTTTCAGTGCATGCAGGTTGCCTGATTCGTCATTTTCGTCGAGGCACTCATGCGGGCTGAGAAGAGACTCCTTCCAAATTAGATCGTGCGAGCGTTTATCATGCATATCTTGAGCTATGTTTACCTTTGTTTTTCTGGTGGTTTTTTTGTCTCTCATTTTCCACTTCCAGTCTATGTGAGACCCACGTCCATTCGAATACAGGATATGCTGTGCATTTTCTGTTTTCTGTTTTCTGCTTCCGTTTGCTGTTTCTGTTGGTTTCTGTACAGCTTTTGATTAGTTCTCGGACTACTCAGGTCGTGCAATGGTCATCTCCCGACCTTCCCGCCATTAATCCGAAGTCCGTCCTTGATGGATATTACCCTCTCATAGGCTTATACTATCTTCACGTCTGAAAACTTTGAATTCTTCCAGTAATATCTCATCTACCAGATTCAAAGCTCTTTGATCACCGATAATACCCGATTTAAACACCAACATTGAACAAACCCCGCATCCCCTCACCTCCACGTGGCTGTGGCTGTCCAGGTTTGAAATCGGCATATCCCCGACTCACCAGGCTTTCTAAATACATTCTATCTAGCAATGGCATCATTGCCCGGGGTCCTCGGAGTCACCAGCTTACCAGAGTGACACATTTATTACATCAAAACAAAACATAGACAAAAAAAAAAGTAGGGCGGGGGAGCCTTGGAAGAAAGGGCATGTCCACGATTTACCTGCCAACATTGAACATTGAAAGCTCACTGGATACCGAAACATGGACTAGCGTTACCAAGAAACCATTAAGCAGCGCCAAAATGAAACAACCCTGTGATGAACCCTCTCCTCTAATATTCATTCCAAATTCTCGCTGCAGTCACTGGAGCCACTTGGGCATGCCGCATCGCATCACTCAAAAATTCACAATAATCTGCAACAGCAACCCGTGATGGCCGGCAGCCACGGCGCGAACCTGTTTTCTGCACCAATGGATTCAGGCCCGCCACCAACAACAACCCAACCTGCTGTGAGGATTACGCTTGGTTTGGCGATCAATTAGCTGGCGTCACTGTGTACATGGTCGTGCTGTCACGTTCGCCACATGGGTGGTGGTGGAGTTGCGGGACAGGCGCTGATGGGCTGGCTGGCTGACTGGGTTGTGAGGAATGGCGTAGTGCATTGCAGGGTATCAATCAGAAATTAGATCACCATCGGGGATTTATTCCTACGCCCGACTTTCCACTTGGGGTAAGGCGTTGATAAGGGTGTGGTAGCATGACATGACAAGACATGACAAGAGAGGGTGTGTGTGTTGTTCGGCCGGAGAATTTTGAGTATGACAGGAACTCTGTGGCCATTCATAATGCTCCGTCTTCTTCATCCCTCATTGCCGGATATGATCATGATTTTCAAGTTCGCCTGTTGCTTGTGCTTGGCGGGGGCAGCGGGGGCGAGAGGGGGTCTTTGTTCTTGGGCCTTTGATTTGCTTCTGCGCATTGATGGCATTGATTTCAAATCTAGGTGATGGGCCGGCATTAGTGCGTGAAGTCATCTATGTCTTGGGGGAAAAATCAGTTGGTCGGATCTTCCGGTCTGGTTTAGATGTTCGCTTCAGTACAGAACTTGGATGGTACGGAGTATGGTATTTCGGAATTGACTGTCACTCAAGGGCTGTAGTTTTATTGTTGGGGGCTGGGGACTGAGGACTGACAACATTTGAATTTGTCCATCAGCCAAGGATGGAGCCTTCTTGGCCATTTCACTTTGACATCAATCTTGATTCTTGCTTTATTTCTTGCCAGACGTCCGCCTCGGCAAGCATCAGCATCGGAAATTCCTGCCTCGTCAGATGCTGGCCATTTGTCCAGATTAAGACCGATGGCTGAATCTACTATGATCAGTAGCCGTTGACTGTATCGAGACATATTGCAAGACTACAGATCCATGGGTATCATCGACAATTATCGACTGATTTGCTCAGAAATTACCTAATCTGTAGGCGCTCGAAGTATACCAATGTGACATCTTCCTCCGACCATACCTAATTTCTTAACTTTTCGTTTCCACCGATGTCTTGTAAAATCTACCTCAATGATCCATATTAAAGTGAAGTTGTCGGGGAATCTTATGCTGGAGTTTGTTTTTTCGCTTGCTTGCCTGTTTGCAGCAATCTCCTGCCTGTTCTGCGCTATAAAAGAGCGCTCAGACTGCCACTTTTCTTTTTCTCTCTCAAGGGGAGCTCAACCTAGTCAATCAAGCCTTCGTTTGCTTGCCTTAATACATTTCGTAGCCCTCTATCAAAAGTCGAAGCAAGCTTCGCCAATTGGGCAGACCGAGGTAAAGTAAAACCCTCCCTAGAGGATAATATATACCCCCTGCAGTTACATTTCGTGTATAGTCCTACTATTTTCTATCCTATTTCTAACTTATTGAAGAATAAGTAGCATCGGCGCGATACGGGTACTGCAGCGGTTATCCAGTATTATGATATCCTTAAAGGAGGCCCATTAAGGGGCCGGCCTAAACAGAAAGCTCATAAATCTAATTCACCAACTAGACCAATAGTTCAGCCGAAAGACTTACAGCATACCCGAAGTGATATAGACTCTGACAAGGTACCGACCCCTATATATGGCAAGCTATTACGTGCCACCAGGAAATACCTTAAAGCTGCTAAGCAGCCAAATGCATGCTTTGAATGCTTCGCAAGTGAAGGGCTTCCGGACAAAGTTCGCTTTCAGATGTTTCATACTTGGTTCAACCAGTACTAGGTTACACAGGAAGGTCTATCAAGATCCTTCAAATGTCAACTTTTTGATATCAACTACCGTATGACGCACGACTGGACTGACAACTTTATTCCGCCTGAGTTGCGTGGAAACATTATTTCAATGTTATCTTGACAAGCCTGGTTCGGTTGAAAGAGGGGGTTACATACTGAGCTTATACACTGGCAACTAGTTGACGAAAATTATTTTCAAGCTGTTCAAGGTAGCAGCTTTGCAGAGGTCAGCTATGGACCGGCCGATTGACATCTGAGGCAGTGCTCATCAATTGATGCAGCCTGGTATCACGGACTAGTGGCATACAGAACAAGAAGTAAGTAACATAAATGATTGGAAATTCAATAAATCTGAAATATGAACTACTAGACATTGAAACACAACATTCGAAAATTGATCCTGACAAATTGTCCAATCAACTGACCGAGAAATCACCCCTTACTCTCAGGTAGCATCGCACCTAGCGTGCCATTTACCGTGGACGGTAGGCATGCTTTCGTGCATATTCCGCCAACTTCGCAGCATCGAGCCCGGCGGAACGTTTCCCGAGGCGACTGATGGCTGTCACCGATGGACCGACGGTTTTCTGCCAGGAAAGATAGTCTCGTTCATAACCAGCTGCCTTATCCAATAAGCCTGCGAGGTCGCCCGAAGACATGACAAGCTTCAGCAATGCTAGTTCTCTTTCCAGGTTCTCGGCAAGATCTGGTAAACCTGGATCGGTACGAACTGTCATAAACTGCTTGATCCGCTCATCGCTGTTTAGAGCCTTCGATATATCTTTCTCCAAAGAATACTTGAAATTATCCGGATACTGCTTCTTGACTTCGCCGATGATTGCCGGCAAATCGGTCGTTTTTGGAGGAATACCGTCCACAGTTCCGTGCGCGAGCGCCAACACGACAGCTTCAGTAATATGACTATATGGATTTACATCAAAGCGCCATGCGAGCGCGACAGGTAGACACGGTTCGATGGTTTGCACAAACTCAGTGAGTATCTCAGATACGGCATCTTTGAAGGCAACCTAGGAAGTGTTGACTCAATTAAAAATATGCCAAACCAGCGATAGGAAGACACTTACTTTGTCGGCTGCTTTCTGCAACATCCTTGCCACTTCGTAGTTCATCATCCCGATACCCATTTTCCCAAGATGCTTCTGAGCACGTGTCACGAGCACATTGTCGCTAAGGTCCTCAAAAGCGGAACGCGCGTAGAAGTTGTAGGCACTGCAGTATCTTGTAATCATCTTTGAGACGTTGAGACTCTCAGGCGATGAAACATTAGGCTGGTTTTTCACACAAAGCGATTTGCAGTCCGCAAGGACTTTCTCGTCAACCTCTTTGAAAGTTGTCTTTAACTTGGTTTTCGCGTCTTTTAGGCGCATGCACCATTCATAATACTGAGTTGGATCCCAGTCATCTTCTGGTACCCAGGCGTCTGAATCCTTTAGCCACCTGTCGTAGATTTTCTGATCGACCATGGTCAATGGATTCAATGGATAGATGGAATGGTATTGTAAGAAGGAAATAAGGCAAGCAAGAAATGTCAAGCGCGGCTTGACTTTCAAATGTTATCAACCACACCAGACGTTCAGCACATCTTATATACTTTGAGTAGCCGATTTTTTTCAGTTTTCTCTATGTACGCGTGATTGATTGATCTGTTCCAAACTTACCGAAACTCACCTTATGAACTTACTGAAACTCACCTTATTACTTCAATTTTCTTGGTAGTGATAGGCAAAAGCCCCCCATCACAAATAATGGACGTTTAAATTACAGGGAATGCCTCAAAAATTGGGTATAGCTGACAAATTCCACTGTTTTCGGCCCGAAAAGACGTGATATAAAGTAGTAAGGCTGCATATGTATCGATGCAGGTACATGCACTATATAAGTCTGTATACGGCGAGGCAGGATTCATAGGATGAGCACCTTCTCTCTACAGGATAGTTCCGGTTGATTCTTGTGGGGACCGGACTACGATTGGTCAACCTGGATGGGGGTTGATTTTGGCATTTATTATGACATCTGGAAGCTGCATGTGAGTTGCTTATATTCAATTGTGTAACCATCGCTTACTTTTTCTGCCTTGGGCATTAACATTCAAAGAATGCAACGTAAATCCCCACGTGCTTGTGTATAGATAATTGCCGTGAAGCTCAGCTGAACAATAATCATGCTGATGGTACGTAATTGTGCGACACAGCTGCAGCACTCAAGTGCTGTTAAAGTTGACGAGTATCCCTAATATATGTCTAGATCGTGTGTAGATGCCTGCAAGAGTGCGTGATTTATTAATCACTCATACATATGAATCCAAAGGCAAATTAATTGGCTTCAACATTTGAAACGTTGGAATCATAATGCTGCTGAAAAATGGCTCGACAAGCGGTGGAAAAGGGACTCGATATTCGAAATTGACGTAACCGAAACTCCCATTGATGATCGCTTAAGGAAGTTGTATTTATAAAGACAGCGAGATTGCATACACTCTAACATCTCATCATATTCTCTATACTCTTCTAGCTCAGTTGCGACCACCCATATTGCCTTGACTTTTTTTAAGAGTCGAACGATACACCAAATATTCAATATGTCATACTATGAGCGCTATGGCGAGTTGAGCAAGAGCACCTTGAACTTCGTCACCGGCAAAACTGCAAGCGAGCAAATACAGTCAAGAACCGACCTGAGAACCGATGAAATCCGCAGGGCAGGCAGAAAGATAACGGTTATGAGTGACGAGGAGTGGAACAGAAGGGAGGAGGCGATGAACAAAAGGGCGGCCGAATACAAAGCAAAGCTAGACAAAGAACAAGCAGAGCATCGCTTGTCAAGAGAAAAGGCTCTCCAGCCAATCAGAGACAGAATTGAACGAGAGAAAAAATACCCGTCGTTGATCCACGAAAAGCTGTCGTTATTCCACGAACCGGCTGACGAGTCTCCCGCCGCTCTTGATGCATGGGACATCGTTTACAAGGAGACGTCCCCCTTTCTAGCAAAGGTGGTTATCGCCTATCGCTATGGGCTTGACAAGGGAAGTGGGAGACTTGATAACACTGCGATTGGATATTATGGGGGCGATGACCTAGTGTCGTGTCTTCGAGCCAGAGATATTGGAGTCAGCGGAAACGAGACAGCCTTTGACAGGCTGGTATCGATGAAGGTAAGAGTTCAAGGTCCAAGAAAAGATACAATAACGTTTCGTTCATATACTCACATCATTATACGTTGATCAGCTCCCGTTTCCCAAGTTTCTGGCAGCTGCTCTGGTCGATAATATAGAGACCATCTCAAAGGACGAATCGCAAGCCGCCAGAAAAGAGCTGCTCGAGTTCATCATCGGAGATGAAGTCACAGAAATCGAGATCACCGAGTTGGTTATCGAGACTTAGGTCAGAGAGAATTGTCCCAGATTGGTATTGCCTCTCTGCTGCATCTTGGTGAAGAAGTTTCGGCGTTGGTGAAAGGGTCTAGGGAACATTGACTATTTGTGCTCGATGCGTGATTGGTGCTTTCGAAGTAGTATTTTTATGGTATCATGTCTATTTTATGGATATCGAGAGGTGTTTCCATCAAATTGGAGGCTTGGATATGTCCTCAACGATGTATCAGCGTCAAACAGACATGCAAAACAATCAGAAACCTGAACCAAATTGATGATGAAGAAACGTCATGAACCAGTGAACTGAAGTCATGAAGAACAGCATGGTTTTATGAGTAGGGCCTTTTAACTACCATGGGATTTAATCCTCTTGGTTTTGAAGTAAGCGTATTGAACGAAGCTTTGATGCTTTGATTCGGAGATTCCGGAAAGTCAGTTTCCCCTCAGCGGGGAAGATGTCAATCTCCGAGCTTGCTGACGTAGCCAGATTATGTGCTACCCAGAGCATTCCGGTATCAATTGATTGCTTTGAAGATCCCAAAAGACCCTGCAGAGCATCTTCTGGCCTAAGTGGGCAACATTTATCAAGATTTTCCAGGTTCGTTGAATCCCGTTCAACATCAGGTTGTCTCGTGTTCAAGCGGTCCCCGAGTGGCAATCCATGATCAAAATATTAGTGCTTACAGTCATCCAGTCACACTTTTGCCTCCTTCACTTTCCCAGCTTTCTATATCCCACTTACACGACCTAAATCCAGCCCTGGAAGCTCCATATACTTATAACCATGTCGAAATTCCACATCGTCAATTCGAACGATCCGGTTCCCGGCGGCGAGGCCCCACCCCCAGAATTCAGCTTGACAGCCCACCCCGCCACAGATATTTGGTCCAAACCCCCCTCTACGAACACCTTCAACGCTCCACTACTTTACCAGCCCGTTTCCCTTGGTTCATTCAAACGAGCTCGAGTTGCAGTCGCTGCGCAGTGGACACAAAAATACGACCAGGGCGGTCTTGTCATAGTCCTGAATATCGCCGATGGATCCCAAAAGTGGGTCAAGACCGGCATCGAACTTACCCATGGCAGTCCGCATATCAGCGTGGTTGCAAAAGACCGCTGGGCCGACTGGAGCTTGCTTCCCCTGTCCTCTGGAGGGAAGTCTGCAACTCTGGAGCTGGTTCGGGAGGCAGATAACAGCTTGTGGATTTATCTCGTGAAGGGAGTGCAGAAGGATCCTATCCGAGAGGTCACTTGGATCTTTGAGGAGGCAAACGTGCAGGAGACTTGGGTTGGGGTTTATGCGGCGCGGCCTTCAACGGAAGGTGGGGAGTTGACGGTCAACTTTGGACATCTTGTTATCGAGTCCATTGGGGACAAGGAATAAGTATTCATGGGATGGTTGGAAACTTGGAGTGTATGCATTCGTTCCAAATCCGATTTTGGCAATATGGAGATGAACAGGGGGCATGGGAAAATTTGGGGTCGGCTGAACTGTCTCAATAAGTATGTTCCAGAGTTTTCGCATGTGGCGCTTGTTCCACAGATCTGTACGAGAAATTCATGGATCTTGTTGTTGCGCTGTTTCCTGATCATGTGTATTAAGGCCGATCGCGTCATGGTAATTAGGTCCTAGACTGAAGCCTGGGCAGGGGCAGTTGGGACGGCACGGGCCCCCGTGCCATGCCAGGGCCAAATGGTGGCATCCGTGGACGATCATGGTCGGGGCGTACGGGATGAATCCCCCACAGCGGGTGATCAACTGACGTGCACCAAATTTTTGAATTTTTGAGGGCGATCGGGGTTTTATGTACAGCAACTGGAGGGTAGAGAGTCAGAGACGTAGACAAACACAAATTGGCCGAATTTCAAACTGAATGCAAACATTGGCCACGTGCGATGGTCACACGGTTGAAACCTCTTGATATCATCTGCAATAGTTATCTGATCATGTTCACAATTGCAATAAAAACATGGATGAAAATGCTAGTGATTATGTCGCTCTCATATTTCCTGGTCTTATTGACCTGGGACTTTTGCTTATAATCCACGCATTAAGGCCCCACAGCTGCAGACCAGGGATGCAACTACGCCAAAGCGGTTCCTGCCGGACGAACCAGCAGTCTCGAGTACATCTTATCGATCAGTCATATCTCAGGACATATCATAAGAGGCTCCTATTCTTATGTCTCTTTCATCTTGACACAAGGCCCCCCAGCTGATGCTGATGAAACGGAGATGATTTATTTCCCCCGCTTGGACTCCTAGTGCCTGACGTGCCATGATCCACTTTCGTTTTTTTTCTCTTATCCGGCCAGGTTTCCACTTGCAGTTCCCCCTCCATCGTCATCGGCACGGTGTGATATCTTTTTTTTTAATTCGCTCCGGTTGCCTAATCGGATTATCACCTTGGCTCAAATTGTCCAGGTGCATAGACTGCCGGAATGCTGGGGCGCGCTGAACTTGGCCTGCGCCTCTCATCATCTTCACCTGTACACTAACACCCCGTCGACGTGCATAAGTGCGACCGCCGATCGTGACTCGGTCTCATCCCGCCATCCGACTGACGAGAGAAGAGCATCGGTCTTCCCTGCTGACTTCCTGCCCCTTACAGGCTGGCCCCTCTTTCTTCAGACAAACCAGAAAAGAAGAAGAGGAAGAAGAAGAGTCGTTGGCAGATCTAATCTAACCATTTCCGCTGCCTAATCCTGATTGACTCCCGAGTGGATTTTCGGGCTTGCTAGCCTTCTATGGGAATATAATCGATCTTACCGCGCTTGCCTGCTTCTTTGCGCCGGAGTCATTGTGCCCCATATTTGATTTGATTTTGATTTTTTTTTTTCGAATCTTGGTGCGACACTGTTGGATCCATCTCGCCTTTCCTGATTAAATCCCCTGATCGGCCTGATTTGTTCGTGTCGTCGTATTTGCTTTTTATTTTCCATTTCAGCTGTGGATCTGACTGGCTCAGGTCGGCCCCAAATCCGCCGGTGCCCAAGCGGTGTTTAGTCAAAGCAGGATTACCATCCCCTTTTATGTGATACGCCCGCTGTCGCTTCCCATGTTGCATGAACTCTCGTTTAAATGATCGTGTCTGCAGTTACTTATTGTTTGACTCTTATCGAGATCGCCGCCTTCCCCGTATATGGTTTCCATGAAGCCTCGAAGCTTTGATCACTGATCTGTATATGGACCAAGACACTATATAACATTCAGAGCTCTTTTTTTGGTGGTCATGCCACTCCTTGATGCGCGCGACGGTCCCTCCTACGGTGCTATACCGCGGGGAGAGGACGAGACGATTATGGATCATGAACGGGATCAGTTGCTGCAGGATGGCTACGAAACCGACGGTGATCCAAGTGATGTTTCAACGATGGGCGAAGCACAAGAAGGAGTGAGGAAAATTGAGGCGATAAATATGACTTGGACAACTCGTTCATTAATGATCGCCTACGTCAGGTTCGTTTGTGGCTTGCAGCCAAATCCTGTGACCCTGCTGACTTGGCGTAAAGTATATTCCTCATGGCATTCTGCACATCCCTGGAGGGCCAGACTGTAATGTCATTGTCGGCATATGCCACCAGTGCATTTAGCAAGCATTCGTTGATTTCCACCGTTCTTGTGGTTCAGAATGTAGTCAATGGTGTGTCGATTTTTTTTTTTTGGCTCAATGTCCAATTCATAGTTGTGAACGCATCGCTGACTGTTTACAGCGGTAATCAAACCACCCATGGCAAAGGTTGCCGATGTATTTGGTCGCTTTGAGGCATTCTGTCTAAGCATTACCATATATATCCTGGGCTATATTCAGATGGCTGCATCGACCAATGTGCAAACTTATGCCTCGGCGCAGATATTTTACTCCGCTGGTTCAACGGGTCTGCAAATTCTCCAGCAGGTGTTCATCGCTGATAGCAGTGACCTTCTCAACCGTGCCTTTCTGGCTTTACTCCCAGAGTTCCCATTTTTGATCACTGTCTGGCTCGGGCCGACCATCGCTGGAGCCGTGCTTCAGTCATCATCATGGCGTTGGGGCTATGGCATGTGGGCAATCATCCTCCCCGCTGCCTTTTTGCCACTCGCTCTTTCGCTGCTTCTGAATCAGCGTAAAGCTGAACGATTGAATCTGATCAAACCATCCAAGGCGAGACGCCGGCGGAGCCTTTTCAGCGTCATTCGAAGAACATGGTACGACCTGGACGTTGGTGGTTTGACCTTGTTATCAGCAGCTGTGACTCTGCTTTTGGTACCCCTGACGCTGGCGGCCAGTGCCAAAAATGGATGGAAAAGCCCAAGCATCATTATAATGATGGTCATTGGTGTCCTCTGCTTGATTGCTACTCCGTTGTATGAATCATCTAAGAGGCTAGCGCCCAAGCCTCTGCTTTCTCTGCATCTACTTAAGCAACGAACCGCTCTTGCTGGTTGTGCTTTGGCATTTTGGTACTTCAGTAAGTCCGATACTTTGCATCTGCAATCACCTAACCAATCGGGATCTATGGCTAAATGAACTTAGTGGCATTCTATTTTTCCGTTCAACCCTACCTCTACTCTTACCTTCAGGTCGTCCAGAACTATGATGTGGCCACCGCTGGTCGTGTCACCCAAACCTTTGCATTTACATCGACTATTGCTGCATTCACCGTGTCACTCCTAATCAAGTACACGCGCCGATACCGCATATTCGTGACCATTGGCTGCGTCATCTACATGACTGGTCTAGCATTGATGCTTACGTGCCGTCAAGAGGGCGCCTCTCACCTACAAGTCCTGGGTACCCAAGTCCTCGTGGGCTGTGGCGGCGGCTTGCTCAACGTACCCGTTCAACTCGGCGTCCAAGCATCTGCAAGCCACCAAGAAGTCGCAGCAGCCACCGCAATGTTTCTCACGTCCATGGAAATGGGTGGTGCCGTTGGTGCCGCCATCTCCGGAGCCATCTGGACCCATTTGATTCCCCAAAAACTTATGCAGTACTTGCCCGAAGAGAGCAAGTCTCAAGCCGGCGAGATTTTTGGCAAACTGACAACGGCCCTCGAATACCCTATGGGATCCCCGACTCGCATCGCCATCAACCGCGCATACCAAGAAACTATGAACCGCCTGCTAACACTCGCCATTATCGTGACTTTACCGTTGATTCCGCTTAGTCTTGTTATGGTGGACTACAAGCTGGACAAGGTGAGCACTCCAGCCAATAGCGATGATTTATCTAGAGACAAGAGTGACTGACTTGTCTGAAGATGAGCCCTGGTAGCCACAATGACGGAGATGAGACCCCACCACCTGTGGAGGCAGAAGCCGATACTGATGACCAACAACATAAATGATTGACTTAGGGCCACCCCCCTTTTGTGCACATGTGTATGGGCCATGACCATGTTCACAGAAGATTTTACGACCGTACGACCTTCGGATTTTCCTGTTTTGTCCTTTTTGTTATGTTCTTGTCCTTTCTCTTTTTGTTTGTTGTTTACTATATATTGTTTCTATGGACCTCGTTCCACTGCATTAAGCATACTCAGCAACATCACTGGCGTTTTTGGTTACCGATTGCGAATCAAGTGGCACCCGAGGCAGCAGACCTCGGGAACAGTCTAGATTTAGAATACCCTGGAGGAAGTTTTCGGAATTATAGATCACGTGTTACCTAGGTATGCATATGAATGTGATTCAATGTTTGTTCAAAGGTTGCATTGATACACGACGTATTTGGTGAGGCACGGTTTGTCTGCCTACTATGCATGAATCACTCTTCCCGAGGTATACATTTATCTACGATGATGTAACGAAGAAGGCATTTGAAAAAACACTAGGATTGTTTATATGCCTGGTTGGTTCTCATCTACGGCGACTAGACCAGAAAGAAAAAAAGAAACAAAAAGTAAAAGAAATGCATTGACGGGGAATCGAACCCCGCTCTGCCGCTTAACAGGTTAATGGAAGGCGGCAATCATAACCACTAGACCACCAATGCTGATGATTAGTAATTTATAATAATTGAGCCACATATAGTCAAAGTTTGGTGATTGCTTTGACTGAGCGTCTCAATCTAGCTTAAGTCTGGTTTGAATGGGATAAGTAGAATGTTCTTCCAAATCCTGTTTTCCATTCAATCATATTTTATTAAAGATTGACAGTTCCTCAATTAAATGACAGGGGCCGATCCGTGCCAAGACCAAGCCTGGAGCTTGATCTCGATTACGATTCCGATTTCAGGGTTTGGTTGTTGGGGAAGAAGCCACTCCTGCAGCATTATTGTCCCCTCATGCATATGTATGTATGCTGATCCCTACGTAGTGGTCGTCTGCCCTTTCAATGTTCCACACCCACGGCCTCGGTCTGCTCTTATCTCATCCCATCTCCGCCTTCTCATGAAAAAGTTTTTGAACATGGCACTTGGACTGTCGGTGTGTCTTTGGATGATTCGGTGATTTTATTTCGCTAGCGCTTGCCGAGAAACCGAACGAGTCCCCATCCATCAGCTAAATCACAGGGGGCGGTGTGGGCGACAGAATTGAGATTAGCGTGTCTGGGGATCCCCTTACGGGGGTATGCCGTTTCGGAACGGTACTGCAATCAAATATTTGGCCGGTGTGGCTTTTTTAGAGCCTGGGGCTGCTCGGGGCGGGCTTTGTGGTTCTGTATTTATGGGGAAATGACACGGATACATATGGGTAAGTTTGGGTAAAAGGGGGTAAAAAGGGGGGTTTTTTCAGGGATGCGAATTGTCGTCATTTTGGGGGAAGAATTTAAGAGACTTTATATTCTGTATAGAATTTTAGATTTGGAGTACTCCGGGTAGATTTTCACTAAGCAATGCATAACTAGCTGCGGGTGTTTGCAATGGAGCTATAGCTGGGTACCAAGTACTAAAGTAACATTGGAATTAATACCAACGTGTCTGTAAATCTTGTAAATTTGGGTATAAATTTCTGTTTCACATTTTCACAGCTAAACTGTATATCTTACAAAGAAATCCATTGGAATATGATAAAGATACTAAGTACATATGTAGTGTCAAAAGCTCATTTAAGAACTCAAGTTGTCATGGTTCCATGTGGACCAGCAGCGCTTAACCGACAGCGGGTGGCCGTCACATCGAGGACTCTTTCTTTGATACCGGGTCTTGGCAACCCTCGACCCGTTAGTTTTCCTGTATTGATGTATTCACGCGTATCAACTACGAGGAACAACGTAACGTCTACCTCGTCACGATAAGCATAAGAACACCAGAAATTGAGAGCTTCTATGTGTAAAATTGTAATAAAAAGACCCTGTTAATCATAACAAAGAAATTTCTAGATAAATCTATATAATCAAATATCAAACTTATCACATATATGACCAAAGCTTTCATCATGAAAGAGATGGTACAGGCCGCGTATCTCACGAGACTAGCACTTGTCTAGACTCCATCTGCTCTGCGGGTTGCCCCATTCAATCCAGACCACAGCTCTTCTCTCCCTTTTTGTCTCCCACAAGCCTTTTCCTTCCCCCCTCATTCTCCCATCCCCCCATCTCCATCTTCCTTGATTTCTAACGCCTCGGTTCGCCTGCGGTGCTCACAAATATGGTTGTCGCTACCATCAAGTGCGAAACTTCCCCCCTCCTTGCCGAGAGGCGCCCCCTCTTTCTGGGACTAACCCCGATCTTCTAGGTGTGTCGTGGTGGGGGACGGTGCTGTCGGAAAGACATGTCTCCTGATCTCCTACACAACCAACAAGTTCCCCTCGGAATATGTTCCTACCGTCTTTGACAACTACGCCGTGACTGTGATGTAAGTTTTGATAGATCCTCACAGCCCCCATAATGACCGATATACCAAACCCGCGGGAACAAGCCGCCCCAGCCAAAAAAAAAAAAAAAATTCAAGAAAAATTTAAATGCTTCAAATACTGACCTTTGAATGTTTATAAAACAGGATCGGTGATGAGCCCTATACTCTTGGTCTTTTCGATACCGCCGGTCAGGAAGATTATGATCGTCTGCGCCCGTTGTCCTATCCCCAGACCGACGTTTTCCTCGTTTGTTTCTCCGTAACTTCGCCCGCCTCGTTTGAGAACGTCCGTGAAAAGTGGTTCCCTGAAGTTCATCATCATTGTCCCGGTGTCCCTTGCCTTATTGTCGGTACTCAGACTGATTTGCGCGACGATGCGAACGTGCGCGAGAAGCTTGCCCGGCAGAAGATGCAACCCATCCGTAAGGAGGATGGTGACCGGATGGCTAAGGACCTTGGTGCTGTGAAATATGTTGAGTGCTCTGCCCTGACGCAGTACAAGCTCAAGGATGTCTTCGATGAGGTAAGATATCACCTGCGACTTTCTTTGTTTTGTTTTTGGGAGACATGAGCGAGACGGGGAGGGAAATATGACTCTCTCCGCTCTCTCATCCTTGCCTTATATCGATCTCTGCTGACAATATTTTGAACGTACTAGGCTATCGTTGCTGCTCTCGAGCCGGCCCCCAAGAAGAAGTCCAGGGGTTGCCGCCTGCTGTGAACAATGACTATGGACAGTTTTCACAGGGTGGTTTCTGCGTAATATCGGGTTGCCAGCTCGTTGACCTCGCGACAGAAACCACAGATACGATGGAATGAACCTGTTTTTGTTTTGTTTTATGTTTTACTTTTCCCTTTCATTCTGGGAGGGCTATTTGACTGGGACTTTCACTGGGATATCCAACTGCAGATTCGGATCTATGTATGGGCTAGCGTCGCTATTTGAAGCGTTATTTTTCAAATCACCCTTCACAGTTTCCTGCCTCGTGGCTGCGATTTGCCCGACGATATCCTTGTCACTCTCTGGTCGCGTCGTCCTCTCTTTATTCCTTTTTCAATTCTTCTTATGCCCTTGCGGCTTCTGGCGATCATCCGTTAAATATGCGGATATCGATTCCACCATTTCTTTAGCTTCGCCCCCTCCATGTTCAAATTCCTCTCCTTCCACGACCTACAGCGACCACGAGATTCGACCCTTCCTTCCCCCTTCTCGTGTACTCTCTCGACTTTTCCCGGCCTCACCAATCCCTCCCACCCTTGCAATTTTATTTCATCGTCTATCGGCGTTGGACGTCAGGGCGTCGTGTTTTTCTGCTGGTTGATGAATTTTCCGTCCATGTTACTCCCTCTATTCGATTCACCCTCGACCTTGCGCTTCGGAATTATGAATTTGAGCTCTGCTGCACCTTTCTCCCACAACTCCGAATTCGCATGTGTGTTCTTTCTATCTACGTTTCTCTCTTTACACGGCTTTGATTTTTTTTTTACCACATATGACTATCTGTTGCCATTTACCTGATCTTATGCTTCGCGCTTATGCTTTTGAAATGCGCGAAATCATCCCGAGCCTTAGAACGTCGCAAACAGGACAATCCCCCAATGACAAGTTCTTTGATGGTTTTCTGTGTGAAGGGTTGATCGTAGATGGGCTTATAGAGCGTTAATACTGATCAATTCCAAACACTTTGAAATGTGATAATTACGAACATAGTACTACAACTGCAAAAATAAAAGAAAAAGATACTAAGTGCGAACAGTCGGCATGACATGGGCATTCATTCATCGTCTATATACATACGGATCATGTTTCTCATATCTACTAAATACCGCGGGCCAATTTACAGCTCGTCCTTGCCAACCACGGACTCAGCCTCGACATCCTCGACATCCTCGGCACCCTCAACAATCGGGCGTCCATACCAACCACCCATTTCTTCCTTGACACCAGACTTGACCATGCTGGTAATAATCTCAAATGCAACCTGGGCCGCAGCCAGAGCCGTAGTTTCACCCTTGTTATCATAAGCAGGCGACACCTCAACAATATCCGCACCAACCAGGTTCAGCTTCTCCAAGCCACGCAGGATCCGGATGAACTCGCGGGTAGTCCAACCACCAGGCTCGGGGGTACCAGTGCCAGGGGCAGTCGCGGGATCCAGAACATCGATATCAACAGACAGATAGACGGGCTGCTCAGGATCCAGACCGGTACGCTGAATGATAGCATCCACAACACCCATAGGACCAAGCTCATCAATATCATCCGCATGAATGCGAATGAATCCCTGCTCAGGACCCGGGTTGGTATAATCCCCATCATCAACACCAGTCAAGCGGGTCCGCAAACCAGCATGCGCAGAAGTAGAGTTACAGATCAACCCCTCCCGGCTCGCCTTGTGGAAGAAGCTTCCATGGTTAAACTGCGTCTGCTCAGACTGCCAGTACGCACTGTAGCGCACGGGATTCCAGGTATCAAGATGCGCATCAAAGTGCAGCACCGTGATGGGCTTCTGGTAGATCTTGTGCAGCGCACGCAAAGCCGGCAATGCAACACTGTGGTCGCCACCCAACGTCACCAGCTTCGGGTGTCCGGACCCAATGCTATCGCCGCCCTTCGGCGCCTGGTTCACCACCTTCCGCGATCCGAGCTCCAGGAACGCCTCGTACATCTGGCGCTCGGCGAGCCCGTTGTCAAAAGGCGTGATCGGGATGTCACCGCAATCCGTGATCTTCGCCCACGACTGGTACGGGTTGATGCCTGCGCGCGTATTGTAGCTTGTGCCGGACATTTGGCGTGCGCTGGCGGCGCGGATGGCGCGGGGCCCGAACCGGGCGCCGGGTCGGTAGCTTACGGCTGTGTCGAAGGGCGCACCGATGACTGCAATGTCGTAGCGCTCTGAGGGCTCGACTAGGCACTTGACTGGGGGGAGATGGGCGAAGCTGGCGATGCCAGAGAAGGACCACTGTAAATTTATTCATGTTAGTTATATGCAATTGGAGTTGGTGGTGATATTGTGTGCATTGATTGAGTTTTGAACATACCTCTTGATCCCACTTCTTGAGCAATTCTGCGCGCTCGTGCTCGGGGACTACCTCACTATCTCCATGGTGGGCACACGATACCGCGGTACCGGCTAGCGCCAGGACGCTCAACAAGGACTTCAAGGCAGGCATTGCTGTTAAAGATGATTGTAAAGCTCAATGTTAGAAGAAAAGAAAAGGAAGGGAGTAACACCGGGGAAAAGCGAATATATAGAATCACGTTATTAAATTTCCTTTTAAAATCCGAGAATCTTCTCCGCGGAACTTCCTAAACCAGAGAGCTTTATCTAAGAAGGAAAGACGAGCAGATAGCGGGGTCTCTCCGCCCGCCAATAATCGGCAGTGGAACCGCGGAGTCGTGCAGACCTTCCCTTCTTGGCCTTTACTTCTACAACTTCTTCGTGCTTTTTTATCCTAAGCTACACGGAATGCCATGCGTCGCGTGGTAGTTACAGGTCTAGGTGCTGTGACACCTCTAGGTGTTGGTAAGTTCCAAATGTATCTTGTCAATTTTGTCTGTTCTTTTTTCTTTTTCTCTTTTCTTTGTTTTTGCCCTTGTTGTACGCAAAGCAGTCCATGACAATGCAAACCAAAATTGCATTGCCAGTGGATGGAGCCAGTATTTCGTTTCTCCCGATTCCCTTCGGAGTGTCTGAAGAGATCCCCTAGCCCTGCCCCGGACTGGCGCGCGAGAGACAAAAATTTGGCGGGAGCGTCTCCACTACACGCCGGAAGGGGAAGGTCTTGACAGCCAATGACGGAACCTCAACTACTGGGCTCGGCGGACTTGAGACCGCATATTTGGCATGGATGCTACTGTAAACAGATGATTTGATCTATTCAGATGGATACTTGCAATTGCCTGGGATTGTGGTTGTCGTCTTTCTGATTGTTACAGGCGGAGGAGCTATGAGCTAACCTGTCTATGCTGTAGGTGTTCGGCAGACGTGGAAACGCTTGCTGGATGGCCATTGTGGTATCGTGAATGTGAATCATCGCGATGAGCGCTTTGCGGAGCAGCCTTGTCAGATTGCTGCTGTTGTGCCCCAGGGAAGCCGGGAAAATGGCGGATGGACTGCTTCGGAGTGGTTGAGTCGGGGTGTGAGTGTCAAAATACAAGAAATACTTGGCTTCTGATCCCGTATGCTGATTTGTATGCGGTTGCCTTTTTTTAGGAAGAGCGAAAAATGGCCATGTTTGCACAGTACGCCATGGCGGCGACAGAAGAGGCCCTTGAAGATGCGGGCTGGAAGCCGACTGAGTTTGAGCAGAGGGAAGCTACAGTAAGAACCTCCTAGAGAGCAAGTAGGGACTGGAATGGTGTTGACCTGGGCCTAGGGAGTTTGTCTTGGATCTGGAATTGGCAACTTCGATGAAATGTACAACACGGTCGTCGCATATGAAAAGGGTGTAGGTTTGCCACTGCTGCAAAAGGACTCTGGGGCTTTCCACTGACTGCTAATATCAGGGATATAAAAAAGTGAACCCGCTTTTCGTGCCAAAGTTGTTGATCAACCTTGGCGCTGGGCACATTTCAATGAGATATGGATTTATGGTATGCTCTGAGTCAACAACCAACCGCAGCTCAAGTCTTGCTAACGAGCCAAGGGACCAAATCACGCCGCGACAACCGCTTGCACGACGGGTGCCCACTCAATCGGCGATGCTGCGAGGTTCATTGCCTGCGGTGATGCCGACTTGATGGTTGCCGGTGGAGCCGAATCGTGCATCCATCCTCTTGCCATCGGTGGTTTTGCTCGTGCTCGGAGCCTAGCCACCGATTTTAACGATAATCCGGAGGAGGCATCCCGGCCATTCGATGCTGATCGCAAAGGATTTGTTGTCGGCGAAGGGGCCGGTGTGCTCATTCTAGAGGTACGTTTTCGGTGTATCCATAGCCATATATTCGACTTGCTAAATAGAAATCCCGCTAGGAGCTGGAACACGCTCGTGCACGAGGTGCACGGATCTATGCTGAGCTTAGAGGATATGGCTGCTCGAGCGATGCACACCATATGACCGCGCCAAAAGAAAATGGCGAGGGTGCATTCATGGCAATGAAGAAGGCTCTCAAGCAAGCCCAGTTGCCTCCCTCTGCAGTTGATTATGTCAATGCACATGCAACATCGACCATTGTCGGAGATGCAGCTGAGAATGCAGCCATCAAGGCCCTTCTTTTAGGCCCAGATGGCAAGCAAAAGGCAGAAGACGTGAACATCAGCAGTACCAAGGGCGCTGTTGGTCATCTTCTCGGCGGCGCTGGCGCCATCGAAGCGGTATTCAGCACTCTTGCTATTCGAGATGTGAGTAATGCCTGGACTAGTGAAACTTTGCTGGATTCTAAACTGACTGA
This sequence comes from Penicillium verhagenii, assembly GCF_028828195.1. Classification (NCBI taxonomy): domain Eukaryota; kingdom Fungi; phylum Ascomycota; class Eurotiomycetes; order Eurotiales; family Aspergillaceae; genus Penicillium; species Penicillium verhagenii. The sequence continues at coordinate 1,340,321 of NW_026643169.1, forward strand.
ATCAGAACGTCATGCCGCCTACTATAAACCTCAATCGACTTGCTGATGGATTTGACTGCAACTATGCTCCGAAACATGCCCAGCCAAGGCAAATCAATGTGGCTTTGACGAACAGCTTTGGGTTTGGAGGGACCAATAGCAGTCTGTGCTTTGCAAGACACAAAGAATGATTCAGAGGGGACCCCGGAGCTTTAAATGTACGATATTGTAATCTAGAAGAAGTATGGTGGATGTTGTAATTCTCAAACGAGTGATCATTCAATGATTTCCCTTTGTGTTTCAAGTTTGATCTCAATTGGCTAACTCGAGATCCAAATATAGAATACAGCTTTCAAATGTTGGAACAATAGGCGATGTCATCCAAGGATACTGACTAGCTCATATTATAAACTACTATGTAGTGGTATAGTGGACCCCTATTAGTGTTTCGTAAGAGGCGTGCAGTCACTTCGCGCCTTGGTCCCTCCGATATTGAATGATGTGACACGTGACTTTATCCAAATGCGGAGAGCCCGTCCCTTCCATCTTAAGATTCACATAAGATCAAAAAGCCCCCTAACAATATCCACCCCGACAATCCAAAATCTACCGGAAATAACATCGTGCGAAATACTGTGTCTGGAACATTGTGAATTTGTGCACATCATGGCGACGAACGGCGACTCCGGTCGAGGTAAGCGCATCCGCTTTGTGGTCGTGACAAAGGAACACCTCGTGCCTTGAACTTCAGACCAGACGGTCGCAGATACATTCAAGGACCATGGACTAATATATGGTCTTTGAAATATAGCATCCGGAAGCTTGGTGGATGCGTCGGGCTACAAATTTACCGAGAAGGATACGAAGCCCGGCAAGATGAAGGTCAAAAAGACCTCCAAGGCCTCGACCAAGAAGAAAGCAGACGGTACAATCTGATCGGAGACAAATGCTCCTGGTGATTTGAACTGACAGAATGCCGCTTCAGATACCAAGGACGGAGTCGCTGACTCTTCACCCACCTCGCCTCTGCCCAAGTTAGATAACAAGCTCGCAACTACTTTCCCGACTGGCAAACCGCGCGACGAAGACGTTCTTGAGACTGTCATTTGCAAGCATTGCAAGCGCCCTATCCTAAAATCAACCGCCCCAGACCATATCCGTGGCTGTCTAAGAGCTAAACAAGAGAAAGCGCGCAAGAAGAAGGAAGCTCGTGACGCCGCGAACAGGGCCAAGGTTTCAGACGGGAAGGACGACGACGATGTCCGTGATAAGCCAGATATTGGCGACGACTCTATGAAGGGACAAAAGAGTGCGAAGAAGAGTGCGATCAAGGGTACCGACGACGGAAATAAGAAGGGCAAGAAGCGAAAGGCCGACGAGGACGATAACAAGGAGCCCAAGAAGAAGAAAAAGAAGGACGAACCTAAGGCCAAGACCGCGAAGCCTAAGGGTCCTGTCGACGTTGAGAAGCAGTGTGGTGTGAGTTTGCCTAATGGGGCGCAGTGCGCTCGCTCTCTCACCTGCAAGAGTCATTCGATGGGTGCCAAACGTTCCGTCCCTGGTCGGTCTCTTCCGTACGACATGCTGCTTCAGCAGTATCAGAAAAAGAATCAGGCTCGTCAACAAAGTATGTCCCCTCAATCTCGTTCAAAGAAAACCCCCAAGAAACCCCCCAGGAAGCCTCAAAGGAAGCCTATAAAAATGCCTCCAAAGAAGATCTCCTAGGGGCTCCTCCCCCTCCGACCTTGAAATTTTGACTCGGATGATTGGCTATTTACTCACATTTTTTTTTGTACAGAGGCTGCGATCGATGCGAATGCTCCGCTGCAAGACGAAGTTGATACAAATGGTCCGGTTGATTCAGACGAAGAGAGAGATACTGTCATGGCCGCTATTGCCCGCTCCAACCCTCGACCTCTCGCCGAACACACCCTCATCACATCCAGCACAAAATACCGATATGTTCGCATCAAAGAACAAATGCTACACGCGATGGGTGGACGAGGTGGTGGTCTTTTCTCTACCGACGACAGCCAGCCCTTGTTTGGCGGAAGCCTCTTCCAGCCATTTGACCCCGAGATGGATGATTCATCCCCTATGATCCCAAATGCTGACTCCGGCGATGGCACTGTCTCTATTGACGGTTCGAGAAAGACCTCAGTGCAAGGTATGCGAAAAACACCCATCGCTGCTGCATCTTGAACAGCAAGCACCAAATGATGATTTGACGACTTTCCCCGCCCTCTTCCAACGTTTTCATTCTATATCATACCACGCGATTCCCCGATGCAGTGCTGGCGTTCCAGGGAGCAAGGATCTGTGCATACCATATTTTTTATTCGTTATTTGTTACCTTCAGTTCCCACGACCACAAACCTTGTATGAACAATGGTTGGACCTTTCTTTTTATTCGGTTATAACATGATACCCCGGTTGCTGGCGTGATAAATTCGCAAATAGTAACCTCAATGAACAATTTATATTCAATTTGAGCTTACTTGAGAACTTTTGGAAGTAGAATGTAGTCCGCATAGTACGACTTGATATGGCGTGGGGATATGATTATGTGATATTTAGGCCTGAGGTGTCGACAGGCATCTATTCCAGCTCCGTTGCGTCAATTCTTTGAGACACGATACTCGCAATCCGCAATACAAGCCTGCTTTTAATGCTCATTTGAGCTCTACTATACCTCGACACCTTTTGCAAATCATATAATCGTCGTGACTGTGTGTTGCGCGTGCCGGTCACTTACCTTCCTAACTCTGGTTGAGCTTCCTCGTGCTCCCATCTCTGACTCCAACTTCCGTCGTCGCGGTCCTGGGATTGCCGTAAACCGAGTTGCAGCCAGGCGATCTACTACACCTCATATCTGCTTAATATTTCTCAGCTCGCCATGAGTCACTCCGTTCCCGACCTCGACGCGATAGGCATCAAAGCCGAACACGACCTCGCGGACCAATTCCGTCGCGAAGTCGCTCAACTCCTCGGACGCACCAACCTCAATTTCCCCGGCGCACAACCTGTCAGCTTCTCTGCAAAACACTTAATGGAGCTTCAAAAAGAAGATTACTATGTTTGTGAGAAGACAGACGGCATCCGGTGCCTGATGTATTTTGCGCGCGGCGATCCAGAGTCCGAGTCACCGGAGATTCACTACTTGATTGATCGCAAGAACGACTACCGATTCGTGCCAGGCCTACATTTCCCTCTTCCAAACGACGAAACCTTCCAATCCTACCACGTCGATACATTGGTGGACGGCGAGCTGGTTAACGACATATACGAGGACGGATCCCAACAGCTCAAATACCTAGTCTTCGACTGCCTCGTGCTAGACGGACAGAGTCTGATGCACCGAACACTCGATAAAAGACTCGCCTATTTCAAAGAAAAGGTGCTGAAACCATACAATGCGATGTACCGCAAGTTCCCCGACGAAAAAAAGCACCGCGCTTTCGCCGTCGAAGACAAATCCACACAAGTCAGCTACGGCATTGAGATGATGTTCCGCGAGATTATCCCGGCCGTCAAACAAATTCACGGAAACGATGGCCTGATCTTCACTTGTCGAAGCACACCCTATCGCATTGGCACAGACGAGCACATTCTCAAGTGGAAGCCCCCCGCCGAAAATACCATCGATTTCCGCGTGCGCCTCGAGTTCCCCATCCTTGAGCCTGATACAGATGACGAAGCAGAAGGTATCTCAGAACCTTACGTCGATTACGACGCTATCCCAATATTCCATCTCTTCGCCATGCTGAACGCGGGCGAATACCGCCATTTCGCCGAGATGTATGTTACGCCCGCGGAATGGGAGGATCTGAAAGCCATGCGTGTCCCGTTAGATGATGCCATTGTCGAATGTTACAAGGATGAGAATGCACGTTGGCGCTTCCATCGCCTACGTGACGATAAGCTTGACGCCAATCATATCTCGACTGTTGAGAAGGTTTTGGAGAGTATCGAGGACCGGGTCACTGAGGATGACCTTATTCGTTTGGCGCCTGTTATCAAGACTGCTTGGAAGAAGCGGCAGGCGGGTGGTTCAGAAGGTGGTCGGGGCATGCCATCAATGAATGGCGGCGGTATGAAGCGGAAATTTGAAGAATAATGAATTAAAAACAAGAAAGACTTACACCTCATGCTTTCCTCCACCTCGTTCACTTTTGATCATTTGCAAGGAGTCTGGCGTTGGACTTGTTCTAAAATATTTTTATCTGTTCTCGGTGGAATTCATCTAATACATAGGCTGCCAAGGCGGTTGAATTCAAAAGATAAGTATCATATTAGTCTGTTCCAGACATTTCATTATTTGAACCCATACAAAGTCCCTGCTATTTTATCTCGTTGATTCATCTCACCGGCAGCACTTGAGTATCACTCGACTACCTACTAGGTATCTAGCTAAGGTTCGGGTGCTTGTTTAGGCCATATTGTATTCCATATCAAATTCTACCAGCAGAAAGGACCATTTTATCCCAGATTTAAGCAAAATACAGAAACCCAGACCCACTATCTCGTCAATGTAAATGGATTCAGCACCAAAATTAAATGACCTTGACAAAAGCATGGGTATTATGGGAAATGCGCGATTTTAAACGTACTATTATTCTGCCTGTTCACTCTATGTCATTCAGACTCACCAATTATTATCTTAGATCGACAAGAATAAGCCTGGATAGTATGGAAAGAACTGGCAGAATAATCATGCATTTATAGTCGCGCGTTTCCTATGATAATAATGGCTTTGTCAATGGTAGTTATTTCTGGTACTGACTTACTTTATATCAGCTTTGTATTCATATCTTTCATAGACAAGAACAAGTCTAAATGACATAGAGTAGAGTGGTAGAATAATGATACACTTAAAATCGCGCGGTTTCTAGAATAATGATAGCTTCATGAATGGTATCTGTTTTCATTAAAATTTCTTAGTGCATGTTTCAATGTTTATGGGTCATAATATGCATGCACAATTGATGTGTAGTACTAACATTTGAACCAGCTGGATTACATAGAAAACACAATACATGTATGCATACATGCGTATCTCATCAATGATTGATTGCTTCTTTCCCTTAGTATCGGGCTGGCTTAGGAAGTAGACATCACGAACTTCCTCTCAGATTTAAATACACTGATGATTCTTGCCTATAGCATCAACATTGAAGCTGGCTCAGCACTCAAGATACATTATATATATCAATACATATATGTACATATATAGACAGCACGAACTTCCTCCAGATGCACGGTCTCGGACTTGGTAGGTAATATGTCTTCGATCAATCCTACTGCTTTTTGCCAAGGTAAATATATCGCTTCTTGCCCTTAGCATTCAAATGTTACACTGGCTTGCATAGGAAGTGGACATCATAAACTTTCTCTCAGATTTATCGTCTCTGCTGGATTGATGGCACTGCCATTTGCCAAGGTAAATATGTCGACTGGTTATTATTGATGCTTCTTGCCCTTCAAACACATCAAGCTGGCTCACGAAGTGATCTGGATATCACGAATCTCCTCTCAAGTGCTCACATGTGCAGATTTGCTCTGGATACATTACATATGCCACCAGTTGACTACTATTTACCAAGGCAAATATATCACATCGCTTCTCGGCCTTAAGCATCGGGCTGGCCCAGGAAGGAGACGTCACCAACTTCCTCAACGCTCTCGAATTCGCTACTGTCGACGGCACTGCGATTTGCCAGGGCAAATATATAATTGATATCACTTCTTGCCCTTAGCATCGAGCTGGCTCAGGAAGTGGACATCAGAAACTTCCTCTCACATGGATTTGCTGATATGTCTTTGATGCATCATGCTACTGCCATTTTCTAAGGCAAATTATCAAGAAGCGGCGGAAAAGGATATCCATTAGTCAATAGTGAAATTGGACCGGTCGAAAATACGATCGTTTGGTGTTCATCATATGAGTGCCGAATAGCGAGCTCATTTCTTTGAACGCGGATGTAAGTACGCTGCCCAGTTGGAGTGCTGTTTCATAAACCTACTCACGGCCGCACTCATTGGCATTGTTCTACTGTCTGAGATATGCTGATAACCTTGTTACAATAAACAGAATGTCGGCGTTTACGATCGATTTGATACGACAGGAGTCGACGGCGTTCCTTTCAGAGAAGGTGCCGATCACAACAACTGGGATGAGGTCGCACCTGTTCTTCGACTTGATCAAATGCCAAGTCTCGCTACAGTGAAGATGACCCTGGATCCAGTCAAGAATGTGCTGCGCAAAGCAGAGAATTACGATACGTGGAAGAGGGTTTAAAGCCGAAACCAACCTCAAGCTCTGCGGGCTCGACGGTCTTATCCATTACGATCTACCAAGACCAAATCGGAGCAGCCCACACTCACAAAAATGGTTCAATGCATCAAATGTCATCGGCGAGTGGTTGATTGCGAACATCCGCACTGAGATACACGACAGAATCCAAACAAGATGCACTCTTTCGTTTACAGACGTTATTTAGAAGGCGATCTATCAAGAGCTACACGGATTGCAATTAGCAAGTATATCGGGGGAGACTATCACCGGTGAACTCAAGACCCGTGTCCCCGCACAGGCTGCTAAGCGAGAGGCTCGGGAAAGATAAAAGAAGGTAGACATCCATCAGATTATTTTGGATTCAAGCGTTTGATAAATCGTCAATTGCACCTCCGACACCACCACCAAAACCACCAAAGAACGTCAATTTAAGATACGATTCAATGATCAAAGCGTACAATGAACGTCAATCTACACCGTCAAGAACAACTGAAACAAGCGTTCCTCCTGCACCAAAGCCTTCAAGACATCTATTGTGTATTTTTGAGTGGGCTTTGGTAAGAAGAGATATTGGGGATTGGAAAGGAAGCAGGCCAGAAACAGATGGTAACCTTCCCGAGTCATCGACCGACGGAGTCCGAGGTCCACGCAATTAGCTGCAGCACGATCCTTGCTGACACAAGGTACGGCGTGTACGGAGATCTACTAGGAGCGAGCTGCCATACCTATTTTCATAATCAAATTCCAATGGCAAAATTGTTTATTACATCATACATGGATTACATAACCATTTGATCCTGTCTCTTCGAATATTCAATGTTATCTCAACTTTTCAAGTGCTTGGTAAAATACTTAGTGCTGGCCAACGTGTTTCCGCTTAACCCGAGTTGAGCAAATATCTTCACCAAGCTGGCTTAGGAAGTAGGTTTAACGAACTACTAGATGTCCTCTCCTTCCTAAGCATCAGGCTGGCCCAGGAAGTGAACGTCACAAACTTCTTCTCGGATTCTCTGATACGTCTTTGATGCCACTGACATTTGCCAAGGCAAATCTATCACCTCACAGATCGTGATCTGGATAACCTCCAGCCACAACCTCCAGCCACAACCTCCAGCCACAACCTCTGCTGGGCATGCTGGGCATGGCTATAGTCTTATAAAAGTCTGACATGCATAAGTAAGTCTGAATGGCATGGCGTGGATGAGTTGAGTCAAAATAATAATACATTCAGAATCGCGCGTTTCCTATAATAACCATAGCTTTATTAGTAGTATTTACTTTTGTTGTTGATCTTTTTTACATCATCTTTTTAATCTTGAATGAATAAGAATATTTCTAGATAGAATGGCGTAGATGAGTAGAGTCAGAATAATAACACATATAGAATCGCACGTTTCCTATAATAACAACGGTTTTTAATGGCATTTATTTTCGGTATTAATCTTCTATAAATCGCCATCATCTTCATATACAGCTTAGACGGATAGGAATGAGTCTGAATGACTCAGAGTGAACCGGCAGAATAATAATACATTTAAAATCGCGCGTTTCCCATACTACGGATGCTTTTGTCAAGGCCATTCAATTTTGGTGCTGAATCCATTTACATTCGTTCATTCGTACCGTCGATTTAAATTTCCATATATTCCAAGGTTTCCTAGAGCTGGGAAAACACAAAAGTTATGTCAGGCTCAAATATTAACTACATAGTAACTAGTTAAATACCTAGGTTCATTTCAAAATGTTCATCTCTCCGTATAGACAGGTATGTAAATGTGTTACTTTTGATAGAGAACTTTGAAAGAAGATAGAAAGCTATAATAAACAAAGTACTAAAAGTCATAGTCAAAGAAGACGTCTCAGTTATGTGTGCATATCGTACAGAGGCTATGTATTAAATCGCTACCCGTGGACCCTTGGTATAGATTCTTCAAACCCTTATGCCCCTTCACATCTTGGAAATTTTGGGTGGATGTCAATAAGAAAATTTTACAGTGTCAACTGGAGGAAGATCTGGCTGGCAAGCAGTGGAAGTACTCGAATCACAAGTAAGGTTCTGCATAGAAGCACATAGCCTTTCTCCCCAAAAGTGTCATTCCTAGAGCCTCCGGTTGATCTCCTTGAAAGAGTGAGGTATCACTGAGTCGCCTATGCCCCCCCCCTTTTTTTTTTCCGGCGTAATTTGAGGCTGAGGTTTTTTTTTACCTCCATCGACGCCTCAAATCTTGAACTGGGTGTGACTCGTGACTCGTGAGGTACCAGTTCTGGTGTGGGGCACTCGCAAGCTTGGCTTGGTTCGGCAGGTATTCCCTGAAAAAAACACATGGTGTAAGTGGGGTAGCTGGGTCGTATCCACTATGCTGTAGTTGGTTAGTGCCCGCTTGCCATGTCAAATGTGTGACAAGTGCTTACGCTCACGAACAGATTACTCAGATGAGTAAACAGATAACGTGCTGAATTCAAGCTTCATGTTCCCTGGGAGTTCTTTCCAAAAATCAAAATCGACAGTTTCATTTCATAAAATGATTCGGATGTCCGGATACTCCGGTCTACCGGCATCCGGATATAGATCGGGGATTTATGTCATTTTGTTCTGGGTAAATATGCCGATGCCCCACGGACCCATCGGTCATGCCGGAGCTGCCGAAAAGATCAGGAACATGAAACTTTTTCCGAGGTCATTTACAAGCAGTATGGAGTATTTGCTTCGTATTATACCATATTTGAACTTGTCAGGCTTACGGTGTTTTCGATAGATCATTCAAAATAAACAAACAATACGCTGACATGGCCGCCTGAAAAGGCACAGCCCAACTGATAAACTGTGATCATCATTACTGGACAAGGATATTTAGCCGATGCAGTGTGACTTGGCCAACAGAGCCGACTGATTCAGGTCTATTCAAGGCTTTTTTTTGTCTCGGTACGAGGCTTCCATGGTATTTCTCTGCTTCCCGTACACGAAATTGGTCTTTTTCAAGGGTAAAATTTCCACTATATTTTACTTTCGTCGGTTAGAAATAAGCAAAAGCATAATAGAAAGCAACGTACATCTATAAATATAGGTACTTAGCCTGCGCATTTCCCCGCGTTTCTTGTTCAAGCCTTTTTTTTTCGGTGCCTGTCGAGCTCACTCACACCATGATCTCCCCGGTCCGTCTACTCCCTCTCATTGGGAGTCTGCTCTCAGTCGTCTCCGGAAAACCGACGTCCAAGACATCGTCCGAGGTTCTTCTTCCTAGCGAAGATCCTTTCTACAGCGCCCCCAATGGCTATGAAAACAAAGTCCCCGGAAGCGTTCTACGCATACGTTCCGCTCCCGGCAATCTAACAACCTTGGTCAATGCCTCCGCAGCATACAACATTGTCTACCGCACCACAGACAGCAGATACAACCCCTCATGGGCCGTTACCACCGTCTTTGTGCCTCTCAATCCTCGTCGCGAAAAGACCTCGTCGTTGCTCTCATATCAAATCGCCTATGATTCCCACGACCTCGACGCTAGCCCCAGCTATGCCATGTATTCTTCGCCTCCCACGGATGTCATCCTCGCTCTGGAAGAGGGCTGGTACGTCAACGTCCCCGACTACGAAGGTCCTCTTGCCTCCTTCACTGCCGGCGTGCAGTCCGGCCACGCCACTCTCGACTCCATCCGCAGCATCCTGTACGCCGAAGACGCCCGCTTGGACTTGGAGACTGAGTCTTCTCTCATCGCTCTCTGGGGATACTCCGGCGGTGCTCTTGCCAGTGAGTGGGCCACCGAGCTGCAGGTCCAATACGCCCCCGAGCTCACTATTGCCGGTGCCGCCCTGGGCGGTCTCACGCCTAACATCACCAGTGTCATGGACACCGTCAGCGGCGGGTACAGTGCTGGTCTTATCCCCGAGGCTATTCTCGGCATTGCCAGCCAATACCCGGCTACCTACAAGTACCTGGTTGGTCAGTTGAACGCTGAGGGCAAGTACAACCGCACTACCTTCCTCGCCGCGGCTAAAATGACTCTGACCGAGGCGTCCGAGTTCTTTGTTCTGGAGGATGTCTTTGACTACTTTGTTGATGGCGAGGCTACCTTCAAGGCGGCTGTTGTCCAGCACGCGCTGAACCGCGATGGATACATGGGATACCACGGTGTGCCTCAGACTCCGATCTATGCGTACAAGGCCATCAATGATGAGGTTAGCCCTATCGCGGATACCGATGCGCTGGTGGAGAGATACTGTGGTGTTGGAGTCAACATCCTGTATGAGCGCAACACTATTGGTGGACACTCTGCTGAGGCTCTCAACGGTCATGCGAGTGCCTTGGCCTTCGTCGCTGCCGTTCTCGGTGGCACTTACAGCAAGACATATGAGACCACTGGATGCACGATCAAGAACGTTACTATTGATCTTAGCAGCTCCCCACTATGAGTTGTTGTTTGATTCATCAACGATGAATGGGATTCGGCTTTGTACATTGAGCCATCGCTGGACGAGAAATGTCAGATGGATATCGAGTGTATATACTTTGTATAATTAATTGAGATGGAATATACAGCTAATTATTCATTAATCTCTACGGGATACCTTTATTTCCTTTCTCCTTCTTGATATATTATACATGTAGATAAGAACAAGCAAAACCAACATGGAAGTTACAGAAACATCCATATGTCTTTGTTGCATCCAGGACTCGACCTAGGCTGAGTCCTTCAGGACCCTTCAAGCCTACATGCATTCATAACCTTAGAATGATTATCTGTCTAGCTTAGGATGATTAATGGGACAGATTTTTGAAGCCACCACATGAGCGTGTCTCCAAATTATGTGATACTAGTTGATAAAATAGTCTCATTCTTCGCATGAAACGAAAGAATTACAAGCTGTAACAATACAACGAGCTAGTAGAACAGAGGCTGGTGGTACAAGCTCTTAGATTGCATACATGGTGGTTTTTGTATACAACGATCTTACTCCACCAATACCGTTTATTTTTATCTAAAAAGACAGAAACAGGCAATTTCAAGCTCAATAATTAATCTATCAGAGTTGAAAAAAATCAATTATATTTCTGGGGTGGTGATGAAGTAATTTGTGTCATATGGCAAAAGTTAGGATGAAAGCAAAAGTACCGCGCGTTGCCTTAGAATCCTAGTTAGGATAACAAGAGTTGGGATGAAAGCAAAAGTACCGCGCGCTGCCTTAGAATTCTAGTTAGGATAACAAGAGTTGGGATGAAAGCAAAAATACCGCGCGTTGCCTTAAAATTCTAGTTAGGATAACAAGAGTTGGGATGAAAGCAAAAGTACCGCGCGCTGCCTTAGAATCCTAGTTAGGATAACAAGAGTTGGGATGAAAGCAAAAGTACCGCGCGCTGCCTTAGAATTCTAGTTAGGATAACAAGAGTTGGGATGAAAGCAAAAATACCGCGCGTTGCCTTAAAATTCTAGTTAGGATAACAAGAGTTAGGATGAAAGCAAAAATACCGTGTGTTGCCTTAGAATTCTTTATAGAGTGGTAAAAGTTAGGATAAAACCAAACATTGAAAATACACGCTATAATATATGGATAGGAGTTTATATGACATGCGAATGGATATATAATCGAAGTAGGACAAAGGTACTATAAGTGTAGATGTTCATAGCTATTGATGTCTATGTCACTCAACTATGTTTCTATATTTTCAAATGTTGTTGGTTAAACATTGAACAACATTGAATTGATTGATAGCTTGCACATATGGCATTTTGGACTTTATATACGCAGACAACTTCAATGTTATGTACGACTTCTAATAATAAAAAAATTCCTAAGTATATACCAGTAAACATTCGTTGAATGTTTAAAAGACCTTGAACATTGAATAGTGGTAAGTACATTGATGTATTTCATTGATTAAGCTGGACTAGCATTGAAATCATTTGTGGTAGATGCAAGTCTAACAAGGCCCTGTTCCAAGATATAGTATGCATGTGAGGACAGAGTACTCGAAAGACTGCGTGATAATAATCAGCTTTTTGTATCATAATAACATTCTATGAAAGTCACCGTAGATTCAATGTTCATACCACGGAGGAAAATATTTCCTGTGGTATGACTCCACTTGTCGCATGATATCCTATCACATAGTAGTGTATAATTTGAAACCACCAGGAAGCGCCACCTGGAATAGACCCTGCGGATCATATTTCTTGCTCACAGCCTGGAGATGCTTTTTGCTCTCATATCCATACCCATCAATCACGGGTTGCCCGGCACCGGCATAATTGTAATATTGATAAGCTCGATAGACACCAGCTTCCTTAGTGGCGGCCTCGATATTGGCAATGAGTTTCCTTGCTGCAAGATCGACTTGCTGGCTGTCTGAAGTGTCGGTATAGTAAGCAGTTATGAGAGCGATGCCCAGTCTTTCATCTACCGGGTCCAGGCCCAGGCTGTTCACACGGTTCAGGGCTGGAGTTGGTTGAAGAGTTAGATACCAGTTCATTGCGGGGATACTGGAGACTCCTGCAACTGATTCATTGTAGATTTTGTAGATCGTCGAGTAGATATTCGGGGTGTGTGCAAATGTCGTGGTATACCAGGCTTGTCTGCGATCGGAACATTTAGCTTTTTCTTCCTTTTATGCTTATAGATAAAGCCGTGTTCTTATACTGGCACGGGATTCTCTTACCTTCTGTTAGATGACTGGAAGCTATCTGTTTCAGCTGCAAATGACTCCATCGTGTCGATGCGCAGAGCATTCGAAATAGAAGTAGCATTGTTTGCCAGTCCATCAAAAGCAGCAGGATAAGGCACTGGCTTGGTATATGCCAGCCCATTGCTAATCGATCCGCCAATTCCAGATGACCAGCCGTAACTCTGTATCATAGCTGCATGCGGATCATACGGCCTAGCACCCATGAACTTCGAGAACGCCGTTGTCTGTGCAGCCCATTGATCGGTCGCATACGCGATGAAGCCTCCCCAGAACTTCCCAAGTGGATAGGTGCTCATTGTATACTTGGTGACAATTCCAAAATTATTCCCGCCGCCCTTCAGCGCCAGGTATAGATCAGGATATGAAGTCTCATTCACATTGACAATCTGGCCACTGGCCAGGACAATCTCATATTCGATAATATTGTCACATCCCCAGCCCAGAATCGGGCCTAGGTAACTGAGTCCGCCTCCAAGGAGGTATCCCCCGACTCCAACATCTGAGTCTCTTCCTCCGGTGACAGTCACATTGTAAGGATCGAGTATCTCCCAAACTTTCCGCCACTTCCCTCCCGGACCAAGATCGACTGTTTTGTGATCCGTACTGAGCTTGACTTCGTTCATGAGACTCAGGTCTAGAGTCACGCCTTTCTCAATGTTGGCTGCGCCGGCGTATGGCGTGTGTCCTCCTCCACGCACGGCAAACTGAACCCCGGTATCGAAAAATGAGTGGAGAATTTTGATAGCCGTTGACACTTCAAGAGAGTTGGTAGGCTTGATAACACATGATGGCTCAAGCTCTTGCTCTTGTTTGCTGAAATATGATGCCAAAGAGTCGGTGTAGTTTGTTGACCCGGGAAAGTAAACTGCAGTGGGCAACTTTGTGCAGAGTGTATCACAAGCTGTCCAGGTCGCGTTTGTATATGATTGCGCTGTGTTTGCGAGGACTAAGCAAAGTATGGGGGACCTCCAGGGGACCATGGTGAACAAACAAAGAAAACTGAAGGGTAAACATGAACCACGCAGTGGAACACGGGGAAGTTCCTTATATGAATATCTTCCAGAATAGGAACTTAATTACTCAATATTTTGCATCCTTAAACTGGTCTTAGTCTCAGCCACTAAAAGGTTATTTAAAAGAAATTTCCAGGGTTTAGCGACGATCTTTTGTCCCCCACGTGGGTTAAACGAAGGATTGTAAGCACAGATGTACCAGGTACTTGTTATACCCGAGACATCCCCCCTTGAATGCATATTCAGACAAGTATCTAGTACATTCCTTCAAGATAAAGTTCTCTACGTACGTGGCAAAGAAGGAAGGATTCGTTTCAAGTCCACGCGAACGCTTAGACGCATCCGAGGTTAGATCCAATTTAAATTGGCAGCCATTGGTTCGCAAAGGCTACCAGGCACAAACTAAGTAAGAACCACTATCAAAGAATACTACCATGCGGAAAATATTTTCAATTTCGGCAATAATATTAGAAGAAACTTGCTTATGGCAGGGTTTCGACCCAAAAAAAAAAAATCAAACAGTTGCATAAATTACTGTCTCACATTTCGAGGACTAAGCACCATCCTGATATCCTCACCTTCCGCGGGCGATACAACACCGGGTATAGGCTTGGAATAATCGGCTCGAGGAAATGATGCCTTCGTAGGGCCTTTGCCGCTATCCGTGGCCCCCAATCCCAAATCTTGATCCCGGTTCTCTACACCAATATCGTAACGGCTAAGCAACAATGCTACGACGGGGTAGATGGCCCCTCGGGCGTAAAATCGTCCGGGACAAAGTGTGCTTCCACCACCGAAGGGGCGGAAACTGAGACTGGATTTCAGTTGCTTGTTTTGTGAAAAACGGTCTGCTTGGATTTCCTCGGGATTGGGGCCCCAGGATTCAGGATTGAGATGTAATTGGCGATAAGAGGCCTGGAAATACATATATTTGTTAGTGAATTCCATCGTGTGCGCATCCATTGTTCAAACTTTTTTGTTTTCACTCACCAGCATCTTGTCTCCCTTTCGAAGAGTAGTCCCGCCGATGCAGATGTCCTCCATCACGTCTCGCAAGATTGGGGAGCTTGTCGTGGTACGGAGCACTTCGGACAATAGAGAGTCGAGAAGAGGGCAATTCTTTATAAGATAGTTGTGATCGATCTCGTCGCCTTGGATGGCTGGTAGGATTTCCGCGCGTATAATCTCTAGATCGGTCGGGTTGTATACTAGGTGGGCGATTAACCAGAATGCGGACTTGTACATGTTTCCCACAATTCTTTCGGCGGTTTATTAGCATAAGCATAAACAAGGATGGTTGATTGGCCACTTACGCCCAAGTATGGAGCGTCAATACTCGAGCAAGCTCGTCAGTGGTCAGATTCGACTCTCGCATGTTATCCTCCAAGGCAATGGTCCAAGGTGCTGCGCCCGGTCGCTCACAACGAGGCAATGAAAAATACTTTTCAAACATATCCGTCATCTCGCCCTTTGCTTTGAGCATATCGCGGCTCAAAACCCCCGGCAGCTGAAACAGAAACTTCCAGTTGACTCTTTCCCAGAGCATAAACCAGTGCACAAAATCTGGCTTGATCTTCCAAATGGCAGGGCCATAGAAAACTTCAAGAACATTGGTGATGAGCGCATCGATACACAGCTCCTCGAGAGAGACAATCTTTGCGCCATCTTTCTCACCCAGAAGAGCCGGATGGAGAATATCACGCTCAAAATCAAACGCGCGACAGACTAGAGGTAGAGTGTTTTGGCTCAGGAATCCATCAAGCATAACCCCAGGTGCTAGATGATAACGAAGGGAATCTATCATCATCCCGATCGGAGCTAAAGGTCGAGGCTGCTGCTGATTATAAGATGCGGATTTGTTGACTGCGAAAAGCTTGTCGAGCCCTTTGGGGCTTATCCCCACCCCGGCATGGATATCTCGAACAATGATTTCATTTGAGAGAGCTGTTTCGTTTCTGTAGGTTTCGGCGATGTGTTTAGGATCGATGAGAATGTAGATTTTGACTCCACCCGCAATGATGGCGAACGGTCGCTTTGAACCTCCAAATCTTTCACTTTGTGATTGGTTAGTTTTTTTTTGGAGCTACAGGGGTTTCAGGGGGGAAAATTGAAAGTATCTAACATTATGCGGGCGAGCGACCCGTTGAAGTCAAGTGCGAGCGGGATTGCATGGCCTGAGGTGCATTAGACTGATGTCGCGATACGATGTTGCAGCAGGGGGGAAGCTTGTAGGCAACAGTGAGTCTAACCTAGAACTATTGGTGCATCACAAATGGTCAGTAACTGGCTATTTTCAAAATTTCAACGAGACTGGGAAAATTTACATGGAATCCAGTATGGGGCTTCTCTGGGTTCATTTGGGTGAAGTATAGGGAGAATAGAGAATCTCCATAATCTCCAACTCAGTAGTAGAGCAGTCCCGCTTAATAGTATCGTCAAAGTTGTGCTGTTTCGGATGCTGTCAAGGATTGGCACAAACAAAAGCAGTGGAGTCATTTTGACAGGCGTAAGAGATTGATCTTGGAACTGATTGTTTCAATCAAACATTTTCCTCTAAAATTTCCTGAATTTCATCCTTCATCATATACTTAAGCCTAAACCTATACTATGCTTGATCTACCATAAGCACTCCAGGGCTGAAGCTGTGATGCAATGCAAAATCCTTAGTTTTCCCCTCAATAACATTTGGACCTGAAATAGAAAGCCAAGAGTACGCCAAGGGGCCAAATTGTGTGGTCATGCAGGATTGAGGATCTGCAGTGAGCGATCCACACTATTGGTGGGGTTGCATGTACAGAAACGCCCATCCACAAAGGTTACTTCAGGATGGAAGGGATGGGATTCCTGCATAAAGCGCGTGGCCACCAGGATCATCACAACTGTCCACTCAGCGGTCCTGGCCCCCATCCTTCGCCCTCTTCCCGCCTACCCAACCAGCCCCGAGTTGATGGTGGGGAAATCCGAAAGGGCATATATGTAGAAGCCATGACTTATCTACACAACGCGTGGTGATCGGCCCACCCTTCTTCAGACCTCTCTCCAAAGCCCTTTCTCTTGACTTTGTCTGTAGACCATCATGTCTGCAACCAAAGGCCATTTGGCAAATATGCCAGCGGCAACGCCACCCCCAGGCGTGACTGCGAATTTTGACAACCCGCCATCAAATGCTTATATTCTCATTATTGTTTCAACGATTTGCATGGTGCTCTTGTATGTGACCATGACCATCAGCCTATATGCCAAGATCAATATTCGGAAGAATATGGCGTTGGATGATTGTGAGATTTCCAGCTTGTTTGTGTTTCCAATGGCGAGCCTTGGCTAATGCTTTCACCAGGGAGCCGATTAATTGCGACATTTGGTACGACAATATACTATATCGCCAGTGTTATCGGTACAGCTTCCTTCACTTTCTTGGATGTTGCAAAACTCATGGCAATTATGGACTAACACGAAGTACTCGATAGCTGTGACAAAAGGGAAATTCGGCATCCACATGTATGATCTCACAGCAGAAGATGCCATGTGCACCTCTTTCATTGTCTCCGGCTTTTTCACAAATTGGTTGACCGCACTGGTATGGCCGTTCGCCAAGTCTTCCTTCTTCCTTCTTTACCTCGAGATGTTCCGCACAATACGATGGCAGCGATATGCCAACTACGTTGGATTATTTGTCAACTGGGGCTTCTATACCGCCGCCTTGACCGCAACACTATACTATACAAGTCCAGCGCCTGGAGAGACATGGCAGGAGTCGATAACCTCGGAGCGCTACGCCAAGATGGAGGCTTGGATTATGCCGATCGCTTCAATCAACCTCGTCATTGACGTGTATATCCTTATTATCCCAATTATCCCAATCTTGGGATTGAAAATGAACAACAAGAAGAAACTGGGTGTCCTTTCGGTCTTCGCGACCGGTGTTCTGTACGTGGAGCTGTTTTTCCTTGAAATTTGCTTCCGATGCTAATTATTTCGATTTACAGCGCGTGCGTCGCCTCTTCACTGAGTATCTATTTCAAGATGTCTCTGAATTGGCATTATACCGATTACAGTTACTACACCACACCCGTGTTGATCATGTGTCTAGTGGAAATGTGCGTCGGTGTTACGGCCAGCGCGATGCCATCAATGGCGCTTTTCTTCCGACACAAGGGCAGCAAGATAACGAAAGCTGTTTCTCGATTTTCCCGCTCATCTCAACCTCGGTCATCTCACAGTGGCAATGTGAAGTGTGTGCAGTCTATCGATGATTCGGTTGATTCGGATCGTTGGCCCCTCAAAGACATTAAAGCATCCTCTAAGGGCCAGTATGATGGCACAGATGATACCGCTCATCTTAACTCGGTTCAGACATTCATTCAGGCTGCGACTCCCACTAGTCAGGTGGATGCCGATGGAGCGATTTGTTTACAATATGCATTCAATCAGGGCTACGAGGATCGTGGGACGCCCGACCCTGCAAATAAGGTCTAATGGGGCCTCGGAGTGACCGAAGATGACGACCTTAATAATCTAAAATAAGATACAAGAATGTATATAATGAAAATGACATGACTAAATATAGATTTTTACTTCTTCAAAATGACCTCAGTTACATTCCAAGGTCATAATAGTGGGCTCTTCCACATGTGCAGCCGGTCACGTCGGTAATCTAGACACGTTGGCGAATGTTTTTGAGTGATGAATAGTAAAGTTTGAACAATAGGAGCTAATTATTCCCCCAAAGACTGCACTAGCGTCTATCTCGCATGGACCCTGTATCTTGAAAGGTGTAACCCAACTCGAGTTAGCACCTAAACAAAGTTCAGCCACAAGCCAACCCTTGCAGATCATCTCGATTCTCATCCTTCCATTTCGGCAACATTGAACTTTCGGCTTTAACAGGCGTGACATCATCTCATACCCAATACAACCGAAAGCTGAAACATTGTATCCCAGCCAATCACACTATCACGCCCTTGTTTCTACTGTAATGAGCAGTGTAGATCAGTGCCTTTAGGAGATAAAGATAGAAACGTGGTGGGCCTTCATCATACATGTAGAGTAACTTCATATACTCTAAACTGTGACATTTCAGTTTTAATGTTGCAGAAACCTGAATGGCAAGATTGGGGGCCGAATAAACCCTAAGCGCACCAGTGCCTAAGCTTACATTCTACATAGGCTTGGCGCGTGCGTTTTCTTCACCTTCTGAATCAAGAAAAACTCTCGTTTTCTTGGCGGTTTACTTCAAGCTACCAACTCGAATGGAATAAAACATAATCCTAACGATCAAGTTTGTGGTACCAGTCAGGACCTCGGGACCAACTGGAAACTGGGCACTTGAGCCACAATATTCGGGTTATGCTCTACTCCGTACAATCACATCGATTACCAGCAGATAACCTAAAAGCAAATACAGCTACTAATCTCGAGATGTCTTACACTCGAAAAGGCAATGATCACTGGCATCAGACTGGTGGGTGTGATCGCCCGTGGCGCCACGCTACTAATTTCTCACTGCAGAACACAACTTGCCCTCAAAGATTGGGGGCAGTTTGTTGCAACACGACGTCAAGGAAACCTTTTGTTCTGATTTGGATAGATAACTTGTTTGCTCTTTTCTTTCCTTTCTTTTCCCCATTACCAATTGGGTAAATTAAGGGGCTGTTTAAACATTTGTGGAGGCACTGTGAGTATCCCATGCGTGGTAGCGCTTCAAAATCCCCACATGACTCGCACCAAGCCATCCATATAATCTGAGACTATTCCCTTTTGTCTCATGCAGTTTGCCATTTTTCTTGTTACAGGATAGTAATAGGGTCTAGCTCTTATCTTTTTGTGATATTATTTTAGCTCTGCATACAGCAAAAACAAGGCGGATAGTCATTTAGCCAACCTAAATTGGAAGGTGCCCTTTTTTGGCACCGAGTATTCAAATCGGTCCAATAACAACGCAGAATGCATATAGTTCTCTGCCAACCTGTCTTGATAAGTTACATACAGGTAGACGAGCCATCTGTAAGCACAGATTCTGCATTTAGGCGGGATATCTTCGGGTAAGGCCCCTCATTCTTCAGGCGTTGGTGTACCGTGGCTTCCCACCAGACTGCATGTGGAGTCTCAGCTTATTCTAAAGCTTTCAGAGATCCGATAGGTCAATCAAATATCTTCCAAGGTTGATACAACTATTTTGGGGCCAAATTCAGCCCTCGCGTCGATCAAGGCCGGAGAGACCTACCAAGCCGCTGTGTGAACGGGAGTTGAACGTGCCACTAGTATCGGGATTTCATGAAGAACCAGTCAGATACATTCTATAAATGTTGGTTGAGTCACAGGAGATCATAAAACGTCATTCTGTCAATTGATGGGAATGTTCCTTGCCACGTCAAAGCGTTGTACATACAAGTGTTGTAATATTTCAGCCGGCAGCTCTGCTCTTCCAGTTTCAATCCTTCCAAGGTTCAAGCATTTGGAACAAGAAATTTTGAACAAATATGAATTTCGATTATTTAGCTCCTTGGATTTTTGGCGTGGGCTTGACAGTGCTTGTCTTAGCTGAACTTATCTTTGTCGTCGAGGTTCGTACACCCCTCCCCCTTGGATATTGAAGTTCATCCTGCAAGGGATTTGAGTGCTGACCCTCAAGCCTCCAGGATGTGACAGCCGTCAAAGAAAATTCCAAATTACGATGGATCTACAGTATCAAGCAAATATTTGCAGATTTTGTCAGTTATCAATCTTATCTTGCGTTTGAGACCTCAGGAGTAGTTTGAAGCTCATTGATATTTCTCAGTCCAATGGCAAATTTTATAATCCGTGGGCAACCCAGCCTATTATCATTGAGCCAACAAGGAAGAAGATGACCGAGCTTAGTGAGAACACTGCTTTATCTCAACGTGCAGTCTACGCGGATGTACGCAATGAGTATCACTGTCATGATTATCCCCTCAATTCGCTGGATGGATACTGACAATCTCAGATGTTCGGCTTCAAAAACACTTTGAGCAATTTCAATCACAATGAGATTGCGGCCCATCGGTCGAGGCTATTCTCGCTTATTCTTAGTGTGAGAGGCAAAGGTCACCTTCGTCAAGTTTCTCCATATCTATACAAGCGAATGGAGACATTTATTGAAAACGAACTCGGCTCAGCACCAGTCACCGCCAGTGGTAGGTTTATCTCTCACTTCTCCTGTCTCTTTCCCCCGTTATTTCTACATGCTCTGACGCTGGCTAGTCATAGATTCCATCAAAATCGGATTGGCAGATACGTGCAAAGTGGTAAATTCCCGTTTAATGGCAGTAGCTTTCTTTGGCGAAAAGCTAGGTGAGTAGCCAAGTCCAGCCATTTGAAGCTGGGTATTTCAACTAATTTTTGTTCATCATTAGCATCCGAGCCAGTCTTTGCAGAGGCTGTTTACCAGCACCCCTTACAAACTGTGACCTGCATGAGTTTGTTTCAACTTGCGCCAAAATTCATGTACCCGTGCGTCTGACAGCCTCCGACCAATGCAATCAATTTACAAAGCTAACAAGCGTTTTCAAGGCTCATTACGGCTGTTGTGACCCGGAAAGGGCAAGCAATGAAACAAGTCGAAGAGCGTGTGTGTCCCATTATCGAAAAGGGCGTGGAGAGTTGGGATGATCTGTCAAAAGTGGAACACGTAAGGCTAAACCCCCCTTACAGCCGTCAGAATGCAGCTCATATCTTCCAGACCATTCTATACAACATGATGGAAGAAACAAAGGATAATCGCAGCTACTGGACACCCGCTGCCGTCTGCCAGGCAATCATGGGACTTTGGCTTGCAGCTTCACACCAGCCATGGGTGAACCTATACATATTCATCTACCAGCTCTGTGCCCAGCCCAAATGGCAAGATATAATCCGGGACGAATTCCGCGCAAACGGCAGCGGCCTGGATTTCGACAGTCTAGAGAACCTCCCTCTACTGGACAGTTTCATGCGGGAAAGTTCACGATTCCACTGCTTGGATAAATGTATGTGCGAGATCTTCCCCAAGCTCATCAATCAATCGTCTTCAACATTTGAATTCAAACTTACTTGTCCGTCCCATTATTTAGTGAATATCCGCCGAAAAGCCATGCGGGACTACACCTTCTCTGATGGCTCGACGTTTGCTCCGAAGGGGTCCACCGTCTGCGTCTCAAACTATGAGGTGTCGCACGACCCTGAAAATTACCCGAATCCTGACATCTTTGACGGCTTCCGCTTTGTGCGTGGTCGCTCTAATGATAGGACGACTGGGTATGCGGATGTCTCTGAGAAGAATCTTATGTGGGGCTATGGCTCGCTGGCTTGCCCTGGGAGGGTGCATGCGTCCTTTGTTATCAAGTTTGTGCTGTGTTCACTGCTCTCGAGGTATGATATGCGGCTTGAGCGGGAGAGTATGCGTAGTCATTGGATGTATGAATCGTTTAGTATGCCTTATGGGTCGACTAATGTTATTTTACAACCAAGGACGGAGGCGAGCAGTCAATTATAGGAATGGGGGGATTTTTTGGGCAGAATTGGAAGATTATGATAAGCGTTCTTTTTCGGGGTTTTCACTGTTGGATAGTGATATGACATGTATAGTACTGGCGATTTCAAAGAATGAACCTTCGAATGCTCCTGTTGAACTTCGTTTTGTTATCTTTTAGCATATAGCTAAATCTAGACAGAGAGACGAGGATTATAATTCAAACTGGATAAAGTTTTAACACAGGCAAGATGGCCGAGTGGTCTAAGGCGTTACGTTTAGGTTCTATGTTCCCCAGGAACATGTCCTGACCCGTAATCCTCCGGGGCGTGGGTTCGAATCCCACTCTTGTCATTTTTTTTCTTGTTCTTATTAATGTAATAAGCAAATGCAAACTAACCTAATTCTTAACTGCTATCATTGTATGTGGATTGTTGAGCTTCATCTAAGGTCGTTCTCTCTTGAATTTGGGAAGGGTTGGTTGCCTCATCTGAAGGGCTCGTGGACTCGTTAGCAAAATCAATCAGATTCTACCCCAGATATCACTTTTCTCTACGAAATGCCGCAACGATGGATCCATAGGATGTGAAATTTGGGGGCTGGGTTTAATTAGAAACCTCAATATTACGAAGATATGAACAGTGCTAGAAAGAACTCAATTGTATTCGGAGCTTCAGTCCTTGGACTCAAATATAAAGACTGAGACGAGGTTCAATAAAAAAGACAATATGAAACACGAATCCTCCAAAGATGGGTATCTACCGCTTCTTGATGCTGGTATCGATGTTACCAAGGAACCAAATGGCAACAAAGAAGCTAAGCAAACCACCGAAAATGGTGAGAGGCTTGCGGAGAGCATCCAGAAGGGTGTGGTCATAGGTCACCTAAATAAAGCTTGTCAGTATACCACCAAAAGAAAACGTTAACAGAGTGAAGAGAGACTTACCACCAGCTGCGCATCGCGCGCCTCATCAGTCAGACTATCAACCTCCAGGGTCAATGTAGTCCGTCCAAGAGTGTCCATGTATGTCTTGTAAGAGGAAATGCTGGCATTGATCTGGCTTGCACCAGGAAGACCGTTGCTGTTAGCGCCCTCGACAGTCTCGTAGCGGACGTTGTGCGCGCCCTCGGGGAGGACCACACGGAGAACAACGTGCTCATACTGAACACCTTCGGCCATCTTGGGGCCCTGCAGGAAGGGAACCTTGAGGACATAGGAGTCCACGCCGGTAGCCCTGCGCAGGAATCGAGAAAGATCGTTGTTCCAACCCACCTTGAAGCTGTAGTTCCAGCCACCAAAGATCGGGTAGCGAGGCTTCAGCTCCAAGTTGGCAGCGGTCTTACCGTTGCCGGGGCGGTAGCGACTAGTCGAGACGTTACCAATGTCATCGATGAAGTAAGGGTCCACGGAGCCGGGCTGGAGAGGGTAGACGATTTCACGGAGGGCAGAGGATGGCGTCTTCTGGTAGCTGGCGAAAGTCCACTCGACACGCGAGAACTGGTTGGTCAGCTGCGAGGCGTTGTTGCGCAGCCAGTATCGCTCCTCGGTAGCCAGGTTGCCACCCCAGTGGGAAACCTCCACATCGCGCTCCAGGAGACTGGCAGTGATCACGGGGTTGGTGAACTGGTAGCGCACAGTGATAAGCTCCTCGGTGCCGGGGGCCACCTTGGAGGTCTCATAGGGTCCATAGGTATAGGTGGCACCCTTGCGCTCCGGGTCAGCACCAGACTTGAGTCCAGAGGTCTCAGTGTAGTCAGGCACATCAGTGCTTGGGAACTTAAGCTTGGTCTTCTGGGTGACGGTCTCGTAGGCAGATGGCACGTAGGCGGAGAACGAGTAGGTAAGGTACTGCTTGTCGCTTTGTGCAATGGTCGCGGGGCGTGGGCTCAGCGATGAAAGGATGGAGTAGGAGATTCCAAGAGTAATTTGAGCCTTAGGAGCGAGGGGTTCGGCGAGATGAACGACAAAGTACTGGATACCACTGTTGGATTGAGATCTTGATTAGCATTGAGCTGGGTATGGTTGTTTCGTCAAATCAACAGCCATTGGCATCTCCAATTGCTACGTACCTGGACAGAACAGGTTCAGTAACCTCCACATCGAAGCGACCATTCTCAGTTGCCTTCTTGTCTCTGACTTCAAACCCTCCAACGCGACCAAACACATCCGAAGGGAAGGGAATGTAGTAATCGCTCTGCGACTGCTTATCGACATTCTCTACCACAACATTGATAGTCTCCCGGACATATCCCTTTTCCAAATTGGTGTTCCGAACCAAGTTCGCGTTCTTGAACACTTGCGGGGGCTTAAAGTCGGCCGGGACAGCGAGTTGAGCTGGGGTAGTGAAGCTAGATGCGGCAGCCAGGCTGGGCACAAGCAGCCCGAGCACTGTGGCAGTGAAAAACCTCATTTTGAGTATTTCACGGAGCACACAATGTCTCCGAATTGAAATGGGGTATCAAAATTGACGAGGTTGATGTGGAGAGGTGGTTGGACGAAGCTGATGAGGTGTCCCGATCTGTATACGCAATACGGCGGGCGTAGCGGCCAGGGAGTGCACTCCGCTTTCTTATCTACTGATAACAGCTTCTCCTCTTTTTACTTCCGACGATTTGGCGTCCTACATCTCTCTATACTCGCAACAATGTTTGCCTCACGAGCTTCTGTTCTATCAAGGTGCTGTAGAGGAGCCAGGGTATCTCGGGGACGCTATTTTCATGACCTGCCTAGCTCTTCCCAGAGCAAATTCTTGAAGGTATCAGAAGAGGTTCGCGATGCGGTTGCAACTGGCAAGCCCGTTGTCGCATTAGAGACAACTATCTACACTCATGGTAGGCGCTAGATATCATTCTTGAGGCTCTGTAGTCTATTTGGTGGTTATTCAGCTAAATCAAACTTAACAGGCTTTCCATATCCCGACAACATTGCTTTGGCTTCATTGTTAGAGTCTGTCGTTCGAGCCAACGGTGGAGTTCCAGCCACCATTGGTGTGCTCGGGGGTATTGCTCGTGTTGGTATGAGCGCGGAAGAGATCATGGAACTTGCCTCCACGGCCGAGAAGAAGACCGCATTGAAGGTTTCTAGGAGGGACTTGGGCTACATCTGTGGCATGGTTTGTGATCATATTTACCCCGCAAGTCGTTTCCAAGCAAGTGCTAAATTTTCCCTAGGGTCTTGCTGGAAAGCCCATTCATGGTGGTACTACCATCTCTGGTACCATGATTCTTTCGCAGCTTGCCGGTATCAAGATTTTCGGAACCGGTGGACTCGGTAAGTCTTTAGGCAATACAATTTGAATATTTAACTTGACAATTTTCTAGGTGGTGTCCACCGTGGTGGTGAATACTCTATGGATATTTCTGGTAGGTCACATATTCCCCGCAGGTGCGTTGGACCGTGCAGTCACTAACTGATCTCTTAAAATAGCCGATCTGACTGAGCTGGGACGGACCCCAGTGACTGTTATCAGTTCCGGATGCAAGAGCTTTTTGGATATTCCCCGCACGCTCGAGTATCTCGAGACTGAAGGAGTTTGTGTAGGCACTTTTGCCGATGGACGTGAAGGCTCCGTCGATTTCCCAGCTTTCTTCACTCGGGATAGCGGATTCCGCAGTCCGCGGGTTATTCAAAACGAAGCCGAAGCTGCTGCGATAGTCTGTAAGTTTATCTTGTTGCTGGAAACTTTTTGCTTTGCTAACTACGTCTATAGATGCGCAATCTAAGCTTCCCGTTAATTCTGGAATTCACTTTGCCAACCCCGTGCCATTGGAGGTATCTGTCCCCAAGGCCGAGATGGATGCAGTAATTGAAGAGGCGGTTCGTCTTGCAGATGTAGAGGGCTACCATGGAAGTGATAACACTCCATTCGTTCTCGCTAAAATCAAGGAGCTCAGCGGCGGAAAGAGCGTGATTGCCAACCGTGCTCTTATTGAGTCCAATGTCAAACGTGCAACTCGCGTTGCTGTGGAACTAGCTAAACTCGAAGATCTTGACCGAGGAGGTGCGGCTCGGTGAGTGAGTTGCTTTCTAGATACATATACAACAAATGCTAAGTTTGGAGATTCATTTCTATATAGACACATGCCTGCAATCCCGAGTATTACTCAGTCAATTCAAAATATCCCAGAACAATCTAAGCCCGAACCCACCCCGAAGGTCTCCCAAGAAGTCATTTCTGAGACAGGAAAGGCAGATATCGTGGTTGCCGGTTCTCTTGCGATTGATCTATCCTGCGATTACACTCCATTCGATGACGAGCGCGCTCAGGTAACGCCTGTGCCACACACATCTAACCCTGCCGCCATCGGACAGAGCCTTGGGGGTGTCGGCCACAATGTTGCCCTCGCAGCCAGCTACGTCGGAAGCGATGTGCTCTTCTGCAGCGTTGTAGCAGACGACTTGAGTGGCCGAGCAGCACTCGCATCACTCGAAACAGAAGGACTCCGCACCACAGGCATTCAAGTCCTTCCGCCCACATCCGGCACTCGCACAGCACAGTACATTGCCATCAATGATGCTAAGAAAGATCTCGTCGTCGCTATGGCTGACATGGGCATCGTCGAGCTCCCAAAGAAACAGCTTGACTTCGACGGCTTCTGGGAGCCCTTACTCGAACAAACGAAACCAAAATGGGTCGTTGTCGACGCTAACTGGCGACCTGAGGTCCTAGCAAAATGGTCCACCCTTGCCAAAAAGCATGGCGCCCGCGTCGCTTTCGAACCCGTCTCTACTGCTAAATCCCGCCGCCTGTTTTCTCCCGATGGCGGTAGTCCGGTTATCGGACCTGCGGAAACCGTCCCCAATCACGCTATTAGCCTTGCCTGTCCTAATCGTCTCGAGCTGGCCGCTATGTACGCTGCTGCTCGCGAAGCCGGAGTTTTCGATTCCCCCGGGTGGTGGGGCGTAATCGATGCCATGGGTATGTCGCAGAGTGGCTCTCGACAACAGCTCGTTTACCTTACCTCTGCTGCTCTGGTCGACGAAGGTATCCCCCAGCAATCTATCCAGCTTCTCCCATTCATCCCCTGTATCGTCACGAAGCTGGGTGAGGCTGGTGCGCTTTTGACTCAGCTTTTGCCGCCTGGTGATTCCCGTCTCACGGACCCCGCTTATGCTCCGTATATCCTTGCTCGCGCATCCGGGTCCCCGGATGTCTTGTTCGGTGGAGTATATATGCGTTTGTTCCCGCCGGCTGCTAAATTATCTCCTGAGGATATTGTTAGCGTCAACGGAGCTGGAGATACACTGTTAGGTGTTGTGGTGGCTGGTTTGGCAAAGGATGACTCCCCAATGCGTATTGAGGATGTCCTGGCTGTTGCGCAGGAGGCGAGTCGGAGAACTCTTGCCAATCCAGGGGGTGTGAGTAAAGAACTTGTGGGCTTGCGAAGCGCACTTGGCCTATAATAGCCTTGAATATTTCATTGCATTCATCCATGGATCCGTCATTTGCATATGTACATAGCGCTCGTCAATGTTTGGTCAATTGATAAGTTTATCTAATCTGTGCATCCAATCTACATTCATTTTGAAAAATCCGTGGTTAATCACCATATGCGGCATTCTTCAAAATACATGCATGAATTGGGATCTCCTTTCCGCATCAAATTATTCACTCAAAGAGTTCATCTTTGGCAAAAGTCCTGCATCCAGAGCCCCAGCCTGTACAAGTACATTTGCCTGATCCCAATACAGAACCTGTCGCACGATGCGATCCGCACGGAAACAAGCCACAACAACAATATCCACCGAGATGTCACGGCCTGTCGGCTCAACGCCAGGTAACAACCAAGGCACCTCCGCAGAATGACAGAAAGAAAACCGTATCTCGTCCACGATTTGATCGGTGCCTACTGTTCTCGACCGAAGACGAATATGCTGACTTGCCGGTCCAGCAGGAATAAATGCATGCTTGAAAAAGGATCGAAGAGTCTGGGGATCAGAACCTAGAACCATTTTAGCAAAAGGACGAATAACCAAAGTCTTCCAAAAAGAGAAAATTCTGCTCACCCCCTGCCTTCGAGGGAATACACTCCACAGATAGCCCTTCTTCATCTTGACTCTCGCCCCGTCCACTCATAATCTCAATCGCAGATCTCGACGAATCCACTCCACCACGCACGCCAGACCCATCCACCTCGGCAAGTAAATGCTGCCAATACTCGTCCCATATCGTCTCAATAGCAACAACAGGCCAATTACTCCCAGCTCCAAACGCGCGTCTCAAACAGCCCATTGTCCGGCTCCAGGACAGATTCAAGCTCACGTCCTTGTCACTGGCCTCAAGTGCATGTTCATTCTCTTTCCCTGGCCGGTGATGCCGCTCTGCAAACCCGACTCGGGAATCCGGGTACGTGAATACGTGGCAGCGATGTCGCTTTTTGTACGTCACGTCTCCTTCGGCGGATACGGTGATCCACGGCCAAAATGTGCACGCACTTGTGCTTTCCACGTCACCTGGGATGTGGATCTGGATTGGCAGGAAGGTCGCTGATGGGGCGGGCTGGAAGATGGACTCTGTGTCCGAGCAAGCTGGAATCCCGCATTGACTTTGCGTGTGGGCGTTTTTGGGGGTGCTGGGTGCATGTATGGCTGTTGATGAGAGTGGGTAGTATGCTATTAGGGCACATAGGCGTGGAAATGGGTTTGTGTTGCTTGTGGTGAGGTGGTGGGATATTAGAAAATAATATGCGGGCCGGTTGTATGCTGTCGTTGGAAGTTAGTTTAGGGCCTTTGAATTGTTCGGAACTGAACTTGATAAGTTCAAGGTCTCTTTTTTCCCTTCTTTTCTTTCCTTCTATACAACTTTCAACGTTGGCGGCGTGCAACTTACCAATTATAGCATATCGCTCTCCATTCTCCAAGTCATCTTCTTTCAGATGCACTTTATTCTCCAAACCCTTTCGATCCCTCTCGGTGTCGCCGGTACATACAAAAGGCAAATATTCTACCTCAAATGATTCTGCTCGAAAACGACGGATGATCTCCGGGTCGAATTCCGGTGTATCGGATATCAGAATCAGACGGCGCGGCACCGGGTCATCGGTTGTATGATCATGTCGACGAGCACGCTTTACTGAAGCAATGCTGGTTGTTCTGTGTAAATCGTGTGAATGAGAGGGCATATCTGGATCGGGACCTGGAGCGCTTGTTCCGCTTTCGGGCGTGTTGGAGCTTGTTCCTCGTCTGGTGAGGCGTTGGAAGATGTTTACCATGGTGGCGAATGTTAAACTGCAAGGTGACTATTATAGCACTACTAAGGAGATATTCCAAGGTTCACAACTTTTTGAATGACAATTTCGGAAGGAACAAGGCGCAGATTTATACGGTGTTGCTGATGCCGATGCTCAGGGTCGTGTGACGTCGACGAGTATGGCCCGATAAGATCCCGCCGGATGGAGTCGACCGAAGGTATGAAACAACAAATTCCAACCAATACTTCTCACCAATTCACTGCATCTATTTCATAATTTCTATACGTAGATCAAGTATTTAAATGCTGCCTTTCAGGTGGAAGCTGCACAGCCACTTCCGATCTTCGGCCACCTTTTCCGGGGCCTTCCCGTCATCCTCGAGGTATCGCTTGTACGCCTCGCGCAAAAGACTCTGTCGCGCAACTTCGCAATCTATGCGAATATCCTCGATCAAAGCATCCTTCGAGACGTAATCGAATTCCGGGCGAATATATCCCAAAATGAGAAGATTGAGGCGTGTATCGTAGAAATCGGGGAGGCGGTTGAATTTGGGCTGGGGAACGGCTGTTGGTGAGGGCTCCGTGAGAGAAGGCATGATATGGATTTCCTAAAAGACATAAATTTGTGAGCAGCTCGCTCATATTGAAAATAATCCAATGGGCACGAAGGTGGTTGGGTCTACATACCACCGATCGAACGGTGTTCTTATAGTATGGGTTATACCCGATGCTCAGAACCGCCGGTTGGAGGATCACCTCGGTGGACTTCTCCACATCCCCCGTCAATCCATGCTCGTGTGCGAATTCCTTCGGGTCGAGTGCTACCACTCCATAGTAGACGCCTGTTGTCAGGTCTGGATATTTCTCAGACAAGTCGTCGGCGGGTATGTTGGCTGTAGGGATTCCTAGCTGCAGGCCACAGTTTAGTCAATATTCTTTCTACATATGCGAATGCAGGACAGTCCACGCATTGCAGGCTTTGTTGTGCTTACATCTTTGCTGCCTCGGCCAAAGCCTTTGATTACCGGTCCGGACAATCGAATTGGGAATGGGGCGTCAGGGCCAGTATCGGGGCCGGCGACGGGACTGCGGGGTTGATCCGGGCGCATCGTGTGCACTTTTGTGGGGATAAATCAAGATTTTGCGATGCTGCAGGCGATGAAAGACGATCGAGAGAGAGGTATTGCAGAACGGCTTATGTGGAGTCGGCGCGGGGGTTTGTATAAATCCAGATGACAGCTAAGTCGGATAGTGTACTAGTAGTTGGTATGAATGCTGGTCAGGGGTTGCGACCAGCCAATTGGAGTGGGTAGGCAAGGCAGTATATGGCAAGATAATGGTGCGAAGCTCAGTGGGATGCGACAATGACGATGGAAGGTCAGATAGAAGCTATTGGAAGCGGATGATGAGCGGATTCATGGTGGGGTTATCGATAAGCAAATTCCACACCTGAGGCATCTCTACCGAGCGCATACATAGTACTATGATGCAACTTAAAAATCCACTTCCTATAATAGATAAAACCTGTTTCTATATTATCGGGGATCGTCTATACTCTATCCATAAATTATCCAATCAGAGTCCTTGTGTTGATCAAAAGTGGTTCTTCCATCATTTAGACTACAAGACAACGGCGCAGACGCATACACAGTCAATGAATAAATGGCATTAATCTCGTAAAAAACACTGTCCCAGCCCAATACATATATCATTTTTAGCCTTTTGAGCGCCAGAAACACAAAAAAAATGAAAGGATCCAGTCGTCCATGCTGGGCCATGAGCCTCTTGGTCCTGAAAACACCAGGTGTATGTACGAGTAAGAACAGACAGAGAATGGAGGGAGTCATATCGTCCCCTAGAAATCCAAAATATGTACCGGAATCCCAGATCGAAGCGGCAAAAGACTAGGGATGACCTAGTCAAGGGTATGAAGAGAATAACAAGAACAGTCAAAAAAGAATAAGTGCAGTAAAAGCAGAAGAAAAAGACAGAACATGTAATCTTTGAAAAGGAACAAAAGAAGTCCAAATTCGAAGATGGAAGAAAATCAAATACATGGCAAGAACTTGTTTTAAATGGTCAGTTCGAGTTTCCAAATCAGGTGAAGCTGGGGGGTACTCACATTCATCACGATAAGCATTGGAATGTCGAACACGTCTCGCTTAACTGTCCAGCAGTACGCGCACTCGACCTTGCCATCCTTGAATCCCAGCTGGTTCATTCCAGCCTCGCCAGCAATACCACCCTTGCGGAGGTGGTTGTTCCACTTTCCGTTATCATCCTGTCCCACCTCCATGTCTTCCTTGGTTTTGTACTTGAGAAGCTTGCAGCGTGTCATTACACTACCTCGAGAATCACCAAATGCCAAGCGCGCAAAGTCTTCATAAAACTCCACAACGCTATCATCGTCAAGAAGTTCTGCCAAAAAGACCGGTTGCGGCCGACCGTTGGTATTTTCCAATGTCGAGCCGCGAGGAGTGAAGCTGCCACGCGAGCTTGTGCCAGATGCCGGTTGTGATGTACCACCCGTATTAACATTGAGGTTGGCCTCCTTGCCCAACAAGACGTCTTTCTTCCATCCTGTCAAAATGCTAAACTCCTTTCCAACAGCGGCAATCTCTCCCGTACGTCGACAGACAATTGTCGGTGTGCCGCAAGCGTTGATGAAATCTTCGTATTCCCAAAGGGTCCGTTGGAAGCATTTTTCCATGAAAATCAAGTCATCCCGATTGAGGGTCTTGGTGGTCGCAATGAAAGAGGGTCGGATAGATGCTAAAGACTTAGCTATACGCACGGTCTTCTGTGGTGAGAAGCGGCGCTGAATAAATGCAGTGAGGTTGTGGAAACCACTTGTATAAGCGTATGGTTCCTTGACACTTTCGTATATCGAGGATGGATTCCGATGACGTTTTTTAGGTCCAACATGTAATTGTTGATGTTTTAAGCTAGGCGTGGTGATCATCGGTCGCTGTCCATTGGGTGCGAGATTACTGGACTTGGCGCTCGTATTGTAAGATCCATCCTCGAAAGCAGATGTAGCCACATGTGGACTACTCGCCGATGCGGGGCTGGTGAAATTGGCAGGAGCGCTTTCAATAGCAAAAGCATGTGGTCCATCTGCCTTCATGTGTCCCGGGAGCATGCCATTCTGGCCGTATACGCCACTGACATTCACATGCTGTTGGCCCGAGGCCTGTCCAGTTGGCCACTCATTCAGTAAGGGATCACCAAACATGAATGGTTGCGGTTGATTCCCCGGACTTTCGCCAAACCCAGGGGCTGGCGTAGAGAACTGCGCCGACCCACTACGGCCCATCGACCCTCGCTGTGTGCCCGAATCGGTGGGTGAATCACCGGCACCGGTCGCCATATGTCCTAGCATTCCAAACTCAAGAGCACCGTAGCGATTTTCGAAATTCATGCTGGATAAATCGAAGTTGAAAAGTGCGGGGTCGCTTGGGTCGAAAAATGGCCCCGCAAATGGATTTTGTGGTTGGGAGGTGTCTCCGGAGAGGGCGGTACTAGGCGTGGGCTGTTGGTTCACAGTGGACGATAAGCTTGGATTGCGACCATTCTGACTGGTCTTCAGATTGTATGTAGGTGAAACAGGCGATTGCGTGGTAAAAGGACTCTGACCCAAGGCCGATTCTTGGTACATGTTATAAGAACCCTGCGGCTGGTTTTGTGGCTGAGGCGTGGGGTAGAAATTGCTGTTCCCTTGCTGCGGTGGGGGTTGTTGGGGCTGCTGCTGCTGCTGTGGCTGCTGTTGCTGCGGAGTACTTGAGTTGGTGCCATTTCTAGACAGTGACAAGCTGGTTCGTAAGGGCGTGTTGTTAGGGAAGAAGTTTCCAGGTACCCCGGGCATCAGTGCTCCGTCCGGGGCATCGTGCAGATACTTGGCCTTTTTACGGACACCGTCATGGCAAGCATCTTGTAAGCCTCGCTTTATGCAGCGCTGGCATGGTCGCTCGTCGCCTGAGAATCGGGTATGTTAGCCAAGAAAATCATTTCGTGCAAGTAATTGCCGATCATCATGCTTACCGCATGTCAAGTGAGCTCGCTGACAGGCGAAACAAGCTCGGCGAGCCTTTTTCCGTCGCGGCCGGGAAGGATCTTTAGCGTTTGCAGCTTTACGGTTCTCGGATTTCACATCGCCATTAATTCTTTCTCTTCCAGAGTCCAGTGGCTCCGAATGTTCAGTTATATCGGCGGAATCGCGATCGCCGTCCATGGGGACCGGGGTGCCGTTCTTGGCTTCCACGTTCATTTCGTCATGTATCCTGGGCACAGGAAACTAAAAAAGTAACACAGACGCGTTCCTAGATGTTTCGAAAATGTCCGGTCCACTATCCGAAGAGCTATAAAAGCACTTTTCGTTCTTCGAACGCACGATCTCGATGCTGTGGCGACGGGAGCATCCGCGCACTTGGATCGTCTCGGCAGATGGGGAGAAAATGAAGATCGGAAGATCTACGTGTTTGCGCAATTACTAGGGTCGAAGCAGATATAACCGGTCGCAAATAGGCCGGGCTAGGTATTCGAGCTTGTAGTGTCCACCCACGTCGTGACTTGGGGGGGGGGCTGAGGCGATTCTCGGCTTCTATTGTCGCGAGCGCGCGATCAATTCTGGCGGGGGAACGGAAGGTAGGTATCGGGTTGAGTCACGGGTGTAACGAGGCACAATCGACTCGGAGTAAGACGTGACTGCAAAGATCTGACACATTGAAGGGCCGTGGAATTGCGAGCTTGTTCAGGAGTTCACGCGACAGGTGAGGAGAGAAAAATGCCGCAACGGTTTCGGGCGCAGCTGAATTCGGGAGTGGAGAGAGAGGGCGGCAGGCTCGTCGGCTGCGGGGAAGCGGCAATAGTATTCGGTCCGCACGAGGCAAAAGAGGTCTTTTGAAGTAAGACAACTTTGAAAAAGCTGTTCGGAAAAATTCAAGAGATTAATGGGGAGTCAGCTTTGCGCGGGGAAAAAAGACGAGGAAGGTTGGAGGGAACTGGTAACTAACTTCGGAATGTTCCCGTGACTCTTGAGGTCCAAGCATCAACAAGTAGGACTGGCAACTGGACCGATTGATACAAGAACCAAGGCGACTTTGGAGTGTATGGTAAATATAGTTGAAGTATTATTTTGTCTTTATGTTATTCTAGTCTTTTCTTTCTGTCGCTTTCATTCTACCGAGGGCTCTGTTATTTTTCCACTTAATTTTTTTTTTCTTTTTTTCTTTTTACAACCTATTTTATGGGACTTTTAGACATCAGTTAACGCCTAAGGCTGCCCAGGTGGATATAGTTCGAGGTTTCGTAAGAACGCCTGTTTTTTGCCTTTTTTTACCTAATTAAAAGCGTATTTTAAAGTAAGATTTGGTAAGAAATATAAGCGAAATCACATTCTGTACCTAGGCATTCTATTTTCTTGTTGCTAAGATCTTCTAGATCATATGCGATTTTTCTGCAGTAAAAAAAAAAAAGTTCACATGCTGACGTTTCAGACGTTAACGACTGGGCGCGGCATTTGCAAAAGTGGTACACTGCAACTAGTGAATCCTTACCCGGATTGGCTACAACCGGCAGATCGTACATCCCCACGACTGGGGCAGTTGCGCACGTGTGGAAAAACTATCTTGCTCAACCTTGGAAGGTATATCAAAAGACATTATGATTTACGTTTCTGGTACTTGAAAAACGGGGTTCAAAGAATAGAAACGAAAGGCTCAAATCTCTTCATGTCCCCGCTCATAACCTTGTATTGTTCAGGGTTCCGAATTCCCCCTCCGGACTCCCGTTTTGTCCCGAGGCTATGTGATGGGGAGTGCCTCGGTTAGAGGGATTTACTTAGCTCCTAATTTGGTTCTTAGGTTCAGATGTTCCAAGTATTTTGTTCCCACTGTCGTCAAGGGGGATAGGTAGCAGTGCATAGCACTTCGAATCCAAGACTACAGGATGCTTGTGATCCTTTGCAACTGGCCCAAAGCGGGAAGGGATGTCGGAGAATTGGATTCTGGCCCAAACCCACCCCAGAACAAAGTAATTGTGGGCCGTCTTCTTGGCTTTGATCTAATCGCGACAAAGCCTAAACGGTAGGACTAATACCGGGAAAGAGCCGGGGCCGAGAGTTTATACTTCTGCATTTGGAATTTGAAAAACACTCCATGAGGAAACGTTAACGATTTCGAGATTGTTGCCTACATTGTAAATCCGGCTGTGAGTAGGACAGCAGCTAGACTGTTGAGCTTTTGAGTATATGAGGACCGGCCGAACGCAGTCCCTATACCTAGCGCTGGAGGTAATTGTAGCTTCGGCCTTCAAATATTCAGGGGATCAATGCATGGTCCAAACCCCGTTGTTACAGGGTCTATAGAGGGACGTTGGGGAAAACGTTGAATTGCAACACTACCTGAGAATAGATGCAGTTGTCCTTACTGAACTGTGCAGTTGAAAGCAAAACCGTGTAGCAATACATAACTGGTTTCCGCCATAAGATAAACCTCACGTCTGGTGGGTAGCAAACTTGCTCTTCTTCCTAA
Organism: Penicillium verhagenii; assembly: GCF_028828195.1. Classification (NCBI taxonomy): domain Eukaryota; kingdom Fungi; phylum Ascomycota; class Eurotiomycetes; order Eurotiales; family Aspergillaceae; genus Penicillium; species Penicillium verhagenii. The sequence goes on from NW_026643169.1 coordinate 1,376,474, forward strand.
GACGACTCCCATATTGAAAAAATACGTATCTGGATAAGCGTTAGCAATAAACAATCAATAGCACGCGATGTGAAAGCTGAGTTGGTCAACATCTGCCGTTGCATGCAGATGAGATATCAAACCACCCTTGGTCACCATTTCAAGGTCCTCTTTCCAATGCAAAAGAAGGGGTATTCAAGACCATAGCGCAATAAATCAAGTCTCAGGGGGTCGCATAGTATGTCAAAACTTACGGGAAAGGAAGCATGAGCAAGGTTAAAAAGGCGAGCAGCGAAGTTGCCCAATGGTATCCAAGTTTGTTATACACTGTACAGCCGTTAGAATCTTTTCAAGGTATGATTTTGGTTTTGACGGGGCACAAGATGAATAATGAGCCCGGATATCATATCTCGCAATAACGCCAAGGACTCTGGGCACACGATGCATGTCCTGCATTGCTGCATTGCAGTATGTGCAGAATTCGAAGCACAGACCCTCCATTGTGGGCATGAAATCAAGAATACGACTGAGACAGACTTACTCTGGATACCAAATAGAGGAAAGATCCCTCCAAAGCTTGAGCGCATAAAGCTGTTCGCTGCTAGAGCGCTGGCAGCAAATGTTGGATAGGCATCCACCAGAAACGTAAAGATACCCGTAAACACCAATATGACTCTAGTAACACAATCCGTTAGCACCGAATAAAATCGACAATCCCCGGGTTCCCAGTCTTAGGACTGTCTCAAGCCATGACATGCAAACGTACCCTGCTCCAAAAACTGCACTGCCGATTATAGGGGCGATCCAGTGCACGTGAGAATAGACGGTCCAGGCAAACATGAAGAGTCCGATAGTGACCAAAGGTCCACCAAGGATTGCTAACCTTTTGTGTTAGAACTTGTTGCGTCTTCCAATTTCCGTGGCTCTTACCTGATGGTAGTCGCCATTCTGGCTGAAACTCTTCAGGTTGGATTATGTTTTCCGTCTGTATCTTTTCTTCGTACTTGCGCTCCAGTCGCATGTAGTTACGACGCCAGAGCGGATCCGAAGAAATTGCAATAATCATGCCGACAAAGATACCCATGAAGCACAGGCCCCTTTCCCACAATGAAAATCCATAAACGTGTTCGAAGATCAACTGAAAAGCACCGAAGAAAAGGTAAAGAATTCCCAGCAAGATTGCAGAGAAGACGCAAAGGCATAAGCACATGGGCTCTAGTGCCAACAGAAGAATGGGGCGATACATAGATACCAGGACTGTATGAGCCACAGATCGGTGCATTCTCTCAATTGGGGCGATGTATCGGTCATCTCCGGTTTCTTTTCGGAGCTTCTGGGCCTTGTGTCTCAAAAGTCTGATCAAAAGATTAGCGCTTGCATCCGTTGGGCTGGAAGAGCACTTACACAGGATGATAAGTCTCCGGTACCAAGAAAATCATTGAAACAAGCAGCACAGCCGTCCAAATCAACAAGACATAAAAAGTCCAACGCCTATAGATACCATTAGCACTTGAGATCAGTTGCTTTATTGATACTCAGTCTGGAAGCATACCAGTTCGCAAATTCGTTAATAAAGCCACCGACTCTGTCATGTTTTTTCCATCAGAATTGAAGTCAGTAGGAAAGCTGAGATGAAACTTACAACGGCCCGACTTCAGGCCCGATGAATGGACTGGCAGTATAAACCATCATGGGGAACCCCCGTTCATGTCGATCGAACATGTCGCCCACGGTGCCACCAGCAACGCTGAGAAAAGCGCTTCCGGCTAGGCCATTGATGAACCGACAAACCAACATAGTTTCAATGTTTTTCGCCACTGCACATGGAATGAGCCAGATCAAAAACAGGGTAAAGGATACGATGTATATTCTCCGTCGGCCAAAGAACTAGACACTGTCAGTTTTGCTGTATGACAAAGAAAAGACCAAGCTTACCTCAGACAGTGGACTGAGAAAAAGAGGACCGATTCCTAGGTTATGACCATCAGCAATTACTCCAGGTGCGGTTCTATGAATGAACAAAACAAACCAAGGCCCCAGATGAAAAATGACAATCCCAGCGTTGCCACTTCTTGCGAACATTTGAACTCCTTCATCAACTGATCATACGTCGTTGTATACATGGAGGACGTGCACGTTCTAAGACGGGTCAGCAACCGCCACAAAACCCTAAACATTTTGAACAATCCGGAGTATATGAGCACTCACACGCAAAGCGAACCACACGAGACAATGAGAACAATCATCCAGCGCCTCGCCATACTCATTTTCTGCGGATGCATGGGGTCATTTTCCTCCCAGCGTACCGTAAACCCCTGATCATCATCTGCATCTTGCCCCGCTTCGTCGGCCTCGTCTTGTAGCTCATTCCCGCCGATACTCACACCATCATTCAACGACCAACTCCGTTCAAGAGATTGAGATCGTGACCGCGAGCGTCTCGATAGCCGTTTTTCCATCGCTGCGTCATGGTGTTCCTCACTGGACTTTGAGTCGGTGATCGGGGAGAATCCCGTTTCTTGAGGTTCGGACTTGATATGATCGATCTCGTCGCCGCTTTTCCTGCCTACCTCACAGGCTGGAATGTGTTCCTCATCCATCGCCATTTTGGATCTCTGCTTCGGCGAGATATCCGGATGGCAAATATGACGGAAACCGGGTTGGGGGTGGGTCGAGGACGGGTAATTGGCAACCACGGGTGAGTGTCAACAGTGAATTGAGAGATTGGTCGACGAGGGGAAGTAAGTGAAACTTCAGCTTGGGACGATCTGAATCTTTCTTGTCTTCTGAAAATTAGCTCGGCTTGAATGCTCGGAGCTTTGGAGCTTAGGCCGAGCTGATTAATGGGCTAAAGGTCAGGCCCGCGCGGGCCGCAGATTTACTTTCTCTTTGGGCAACTACTCAATACGGGTCATTCGTCAACAAAAGCTAAATTGGGTGACTCAACATTGAAGTTGGTTGCATCAGGCACAGGTCCATTTGTCCTACACTAGTATATACTAGCATCTGATCTATCAAGGTCATCTGGAGGTTTGGCCTTTTTCTTCTTACCCGTGAAATTCACAAAGCAAACATTGAATGCATTTTCAAATCCGATTTCGTTTTTAATTCTCCGGCTTGCCTCCGATTCGCTCTGCAAAACGGGCAAAACGGATAACGGTTCCCGTGCATGTACGGAGTATCAACAGAAGAAGCCGATGATCTATAAAACCCGAGTTTCGAATGAATAATGTTAAAAGGTCAACTTATGATCTCGGTGCCAATGAATTTGAAAAAAAAATCATTGCGGATTAAAATAGATCATGACAGTGCCTGTATCGGTCCGGGAAACTCACTTGTAGGTATCACGGCCAGGATATCTTGTGGCTCGCGAACTTGAATATCTTCACAAGACAACCTTAAAAGAAAACTTACATGCAGGTACTGCAGGTACTAGGATTATATGCCTACAAAAGCACCAAAATCTGGGCAAATTGCACCTAGAGGGTATGTTCAATTAACTAAACTGCTGACACTATGATAGACCCGTTCAACTAAACGCCAGCTGCAGGCAAAACAGACGTCGACATAAGTAAGAACAAAAAAAGAAAAAGAAAAGAATTCCATCAAACAAGCCATCAACGCAAAGCACCGTTCACCATCCCAATCCCAAACTCCAGATAAGCATCTAAAAAACGATACGATCTTCAGACAATTATCGGATCTTCCAGCAACCCATAGACCGTAACCCAGCTGTACATGAATGTAAAAACAAATTGCGCCAGGGTATCCCAAACTTTTCTTAGGTTTCAGTATGGAATATTTACCCCTTTACAGAACCTGGCTCAGCTGGCTGGCAGCACCAGCAGCATTCTCCTCGGCCCAGGAGCCCCAGAGTGCCTGCTTGCCACGGATCTTGAGAGGACCGCCAATTGACTTGGAGGCCTGGTCGACCTTGACGGCATCCTTGGTAGCCAATACCAAGATCTCAAAGAACATCTTGGTAGCATCGGCCTTGCTGGAGCGCTGCTCGGGAATGAGATCCTGGAAGACCACACTCTTCTTCTGAGAAGAAACAGGGTCACCCAGCTGCTCGCGGAGAATGTGAACGGCGTGCTTGGTGCCAATGGACACAGGCTCGTTGTCCATAGGACGAATGGTGTCGTCCATTTCATCCAAAGGTGCATCCATGCCATCATCTTCACTGAGGTTCAGATCGTGAGTTTCATCGCCGGGGAAATCGATTTCAGACCGCTGGTTGAGAGAAGTGTCAAGACCAATACCCTCATCGAGGGCAACAATAGCTTCGTCATCGCCGAGTTCCAATTGAGGGAAACCAGCAGCTTCCACATCCATGTCAGAGATACCACTGTCACGCTTTCTCTTCAGCTCGCCAGCCTTCTTCACAGAGTCTAGAGACAACAGCGAGCGCAGCTCAGGAGCCCATCCGCGGCCGCGATCCTCGCCAAAGATGCTGGAAACAAAGTCACCATTCTGTTGGCGGGTCATCAGGGTGAGAAGAACGGGGTCACGAGGCAGGAAAGTTGCGGGCTTGATAATAGCAGAGCGATCAGCTTGCTGTTGCTTGACCTGACTGTTAGAGAATTTCGCTTCTTTGTCTGCGGGGATGCGCTCCTCGAGCTTCGCGCGCTTGGCACGCTGAGCGTGCTGGGCAGCAGCAGCTTTGGGTGTGGCAGAGATATCCCGGTTGTATTCCTCTTCAAGTTGATGCATTTGAACGGATCCGGCATCGGAAAGAGGGCTTTCGGTATCACGGTTGAATCGGTCGTCATTTGCGCGCGGGGTTTGACCCCCGAAATCGTCTTCGCCTCCAAAGTCCATTGGAGCGTCATCAATTAGATCATTCATGTGGTGGTCATCGTCAATATCCATGTTATCCAACGGAGCACCATCGTCGCCGATATCGAGAGCCAAGTCATCATTATCAATGAGCTTTCCGGAGTCACTGTGCAAATCTTCTTCCATAGGTCGAGGAGCAGGAGCATCTCGACCAATTTCCATAGTAGTATCATCTCCAAAAGGTTCACCAATATCGAGATCAACCAACGAAGGGTCTTCCAGACGGAGGGGTTCCTGAGACATAGATCGACGGAAACTGCTATCTCCTAGGAGCTGGCTACCGAAATCCATTCCACCAGGCTGTTTTCCTGCGGGCTCCAGTTCCAAGTTTTGGGGGAATAGCAGAGATGTATCCAAGTTTGTAAACAGGTCGGATTCGGTCAGCACATCGGGCAGAGTGATACCACCAGGCGCCACCACTGTAGATGTCAAGTCGTTGTTATTTGTGAGGCGGAAGGCCTGATCGGAATAATGTTAGCACATGAAAAATATTGGGCGGAAAGTATCGTAAACATACCATTTTGATCTTCATTAAGGCTTCATTGCAATCATCCAAAAGATAGCGAGCTTTACGGCTGTAGATACGCACAACACCAAGCAACAGCTGTCCACTCAGTCGCAAAGCCATGGGCGCTTGGCCCTGATCGACAATTGCATTGACACTGCTTTCAATGTCAGATTGGAGGATGTGCGACTTGGACAGTTTGCGCTCGATGTTGGCCGACAGCCACACGCGGGCCAGCGGGCCCGTCTTAGATAGAAGGGTCTCCGAATAGAACATGGCGGCGATATGTGGTCAAGTGGCACTGTGTACAAGGACAGGTGGGAGTCCCAACAATATGGAAATGTGAAACCCGCCCGGCGCGGGGTGAGGCGTGGCAGGAGGTGACGCGCGTGAAGCCGGGGAAAACAAACTGCTCTTGAGCGCGGGCTTTATCCCTGGTCGCGTTTCCACAGGAAAAATAGGATTCTGTGCAAGGGCGGCGGGTAGAGATACAGATTGAAGGACACGTCGCGTTGCAGTCACGGCGTTTAGATGGGGCGCGAGAGACTAGTTGGCTGAGAAACCAAGAAGAACGAGGGATGCGCGTGTGGGAATTCAGGCAAGAGAGTTATGCTGATGTAATCAGGCAGAAATCGAGGGGGCTGGTGTCTGGCCTGATTGGCTGGGGCGGCTGTCCGGAGAATACTAGGGAAAAAGGTCTCCATGACCTCTCATTTGAGAACCTATACTCCGTACTTCCTGTACACTTGTTTACAATCTCATCGAAAATAAAGTATTCGAGGCATATCCATAGCTGAGATCATATAAAGTAGGGCCTAATTATAGAGTCTCAACGCAAGTATTTGAAAATCTTGACTGTAGTTTGCTTGGAATCGGATTGGCCAAGATAGCATTGGAAATTAAGATTATTATGTCCATTCCAATAATGTTAACAACATTAAGGTAGTTCAAAGAGCCAAGGTCTACCTACTATGTATAATAGGATGACACTTCCACTAAGTTGTTCTAACTAGTACCCCGTACTACATCTTTGTTTAAGTTATCACTGTTGTTCCACCGAATGCGGTTATCCCCGGAATAAGTGTTTATCCGAGCCACCGCCGGTCTAATCCAGAATAGGTAAAGCATCATCATGGGACTTGGCTGTTTCCAACCACTTTTGTCGCATTGTCAAAGTCTCCAATGCGAATTTTGGAGACCTGATTTGGTGTTTCTCTTTTATTCTCATTCTACTGTTTTTAGCTTCTTTTTTATTCCCTGGCTGTTTCACGGGGTTGACTGGCCCTCTCATACTGTCGATCTTAACGCGGTGCCCCAGTTCCCACCGGGATCCATCGCCAGTCTGGAACACAACCCCCGTTTGAAGCTGCTGCCAGATCGCATCTCCTCCCAACCGTGATCGCGCCCACCCCTCAACAATTACAATCTAGACGGGATGAACAGTCGCTCTCAAAACATATAACGGTTATTCTTTTTATTTACTTCCGGATCCCTTTCCCAATCTCTCCGGTAAAAAGCATGAGAAATGTCAAGATCTCCGGCACCCGCGTTACCGCTGCATAATGCACAAATCTCCGATTCACCGCGACCCTCATCCACCAACCCATTAGGTGGAAGACCCGATGCCCCCTCATCGGTAAGTCAAGAAGAGAATATCTATTCAATTCCAACGGCAATCACTATCCTTGGCCGTTGCGCGGGGCGCCACACCGCTAACTTTCAACTTTCTTATCATAGGCCTCAACCTCCACATACTCATGGCTCGAAATCCATGAAACGGCCGAACGATTACAAACCTCACTATTACATGGCCTGACACCTGCTGAGGCGGAAATTCGTCTTGCACGCGATGGGCCCAACGAGCTTCCTCATGAAGAACCGGAGCCCCTGTGGCTGCGGTTTCTCAAACAATTCAAAGAAACCCTCATTCTCCTTCTCCTAGCCTCTGCAGTGGTCTCATTCATCATGGGCAACTATGATGATGCTGTCAGCATTACCTTGGCAGTTACAATTGTGGTCACTGTTGGCTTTATACAGGAGTATCGATCGGAAAAGTCTTTGGAGGCGTTGAGTCGTCTAGTCCCCCATTTCGCCCATCTTATCCGTGATCTTCCATCTGCCATTCATACTGCCAACAATGCCACCCAGGGATCTCCTCATCCTCGGGAGGAAGCTGAAGAACTCAGAACCAAAAGCCCGGGCGCCGCAATGAAAGCGTCTTCTACTGTCCCCGCGAGCGAATTGGTACCCGGAGACCTAGTGCTCTTCTCAACTGGCGACCGCATCCCTGCTGATATTCGGATTACTGCTGCGACAGATCTTACTATTGACGAATCGAACTTGACTGGAGAGAATGAGCCTGTGGTGAAGTATACTGCGGCCCTACGTGTTGGGCACGGTGGCGCTGTACGGGCTCTCAAGGCCGTCGATCCTCCTCGTTCGCCGTTCTACGACGCTCCCGCCAGTGGCGCTGTCGGTGCTGATGTCCGCTTGAATGAACAGCATAATATCGCGTTCATGGGTACTCTGGTTCGCTCCGGACACGGTCAGGGAATTGTGATCTCAACCGGTGCAAAGACGGAGTTTGGAAGTATTTCAGCTTCTCTTCAGGAGATTGAGAGTCCCAGAACTCCGTTGCAGTTGTCGATGGATCGCCTCGGTCAGGAATTGAGTTACATGTCGTTTGGAGTGATTGGTCTGATCGTCGTCATTGGTATATTTCAAGGCCGTAAACTCTTGGAAATGTTCACTATTGGTGTTTCACTTGCTGTTGCTGCCATCCCCGAAGGTTTACCAATTATTGTTACCGTTACACTTGCTCTGGGTGTGCTCCGCATGGCCAAGAGAGGTGCTATCATGCGGAGGCTTCCCAGTGTGGAAACTCTTGGCTCTGTCAATGTTGTCTGCAGTGACAAGACTGGAACTCTCACCATGAACCACATGACAGTCACCAAAATGTGGCACTTTGACTGTGATGAAGCATTCGAAGTTCAGCGAGATATTGCCTCAACACTTTCCCCGGGACCGGCAGCACGCACTATTCTTAGAGTTGGAAACATTGCGAACAATGCTCGACTCTCACGCACGCACGCAAACTCTCCAGCCAGCGCCTCCTCGGCCGCAGTCCTTTCCTCGACTGTTGATAGGGACTCTGGTGCCGTGAAAAGTAGATGGGTTGGTCAACCTACGGATGTTGCTATTCTGGACCTGTTGGATACTTTGGGAGAGGATGATGTCCGTGAACGGATCAGTGCTCGTGTTTCTGAAACCCCTTTCAGCTCTGAACGAAAGTGGATGGGTGTCATCATTGGTAGCGGCGGTGCTGGGGAATCCCATGGAGGATCTAATGTGGCCTACATCAAGGGTGCTCTTGAGCAAGTCCTGGCCCGTTCGGATACGTACCTGACCAAGGATGGCCGAGAGGTTATTCTGGACGAGCCACGGCGCAAGATCATTCGAGATGCGGCAGAGCATATGGCATCAGAGGGTCTTCGAGTTCTTGCCTTCGCCAGCGGTACTGCGCGGGATGAATCTCGAGGCATGAAGGGATTCGGTAGCCGCTCTAGCACCCCTGTCTCCAAGTCTAGTAGCCCAAAGGATGACGACGATCGGTACAATGGATTAGTCTTTGCCGGACTGGTTGGTATGAATGATCCTCCTCGCAAGGATGTGCACAAGTCTATCCGTCGTCTCATGGCCGGTGGAGTACGTGTCATTATGATTACAGGTGACGCTGAGACAACCGCCGTGGCTATTGCAAAGAAATTGGGAATGCCAATCAATGAATCTGCTGGATCACGGTCAGTCATCCGCGGTGATGAACTCGACCATATGACAACTGCGCAGCTCGCCCAAGCGATTGCCACCACATCTATCTTTGCACGCACTAGCCCCGACCACAAGATGAAGATTGTTCGTGCACTGCAGTCCCGTGGAGATGTCGTGGCCATGACTGGCGACGGTGTCAACGATGCTCCTGCTCTGAAGAAGGCCGATATTGGAATTTCGATGGGCCTACTCGGCACGGACGTTGCCAAAGAGGCTGCGGACATGATTTTGACAGATGATGACTTTTCTACGATCCTTCGCGCTATTGAGCAAGGCAAGGGAATTTTCTATAATATTCAAAACTTCATTACCTTCCAGCTCAGCACCAGTGTGGCTGCGCTGAGTCTTGTGTTGCTCAGCACGATCCTCGGTTTCAAGAATCCATTGAATGCTATGCAAATCTTGTGGATCAGTAAGTACCATATTTTCCCCTTGATTTTAAAATTCGCCATCTAACTGTGACTCCAGATATTCTCATGGATGGACCGCCTGCTCAGTCTCTTGGTGTCGAGCCTGTCGACCCTATGATCATGAACCGACCCCCACGACCAAAGACCGCGCGTGTGTTGACCCGGCCCCTCATCCAGCGCGTCCTTACTTCCGCCATGGTTATCATGTTGGGCACCCTCGCCATCTACATCCATGAAATGGGTGATGCAACTGACGGGCAGTCTCTGGGCACCCGTACAAACGTAGTCACCGCCCACGACACCACCATGACATTCACCTGCTTCGTTCTGTTCGACATGTTCAACGCCCTGACCTGCCGCAGTGAAGGCAAGTCTGTGCTCCGAGGCGAAATTGAGCTCTTTGGAAACAAGATGTTCAACTACGCTGTCCTCGGTTCGCTGGCCGGCCAGGCCTGTGTCATCTATCTCCCCTTCCTGCAACGCATCTTCCAAACCGAACCGCTGAGTTTCGGTTCCCTTTTCAAGCTTGTTTGTCTCACGAGCTCTGTATTCTGGGTTGATGAAGGCCGTAAGTACTATCATGCGCTCCGTCGTCGACGAGGCCTTGGCGCCGGGTACAGTCTCAATGTCTGAAATGATTTTTCTTTTCGTTTTCTGGGTGATTTGTTGCACCGTGTTCGATTTTTTAAATCCCAAGACGGGGTGTGTAACCTACTTGATGGGATGATGTCCCCTATACATAATAGAGCTGGGGAGGAATGCATGTTGATGGCTGATGTACTTCGGTAGATGGGCCTGTAAATCTAATGAAATTCATGTTTATTCGGATCGATTCCAAATTTTTTTTTCGGGTTTCCGTAGATTTTTTTAGTTGGATCTACTAGTAGGTATGCTCTGGAGTATCAATCAATTGATTCCAAAGTTCCCACATTGCAGGTGGTATTGATTAACTGGTACTAGTCACCTGGGCACTGTCCACGAGTACAGCCCTGGAATATAGTAGCGAGTGGGCCTATCGTGTGGTATTCTTCAAGCATGTTGCCTGTAATTGACCAGATGGATTTTGGGTGCTTTTAGCCTTGAAATTATTATTTCCTTTGACTTGGCTAGGTACGGGGTAACACTTATGCACAAGTAGGTACAGTAGTCTTCGAAAACAGATTATCCCACAGACACTGACGTTGTTTCTCGGCCCGTACCCGAAAACACGCTAATCCATACAATGTTAGGTCGATTTGAACACAACCCCTATTTAACCGTATCGTGGTATGGTATGTATTGGGTTTCAAATATCTAGTGAGTTATTGTAAATTACCGTATGCCTCCATGTAAGTCTATGGAACTTTTTCACTGCGCGCGAATCAATTCAGTGTTCGGTTCATCTCACGCGCGGCATTTTTCCTAATCGTGTGCTATTGCTCTGGCATCCCAGTTAGCCAGTCTTTCTAGCCCAGTGGGTTTGTCTCTCGAAAATGACTCTTTCTTCCCCTGTCATGTGCCGAAGACCCCGTTTCCTGAGTTCCGAGAAGAATTGTAAGGCAGCATCGTATGTTTCAAGATTCGTCCAACCGTCCCTTTTAACAAAACCTTCGATACTGTCAAAAAAGTCCTGGACCTCATTCCAGCCCTCGGCCTCAACGGAGTGACTTTGTAGTTCATCCTGCGTGAAGTGATAGGGACATTCGCCTCGGATGCCAAGTTCTTGCCAATACGTAAAGCAAATCTATTAGTCCCGACCGATCAGAATATCGTGGAAATAACGCCAAACCTACCTCTCAACGTTGATGAGCGCCTCACGAAAGGAAACGATGTCATCGTCCCACGTATTTCCGGCCAGTTCAACCAGGAGACGCCGGGTCTTACCATGATCTAAATGGAATGCTCTGGCAAGCAGGGGATTGCGTTTTTCGGTTTCCAGTAAATAAAGTTGGAATAGTATTGATTTGAATATTTTTTGTTTGATCTGAGCTTGTTGCTTAGGATCAAGATCGGCAAAGTTGTCTGGATGTTAGAGTAGAATACTACCTTGGTAGTCTATGAGCGGAGATGGTTGCGCTTGAAGAAAGAGTAGACCTGTCTACAAGCCTTGCTAATCAATGACAGCTATTATTTTACTACTATCCACAAAGAAATTAGAGGAATGAAAGTTATTATGCTATAATATAGGGCGAGTGAGGACAGGCTTAATATCTATAATTAAAGGGGCCACTTTGATATACTTTCTGAGCAGCTACAGATGCACTTGTGGGTTGTTTTGAGCTGGTGAGGTCAAGGGAGCTTTATTTGGCTGTTTCGGAACAGCATATTTTTTAATCCATTCTGTTTCGCGCCAGCCAACACCTAATATGTAATCTTTAGCAGTTAACCCTAGTAATAGTTAGCTAAAGAAATATTATATAGCTATATGGTAATGCCTATAGGGACCCTGAGAGATATCTGTAGAAGAGCGCTCTTTACTCTAAAAATCCCTATTAACTGTAGGCCTAATACTAAATATGTTATATATTTACTCTTTTACTTATGGGTTGGCCTTACTAATAAGATTTACTAGGACTATGTCTTCTACTGTATTACTAGCGAAATATATACTGCCGTAGCTAGTAAGGAAAATATCAGACTTCGCATGTAAGGGTGAGTGTGAGAATAAAAACACTATAAAAATAACACAGATAGCATCTTTGATTCGATAGATACTATATCTCTCATAATAGAAAGTTTGGAATCCGGATTAAGCTCATCCCAAATCAATCTAAGTTGTGTGCTAGTCGCCTCTTCCATTAAAATATATTCCGAGCCTATAGGGTTCTCATCTATAGCACTCCAACCTAATACTTGGGGTACTAGAATCTGGAGGAAATGCTGAGCCTTAGAGAAGAATGTATAAGATTAAATATTTCCTATGTATAAATGGGGTAAGGTTAACATATAAACTCTATAGTAGCGACTTCGGAAGCAGTCGTATGAAATAGGGGTCCGGAATTTAGATTAGGGATACGGGTAAGCACTGTTCTCCCATCATTCATAATCAAACGGAAGACCTTGTTGTATCCTCCCTCTGCCAACTTGATTATTGAGACGCAGCTGTCTGCTCCGATAGTTTTGGCCGCTAAGCCTTGTAACCCGGCGACATCGAAGGGCTTATACCTGTCCCGAAATTGTTGATCTTCATCCCAGAGCCATCTTCCGCTTGTATAGCGGAAGAATTGCTCGTAATTAAGATCGGGTGGTGTCGTTTTCTCGGAGGGGGTCTTGAGCGTGCGATAGGCGAGGTTGTCGCGAACCATAGGAAGGGAGGTAGGCGTTGAAAACGGTTGTGGTGATGCTGAACGGAGGGCAGGCGTTCTTGAGCGAAGACCCTCAAATTTTTGGGACCTTAGCTCTCGGAGAGATGATAGGGCGCGTCGTGCGATACGCAATTTCATTGCTGGTCCTTGTTTATGAGAATGGTGTTGAGATCAGCTGCGCTGGGGTGTAGCCGCCCTCAAATTCCTAGTGCGTGGTACATCCTAGTGGATTTGTTGAGTATCCATCCAGACATAATTCCCGTTCCATTGCATCTAGTCAATTGAACGATAAACAATTGACAGCTTTTATTCAAAAAGCCATTACTGTGTCAAGGTCAACAAAAAGATATTTGATGAAAATGAAACAAATACAAAAACACAAAAAGATTGACCGACGCAGGGATCGAACCTGCAATCTCTTGATTCGTAGTCAAGCGCCTTGCCATTGGGCCAGCCGGCCGTCTTGTATGATAAGGGGAGCTAGCTGTGGTTACATAAGGCAAAGCTTATTTTGTTTGAAGTGCCAACACCTTCACACCGCCTCCGAGGCTCGCATCTGTAATCCGCTTCGCCGCCACGCGCAATCGGAGTGGCAATGAGGTGGCAATTGTGGAAATGCCTGGTTGTCGGGTCTTTTACTAGCCTCATTCACTTCCTGTTCATTTTCGATCTGGTTAGTGCGATTAGGTTCGTGGTTTGTGGTGAAGAACTGATGACTGTTGTGGCTTGCGCAAGGTTTATCTTCAAATGTTACGATGTGTACATATATATCTATAGTATTAAAATGTCGCACCCTGTGCAGGTGCCAACAACAGATGTCTGCAGGTGGAACACCGACATAACCAAGTGCTTACAGAGGTCAATCAACTCAGATCTAATTTACGGTGAGGTAGTCAATGTTTCACATGTGCATTAGATGTAAGAAAACATGAAAAATCTATATTGATGTCAAGTATGGAAATAAGCATAAGGTTTGAATGTTATCGATGCACATGTGTACCTGAAGTTACATTTAATGCACATGTAGAATGGACCACCAGACACCCCAGGTATGTACATTTAAAATCAAGCATTTGAGACAAAGACCAATTAGGTAAAATGAATCTACATATAGGTCCCTATACATCCTGATTGGCCCATAATAGGGGTAGATAGAATCCACGTTCAGCCTCATCTCCAATCGAGTAAAGCACATGCAAGGCGCTTGGATTTTAAGACATCTAGACTCCTGCACCCCAGATACACCCTGGCCCCCCTATACCGGGAGTATCCACCTCGAAAGACGGGAAATTGAGAAAAAAGTCTTCAGACTTGCCGTTAGTTCGAGGGATTGAGACTAGAGTGACCCCCCTAGCCACCCCAGCATGCGTCGACCCACGACGGGCTCTATATTAGCAAAGGAGATCAGATGATGCAGCTTGAGATCATAGCGGGGCTAAGGATCCTCTTTGTCTTGGAAGAGGATTGATTGCATGGGTTGCTGGTGTTAGGGTGCAATTTCGAATCTTGAAGAGCATGTTCGCTCTATGCCACGTTGAGTAGTTTAGGGTTGGCGACGATATAAAGTGGGCTCAAGAAGCTTGATTGTGAATCAAAAGTAGGGTGTTTTGAAATTTGAGACGATGCAAGGACCATGTCTGTGATGAATTTCCAGTGCATGTTGGATCAGCGTTGAGTGTCTTGAACTCAAAAATAGGAAAGATGACTAGTTGAATGTAGTCACAGAGATCGGGAAGTATACTAGCGCTGATAAGGCCCAGACCCTTTTTTTCTTTTTTCTTTTTTCTTTTTTCTTTTTTTTTTCTTTGAACATTTAATTTCCCAAAAGAGTCACGGGCCGATCGATGACCATTTGAGTGCTACGAGTGGATGAAGAACACAGTCAGATTTGAGGACTCAGGAATGAATTGGGTAGAGATGTTATGGACTCCCCTTTATTCATTAATGAATTGTCTTTTTTTTCTTTCTTCTTTTCTTTCTTGTATACTCTACAATCTTCACAAGAACTTACTGTCAAAATCCCGAAATTCGGGCAAAAGACAGACTTTCCTGCATATCCCGATCACCGGGTTGTTTCGGGAGCGGCAAACCGTGAGCTTATCAGGAGCCAATGGAGAAGAAGCTCAATATCTCAGAGTTCAAGGGCAGAACCGAAAGCGTCGAGGCTTGGCCTGCAGCGGACTGACCCACTTAGCGTCCGGTGGCAAGTCTTTATCTGCGTCCAATCAGAATCCCGATAACACTCCCTCAGCTGTCCAATTGCTTGCCACGGATAGTGGATTGGGGGAGATGGAGAATGTCAGAGATAAGAAATCCCCCAATTCCACTGTTTAAGCTGGACTCCGGCCTGTTGGAGTTCGCCGAAATTGTAGCAAAATGTATGAGTGATAAGCTTATCTGGGAGAACAAGGGGATGTTATAACCACTTCTGGATCTATACTTTGTCTAGAAATCGTATATAGAGAGCTCAAGAGCCTCCAGGGGGGAATCGAATTACAAGAGTTATCATTTTTTTTTTTTTTCTTACCTCCCCCTCGTTTGACACACCCCCATGGTCAACTTCCCCGGAGATACTCACGAACCGATACGATGGTTCCCACCGGAGATCCATTGGGTAGAAGCGTGGACTTTGTTCCGGAGCCAAGAACTAAAATTCCATTAGGGACCAAGGAAAGAAAAGGCAAAGAGAAAAAGGAAAAAGGAAAAAAAAAAGGCGAAAAAGTTATTCCCGCCACCTCTCTGTTAAGTATGGTCCGGTAGCATGCACCGGGAGGATTTCATGATGATGCCAATGGAAAAGATAGGCATTGAGAGATCTAGGTCTTCTTTTTTTTTATTGTCTTGAATTTGTTACTTTTTAGTGTGTACTATTCCCCCTTCTTTTTTTATTTTATTTTTTTCATATTTACAATTAACAATTGAACTTCCAATTGCCAAAAAAAAAAAGATACAGTAAAAAGAGAGAGCAGTATCATATCAGTTGATTGGGGCGCAGTGGATGATCCCGATTATCCCATTACTGTTGTCATAATCATTTTCCACCTTACTTGACAATTCCTTCAACATTATTCCACTTAACCGCGCCTCCCCCGGGTTTTTTGCGTTAAATTGCTCGGAGCTAATCAATTACCCTGGAATTGGAATTTTTCTTGCTTTTTTTTATTATATTTTTATCCCAGTTTATCTGCTTCCCAATTGCCTCACGCCTTGGTCCGATTTCAGGCCCTGGTGGGCCCGTCGATCCGACTTATCGCTCTGGGACTCCGCAACGGTTCCAGTTTCCAGAAATTCGTTTATATTCCTCGCGACTCTCCCCCGTGGCGACTTTTCCTCTTCTCCACATCCTCGTGCCTGCAGCTCTTTTCGCGATTCATTTAGCTTGCAGCACTTTCCGTTAGAAAAAATTTCTCTCCCTTGCAAAACATCCCACACCCCCGAGGAAAAAAAAAAAACCACTACCGACTACCTTATTTCTCCAGTCGAACGAGCTCTTCGGAGTTCGAATCGTCTATACTCAATCATGTCAACCTTCGAAGGGAAATCCCCGTACTCCCCGGATTATGCATCTTATAACTGGACTGGTGCTCCGTCCGACTATTCTGCACTAACCACCAATGATGCACTGGGTGGTGACTCCCGTATGTAACCAATCCAATCCTTGGACTCGTTGGATTCGCAGTTTCCTCATACCCAGGTTTTTCTTTGATCTAGGCACCGAGAACTTGAACAAATGGTTCCAATCTGGTGATCAGGCCTACATCCTCGTGGCCTCGGCCATGGTCATGGTCATGGTGCCTGGTCTCGGTTTCCTGTACTCGGGCTTGGCCCGCCGAAAGTCCGCTCTTAGTATGATCTGGGCATGTATGGCATCCATGTCCGTCGTCACCTTCCAATGGTACTTCTGGGGTTATTCCCTCGCCTTCTCCCCGACCGCCACCAACGGTTATATCGGTAACCTACGCAATTTCGGCATGATGAAGACCCTGGCCGCGCCGAGTCCGGGTTCTCCACTAATTCCTGATATTCTATATGCTTTCTACCAGGTATGATTCAGCCGGATTTACCATGTCACTCCAAGTCGAACTTCGTTTTTGTTTACATTTCATCTAGATGCAATTCTGTGCCGTGACTGCGGCTATTGTTATGGGAGCTGTGGCCGAGCGCGGTCGGCTTCTCCCCGCCATGGTGTTTACTTTCGTCTGGGCAACCATTGTATACTGCCCCTTGGCCTGCTGGGCCTGGAACGTGAACGGCTGGGCGTATAAATATGGTGTGATGGACTACGCCGGTGGTGGTCCCGTGGAAATCGGATCCGGTTTTACCGCTCTCGCCTACTCCATGGTTCTCGGCCGTCGACAAGAACGCATGATGCTCAACTTCCGTCCCCACAATGTCTCGCTCATTCTACTCGGTACCGTCTTCCTTTGGTTCGGCTGGCTGGGATTCAACGGTGGTTCGGCTTTCGGTGCCAACCTTCGCGCTACCATGGCCTCTTGGAACACCAACCTTACCGCGGCATTTGGAGCTATTACTTGGGTTCTACTCGATTGGCGCTTAGCTCGCAAGTGGTCTATGGTTGGTTGGTGTTCCGGTACCATCTCCGGACTCGTGGCTGCGACCCCGGCATCGGGTTTCATTTCCCCTTGGGCCAGTGTGGTTCTGGGTATCGTGACCGGCATCGTATGCAATTACTCGACCAAGATCAAGTTCTGGATCCGCATTGATGACTCTATGGATGTGTTGGCTGAGCACGGTATCGCCGGTATTGTCGGTCTTGTTTTCAACGCCTTCTTCGCTGACGACGCCATCGTGGGCTTGGACGGTGTCAACACCGGAACCAAGGTCGGTGGCTGGGTCATTCACAACTACAAGCAGCTCTACGTTCAAATCGCCTACATCGTCGCCACTGCCAGCTACGCCTTCGTCATGTCTACCCTGATCGCTCTCGCTATCAACGCCATTCCCGGTCTGAACCTCCGCGCCTCCGAGGAAGCCGAGCTGCTCGGTATGGACGACGACCAACTGGGCGAGTTCGCCTACGATTACGTCGAGGTCCGCCGTGACTACCTTGCCTGGACTCCCCAGCAAAAGGACCAGCTTGAAGATGGCCATGAGATCCCCGCTGCTGAGCGCTACGGTATCTGCGAGCACAGCGATATGATGATTGAAGGCCAGCCGCCCAACGGCGAGATCAGCCAGAGCAGCAGAGGCGGTAGCGAGGTGGAGGCTATCCAGGAGATCAAGGTAGCTCCCGGTCCCCGACAAGTCGCTGAGCACCACCCTCCCGACGCCCAGCCTCCCACTGAACAGCCCGTCATGTTGAGGCCTGTCAACGAGAAGACCGAAGATGGCTAAACACCCCACCTCCCTCTCCCTCTCTCTCTCTCGCCCACGACCTCCGCATCTCTTCCAGCCTTTTCTTTTACGCATTTGTTCGATATCCCCCTGAGCGTGTTTTTCTGCATTTCTCCATAAAAGCCTGGGGCTTTTTTGTTTTCTTTCCAACATAATCATCCTGTTTATCATATCTCACCAATCTCCTCCGATACCTCCACCTACAATTTTTCGACCTCCCGCCTCATCATCTATACATGAATATCCGACGAAAAAAACCCACCTATACAACCTCTTCTAGAGGATCCGCACATTTTGTTTCGGGTCTTCCCGACTCGAAAAAAAAAACCTTCCGATTCTGAAAAGCAATGATTATATATGCTTCTTTCTGAGCTGGCACTTTTTTTTTTCTTGGATACGGTGGTGTTGTTATTACCTACCTTTATTCTTCTATCATGGGATTTGAAAGCATTGTATATATTGTGTTTGGTCTTGTTCTTACTTTTATTTTTTATCTTGGACACCGCTATGGAGCTGGCTATGCGGATGTTTGATGATACCTGTTGCACTATAGACAATTTGATTTCAGACTACAGATTTACAAACTTCCAACGTTAACCGTATGCTATCTTCAAATATTAAGTCTAGATGATTACGCACGTGGAGGATGCCAAGGCCGGCCGCTACCTCAAGCGGCAATCTTCATAGCTCCTGTCAGGACCCGACCCGTGATTTCCAGATTAGCCATTTGAAATGTTGGCGCTTTTCAGAAAGTCTACAAGAGTACTTCCTTCTCTCAATGTATCACTGAGTGGGGTTGTACCTAAATTAAATGGCCCTTTGACGAGAGCCATAACATCAGCAGCCCCTTTCCTGCCCCCACAACAGTTCTCAGCATCGAACTTGGTGAAGATTGACCTCGTCGACAAGATCGAAGAAGAAGATCTACCTTCATAAATTGCAGAGAACTACTACCCTGTCCACATAGGCGAAGTCTTCGCATCGAGGTATCAGGTCGTCTCTAAGCTTGGTTATGGCATGTCTTCTACCGCCTGGCTTTGTCGTGACCTTCGGTATGTAGACTGGTCGTGTTCGATCAAAACACACATGTCTAATTGGCTCCAGCGATCATGGCTACAATACATTAAAAATATGCATCCGTGGTCAACGTCCAAACCAAGAAATTGAAGTCTCTGATCACTTAAAAAAAGCCTGCGATCACTTTGGCAAGCGTTTGGTGCGCCTTGTCCTCGATTCATTCGACATCTCGGGCCCTCACGGGACCCATACTTGTTTGGTCTACCAGCCTCTTGGCATGAGCTTCACTGAGCTCCAGCACTTATGCCCTGATAGCGAGCTGCCTGAGGATCTGCTCCGGAAAACCGTCCAACTTATTTTGATATCTTTAGCTTTTGTACACGAGAATGATGTTATCCATACTGGTTAGTTCGCAAGTGCTGACTACTGATTGGGATATGTATACCAAATTAGCTAACGCACTACGAAACATCTCGACAAACAACATACTTCAAGGAGTCGGAGACACTTCGGTTTGGCGTCAGATCGAAGAGGACGAAATATCAAGACCAGTTGCCAGAAAGATACTAGATGATCGGGAAATATACCTCTCTCGGCCGGTGCCTGTAAGCGAAGGATTGCCCGTTCTCTCTGACTTTGGAGAAGCTAGAATTGTATGTGGCAAAGCAAAACAAAGAGGTGATGTAATGCCTGGTATTTACCGGGCCCCAGAGGTGATTCTGGATATGGAATGGAATAATAAGGTTGACATCTGGTCTATTGGTGTTATGGTTAGTTTGGCTTCAAAGTTCGTCCTCGTTGACCCTTAAGTATGCCAACTGACGACGAACTCAGGCTTGGGATATGGCTACAGGTGGCCATCTTTTTTACTCTAAAAAAGAAGGAGTTCTTAACGACGAACAACATCTAGCGGAAATGGTATCGCTCATGGGGCCTCCACCCGAATTTCTACGAAGAAGCGCCAAATCCCTCCGATATTGGGATGGCAAAGGTTGTGCATTTCCCCCCATTTCCTCCCGTTCGTGTCTGTTGCTAATAGGAACACAGGAAATTGGAAAGGTTCTGTGCCCATACCGGATCAATCATTGGAAATGCGGGCTCAGCAATGTCACGTTGAGGATAGGGAGCTTTTTCTGGCTTTCCTTCGCAGGGTTCTATGCTGGTTACCAGAGATGCGACCTCCTGCGGAAGAACTTGCATACGACGAGTTTCTGATGCAGGCAGTATTGAGGAATCATACTATACATAACGAATAATTATTTCAATAATTAAGAGCATACATAAGACCTTACTAAGCTAAAAGCGGAACAGACTAGTTAATATTAAGCTTAATATAAGCCTGAGGTTTTCCACGAGCTCAACTTGATTGGCGTGACAAATCTTGATTATTATCCTTACGGAAGAAATTGCTACCTAGTATTATCATTGCAACATGCCCTATAACCACCATATTCATATCCATTACCCACATGTGCAACATTATTCAATCAACATTATGCATTCCCAGAAATCCTTCAACGAAGAAAAGAAAAATTTAAGAAAAATTTAAACCACGCAAAGTAATGAAATAGCAAAAACGAACAAGACATGCAAAAAGCCTAGCTGAGGGACATTCCTCCGCGTCGCAGCATTCTGAGCAACGCCAGAAGCAGCCGAGCCTGCAGAGCTAGTCCGGCTCCCACTAGCTGAGCTAGAACCCGTACCCGTGCTGCTAACAGTGCCGATCGTCTTGGTACCAGACTCGACGACCGTCGAACCGGGGACAACGACAGTTGATCCGGAAATGATAGCTGTTGAGCTGGGCAATGTGACCGTCGACCCGGACAGTGAGCCTGTGTTCGTAGAGCCGGGCTCCGTGGTGTACGTAGTACCCGGGACGATGACCGTAGAACCGGAAACAATCAGCGTGGAGCTGGGCACCGTGACTGTTGATTCGGTCTGAGATGCTGTGCCCGTGGAGCCGGACTCGGTGTATGTGGTTCCGGGGACGATCACTGTTGAGCCGGAGATTATCTGTGTGGAACTGGGCTGTGTCACGATTGAGCCGGAAGAGGCTGTGGAGGGAGCGGATGACTCCGTTACGGTTGACGCGGAAACTATCACTGTTGAGCCGGAGACGATCAAGGTCGAGCTGGGGAATGTGACGGTTGAGATCGGCGCGGAGGTTGTGCCCTGGCTAGTGGATTGTGTGGCTGTTGTGCCTGAAATAACCTCCGTGGTTGCGGGGATGGTGCTTGTTGAGCTGCCGACTACCACTGTGGAGGCGGACACGGTGGTTGTGCTTTGTGACGCTGTTTGTGTTGACTGTGTTGAAGCTGTTGACTCTGTCTGGGAGCTGCTGCTCGTTATTGTGCTTGCGGTTGACTGCTGGCTACTACTGGTCGAGGATGTAGAGGTCGGGGCAGCAGTGCTGGTAGCAGTCGACTGTGTGCTGGTAGTAGAAGTTGACTGAGCACTGGAGGTGGTAGTTACGACTGAAGTACTCGAAGTGCTCGAACTTGTCGAAGTCGCCGAAGTCGTCGAAGTCGTCACATCAACACAATAGTTCAAATAGCTTGCAAATGTAGGCAGCAGGTCGTTTGTATATATGGACGAGGCAGAGCTGCCCGCCTCAGCACTGATGCAACTCTCGCAATAACCCAATTCTATCTCAAACCCAGATCCAGAGGCACACAACGAAGCGGTTAACCCACTTTTTTCGGCAACAATGGCAACTTGATTGCATATTCCAAAGCAGGCAGAGGGTATGTCATCGACGTCCACACGCTTGACCATTCCACCGAAGAAGTAGCCCATGAATTTGTCATATTTGCCATGAGGTGGTGGAGGCGGCGGAGGGAATATGCTGCTCTTGCCAGTGGGTACGGGATCCACGGCATAGTCGAAGATATCGTAGCTCAAGCCAAAGTTTGTGGGGTTGAGGTTGTAGTAATTGAG
This sequence comes from Penicillium verhagenii, assembly GCF_028828195.1. Lineage (NCBI taxonomy): Eukaryota > Fungi > Ascomycota > Eurotiomycetes > Eurotiales > Aspergillaceae > Penicillium > Penicillium verhagenii. The sequence goes on from NW_026643169.1 coordinate 1,398,628, forward strand.
CGAGACATTGTAGCCGGATTCGTCATTCCATTTCGGAACTGGAGACACGATACACTCGTCGGGGGAACAGATGTAAGTATCGGCAGGAAGACCGGCTTCAACATTGCAATCGGCTCGATCACCCGTATGAGGGGGGCTGCAGAGGTATCCGGGTGCACATCCCCAGATATAATCGTCAGGTAGCTGGGTGGTGGGTGTGTAGGTTGGGTTGGTGACTAGGCTAGAGCATACAGAAACAGTAGTGATGTGTGTCTGTGTCTCCGTTTGAGTAGTGCCTTGTCCAGTAACACTATAAGTCACCGTTCTGGTGCTGTCGTAGCTCTTCGTGAGCGTGGTACCGGGCTGAGTGACAGTATTTGTAACTGTACTGCCCACTGAGACGGTGGTCTCTGATCCTAAGGACCAAGTCAGTATCTTAAGATTATAGTCTGATCTGGATTATTTACCCGAGGCTGTGATTGTGTCAATGATAGTCAATGTACTTGCTGGGACTGTGGTTGTCAAAGTCCGCGTTGATGCCGGTAAAGTGCTGACGGTCCCTGAGATGGTGAGCGTGCTGGGAGGTTCAGTAGTGACTGTTGTGACTGTCGATGCTGGAATAGTGGTTGTGATATAGCTCGAAACAGTATCAGTTTCCACAATAGTGGTTCCTAAGCCCAATAAATCGTTAGTTCGTCTTATAGTAGCTGTCCATATCTAAAATATTGAGCGTTTACCTGGGGCAGTGGTTGTTAAAGTACTGGCTGGAAGGGTTGTAGTAACAGTCAGAGTTGACGCTGGAAGAGTAGTGACAGTTCCTGAGATTGTCACTGTACTAGGAGGCTCGGTAGTAACTGTTGTGATTGTTGACGCTGGAATCGTAGTTGTGAAATAACTTGAAACGGTATCAGTCTCCACAATAGTAGTTCCTAAGCCTAGTATATAGTTAGTCTTTCAGCAGCTGTATAGGTTTAGAACGTCAACTGCTTACCCGAGGCTGTGGTTGTAATTGTCCTGGCAGGAAGAGTTGTAGTTACAGTCAGAGTTGACGCTGGAAGAGTGGTAGCGGTCCCTGATATAGTGATCGTACGAGGCGGCTTTGTAGTAACGGTCGTGATTGTTGACGCTGGAATCGTGGTTGTGAAATATTTTGAAACAGTATCAGTATCCACGATAGTAGTTTCTTTACCTAGTAGATTATTAGTCTTTTCTTAGCTTCAAGTATGATAAAGATATGGTGGAATATTTACCTGGAGCTGTAGTTCTGCTTATCAAGGTAAAGGTACTGGCTGGAAGGGTTGTTGTGACAGTGAGAGTTGAGGCCGGAAGAGTGCTGATAGTCCCTGATATAGTAATTGTGCTAGGAGGTTGAGTTGTGGTGGTCACTATTGTCGACGCTGGAATAGTAGTTGTGATATAGTTTGAGATGATATCGGTGGTGACCACAGTATCTGTCTCCACCACTGTAATTGCTGGGCCTAATACAATGTTAGAAATTTTAGGAAAAAGGAATAGACTAAACAAACGCTTTTACTTACCTGTAGCCGTGATTGTGTCACTAGTAGTAACAGTTACTGTACTAGCTGGAAGTGTCGTTACCACAGTATGAGTTGATGCTGGTAAAGTAGTGACAGAACCAGAGATAGTAATCGTCCTAGGAGGCGCAGTGGTGGTAGTTCTGATAGTTGATGCAGGGATAGTTCTAATAGACCCAGTGAGAGTATCGGTCTTAAAAATCGTATCCGTCTCCACCACGGTAGTTCCTGGTAGGTTTGAGCCTGTCACAGTGACCGTTGTTTTTGACCCCGACAAGGTCACAGTAGATCCTCCGACAGTTTCGATGTCTGTGGAAATTACGGTGGTTCCTGGCAGGTTTGAGCCCGTCACAGTGACAGTTGATCCTCCGATTGATTCGACATCCGTAGAAACCACAGTGACTGTGCTAGCAGGTGCGCCACTACCCGAGACAGTGATAGTTTCAGTTGCCGTTTGAGTGACAGTATTTACCACCGTGACCGTTGCAGCTGAGCCGGTCTCTGTAACAGTGCAAGTAGATGTTTCTGTGATGGTGTGTGAATTGGATCGCGCAATCGATGTGGTGATGATATCGGTTGTAGTGCAGGTTGTAGTACTAATATCGGTAACTGTATCCGTGACTGTGCACGTGGCCACCTCGCCGTCGCCAACCCAAATTGTAACTCCAATTGTGATGGTTATGTCCACATCAACATCAATCTCTGCTGCCTGTCTGGCCCCCATTACTTGGGTAATAGCTGCCAAAGTGGGGGCGGTTGAAGCAACATCGTTACTTTTCGTTATGGTTGACACACTCAAGGCAGTTGTCGCGAAAAGCGACAACCAAGCGACCGACAACTTCATCGTGAGGTCTCAAGACGCAGCAAGCTTGAAAACGGGCCTCGAAAATGCTCAAAGAGGAAGAATGCAGCACGATGGGGGAAAAGGGAAAAAAAAAGAGCTCCAAGGCACATATGCACGGTCCTCGGGGTGTTTTTCCTCAGTACCTGAGCGAATTCATGTAGCGGAGGCTCAAAAAGGGCCAAGTCATTGGGGCCTCACGGCCCCTCGGAGCCTTGGTCACCGTTTTTCTGTGTTTACATGGTCAGTTTTTTTCCCCCGCAGACAAAGAGAAATCGACCTAAGCCAAGCTCGGGCACAAAGACGGGACGAGAATCCTGCCCGCGAACACGCAGGACAAGGCGTGCAGATGTGGATGCAACTTGGCCAATTCAGCCGCGTGAACAGGGATTAGTTCATGCAAAATATGCAACCCCCTCAACAGATCAGCAGCCTCGTTTAATCTCGACTCGTATCGTGCCTTCTCGCTACTACGCTACTGGATTAGCGGTCGGTCGAGTGCATTCGAAATGCCGAGCTAGTGAGAGGAAACCACCCCAACCAACAAAAAACCCCCTCAAAACAACCCAATTGCGATTTATGGAAAAGATCGGATCCGGCTTACCTTCGATGCAACGATGAGACCGTGCATAACTGGGCTTCTTTGTTAATGGTTGCCCTCGGTGACCTTCCCGGCCCTGGTCATGGTGCGCACGGGTCTTGGACTCTTTGGTCATGGCGGGGAGATTTTATTGATTTTTATGATTTGTAAAAATTTCTATTTTATTTTTACATCAAAGAAAGTGGGAAAAACAAAGCCGCATCGATAACTGCGCCTCCCACTGGTTGTTAGCGGTCATCCTGCTGGTAGACCCGCGATGAGCTTGGCGAGGTGACAATTCTTACCTTGCCCCATCACAAGTCCCATTTGAAGATTTCACATCCGAGTGTGGAGACTTGAGAGTGGCCGTTGAAGGGAAAACAAAAGATGTTTCTGCTAGGGACGTTTTTGACGCTGCTGGCGGTCATAGATCGCACGCAGGGAACATGCGGGCAGTATTATACAGAGATCAGCTCTTCCATGTGTAACTGGGGGTCACTACGTGGTAAGAGATTCTATCTGTGTGATCGCTATGTAGTTTCAAAGTATTGACATTCTTAGCCAACATCATTCGCGATACGATTTACATAGACGGAGGCTATCTCTGGTACGAGGAGTAAGAGAGCCCACCAAAAAGGAAGAGAAGAGTGCGTTGATGCTGACAATTGCCCATTTCAGAATATTCTCAAATAATTGCACCCTTCCGTCATCCGATGGTAAGGATTTTTCGAAGCCCGAGCTTGCTAAGGTATCGAAGCTAACGGAATAAACAGGAAGTTTGTCAGGCTCCGTCTACACTTTCAGCCTTTCGGACTCATTCAATACCACTTCAAATTTCTCCGATATACTCCACTTGAAGGCTATCGCTGGCGGAGCCGGGAGCAACATAGATCCAACATTTATTGACGGTGTAATGTTTGCCAACGACGGCGAATTCTACCTCTATGGGTTGGTACCATCTTACAATGCGCATAAGGTGCTTCGATACTGACGCGATGCACTATAGAGGCGCCGCGATGCTTTCCTCTGATAGCACCGAGGCTTCTTCGGAAGATACTGTACTTGGATATGAGGCTTACCAGTATGATGGGGTCACAATTCAAGACTGGGACCCTATGTGGTGGACAGACACCCTACCGGACAATATGACAACCTACATTACCAACGGCGCTGGAGAGTCCGCTCCTAGCGAGAACCTAGGATTTTACTTCAGTGGAATGCATGCCTCGAGCTGGGGATCCATTTTTTACCCGGCTGAAGCAGCCAACATTACTGCGAACACATTAATCACGGTGAACATGACAGTGATGCGCTCCGAAACATGGGAGAACGATACCATCCCGAGCTATGTCCAAGGCCGCGCGAATGCGGAGCTTGTTTGGGTACCAGTCTCCGAGTCAGGAGTCCTGGTAGCCATCGGGGGTGCGTACGATCCCGCAGACTTATTGGTGACTCTGAGCTCAAACCAGACTGCGCTCAATGAAAAGCTCAGCCCGACATTCATGGAAACGGTCCCTGTTTACGATGTCAGTACCAAAACTTGGTATCTCCAGAACACAACCGGCGATACGCCGCCACAATTGACGGAGTTTTGCTCTGTGCTTGCTAGCGCAGCGGATGGCTCATCACACAATATCTATATCTATGGAGGAGAAACTGGAACCGAGTACTCTGAAGCTGCCTCGGACGATGTGTATGTTTTGTCGCTACCCTCTTTCACCTGGGTCAAGGTCTACAATGGGACAAACACACACGGTCGGAGTCGTCATACGTGCATCAAAGTCTACCCAGACCAAATGCTCGCCATCGGGGGCCTTCACGTCGATTATACGCAGTGTCTTGAGGATGGCATGATCGCCAATTTCAATCTCAACAATCTCACCTTCCAGAACTATGATCCTGCGGAATGGAGTGACTACAAAGTGCCGGACCTCCTGACAGCCAAAATAGGTGGAGAGTAAGTACCGAAAGCTAGCTGAGTACATAGTACTAGTAGTATCCAAGAACTGCCACGGCTAACAGTTTTTACAGTTCCTCAGGAGGCGCCACCGTCACATCCCCATCATCCTGGACCAACTCCTCCCTCGAAGGTATCTTCAGTACAAAATACACCAAAACCATATCAACGTACTGGCCCTATAACACGACTTCCACCGATACCACCACAACGCACCACAAAAAGTTCCCGACTTGGGCAGCGGCTGTGATTGGGGTGCTCTGTGGTCTCCTAGTCATCGGATTGATAATCGTCGCACTTTGGTTCTGGCTCCGACGTCGTCAGCGCCGCCAGGCCGCAAAGGACGACCCTGTGATCCATGAAACTGACGGCCGGCAACGGCTTACCTCCATGTACGGCGGTGGCCCAACTTCACCTATACAAGGCCCAACATCTATTTCAACAGGACAAGAGACGTCCATAGGGATAGGCACAATACAGGAGTCAATCGACACATCTGCCTCCCCCGGCACGGTGGAATCTGGAGGAGGAGCAGTCCACGAGATGCAAGGTACTTCCATCCCCCACCCATACTATACTGACAAGAGTTCCAGATGCGATGCAGAATTTGCCAGCTAACCTTTTTCTCCCCGTAGACTCCTCACCCATCGAACTGCCCACGGCGTTCAACGTCTCCTCTTCCGCACATACCAATCTCACCAGAGGTTCATCCCTAGCCAGTATCGCGCGGGGCTCCTCCCCCTCGCCAATTTTGCCACAGACACCTGCCTCCGAGACTGGTCAATCGTTCATAATACCGAGCCACCAGCGCAGCATGTCAACACGGTCTATTGATAATGTGTTCACGGGTCGGATGTCTCATTTCCACGAGACATTTGAAACCGGGAAGCTCTTTGATAACAACGGAACTGGGTACCACGAGCGCCATGGGTCTGAGGTTTCAGAAGCGAGCTCGACTGCGAATGTTGAGAAAGCTCCCGTTGGTGAGGTTGAAACGATTCATGAGAACGAGTAATGTATGCTTTTTTTATGGTGCAAGTTGTGTAAGGCTTCTGGCGTTTTTGTTATTCAATGTTTGATGATCCGTACATTAATTTCCCTGTGCATACTACGTCTTGGTGTTAACTTGGAACCTTGGAAACGGTTTAATTTATTTGTCCCACCTGCCCAGGTGGGGAGCCCTCACTGGATTGGATTGAATTTAATTACATATTGCTTTCAATGTTGACTATGGTATGTAAGCATCGTAATAAGAAAATTGAAGGGAAATGGGGTAAAAAACAAAGGCTATACTCTAAGAGTTCCATGGAACTACTAATATAATGCGAATGGTAAAAACATAGTACTTCTGGTGCATCTCTCATCTGCGTCGGACCATTGCACGAACGCGTACTCTTTCCTCACGGGTAAGCTTATCTACCACCTCTGCGGCCTCACCGCCCTTCAAAACTTCATCCCACTCATCTTCATCCATACTCATTACCAGCGTCATCTGTACGCACCGGGAAAGTGCTTCGCGGTGGCGGTAGCGACCTGGTGTACCAGATCCGTAACCGACGTCCACTGCGGCACTGACAAGTCCAGCAATATCGCGCTCGAGACGGCCTGCGCCGAGCGGGTTCACCCGGCCCTGGTAAGACCACAACCGTTTCTCTAACAGACGAGCGAAATAAGCGATAGTCACGGTGAGGAGACGGTCAAACGCCTGCTGTGTGAGGATACGGGCTATGGGGACAAGGAGTTCCGACCAGCCAGCTGCAAAGCGAGGACGAACGAGTTCCTTGCTGCTGCCGTCGTGCTCGTGGAAGTCATCCTGGGTATCGATAGCTTGGTCGGCATCGCTTGAAGGGTGGTATTCAATGTCACGGAATGCATCGGCAAGGATAGGCCGGAGTCGGTTCTTGATAACGTTGTTAAAGACGACTTGAATACCGTCGGTGAGAAGGTCATTGACCTTGCTTTCAAAGGAGCTCGCTAGGGCGTAGAGGGTTGTCGCAACCTTAAGTGCGGATGCAGGAGCTGGGAAGAGCGAGAGGAGATGTTCGGTGACCTGCGGCGGTTGATCTTGGTTGCCATCCTTGTAGGTGGGAAGAGGCTGTTTTAAACCCGTGGTGTTTTGAACAATGCGCCGAATATAATCGATGCCGACATCAAGATTGTTGATCTGCACCAGGAATGCGATAATTATTTGCTCTGGGGGCTGGCCTCCCTGAACAGCAGCGCGCGGGTAGCATTCATCACGCATCTTGCGCTGGGTCATGCCGATAAAGTCGGATCCGAGAACGCGAGATAATGTAGGAACGACATTGGTTACCACAGTTTCCTGAGAAGTGGCCAAAGACTGCTGTAAGACCTTGTTGACAATATACATTATGTCATCCACAGCAGAAGTAATGTGAGGAGGGTCTGCTTGGAGTGGTCGTTGCAAATTCAAGTTCAAGCCGGATGGTGATTCATCCAGTTGGAATGCTTTCTCTACAGACCGGCGGAAGAAGAAAGTAGTCATGGCATTAAACGGAGCCACTAGCCGGTCATTGATTTTGCGTGCCAAAGAAGACTCTTGCAAGAACGCAGGAAGCTCATATCTCGTATCGTTATCCTCTTCACCTTCGACGGGAGGCTGTGAACAAAAAAAGTTAGTGGTTGAGCTCTAAAAAATGAAAATATCGATTCGAGTCACTCACGTTACATGTATCTGCCAAGAAGCGACAGTAAAGAGACCAGCGACCGAGCATGATACCCATCTCATTGAGAATTTCATCAATTTCTTTCATGTCAACCCCTTCATCTTCGGTAGCCGTGGCACCTCCTGGAGCCGGCGAGTGTGTACGGGGTTGACCTGGGCGTTGCGCAGGGAGGAAACTCTGCACCAGGAATGTGAATGCATATGACTTGATTTCCATCAACTTTCGATCCACGTGTCGCTCATCGCCCCAAGTGTCAAGGATGATGCCACCTTGTACATCGGCTTCGACCTGAAGTCGCTCAATGACACGACCCATCTTCCGAGGGCCGTAGTGACGTTCGACTAGCCCGCCATGACCATCAATGATCTGTGCGATATGTTCAAATAACTTAGTCAAGGCATTGGCGTAAAAGAAACCGTCCTTAGCCTGCGCCCCTGTGCTGGCATTGAGATTACCGCGCGCTCTTGCCGCCACACCCTGACAGACGTAGCGACCGTAAACATCCTGTCCAACCTCGGATCGACCGATAAGTGGGAACAGCTTGAAGAACCGGGTGATCTTCGCACCGTCATTCTCCTTGACTGCTTTGTCGAATTCCCGCAAGAATAGCCCGCATAATGATTCTGCGGCTGTATCCAAAGTCACACTTGGTGAGTCGGGCACCTCGGCCGTCGGCACCATCTCAGCGGCAAAGGCTCCATTAATCACCGCCGGCGGGATCTGTGAAGCACGGTGAAGGTAGCTGGCCGCTGTCTCCCAATCCTGGGAGGCGCCCATCGACCCTGCAACGCCCAGGGCGCATGCCTTAAGTTCCGCAACCTGCTCCACCACCCCCAATGTAGCTTTCACTCGAGCCTGTTCCAAGTCTAGTCGGCGCACAGCACGCGATATCCGATCAGCTGTGCCCGCTGCTTCGGAAAGCATTCCATGGCTGATGGTTCGGGTCGTGGTTGATTGAGTACCAATGTGGGCTCGCATGAGATCCAACCGACCTAGTTCCCGAGACAAGTCTTTCTGTGAGTTCACCAATGCATCCAAACGGGCAGTCACTGAGGCTTCTTGGGTGTGGAGGCGGGATAGAGCTGCCTTGATCTCGGCCACGGAGTTGGCATTGAAGATATCGGTTCGTGGGGAGGTATCTTCGGTGATCGCAATTGGTTGTTCCAGAGGGGACAGGGAGTCATCATGGCCATTCGTGGCCGGTTGAGATAAGGCCATGGTCAAGACCATTCAGCTTTGGTTTCTTTGATTGAGAGGTACAACTTGCGGGGAATCCAATGTTGACACGCGGTTAAGGTGGCTCCGCGGGCGGTGAGCGGGACTTTTTCTTTCACAAGAAACTTGAAGCTTGAATGTTTGAGCCTCAAAAGAAGCCAATCATTTCATAAGAAATATCTCAAATTCAAAGAGTTTCAGTTCCAGCCGGGGCCTTTATCTACAATCTCCTAACTATTTAGCCTGGGACTAAAAGTATTTCTTTTTGTGCGCCCAACGTCATTTCTCCCCACCACTACTTCACATATTCTTCTCAGAGTCACCCCCAACATTTAAAGTCAGCGCATTTTTCTTTTACTCTTTTGATTCTCTTCCTCTTCACATACTTAGACGGAGACTTCGAGTACAAGTGATCAGATCAAGCGTCAACAACCCCGCTATCAAATCCCGCGGTTCTGCATCATGGGTAACGAAGAGTCAACTATTGTGGATGAGTCCACTCGTCCCTCAGTGTTGGATGCACGCAATATCGAAGCAGTAGCGAAATATGTGAGGGATCATAATGTCCGGAAGATCGTTTTAATGGTTTGTCTTCTATGCCCCCACATACCTTGCAGTCATAGTTAACCAGACAATATAGGTGGGTGCTGGGATCAGTACCTCAGCGGGAATTCCTGATTTCAGATCGCCAGATACGGGACTTTATGCCAATCTGGCTTTTCTCGATCTGGAGGAGCCAGAGGATGTGTTCGACATTGAATTTTTCAGAGAGAATCCCAAGCCTTTCTATGCACTTGCCCATGAATTGTATCCAGGACGCTATCGCCCAACGGTCGCTCATTCCTTCGTCAAGTTGCTTTACAATAAGGGCATGTTGTTAAAACACTTTACACAAAATATCGACTGCCTCGAGCGCCAAGCAGGACTTCCAAATGAGATGCTTGTTGAGGCTCATGGTAGCTTCGCCACTCAGCGTTGTATTGATTGCAAATTGCCTTATCCCGATGACAAGATGCGTGAGATTGTCCAGAAAGCCGAGGTACCATACTGTCTGCACTGCAAAGGCCTCGTCAAACCTGATATTGTGTTTTTTGGAGAAGCCCTGCCCGCTGTATTCCACGAGAACAGTTCGCTACCAAGGCAGGCAGACCTGTGTATTGTCATGGGATCTAGTTTGCAGGTACAGCCTTTTGCCAGCTTGCCATCCATGTGCAGTGAAGGTACACCGCGGGTGCTTATCAACATGGAACGTGTGGGTGGATTAGGATCGCGACCGGACGATGTTTTGGTGCTTGGGGATATCGATGCCGGCGTACGGAAGTTCGCCAAGGCCCTGGGTTGGGAGGAGGAGCTAGAGGAGGTTTGGCAGGAGACTAACCCTGACTCCAAATCTAGGGAGGAAGAAAATGCTCCCCCGAAAACCCGGGACGAGCGACTCCGTGAAGAGATTGACAAACTCACTGAGGATATCGATCGCACCTTGGGCAGAACGGATGCATACCAACAGCGAGTTCGTGAACGGTTGGGCGACTTTAGTAATTCAAGCCGCTCGAACAGCTCATCCTCATCCGAGAATGGGTTGGCGCATGTTTTCCCGCACTTGGCGCGTAAATCTGACTAGATTCGCACCTAGACCGCTTGCAGCGTTGAGAATCTCACCTGGTCCGGTTCAAGATTGTTTCGGAGATCAGTTACTCTACACAGCTTTAGAAATCAAAGATACCAAAGTTCATAATAAAACCAGTTGAAAATCCCGTAACGAAAAGAAGTGGGTTAAAGTGTGTACTGAGGACTCTCTGATTCGTTCGTCCAAGCTCCCTAGGAAAGATTTCCATAATTGACTTTCCAGTGTTTCTTACCGCAGCCAAATCAAGCAAGGCGATCTTTGCCCCACGTCTTTTTCCATATCGTCATTCTCCCCTCCCTTGTTTTCCTTTTCTCTTTTTACCCCTCCCAATTTAAACCGTTTTATTAAAACAAAAAATCTCTATACATTCATCATGGTCGGACTTGGTCCTAAGCACCCACCGTCCCGCAAGGGTGAGCTACTGGTTCTTTGTTTCCTTATCGTGAGCTTGATCGTGTGAGGCTAATCATTCCCCTTCCCAGGCTCGATGAACGATGTGCCCCAAAATCTCCTACAGCAGATCAAGGAGTTTGAAGATGTCTTCACCGTGGACCAGGCCAAGCTAAAGCAGATTGTGGCCCACTTTGTGAAGGAGCTTGAGAAGGGTAAGTCTGGCCCCGCAGATCGCCCCGGTTGCCGACGCGATTGAAGCTTACCATCCATGATAACAATAGGTCTGACCGTCGAGGGCGGCAACATCGTGAGATCCACCACAAACCCACCCATGAAGCAAACTATGAAAAAACTGACAGCATACCATAGCCCATGAACGTTACTTGGGTCATGGGCTTTCCCGATGGTGAAGAACAGGGCACCTATCTCGCCCTCGACATGGGTGGCACCAACTTGCGTGTTTGCGAAATCACATTGACCGAAGCCAAGGGATCTTTTGATATCACCCAATCTAAATACAAAATGCCGGAGGAGCTCAGGACCGGTACTGCTGAGGAACTGTGGGAGTACATTGCCGATTGCTTGGAGCAGTTTATTGAGACTCACCACGGCAATGAGAACCTCACCAAGCTTCCGTTGGGTTTCACCTTCTCTTACCCAGCTACCCAGGAGTACATTGATCACGGTGTCCTGCAACGCTGGACTAAGGGATTCGATATCGATGGCGTTGAGGGCGAGGACGTTGTTCCTCCCCTGGAGGCCATCCTCAAGAAGCGTGTACGTCTGAAGCCCAATCCTTTTCCTTTTTGACCAGCCAACTGATTTCTCTTTTTGATTTAGGGTTTGCCCATCAAAGTTGCTGCCCTAATTAATGACACTACTGGTACTCTTATTGCCTCTTCCTACACCGATTCCGCGATGAAGATTGGCTGCATCTTCGGCACTGGCGTAAACGCCGCGTACATGGAGAACGTTGGATCCGTACCCAAGATTGCACACATGGGTCTCCCTGCTGATATGCCCATTGCTATCAACTGTGAATACGGAGCTTTTGATAACGAGCGCGTGGTGCTTCCCCTGACCAAGTACGATGAAATTATCGACCGTGACTCCCCTCGTCCCGGTCAGCAGGCCTTCGAGAAGATGACCGCTGGTCTCTACTTGGGTGAGATCTTCCGCTTGGCGCTTGTGGACATTCTCGAGTCTCATCACGGCCTGATTTTCAACGGCCAGGACACCTCCAAGCTGCGCAAGCCATACATTTTGGACGCTTCGTTCCTTGCCGCCATTGAAGAAGATCCCTATGAGAACTTGTCGGAGACCGTGGAAGTCTTTGAGCGTGAGCTCAACATCCGCCCCACACAATGCGAGCTGGAAATGGTTCGTCGTCTCGCAGAATTGATTGGTACCCGTGCCGCTCGTTTGTCGGCCTGCGGTGTTGCTGCCATTTGTACAAAGAAGAAGATTGATTCCTGTCACGTCGGTGCTGATGGCTCCGTTTTCACCAAATACCCCCACTTCCAGGCCCGCGGTGCTCAGGCTCTACGTGAGGTCCTGGACTGGGCTCCTAATGAGAAGGACAAGGTTACTATCATGGCTGCCGAGGATGGATCCGGTGTGGGTGCTGCCTTGATTGCTGCTCTCACTCTGAAGCGCGTCAAGGCCGGTAACCTGGCTGGTATCCGTAACATGGAGGACATGAAGACCCTGCTTTAGAATAAACTTTGAACAAAACAACAATAATAATGAACACCTCCAGATGTTCTTGGGCTTGGAGGCATGGGAATCTTGGTTTGCAGAACTGTCTTGAGTTATTGGATTGATGGATTCATATTGCACAGATTTAGACCCTTGGGAAGACCGGAAAACCCCCGGCTCGGCGTGCAGACTATCTTTGCATAACTTCAGGGTGAAATTCAACATGAATTGCATATCTCACTGGTATAATTTAGCCCAACCCACGTGCAAAACACGGTGCTCCACTACACATGTATTACGTAGAAACAACAACAGTTAAAATACCTAAGTGTGGTTGATTTACTGACGTATGGAGGTGCCTCAGGCCAAGTCTTGAGCCACATAAGGTTATCGTGACTGGGGTACCCGAGATCTAAGAAAGGAGATTAAGCTTAATTGTTGGAACTTCCATGGAGAACCACATTTTGCAACATACATAGCCCTTGACCAAGATATTTTAATTCTTTGGTGAAACCTCGGGAATTGCCCGATTTCAAGCGTTCAGACCTATGTTTTTCTCAACAATTGGCTTCTTAACACGCAATCGGCGGGTGAGGCGACGTGATACGCTCCTGATTTCTCTGGGTCTAGCGGGCCCTATGTCGTGATTACCTCCACCGATCGCGCGCAACCAACTCATGCCAAAACCTGCATGGAACAAACAAGAAGGTGTCAATTCCCTTCAAAACAGAATAGCTCGCTAACCATAATAGGTCCGATGTGTCCACGTTTTTCCATATATGGTATTCATCACCGTTGGCCCTGCGCCACTCCACCTCGTTGAGAACTTTAGTCGAATCATAGCACTCCTGTATGCATTTCCCGGGCACCATGTCATTGTCCCCTCTTTTCTCTACCGGAACTTTACTTTATGTGCATACAGTAGCATTCTCTTGTGGATATATGGCGTGCAGAGGCCCTGTCTCCACATGGACCGTACCTCGCAGCAAAATGTTCTTTTGTTTCCCTATAAAGCCCAGATGATATTCCCCAGAGCAGCTCTTGTCGAGTCCCACCGGATACATACTGTACATATCTCGTTTCTTCTGTACTCTGGTCTGTGAACATGTCGGATTCCGACACCAAGGTTGAGGCCACTACTGCCTCGGCAGTTTCCCCTATAGCGTCTTCCGATGTGGACGAAAACTATGAATTCTTCATTCAGCACAGGGGTTTGGAATACACCCCGGAAGAAGAAAAGAAAGTTTTACGAAAAATTGACTTGCACTTGATTCCGATGTTATTCTTCATCTATCTATTACAGGTTAGTACTCTATTTGAAGTTGCCTTGAGTGCTCGATTTTATCTCAATGGAGGCCTGGCACTGACCCTCGCTACAATAGTATCTGGACAAAAATAGCATCAACTTTGCTTCAGTGTACGGTCTCAAGACAGGAACTAAACTTACAGGCTCGGATTATTCATGGCTCAGTTAGTTCGAACACTCCAATCTCTTTGCATGGTTTGCATTGGAGAAAGAAGAATCATTCTAACAATATAACAGGCTCAATATTCTACTTCGGCTACCTGATCGCGCAATACCCAGCCGGACTGGCGATGCAAAAGCTACCGGTCGGAAAATTCTTAGCAAGCACAACAGTCGGTAGGGAAAAAAAACCTTCAAATCATCCAACGCGTCCTTACCTACAGTCTCTAACAACGGAACAAATTAGTATGGGGAGGTCTCCTTATGACAACGCCAGCATGCCACAACTTCGCTGGGATCGCGTCCAACAGATTCCTCCTCGGCATGGTAGAAGCAGTCGTCAATCCGGGCTTTGTGCTCTTGATGAGTATGTGGTATAAGTCGCGAGAGCAGCCTCTTCGCTTGGAAGCGTACTACTGTACCAATGGAATTGCAACCATGTTCGGCGGGTAAGGGATCCCGTTGCTTTATGCTTCCTTTTATGCATCTGGATCAATTGATAACTATGAGGCTAACATGTTTGAAATTTCTCTCTTTTAGACTTCTCGGTTACGCCATTGGACATATCACCACCGGGCTACCGAAGTGGATGTATGTTTTCCTAATCTTCGGTGCCATTTCCCTCGTTATCGGCATCCTTGCATTTTGGCTCCTTCCCGATCTCCCCTCAACAGCCAGATTCCTGAATGAGCGCGAGCGGGCCATCGCCCTCGATCGCATCGCGGGAAATAGGCAGGGTGTGAAGAACCACCAGTTCAAGTGGGATCAGGTGTGGCAGGCGGCGCGTGATCCCAAGACTTGGCTTCTGTTCATTATGGCCATTGGTGCACAGGTGCCCAATTCGGCATTGACCAGTGTATGTATACACCCATTTCTGTCTCGTTAACTGTTTTCGTTCACCATCTGGTCTCCTTGAATATGCATTAACCAGCCCACGATAAACAGTTCACATCCATCATCGTTGAGTCCTTCGGCTTCGACACACTCGGAACCCAGTACCTCCAAATTCCCGGCGGTGCGGTTAACTTCCTCACGCTTATTATCGGTGGCTGGATTGCGACAAAATACCATGGAAAGTTCCATTCCCGCAGTATGTGCATGATTGTTGCGAATCTTACATGCATTCTTGGATCCGGACTCCTGGTCGGTCTACCGAGCTCCAATAAATGGGGCAGATTGGTTGCTTTGTGGCTGTGCTATTTCCAGGGACTGGGATTCAGCATGGGCTTGACTATTATCAGTTCGAATATTGCGGGATACACCAAGAAACAAGTTACCGGTGCTTTGCTGTTCACTGGTTACTGTGTTGGAAATATTATTGGGCCTCAGACTTTCATTGCGAGCGAGGCTCCGGGATATCACAGTGCTTATATTGCGTATGTGAAATCATTCTCTTGTGTCATGGATTCGAACTACGGACTGACAGGTTACAGGATGCTTGCTGGATATTCGGTCAAGTTGGTTTCCATTGTTGCGCTGTACTTGTACATGTACTTGGAGAATAAGCGACGGGATCGCTTAGCAGCTGAGAATGGGGGCTCAGAAGATGATGGCATCGAGGCAGGAATGATGGTATGTTCTTGATTGGATATTGAACCCGAAAATAAGGAGAAGCTAACGGGAATACGCAGGACCGAACGGAAATCGACAACAAAAACTTTCGCTATGTGCTATAATCCAAGTTCAGCAGTGAATTACAAATAAGCTTATAAGCTTGAACAAATGAAATACAAAGGAGTTAAACACAGCCCAATAATTTATCCCGTCTTCCAGTATTTACTGTAGGCTCAATCAATCAATACCCTGTGGCCAGGCATGGACGATCCATAGAGATGAATCGAAGATATCTCGCCACAGATGTTAGACACCCCCGTCCTCTTGTACAATATCTCTCGAGGTATCATACTGATCCCACGACGCACAATTTTGTTCAATGGGCTTATAATCGAAGAGAGCGCGCATCTCATCCTGATTCTCAATAAACTGCAAGGCAAGTCCCATGTTAACATGCCAACCGATATGGCAGTGCATCAACCAAGCACCGGGATTATCGGTTTTGAACGCAATCATCAGCCAGCCACTAGGCGGCAAGATGGCAGTATCACGGCGCGGAGGGTTTGTTGTGAGCAGTGAGACATTAAAGACACCGGAACCTTGAGCCAAGATGTAGAAATCATGACCGTGGAGATGGATCGGATGTGTGACGGGGATCGTGGTGTTGATCATGAAATACACCCATTGGTTTTTCCCTGGAAGCTCGATTACACCACTGGTGTTTGTGAAATCCAAATCCTTGTTGTAAATGTCTAGCAGAGTTGGTTTTTCCCAGCTGATGTTCAAGGATGTGGTGTTGAATTCCCAGCGGAAAAGATTATCTGCGGTTTTGTACAGGTTGACATCGGTACTGTCATCGTATAAGGGGGCATCGACGTCCTTCTTCACCCAGGGGACAAGGTCGGAGAGTGGCATATCCAGGCAGTCGTCTGTGGCGACGAAGCCTGATGTTGTTGGGATCTTGGCACTGTTGCCATAGTAAACTATGCCACGGATGTTGGCACTCTGGTTGTTGGCTGAGCAAAGACTTGCGGGTATTGCCCTCATCCAGAATGAGTCAGCTACGTGTTGCTGGTTTGCTGTGACGATGACGTCGTAACGTTGGCCTATATTGGAGTTGTTAGTCGAGTCATGTTGATTATTGAAAGGCGGGACTAGTACTAACCCATTGCAAGACTAATTACGTTCGTTTTGAATGGAACAATTGGCACAAAGTCCATTCCGATTACCTCCAAAGTATGGTCATCAATGCTAAATTTCCAATGTGTATCCACGGACGGATTCACCAAGCGCAGCCGGTAAGAAGTACCCTGATTCACTTTCATGGTGAACCGACGACCTGATGCAATATGAGGGCTGTCATAGTCGGGCTGATAAACATTGGTACCATTGATAAGACCATTGGTCAGATTGGTGGGACCATTGATCTCATCTTCCAGATAAAGTTCATCAACAGTTCGATGCGTCCAATCACTCAGGAACAGAGGGCCCTTGTCCACATCATAGTTTGCAGTTGCTGGTCCGTTGATAACGAGACCCCCGTATACTCCCTCCCAGGCTTGCAAGCCAATGTGTGAGTGATACCACGACGAACCATATTGAACAGCTCGCCACTTGTAGGTCATGGTATTCCCAGGTGCAATGGGACACTGTGTAATGGAAGGAACACCGTCATTGGGATTGGTATAATTTTGACGAATGCCATGCCAATGAATAGTAGATCCATTCCTCTGTGCACCCAGGTTGTTGGTGACATGGATGATGACCCAGTCACCCCAGTTTGCAAATAGGGTTGGGCCAGGAAGGGTGCCATTCACAGTCCAAACTGGACGTGGGAAGCCATCTGGGGCAAGAATGACTTGCTTGACATCGAACCAATATTCCCTAGTTACACCGGTATTCGGTACAACACTTTCATAGTCTGTGTTGACACTATAATCGCACCAAACAGTTCTGTCCTTGGGGGTATTGCCTGGGCAAGCACTGGTAGAAGTCTTTTTACCAGAGCCCTGAGACCCAGAATTGGTATTGATGGACACTGCCCGTATCTCGGTTGACTTGATAAGGCTCTCAGAACCCCGGGCACCCACTTCAATGGTGTCGATGGACGTTGTGACAGACTCGAAAGACTGGATAATGCTTCCCGGGTATGCAGTGCCAACACTGATTATGTGGGCCACAAGGGCGATCAAGTGTAGCTTCATGACGCGTCGAGTGCAACTTATGGAAAACACAAATCCAAGCTGGAGGGCTGCGGCTCGGCAGGTAAGACCCGAATAGTAATATTTTTTCCTGTTTTAAGAGGTAAACTAAAAGGCCTCGTTATCTGGCAGGGAAGTATATATAGACTATTTTGGTAGCAAGCAGCTGAATGACTGCTCGTTAAGGATTCCCCTACTTGCTTTGAAGCTTCTCGAGCTTCAAGTGGAGAGTGTCTCATGTTGTGTGGGGAAAACGACGGCCCCAAGCCAGTCAAAATGAAGTAATTAATAGTAAGATCATGCATGACAAGCTGGATGAGAGCACTGACCCTCGAACACGACGTTTGCAAGGAAGTTGCTGTTGTTTTTCCCGGAATGATTCAAATTTCCACTCGATGTGACTCGCTGACTTGGTGCCCGACCCTCGGAATAACACGCCCTTTGAAAAAAAAAAGAAGAATAATGAACCGGTCACACGATCTGTATATGGGGGGAATATTGAAGCTTGGAGAGACCATCAACGTGTGGGGACCCAGTGGGTACAAGGTTATCTCCCCGAGTACCACTGCATTCTGCTGGCCATGCATGCTCGCATGCGATTTCCGTAATTACAGGCACGGCATGCAGGGTCGGTCATCCCGTACTCGGGCTTCGGAATTAGCAAATCGATATAAGAGGAATCATTACGTGCTGTAAGATAATCAGTAATTTCGCCAAGGAGATAAACTAAAGAGACTGGTAAGAGAACCATTAGGGCTGTACTAGGAACCATGGAAAACTCTGGAACTAGTCTTCCAACGTATCCAATATTTGATCGCAAGCGATTGAGTTCTACTTGAAAAAGTTATCACAGAGTTTACCGCGTGGCTTAACACGAGCCTGCAGGGATATGAACGAGCTATGGACAACACGGCATGTGAGGACTGGAGAACTGGAGAACTGGAGAACATACTTTTGTGTGAGCCCCGTTGATGCAGAAACCATGGAAGTCAGCTTGAACTTCGGAAGTAGGACCTCGGGAATAAGTTGAAAAAAAGTCACGAGCTCATGCAACACAGCCTTGTCGGGGAAAAAGAAAGATGCGTTGGAGGTTGCAAAAGTTGCCCAAGGTTGTCAGAAATGCAAGGATACATCCCGGTTTACCAAGGCCGCCACAAGATTGCTCAGCTTCCCCCCGGTCAATGGGTCCTGTAATTCAAAATGTTCCAAAAAAAGAAATTAATCCCCCGTCAGCAGAAAGATATATTGACCATGAGACTCCGTAAGCCATTCTGTCTTGCATTTCTGGACCATCGTCAATTCAGGTGAAAAGACTTCCAAAGTTGAGAGACAAGAGAGCATTTGAGGCCTCCAATCAATATCTCACCCATTCATTCGTTCTTTTTTTTTTTAAAAAATCAAAATGTTCAATCTTTTTCTTTCCTTGATTCTTGCTCTCTACTATGTACCCATCTGTTCAGCACATCCACTGGAGGCTCGAGAGGTTGGCACCACACCGTTCAACCTGTATGCTTACGGTACCAACATCAATGGACTTCGCGTTTTCTATGCAGACGGTATCTCTTAACTTGCTGGCATACTTGGCAGCCGCATGCTAACATCCGAATAGGAGAAGCGCAACTCGGGGATATGTCGTTGTCAAGCGCCACCAACAAGATCGCGATTTCTGGTAGGTCCGGTCTTACCCTCCAGTTTTGTGCATTCAAGCCTAACTTATGATCAGTCACATATGGGACTAAGAAGAACACATGGATCGCTCGACCACAAACCTCCACAGGAAACGCCCTCTTCAAGAGCGGTGACGGATCCTCGAATTCTACCTTACTGGGCCTGAGCTCAGGCACTGCGATAGCAAATCCCGTTACTTTCCCACTGTATGATGAGGCGTCCGGGTCAGAAATTAGCCCAGCCGGTGACCTCACTGCCGTGTGGTCCCTATATGGCACTTACGTTATACTTACCGAGACTGGTGCCAACTTTTACGCCAAGCCAACCGGAAAAGATGGTTGGTATATTCTGCTGTGGAGTAGGTCTGTCTCAGCCTCTGTTGACTATATTCCGATCACCTTGACAATCAACGCACCATCGGCTGGAAATACCTAGTGCTTGGACCTCCCCTGCGGCATGACGGTATTGTGGATCGATCTGGGACACGCATGGCTTGACGTAAATTGTGGAGGTCTGTGAATGGGAGGCCCAACGTGGGGTGAGAAGGAGCTTAGCCGATCATTACTGCTTTGTGTGGTTCATTTTGGATTCGGCACTTGTATTCTGAACCAACTCTGTTTGCCGCTGTCAGATTTCAAGTACGTGGCGCGTTAAAATCCCCGCAAGCCACCGATTGGGGCAACCCGCATGCTTGGCATGGTACAAATCAAGATCTTCTTGCTTTTCGTAAAATTTTACCGTATCTGGACTGTGGATTCTTACACTCTCGTATCGTAGGTGGGATTCGGTTGGGTTCATGCTCAAGGTGGATATAGCCTTTTGAGATCTACAAGGCTCCAGGGCTGACTCTAGACCGTATCGATCAGCCAGCCAAGTAGCACTAAGCTAGCGTGTGCCACAAGTGCTTTGTGAGCTTGAACAAATAATCCTTGTGAAAAGTATATTCTCTAAAAATAAGGATGTTGTGGTAAGATCAGGTGCCAAGTTCCAACCCTCGGAGTACCCGAGTACACATTAGAGGGGACAACAAGCATTTGCATCTAGAGAACCTTGGCATTGTGTGCAGTCTGTTATAGCCTATGTCATCGCTCACAAGGGCTGAATAGTGTTCATTTCAAGAGATCCAATACACTCGATGCCCTTTAGTACATCGATCAATAACTCAATTTTATTGGCTTTCATTTTTCCTGCCAGTTGCCCGTAAATAGTTCCAAAATACTTACAATTCCCCATGAAAATATTTCGATCTTTGAAGCTTTGCTCCGTCAATACGAGAGACGGGAGATATGCGTCCTTGGCATTCTATTTATGATCTCCTCATCATCGCCGATCGGAAGACTTCCGATCGCGTTATCTACTACTAACTAGTGAATCCACTACCAAACTAGACAGTGGTGCCGAGATCGGATAGAAGCTCTCGCGATCGATATCCCCCTCTTTCTCCTCCCCAACCTTGGAAAGCTTCACATCTGGATAATTGCCTTTGTGCACAGAGTATATTTTAAACAACTTTAGAGTTATACTTCCGAGATAACGTATCTCACTATCCACACAATGGGCAACACACTCTCGGCATACGAACAGACCCCTCACGAGATTGATCTGGGCCCCAAAGGAACTATTCAAGGCCTCCAATTCGACAAAAAGTCTCGGCTATATGCAGGTATTCCTTACGCGTTACCCCCAGTTGGTCCACACCGCTGGCGGAAACCTCGCCCACTCCCAGCCGATTTTAGCTATACCCAGTCCAATGGGCAACCATTCGATGGATCCACCTTTCGCCCAGTCTGCCCCCAAGAAGCTTTCGCCGGTGGGGCGGAGAAGGATATAGGACCAGACACCTACAGCGAAGACTGTCTACTACTGAATATCTGGACTCCCGTCGAGGAACCTGGGAACCCTGACAAGAAATGGCCGGTTGTCCTTTGGCTCCACGGCGGCTGGTTCCAGTTGGGGGAACCCCTCCAAGAGGCGGGTATGGACCCCACCGAAATGATCTCCACCGGAAGACTGAACGCCATTGTCATCGGAATCGGGTATCGCCTCAACATTTTTGGCTTCTTGGCAGGCGAAGCGCTATTGGAGGAAAGTAATGGAGAGAGTGCCGGAAACTTTGGTCTTTGGGACCAGCGCCTGGCCATGGAATGGGTCTACGAAAACATTGCCGCTTTTAACGGTGACGTGAACAACATCACGCTGGGAGGACGCAGCGCTGGTGCTTATGGAGTGCATGCGCAAGTGCTGCATGAATTCCGGCAAGAATCGCTGCCTCAGCTCTTCCACAGATTCTACATGTACTCCAATGCTATCCCTGCACAGCCGAAGGCACTTGCTGATGTGAAGCCACAATTTGAGGAGCTCTGTGATTACTTTGGTGTCTCGGTTGGTCTATCGGGCCCGCAGAAGATAGACAAGCTTCGCGAGGTTGATCACATGGACCTCGTTGGAGCTATCAAACACCTCAAAAACCATACCTTTCGCCCTGTCACTGATGAGCTGTTTATTTTCTCTGGCTTTACAGAGTACCACCGAAGCGGTGCTTTTGCTCGGCAATTCCAGAAAAGACGCCTGCGCGTCCTGATTGGAGAAGTGCTTAATGAGGAAACTCTATACGCGACGTATAATAGCCCCGAGCCTAATATTGATTCTCTGCGTCTGCAGCTGTCAAACTACTATGCCCCCGCAGCCACGGATCGGATCTTGAAATCCTACACGCTACCTTCAACTACCGATGCAGAGGAATGGAAGAAAGTCTACGGGAATATCATCGCGGATGGCCAAGTCCGCGCACCATCTCGCTGGCTAGTCAATTCATTGTCCAGTCATGGAGTGCCCTTGCGTGATATCTGGCGATACCGGATTGCATACAGGCTATCTTTTATCACCGACAAGGTCGCTCCACGGGCTTTTGGTGTTTCCCATGCGATGGATAAACCATTTTGGAAGTAAGTTTTTAGCTTTTGTTTTCTATCAATGATATGGCACGTACTAATGCGAGTTTTTAGCTTTGCCATTCTTCATGGCCCAACACCTGAAGAGAGAGATCTAATGGAGAATTGGATTCAGTCGTTCGTAGCATTTGTGAATGATGATGCAGAATACGAATTTGGGACGCATCAAAGAGATGAGATGAAAGTCGCTACCCCCGAGGGCAAAATTGCAGTCCAAAAAGATCAGCGATGGGATGAACTGGTGAAGTTGGGAGAGATTTTCGCTAGCGATGTTTAACGCTGTCAGTATACTTAGTAGGTACACATAGGTAAATCATAATGGATACATTTAGTATTGTTGTTTTTCTGCCTGCCGCTACTGCGATAAAGATACATTTGTTCACGAGTCAGATTGGGGGTTCGGGGTCGCAATCGGGAAAGGCTTTCCAATGGAAGATGAAAATCTAAACAATTGAAAGATAAAAGTCAGACACCCAGTCCAGGAAATTTTGCATCCGTTCAAACAGCTTTTCCTTGTCAGCGGCTACATATTGTGCCACTGCTCAAGGGAAAATGGAGAGAGAAGCAACTATATTTGCTTTGGATAATTTCTCTCGGGGGGATGGAGAGAAGAGGAAGGGAGAGGGGAGGAAGCAAGCACTGGATATTGAAGAGGGGAACGGTCTGCGAGCCCGCTAGCCACTACGAACCAATCCCCACGCATCATGAACTCCGGAAATACTACGCTCAGATGATTAGGGGAATCATAATCGCGATTCGCAGCCCCGTCCACCTGACCATTATCACGTGATCTCCTCACACTCTCTTCAATCTTGTACCTCTTTCCCATCATCGATCATTGTCGCGTTCGTGAGGTGACTGAATGAATCGGGATGGATGGCGGGAAACGAGGATGCGGACCGGATTGGAATAAACGAGGATGCGGACTGGGAGTAGTGGAAGATAAGGAAGGTTGACCTAGTCACTTAGGGGTGGCTTGTGGAAGGAAAGATGGTCTGCATTGTCTATTCCTGCACATGTGCGCCGACGCGCTTATATAACTACTAGTACTAGTACTAATGTAACCGGTAACGTAACCGGTGAGCAAGTCGGCAATATACGTGGCTGCTATTAGGCTGCTCGATGGGATAGGAGAAGACCACTCACGGCATCTACATGACATATAATTTGCACGACCCATGGGAGTACACCAGTTCCTGGATGGATGATTGGTCGCGGCGGGAGTGCCTGCCTCCGATCTCAAGTTACTAGCTACAGAGGTTCCTCACACACCGCCACTTCCATGTCATGTTCCGTCTTTCTTCTTTCATCTACTGAATGCTTGAACCCCTTCTGGAGAACACACCCAGATATCTTCCCCCGGTCACTTGTACTGTCTAGTAATAATCTCTTTCACGCACAGCACATCTCCCATTATGTCACCTCCTACGCATGGCAGTCCTGCTGAGGATGGCACGGAACCGAACTCAAGCCCAGAGGACTTGGTTCAGTCAATCCAGGAAATTTTCGCCCGCAGTTCCTCGGATATCCTCTTCTCAGTTGGAGGAAAGATTGACCTGACGAGTGCCACTACTCAGACCACTCACGAAAAAAGAGGTCCAGTAACAATTCGCTGGGACTCTGGGCCTGAGGGAAGCCACCTTAGAAAGATATCCTTCCCTCATGACGAAAAAAAGGCCGCCATGTCCGATTCCTTGGAGCATCTTTTGAAGGACTGTGAGCCTGCGACTTTTGGCCGTGGCAGTCAAGAGGTGCTTGACGAGGACTACCGCCAAGCTTCAAAGATGGATATCGACAAATTCTGCTCTGACTACTCACCCCACGATAGCCGGGTCATGGAAAGAATTGGCCAGGCCCTAGCATTCAGCTCCGATACCAAAAGCAGCACCCGTGGTCTCCGAGCCGAGCTATACAAGTTGAATGCAAGTCTACCATGCTAGCAGGTATCAAACTTCGCAAATGAACATACTCACAACAGAAGTAGGTCTACTCTGCGCCCTCGGGGAAATTCAAAGCCCATGTGGATACTCCCCGCGGAGAGGATCAAATGGGGTCACTTGTGGTTTGTCTGCCAACTCCACATGAAGGTATATGTTCTCTTGTCTCGAAACACTTGAACAGAGCTGACCACGAAAACAAGGTGGAGAGCTTACCATTCGACGCAAAGGTCTGCAAAAAGTCTATAGCTGGGGCCCATTGAGCACTTCACATATTCAATGGGCAGCATTTTACTCCGATGACGAACATGAAGTCAGCGAGGTCACCAAGGGGCATCGTATCACCCTTACATACAATCTCTATTGGACCTCATACAACCAGACGAGCATGGAGAGCTTCGTTATCGAAGACCTCCAATCGCCACCGTGGCTTGCGAAGCTGGAAGAGCTTTCCAAGTGCAAAGACTACCTGAAGGACGGTAATTTTTCAAATTTACTTCCCTTACACACAGACCATACGTGTGATCTTCCTCTTTCTTGCGTACTTTTCGCTGAATCTTCTCTTCAGTAGGTGCACTCGGCTTTTGTGCCACCCAGAAATATCCTCACTCCGCTTCGACTGCAGCCAGAGGCAACATAGAAGAGCGGCTAAAGGGCCTTGATATGGTGGTCTTCCAAGCATTAAACCACCTAGGGGGTTCTACACGGGTGACTACTGTAGTCAATGACACGGATTATCAAACGCAACTCCGGGAATTTAGAGAAGAGATGATGTTAGAAGATGAGAATCAAGGGCCAGAAGATGAGAAACAAGGGCCCGAAGAAGAGGAAAATGGGGCCAATAAAAAACAATGCAAGTACTATGTGGGCGACGGTTTCCACTCACCTCTCCTAAGAGACGAACTTGCCGACGAAGAAGAATACCCATCCCCAGGCCAGTTTGGAGGATATAGTCACATGGAAGTTACATGGCTCAACGAAAAACACCAGGGTAACCATGAGCTTGCGATGGCAAGTATTGTGGTATGCAGATACCCCGTCAGGATATGAGGCTTTATAGGTCCGGGAAAAGATTTTATGCTGACCATATACATGCAGACAGGGAATCAGCCTACAATGGAGGCCTATTACTCGACAGTCGCAATTATTGCCGAGTTTAAATGATCCCAACCTCTTCCAGATCGATGGATCAAGAGGACGAAGTGACCAAAAAACAAAAAGAGCTATACCTTGCATCTTGAAGATTACTTTTTCTGGTAGGCGCATATTCCATCAAGGAATGGAGATTTCTGGGCGCGGACGAGAATTTGATGCTAATATAACACGCGCAGGCAGAGAATCAAGTTATGGCTGAGGTCTATCGCTCAATAGATGCAATTTTTAAGAACTTTGAATCCTGAAATTATTTTGTCTTTGCTGGGTGAAGAGGGCACAAAGCTGATTCCCAAAAAGAATATTCCAATCAAAAAAATACATAGCTTTCACTTCAAGCAAAATAATACAATGCATGTATCCTTGAGGGTTTCAGTAATTTGCAAAGAAGGGCTACGACCTGCCCATTTACTGATCATTCAAATGGTTGAAATAACATGGTACACTGCCACCACACCTTGCCCACATGTGCAGGTGGTTTGAAGGCAACAGTTTGATGCTGCATAGTCCAACCTTGGAATATATTAGGTAAAATTCATCTAAAGCTTTGAAGACGTCTTCTTGATCAAATGAGCATTCACTGGGGTCACAGCCTTTCCACTTTGTTGGAAAGAGACAATATTCTCCATTCCCAAACGCTCAAATCCAATATGCGCGTCCACGGATGCACCAGCATTGTGCGACAAAATCTCGACGTTTCTCATAGCAGCAAGCTCAGGGTTGACATGAGGCTCGTTGAAGTGTACATCTAAGCCGGCAGAGGTGATATGGCCAGACTTCAAGGCATCAACCAGAGCTGCTTCATCCAGAAGCTTTCCCGGGCGATGTTGACAAGCCGGGATCCACGCTTCATCTTTGCCAGCAGAGATGCATTCAGTAGGGTCTCTCCGCTGAAGGGAGTAGCCACAACCACACAGTCCGACTCGGCAAGCAGAGTGTCCATAGACTTGTGGAACGTTGCGTTCGACACCTGCTCCAGCTGCTTTGGCATCTGCACAATATCGTGATAAAGGATTTTCATATCGAGCGCCTTGTATGCCTTCTCTGCAGTCCGGCGACCGATCTGGCCAAAGCCAATGATTCCAAGTGTGTTTCCTTTGGGGTTATGCGAGACCATTGCAAGATTGCGGTTGGCATCTACGAACTGATCTGCATCCACGGCCCGGGCTGCCATTGCCGACCATGAGAAAAGTCGGAAGGCGGAAATAATGAGCCAGATAGCGGCGTCGGCCACAGACTCTGTGCATGCAGCCGCGGCGTTGCAGTAGACGACACCTATGGCAGCAAAACAACACAATCGTTAGTTAATTATCGTGGACGTGCGTGGGCTTGCGGTCCTTCAATTCATTAGGCACATACCTTTCTTAGCCAAAGCAGCCGTGTTCACCCAGTCAAAGCCAGCGCCGGCGCTGGCAAAAATCTTGCAGGAATCAGGAAGTAGAGAGATCAATTCCTCATCCCAGTTTCCCATCTCGCCGCCAGTGTTCCAGAAGGGTCGGTACATTGCGACGAAATCGCCGAATTGTCGCTCCTTGAGCGCTCGAATGAATTCTGGCCGTGACATGCTGTACGATCGCTTGATCTCGAATTGATCTTTGAATTTGGCATATTGGTCATGATTCCAGCGGATATCGTCGCCCAAGTGGAGCACAATTGGTTTGCCCATATTGAAGATGTAGTATGTATGGATGTGTATGATGCGGCTGAATATCAATATGAGAATAAATGACCTTAAAACACGTTGGAAAGAATTTGCGGGGAGGAAAATGAGGAGAGAGCTCTTTCCCCAGAAAATATTTCAATAAATATTTCAAGTCTTTCTTCTCCACTTGTTGTTGTCTATAACGGCTATTGTACATCTTGAATCGTGATGCTCCGAGTCGGGGTTTGTCGGCTATTGATGTAGCTCGGTTATTGAAATCCGAGCCAACCCCGACTTTCTGAGAGAGCACGTGATTTTCTCATCGTCCTCATCCTTGCTGAGTGGCCATCGCCTCCAACAATCATACCACCGTAAAATACATAGTGCTGGCCCAAGGCTGCTATCAGGGGAATTTCTCACTTGGTACCACATGGGGTCACGTGACTTGGGTTTGCTTGTATGATCTGTATTTTTTTGGATATTAAGTATGGGTCACGTGCACGAATTCCTTAGAATCTAAATTCTAGATAGCCTCAGGCTAACTTCGTTCAGCTACCACTGACCAGCATACAATGATACGTTGCTTGAATACACTTGCTAACCCTGCCCATTTCCCCTTGTTACCGCATGATCCTGGTATCCTGTTCCATTTTATCAATCCCCTCCACGCCATCCAAAAGGACAAAAGGTCAACCTGAGCCCTTTTCAACGTCTGGGCTCCACAATGGCCGAAAACCATCGCATCGAGTATGACTGGGTTAAGGGTGTGGAGTCACTTGAAAAATACCAGCCTGGAGGTTATCACCCCATCATGGTCGGAGACGTCCTACAAGACCGATATCAAATCGTAGACAAGCTTGGTCATGGAGGCTATTCGACGGTTTGGCTTGCCCAGGACACTCATATTCAGTGATATGTTGCTGTGAAGATCAATATAGCAAACGCTTTTCGGCGCGAGGCAAAGATTCTCGAGGCTCTAGTTATCTGCTCCGTCTTCGCCCGTGAACCTGGGCGCGATTTCATATCTGTTTTCCTAGACGAATTCAAAGTGCGAGGGCCCAATGGAGAGCATACATGTTACACAATAGCCCCTGCGCAATGAAATTTGGGAGAGATATCCTTCAGTCGCCTTTTACCCCTCGAAGTTGCTCGAGCACTATCATATGGACTTGCGCAGGCCGTCGCTTACACACACTCACAGGGCTATGTTCATGGAGGTATGTTAATGAGTCATGACGACTGTTCTCAATTTTGCACAATTAACTAATAAGAAATATCTAATTCCATCTAGATATTCATCTGGGCAACGTTTTGATCAAGCTTCCGTCAAGTTTCGACGACCTTTCTATCAAACAACTTTATCAACAAGGGTCATATGACGCGCTAAGCATAATCTGGACGCATTGATGTATTAATCTGCCTGAATCTGCCTCAAATCCCTTCTCAAGTCTATTTTCAAGTCTATTCTTCTAAGAAGGTTCTTGTGTACATCCAGATCAATCGACGAATTTAAGCGGGGTCTGCCAAGAGAAGCAATGATGCCGTTAAGGCTGGACTCTGGAGCTATTCTTGTCTTGTGGGAATAACATCTGGATTAAATTATCGGCAGACTTGAATCATTGATTTCCACTTTTCATGATCATCTTCACTGTATACCTATAGCCTGGTAGATGAACAAACATAGCCGAGTCAAATGAAAAGCCAGTCTATTCGAAACCAGTCAAATAATTCGTCGCAAAAAAGCGTGAGATTCAGAAATTTGAAGACAGCGCTAAAGCTGATATAAGCGAGGATTCAAAGACGCGATAGGGCGATAGTGCGGGGAAGCGATCATCAAATGGGGTCCATCTCCCACGAAACAGGCCATCATGGCTTCTGATTCCGCGGCCACTACTCGTCGCGTATGGTCTGGGCTGGAGGATGAAAAGCTCCTTTCTCTTGTGCAAAATATAAGTGATGAACGAGGCGGAAACTGGAGTGACATTTCGAGGAACCTTCCGGGACGATCGAGTAAGGTCAGTTCAGTCCGGCCGTAAGCACAGAACGAATGAAACTAAGTTGTAAGTAGGACTGTCGAAAGCGCTGGTTTCACTCGCTAGATCCTGCCTTGCGAAAGGGTCGCTGGTCGAAAGAGGAGGATGAGATGTTGCTTGCGGCTCATAGGCGGCTAGGGCCCGCCTGGAAGGATATCGGTAAGCCGGTGGATTTGGTCTGTGAAGCCGAGATGGTGCTGATTTTGACGTGTATTTAGCGCTTCTCATCGATGGCCGAAAGGACGATCAGTGTGCGAAGAGATACAATGACATTCTCAACCCAGCCGCGAGAAATAGGCTTAAAAATTGGTCGGCGGAGGAAGACCAGTACTTGGCTGCGAAGGTCCAGGAAATTGGACACAAATGGGCTGCTATTTCCGCTGGACTTCCAGGGCGCCCTCCCTTGACATGTCGGAACCGGTGGAGGAGACTTTCCAAAGAGTTGTCCAGGATATCTGACTCAACTTCTACTCCTACTCCTAACGAGCCTCATCGTTCGACCGCACCGGCAACAATTCCAGCAGCGGCCTCAAGATCCAACTCAATCAGCTTTCCAATTTATACGTCTTATACAATGGCGTCGGATCTGTCAAGAAACACCCAGAGCTTTGGGTTGCCTTCTGCCGATCTATCTTTGGACCTACCAGAAACCACTATTCAAATGCCCATATACGGCATAGACGACTTGAGTGTCCACAGCACATCCGCGTATGGAATGGACAGCATGAGCATTCATAGCACTCAAACCTCCAACGGACCAAGTCTAGATATACCAGATTACTCCTTTTCACGCGGTCGCCAGGATCAATTCTGGGAATCTGCCATAGAGGGCCCTTCTTTTGCACTAGCCGATCGCAATTACGAGTCTGAGCCAAACATGTTGACGGATAACTACAACCCCAGGTCCATGTTTCAGCGAAACCTCATGCATAATCGCCGTCAGTATCCTTGGATTCCGCCTTCGGG
Source organism: Penicillium verhagenii (assembly GCF_028828195.1). Taxonomy (NCBI): domain Eukaryota; kingdom Fungi; phylum Ascomycota; class Eurotiomycetes; order Eurotiales; family Aspergillaceae; genus Penicillium; species Penicillium verhagenii. The sequence goes on from NW_026643169.1 coordinate 1,428,709, forward strand.
AAATAACTTGGATAATATTGCTTCTCTCGATCTAGCGAATACTCAAACTCAGTATCCCCCGTTTGAGATACCGGGGTTCGTTATTCCAGAGCTTGATGAAGAAACACAACCCGCCATGGAACAAGCTGCTGTTCATCAGGTGTTATCTTCTCCTTCGGAGTCTGTTGGTCCTGGTGGTTCTTTGGCTGGGGCTGGCGGCTCGGGAGATGTTCAGCATCATCACCATTTTCATCACCATCATTATCATCATCACTATCACCATTAACTTTGCATTTGGGGGACTCCGAGCCGTGATAAAATACAAAGTAGGTGAGATGGATTGTATTGTATGAGACTTCCCGTTCTCTTGTTTGTCTGGGACATACTTTGACTGCTCTCCGTAACATTATCTCCAATCTACGTCTCCACTGCCAGCGCATCCTAGTAGCCTTGCGGGTATAGATAAATGAGAATGCTTGCGCTTTTTGTCACCTATTTAGGTACTAGGGAACCCGGGATAAAACTCGATATTCAACCATGAAGGTTTAGTTAGCTGCTAGCACAGACACGTATTGATCTTAACAAGTATACTAGTACTCAAAGTGATCGTCACAAGAGCCGTCGGCAATTCATCTCATTTGCCGATGTAATTGCGGGCCGGGAGCAGGGGAAGCCCCAACTCCGACAACTACCAGTTGACAGCAAGCATTTGAATTATTGCACTTACTTATTATCGTATATAAGAAAATGCCTGGAGGGCAGGTGATTCACAGTCCTCGTTTACTAATGAAAAAACCCGCCCAAGGGATAAAGGAAAAGAAGATCAGAAGCCTATCAGCAAATAGTTGCAATCCTGTTGACACAATCGACAAGAATGAGATAAGTAAAACCAAAACACTAAAGGAACGTCCAGATGTTTGGATCATAAGTGAACAAAGGAAAAAGGAAATCACTTGAATAAGCAAAGAGACCCAAGACCAAATTGAGAAACCCCATGCACACAAAAGACTCAAGATACAGAACTCCAAGGTCACCCTATCTCTGAGGGGAAACGATAACCAAACATAAGAACAAAAAAGACTACAACGCCAATTGAAGGATGGGGGCAAGAAAAAAATCAAAGAGAAAAAAAAAAACATGAACGCCGAATTTCCACGCCTGACACTTGAAGGATATCCCGAATAATTCCTTGCTCTGGGCAAAGAAGAACCTAAAAAGAAATAACAGATATGATAACTCTCCGCATGCAGTCATGAGGCCCCTATATTTGTACGGGCGAGCCCACAATGGGGCTCTAGCCTCGTCGTCTTCGCAGCCCAAATTCTTCTTCCTGGAGCTCTCGAATGAGCCGCAGGCTCTCGGCATCTGTACCAGCCTCGTCAATAATGAGGTGCTTTGTATGCTTTAACTGGTGGGGAGATAAAGAATTGGGCGCGTGACGATCGAAATGTCTCTCCACCATCGGGGAGCTTTTCTTTGCATGTGAGGATGATGGACGTGACGAGGGTTTCTTGGGGGAATAGGTAAAACCCGACACGGTCATTCCACGCATATGCGGGTATGAAATATTGGCAGACTTAGATGCACGGTTGGTAGACGCCTCTGGCGCAAAGCGTTCGGCATGCCGAGGCTGATGTCCGTGCCGAGCTTGGTCACCGTGTCGGGATTGGTCACCATGTCGAGGTTGGCGAGAAGAATGGCGGGAGCTGGAATTCGGCGTGTGAAGCGCAGTGGGTGCTTCACCCTCAACGGACGCTAGTGCCTCTCCGTCCTGCACCACATCCATTTCGTCGGCCAGCGACGTAGGCGGGGAAACTAGGGAGGCGGTAGGTTTCGATGAAACTGACATAGAAGTGACATCCTTCCCTTCAACCAAATCGGCGTGGAAAGCGGGCGGCGATGCATATGAAACGTGGCCAATGTGCGTCTCATCCTCTTTAAAAGGCTGGTCCTGAAGCTGATCTAGAGAACCATAGCCAATATGATCGTCGTCATAATTTGGGACTGGCATTGCGTGAGCCATCATGCCACCATCTGTATGTTGACTGTATAATGCCGGTTGTGCAATTGGAGATGTGCTCTCTTGCTTGGTCTTCTTGGCTGTAGCAGAAATGGCCTCGTCTTCATTAGGACGGGGTCGTTTTGCAGATGTAGTGCCACGAGGTTTCGACCGTTCTTGGGCTTTGATCGGGTCAATATTTCCACGGTCATCGTGGATGCAACGACGCTATGTGTTGGTTAGCTTTGAATTGAATGATTGAAAATTGGTATGGAGCTTAGTACAAACCTTGCTTTTCCGACAGTCGTCACATGCCTTACTGCGCCCCTTCTTACTGCCATTGGCACCGTCGGGGCTGCCTTCATTGAGTCTGTTGGCAGCTGCGGTCGAGGCACCCATGATTGTCGATTGAAAAGCCGAGTCAAAATGTTCCAAACCAGGCACACTGTTTCCCTGGAATCCAGCTTGAGAGGCGATTGCAGCCAAGGAGTTCAAGGCAGAGACTGCATCCTGGGCGAGGGAAGATGGGGTGCTGAGACCCGATCCAGGTGCGAATCCATTGATTGCCATTTGCCGACCCTGTATCCACTCATTCGGCTCATCCTTATGGCGACACCTGATACGTCGTCTGCGACAAGCATCACAGGCGACGCGTTTCGGACCAAGACCCGAGCCCCGTGGCGTAGAGCGTGGTTTAGGCGTCGTTGGTTCTTGAGGAGTAATCTCTGCAATAGGACCAACCGGGGCAGGTGTTGCACTATCGGATAACGCGAGAGTCCCGCTGCTTGCGGGAGGCACAGGAGTAGCATCCTCTTCCGTGGGTCGTTGAACAGCCTGTCTTTCGGCGTAGGTGCGCTGGCTGTCCACATTACGTTCGGAGCGACGGCTAGGCCGACCAGCTGGTCGTTTATCTGTGAGAGACACCTTGGGGTTGCTTTCGATTACACCTGGACGAGTCCACTGAGGCGCTTTCTCGTTACCGCGTTTCCAGACAGCCCAAATACCAAATTTGCGAATTAGGTCCACGGGATCTCCGACTCCCTTCGGAATAGAACGTCTGACAGCATTGCGCACATCCACTGTCACCCCATCGACGTTATAAGAGCTTGCAATGAGAGCAGTCCGAAGAAGATACTTAGTCAACTCCGGCAAGCCCTCCAGCTCTGCTTGAGAGTAAAATCGGGCGTTGTAATAAGGAGAGCCGGGAGGCTCTTGGTTGGCACGTTCTCCAAACTCATAATAGATAGGGTAATGTCTGTGGACTCGGAAATTCTCGTCCTGGGCGAAGGCCTCCAGCACATTTTCCGGAACGGGGTCATCTTCTAGGTACTTCAATGCCGTGTACCATTGAATCTTCTGGAAGAAGGGGTACCTGAACTTCTTAGGAACCTTCGTCTCCTTCTCGATATTGAGAATCTTGATCTGCATTCCGTAGTTCAGTCTAGTAAGGAAATTGCCACCTATGACTAGACTGTTCTCTGGGGTCCAAACGGCATGGATCCAGCCGGATGGGATAAGCATGGTGTCCCCCTCGGACAAATCAACACGATAGCACTCCTTTGTTTGGTTGCCAAGGAATATTGAATCCTGTGCGGGAGAATTGCACCACTCCTCGTACTTCCTGAGATGTTTGTCTTTCGGAGGAATGAAAAAGAATGTCTTTTTGCCTTTGAGAATGTGGTAATAAACCGAGGATCCACCGAAATCGATGTGGAAGTCGGTATAACAGTCGGCGACAGACATAAGGCAATAAAACTGAACCTTTGGGTAGTCGCCAATAGCCTTCAATTCTTCAGGCCATACAGCGTCTTGGAGATCCAGGTCGCGTACAACCTTAGGTCGCTTGATGAGACGGCCTAGCTTGCTTTGCGATACCTCCAAGCTGATAACGTTTCGAACGGGCTTGTTGGGTTCAGAGCTCTCATAGTAATCGGCCCATTTCTGCATGTTCCACCTCTTATCTTCGCCTTGTTGAGACTTGACATCAATAACCTCGACCCTCTCCTCGGGGCCGTAGAGCTCCGCCACTGCCCGAACAGTGAGGCCTTGAGGAATCACCATGTCAAGTTGATCTTGACCACATTCAGGGTGATTCTCAACATCAATTGCCTGTTCAGAAAGATGGTCGAGCAGGTCATCAAACATTTCCTGTGTTGCAGCTTCGTGCACCAAAGTCTCTAAGTCTGCGTCGACTTCGGGAACGGGGTCACGGCGGTTCCAGCAAGCCGGAATAACAACAGGTTCATTCCATCCGTTGCCTCGTTCGAAGTATTCTGCTGTGACCAACTCCGGCTTCATACGAGGAAAGCTCTCCGGTTGAAACTTGATCTTACCTTGACGAATAGGCTCAAGATAGTGGTGCTCTGCGGAATCAGTGGCCGCTTTGACAACCCCCTGATTCAGACCAGCATAATCAATTGCTGTACGAGCACGCGAAGATTTGCGGACAAAGGTTGTTTGCCCATGGGTGGACCGGCATGCACGACAGATGAATTTATCAACGGTGCGAACCTCTCTGTCGTTCTTGAACCCAGCACAGACAATATGGAACCAGCGCTTACAACCGTCGCAGCCGATCCAAGTATCTTCATCTTGCTCCTCGGTCTCTACCGGAATTCGCACCAGGTGACACGCAGTACAGCTTGCTTGATTCGTCTCACTTGATTCTTCTTCAAGTTTGGGGACGGGTTCAGGTGTTTTGCGAGGAATGGATTCTCGGTCCTCAGCAGATTGATGTTCCCCATATCCAGCATACCGAGATACTTCCACCCCGGGAGTGCTATCCTCATTTTCATCTTCCCAAACGACCGGAGGTAATGTCCCTGAGCTAGTGGCTGGACGTACGCCACGGATGACAGGGCGCGAGAGAAATGCAGACCCATCTGAACGAGACCTCATGCGTGATGGCGGAATACCATCCTCGTTGTGCAGGGATTTCCCATCTTCCGGGCCAGCAGAATCTCCAGCGAACCCAACTCGATTGTGTCGTATTGAGTTAGCGCCGTGATTGTGGTAGGACTCGTCAATGCTAACCCGTTTTCTGACGGTTTCGGGGTGAAAGTGGGTGGGCCGGGCAAAGTTAAGCAAAAGCTCCGCGTCGGTTTTCATGCTGTCTATGAAGGCAGAGTGGGGATTGCTCGGTGGAATTCTCTGAGACTGATGCGGTGACGGATCTCGTTGTGACCTGGGACGCTTGGCCGGTCTTTCGGAATGGTTATCGGGAGGAAACAAGGGTGCAGTCGGTTGAGAATTGGGGGAAGGTGGACGGCGTGAGAGGGGTGCGAAAGTTGGGCTGGTTGCGAGGGCTATGGTCGCAAGTGTGTCGATTGTAGAATTTGATCGGCCATGGCCCGACCGTTGATGGGAACTTGCATCGGTAGCAACACTCCGGCTGTGGTTTGAGGATCGCTGGTCGCGGTCAAGACTGGTGGCCCGAGTGATATTACGCTCGGCCCAAGAGGCGAGAAATTCGGTGGTGGATGGAGTTATGGGTTCGACAGCGCGTCGCGGCGGAGGGGACGGAGTGCGGTATTGTGGAGGGCGCTCGCCCGCCGGGGATAAAAAAGATGCAGCGCTCATCATTTTCGCTCACTCGGCAGGGTATAAAAGAGAGTGAAGTGGAGGAGCCTAGGTTGGGGGTGCGAAATGATGCGCTTGCGGTGGGTGGATGCAAAGCGGGGATGTTTGACCACACGGACTAGCGAGAGGCCGTCGCAGGAAGAAGGAAAGTCATTCCTGGCAGGAGGGCATTCGCACGAAGGACCGCGAGATGGACTGAGATGGTCGATGAAATGATTGCGGGCGGTAGGAGGGCGGATGAGGGAGGTAAGTTGTGGATGCGCTCGAGTTGAGGGGGTTGAGTCGAGCGGCGGGAGGACAAAGGCGCCGAGAGTTCGCGCCGCAAGTCCGCGGGCAGAGAGGAAAGGCGAATCGAGCGCAATCCAGTCGGCAGGAGTGAGCTCCTGCGAACTGGATAACAAGCTGAGAATATGGGGATGGATGGAACGTTTCCGGGGGAGGCGTGGGTGGTGGTCGGAGGGTGGAAGATGTCAGGGCGTGAAGGAGGGAGAGTGGTAGGCCGAGTAAGTTCGCAAGGTATGTACGCGGGACAATCTGCGGACTAGACAATGGATAATGGCGGCTTTGGTCCTCCCCATACCAAGAAATCGAATAATGTATAATTCTTTGGGAAAAGCAGGTTATGCGATTCAATTGTGTCGAAGGAAAAAGAAGTAGAAAAGCCTCTGTTGAAATCCCCGACTCAATTCGACTTGCGACGAGAGCGTCGTTGGCCGAGCTGTGTCAAGATTACCATACATGACGAGACGTGGGGAGCGGATTTGGTTCAAAAGCCAGCACTTGAGGGTAGACAGCCCAGTAATATTGTCAGGTATGGTAAACTGCTTACCTCACTCCGTTCAACCGTCGTCGTCGCTAAACCAAATTCGGCGATGCCAAGAACTTCTCTCGTGCATTCTGCGTGTTCTTGTTCCTCTTTGCGATCTCCTCTTCCTACCACCACTACGGCCCTCGATACCCTGGGTATCTCACTCCTAACTTAATCTTCAAATCCATCACCTTTCTTACATCTCTCTGAGGATGAGCCGGAAGCTCGCTCCCGAAGCAAATCGGTAAGTGATTTCTCTTGCCCCTCCCGGTTTCCGATGCCCATCCGCCACAGTGCAGACCAGGAGTCAGGCCTCATCGGGGATTGCGTCCGTCAAACAGGGAATGCTAACATAGACTATTTTCGCAGGATTCTCTTCGTCAAGAACCTCAAGTATGTCACTTTGCCATCCGCCACTGCCCGCCGATCCCCCAGATTCGTCACGTCTCGACATAACATCATCTTGCAAGTGAGAGTGGACTGCTGACTTCATCTCCTTAGCTACAACGTAACGGCAGATCAACTATTTGACCTTTTCGGCAAATTTGGGCCCATTCGGTAAGTCGCCGAAGCTCTAAGTCATGAATGGACTTTTTTGGTTAACTTATTTTTCTCCCGGTAGTCAAATCCGCCAAGGTATTGCGAACAACTCCAAGGGTACTGCATTTGTGGTCTACGAGGACGTGCACGACGCCAAACAGGCATGCGATAAGCTCAATGGCTTCAACTTCCAAAACAGATACTTGGTCGGTACGTTTGCAAACAACCACTCGGGCTTGGATGGGTCAACAAGTGACGGTGACTGACAAGCGTCTTTTAGTATTGTATCATCAACCGGAAAAAATGCTCCGTTCCAAAGAAGATCTTGCAGAAAGACAGGAAAACCTTGAACGACTTAAACAGCAGCACGGGATAGAATGATGTGATGATATTAGGCTCTAATGATGCCCTCTGCAAGCATTTGGCTGCGCATGGTGTTACAACGACTCCAATTCTATCGAATTCGGCTTGGTTGAGGGGTTACCGGCGTTTGTTTTTATTCCCTGGGATTTCTTCTTTTTTTCGACCTTCGACTCTGGGCGGGCGACGGAGGTTTGATCGGTATTATTTCTTAGTCCTCGTGGATGATCGGGGAGCTTTCAGAAGAACCCGTCCGAACGAGAGATTGATTTCTTTTCTTTGTGCATTCTATTATCATATCCTTATTTTTGTGATCTCAATATGAATCCCCCCCCATTTTGCTCAGCAACCACATCTCAAATCTCATCTTCGCACGTCTGAAGTGATCAACGAGAGCGCAGAGCGCCCTTCAGATTCATATTGATCCAGTTGGCTCTTTGGCATAGAAATCAGGGTCTTGCCCAGGCGGGCGGTAAAGCCAAGCATTCACTGGGCGATCCACCTTTATGCAGACTCTCGACAATAAGACATGAGACCCTGTTGCTCCCAAGGTTATCAAAGGCCTCTTCATCAATGAACTACTGGTATATAGGTAATTAAAGGTCAAATAAATAGTCAAATCTATTTGAATGTCAAGGTTACATACCTAATAGACCTGCTCCGGTCGCTAGCCATCTCCGTACTTACTAACTTGAAAAAGAATTCCAGGAAATATCATCTCCGTCATAGGGGCAAAGCAGCCTGATCTAGCCGTGTCGATCCCGCTGCGGGGGCCGACACCGCCTCCAAGGCAACTCGCTGCAACGTTGTACCTCTTCCACACACCCTCTGCTTTACCTTTCTACCTCTGCACTCTAATCCTAGGCTGCCCTTTACATCATTCGATATCGCGACCGATGCTTTCGTGTATGACTTGCTGCCTCGGTGCCCGATAAGCCCCTGTGGCTCTTCAAGTCAACGCTACACAACAAGGCGGTAATCTCATACAGGTCATATTTCGTCACCTTTGATCGATCATAATACATCCAAGACCACCCCCAATCCTTGCATGAAAGGTCATGGATGCGGATCTCGCGTTATCGATCGCCATCAAGGCCTCTACCACCCTCATCGCTGCAACCTCTCCCCCACAAGCCTCGCAAACCTCACCACAACACATGTTATACTACCATGGTGCCACCGTGACAGGGATGGGAGACGACCCAAAAGGAGATGGTGGTGAATGCAAACTGCTTGGACCTTTCTCTCTGATTGTTCAGGCCGCCCTGGGGGGTTGGCACTCTTATCTTTGGTCTTCAAACGATGGAAAGAACGGCCCCAGAGGCCAATAAAAGTCTGGGCGTTTGACGTCTCGAAACAAGTGTTCGGCTCGTTCATGCTGCATCTGGCAAACCTTCTAATGTCCATGTTTTCAGCTGGTCAGCTGGAAATACGAATGGACTATAAACCCAATCCCTGTTCCTTCTACCTGCTAAATCTCGGAATCGATGTGAGTGGGACTTTGGCTTCCTTCAAATATATCAAGCTAACAAGCAGTCCAGACTACTCTTGGTATTCCTATATTGATTGTTGCGCTTCGGATTTTGAATCTGATTGCTTCCTACACCATTCTCGCCAACCCTCCAGAATCGATTGAGTCCGGGAACTACAGTAACCCCCCTCGCGCATCATGGTGGTTTAAACAATCCATTATCTACTTTTTGGGTCTGTTGATCATGAAAATATGCGTATTTTTCTTGATTCAGCTGTTTCCCTTCATTATCAAGGTTGGCGACTGGGCTTTACGGTGGACAGAAGGAAACACGGCCCTTCAAATCACCTTTGTGATGCTTCTCTTCCCTGTCACCATGAACGCTATCCAATACTACATTATCGACACATTCATCAAGAAACCCATGTCTCGCGACTTCTTTGCCGATGATGATTCTCGTAGTGATGCTGTCGCAGATGAAGACCTTCACCGAGAAGGTCTGCTGGATGGTATTGATGAGGCCTATTCGTCCGATTCTGATAATGACAGCTCCCCAGGGAAGAAATCACCAGTTCCAGTCTTACACCCCAAGGCATCGATTCAGGAATCAGAAGTGCTCATGAGTGAGGACCATTCGCCAGTTCCTCCTTATCATGCTCATAGTTCCAGCTCTGGCAGCAGTCATCGCAATCATGACGGACAATCCAAACCTGTGGTATAACTGGGTTATTAATTCAACGATGTTTAAATTTTGGTTTTTTGGTGATGTTGGTGTTATGTATTTTTTCTTATGAGCGTTAAATTTCTATCAATGTGTACACGAATACTATATGAATCAATTGATGAATTAAATTGATTGCTTGATTTTCAACATTCAAATGTATGTTTAAACCAGTTGACCAGTCATTGATCAATGGATTCAGGCATACCTCAAGTATATACATGTATTGATAGTACCCAGGTCAAATTGCAGTTGGTGCATTATGCATGTGTACATTCTATGTAGATACATATATGTACACATGCAGACATATCGCGATTCCGATCCGAAACATTTGAAATCCAAGTTAAAAAACGCATAGGGCAATACTAGATCAACTGGACAAGAACCTTTGAAGCAATGTTTCTTTTCTTAAAATCTAGAGCCCATGAGAGCATCATTGTGACCTACTAGTTGTAACCGCGGTACGATAAATTATGATTAACTAGTAGTAGTCAACTAGTCAATGATAATATTTGCCTTAATAAGGCACCAAATAAATGTACTGACCGTCTACCACACCGCCTATGTTCTGCCGGCGGTGCAAAAATCAAAGCGAAAAATATTCCTATCCCGCTCCGGAAGCTTCAAATCGCCGATCACAGTGGTAAATTGTGACGGAACACGATACCTCAGTCTTCATTCGACAGCAGAATACTGAGATATCACAATGCCCGAAACAAAACTCAAGACAAAGACCAAGCGGGCGGCCGCTCCGTCTGAGAACTCCCCGATGAACCAGCAACCGGTCGACGACATTGACATGGACGATGAGACTAGCTCCGATGAGGAGGATTTCCCCGAGAAGGACGAGGCTGAGCTGAAGCTGGAGCGCATGCTCTTTGGTGATGATGAAGGTTTCATGGGCGCATTGAAGAACCAGCAGGAGCGGGCAGATGCTATGCAGCTTACTCTGCACAGTGATGAAGAGAGCGATGCTGAGGCTGAGGAAGGCGAAGAAGATATTGAAAATATGGCGGATGCAGATGTATGCAGCCCACTCGGAAAGGCTTGATACCGGCCTGATAAACAATGCTAATACTTATTTTTGATAGCTCTTTTTCCTCGATTCAGGTGTTGCAAACACAGATCTCATTCCTTCGCCGGAGACTCCGTCAGACGACGAAGACGAGGAGGCTGCTCCCGCAGCCTGGTACGACAGTGACGATGAGCGCCTTGCCGTCTCCCTCACAAGCCAGGCCAAGCTGCGAAAACTGCGCGTGGCCGAGTCCGAAGATATCATCAGTGGAAAGGAATACACTCGCCGATTGCGCAGACAATTTCAGCGCATGCACCCCACTCCCGATTGGGCGAACCCCGAGCTGGCCGCTATGCACAACGAAAACTCAGACTCCGATGCCAGCGGGGAGGAAATGGATTCCGACGATGAGAGTGCGCAGTTATCAATGCAGCCACTGGCTAAGCTGCTGCAAAACGCCACCGATCTTACCCGTATCGACGACAATACCCGCTCTGGCGCCAAGCGCAAGTTGCGACAGGAAGTCCTGGATATCACACGCCTGAAGGATGTTGGCAAAACGCAGCCGGTAAGAGTCTTCTCTGATGCGGTTCAACAAGTATTGGCCTTGCTAACGAATACTTCTGTATTAGTCCTCCATTGACTCGCTCAACTTCCACCCTCATTACCCACTCCTGCTTTCCTCGGGCCCTGCATCAACTCTCTTCATGCATCACATTTCTCCCTCAGCGCCATCTCCTAACCCCCTCTTGACCTCCCTGCACATCAAGCGCACTCCAATTCACACATCCGCCTTTGCCCCGCCCACGGGTAACAAGATTTTCGCATCCGGTCGACGACGATACTTCCACATCTGGGACATGGACACCGGCAAGGTGGACAAGGTCAACGGAACCGCAGACCGAAGAGAAGAACAAAAGTCCATGGAGCGCTTCAAGATCTCCCCATGCGGCCGCTACGTGGGCCTGGTCGGTACCTCTCGCAAGGGTGGTGGTCTGATCAACGTCCTCGACGCCAACACCGCCCAATGGATCGCGCAAGTGCGCGTCGACGGCCGCGGCGGTGTTGCTGATTTCGCCTGGTGGTCCGACGGCGAGGGAATGACCGTTGCAAGCAAGAACGGTGAGGTGTCCGAGTGGGATGGCCGACTAAACCGTGTCGTGGCTCGCTGGCTCGATGCCGGTGCTGTCGGTACTACCGTCCTCACTCTGGGTGGCCTCTCGGGCCGCAACACACTTGGTGGAGACCGTTGGGTTGCTATTGGAAGTTCTAGTGGTATCACCAACATTTACGACCGCCGTGAATGGGCTGCTGCGTATGCAAACGCTTCGAAGGAAGAGAAGGATAGCGCTTCGCAGGGTGGTGTTCCTCGCAACCCTCAGCCGACGCGTGTGTTGGATCAGCTTACCACCCCTGTCAGTCATTTGGTCTTTGCTCCTGATGGCCAGATGCTGGTTATGGCTAGTCGCTGGAAGCGTGATGCGCTGAGACTTGGTATGAATAATCTCCTCCCTTCTTTGATCAGTCGGATTTTTTTTTTACTAACCCTGTTCCCTTTAGTTCACCTCCCATCTTGTACCGTGTACCGCAACTGGCCCACTTCCAACACTCCATTGGGTCGTATATCCTCGGTGGCCATCTCACCGAACTCCGAGCAACTGGCTGTCGGAAACGAGCAGGGCCGAATCCGCCTGTGGGAGATTAGAGGATAGATATAAAAGCTAGAGATCTGCTCTCATACTGCATTCCATGTTGATGACTTCTGACCTTTGGTCATCTTTTACTGTATATCCTGGCGTCAATGATCAACATACTCATATCAATTTCCTGAGTTTTACATCAAGATTGAGTCAAGTTTTAACATTAGGTATGGATCCATGAATTGCTGTAGAGACTCATATGATTTGGTCGTCTATTGCAACGTATGTATAAGCAAAATTTCCCCATTCCAACATTTGAGATTCTAGAGAAAGTTGAGATCAAAGACACAAGTACACCAAACACTCAATCCAAATGCAAAATAAATCAGAAGCTAAAGAATGACATGCTCCAGGGGTAGGCTACGTCAGTCATGGTATCATGCTGTTCAAGCCTAAGCCTTTGGCGAAAACAGGGTAATGTAAAGGAGCGTATTGAAAGGCGTCAAAACAGAATCTATGCTATCCGTTCAAGGCTGACATCATGTAAAGCAACAGAAGACAAAAAAGGGGGGTATATAGTCAGCGCAGAGATAAATCGTGAATAAATGAGAAACGTAATATGCGTGCAAAGATTTCGTGTAAGCGAGGTAGGGTAGCAGTGATAGCTGAGGAGGAGGAGGCGGAGGAAGAGGAGGGTAAGGAGAGGAAGTATGGTCACTCTCCGGGCCCAGTGGAACCCCATCGTGGGATTCGTCCTGGCTCACCAATCCAATCTTTGATGACACAGGCTGCCCTATCAGGGCCCTGGCATACCTTGATCCGATGGAGGTGTTTGAACCGGGGTCCAAGAGGCCCGTTCACGTAGTGGTATTGTCCGGCAAAACGGTACTGGCGAGAGTCACCTAGCGGGTAGAATTTGTCGCCCCAGTGGCCTCTGAAGTCGAACCATTCTGTGGGGGATGTGGGGGTAGCGGTGGAGGCGCGGAGTGTGTCGTTGGCATGGTCATATGTATATGCATGCGAGTTGAGTAAGGGGTCCCAGAGTGGACCTCGATCCGTGACGTCGTGGAGTAGACCCCATGGGAGAATGTAAGGGTGTACGTCTGGGGTAGCGTACATTGCATGACTTCCCTCAGCGGAATAAATAACAGGCTGCAAAAGAATTCGAGTCAGTACGTTCTCACTTTTCATTCTTTAAACCCTGTCACTTGGGAGCTTGGATTTACCCGTTGCCCGATCTTCTCCACTGCTTCGTATCTATAGGCCTCGCCCGCTGTGTGGGCGCTGAAGAACAAGGCTTTGGGTTGACCATTGTGGAATCGAACGAGGCAGTGTTCCCAATCGCCGACATGGTTACCGAATCGGACATTTGCAACTGTGTTGCCCAAGTTGAAGCTGTAGAAGAAGAACCAAAAGGCGTCCACGACTCCGTGTCCTTTGTCCATTACCAGTAGGATTGCGGGGGCATCGCTGCGGCCTCCAACTTCGTTCGGGAGAGGCTCCTCGATTTTTTTGCCGGCGTATCGTTTTCGTAGTTCGTCGTGAAGGTACTTTTGCGCTTTGGATGATTCTTGTTGCATCGAATCTTGGGTATCCTCATCATCGTCGCGGTCAATTTGACTCAGATCAAACCACTTGGCCCGATCTTCTGTTGTGTCACCGGGAATTTGTCCATCTACTCGGCCATCCCAATCCGCCCATGACTGTTTCGTTCCACCTTTAACCGGTTGAGGAATATTCTTGTCGCCTTCCAGCCATGATGGACGGGTCTGGACATTATCATTGCTGGTCAAGTAGACATTACGAGGAACCCACTGGTTGAGTTGATCCAAATTTTCTAGAGTCGGATGATCCCATTGGGCCTGGATAGGAGTGTAATTGAGCATGGGGGTGGTATGGTGTAAATGTTCCGCGATATCACCGGGCCAAAACTGTTCCCCGGAATAGAGGTGGACAAGTGGGGCGTAATCAAACACATAGTCGGGGATCTCCCGCTTAGCCCGCTCCTCAGCATCCCACTCTGACTGATTAGCCCCGCCAAGCCAAAATGAGCGCCAGGGCTCAGCCTCGCTAAGCTCTCCCTCTGATCGCTCTACCGATTCCCGTTGACCGAAGGGGACGTGGGCGGTTTGGAAGTGTGCATGTGCGGCACCGCAAACGCCAAGCCAGCGACAGCTCTTGCGATCGAACCAGGAGCGCGAGCTTGCGATCCAGCTCGCTTCCTCCCGGTCTTCGGCGTACCAGACAAAGGAAGCTGGCTTGAGGACGCGGGCTAAGCTATTGAGGGAAACATAGATGATCAGGGTCGACAAGGCCGCAATGGTTACCTGGACCTTGCGAGTCATCTGCTCAAGGCAATCGGAGTAGATTGCCTGTACGGAATTGTCTGAATGATCATGGAGGGACAAAGACCTTGAGGAAGAATCCCGGTCAACACGGGATGGGTCAATGCAGGAAACCGATGATAAGGCTGAGGGGCATGCCGGAGTATAGGAGAGAAGCAAAAAAGGCACAGGATGGGAAGAGGTCTAGGTATAAACTTTTTAATCCATGTCAGTTTGACCGGACTATCCGATTCTAGCGAATGTTCCCCTCTTTTTTCTTTTTCTCTTACTTCAATGAGGGAAAGGATTTTGGGGGGGGGAAATAAGAAAATAGAAAAAAAGAAGAAAAAAAAAAAACAGCAAAAATAAGCAAAGAGTCTCGAACAAGTCAGCATCTGCACCCGGGAACGTGCGGAAAGGCCTACCTGGCCAAGTCGGAATGCGATCGCCATAGGTTCCCTCCCGAAGGCCTGCATGTGCAGCTAACGGAAGACTCGGATACTTACGAACACATGATGTTCTGGTAATTGCAAGAAGTATCTGGGAATTTAAACAAAAGACATTTTGATCTTGATTGAGTATATATCTACTAGTAAATCTTCCGAAATTGCTGTCTTTTCACAACATGGCTACGAGGTTTTCCATACAGTACATGTAAGTGAGGGGTTAAAGTATAAGGCTGAAACCCTCGATTACTCAGTAACGTTGGTTTCCAAGGGTTCAACTGAGGGGCTAATGTAGATCATCGATCTTGCGCAATTTATCTTGACATTTTGATTTGTCACATTACTCAAGTGCTACAGGATTCAATGTTTAGTACACATTTTGCCCTTTGATTCTTTTGAATCATTCAAACATTGAATGGACAATATGAGGCTTTATTTTGATTTCGGTAAAAATTGCCAGTCAAGTGAGCCCTCTTCTCGCGTACATCGCGTACATGACTTTGCCACCGCTAAAATCAATTCGAAAAGTGGAACTGAATTGAAAATAGAAAAGAAGACTAAGTCAAATCGGGTCTAGAGACGGTGAAGTTACCGGTGGGGCTGCTCCGTGTACATACATTGTGATATCCAGAGTACGGAGTATACGGAGTACAGATGATACCTTCTCACCGCTTTTCCTGTTGATTGCTGACTCAGACTCGGAGCTGCTTTTATCTTATCGCATAATCATTATCGGCGCAAACCCAGAAAATAATCCCTTTGATCGCGACCAATGATGGATCCCTCAATGGAGATCGACTCGGATGAATACGAGTATGAATATGATGAAAGAGAGACAGAGGTAAGGAAACATAAAACCATGCAGTTTTCATTTCCCTGAGTTGCGCTCTTCCCGTGGTAAATTCTCACCTGACACTTCTCTCCAAGAGCTTCTATGTCAACCTAGACCTCACCTCTTGCAATGGTCCAATCCGCCCTCCTCGAATGCGAGATGAGGATTCACGCGATATCTCTGCCATAGAGAACGAACCTTATGGGGGCCCTGATGACCTGCCCGAAGACACTACATTTACACCTCTCGAAAGCACCGAGACAGCCACGTTGCCCGGCGAGCGAATCCAGCTTCTTGGCCTTCACACGTGCAACCCAGTTGTCTCCTACCACAACCAAATCTTCAGTTGCGCTTGGGCCGATCAGATCGGTACTGAGTTACTCTTCACCCACCCAGATGCAGCTCCAGATGCAGACTACCCACCCCTGCGCCAGGGTCCTGGCTTTGAACTACTCGCCGCCAATAGTGTTAAGATCCTAGGCCGCAAAGCGAACATCACCTCCAGTTCTGGGCCCGGATTGGTCCCTGGAGATATCAATATCCCCAACCCTATTCCAACCAACACGGGCACTCCTGATTCATTCCCTGCAGACCCTGCCAGCATGACCATCCACCCGGCCCTCCAACATCCCACTACGACGCATCAGGCCAACTTCATCCAACGGTTGCAGAGTATGAAAAATGCAAAGGGTCAGTCGGATACCGTGCGCAGAGTCATGGGCACCAAGAAGGCCGTGAACTTTGACGATCGCTTGAATGCCTGGGCTCGCACCGAAGCTCAAGTAGCAGAGATCACCAGTCTGAACCAGCGGGCTGCAAATGGTGACGAGGAGGCGCTGGAAATTTTGGAGATGATGATCCGCGACCTCGACGAAGCCAATGATTCTGAAGAGGAATTTTGAGAACTTTTCCCGTTCGGCAGATTCACGGGATTAAGTTGACGACTGATATTCTTATCGCTGATCGGGAAGATCAGAGAAACCCTTTGGCCGAGCCGCGGGTATTCGGTCCAGAACCCGATGATTTCTGATTTTACCGTTGATGTTCCTGCATTATTCATTTCTCCACTTCTTACTTGTTAGTGCGCCCGAGAAACATTAATTTATCTCACACTCGGTTGCTCGTGGACTCTTGCAAAAGTCCGCCCATTGCATCCAGTGTGATCGCCCTGGGGGCCAACATCAGGACCTTTTATCCATGGGGCAACGGGCTGATCCCCCTGATCCGACCACAACGAGCCGCCCCACTCGGAGGAGCTTTCATTCAAAGCTGATCTTCAAGACAGCAATCGCAATGAAGCAATGTGATCAGCTCATTTTGGTCTGAGACAGGCCACGTCATTCTATTATTCCACCTCCTCAATTATGTGATGAAATGGGAGGAAAAAATACTTAAAGAATCAAAATTCAGACAGCTTGCCCCCGACCCGATCAGAACTTGTTTCGTCGGAGTCATCCTCGGGCGAATCTTACTCATCCCAACAAAGACGGAAACCCCAACCCAAGCGACACAACACGGTCAAGACATGCGATTAGCTTCTCCTGGTGTCATTTGTGACGTCGTGATCGGCAGCGCCGGTTCACATGTGCCAACTCCCCGGGTCTGACCGATCTCCACTCAGTGAATTGAAAATTCAAGATCGCAAGTTCGTTGTGTCGGTGTGCAAACGATCGGACTCCTTTTACGGAGTCGTACATACAGAATTGGTTGTACACGGTACTTTCCCATCCCGTGGTTGAAATGTACCTCGCTAGACCGGGAAATGATCCTTTCAGAGCATCGGGGACTCCGGTGGATCTACGTACTTTTGTCAAAGAAGGTCCCCATAAACTATGCACCGAAGTAAACTAGCATGCTACTAGAACTTTGCTCTAAGCGAGATTACCCCATTCACAACGAAGCTTTCCACATCTTTAATTGCCACGTTTTGAGAGTTCTGAGATCATAAGGATGTAATCTAGACGAAGTGGAGCCTTCTACTCTACCCCCTACCAAGCACAGCACTAGCACGTATGTTCAAGCTCCCTAGTAGAAACGATGTTACAATGAAAGAAGAATACTTATTTTTCAAGAAATATTTGTGATTTCAAAGCTTAGCCGAGGGAATTCCCATACCGAATCCCCCAAACTTTTCTGTGCCCGGACCCTAAAAACGAAAGAATCAAAAAACCTCAGACAAAGGCCCCCATTCGAGCCTAAAGGCCTAGAACGCAAGTAACTATTCCACGCCAAGCCCACGCTGATGCAAACAAAGGGTGATAAGAGATGGTAAACAAAAAAAAGACATCGCAATGTATCCCGGGACGAAGGAACGGAAAATTAATAGAAAGCAAGGATACAAGGCACGATATGAGATTCTCCGACGGAGCCAGCCCCTTGTCCCTTTGTCGTGCAATAAAACGAGCCAAGGACAACCGGAGAACCTGAATCGAGACCGTGCCCGTATCCGGATGTAGTTGCGAATGCTCAGGACCTGCTGAGCAGAGAGAGATAAGAGGTGTTGGATGTTGGTGGTGAGGGGAGGCAATTCAGGGTGGTCGTACGGCACACGCCTGGATGAGAGTCATTTTTTTGTATTTTGTGTTTTGTATTTTGGTTTCTGGCTTTTGTTCGGTCTTTTGTACAAGGCCTTTACTCGAGGCTGAGACTTGGGATTTTCTCATGCTTGCTGCTGGATGCCTTGCCGTTGCTGTTGACGGCGAAGAAGACGGGGGAGGGGGGAGGCGCGGGAGGCATGCCGTCCTCCAGCTTCTTGGATGGCTTTTGGCCGGCCATGATGGACTTGCTGATATCCTGGGAGAAGGATAGAAGGGCATCCCCGGCGGTGGGGGGAGCGAAGGAGAGAGGAATCGACTGGGAAGTAGCGACGGACGTCATTTTGAAGAGGGTAGTTGGTTGATTGGAAGATGGAAGTTGAAAGTGAGGTATGTATGGGTTGGATTTGTGTAGATGTAGAAGTGTAGAAGTAGAAAGTGGAGCTCGGGGAGATGGGAGCTTGAATCTCTTTTGTAGGTACGGCGTGATACCTCGGTAACGAAAAAGCTGAGGCGAATTGGCACAGGGGCTCGTTGAGATTCGGAAAGGTCAAGATCTGGGGATCTGCGGACTAAATAAATTATCTTTGTTAGCAGTTGTGGATGGATATATGGAGTGCGTGTTGTGGTTCTTCCGAAACTGCCCGAGGGACATTTGTTCCCCCGGTGGATCGGGACTGGGGGCGAAGTATATAGGATATGATGTAACGAGCGTCTCTGCTGGAGAAAAATATCCAATATCCAACTTACCTGGGAATCTTGAAGCTTGCTGTAGATCACTGGGGAAGTGAAAGGGAGAAAAAGGATAAGTGGAGGCGAGGATAGAGGAAATAATTTAACGGCTGAAAAAAAGTCTGGGGGATGATAAGAGATAATAAGCGGGCTAGAATCCGAATGAATGGGCGATGTACACGTATTGGCTTGAAGTCTGATAAGCCAAGGTCTGAGAGCAGGAAGTGAAAAAGAGAAGAGTCTGGATTGTGTCTGTGGCCTTTGGACTGTGCCGGTAGTTATACTCTCAACCATCTCCCTTTCTATTTTTTATTTTTATTTTTTTTACTTACTCAAAATTCAATCAAACTGAACAAATCACCCTGTGGAGTAAACATAAAATCAGAAAGTACCCGGTACCAATCCAAAGTACCAAATGCAAAGATCGTCCCAGCCAAGCCCGATCGCCTCATTCTCTCGTCCATATAAGGGATGGGAACCATTCCCGGAAGGGCGGAATAACCTCTCTCAACTCCATCCCTCTGGGGAAGTGAGTGACGCGTTGCAAGTGTGGGGGAAAAGGACCCATCCAGGACCCATTTAGGACCCAGAAGGGGCAAAAAAAAAAGAAGTTGATGGATCAGCTCTTCTCCGGGGTTATAGGCTGTAGACCACTAGTTTAGCCTTCTTAAGGGGCTCCGGGGAACCGGGGCCAAAATCCCGGGCCTTTCACCGTGGGGGATTTGGTTGGGATAAGTAACATTAGGGATGTGCATCCAATTTTTGTGAATTGAATACAAAAAGAAAAAAAAACAAATAGAAATAACTAAAATAATTAAAATAATCTAAATAATCCAAATAATTAGGCTTCAGAGCTCATGGAAAATTGATCTTCCTTCTACTCCGTACTCCGCAAGTCTTCTAGTAACCTTCCCATTTCATCCTCAGCCGGGGAAAAGCCGGATCACCTCGGCTCGAATATGATCTTCCCGTTGACCAAACTATCGGGGCAGGACAGAACAGGACAGAAGAATCTAAATTAGTTCCATGATCCATTCAAATTAAATGTGTACTAGTAAGATGTGAGGATAGGAGTTTTGGTTTCAGTGTTGTTTTGTTTCACTTCGGACAAGGGTTCTACGCAGTACACGGAGTAATGCATAAAGAATATCCCGTGTGGAGAGAGCAGAGAAGACAAGGGGGTTATAAAGCTGGTGGATATCCGGAAGAGCGGTGGAAGCCCGATTCATAGCAGATCCATAGCAAATCCCCATCTGAATCGGGACTTTTTTTCATTTCTCTCGAGTAGCTTAGGCCTAGGCCCGTTGAATGGTTGAATTTGAATCAAAATTGAATATTGAATATCGAGGTAGTATTAATTAATCCAAAATTCTTGCTTTCCCCGGATTCAAGGGGCGTTGCATAGTACAAGCTACTATTTAAATCCCCTGCAATGCTCCCTCTCCACATCAAATGCTATTCAAGGGGAATGGGGGGATTTTCTTTATAGGAATTCTGGGGAGAGGAAAGCTCTAAGCTCCATACCTGCTCCAGCCCCAGCCCCAGCCAGCCCCAAACCCAGCTTCGGATTTCCTGGATCCCGGGACTCCGTCGCACTGGGAGCATTCTTCGGGGATATGGGGATATAGTGATAAGGGGATATGGGCATCGGGATAATCTGTTATCTGTAATCTGTAATCGGGGGGTCGGGGATTTGAGATTCCAAATGCTCAGACGGATTCTCTATTATCCTATTACCCATTATCCTACTGCATCCCTGTTCCCCGACTCCCCTGTCCCAACCTTGGAAGCTTGTTGCTTTGACTCTCCTGACTTTTAAATGTTTAGCCAGTTGTATATCACATTCTCAAATGACGAGTTCTAACTGGCACGTATCAGTCGGTCTGGAACTCCCCTAGTAAACTCTTCACCGCATCGACGCCATGACCATCCACGAACGGTGTGTTGTTCGTTCAGGGACAACGGTACAACTCATCAAAATGCATGCACGTCAGCCCGTGTACTGGGTACTTGCTGCTTTGTGACCCCCCTGAAATGTATAACATTGAGAGTTGTGTAATTTTTCAAACAAAATTCCAGGGTGCTCAGGGATTTTGATGATTTGGATCTGCAAAGAAATCCGTAAATGTCGATGCCTTGGGCAGAAATCCTTATCGGACCTTGAACATTGGAGATGTCAAGCATCTCCAGGATTAAAACTTGCGTTCCCAACAACATTCCTTGGGCACTGAGAGCCTAAAAAGATGAGTGTGTAAAAAGGAGACGGAGACGAAACTTTTCATTTTCAGGGGCAATCCGTCCCGCAACCAGTCGCCTTTAGCTCAAATGTTTCTTCCCAAGGTTTCTTTCAAGTACCTTGAAGACATCACCCGACCAATTTCCCTATCAGCACAGAAGGTAAAAAAAAAAAGAGAAAAAGCCTTCTCCTTGTTGTCGCCCCCTTACCAGCTGGGATGTCTCGGGGGCGCTTGTGCCGCTTGGGCATTTGCAGGTTGGTTTTACAAGGCAAAATCAGTTCTCATGACCCAAAGTGAGACTGTAAATGTATTCTGTCGTGCTTTCTTTGAATGTCGAATTCTGGCGAGGGCTCAGGCTCAGTATAATACATACTGAATGGGTTTCATACTTTCCCAAACCCTTCACCGTCGGGGCCCGGAATATCCTTTCCCCTAGAAGATAAAGCCATTACCTCATCTCTCGCCGGTCGGGAGTGTCTTCCAATCGCGATCACGCCGAGCAGTATCGCCATCACGTAAGGCCCCGCTGGGCCTTGGGGCTTGAAGATTCTGCAAGGTTCCGTTGGAGAGTTCAGTGGCCGCCCGCCGCAATGATTCGCTCTGGGGAAGAAACGTGCCAACGCCCTTGGATCGAAAGTGGGCTTTTTACCCCGCATAGGACGATCCAGGTACCGGTTGGAGAAGAATGTGTAATGTAGCCGGGCCGGGTACAACTTGGGAACTTGACTATGCTGGATTGGGCAATTTTGAAGGTGAAAAGAGGAATCACTGACTAAATCTATGCTGCGAAAGTTGGTTTTTCTTGTTACTTGATCAAGATCAACCCCATGTTTGAAACGAAAATCCCCCGGACTCTCTAGACTTTTTCGCTTTTGGAATTCCCCTTACTTGATTTAAACTTGGTAGGGCTGGGGGGAAATGGTGACATGATGAACTTAATGAGCAATTGCGGCATTTTTCATGAGGATTTGGTTCCTTGTGGTATATTTTCATGACACATCGCATTCCACGATGTTCGACGTAAATCACCTCATTATGCATAGAAAACATCATTATACTCATTACTGGCAAGTACTATGGAGACTACGGAGGCCACGGAGTACACACGTGTACAGAAAGAAATTCTAAGCTTGGGGCTTGGGAAAGTAATGTGATCAACTCAGGTGATCCGGTTCAAATCAGTAGTTCGTAATTGACTTCCCCTTTCGATCTCTATCTTTTTTTTTGTCTCCGCCACATTCTTATCTATGTGCTTTTTTTAGCCCATGTCTTTGTTTTTCAAGGCGGGAGGTTTCATAAAATTGGGGTGGAATTGGGTGCTGATGATGCTGTCATTCAGGTACTATCCGTCCTGTAGTATTTTTTTTCTGCACCGAGCGGAAATAGATCGATCTAGGGGGAAAATTGAGTGATTAGTTCTCTGGATATGATTGAGGCAATTCTTTTCTATTTTTTCCTCTTTTTCCTCTTTTTTTCTGTCTTTCTCTATTTTCGGCCCGCATGACGCAGCGGGATTTTTCCCAGTCGGCTTTACACCTCGGAAGGAGGGGCGTTTACCGCCAATCATCGGTGGCGCCTATCGCCGGGACTTAGTCATGAGGGGCATTGACCAGTGGAGCTCAAGTCTAAACTGCGGATCGAAGGCTTCGAGACCGTTCAGAACTGACGCCTAGCATCGGCTTGCATTGGGAGGCATTTGGGAATATTCTTTTTTGGAATTTTTATTAATTAGATTTTCATTTATTTTCTTGATTTATTTTCGAGGTTTTTTTCTTTTTTTTCTTTTAGGGTGTTTGCTACCAAGGATTCGGTTGGTTATTTAAAGCAGTCATTCCCCGGATTTCTTAGCTTCCCATATCTCTTAAGAAACAAGCTACTTTAGATCCCAATCTCAGATCTACTTGTACTATACACACGTTCATGGCCACAGTAAGTCACCCCTTGCCTGTTATCTTTACGTGAAACTTTGGTTATCTCCATTTTCCACCGGTCCGGTTTCCCGTCCACACACCTTCCCTTCCACTTGGAATGGAAAACGTTCCAGTCGCAACTTATGCAGCTGCAACCCGATAAGCTCACATTCTTCAAATGTTTCCCTTATCTCCCCACGTGCCTCATAGACTTTTGACCTCGTCTAACTCTTTTACTTCTACCCAGCGTTCTGCTCGTTCTTCCATCTAGAGTCCTCAGAACCCCCCGCACATCATGTCTTCACCAATCCCCTCCACCCCACCATCGGAGGTCTCCAATGGCACCTCCCTGCCTTCCCGACCAGTTCCTAAGCTCTTCGGGAGTCAAGACGGGAGCTCTGGCACTGGCACCCCCATCGGTTTCCAACGATTCCCTCACAACAAGCACCTTGACCATGCCGTCGGGGCTGCTTTGCGGCAACCGTCTCCGCAGCCCACTCACTTGGGTGTCCCCGGTACCCCTCACCGTGTACTATCAGAGGAGGACCCGGGTTACATTGCGGCCACTTTTGAAGGCAAACAGAAACAGATGGAGCAAGGTAAGCATACAATTCAACTGAATTTCTGTCCATCCTATATCCGATGCACCATAGGTCTAATCTCCATATAGTCATGGATCAATTAGAGGAGAAGGGTTTCTTCCCCGCCGATTTCGTCACTTCCGAAACTACTTGGTTCTACAACTCGCTGGGTATCGATGATACCTACTTCCAGACCGAGACCGTCGATGCCATTGTGACCCAGATCCTCTCTCTCTATGCCGCCAAGGTCGCCGCCTACGCTCGTGATGACAAGCAGCTAGAGATCCGCTTGGACAAGGAGGCCGAAGATCACGCCGTTTACATTGATACCAGCAAACCCGGTGTCTCCTCCGTCGACGGTCCCCACTACGAGCAGCGCATTGACGAGAAATACATCAACATCTCCAAGGGTGCCGAAAGCTACCGTGTGGAGACCTTCCGCTCACCCAGTGCTCTCCCCGGTAACAATGGACAGCAACTGCGTTGTTACTTTGTTTACAAGTGCCAATTCGCCAACCCTAACCCCTCACCGAACGAAACCGATATTGAGATTATTGGTGAGAAGCGTTTCCTCCAAAAGGCCACTCCCAACACCAAGGCCATCTATCAAGAAATCATCACCGCCGCTGTCGGCCGCACTGGTCCAGTGATTGAGATGTTTGAGATTGAAGGAAGCCGGGAGAAGCGTCTTGTCATTGCTTACCGTCAGGGTTCCGCAATGGGTCTTTTCAGCGCTCTCTCCGACCTGTACCACTACTACCGCCTTACTAGCTCCCGCAAGTACCTTGAGCACTTCTCCAACGGTATTACAATCGTTTCTCTATACCTGCGTCCCTCAGAGGGTGCTGAGATTACTGCCAAGTACCCCCCAATTGAGGCTGCTATTCACCAGATCATGAAGGAGGTCTCTCTTCTGTACTGTATCCCCCAGAACAGATTCCAAGCACACTTTGCCACTGGCCGCCTCAGTTTGCAGGAGACTATCTATGCTCACTGCGCGTGGGTGTTTGTCCAGCAGTTCTTGAACCGTCTCGGTTCGGAATACACTTCTCTATCCGCCCTTCTGGATCCCAACAACAGTGTTCACGCAGAATTGCTCTCCAAGATTAAGAAGCGTCTGCGTGCTGAAACATTTACTGCGGAATACATCTTTGAGATCATCAACAACTACCCCGAGTTGATCCACAAGTGCTACTTGGACTTTGCCAACACCCACTATGTGCAGACCCAGGGCCCCACTGGAGACGACTTCCTTCCCACCCTCAGCTACCTGCGTCTCCAGGTTGATGAGGTTCTGGACGGTCCCAAGCTCCGACAGCTGATCCGCAGCACTACCATGAACGAGCATGACGAGATGGTTATGCGATCTTTCACCGTGTTCAACGCATCCATCCTCAAGACCAACTTCTTCACTCCTACCAAGGTTGCCTTGAGTTTCCGTTTGAAGCCGGACTTCTTGCCAGAGCACGAGTACCCCCAGCCCCTCTATGGTATGTTCTTGGTCATTAGCTCTGAGTTCCGTGGTTTCCACCTGCGCTTCCGAGACATTGCCCGTGGAGGTATCCGTATCGTGAAGAGTCGCAACAAGGAAGCATATGGCATCAACGCTCGCTCGCTTTTCGACGAGAACTACAACCTGGCCAACACCCAGCAACGCAAGAACAAGGATATTCCAGAGGGTGGCGCCAAGGGTGTCATTCTCTTGGACGTGGCTCATCAAGACAAGGCGCGGGTCGCTTTTGAGAAGTACATTGACAGTGTCTTGGATCTGTTGTTGCCCCCGGTCAGCCCCGGTATCAAGGACCCCATCGTGGATCTGCATGGAAAGGATGAGATTCTCTTCATGGGCCCTGACGAGAACACCGCCGAGCTTGTTGACTGGGCCACCGAGCACGCTCGTGCCCGTGGCGCTCCTTGGTGGAAGTCTTTCTTCACTGGCAAGAGCCCCAAGCTTGGTGGTATTCCCCACGACGCCTACGGAATGACTACCCTCTCAGTTCGCCAGTACATTCTTGGAATCTACCGCAAGCTCAACATCGATCCTTCCACCATGCTCAAGCTGCAGACTGGTGGTCCCGATGGTGATCTTGGATCCAACGAGATCTTGCTCTCTAACGAGAAGTACGGTGCGATCGTTGATGGATCCGGTGTCATTGTCGACACAGAGGGTCTTAACCACCAGGAGCTGATCCGTCTCGCCAAGAAGCGTGCGATGATCTCCGAGTTTGATGTTTCCCTTCTTTCTCCCGTGGGATACCGAGTTCTAATTGATGACAAGAATGTCAAGCTCCCAAGTGGCGAGATTGTTCACAACGGTACCAACTTCCGAAACACATTCCATTTGCGTTCGGAGGAGAAGTTTGACGTCTTCGTTCCTTGCGGTGGTCGTCCCGAGTCTATCGACCTGTCTACCGTCGGCAAGCTGATCAAGGATAGCAAGTGTGTCGTTCCTTACATTGTCGAGGGTGCCAACCTGTTCATCACCCAGGACAGCAAGCTGCGCCTTGAGAAGGCCAGCTGCATTCTGTTCAAGGATGCCTCCGCCAACAAGGGTGGTGTGACTTCCTCATCCCTGGAGGTTCTTGCCTCCTTGTCCTTCGATGACCCAGAGTTCGTCGCCAACATGTGCGTTGGTGAGGATGGTACCGTTCCCGAGTTCTACCAGGCATATGTCAAGCAGGTGCAGGAGATCATCAAGGAGAACGCCACTCTCGAGTTCGAGGCTATTTGGCGCGAACACGAGCAGACTGGTGTGCTGCGCAGTGTTTTGAGTGATCGTTTGAGTTTGGCTATTACCAAGCTTGACGAGGAACTCCAACATACCGAGCTTTGGGACAACATTGCCCTCCGTGAATCGGTTCTCGGCGATGCCTTGCCTCAGTTGCTGCTGAACAAGATTGGCCTCAAGACCATCTTGGAACGGGTTCCCGAAAACTACCTGCGTGCCATCTTTGGTAGCCACCTGGCCAGCCGATTTGTGTACCAGTATGGTAACCACCCAAGCCAGTTCTCGTTCTTCGATTAGTATGTTTACTTTCCCCCTTTCCACCTCTCCTAACATGTACTAACAAATCATCACAGCATGACCAAGCGCTTGCAAAAGATCCAACAGATCCAGTCCTAAAGATTTGCAGATCACGGATGTTTTTGGCTTCTTAATGTTTTATTTGTTTCACTTGTTTCCCCTCCCCAGCT
Source organism: Penicillium verhagenii (assembly GCF_028828195.1). Lineage (NCBI taxonomy): Eukaryota > Fungi > Ascomycota > Eurotiomycetes > Eurotiales > Aspergillaceae > Penicillium > Penicillium verhagenii. The sequence continues at coordinate 1,455,615 of NW_026643169.1, forward strand.
TTGATTCCCGATACCTTCCTTATGTAGTTACTACGGTTTTGGTCAAACAAAAGAATTACTATAACTTAATACGAAGACAGTCAATAGACTCTGTCTCTATGATGAACATATGGTTTGCAAGATTTTTCTTTTGAGTCCAGATAGTTAAAATTGAGCACCTGATTGACCTGTTGTCCTTAATAGAAGTGAAAGAATGGATGCGCCTGGCATGCTCATCAAACATTTGCCTGAAATTCGCTGAAACTCGTAATCGCAATGCAAGAATGCACTGGCGTTGTCATAAAACATAACCATGTCGTCAATATATCATCCATATATGTCCCTTCAACTGCTCCATTCTCCCCCGAGCACTCCTTCGATACATATTCCTGTTCCACAGATAAAGTTCATTATCGGTGTATCATCAAACGTATGTATGTATATCGAGCAATTCGCTCACTTTGACCTCATCCGAGGTTCACTCTTTGCAGACTCCGCCAGAATAAGAACAAGACTTGTTGCCTAGAACATAGACAAAGCATAGATTAGTATCATGACAACAACAACAACAACAACAACAACAACAACAACAACAACAACAACAACAACAACAACAACAACAACAACAACAACAAAAGAACCCCACGGTCCTATTCCCTGTTCTCAAACTCACCAGTAGTAAATCCACACCCTCCGCCACCTCCACCTCCCACCTCGGCATCGACCCAGACATATTAGCATCCATGACCTTCTCCCGCCGCACATTAACAATCCGCTTCTCCCCCATCATAACAGCCGCATAGCTACTGCTCTGCTGAACAAGCTTCAGCTCCACCTTCGTACTAACGATCGCGCCCTCCGAGCGCGGTCTCGGCGACGACAACGAAGAAGTCGACGCCGGCGCCGGTTCCCCAGGCGGCTCAATCGCATCCAACAGATCCTGCAGCGAATGATTCGACAGCGACAGCGCCCGCATCCGCCGCACAGAATCATAAGAAGGAAGCGGACAATCCGGCAACCCAGCCTTATCATCATCGTCCGACGATTCGTCCTCGCTCTCGCTCGCACTCCCTCCACTACCTCCCCCGGCCCCACTCCCATTCCCGCTCGCCCCACTACTACTCTGCTGCGCGGCATCCTCCGCCACAACGCTCGCATACGGCGGCGGCGAGTGGTGATCCGGGTGCTCGTAGTGCGGCAGATTAGCGTGCGCATTCGCATTCGCGCCCACACTCCTCCCACTCCCCGCAATCGGGTCCTGCCCCGGCCGCCGCGCACTACTAGCCCTCGCCGTCCGATGCTCGCCGCGCCGACTGTACGGACTACCCAGCGACATGCTGCGATGGTGGGCTGGCCGGCCGTGCCGGGCTTGGTTGAGGTTGCGATTCATCTCCGCGATCTCCTCGCGGTCCCACACCCCGCGCAGCAGCGCGTTCTCAAACTTCACCCCCATCCGCATCCCAATGCCCCACCGCACCTCGGAATGAAGCAGGTCCTCGCCTGCCCCGCCCGCCCGCCGAATCACCCACCGACCCTTCCACCAGATCCGGCGTAGCTCGAGCAGGGCGCGTCCGTTTGGATTGCGGATCTCGCGCAGCTGCGTGTTGCTCCAGAAGCGGGCGACGACGTTGAAGAGGAGGACGTGGCGTCGCGGGCTGGAGGGGTCTTCGTGTGTGCGGAGTTGCACTACGCTGAATTCGCGGCCTGTGCTCGGGTGCTCGCGGAGGATGCGCAGTGTTGTTGGCGTGTTGGTTAGTCTGTCTGGGGCTGGGGCGAGGAGGTGTGAGCGCCGGAGCGCGATGGGGTGGTCGGGGGCTTGGAGTGGGTTTGGCATTGTCGCATTGCCTTTTTGGTTTTTGGGGGGCTTTGCTGGCTAGTTTCCCGAGGTCCAGGAGGACCGTTTGGTTTGCGTGGGTTGTGGGATGCCCGGGACCCAGGGTACCCAGGTATGTATATGCTTGTGGTGAGAAGGGGAGGGTGGGGGAGGAATGTAGGAAAGAATGAAATAAGAGGAGGGGGGGGCTTGGGACTATTTTCTTCTCGGTGCGTTCTCTCTCTCCTTTTTTTGGGCTAATTTTCTTTTGGCGCACATGTGCTGCGTTTACGATGGGCTAAGTAGCTATGGCGTGGTGCGGAGAGGTTCGAGCATCCACGCCGGCGCGGGGTGGAAGAGGGGCTTGTAACCTGCCAAGAGTCGACTATCGGGCTTGTTACTGGAGGAGATTAATGGCGCGTGCCTAGGCAGCCACAATCTGAGGCGGTGCTACTTGCTATCTTTTTGAACTGGATCTTGGCAGGTCCGTACGAATGATATCACGGATGCCACGCTGGTGACAGGTTTATACACTTGTCGGATATACTTGGAAGTGTCCCACTTATTCAAAGTCCAACCTTGGAAAGTGGAATCGTAACGGCTCGGTAATGCCGTACTTCCGCCTATAGTAGAGTGGACACTGTGAACACGCGCTAATCTAATAATACACTCTGTACCTTACATGTAACGAAACGGGGGGATTTCTGACTGTTGTAAATTTCCTTTTTCGGATTACTGCTCCGCCTCTTACCGCTTTTGCTCGCTGAGTACATCTGAGCACGGACTTCAGCTCTACAGTAGGATTCGAAAACAGTTTACCCTTTCGGACCGACGGCCTCTCATTGGGAAACTTGGTCCATGTCTAAACGTTCCAGCCAGCTACTATACCAGGGGACTTTCCCTAGCCGAACTCGGTTTGGTGCGCTGGGAAAGAAAGCCTGTATGTCTATGTAAGGGGTAATATGTTTTCGAATACTACCGTATGGTTACTCAGAGTCCGTATGTCTTGAACTGCGCACTGTGCGGTGCCCTTTGGTTGTATAAAAGCCTGTGAAGATCTCACGTATCAAGGTTAAGATGAGGAGTATGCCTTTCAAATGGATTATCAATATCAAGGAAAGGTATAGTCGACTGTGACGAGTTTGGGACCGTCAATGGCTGAGAATGTGGTTCTCATGACTGGTTTATGGGGTAGATGTGATTGGCATAGGCAGGGTATTTGTTTTTTGTATTCTTGAGTGCTTAAATAAGGGCAACTGCTGGTTCACCCATCTTCACCCTAGTGCTAGCGTCAGATAACAACTTGACCACACGCTCATGGCCCTTTGCTGCTGCCCGAAAGAGTGGAGTAACTCCATTTGAGTCCTTTGAATCGATATCTACCTGCCCAGTCTGAAGAAGCAAATTGACAACAGGATGATAACCACGTTTTGCTGCCCAGGAGAGTGGAGTTCGTTGTTTTGAGTCTTTTGAATCGATATCCACCTGCCCAGTCTGAAGAAGCAGCTTCACCACGGCCTCATGACCATGTTGTGCTGCCCGGGAGAGTGGAGTTCGTTGATCCAAGTCTTTTGAATCAATATCCACCTGCCCGGTCTGAAGAAGTAACTTGACCACAGCCTCATGACCCCTTTCTGCTGCCCAGGATAGTGGAGTTCGTTCATATAAGTCCTTAGAATCAATATCTACCTGCCCAGTCTGAAGAAGCAACTTGACCACAGACCCAGAACCCGTTCTGGCTGCCCAGGAGAGTGGAGTCTGTTGATGTGAGTCCTTAGAATCAATATCCACCTGCCCAGTCTGAAGAAGTAACTTAACCACAGCCTCAGAACCTGCGCTTGCTGCCCAGGAGAGTGGAGTCTGTTGATCTGAGTCCTTAGAATTAACATCCACCTGCCTGGTCTGAAGAAGTAATTTGACCACAGCCTCATGACCATATCCTGCTGCCCAGGAGAGTGGAGTTTGTTGATTCTCATTCTTTGAATCAATATCCACCTGCCCGGTCTGAAGAAGTAACTTGACTATAGCCTCATAACCATGCCTTGCTGCCCAGGAGAGTGGAGTTCGTTGATATGAGTCCTTAGAATCAACATCCACCTGCCCGGTTTGAAAAAGCAACTTGACCACAGTCTCATGACCATGTCTTGCTGCCCAGGAGAGTGGAGTCTGTTGATAAAAGTCCTTTGAATCAATATCCACCTGCCCTGTTTGAAAAAGCAACTTGACCACAGCCTCATGACCATTTCCTGCTGCCCAGGAGAGTGGAGTTCGTTGATCCTCGTCCTTAGAATCAATATCCACCTGCCCTGTTTGAAAAAGCAACTTGACCACAGCCTCATGACCATTTCCTGCTGCCCAGGAGAGTGGAGTTCGTTGATCCTCGTCCTTAGAATCAATATCCACCTGCCCTGTTTGAAAAAGCAACTTGACCATAGCCTCATGACCATTTCTTGCTGCCCAGGAGAGTGGAGTTCGTTGATCCTCGTCCTTAGAATCAATATCCACCTGCCCAGTCTGAAGAAGCAACTTGACCACACCCTCATGACCCTGTCTTGCTGCCCAGGAGAGTGGAGTTCGTCCATATGCAGAGTCCTTTGAAGAAATATCTGTTTCCTCAGAGCCAAGCAGCAATTCAACAACTCCTTCTAATCCAAGGCAAGATGCGACGATCAACGGTGAAGGATCTTTTGGACAAGAAATCCACACCTGTTCCCAATGCTCATAAACCCTTCTACCTCCTGTAGTCCATGGAGAACAGAGAAGGGCTCCCAACTCTGTGAGTTTATCTCCTTTATAGGAACAAGATTCACGCAAATGAACCATCCAGTATTCCACGGAGTAATCCCAAAAGTCTTTTTGGCTTGTTTCTGAATGCGTAAAGAGGACCCAAATGCATACTTCCGCAAGTACTTTGCTTGATTCCATTGGTTCAAGGGAGTGTTGCCAGGTATGGAATGCCGAGATGCTGCCCGAAGATGGAGTGTGAACTAGAAATTCCTTGACTGTCTGGTGGAGGAGGTACACCTTCCCCTCAATAATGACTAGAAGAAGCCCACAGAGGTCCCTTATTGTATCCTTGAATCGTTCAACGATTTCTATGTCATCTTTGACCTCGTCAGCAGGTTGGTCAACTTTCTGTACGGCTGAGGCGAGTGATAATTCCTCCACGAGAAGTGGACGTTTGGCAGCTAGGATGATGTGAAGAAGCCTTCTCGCCTTGATATGGTTTGGGCTCCGATTCAATATTTTGCTGTAAGCGTCATTCACGCTAGTTGGTATTTCAGCACCCATTGTTCGGCGGACATTTCCTTTGGTAAAGCCAGGGGTCTTCTCTATGTATTCCATAGTAAGAGTCACCCAGAGATAGGTTCGATGTTGTATACTAGTCAGCTGCTCCTGCAGGAATGTATGCTCGCTTGGCTCAAGTGATTTGCGGTCGGCAAGCTCACAAACCCGACTTGCGACCACGAGATCTATCTCCCGTGAGATTTTATCGACTTCCACTTCATTCTCAGCATTCAAATGAATCGCGGGAGTTTCTCTCTCGAGATTCTGGAAGGCGCTGCGTATGTGGCCATATGGTCGACTTGTCATCAAAAATTTGATATTGTGGCCTTGACTGTTGTTCAAGTAGAATCTCGTCACTTCCTCAATGAGTTGAGATCGATCGGCATCTTGGCACTCATCCAAGGCATCAACCACAAAGATGATCTCGCCGGCTTGTGGATTGGAGGAGGCACTTATAAGGATGTTCCATAAATCTCTGAAAGATTCGATCAGTTTATCCCCATCTGTTTCGAACTTGTCCAGTGCAGATTGTGGTAGAAGGCTTGGCTGGGCCATGAGAACTTGGCGTAATAGGCTGCAGAGGGCACTCGTAGAGCTCCTTTGGTCATCGAAATCATCCTTGAAGAAAAAATAGCAAACAGTTCTTCCTCTGGGCTTTGGAAGCACTTCATCAACCAAATATTTAGCCAGAACCGATTTTCCACATCCGGGGTCTGCCGAAACCCATAAGAGACCTGCCTCTGGGCTCTCGTTCCATTTTCGAAAACGAGGGTGGCTGGTAAACCATTCACAAGTCTCAGGCACGCGTGGGCTGTTTCTGTCCTTTCTATCTCGGTACGGACAAGTATAGAGACGCTGGAAAAATCCCTTCAGCGTCTGATTTCGCTTCGATGTCGTTTGCCAGATTTGGTGTCTTTCCAAGGCACTTTGGAGCTCCCCTTCCCGCCTTTCTCTTTCCGACTTCAACTCGTCTGCTTCAATCAGGGAGATAAATTTCCTAGCTTCATTTTCAAGGTCTTGCATGTCTTTGAGTAATGAATCCCAGGGGTCTCTTTTCAGCATACCCCTTGAAAACTGAACGAATGAATTCTTTTGAAGGTAGCACAGCGCCCGGGCCTGAAATTCCAATAGTTTGCAGCACAGAGAAGTCAATGTCTCCTCGAACTTTTCAATGAAATCGTCCGAGGTCTCATTCAAGTGTAAGTAAAGATCATCCATTTTGTGGATACGGAGAATTATTGCAGATGTTTTGTCTAAACCCTGCAGAAGGACCTCTCGTTGTTCGACGGCTTGGATGAAGAGCTAACGAGGGTTGACTTAGTATGTGATCACGGCAGAGTTTGGCAGAACCTTTGCCTTACCAAGAGGCTGACTGTCATGGCCGCACATGCTATTGCAGCCGGAGGACTTGCGGTCGCTGCAGTATTGATCACATCTTTCACCACCAAAATATTCCTCATCACCTTGGTGACTTTGTCTCGAACGGAGACATTTTGATCACCAATCATCCACTCCTTCTCCTTCAGCTCGCTTGTTTGAACCTCAAGAAAGCTGCAAAGCTTCTTGTAGCCATCTCCCCCGCTTAGCTGAATATTCAATCCCCAATCCTTGAGGATCTGGGTGGCTTCCTGGAGGAGCTCTTCTCTCTTTTTGTCTTTCCTTAAATCCTTCTCTGCTCGTTCCCAAAGATTGTCGTGCGTCACGGGTGGAGTAGGCACTGATTTCGGTCTCGATAGCGTTGGCTCCGAGATTGTCGGCTGACCGTCTTCCTGGAGGAGCTCTTCTCCCTTTTTGTCTTTCCTTAAATCCTTCTCTGCTCGTTCCCACAGATTGTCGTGCGTCACGGATGGAGTAGGCACTGAGTTCGGTCTCGATAGCGTTGGCTCCGAGGTTGTCGGCTGACCGTCTTCCTTGCTTGTCGAGGACACTGTCGAAGATAGATTCGGTCGAGCCTTTCTTCTCTTGGCCGAGTTCCTGAAAGGCAGTCGCAAACATAAAGGCATCGTGCGGAGGTGTATCCAGAGTTGAGAAGTCCCGGTTTCAGTCGCATCTCAAGATATGCCGGGGGTGAGGGGACAGCTGAGGCTAAGCGACTGGCTGATTGATTCATGAATGCCTAAGCGCCCCAGCCACATCGGCCCAACATGTGAGCGGGGAATTTCAACCTCCTATCACAGTTGCTGCCGAAGCCTACCCGCCTTACTCGATAATATCAATTGTTTGCTCGCCGGGTGCTTAACAGATGCCAAGCTTGGAAGGACTTGACCAATCAATCCCATCCTACCCCAGCGTGATCGTACTGTTCATATTTAATCCACATGGTACTGTGGGGGCAGTAAACAATAATGGCGTCATGGTTTTTTGGAGGAAAAATTCCATTGCTGCGCCCACAAATCTTCAACTCAATAGTTCATCACCTGACATTGAGCTTGACGGAGTATAGGATTTTTTCTAGAGCTAACATAATCCACAACTTACAAGCGACCGGGCCAAGCGAGCGGCTAAGGTTTCTACTCCGAGCTCCGTACACTCCGAATGCTGAAAGACGCCAAAACAACAATTTATTAATAGAATAAGCTATTTCGGAAAAATTTAGCACGTACACATACGTATTTTTTTTAAAAGTGTTACGTGATCAGTTTTGGTTCTAGAAGCATTGTCCCTGAACTAAGCCCTGAACTAAGCCCTGAATTGGCAATGAAGAATCTTGCTAAGAGATCTGTGGCATAGTGGCTGAAGTTTACTATGTACAAGTTTCAATGGAAACCGGTACATGACATCTGGACACTGTGGAATATTTGAGCTTGCGAGATCGACACGGGAAATGCCCGGTTTCCAATCCAATATTTGGGTTCAAGAGTTGATATATCGGAAAGAGATCAACACTTAGAAGTGACATGATACGGTGCTTGGATTTCCTAGTTTTCAGGCTATATTTAAATTTAATATAGGGAAAGGATGGACTCGTATGTTCCGTAGTATTGCTCTAGGCCCATGGGATGATTGGTGGGGGCAAGTGCCACACAATGAAACACCAAAATTGGCCACGCAAAACAGGTCCGAGTCCCCAAGTTCTTTCGTATTGGCTCAAGGACACTGTCAGGGGAAGCTTGATTCCATTTTTTATGAACATAACTTTTGCATAAGCCGAGGTTCTCTTTGATCTTCACACAACTTGAGAGTATTATACAAAAGTAATATATACCTGTCACATGTGCAACCTCCTTTGTCAGCCATTAAATCATCTCTCTCTCGCCTCTAATTACTTTAGCCACGGTATAACCATGGGTACAAAGCCAGGAACACCCTAAAAAAGACGGTGAAAAAGAGTTAAAAAGGCTGGAAAATTACCGAAAAAGGAAAGATGAAAAAAAAAAAATGAAAAAAGCCAATGAAAATAAGAAAACGCCCAGTCATGCGAAGAAAGCGCCACGGGGTTTGACTGACGCGTTCGCCCATGACTTCAACCTGCATAGTAGGTGGGTCTTAAACAAAATCCGACGGTCCTGCTGGGCTCGCTGGGCTCTGGACTTCAATTAAATAACAGCTTTTCCCCACTTAGCCCCTTTTTTATGAAGTTTGTTTCTTTCTTCCCTCCTCCTCTCCAGGATATGAAGTTGACTCGTTTGTGGGGTTTTGCTCTTTGTGGCTGCATTTCAATCACTCCTCAGTCTGTCTTGATCATTTGATATTCGACACTTACTTCTTATACGTGAGAAAAAGGCCCCTTGCAGCGAACACGTTTTTTTTCTGGTCCTCTATTCGGGTTTACCCCAGACATTCAAATTTTCCCGCGGTTATCCGCAGAACAAACCCAGTCAAACTTAAACCATGTCCGAATTATCCGACTCCCAGGAAAACCCCTCACCTCATCAACCCTCAATAGACTCAACAGAAGACGACAAGGCAAAGACAAATAACCCCGAGCTTCCCCAGGCCGTCGTCCGCGACTCCGTCAGTGAACAACCAAGCGTCTCCTCATTCGGTCAACGTTGGAAATCCATCAGAGAACGCAGCGCCACAATAGCCGAGCGACTGGGCCGGTCCCATGAACGAAACGAAGATGGCCTAGAGGGCGCCGGCTTCTCAACAGAATACTTTGGCGCCACAGACGACCTCCGAAGCTTTGCCGCGCGCCAGGCCAACGACGAGGAGGAACGCTTGCACAACAATGATCATGACGCTCAGGCTCAGCTCTTGGTTCGCCATCTCGGATTGCCCGGCAATCGTCATCGACGAAATGAATCCTCCGAATTCCCCTCGGGCACTACCACGCCCGGCGATTTGAGTGAACACGCCCCGCTGAACGGGAGTGTCCTATCGCAATTGCTGCGCGTCTACGCCAATAATATGGAAAATGCGAGCAGAATGAGCGTTGCCACTACCTCATTTGACACGGACCCGGACACGGAGACTATTCCGTCCAAAACGCCTGGAACGACTACCCCCGGTGGCATCAGCACTCCCGGTGGGACGCCGCCGCTTGGTGGAAAGAAGGAGAAGGTGAAGTGGTACAATAACGGGGAAGCGAGCGAAGCGGGCAGCAAGAATGCAAGCAAATTCAATCTGCCGTTGAAGGTTCCGGCTAAGAAGAAGAGGGAGTCTAATCATGCCTATACCTCTTCGCTTATCTCGGCATCCATGGGAATGGGCCGGATTGGTGTGCCTGGGGCCGAGGGCCCGGCTCCGATGAATCCGAAGGAAAGGAAGAAGCAGAAGCGGAAGAGCCAGAAGAATGTTAAGCTTACCGTGCATATTGCGGCTATCTTGGCGCGACAGCAGTATATTATGCAGCTGTGTCGTGCCCTGATGAAGTACGGCGCGCCGACGCATCGTTTGGAGGAGTATATGATGATGACTTCAAATGTGTTGGAAGTCAATGCTCAATTCATGTACATTCCGGGTTGTATGTTCATGTCCTTTGACGACCCGCTTACTCGCACCGCCGAGGTAAAGATCATTCGCGTCATTCAGGGACTGGATCTCTCTCGCTTGGCCGAGACGCACAATGTCTACAAGAACGTCGTGCACGATATTGTCAGCGTCGAGCAAGCTACACAAGACCTTGACGAGGTCATGCAGCGGAAGCCACGATACGGACGCTGGACGAAAGTCTTGCTTACCGGGCTGGCTAGCGTTGCTGTTGGTCCTTACTCCTTCTCTGCCCGTCCTATCGACCTTCCGATTATTTTCTTTCTGGGTTGTCTGGTCGGCTTTATGCAACACATTCTAGCCCCCTCATCAGCTACCTATTCCAACGTGCTCGAGGTATCAGCCGCCATTCTGACCTCGTTCCTTGCGCGCGCATTCGGAAGTATCCAACACAAAGGCGAGCGTGTCTTCTGTTTCTCGGCCATGGCTGAATCATCCATTGCTATGCTTTTACCCGGTTTCGCTGTGCTGAGTAGTAGTCTGGAACTCCAGTCGCACCAGATGAACGCCGGTTCAATCCGCATGGTCTTCACAATCATTTACTCCCTGTTCCTGGGATACGGTGTTACGGTTGGTACCACTATCTACGGATTAATGGACAGCAATGCCACAGACCAGGAGACTTGTACCGGCGCCGTCGATGACTGGGGCAACGAGTACATCCAACACTTCCCCTTCGTTGCGCTGTTCTGTTTGTTCGCCGCTCTACTCAACCAGGCCAAGCCGAAACAGCTACCTGTTACAGTCTTCTTAGGCGTCTGTGGCTATGTGGCCAATTACTTCAGTACGAAGAAGCTCGGCTCTAACCAGGTGGCTAATACGGTCGGCGCCTTCACGATTGGTCTGCTGGCCAATTTGTACAGTCGTCTGTGGCACGGCCATGCTGCTGCTGCTATCATCCCGGGTATCTTTACTCTGGTGCCCTCTGGTCTAGCATCTTCCGGATCCATCATTTCCGGTTTGCAGTATGCCGAGGAGGTCGCGAATGGAACTGTCTCCTCCACTTCGAGTGCCACTAATGAGAGCTCGCTTACGTCATTGGGCTATGGAATGATCCAAACGGCTATCGGTATTTCCGTTGGTCTTTTCGTCGCTGCACTGATTGTGTATCCGCACGGAAAGAAGCGCAGTGCCATTTTCAGTCTGTAATGGCTGTTTTCTATGAACTTGTCATGAAATCTTCGAAATCTTGTTTTTATTTTGTTTACATATCTGTACAGACTAGACGCCATTTTGTCCTTGCATCTCTTCTCTTCTTATCGACTGTTTGGTTTTTTTCTAGCGAGCATTCATACATTTATTCCAAGGTTGTCAGCTCTGATATCACGTTTCGGCATATACCATATATCCACTTGTTTCAATTTATCTGATCTTACATTCCTGTGTTCCACTGTTTGAAGCTCCGACTTGATATGATTGAGGGCATCGCAATCACTGGCGCCCTGAGCGCAAAGATTGCAGTTAGGGTAATCTTGGATACGCATGGTCTATATACTAGATATCAGTGTTATAGTAGTTCCAGAATAGCGAGGATACTGACTACTAAAGGCTCCATCTTCAAATAAGTAGTCTCAGTCCAAGTTGATATTCACACAATCCACTTGTCCTTCGCGGCATATAATCCTACGAAGGACGTCCTTGTTTTTAAATAATGAACAGCCATCTCTCGAGATGTCTGCAAGACTAATTTGAGAAGATGACGCCGCATCATCGCACGAGCAACCGTTCTCTCAGCCAAAGGTATAATTTTGTCCCTGACGTATCCGGAGGCAATCGAGAAGTTCGGTCTTCTGTTACGCATACTCTTGGCACTGGAGCCGAAGCACACTACGCCACAAGCACCTTGAAAGGCTGGCAGAGTGATGTGTGGTCGAAGGTCTAGATTGATAGGAAGTAGGAGTCTAAACTAACAACTCTTTCGTAACGAGCAGAAGATTACTATATTTATAAACAAGTTAATCCGCCCATACACTATCATGCACAAAATTACGTGAACAACACATATATATTATTAAGTGGTAATCTCGATCTTCTCAACCATAGCGTATAAATCATCCAAACTGGGGCGCTCTTCGGGCTTACTGCGCGTGCAAGCTTCCACAACAGCAGCAAGAGGAGGTGGGACAAACCATTCCACCGCCATCGTTATCGGTACGTTTCCGTATATCATGCCTTTTATAAGATAGCCGAGGTCATAGATGTCCGATTTCTCAGTCCAGCCAGCGTCCAACACCGGCTCGCGAGAAACCTCAGGAGCCAGACGATTTCCCCAACGTCCCTCGAGATCGCAGATAAGCACACGGGATGTATCAGCGGAGAAAACAATGTTGTCGATGCGAAGGTCACGATGAATAATCCCAAGGGAATGAAGTTTCTTCATTCCGGATATTATCTGCAAAAGCCAGTCTTTGTATACAGTAAGGGGATAAATGTACCCTAAGATGTATCTGGACTTGAATTTTTCGAAAACCAGCTTCCCCTCTGGCGACTTTCCCAGTAACTGAATAATGTGGGATGATTTTGGGACTCCCGGACAAGATCCACCTTGGCATTCTAGTAGATTGCTGATTTCACTCTTATATTTACCTTTCTTGATAAAGTATTTGCTGGAATCGACTTCAATAATCGGGAGCGCGGTAAGAATTGTATCAAGTTCTTCGGAATCATCATCAAGCTCCGGAAGCGGTGGTGTATTCATAAGGGGGCGTACTTGGTCACCAATGATTTCATGATCGCCGATGTTGACTGAGTCGGGAAAATTTTGTTGTAGGCGAAGAATATCACCAGAGATAGTGCCGGGAATATCAGCCAGCCGGATGCATTGGTGCTCATACCAATACGTATAGCAGAACACACCGTCAATCAATCCCAAACTGAGGTCGATTAAACGTCGGTCACCAGCAGAACCCAAGTCAGACCACGCTTTTTTCCCTTCGTAATCAGCCCTCAGTCGCTGAATTTCCTGCATAAAAGGATCGTTGGATGATTGATTCATCCTTGGCTGCTGATATGGGGGCGCTGATATAGGGGCTTTGAAGTAATCTCGAGACGAGGGGCTCAAGTCCTTGCTCGCCAGAAATTATTTGCGGCAGTGACAAAAACAAAGAGGAAATGTAAAGGTTGGTGGCATCCAGCTCAAGGTTTTATATACTAAGAGAAATCACTCAAAGTATTAAGGAGAGTGGGCTGGGGCTTTGAGCTTTGCACCTGTACAGCTACCTAATAAATAATGCATGACATGTAATATATCATACCAACCTATCAAGTTGTGTATTTCTTCGGTGATGCATATTCTAGCAAAATTGTTACTGCAGATTGACGGAGAGTGCTCGAGCCCAAACGGAAAAATGCGACTTTTAGCGCCGGGCATCCACCGGCCTTCATCCGAAGTCATGTCACTTGACAGATGTCAGATTATCACTCAACTTTTCCTACGAACTGGAATTGCTATGTCAATCAGGCTTAGAAATTAGGCACAAGTACTAACCGGCCCCTTACATAAATTACCATTTATAACGGACCCCTACGCTCCGAGAAAAGGTTAGCGGGGGGCCCGCTCAATTGTAAGCATGTCACATGTGCAGCGAAACATCCAGGCCTGAGGCGGTGTAGCGGTGAAAGACAGCCTCAGGGTGCCCAAGATTCTATTCCTGAGCAAGTTTTCCGGACCGAAACAGAGGCATTTTGTCCCCTATCCGTTGTGGATGCCATCATTCCAATATCTCTGATTGATACGTTGGATTTATTGTCACTACTCGCTCACCCGACATGAGCTCAGAACCATGTGGAGCGTGTAGCTGGACAGCTGAACGCCAAAGGGATTGTAACTACGATAGCTGCCTCAAACTGTTCTATGAAGCAGGCGATCGAGGTGTCTGGTCGTTGGGCTCAAATTTTATTTTGAAAGATCGAGGTTCTAGGCTTCCGACGTCTGAGGTACCAAATATCCAATTTGTGCAGGAACAGACGTCTATCCCTGTTCCCACTGTTATCGAATCTTGGAAGGAAGGCGATCACACCCTCATATTGATGCGACGAATCCCCGGCGAGCCCCTCAGCAAACCCTGGCCGAAGCTTTCGACGGATCAAAAAGAGAGAATAGCACAGCAGACTGCTGGGTACCTGCAACAACTTCGCAAGCTCCAGTCTGACAAGATCCAATCTCTTAGTGGCGGTCCGGTCTTTTCCAACTTTCTCTTCAAAAACAAAATTTCTCTGCTTCCCCATGGTCCTCTGGCATCTGATGATGAGCTCTGGAATGACATGGAACATGGGTTGAAAGATACGATACCCGAGGCAGCGCGAATACAACTTCGACATTGTATGCCATCGGCTACACCTTACACCTTTACACATGGTGACCTCACTAATGTTAATATCATGGTTGAGAACGGCTCCCTCAGTGGCATAATTGATTGGGAGATGTCTGGCTACCTTCCAGTGTGGTGGGAATATGTGTGCACCTCGGTCCCTGATAGTGAGGAGGACAGGGAGTGGAAGGCTTTGTTGCGAAAATATATGCCTGATCATACCGCTGCGCGTGAGTTCTGGCTGGACTATTATAATCTTTGCAGAGATCCAGACAGTGAACGAGCAATTAAGTTCATGGAGAAAGTAAGGAATGAGAGCTCTTAGGGAGATGTCTGACAGTGCTTGCTTCTTTAAGCTCGGTGGGACTCCTTAAGAGGTTTATACATGAGCAAACGATCACCCAATCAGTGATCAACTGGACTGTTCGGTGCCGAATCAACCGCCTTCCCTTCATCGATCGGACCCTTCGCTTGATTCTCCTCCTCCTTCTTATCTCCTTCCTTCTTTGGAGGACGACGAGTATTCTTATTCTCTAGTAGGAATGCCCCGATAAGAATCAAACAGGTAAAAACCAGACCCACTCGGAACGCCTCACGAATGGCCTCGTTGTATGCTGTGATAACTGCGCTCTTTTGATCTTCTCCTAGTGCCTCAATCAGCGCTGTAGCTCCACCATCGGTCACGAGACCGAGATCAAATCCCGGAAAGCCAGATAGTTTGCTGATAAGTTGACTATCCAACACATTCTGTGCTGCCGGAACGGAGATCGACCCGCCAATAAGCTGCGCGAAGAAACAGAGCGCGAGCGCAATAGGCACATCCTTGTCCGGTAGCACCACCTGTGCTGCAAGATTTGGTGTTTGAACAGTAGCTCCCATGCCAAAACCGAATAGGACTTGATAGCCAATCCACATTCCGCTACTCGAGTCCACCTCAAGCGTGGTGAGCATTCCGGCCCCAACAACCATGAGAATAGCGCCAACAAGACCGGCGTGCACGTAGTATCCAGTCTCTTCAACTGTGGCTCCGTAAAGAATAGATGAGACGAGTAATCCCAGCATCAAAGGAAGTAGTTTGATACCAGAAGTCACGGCAGAATCTTCCTTGACGGTTTGGAACCAAATTGGAAGATAGTAAACTTAAATTGCGGTTAGCTAAAAGTCCATGGCTAAAAGTCCATGGCACGTAAAAGAGACACAGAGAGAAAATGTGTGGGTGTACTTACTGTAGACATACATGCCAGCACCAATGAAAGTCATCTCCCACATTCCCGCCCAGATGCTGCGAATCTTGAAGATACGAGGAGGAATCGTTGCTCTCTTGGGAAAGAATATCTGGCTGAGAACGAAAGCCACAAACAATGCCGACATTATTGTCAATAAGACAATAATCCGACCACTATTCCACTGGACGGGCGTTAGCTTCTAGTTATGTTATAGTCAGGGATGCGAACTTACAGCATATTTCCCGCCTCCCCACTGCAATGCCAGGACCAAGCATACGAGACCAGGCACGAGTAATATACTGCCCAGGGGATCTAGTCCTTTCATCTTCTCCGAGAACGGGATGTTCGCCGTCTCCGGCTTGGGAATCTTCAAGAACAGTGCGACAATGGCCATGCACGCTCCACCAAAAGGAAGGTTGATATAGAAGCACCACCGCCATGTCACATGTGTGGTGAATGCACCACCAATCAAAGGGCCAAGGATAATTGCAAGCCCGAAGAACGCGCCTAGCGCACCTTGAACAAGTGGACGTTTCTTCAGAGGAACGGAGTACACGACAGTCGTAGCCTAGTGAATCGTGGTATTAGTCATGGAGGACCACAATGTCTGGAATCAATTTTGAACGCTTGAACTTACAGATCCAGCAAGAATGCCACCGGCACCGACTCCCGCAAATGCTCTTCCGACAATCAGTGCGGCCGAGCTTGGAGCAGCTCCGCAAATGGCAGACCCAACCTCAAAGGTAAGAATACTGAAAAAAAGAACGGCCTTGGGGGAGAAGAAGGTGTAGAGTTTTCCGTACGTGAGCTGGAAAGCTCCACACGTCATCATATACGCACTTCCGTACCAGCCGACATCGGGAAGAGAGTCAAATTCGTTCGTGATGGAGGGGATAGCCTGTTGATAATACATTAGATATGTTCAAATATCCCCAAAACACAACGCACACAGACGAAAATCCACATTGACATACAGTTGTGACGATGGTTCGGTCTAGAGCAACCAGCATCATACTCAGTAGACACGAGATGATCTTGACTCTTACGAGACGGGTCGCGAAGTGGCGTGTCCGATTGCGACGTACTGGCATCACGCTCATGGACAGTCGAGGTCTGTGATACTGAAGTTTCCATGGCGCTTCTGTCGTGGTCGTAGCTGTTGTGGAGGGTGTAGTTGGGTTGAATACAAGCGAGCTTGCTTTGCTATGAAGCACTGATGTGTAGAATTGCAAACTGGTCCATTATATAAAGTATCATGCATCGGAGTCGGCACTGGTTGACGGAGAAGTTAATGGAGTAAAGCCGTTGAAACAGGGAGGGCGATCACGGGTAGCGGGTTCTTAGACGGTGTTTAGAAAGAGCCGTCGTGGATGTTAAGTTAGGGCTTCTTTGACGGGATTTACTAATCGCCGACAAGACAACAAAGCTAACTAGCCGTCGATCGGGCCCATATGACGGGCATGGTGGATCCTCGTCAGGTACCGGATTGACTTAGGCATTCCTCATAGAAAACCCGATACAAAACCCGTATCTTGCAAGACTCAAAAATGCAGACTTTAACTTATTTGTTTTCATTCACTATCACTATTGGTGGCTTTTATTACACCCGTCGTACATACAAATACGGACTATCTGATAAGCGGCAGGAATGGCGCTAGCCGTGTTCGGAAGTAGTTCAATGTTAGCTAACTTACAAACGGATTACGAGTAAATTACACGCCCAATTACTAGCAAGATTAATGACTCAAGCGATAACATCCAATATGACAGTGGCGTCTTGATTCTGGTTCTTTTCTTAATGACATTGCATAAGTGCTAAGAAGCTAGCTAGCTCTAGGGTTTTACCCGGGATTCAGCGAGGAGGATCCGAGTCATCATAATTGGCTACTAGTAATAGTTGCACTGAGAGCATCTATATGTTGAGATGAGTGTTGTTTTCTTTTCCTGTATAGCTATAAAGAAACCTGTTTGTCCTTAAATCATAGCATCCGTTGCCAGATTCTGATCTCCCTGTCGAAATGCGCACGTTTTACCACGCCCCAAATCCCAGTTCATCGCCGACCAGTCCAGGTGGTCCATATCAATGTCATAGTATGTCGAATAGTCAGAAAATTCCATGTCAACAGCAGGATGCGTTGTTGCAGTGCCATGGGTAGTTGACTCTGGCGTTTGTATCGCCAACGCTTGCCGGATTGATGAAACCAGGGGCGGCGTCTCCAGTATCTGCCCTGACTCTCTGTATGCCATCTCACGGGCTTCCCATGCCCGGAGAATCATATTCGTCAAGAGTTTGAAGAAGCTGTCTGATACAGACAGGACCTCAAGCAGTGCTTGGTAGTTATCATTCATAACATTCCACGCCTGAGCAGCGTGGCTGCTCATTGATCGCCATTTCAAATACTGTATTATCTGAATATACCCTATGAACGGGAAGTAAGAATGCACCATCCAGATAAAGCCCTTAGTAAGGGGCGAAGTCATCAGTTTGGTGTTGCATTCAAGCATGCGAAGTGCATAAGAGAGAGCTGCTTCGCGCTGAGTCTCAGCCTGGTGCAAGGACGAGCCAGAATACTTAAAGTGGTGTTCCACTAAACGGTATTTCGCAATATTTCCTCGCGTGGTCCAGATTGTCATGAATTGAAGCGCATTTTCTGGGTCGGAGAATTTTAGGTACTTGTCTTCAATCATCTTCTCAAAACTGTCCATTTCGGTGCCTTCTGTGTTTTCCTTGGACTCTGTCGCCATAGACCTGAGACCTGGAGCAAAGAACGCGAGGTGGAATTTTGTGTGGCGAACGAAATCCGCAAGCTCACTTCGGCAAGCAACGAATATAACGTCGGTCGACTTCTTTTGGACCTGCGGAGGCTCCTTCATATCTTCTCGTAGATCCGAGTCATTTACTGCGAGTGGTATTCTGCAGTCCCACGTAGGAAGTAGCGATGTGGCGTGCAGGTCAGCCATTTCGCCAATTCGAGAATCGAAAAGCATGAGCGACCACCAAAGTCTACGGCCTGTTTCAGCCTCGAGCGGAGAGTATTTAACCAAGGTAGACTCGCTGTGGATACCCATGCGTTCACCAATACGAGTCACAGCGCCAAGCATAGAAGATAGCGATTGAGGAGCTGTAGTCGGTCTAACTGAAAACTAATACGGTTAGACAGAGACATTGTACATTTCAGAGCCAACTGTACTTACGAGATAGAGATATA
This sequence comes from Penicillium verhagenii, assembly GCF_028828195.1. NCBI lineage: Eukaryota > Fungi > Ascomycota > Eurotiomycetes > Eurotiales > Aspergillaceae > Penicillium > Penicillium verhagenii. The sequence continues at coordinate 1,474,372 of NW_026643169.1, forward strand.
ATGCTGCCAAGCAGTCTTGATTCGTGGTCCGCATAAAGCGACTGTTGAGCAGGCTTTGCTGACAGCCAAGTTGAAATTTCGCTAAGAGGTCCACCTTAGACGACGTAAACGTAGCTCGGCAATCATTCTCCGTGAGACTTGTAATGGCCATAGAATAGATCCCAAACATGAGCGCCTCTAGTTCGGGCTTGATTGCCAGCACATTCGTTGCGGCCTGTATGATCCGTTTTTGTAGGCTGTGGGTGTGGGTGATTTTCAGGAGCGGGTCGACGTTATCAAGATAGAGCTGCCACAGTTGAAATATTTGAAATGGCTGCGGGTGCAAGGTATACGTGTCGACAGTTGTCTGGTGAAAACCAAACCCGAATAGTAGATGGGTGTCATCCTTGATTGTCTGATCCCAAATTCTCTTGAATACAACCCCACGTACTTCGTCATCCGAGGAATCTCCATCAGTAGGGTCGCGGGACTATGTTGACTGTTAGGCGATGGGCTCTGAAAATTTGTTAATTAAGATAGTGGTAGGATTTACCTCTTGGTTCAAGGTGTGTAACATGCGCCTTGAGCGGGTTTGATTAGCCGAAAATAGCACAAGACAAAAAGAATTTCTGGTAAATCACGCACTTAGCCTGGCGTACTGTCCGTCCTTCTGAACTGGTGGTTGTTAGCGCGGGAGAAGACGAGACAGCGACCGTTCTTGTTCGAGACTGATCCTCATCGTCCTCGGAATCGTAGGGTTCGTCAGCTTGGGATTCAGGAACCTCCTGCTTGCCCACGTCCACATCGGGACGTGGAACGCGGGGATGAAGGGGATCGAAGCTAATTTTGTGCTGGGTGAGAAGATCCTCATATCTACGAATGCGATCTAAGAGTTCTCTCTCTGGGAACCGACGCTTTCGGCGGCGCAGATTCTGGGCTGGGATACACGGTACGCGCGCCTTGACACAAGTTGCACAAGGAGATTTGTGGTCACACTTAACCTTGCGCTGCTGGCATAGCATACAGGCCTGCTGACGCCGCGCTCGTGCAATGGCTTGTTCAGCTTGAGGAGAATATGAGACGGAGCTGGGTGGCCCTCCTGCGGCCGATAGTGTTGCCATTCTGTTACGACGTGTGGTTTCCCAGGATGTGAGGTAATTTACCCCACCATCTGGGTCACATGGTGTCCTGGATATGCGTCTGAGTTCAGCGTGTGACTAGTCCGGATTAGGTTACATAGATCAACACTCTTCTGGACCTGCGGCAAAAACAGGCCAGTATTAAGGAAGCAAAATTTGGACGACAATAAGCGAATAATACAGCAAAGCAAGCAAAGATCGTCATGGTGTTTACACTGGTCACAATTGTCTTCGTATGTCTAAGCACCACTGGATCCCCAATCATATTACTAAATCAACCAATCACAGCTTCTCCTTTCCTTTCTGATCTCAGTATTTGCTCTCAAAGTAAGGGACTTTCAACATTCATCTGGAGCCGTCGAATACCAAGCATGGTGGATATTCCCAATTCTATGCACGTCTTCGGACCTTTGTGAGGAATACTAGAGGTTTAACTTGGAAGCTAATATTGAATCGCAGTTTGTGTTTCTGCTGGTGTCTCCATCCCTTTCATGATTCTTGCCTTCAGCTTCGACAGAGCCATTGAGTTATGGGATTGGATGAAATACATTGTTGGATGAAACCGCAAAGATGGTAGCACTGACACACCGAAACACTCTCAGTCTGATGGCCTGGAAGGGTAAGTAGTAGATACGGCAAGATCATAATCTCTGGATAAAGACTCCAATCTGCCAAAAACTACTTCGAGACTAAGGAAATATGACTTTCGGAGGCATGAGCCGTCCCAAACCCCTTGCTATTTTAAGTAATTTTCAATCGAATGAGGCTGGATCCAAGGCAAAAGGTTCTCATTCTTGAATGCAAACTACCAGACGGTAAGAAAGGAAATGGGCGGAATCTTCGTGAGAACTTGTCGAGGCGATGAATCTTTATAGACAGCTTCATAGATGCAAGGACTGCGAGACACGGCCTGAACCTTGGGGGGAAGTTAGGACTATCAAGGTCAGGAATCCATATATCTTGGGGCCCCTGTGGGTATTTCTAGGAATAATGCTTAGATTTCAATATAGCCTTATCAAAGATCTCTTTCGCGACAGTGATCAAGGCTTCTTTGATGAATCAATTGGATGACCTGGATCTCGTCTCAAAGGTAGTAGTAAGTACTAGTATTTGATGGGCTTTGATTTCCAATGTGTCCCAGTTACTTTACTTTTTTTTGAATTAATACGAATTACACGTCAACCTACGTGCACACCTGTCAGCTCATCGCTCTCTTTCTTTCTAGGCGTGATTTCCTTTCTTTCTATCCCCACCTGAGCACAGATGCTGGAACCGAATAATCTCGAGGCCATCAAAGCTGGCCATTTTGACGAACCTGGTGATATTGAGATGGCCGATGCTGAAGGATATGAAGGAGTTGGAGATGCAGAGGACAACGAAGATCATGCAAATTCCGAAGCCGAAACAATTCACGAGTTCTACGATGACAATGAGCTCGAAGGTGGAAGCGAAGGTGGACTCGGGCATAACACAGAGTTAGTGGATGAATTCCTTGAAGAGTACAACTCTGCAACCTCCAATCCCTGGGATCAATTCCTCGATTTCCTCGCCGATAACCTCCATCGCTTCACTTTAGGCGAATATTCCTCGACCGATACATCTTCATCTCTCTCGACAGAAGAGATTCTCGAAATGCGCGACTTTTTGCTTCAACCTGATAGGCCAATTGAGCCGCCCGAAATACTCATATACGTTAATCAGACACGATTCGAAACGTTACCTGTGGAAATCATGTTCAAGGTTCTAGACAGACTTTTCAACTTCCATCGCGACGACGAAGAAACTCTTGAGATTGGCATGATTCATGCACTGCATGCCCTCGGGTCGCTGAACCAATACATGTTCGATGTGGTGAATCACTGGGTAGAAGGCGCAAGGCCTAAATGGGAAAAGTTTAAGATGTTGGAGTTGCAGTGCTATGGCTCTCGAGACGCCGTCAAAGAGGATATTATGAGTCCATGGAATGTGCTTGTATATCCTACTTCAGGGATTGAAGAATCGAACGTCGCCGTTCAAGCTGCAACGACTTGTGTCGAGTGTTTCCATTTCCTTGTGGAGCAGGAGCTGGTTCCGATGGGAGGTTATGATATGAACGGAGAGAGTTTTCTCAACTGGGCTATCAAACGAGATTGTCAACCCGTCGTGGACTACATGCTTGACTGGATGCCTACCAATGACTTTTTTTATTCCACTGCGCTCCGCTTCGGGTACCAGGAAGATAAGCATCCTCTCGCAACTCTGCTCGAGGACGGCAACCAGAGAGGCTTCGAAAAGCTTCTCGACAAGCTGACACAGAGTAAGGATGTCGAAAATTGGGAGCTAGGCTGGTCGCTGAGTGATCGTCGTCTCAAGCTTAAAATGTGCAGCTTTCTGTCCGCCAAACGTGCCGACTTACTTTTGACAAAGCTCAAAGTCAACATTGGCAACATCGTAATGGACCAAGCAATTGGCAATGAGGAAAGACGTCAGTCAGTAATAGATGCACCTAACTATGGTCGTCTTGGAGCCATATTCCCACTGGGATCAGACACAAGTTCCTGGCACGAAGCAGCACGCTACAATCCCGACGGCGACGCCTTCATGGAATGGCTTTGGAAAAACGCGAACTCCAAGCCAACAAACATCAACAAGCAGGGCTATACACCCCTCATGTACGCAGCCCTCGGCGAGAGCATAACAGCGTTCAAATGGCTAGCGAAACACGGCGACCCAGCCGCGCCTCTGAGCTCGAGACCGAACAGCCGTGAGCCATTCGCACTTCGAGCCGCGGCGTTCAACCAAACTTTCCACAGCGACGAAATGTTTGAGATCCTCCTCGAAGAAATGCCGGATGAGTTCTTCTGTGATTTCTCGCTAGCGAAGGATGCGTTTGGCTGGATCATTGATGGAATTTGGTCGTTCCGCTTCGATCCGCGGGAAATGAATCCTGAGAAGCCGTGGCCGAACGAGCGAGTTTTGATTATCTTCCTGGCAAAGGAGAAATGTCAGCAATTAGTTAATCGATTGCCGGATTCTTGGGAGACTTCGTGGGAGCAATTGCAGATTGTGACTCGTGCGAGACTTTATGACTACCACTTTCTTCCGCCGTCTTTGACTTGGAAGAAGGCAAATAAGCAGCGGAAGCCCAGTAACCAGAGCCTGTTTGGGCTCACCTTGCCTTCGATCTTTGGGAGACAAAGTTAACCCATGATTCGGGCGTGATATGCGATGGGGGTTGGTAACAGCTTTTGGGTAAGCAGTTTGATAGAAAGTAGCGGAGTTGTTTTTGTCGTCGTCGTGGGATGCGGAAGATAGGGAGGGAAGGGTAGTAGGTTTGAGATGCAATCCCATTCAGTGCAAGTCATAACAAAATCCATCAACATGTTACTCTGTCTTTTTGAAAAGTCATGGAAGATTAAATTAATATCAGGACCCTTTTCCTGAGAGGAAAAAAAAATTACAATGGTTTTGCTCATAAATCTCGAACAGATGATATATATCAATGTTTGAGATAAGACAGATTTGGGAGAAAAGTTAAAATGACGCCTGCAGGGATCGAACCATGGGCCTTCAGGTTTCCACCATAACATTTCTATGATGCATGCCACAAGTACCTCGCTATACAAAAGGTACTTGTTGATAATGGGGGGTTCGGCCCCACCCGATGCACAAGCGGTGCACGCACGATGCGGCTCTAATTACTCTCCCGCGCCACACTATCCACTCCGCAACCTTAACCTTAAATATTTTAATAATGAACAACATCTTACCACAAAAAGGAATTATGAAAAAAAATTAAAGGACATGAAAAAGAAATCAATAATTAATAAGAATTAATAGTGATAATTTACAGAATAGAGGGAAAATAAAAAAAGTAAGTAATAGCTATGGTGCTGTATACTAAAATAAAATATGGGGTGGGAATATGGGATGTGAAGAATTACATAGGAAGTGGGATGGGAATAGTTTTATGGGAAGGGAGAATGGGAATATATTCATGGGAAGAGGGAATGGGAATAGAGTCATGGGAAGGGGGGTGGGGATAATTGTATGGGAAGGGGGAATGGGAATAGAGTCATGGAAAGGGGATGGGGAGTTGGGAATAGCTTCATGAAAAAAAAAATAGCAAGTACCAGCTATGGTACTGTGGTCCCAAAGAATGAGTATTAAATATCATCGTACCGACCGACAGTGGACCCTCCGTAAGTGCCACCAAGGCGCCTTCGGCTGCCCCCGTGGAGTCGCAGCTGTGCACCGAGCTATGCACGGGCCAAGAGCTTCGAGGTGAGCCTGACGCACATGAGTGAAGCACCAGTCGCGGACAAAGGTTAACAGCATTGGCTTGTACCCCTATACAATGTAAAGGAACAAGCAAGGGTCGATCCCTGGCAAGGTCGTCCTGGAGTAATTTCTATGTTGAATAGTACTCCAGCCCAGGTTGAACTGGTGACCGTCTTGCCCGCTGCACCACGAGAGTGATTTGTTAATTAGTGCTCCCAATAAGCCTCCTTTCTGTTCAATCTTAGGTCCTGGTATCCCCCCCATACATTTCCTCCTCCAGTCATTCCCCCAGACATGTATTCCTGTACTAGTACCCATACTCCCAGTCCCTTCTACCTTGTTTTTGTCTCTCTTTTACTTTTTGTATCCTACTATTCTTTTTCACCCCTCTCCCCTCAGCCTATGATCTTCCATTTAATATAACACATGGTAATTTATGACCTTGCATATATGGGAATGATCAAAATTGAACAAGACTTGATTCATTATCCTTGACCACTCCCATTTCCATCACACTGAAGATGTACAGTCTTCAATCTGGCATTACGACTTCCCTCCCAGCATCTGCAAGTACTACAACCCCGATGTCTCACGACTTTATTGACAATGGTTATTAGACCACATACCCTGTCACCCTTTACGACCTCTTGCAAAACAACCGTTCAACATCCTCGAGGAAATGAGATCCTACGACAACGAAGACAGCCTTAGTGTTGAATTTGACGTCAGATGTGAAAAGGCACTTCCAGTGATGGCTTGCGGACACCAAGTCAAAATCGGGATCCACTTGATATTCCAGCAGATTTACTGTCAGAATTTGTTAGAGACGCCGCAGACCTTTTCAAAGAGCATGATTTTTATCATTCACTGTCCAAAGCTGGTCTTGATTTTGACTCTGCCTGTTGAGAACTCGAAGCACTGGGACTGATTGGCAAGTCACCAGGTGATTCTTCAGAGCTTGGCGATTGTGACGAAAGCCCCGAACGTTCGAACCAATCTCCGCACGGTCAGGAATGAAAGACAACCAGATAATATAGTGGATGGTAGTAAAGTGGAACCATCTTCTGACCTGGAACTGACTATTGCTCGAATAGTTGACCATACCGAGGGACTAAATCTGGATTTGCCTCCTAGGCTTGCTCAAAATACTCAGGCTAGCGGCTGCCATATTCTTGATGGGGTCGTGTGGGGGAGCATAACATCACTATTGTCTCTCTGCCATCCATCCGTTTTGGTCTTTTGGTGGGCATAGGCGGAGGCATCGCCCGACTGGACGAGGGCCACGATATCTGGCTAGGTCACGTTGGTACTGAGCCAGCCTTGTGAGACCACAAGCGGCGACTGCCAGTGCGACTTGATGAAGGCAAATTCTGGTGACAATATTGTCCGGGGTCAAGCTAGGCACAGGCCGTATAGCTGTAGCTGTAATCACACTAAGCGGCACTACGGCCGAGCTTTGACCTCCGTGTTTCCCACATGTTCGTGGGGACGAACCAATCGAACGTCAGCAAGACCTACTCGAGGCGGCAGTTACCAACCCACTCCGCTCCACTTGGTCGGCCTTTTTTCCTCTTATCCAACCCGCAATTGCATTATCTGATACGGTCGAAACTTTGTCGCTTATGCGATTTGGACTTCATAACGCAATACTTTCTTCATTTTCTTATTCTGCTTAGTCTGCATCATTTCCCCGCCACCTCCGCATGTCAATTGCTCAGATGCCTCAGCAGGAGACGTCCCCGCTCAAGACTTATTTTGACGAGCTAGAAGAGACCAACGGTGATGACGAATGCAGGGCTTGGATAAGTAAAGCTTTTGACTTAAAAGCTGAACTCGCAATTTTTGTCGCTGGGCGCCGGGAAGGAGGAGGAACCGGAAAATTTGTTGGTTATCTTAAAGGTTCCTTTAACTTAAGCTTCCACTTCAGCTTCAGCGATGAGCGGCCGGATGTCATTATTCGATTTCCGAAGCCCGGGCATACGGCTACAGCTTATAGGGACGAAAAAGTTGTGAATGAGGTCCGGATCATGGAATATCTCCGCCAAAACACTGATATCCCAATCCCCCGTGTTCACAGCTGGGGCCTCATTGCTGAGAGTCCACAACAACTTGGCCCATTCATCATCATGGATTATGTCAACGGTACACTTTTATCAACTATCTTGAAAGATCCCGATCAAGGAAGTCTGGTTCTGAACCCAAAAATCGACAACAACATATTAGACAACATCTATTATCAACTCGCCTATTATATGTTCCAGCTTTCTCAACTTACGTTTACTCGGATAGGGGCCATCTCGAAGGACCATGCTTCAAGTGCATGGCACGTTACCGGAAGACCCCTTACATACAACATGAACGAGTTAGCCAGTGTCGCCGCCTACCCTGATGACCAATTCGCAACCGCGCCGTTTGACCGTGCAAGCGATTATCTGGGATCGGTCGCGAACGAGCACTTGGTTCACCTTTGGACCCAGCGCAACCTCGCCGACGATCCGGAAATCGCTCAGAAGCGGTTCATTGCCCGTCATCGGTTCGCCCAGCTGATTCCAAAATACTATCCTGAGAATTGCGGTCCATTTATACCCTTCTGCGACGACATGCGACCCTCAAATATGCTTATAGATCCAGAAACACTCCAGATCACTGCCGTTCTCGATTTCGAGTTCACGAATGCCATGCCAGCTGAGTTTACGTATGACCCGCCCTGGTGGCTGTTGCTTTCTGGACCGGAGATGTGGCTTGAGCGCTGCGCGATGGAAGAGTTTTTGACTCTATATGAGCCCAAGATGGAGCAATTCTTGCGAGCTTTAGAGCGAGTGGAAATTCAAATGGCATCAGAGGTCAAACAGCCCGGTCAACCGTCTCTCTCTTCCCGGATGCGCGATTCTTGGAGGACTAGGCGATTTTGGTTTGACTATGCGGCAAGGAAGAGCTTCGATGTGGACACCGTCTACTGGGCTACATTACATGACGACGGTCTGGGTGTTGAGTTGCTTGACGATAAGACGCGTGCAGAGATGGAGTCATTTACGCAGATTAAGATGGAACAGTTGAAGGCATACAAGGAGGAGTGTACTGTTCGTTTTTCCTCGCACGTAGATGAAGAGGAAATGTAACAATATTGTCAGGTTTTCAATCAATTTTACTTCAAATGTTCAGGCCATCAGACTCCAGCGAACGCTCAAGTACTCCACGTGACCCATTCTCGGGTCCCAAAAAGTAGAAAGCGACTCACACAGAAAACCAGCGTCAGGTGACCCCACGTGGTATCACGTGACCCATAGTCGGTTCAAACTTCAGCCCCCTTGATGGCAGCCTTGCGCCTGCACTATGCATTTTACAGATGGGGTGAGAACCTGGTGCTCGCCGGGTGAAATTCGCCTCTGGTTTACAGCAACCACACAGACCCTCTCAGCTGAGCTCGGGTATAGCTTGATTGGTCCCTCTCAACCTGGCTGAAACAGTAGTAGTCTTTTGGCACGCCGCTCTTAACCGAGAACCCAAATCAAAGCAAGGCAGACCTCAAAGTCGTCCTAGGCCAGTACACAGAGCGATTGTACAAACCTATATATCCTTAGCAATGTCAAGTTTTTGGATTTCAAGTATTGCAGTTTTTATGTTTCGAATGTTAACAAGTTAATCGATTTGCATTCGAAGGTTGAGAAGGATCATTAATGTTTACAATAGTAAGAAAAATAAGAGGCCCATGTGATACATCACATCTGGCGGTGCCGTGAGTGATTGGTTGTTTTGAGTAATTGATACATAGAAGGAAGGCTGCCAATGAGAGGCTGAATCCTCGGGACTGGAGCGGGCCGAGCCCTTTCCAAGGTTGTTATGATTTACCCCATGATGGGGCTTCTTTTGGCCCATTTATTGATATTGATAGGTGATCTTTTCAGAGGTTGTGGTCTTGTGAGGTGGTGGAACAACTCTATTAAGGGTGGCCGCATTTGCTGTTTGCTCACTCTTGAAAGAGGCAACTTGTTGATCCCGTCATCAAAGCCATACTAGTACAGTAGTTTGCAAAAAGAAAAAGAAAATTGTGCCAATCAGTGTTGATCTGGTTGCCCCTCTCTTGAATGACTAGCCCCTTGTGGTATTCCGAGTCCTGGACTTTCCTTTTTCATACATGCCCTATGTATGTTCCACAAACTTTCTGTATTAACCTTTTTGGATAGATCCACTATTTAGCTGAAGACACCGATGTTTGACTTGCTTGGTCTAAAGATTGGAAAAAGCCAGGATACTCTGTGCTAGTGTCCAATCATCTTCTAGCCCAAGCTATATTCCCTAGTGCAATAATGCACTATGTACTTTGGTGAAGGGTTCATCGCGATTAGCGCGATCATATAGCAAGCAAGATCGTCGGTGGAACGCATACCGTAGATCTGGGTATATTTAGGCTAGTCAAATGTCCACCACTTAACATCAATTTTCAAGTAAATAATTATCATCTGGAGCCACTTAAGTAGCTCTAAGCAATATTAAGTGGCTGCAACCTCCATGTCGACGCCTCCTATCTCTTGTGAAGGCCCAGCACCTCCCCTTCCCTCTAATAATGACATATCAGGCATCGGAGTGAGTATGACAGATATCTTTATGTTATCAATCTCTGATATATGAAGGTCATCGTCAATTATGTCGGGACCGCTGGGCTGGCAACACTGCTGGTCATGGTATACTATTTCATGGTCTATGAACCCGCAAATGACCCATTCAGGGTAAACGGCCAAACAGAAGAACTGTTGTCCAGGCCTAACCCTGTGGACATAATCATTCTACGAAGTCTGCGTGCTGCACTGAAACGAATTCCTCTAACCGAGCACATCCCGTTTGGCACAAACAAGAAAACCGAGTTGTTTTTCCTGAAGGTAAACCCCTTGTGTACCTTACTGTTTATGTCACCGTTACTAATTATAATACTCACAAACAGTTAATTGTCATGATGGGTGATCTTCAAGTTTTGAGCGGGTTAACAATCCTAATAAGTGGCTTTGCGCAGCTCCGTTCTGGGCTGGCAACTTACTATTGGATCGTCATCGTTCAGCTCGCCTGGTTTTCTTGCCTGACCCATCTGTGCTGTTTAACTCTTCTGAGAAACCATCTTTACAACAATGCCATCGAACGAGGATGGCGACTTGTTGCAATGGCAACCCTAGCCATTCTTGACCTGGTAGGCCTCGGGTTCACTGGAAATTACCACTGGGCTTTCTGCTCAGATTGCGACTATAGGAATTATAGTCAACTGAAAGAAAGCGGCGACGCTGGTAGCATGACACCGGCTCCGAACGATTATGCAATATGCTTCATGAGTGTAGCTCCATCTGGAAACGGGGCATTCGCATCTATGGTGGTGGCAATGCTGCTGATCATCTTGGGATTTTGTACTAGAGTAGCAAAACTGTACAAGCCTCTTTCTGTTGGGGTTTTCGGTCGGTTTCGAGCTCATCTCAGCATAAAATCCCGGAGGCTACTACGGCGTGTCTACATATACTCTGGTGCTAACAGGAAGAGCAATTTGAGGTGGAACTTGTTGTATCTGCCCCTACTATCGATATTTCTAATGGGACGTTTTCTCTTAGATGAGTGGTCCTCACTGTTTCTCGAGGTAATCTTGTCAAAGATATCTGTTAAGGGAATAGGCTTTATTGACTTTCAGTAGGTCTTTTGGCTTCTCGTTTCCTTCACTTGGGGCATAGCCCATGTGAATCATTTTATGAAACAATCAGAAGTCATTCATTTCCAATTTCCTGACGACAATTTTGATTGGTCGTTTGGCCAAGTTCTATCTGTTCTTCTCCTAATAGCTCCAGTGATCTCCATCCTAGAGAGTTTTTCAGGAAGTAAGAAAATCCCCGAACTTCAGAGGATTATTGGTTCTAATGCTCGATGATAGTTGAAGATACGGAATCGGATGAAGTCCATGTCTCTCATTTAACGCAAAGCCTACAAGAAAACTTGACACCTTCTCCAATCAATCAGGATCCTATGGATCCGGATAATGATTGGGACCGTCATCAGCCGACATTGAAAGCCGCTTTCGCCTATTTCAATCTGGTGTTCGCGATAATATACGTCACTGTTATAACTTCACCGGCGGCCAGTATTCCCCAGACTTTATTCGATGAATGGATTGCCGTAGGGACTTTCGTTGCACCCTTTCTCGGTTTATTCGGTGTTATCTTGCTCTCTTTATCCATAGAGCCGCTTTTTTCCCAAGGAAGAATAGTTTTCCCAGCTCTTTCCATACTGCTTACGATTGTTTGGTTCACAACAAGCATCGCGTGGCCAGCTGTCGAGGGCATGTTTATTTTTCAGTTTACTGCTCCCATGCAAGTGTTCCCCTTCTTTGCGGGCTTTTGTTATCTGATGATCCGACACTTTGTCGATCTCATTGCAGGAAACTGTGACAACAACGCTACCGCTTCGCAAGTATGAATACTTACTTTCCGTTTCTACGGCGCTTTAGCCACACGCCGATCGGTTGGTAGTATTTTGGGTGACCACGTGCGAGTGCTAGCTGTTGTATGTTTTTATTTTTGCATTGTGTTCAATGTTTGTCGTGGTTTGTTGGGAAATTTCATGAAGCAGGCAGAATTACTCGAAGACTCGAGGCGGTTACACCGGTTTCGGGACAAACTATACATTTTATAATAGATTTATCATAATCAAGATTATGGAGCACAGATTCAGCGACTTTGTTTCAAACGAAGTAAGTCTATGGCAAGGAATGGGAGTGGCTTGAAAGACTCGAAGGTCATGAGATCCCGCATGAACAGGTCTAACCGGGTGTATATGTGATAATAGACCTTGTAAAAAAAGAAATAGAACCTGTCAGACAATGGAAATAGAAATTGAGTGGACCGCGCGGTCCCATTATCTTGTATACTGTATATCAATGGATGTATCCATACACATGTGCATCCCGTAACCTTGAAACCCGTCTAGATAATGTACCCAGATCAAACTGAGACCCCTAATGTTCACTCAGACTTCTTTGAAGGAGTCCCTTGACCACTGCCACTAGCTCCCTCTGCATTTGCCACACTGAGACTGTCGATGATATGGCCACTCTCAAGTGCGTTAGCATTAAGACTGATGTGGCTTCTCTCGCCCTCAAAGAACAATGCATATGCCTCTTCACCGTGGATTGCATCATCGCCAACAAGTAGTTGTTGCTCAGTCATACGCAACGGTATACGTAAGACATATTGAATGAAAAGACAAATCAATGTCGTGATAAAGACATTGAGGCCCATAATGAATAGGGCACCCACAATTTGCAGCCATACTTGCTTTCCATTGCCTTCGATCGCACCGCCGGGATTCGTAAGACCAAACGCTGCACAGCCATCAATAGTGGCGAAGATGCCTGTGAGAAACCCACCCAGGACTCCGGCAACCATATGGGTATGGACAATTCCCACTGAAAAGAAAAGGGTCAGCTGGGCTATCAATGCAGGAGGATAAGTCAGCAACAGGCTACTATTACTTACTAACGTCATCAACTTTCTTCATCCATCTCATTCTTCCCAGGATATTCATTGATATCCAAGGAATCGAACCGGAGCAAACTCCAATGATGACAGCGCCCCAGCCTGCAACGAATCCAGCGGCGGGGGTGATTGCCACGAGGCCAGTGATCTCGCCTTGAACAGCGCCAATGACGGATGGCTTCTTGAGAAATATGTAGTCCAGGCAAGTCCAAACGAGCAGACTAACCGCGGTGCAGATATTGGTGTTGAGAACGGCAACACCGGCATCGGGGCTGGCCGCGTATGGATCACCTCCATTGAATCCATTCCAGCATACCCAAAGGATACCCGCACCGACCAGCATGAGGAGAATGTTGTTGGGGTAGAAGGAGTCCTTGTCGCGTTGCAAACGTGGACCTACCCAGAATGCAGCAACAAATCCTAAAAATCGTGTTGTGTTAGAAAATGGAAATTCTTCGACAGACATCGAAGCAATTCTCTCGACTTACCAGCAGTGCCAGAGCTCAAGTGAATGACATATCCGCCTGAATAGTCCAAGACCCCCATTTTATAGAGGAATCCTCCGCCCCAGAGACTATATTTGTCACCGGTCAACATTATTCCATGCGTAATAAACAGGGCAATAGACGACTGACCTGAATGCCCCAACAGTATAACTAAATGTGATCCAGAGGGGTACGAATACCATCCATGCCAAAAGATTCATTCGGCCTAGCAAAGATCCTCCCAGAATGATGACCGTGATGGCCGCGAAGACGAACTGGAAGTATATCATAGTTGACAGGTTGAAATTGACCGACACATCTGCGGCTGGTAAAGTTGCTTGCGCCAGGTTTTGTTTCATAGTTAGGACGGGACCGGGTGTTCCAACCAGAGGGAAACTCCCCCATTGCTCGCCGAATGCCATTTTGTATGCCCAAATCACCCAGACGACAAGTGTGGCGGAGAAAGCGTAGAAGACCTGGGCTTTGTTAGAAACCTTGGAAGGCATTATCAATTGGGGGAAGAAGGAATACTGAATCAATAGCGTACCATGAATGCGGAGTTGATGGCCCATTTCCTTTGTAGATTGGATATGATTAGCTCGGTATATTGCAGCTCTGCGCACAGTGAGAACACTTACTTCTTCACGAATCCGGCATAGAGAATCGCAAGTCCCGGAATCGACTGAAGAGCGACCAGCGTCCCGGCAGTCAACTGCCAGGCCTGATCTCCCTTGTTGAGCCAGCTATAGAGGATTATCAATACAGTCGATTTCCAAGAAAGAAGAGTTACGTATGTCAAGGACTCACTCGGGATCTGGATTGGTTAATGCCGAAGACATGATTGAGGACCAGAAGCGATATCAGTCCAGAAGCCCTGGAGGTGCTATGGAATGACTTTGATAATTATCCCCGTAGCAGGGGTAGAATTTATTGCTCCGGGTCCACGCGAGTGGGCTGCATGTATAAGTACATGAAGAAGAGGTGCGCGGCCGACTCGGAATTTGGAAAATGTCAGCCCTGCCCAACCTTTGACACGGTCTAGATCAGACACAGTCATTTTATCCGACGGTTTGCTTCTTTTCAATCACATCACACTCAAACCGCCCTCCGGCGCCCAGGTGGTTTAACCCCGTATTCCTTCCAGCATTGTCTTTGGAATGGGTCAATTTGAGAGATAAGACGCGCCTATGTCTTCCAGCCCAATAGAAAGGTTCATCTTCGTAAGTAAGATATCAAGCTTCACCTCATGACACACGAAAATCCCCATGAGTCGAACGATGATTCGTCCACAGCTGGTGCTATCTCGCTTCGCATCTATCAAAGCTGTGCTTATTTTGGGTTTCTTATAGCTTCGTATTTTCCCTTATCTCCCGAATAATGAGAATTAAACCCCCTTCAACGAAGCTTGTCACAAAGCTTAACTTCCCCAGATGTGGACCCGAATCTCCCACATCGGTCATAGTCCAGAACGTGGCTGATCGATGACGCTGATAATAGGGCGGATGCAATCCATATCTCTGATCCCTCATTCGCTGCGATTACATTTCACGCCACACCGCCGCCCCCGTCCGCAATAGATCAATCATCTTCCATCGTCTTATCTCCCAAATGCTCTGTATTCTGAGTTCTCCATGCCGTTCCTGCTTCTCTCATACACCAAACAACAAGAAAATTAAATCAGATGATGGCTACGTCAAGTGATGGGTCTTGTGGCTGGGCTTAACCATCCATCAACGGCCCAATTGAAAGCCCTGGAAGAAGGAACCCGTGAAAGAAAGTCGCTCATACATACGCACGCGAAAAGAGGAAAATGAAAAGAGGAGTCGCAAATAGAGTTGTGGGTCGATATTATAATCTGGGGTAATGCCAAGCAACGCTGCGTTCCCAAGAATGCGAATATTCTTGGCCTCTGTCTACATTTGTTGCGCACCACGTTTTTGGCCCATATATCCTTTTATTTTTTTGGCGCTCATGATCACGGTGTGATCTGATACGAGGTATGTGCAACACTCGTTGTCTTGGCAAAATTAAAGATTGTTAGGGTCCACAATGCTTCGATTCTGGAAACGTCAAGGATGGTTTAGGCTCCATGGTACAGACCTTGTTGGAGACTTTGGTGGGGACGATAGAGACAGAATACTTCCCCGTGCTACTGTTATCGTTGAGAAAGAATTGTCTTTTTCTCAAGCCGATGTGGGATTGCGATCACAGGAATGGCTTGCTACCGAGGACCAAGGACGATTCATGAGCTTTGGGATTGGTGGTGCTGGCAATATTAGAAGGTATGTGAGGATTCACTCCATTATCCCCTGTGGTCTCGGGTGTTTAGTATAGGATGTCTTTTTGTTTGTTTATTAGGCTAATGCTTGGCTTCAATTCACTAGGGTTTGCCTTCGAAATGGACACTACTTCCAATGCTGATGAGCCGCCGCCATTGACGTCAGATTGCCAAGTAATACCTACAGCCTTACTCTTTCGGCCACTTGTGTACGATGATACGAATATATGATTTTTGACCCGGCCTGATATGCCTCACTCAGATGCACTCACAGGAGAGAGAATCAAAGAACCTTCAAATTTTGTTTATATTATGTAGGCCTCGTGCCTTAATGTACAGCGGGAGCATCTCCCTGTCAAGCCTAACGTATTTATATTAAACCCACGTCTCGTTCGTGATGCCATCAAACTTTGGCCCTTCCTCATGCTCAGTTCGGGGTGTTTGGATCAAATGTGTCCACTGTTCGGGGTATTTTTCAAGCGCCCACTTCTCAACCTCATCCTTCCAGTATTGGTATGGGATGGCATTATAGAACAATCCAATGCTATGATAAAGTCAGCGACGGGCACCATCTCCTTTCGAGGATCAAAAACAGAAAAGAAAAACCACTTACGTATTACTTGTAGGGGCCACGCCAATCTCAGCTTGCATGTTGTCGATGGCTTCAGTCGCCATATCAAACTCGCATTGTGAAGCAACCGCCTCAATGTATGCAGTGTACAGCCGCCGATCGATCGTAATCTCCAGTTTCTTGACCTTCGCCATCATTTTGATCGCCTCCTGCACGCCATTGTGGTGCTTTTCGCACACCTTAAAGAAAATCGCAATGGTTTTCTGCGAGGGCCCTTCCTCTGATTGCAGAATTTGTCGGAAAATCACCATACTTTTATCGGGCATGTCACACGCCGCATATGCTAGCATCAATCCATTGAAGATTCGTGTATTAAGTTCCACCTCCAAATCAAGCTTGAGCATGTTGTGAACAAGCTCGAGGTTGGCCGCATCAGCCGTTCGGGCCAAGCCCTGGAAGCATCGAGCGTAGGTGTCGGGCTTAGGTCGACGACTTGGGTCCTCCGCCTGGCGCATGTGTCCAAAGACCAAGAAAGCCAAGTCACTGCGTTCCCGTTCGAAGAAAGAGGACATGAGCTCTGTGCGTATGGCGACACCTGTCTCGGAGAAGGCCAGTTTGAGAAGCTGATAAACCTCCCATACATTGGCATCTGTTTGGTCCTTGTCCAGAATATAATCGGTCAAGGCGGTACGAATCAGGCCTTTGCCTTCGCTATCCAGGTTTCCCAGCCTGGGGCGGAGGAGCTCAGACACAGCTTCCCAATCGTGGCGATAAAGCAACATGCGCGTCAATGCAGCAATGGTCTCTGCACTTAATGACACGTTTTCCTGGAACAAGGGGTCGAGGAGAGACGAAATTTGTTGGAACAAATCGTCTTTCTGCTCCGACAGGCAAAGCATTGTGATGAGCTTATTAGCCAGGGGAAGGTTATCACTGGCTAACACACTGGGGTCAATCTTCTCTTCGAGAATTGCGAGAGTCTGCTCCACATTGCTAGCCTGGATGAATGACTCCAGCTGCAGCAGATGTGTCTTGTCATCCGGAGTGAGACCCCAGTGCTCAGCCAGTTTAGCGTAATCGTTAGCCAGTTGAGGGTTAGGCAGAGAGTTTGCGTATTGGATAAGACCATTCACATGGGCAATGTTAATAGCTGATTTGAGCGGAGGGTTGGCTCCAGTCCAAGACTTGACCTTCTCTTGGAGTGACGAAGCACTGCTGCCATGAGCTGCGTCCCAAAGAAGAGTGGTACCGACAGTCTCCGGGCTGGGTTCCCGAGCAATGGATTCGTAAATGGGCTTAGCCCACGGGATCTCAGAATTGAGGATTGCATATTGAATAGCAGCACTCTTCGCAGCAACAGAAGGCTCGAAACCTCCAGCAATCGGACACTCGTAAACTGTCTGAACTGCCGAGGAAATGTCTTGTGCAATCAGCAGCTTGACGAGCTCCTCGTGCGAGGCTTGGTCAAACTTGACACCAAACTTTTCCAATTCTTGGGTGACCTTTCGCAACTGGCGTCGGTCATCTTTCAAGGCGAATCCCTTCAGAACACTAAGCCAAGGCGATGGCTTTGCTCCACGGAATTGACCTCCGAATTTCATTATGACATGACGAGCTTCTTCGGGGTTGCCATTGGAGGCCATTAAGTTAATGTAGACCAAAAGCGCGGGTCGGCTTATGGAGTTGGGACCAAATCCATGGTCAGCACAGAGCTCGAGGTAGGCAAACCGTGCAATCTTAAGAATGGTGTCGCGTGCCTCGGGGAGACACTCTGCCTCGGCGAGCACAAAAAGCACCCTCTCCAGGTTCTCCACCGAGAAGACATCCTGCCATTCTTTTTCCTCGAGCTCATTTTGTTGAGCCTTCAAGTGCTTCCATGTGATGGACAGCAAGCGAGCCTGAAATAGATTGATAACACCGGGGCTTTCAACACGGGATGTGAAGAACAGCTGAAAAGCTTTCACTAATGTGTGATTTGGAGGAGCTCTGCTTTTATCTCCAAGCGACCGTTTCAAATCGGTCATGGGCTTTAGACCCTTCTCCGTAGGCAACGTCGCAGGTTGACCCTCGCCGGTATTTGTTGGGTTGAAGCTGAATGCAAAAAGAGACCGCCGTGAAACAGGGTTAAGTCCGGACACGCAAGGCCGTACTCGTGCGGGGGAGATGGTATGGAGCAGTTGGTTTCGGCGGCATCGCGAAAAGTGTAGCGGCTCGTTGTTGATGATGGCCCGGAAGACCCGTCTCGAAAGATGAGACTGCATGCCTGAGATTAAAAGGCCTTCCTATTCCAGTTGAATTGACCTGATCGGGCTTGAAGGGAGAATGGTCGATAATATTGGCCGGGAATGAAGTTCGGATCAAAAAGTTCGCGACACGCGGAGAAAGCTGGTCTGAGGCGGAAAGGCGGTCTTGGCACTGCTTGCGAAAAAAACGCTCCGCGTTGATATCTCTTCTTCTCCCGACTTGGCCTCACGATCCCAATTCCACCTCTACGGAACTATTTCACAATGTCGCTGAATCTGTTTTCGTCACTACGCAGCAGCGTTGCAAATGCTCTGCCCTCGGCCTGTCGCTGGAGCTCGACCGAGGCCATAAGCCACTTCACTTCCCCTTCCCAGCGATCCCAATCAGCATTCAGTATGCCTCAATCCTCCCCCGGGTTTTATCGAGAACCTGCAATTGGTACAAGTCATTTGCTAACAGTTAGTTTCAGAATCATCCTCCAACCAACGCCGGAACCCCAACCACCGCAAGCGCTTCCTCGAAAACCAAAAATCCCAGAGCGAAAGCAAAGCTATTGAGAAATTCCAGACCCGCGACTGGAAGGCTGGTGATATCTATGCTCCTCACGATCTTAGCCCAGCAGAGATGAAGAAATGGTCCAAGCGCAAGGCTCCTTCGTTTGACGCCTTTGATGCCTTGAATCTGAACCCATTGAACCTGCACAAGGTACGGATGCTTCAATCTTGAAGCCTAGCACCCCTGTGCTTTGCTTTATTTGCCCAGAATCTAACGTGTCTTATCTTGATAGAACTTCGCGATTATGTCCGAGTACGTCTCACCTTTGGGACGTATCAAGCACCGAAACCAGACTGGTCTGCGCCCTGTTAACCAGCGGAAAATTGCCAAGGCCATTCGGAGGGCTATGGGACTTGGTCTTTTGCCCTCTGTTCACCGACACCCTGAAATTCTGGCATCAGAGGCCAGAGCGAAGATGGGTACCTACTACTAGAGTATGTTCATTTTGAGAGACATCAAAGTCTTGGGCATTTTAGCACTGTACAGATCGACGAGGCCTGAGAAAGGGCACAAATTTCCATGTATTATTAGTTCTAGCGCAATTGGAATCAACTTTTTTGGTTACAAGATTTTTTTACTTCAAATTTGAAATTTGCAATACCGGCATTGATTTGATGTACCATGTGTGTCTGGGGTACAGTTGTTGCCTGCAATGCGGCAATGTGGATGTGTTACTGGATAGAGTTAAGTCCCCGCTACGTCAGTCCATAAACAATCTCCCCTCCAATCTTTCCTGAAACACCTCCCCTCCTACTCCCTGATACAATCCAAGTACAGCTTCCGATGTCAATCACAAACGGTAAGCCTTCTTTTGGACCTTGGCTATTAACAATTATGTGATACTGACACTCATAAAGAGTCCATCTGGGCTCCCAGCCCCTCCACCACTCGTGGGCAGCCTACCCAGCTCTCATCAGACCCCAAGGGTGAGCGACTAGCCTATGCTGTACGGTCCTACTTATATGTTTATTTCATTCAATATTCCTCCTGACCGAAAACAAACTGCAGTCCAATAAATCTATCTTCCTGCGTTCTATCGACGACCCCGCAGTCGCTCGCCAATACACCGAACACAAGGCCCAGACCACCGTCGCTCGGTTCTCGCCCTCCGGATTCTATGTCGCAAGTGGTGATGCGTCCGGTACAGTGAGAGTTTGGGATTGTGTCGGAGATGGTATTACCAAGGGCGAGTACAACATCGTCAGTGGTCGAATCAACGATCTGGCTTGGGATGGTGATTCGCAACGGATCTGTGCCGTGGGTGACGGCAAGCAACGATACGGCCACTTTATTACATGGGACAGTGGAAACACCGTTGGTGAAATCTATGGTCACACGCAACAGATCAACTCCGTCTCGATTAGGCAGCAGAGGCCCCTGCGCGCAGCGGCCGCAGGCGATGACAAGAAGCTGGTCTTCTATCATGGAGCGCCCTTCAAATTTAACACGGGAGTTGGAGACAAGCACTCCAACTACATCTATGGTGTCGGCTTCAGTCCTGACGGTTCGCACTTGGCGAGTGTTGGTGGAGACCGCAAGATTTGGTTGTACGATGGCAAGACTGGAGAGACCAAGGGCCAGATTGGCGAGGGCGAGCACAAGGGCAGTATCTTTGGTCTCTCGTGGAGCAAGGACTCGCGGAAATTCGTCACCGCTAGTGCTGATCGGACGGTGAAGATCTGGGACGTTGAAGCCGGTAAAGCCACCCAGAGCTGGACTCTTGGCGAGGAAGGTGCAATGGCTGTTCGCGATCAGCAGGTCGGCGTTGTTTGGCCCCCTGGCCGAAGCGACAACCTGCTTATCAGTTTGTCTCTCAGTGGAGACCTGAACTACTTGGTAGAGGGAACTCCTGAGCCCAGACAAGTAATCTCGGGTCACCAGAAGAGCATCACTTCCTTGAACCAGACCACTCTTGATAACAAGGAAACTTTGTGGACAGGTAGCTTTGACGGACGAGTCTGCAGCTGGGACGTTTCTTCGGGCACGGCAGCGGAGATCGAGGGTGAGAGCCACCCCGGCTACGTTGCTGGTCTCACCCCCACACCAGAGGGATCTGGACGAATTTACAGTGTTGGCTGGGACGACACCATTCGCTCCATTGACATTGGTGCCAAGACATACACTGGCAGTGCTTCCAAGCTGACCGGGCAGCCAAAGGGTGTCGCCGCAGACGATTCCACTGTTCTGGTGGGTACCGCAGAAGCCGTTGAGATTTTCCAAGATGGTAAGAAAACCGGCGAGTATAAGCCCAAGTTTTCCGTCACTACTGTGGCAGCTCATGGCGGTGTTGCTGCTATTGGTGGTGAGGACGGATCTATCCAGATCTGCAAGGTTTCTAGCTCTAGCCTCTCAGGCGAGACTGATATCAAGGCCTCCCGCAACCAGATCTCCACCCTTGCATTCTCTCCAGATGCTTCGCTTCTAGCTGTCGGAGACCTGCGAGGCCGTGTCCTGGTCTACAAGGTTGCAGATGGCAGCCTCGTCACTGACCGCTGGACCGCACACACCGCTCGGATCACATCCTTGTCCTGGAACAAGGCTGGATCGCATTTGGTCAGTGGTTCGCTTGACACTAACATCTTTGTATGGAGCTTGGCCAACCAGGGTGACTGGATTGAGTTGAAGAATGCTCACAAGGAGGGAGTCAACGGTGTGACTTGGGTTGAAGGTAGTACAAAGATTGCCTCGGCCGGTGCTGATGCCGCAGTGAAGGTGTGGAAGGTTGAGGGGTTGAAATAAGTGGGAGAAGGAGGTTGATTATTTGCTGTGTATAGATGAAATGAATGACATTCAAATGTTTTTACAAAGTACTAGTAGATTTTGTAAAACAATTGATACTTCTATGTATCATCTTTCCAAGGTCCCAAGGTTCCAAGGTTGGTAAGCGTGCAGTGAACCTTGGATTTCACATATGCATGATTTTGGACTGACGTGGATTTCGAGTCAGGTGCATGTATCCAGGACCTGGATATTCCAAGCTTCTACTTCACCGCATGTGTGCACACCGCCATCTATTTCCCTCCACACGGGGCCCAAGGGCTGACCACTTTGGTGTGCATATCGTTTAAAACTCAATTTAAGCACTTGAGAGTCCATTTAAAGGCCTCGAGCTACATGCACACGGTTTCTCGCAAAGGAAGCTCCAAATGGATCGATTGGTGGTCTAATTTGATAATTCCAATCAGCGTTATATATAGTGTACAATCAACATTATTCGTCTAACAAAGGCAATCTCTGTACATAATCTCCCATGTTGAAAGTCGTCCGTAGACTGTTTCCACATAAAAGTGCTTTCTTGAAATATCTCTCAAGCACCTGAGAGCTCTAAATATTGGTAGCTTGTACCACGGAGATTTTGTTACAAGGTTGATTTTACAGTTGTTCCCATGTTTGAGGTGCGTCGGCCCAGCAAAAATGACGTGGCCATAACCCGCATTGATTAACCAAACAAAAACGGGCGTCTGCCAACTCAGCTTTTCCCCCACAAAAAACCCTGTACGACTGACTTGAGCTAAAGAAGCGACTGCGACATCTCTTGATTCCATGGAGATTCTCACCGTGAAGTCGCGCCGAGTCCGAGCGTAAGACGAATTTAAGCTATGTCACCATCTGGAGCTCCCAGTAGCTCCCGCCGCTTCTTGCGGCCCAAGGTACCTTGTCCACAACCTGAGCTCCCACAAACCAAATCCCTGGACGAATCCGAGGAGGCTAACAGCTTGTGTAGCTGCGCCAGGCAACCTTTGTCCTCCCGAGAACCGGCCAGCGCCTCAAAGGCCTCGTAAATCTGCGAAATCCCACCGAGAGACCCACACTATCCCACGGCGATAATCACGAGGAGCTGCGCGGCTTACTCTCCGGCGAAATAGAGGCACCCCATGATGGATTCGCTACCAAGATATCCGCGCGGGCGCGAAAATCATGGGTGGAACTTGATGAGTTCGTTCGTTCCGAGCAAGGCATTGGAATCTTGAAGTGCAGTTTGGCATATTTACTCGGCTCCATGGCGACATTTATTCCGATCATTTCCACCTTCCTCGGTCATCAGGATGGGAAACACATGGTGGCTACCGTGACGGTGTATTTCCATCCGGCAAGAACCATAGGGAGCATGTACCGAGCTTCAATTTGCGCGTTGCTCGCGTTTTGTTATTCGGCTTTCATCTCGATCACGAGCATGTTGCTCGAAAATCTCTTTCAGGATACATTGGACCTACCGGTACTTGGCCATGCGTTGGTCTTGATCGTGTTCTGTGGCGGTGGACTCGGGTTTGTCGGATGGACCAAACAACGACTCGGGGATCCGCTAGTGAACGTTGCCTGCTCACTTACAGCACTGTCCACAATAACCGTGTTGACAAAAGAAGGCGCCGTGCAAAGTGGGGATCTCTCCCTGGAGAAGATCTCTCAGGTTTTGAAGATGGTCATCATGGGTGTCATTCTGGCTATGGCAGTATCATTTTTGATAGTCCCCATCTCAGCACGAAAAAAGCTGCGCTCCAACCTGGTTACTACCACGGAGACGTTAGCAACAATGCTAGCTATCATGACGGATGCTTTCTTAAGTGGATCCGAAGAAGAATTGACCATTGCTGAATTCGTCGATGCCGAAACAAGGCATCGTAAGGCCTACTCCCAGCTGGACAAATTGGTCCGAGAGGCCAAACTGGAGCATTTTGCGGTAGGAACCGAGAAGGAATATCGATTAGAAAAGAAGCTTGTTCGTTGGTTGCAAGACATCACGCATAACTTGGGAGGATTGCGCAGTGCCGCAGATCTCCAATTTAGTTTGATTCGAGAAACAATTGCTCGAGAATCTGGCTCTGGTGGACTCCCTACTCCATACGCCGACTACGTTGCATCCCTTGAGCGTTCGTGGTCCTTCCCAGACGGTTCTTTTCTGGAGCCTATCGATGAACGTCCCGAGGCAGAATTGTCGCCAGGTGGAAGCTACAACGCTGCAGCAGGCCTGGAGAATGCGAACTCTTCTCTTCTTCCTGCGGACGTGTTTACCATTTTTATTTCTCATCTTGGCCCCTCTATGGTAAATCTCCCTATAATCTAGGAACCCGATAAGCTTACGATATCTAACCATTGGAGATAGAGGTCATTGACGTTTACTATGAAAGAAATCTTCAACGAGATTCCATTTGGCCCAGCTCCAACCTATAAAGTATCGGTGAACAACCGACTGCATACGAGTCTGGATCGTGCTCTTAGTCTCTATCGGGAGTCACGACAAAAGACACTCAAGGCGCTCTACGAACAGACGGAAGCCATGAAGATGAAAAGTCCCGATGCGGAAGCAGACTTGGAAGAAGTATCAGCTAGCTGTGGTCATTTCAGTTTCTCACTTCTGGAGTTTGGAGAGCAGCTCCATGACCTACTAGCGATTCTTGACGAGCTGCAGCTTGAGACCGAAGAAAGACCTGGTGGGCGATCTTGGTCTTGGATGAAGTTCTGGCACGTTGACGACAAAGCTGTTGATGCAGGTATGTAGTTGTGCTCTGTATTGATCCCCTTCATGAACCTGTATACTGATGCGGTTGGTGCCTTAAGAAAGATACAGTGGTGCAGAGAGCAATCGCCACCTGCAACTCTCACGTAATATCGGATCGCAGGACAGGATAACGGCCGCAGTGAGAGCTCGTCTACGCCCAAACAGCGAAACAAGTGTCAGGGAGAGATTGGGTTATCGACTCTGGAAATCACTTGAATTCTTCCGACGGGACGACACCAAATATGCGATCAAAGTTGGGGCCGGTGCAGCTCTTTACGCTTTGCCTGCTTTTCTTCCTTCCACTAGACCGTTCTACCAGCACTGGAGAGGCGAATGGGGCTTACTGTCATACATGTTGGTCTGTTCCATGACAATCGGTGCTTCTAACACGACAGGGTACGCTCGATTCCTTGGTACTTGTCTCGGGGCCGCATGTGCGATCTCAGCCTGGTATATGACCAGAGGCAATGTTTTCGGCCTTGCATTCTTTGGATGGCTAATGGCTATCTGGACAGCGTGGATCACCATCGTTCGTAACAACGGGCCCATGGGACGATTCATAATGCTCACCTACAATCTCTCTGTGCTCTATGCATACTCGCTCTCGCAGAAAGATGCTGATGGCCGCAACGATGAAGGAGGCCAGAACCCAATCATCACTGAAATCGCCCTTCACCGCGTTGTTGCGGTGTTATCCGGCTGCATTTGGGGCATCTTCATCACCCGTTTCATTTGGCCCATCAGCGCGAGAAAGCGATTGAAGGACGGTCTTAGTATTCTCTGGCTACGGCTGGGTCTTGTCTGGAAGCGTGACCCGCTATCAACTATGGCGAAAAATGGCAGATCCATTGTGTATATGACTGCGCGGGAGAGACTCGAACTTGAACGATATCTCACCCGGCTTGAATCCCTACTTGCTTCTGCACGCTCTGAATTTGAACTGAGGTCCGCATTTGATGATGCCCCGTACGCCAATATCATTCGGCGTACTCGGAGTATGGTGAATGCATTCCATGCTATGAATCTGGAACTGATGAAAAGCGATACCGCCACGGCCGGAGAAATCTGCCTTCTTCAATACACAGCCGTTGAGCGGCAGCAGCTCTCTGCTCGCATCAGTCACCTCCTGACAGGTACGTCTTATTCTGTGACTTTCTGCACTGAAAAGTCATTTTATGTGTCTTGAAACTAACGCTCAAACCACCTATAGTCATGGCATCTTCTATGAAGCTTGAATACCCGTTGAGCGACGTCTTACCCAGCATTGATCATGCACGCGACAGGCTACTGGCTCGTATTTATCGCTATCGCCAAGATCATGAGGCTTCTCAACTCACCACGGATGAAGACTGTGCGTTGCTATATGCTTACAGTAAGTATTTCATCTGCATTCTGTTTTGTGTGGAATAAGTTCCAATGCTGACTAGCTTCTTACAGTCTTGGTAACTGGCCAGTTGTCGAGGGAGATCATGGAGATCATCGCCGACATTGGGCAATTATTTGGAGTTCTGAGTGAAGATGTAGTACAGCTAGTATAAAAATTTCAGTAGTACATTATTAAATAAAGGCAATATGTCTTGAATATCAAATCTTTGCTCACTTATAAAATCATCGCTGGTTTCGGGATTGAAGGTGGTATCCGGTTCTGGCGGCGGGGAGAGACAACCAAGGCGGAAACCCTACCTACACCAACCGTCACGTCAACCCTTCCATCCCCATCATCCATCATTTCCATCTCAACTCATCTCCAACTTCACCCTCCTCTCACTCTCAGCACGCGTCTGATGAATGCGTAGACCCTCTCCCTACCTGCCGCCCTTCGGCCTCGCCTCGTCGCACTCCTGCGAGTCCTCCAGCCATGCAGATTGACCCAGCCGCCCTGAGTCGGTCTGACTCGGCGTCAAATCCGGCAAAGAGTGCGACACCGAACACTTCAGCAACAGTGAAATCATCCAGGGCACTCAACTCCGTGCCGCGCCTCGACTTAGAGCATGCCTACACGGATCTGAAGGCCGCTATCGGGGACCAGTGGGCCGAGTATAAGGAATCGACGGCCCTCTTCTTACTAGGTATGTCAATTCCTGCGCGTGCAATTCTTTAGCTTCAGTTCATATCTACTTTCTGAGATGATAGCTCACTGCCCCCGAATTGAGCTGCCTTGACTGACCTCCTGACCTCTTACCTTCTAGGTCACTACAACCAAAATGAATACGCGTCGCGAGTCGATTATATCATATGCGCCGATCTCAAAATCGAACATCTACATAACAATTTCGTCTGCGCGATTCTCGGAAACCTCACACGAGACCTCCCCGATCATGGCGTCGCGAACTGGGTTTCGGCCAATGATAAGCCTTCGATGGTGTCGAAGCCGATCTCGGGCGATGCTGCGGAACAGAGATTAAAGACGGAGGTGATGCAACTGCCCCCGCGAGATCGACGGCGGATTAAAGGAATTCCAGAGGTATGTTACGGGTCTTTATTTTCCGATTGTTGTTAGGGAGGGCGATACTTCCATACCGAGGATAATGCTAATGAGGGGGGGGGGGAATTTTAGCGCGACCCCAACGAAGTGACACCCAATGAACTGGAGGAATACCAACTGGCCAAGCAAATCAAGCTCCCAAGCCAGGTACCAGCAAGCGCTGGTGGATTGAACAAGACCAGTAAGAAATCATCACCCCCGCAGCTCAATGATTATATACGTGCTATCGCATTGCGCACACTCCTACCACGACCTGGAAATTCTAACCGATTTGTTCTTTTGCAGACTGGGAACTAGAGATTCGGAAACGATATGCGCAACCACTTGCCGCTGAGACTGGCGAGTTCCCCGATGCGGAATCCATCTATGCCCGCATGGTCCCCATTTGCTACGAAGAGTCCCTCCCCGGTGGCGCCGGCCTTCCTTGTGCCGAGTTCGTGGCAATTGCAACAGATACATTCGTGAAGGAAGTCCTTTCTTCAGTCTTCTCACGCACCCGATCAAACGGTCCGTCTGGTACAAGCAACGGCATGATGAAGCGCAAATACCGACAACAACTGGAACGGGAAGAGCTGATGTTCACTCGAGGTGAAATCGCTAAAGATGCTGCTACCGGCTTGCTTCCAGTTGAGGCTAAAGAAGCCGCACTTCGCAGACCCCTCGGAGTCAGAGATCTACGTCTCACCCTTGAGCTCAGCAGTGGAGTTCTTGGTCATATGCCGCTGATCATTGACAAAATCAAGAGTGGGTACTTCGAAGACGAGCTTGAGACCAATAAGCAGGATCGACTGGAGAACGGCGTGGACGAAATACTCGAGGTTAAGACCGCTGACGAGGACGAAATGGACATTGATGATGTCGACGATGCGCTATCGGACTGGGAAGGAGGCACTGCGGCAGATCGAAACCACTTAAATTCTCTGCTGGACGAGTGCTTGTCTATGGCTGCATGAAGATGATACCCCCGACCTCTTTCCCCCTTTACTTCTAGTTGTTCTCCCCTACTTTGATACCACGCTGCCCCTGTATTCTTTCCTTCTTTTCTTGTCGATTCTCGGTCTCGGGTGGTGGGATGATCACGGCGTCTGGGAATTACGGCGAGCCACCTCTTATTTTTTGCATCGGGTTCTGGAGTTCTTTGAGGACATGTCGTCAAGCCAGCCTCGACTACTTGGTCCTCATGCTTTATTTGTTTTCCTTCGTTTTTTATATATATTTTTTTTTTCGTTCTTCACCCCCGTGTGGGCGGTGCTGAACCTGCGATGTACAGTAGCCTTTTCTACGGAGAAGGTGGACGCAATCGGGCGGAAGGGGAATATTCCACTATCAAAATCAAGAATAGCAGAAGCGATGGCCATGATCTCTACTGGTCGGTGGAGAAGTCAAGGTTGTTCTATACCCATTTATGAATCTGATTCACGATTGAAATATGCATTTTTGCTTTGTAGAAGTTATCCCAGAAACGCCGCATGGTGGTACATCATAAACGCAAAGCTCAATTGATTGTATTAGCAACAATCTTCAACAATTCGTCCGTAGGTTTATGGGCATTGACTGGGTCTTTCGAAATCGATTGCCACACCTCGCCGTGTTTGGGTTCGGTTGAGACACACTTGGACACGACATCGGACCGTTTTTCCTGTAAAAGAAGACGTTAGACTCTGATCAACTATAACAAAAAGTAAATGAAGAAAAGTGAAAAAACTAACCTCTGTTCCGTGTTGCATCAGGAACTTGTAATACCAAGCCCAACCATCACCATAGTCACTATCGGAGACAATGGCCTTTTCGAACCAGGTCATCGACTTTTCTAGTCGTCGCTCGCCCCAGAAAATGCGTGCCACTGTGATAAATAGAATCGGGTCGTTATCCACCTTCTTAATAGCCTCCAAACTGCGAGCTTTGCGTTGAGCACGGGGTTCAAGATGCCAGATGCTCTCGCTCCATAGAAGGCCAGAAGCTGGAACCTCTTGCAACGCCTTGGCCATAAGAATCTTCGCTTGGCCAAGATTGTTTGCGCGTCGTTCCACACGAACACTTTCTGTCCAGAGCTCAGCACTCTTGGGCACGGCTAGGCGGGCACGATCCAGCACAGATCGAGCCCGGACAACAGCACCGGCCTTTTCTTCCAGCCGCGAGGCAAGGAGCCACAGCGGGACGGACTTGGAACAGGCACGGGTTCCTGTGCCATATGCCTCCCGGGCTTGTGGAAACTTATTTTGAGCCTCGTAGATCTGGCCCTTGATCATCCAAAGCTTGTCAGCCTTGGGGTAAAGCTGCAATCCTTGGTTGACGAGATCCAGGGCGTCGTCGATGTTACCTAGCTGCCGTTCGAAAGCAACACTCTTAATCCAGACGCGATCGGTACCAGCTTCGCGGCGAGCAGTGGCCAGTAGTTCTCTTGCTTGGTCGGTTTGCTTGGCATCTGCTTCGAGTTTGACGGCTGCCAGCCAAATATCTTCATTGTTAGGGTTCTGGTTGAAAGCACGGCCGAGGACTCGTCGAGCGTCATCGATCTCTCCGGACTGCCACTTTTCTTTGGCAAGTTGCAACCACAGCTCCTCGCTCTGGGGGCACGCCTCAACAGCTTTCTCGAGGACCTGCCAGAGAGCTTCTTTATCATCATGATTGCGCTCCAAATCGGCAGCAGCAATCCAAATTGATCGGCGGTTGATGAAAACTCGTAGTGCGTATGCGTAAATAGCGCGCGCAGTTTCGTATTTTCCACGTGCAATGCTGGACTTGGCGTCCTCCATCCAGATGTCTTTCCGGTCGTCATCTTCGTCTAAGCCCCACCCAAGAGTCTCGAGAACAATGGATCCGCAAGTAAGAACGGCACCTTCTTCTTCGCATCGCTCGGCCTCCGCAATCCACTCTTCTCGCTTTAACATTGCATTTTCGCGAGCTAGAGATTGAATGGCACGTTTCATGACATTGACCTTTTCGAAAGTGCCCATTTGTTCTTGAAGACGGGCTGCAGCAATCCAAATTTCGTGACTTGTGGGAACAGCCTTACGAGCAGCATTCAAAACCTTCTGCGCATTCTCTGGTGTCTCTAGTCGAGCAAGAGCGAGCCATAATTCCACCGACAAGGGGATCATTTCGACGGCCTTAGCTAAAAGAAGACGCGCATCTGCGGGATCCTCCTCCAGGTTGACAGCTTCTTTCCAGATCTGGACTGATTGGGGAATGTGGAGAATAGCTTGTCTCAGTACATTCTTCTTGGCCCGAGTATCTGTTTCAAGTTTCATGGCCTCAGTCCACAACCTGGTGGAGTGATCATTATTCTTAATGGCGTTGGCTGCAATGACCTTGGCGTTATGTCCTTCATTAATTCGGATGTTCTCGAGCCAAGCATCTTCGCTCTTTGGACAAAGCTCACAACCCTTAGCGATGATATTCCTGGCAGCGACAATCCGGCCTGCAAGTTCCTCAAGACGTGCAAGCGCAATCCATCCAGGGGCGTGCTTGGGGTTGGTCTTGGTGACAGATTCCAGTAGTACACGAACTCGTTTGATGTCGCCAACCTCGAGTTCTCCAGCTTTCATTTCTGATTGAGTAAGGCTGGTAAGATAGCCCTTGGGATCGATACTGGTCGAACTTCCAGAAGCGGCGTCGGAAGTTGATCCAAGTGCAGCTTGGTCCAGTCTCACTTTCAAAACCTTATCACGCGCAGCACCGATGTCTGCGAAATTCGTCATAGTTCCATCTGTGCTTTCTTCATCGCCTGGTTGAGCACCATCTTCGGCAATCGAGGTATCAAATTGACCCGCATCTCGAGCGCCTGCGATGACGCTATCGGGAACGGCATAAAATCGCTGGCGTAGGTTCTGCTTGGCTCGTCGGTTCTTGCCCGTCAGATCACCAACCTCGGGTAGGTTGGACCAATCCTCCTCGGAGACCGCAGCGAGGGATCGCTTCAAGTCGGCAAACTGTTGCTGAATTTTCGGGTTCTTTCGTTCGTAATCATCGCGTTCTTGTTGCTCTCGAGCTTCCCTGTAGGTGGCGCGTACAAGTCGGTATTCTATCCAAACAACCGGGGCTTGGCCCGTTGAACAAGAGGTTTCTTGTAGAAAAAGGATATGGGAAGTGAGACTCACCTTCGAATCTTCCGGCGTCTGTCCATCTTCTCATCTACCTCTTGGTAGATGCGATCTGCTTCATCGTCCTCCTGGTCAAATTGCCCGTAGGCAAATAGGCCTGTATCATTTTCAGGATCCTGGAAACGTTCGTCTTCCTCCTCTTCCTTATCATCCTTCCCTCCCTTTTCGCGTGATTGAGCACCATAAGCGGTCGGCGCAGCAGCTCCCAGAAGCTGAGCTCGTTTCGTCAGAGCGGCCTGGATCTGCTCGGGTGTCGGGCCTTCGCGCGCAGGTCCCAAGTCAGAGCGCGTGGTGAAACCGGTCGCACCACGACCCAGACCGGCCACATAGTTCTCCGGTGCCTGTTGGCTAAGAAAATCCTTGCGTCCGGACGCCATAATGGACACAGCGAGCTCGAGGTGTGTTGAAGATCAAAAGAGTAGTAAAGCGGATTTCGTAGAAAAGTAGACCCGATCCCGACAATCTTATCGCAAAAGAAAAAAAGTTGCCCACTTTCGCCTTGTCCCCCCAAAACACCAAGTCTCGCGATTCGGAGCTTCGGTTTAATATAGACGAACCAATTCACAGGCAGCATAGATCTGTCAGTCTCACAAAATGCCCAAGGCCATCAAACAAAAGAAGCGCAATGGGCAAGGCGACGCAGCTGCAAAGTCCTCTGCGGCCCACAGTATCTTCAAGATGAACACAGATATCGGCCAGCACGTTTTGAAAAACCCCGGTATTGCAGAGCAGTAAGTGTTGAAAACTATGCGGAACTCTACATATGGGCGCCAGCTAAAAATCTTCCTCTATAGAATTGTCCTCAAAGCCGAGCTCAAGCAGAGCGATATTGTTCTTGAAATCGGTCCCGGTACTGGAAACTTGACTACAAAGATTCTAGACCACGCCAAGAAGTGTATCGCCGTCGAACTGGATCCTCGCATGGCGGCTGAAGTTACCAAGCGTTTCCAGGGTACTCCGGCGCAGAAGCGTCTCGATGTGATCCTCGGAGACGTGATGAAGACCGAGCTTCCATACTTCGATGTCTGCATTAGCAACACACCATACCAGGTACGTCCATACAACACCCTATTGTGAGCAATAAAACATATGGGAACTTTTGAATCTGACCTCTTATGTGTATAGATTTCTTCCCCTCTTACATTCAAGCTGTTGGCTACATTGCCTGCTCCTCGAGTTTGCATTCTCATGTATGTTTTTCTTGGTTACGATGTGTGCAGCAATGTTTTCACCAACCGAACAATTATTTTTTATTTGTTATATACTAATATGCCCTCTTTTAATTTAGGTTCCAACGTGAATTCGCTCTTCGTCTTTTCGCTAAGCCCGGCGACAAGCTCTACAGTCGACTTTCCGTGAACGCGCAAATGTGGGCCAAGATCGATCACATCATGAAGGTTGGCAAGAACAACTTCAAGCCCCCGCCCCTGGTTGAGTCCAGCGTTATTCGCATGGTCCCCAAGGTTCCGCGGCCGCAGATCAACTATGAGGAATGGGATGGCATGTTGCGTATTGCATTCGTCCGAAAGAACAAGACATTGCGTGCTAGTTTCCTCGGAACCACAAGCATCGTGAACATGCTGGAAGCGAACTACCGGACATGGTGTGCGCAGAATGATATTCCAGTTGAAGATGGCCCCGCGGAGGATGCCGATGGAGATACAATGGATATGGGAGAAGAAGACGGTGGAGAGGTGGAGGAAGTGGCCGAGGTCATGGAAATGGACGACGACGATGACGTCCCAGATTTCTTCAAGGAGGAGACTAACGCCAGTCTCCAACAAGCGCTTAAGAACAAGACCCCACAAAAGAAGCGAGGAAAGGTTTCGATGTTGGTGCGCGAGAAGATTCGCCAGGTCCTGGAGGATGACACTGGTCTGGCTGACAAGCGCGCAAGAATGTGTGATGAGAACGAATTTTTGAAAATGCTGTGGGCCTTCAACCAGAAGGGAATCCACTTCAACTAATCAGGACCAAGTCTCCTCTTGGGACAGTCCCGAATAGAAAATGATGAATTATGATTACTATCAATAAAAGATACCATTCTCAGGAGGCGTGTCGCCGGAAGGCCGAAGATGAGCAGCAGAATCCTGGAAAAGGCTCTGCCAGATGAATGCCTCACTTAATAAAAGCTCGATATCTTTCTCAGTCCAACCTTTCGTGGGCAATGCTTGAAGGAACATCATAACCTCCTATAAATTGGTTAGAATTTTTCTAAATGCCGCTAGTCATAGTATCTCCAAAGCAACATACCTGGAAGTCCATCTTCACCAATTGGTCCGTCCATTTAACTAAGAATGCGGCACAGACGTAGAGGTGGAATCGTGAGAAGCCCTGCTCCTCGGCCTGTGGTTTTTGTCAGAATCATGGAGAGAAAAAGTAATCCCAAGAGACGTACCATATACGTATCCCACATGCGTATCGTGTTTTTGATGCTCATTTCCCGCATGAGCAAGCAGTTCATCCATCGAAAGCTGAACTGCATAAATTCCACACCTTCTTGCTCAAGATGCTTAGCAAGAGCTGAATCAATTCGCTTTGTAAGGTCGCGCAGCGCTCGGACTTGTCTGTGGATGCCTGGCTGGGCATAAATATAGTTATCTTGAATCCCGTCCAGAAGCTTTGTCAGACACCAGAACGTATCGGCCTCCACGGCATCCAGCACACTTCGGGGCAACTGGCCCGGATCCATGCCCTGTTCGACATTGAGATCCGTAATGTATACTCCTAGGAAAACCTGCCAAAATGGTGTCACCAAGTCGTTGATGCCCTGGACATAACCACTTGCCGGGTGCCGAATGGCCCATACATACAGGATCCGTTCCAAGGATCTCTGTGTCGCTTCGTACCCATATAGCGGGATATGAGGACTCGTACGCGGGACGTCAATGCTGATCTGGTGCCAAACTGCCTCATCCAGTCCTCTACCTCGTCCAGTACTCGAGGCGGGGGGGTTTGAAGCGGCGCCACTGCCGCGTTCAAATGCTTGCCGAACGCCATCCAAATACTCCTTGCGCTTTCTCTCCAAGGTCGAGATACGTCGCTCGCTGTTCGGAGGTAAATAACCGAGCACGAGTTGCCACGTCATCGGCCGAACTTCCTCAGGTACCCCAGACCATGCCAGATCTCGGAGTTCAGTAAGGGACACGGTACTAGCCTGGAGGATACGTTTAAACTTATTGATTCGAGTGATACGACTCGAATGAATCTCCCTCTCCTTGGGGGACGCATTGGTGGGAGGCGGGGTGTGACTGATGAGATTCAGAGCATTTGCAGGATCTAGCTCTCACGTCAGTATACTCTGTTCAAAATCGGGGACAAAGGGAAAGTATTCAAACCTTGTAAAATATCTTTGTACTGCGGTCGCAGTATTTTTTCATCGCTCTTGCGCGCCGTTGGATACATGGGTGTGCCGCGTTCTTCGGCGATGTCTGAGCTGTTTGCTCGCTGGCGGTTGTTGGCTGAAAGCCCAAAACCAAGGGAGCCAGGTTTCCCTCCCATGAACCCCCCGGGATCGATTTTCTTTGATTTTAAGGATGTCTTTTTCCGTCTCATACTCGCAAGACTTGGAAGCCCAAATTCATCTTCATCGTCATCATACACAATTTCATCATCGTCTTCTTCGTCTTCTTCAGTTGGGTCTCTGCTCCACTCGTCTACTCCGTCGGTCATAATGGCATATGGAGCGTTTGGAGGGGAGGCGACGTTTCCAGATCGGTGAGCCAGATGCGAGGGCGCATTGGTGGCGGAGGGTTTCGGGGGCGTCCTGGGGCGAGGGTGGGATGATGTGCCTCTGTTCATGGTATGTCAGCATAACTCTAGTGCCGATCCATTGACTTGACGAGCCAGAAACAAAAAGACTGACTGTAAAATATTGGCATGGGAATATGAAGCGCCCACAACGGTGTTTTGACCATAAATCTTTGGGGACGACTGATTCAGGGATGTTGCCCGTCCAGCCCAGAATGGAGAGTCTGCACGTCTTAAATTATTCTCAGTCAAGGTTCTCGGTAGTGTGTGAATATAGGAGGGTTTGAACATACTCGGAGTTGTCTATGGACAATCGGGGAAGCTATGTTAGCTACCGTGGACCCTGGAGGAAGCTGCGGCGGGGGAAATACGCACCAACCTGGACCATTTCCTATGTAGACAATGATTAGTATTCCACTGATTGACATTATCGCATTGTTTCAAGGTCTCAAAGACTCACTTGCTGCCCTTTCTTGTTTGTCATAGCTGCTACTGAAGTGATGAGTAGTGCGCGCGATCTCTAGCGGAGTGTTGAATGCGGGGCGGCCCAGCGATGGCGTTGTTGTCTCCTCCCACGGCGTTAGACCAAGTCAGTAAGGCATTGCGGGTCGTACAATGACCCAGTATGGTTTGATGTTTTTGGAACAGTGAAATCGAATTGCAGCAGGGGAAAAAACCCGAATTTTGGGGCAGGGTAGGTCTTGTTTCGTAGTTTGAAGTGAGACGTTTAGTTTCAAGGTCAAACGGGCGGTTGCTCATGTAAGCCATGTCCTCCGCTTTCCTCCCTTCCCAAGGTTCAACTTTCTTCAGCATTTCTCCATTCTCCACCACTTCGTCACCATTTTTCCGCGAGGAATCTTCTTCTTTCACTTCTCGAGTTTACTTTTTTGCTAGTCTCTCCCCCATTGCCTCCTCTTCAACTGATACCAGACCTCCAACCTCTTTACACCATGGCCGACCAGGAGGGACTGGAAGATGATCTCTTCGCTGATCTGTATGGTCTACCCTTCAAATCTTATTTTCTGAGATGAGATGAGACCGAACTGACGAATGTGTTATCTTTCAGTTACGACGCAGACGAATCGGCACCTCACGCTACTTCCGCAGTAGAGGCACCCAAGCCCACCGAACCCACCCCGGCAATCCCTGCACAGCCTGTCGTGGAGTCAACCCCGCAGAGTTATGATCATTCGCCTGTAGTAGACACATACGCGACACAGTCTCAACCTCAACAGAGCCAGCAGAACTATGGTGGAGATTATCACCAAAATGGCTCTGAGGGTGCTTACGCCGCCCCCGCAGCTCCCGCCCCCGTCGAGCATGAGTCTCACGGTACTGGAATTAAGGAAGATGGGTAAGTGCAAATTGTCCCTTGTTCTCATTTGATTTCGACTCTTTCGGATTCGGAGTATCTGGCTATGCCTTCATGGTGTCTGTGTGGCGCCTGTTACTATTCACGCAAATACGGCTCTGGGGACCTGGAATGTGATTTTATTGGGCTTCCATGTCCGATACAAGAAGCAAGCTCTAAAAGACGAGATTCACGCGTACAAAAAAACCCAATCGTGGAGCAAGGAAACAACCCAATACACAACTTGCGATATTATCAATTTCTCGCCCAATTCTGAGTCTTTTTTGGGTCGTTCTCATCTATACGGCCTTCTCCGCATCATCCTTGGGGAATTGAGGCATCAGAAAGAAGCGAAAATCAGATAAAGAGGAAGAATAATATCTGTGATCCTTTGAACTGAGAAAATCTGGTTGCGTCTGCGAAACTTTGACAAGAAATCGGTCTCCGTCAAGCTGTCTTGCGAGCGACTATATATAGTACAGCGGATACTATATAGCTTCTTGTCGATATACGTTGATAGAGCAGAGCAAGAATTAGCAACTCTGTCCGATGGAAGTTTATCAACCCCGAGTTAGCTTGGGATTGTTAGGCAGACAGACCTTCTCCAAGAGGAGAAAGGAGAGACAGTGACAATTCACTTATTTCGCCTGATTTCTCGCCCTTCGCCTTCTATCTTGCTCTCAAACTCGTGAAGCCAAAACAAAGAAAAAGAAAAGGAAAGGAAAGAGGATACCATTCGATCTTCAGACCCGGGCTCATGTAAACCAGGCGGAAACATGGGTTATGCGTGTCTGTGTGGCCACCGTATACCGACATACTATCAACCAACAGTCAATCACCACCGAGATCATGGACCCAGGCAGATCCCGCATTTAGCTGTATTCGTGAATAGCAGCTGAGCGCCACCAGCTCTTTAGCCAGAGCCCATATCCAATATCCCTGGCCCTGATTTTGGCATTTTGTTCATACGGGGGCTTGATACCACTGGCATATGATTAGGTACTTCAGTTGATACTAATTTATGATACTTGCTAGGAAAATGTTTATTGGTGGTTTGAACTGGGAGACTACAGATCGTATGTATCTTGTTTATGAACAGAAATGCATGGAATATTTCGGGTCTAACTTCCCACAGAATCTCTGCGGGACTATTTCTCGCAATTTGGAGAAGTTCAAGAGTGCACTGTAATGCGGGATAGCGCTACGGGTCGCTCTCGTGGCTTCGGCTTCTTGACTTTCCGTGACCCTAAGACTGTGAACACCGTCATGGTGAAGGAGCATTACCTGGATGGCAAGATTGTAAGATATCTGGACAACGCACATATTCCGGGAATCCCAGTCGCTCATACAAGATTTCTTAGATTGACCCCAAGCGCGCAATTCCACGTGATGAACAAGAAAAGACAAGCAAGATCTTTGTTGGTGGTGTTAGCCAAGATGCGACCGACCAGGACTTTAAGCAGTTCTTCATGCAATTCGGCCGTGTCGTGGATGCGACTCTCATGATCGACAAGGACACCGGTCGTCCCCGTGGCTTCGGCTTTGTGACATTTGACAGCGAGACCGCCGTGGACAACGCCCTTTCCCGACCTCTGGAAATCCTGGGCAAGCCCATCGAAGTGAAGAAAGCCCAGCCCCGCGGAAACCTCCGCGATGAGGACCGAGGAGGTCGCCGAGGCGGCCGTGAGGGAGGAGGATATCGAGACATGAACCACGGAAGTGACAACGCTCCCCAGCAGGGTGGCGGCGGCGGTGGTGGTCAGCAGCAAGGCATGGCCGGTGGCATGACTCCCCAGATGATGGCACAATATTGGCAACGCATGCAGCAATACTTCGCCATGATGCAGCAGCAGATGGCCATGGCAGGCCAGGGTCAGCCCCAGGGAATGCCCGGCATGGCCATGGGCGGCATGAACCCAGCCATGCTCCAGCAAATGCAGCAGATGCAACAGATGCAGCAGATGAAGGGTATGGGCGGTAACCCTCAGCAGCCACAGGGCAGCATGAGCCCCATCCCCAACCCCCAGAGCCCTGGACCCTCCCAGACTCCTATGCCCAACATGATGAACCCCGCCATGATGCAACAGATGCAGAACCAGGGCCAACAAGCTCCCCAGCCTGCTGGTGCCGGTGGCAACGGTGGTGGTAACGGAGGCGCTAACTCCGACCCCAACGCTGCGTACAACCGCCAGCCTGGTGGACCAGGTTACAACGCCCAGGAGCAGATCGCTTTTGAACAGCAAAAGTATGAGCAACAACAGAATGTTCGTCGTCAAATGGATAACCGTGCTTTCTCCCCTTACCAGCAGGGTGGCCCGACTTCTTGGGAGGGCATGTACGACGAAGTACCCCAGCCCAACATGCCCGGTGGACCTCAAGGTATGCATGCACCCACTGAACCCATTTCTATATCTCTCTTCCCTTTTTTATTTACTAACTTCCTCACCAGACGGATCCGGCTCCCAACTCCAAAGCGCCGCCCCCGCCAACGCCCCCACAGGACCACGAAACGCCGGCAAGCCCGGCGCAAACTACCGTGGTGGTGGCCGAGGAGGTCAAGGACACCGCGGCTTCCACCCATACTCCCGCTGATAACATGTTTAATGGTGGCACGGGCTGAATGCGTCTGCTTTTCTCTTTCTTTTTCTGTATCTTCCTCCTTCACACTGTATTGTGGATCAATTGATCTCTGTCGGCTTACTTGCTTGCAAGAGATGGATCTGTTTCCTCGGGGCTCGTGGATAATTCTCATGGGATGTGGATTCATGGGGGCTCGAATTTTTCTTTTTTTTTCTTCTCTCTTACTCTTTTCTATTTTCTTTTCTTGCCTGTGGTTTTCTTTCAAAATGATCAACTTTTCTCATTAGGACATGGCGGTATTCTCAAATCTTGATTTATGTTCGCGGGCTCTCGAATGCCAAATATTAAGCTTTATGGTATCTGATTGATTGATTGGATTAGGCTTTGGAGTTGACATCTAGATCTACATGCATGTGTTACCTGCAGCAATTGTGGAGAGTTGCAACATCATGTGCACATGTACATACAGTTATGTCGTATATGGTTATGTAGTAGGTATGTAGACCTTTCAGACGTAAATCCAGGGCTGTAGCAACGAGGTTCAAATGTTGGGAGGTTTGTATGAATGGTGGTCAGTGTACTTAAGTGCTATTTGAATCTTCTAAGCCCAGGTGGAACCTTCAAACACTCAAGTGCTGAATGTTGGTAGTACCCAGTAATCACTATTCATTACATCAATCCAATTTTCAAATGTTACTGTAATTGCGGATTGACATTCATCCACACAGGTATGCTATTTGTTATGTATCAATATCAATCTATGAAGAGACTGCAACAAGGACCTGGAGATTTAGTGTAGAAAAGAGAAACAAAAGTTGATAGCAAGAATCTATGAAGATGAAGATATACAAGAAATAAAACGCAAATTTTTCACCAGGCTGTAGGGAAGACCAAGAAGATTGGGAAATATAAAGAAAGACACGCTGGATATAAGGAGGGTCAAAGTATAAGAGTCGGATGACAAGAGAAAGACGAGGATATGTAGAGAGGGAGAAGTGTTATGCCACAAACATCCAAAGGCGAGAATGAGAACCTCATCTCCCATTCAAACACGCTAAACGAAAAATGATCAAAATAAACCCCGTCCGGGAAAAAAGAAAAAGTACCCGTCAGACGTTATAAGGTGGGAAAGAGAGTGTATGTGAGAGAGAATGCGTGTGTGTGCGTGTGTGTATGAGAGAAAGAAAAAAGCTTCTGAATCGTGATTTCGGAGCGCAGGTCTACAATGCCATGCCGTAGCCGGCGGTGGTCGGATGATGCCCCTCAGGAGATGGGCTTCGACGATCATGCCTGGATTCTTGGCTGGTGCTGCGGGTGTGTGCGACGCCGTAATCGGCATACATGAGGCGTTCTTTGCTGCCAGCGGAGTCGGATCGTGACAATGGGACGTCGCGGTAGGTCTCGTAGGGACGATTGAAGTTGAACTTGCTGACCTCGGAGAAGTCTCGCTGTTGGGGGTGATCGATCAGAAGCGAATCACGGGCGTCCAGGGGAGTGAGGTCATCGAGGTCGCGGTTTGCCTTCTCGGCTTCTTGTCTGCGCTTTTCGTGGACGTTCTGGCGGAACATGGCAATGACGGCGTTGACGACAATTAGGATGGCAAGAAGGCCGGTCAAGAGTGATTGGATTACGATGAGGACAATGCCAGTCACGGTCTTGGTGGTCTGAGAGAGTCCCAGCTCATCAACAAAGACCAAGACACAAGCAACTGACAAGACTCGCACGATTTGAATTGTGATGTTGATTCCCGTGGTTGATTTGCGGGCGTAGGGGCGGCTCCATAACACGAGACCAAGCAGTAGAACCTCACAAACCAATTGACCGGCACTTTGGAAGAGGCCATGGCCCTGTCCACCAGCGATGATGCAGCCCTTGACCAAAGCGTAAACAATGACGGGCACAAAGAGCCACCAGAAGTCCTTCTTGAGGTTGTCGTAGAAAAGACTGTACTTGCGCCAAGTATCCTTATCGTCGTATAGACCAGCGGTATCTCCCTCTGACTTCTTATATTTGCGGGCCTTCAAGAAAATGCGGACGGCAAAAAAGCCGAGGACGGCTGTGAAAACCACCAAGGTTAAGGCGGCAATTAGCTTGGCTGCCCAAGAGTCACCATTTTTGAGCTGATAGACGCAGTACATCACCCAGACGCTGTACAGGATGAGAATCATGTTGGTGATTGTCCGGGCCATGATTCCCCAATAGTCTCTTCGGAAGTTGATGAGCTTGTTGGGGAAGTTGCCGTAAAGGGCCCATAACTCCAGGATGACTTTGAGGAGTAGAATTCCAACAATGACGACGCCAACCACAATTGCAAAGATCAAGAGCACGGTCATAAAGATGTTAGCCGAAGGAATCATGAGCTCCTCAGCAAGGGCCTTGATTCTGTCTATGCTGTCAGAGCTGGTGCTGTTGGAGTCCGATCGAGCCGCCAATTTCACCGAGCGGCGCATCATATCTAAGCTCCGCTTCGTGGTCGAGGAATTGGTTTCGGAGATGCTGCCCAGGTAGGACAAGCTGTTGTCTGTAAGATTGCCACCTGTGGCTTTCCTGAAGTTGTCGATCGAATCCTGTAGACCATCCCAGGAGACAAGACCGGTACTCCAAGCAAAGTTCTTGGTGAAGCTCGTGTAGACGGTGGGGTACGAGACACTCAACATGCCGTTAGTAGCCATGCAATGGAACCAGCCCATCACGTCTCCAAATCCGGGGCTGGAGCCAGTTGCACCCGGGTGTGCGCCAACCGCACTCACAGCCGAGACACCACTGAAGGCCAGCGCGCCGGCCGCCATACCAGCCGAGGCCCATGAAACGGCCTTGACACTTGTTGACTTTCCATTAGTTAATTGAGATTCAACACATGCGAGGTTTCCACTTCCGGCAGTCGATGTCAAGACGAGTTTGGCCTGGCCGTCGAGATCGGGCATATTGAATGCGAGAGAGGGGATTTCGGATGCATAGCTTGCGGGGACGGTGATGGTGCCACTAGCGGAGAAGGCGCCGGATGGGACTAGTACAGACGCGTCAGGATTTTCATGTTTCATATATATATGATCGGTTCTTCTCCACGTGAAGAGTTTCCTGTGTTATGTTCGACTCACCTGGACAGAGGGCAGCCACGTGGACAGTATCTTTGCAGGGATCAAAAGTATCGCTGTAGATCTGACTGCCATAGGCCGTGACGGTTAATGTGGCGGTGATATTTTGTTCCTGCGAGCTGGTACCAGCCAGGTCGAAGACCATCTCTCTTGTTGAGCCAGTATAGGTGATATCCAAATCGGTGATATCGATGCTGGTATCGGTCATGCACAAGTCAAAGCCATCGGTGCTCAGGGTGTCGCCGGCCAGTACCTGAGGCACGACGCTGAGACCCAACAGGGCCCAAAGGAGGGATCGCATGGTGAATTTCCCAAATGGCGGACAAGATATATCAAGAAAGATCGAGTTAAGACGAAAGCATCAAGGGAAGACAATGGCGAACGGCAGGGCAGATTATGAGATGGTGTATATTTAGAGAATGACGATCAATTCGAGAGGGCGCGACTGTCGTAGGATCAACCTGGACGACAGGGGGCGCGACTCGAAAAGGGACAGGGGTCGAGAGAGCGACGATTAACGATAGACGGGGTTAGTTGCGATTCAAGCAAAGCAAGTTGAAGGATCGGAAGGTCGAGAGAAAGAGAGAGTCTGGAAGCGAATGAACAGAACCCCTCTCTTTTGCAGTTGGGTAAGAAAGGGACTGGGAAGAGTTCCTGAGAAAAAGGTGATCACTTCTCCCCCTGACACCAAGTTTTGATTGGCTCTAGCCCGTTTCAGAGTCTAGACTCCGCTCGGGTTGGTCGCGTCTGATTCGTTCTGGATTTAAACCATTTTGGGTGTTTTTGTTCCAATTGGGAGTTAATTGGGTTAATTGGGTTAATTGAGCTAATCGGG
This sequence comes from Penicillium verhagenii, assembly GCF_028828195.1. Lineage (NCBI taxonomy): Eukaryota > Fungi > Ascomycota > Eurotiomycetes > Eurotiales > Aspergillaceae > Penicillium > Penicillium verhagenii. The sequence continues at coordinate 1,517,081 of NW_026643169.1, forward strand.
TTGTTTCTCTCGATCGAATCATTTCTTCAGAAATTCTCCTCTATATTTGTTAACAGCTACAATGTAGTTACCATGAAGCCATAATTGTTTATTGACTTTCAATAAACGCTGTGGAGAAAACCCAAAATCCTGACTAACCACGGTTGAACGTGACCAGACTTAGCTAACCATTTGGGCTCGAGCGCCACAAACTCCACGCAAGGTCAACTTTATGAAACACTCCCTATCCACGGTTACGGTCTTTAACACGTCAACATATTTTATCCCTAGATCGAAGAATTTGAGAAATCAAAAAATAAAAACTAAGAAATAAAAATAAAAATCCCACATTGCGGAATTCCTAACAAAATCTCCCTCGCCACACCTGTCGATCCCGCCCTGTAGCCATTCGCTTCTAGACGCTGTGGATCTTCTTAGATCTTGGATTGGGGAGATTTCTAGGTCGAGAATGTTCCTAAACTTCCAGGCTTACGTAGAATCTCCAATGTGAAAAAAAAGAAAAGAAAAAAAAATACATAGAAAAATTTCTTCAACGTTCAATGAGTTCCACCATCCTCGATCTTGTGTGTTCGAGACAAAATTCAATCCTGGCTCGGACATCGAGTATGTATCCCGCGTCATCAATCTGAGACATAAGCCAAGCGCCAGCCTCATCCTTAAACTGATATGGTGGCGCTGCCAATTGTGGATGCTGATAATCACTATAATTATACCAGTAACAAACCAGTACATGTGCAGTTCGAAAACCAGTAACTTTACTCTTTAAAGAAAAATGATTAATGCCCATGAGTCGCACCATTTGACTGTTTCGTCAGAGCATAATTCCGTATACTTAGTAATCATCCATCGAGGTCTCCAGTTCCGTTCACAAATTGATTTACTTTGCTTAGTTTGCATTGTTATACAGTTACACTTAGTAATTTACCCACGGAGTACTTGAGCAGCTTCTTCCCTACTGTACTCCGTCCTGTGCATTAATTCTTGGATCCCAGCCCTAAATTTACTAACCCGTTATTTCACCAGCTCTACGGATGATCAGTCCACCTTTACTCCGTACACACAATATGCATCAAAAAAAAAAAAAAGAAAAAGATGAATCAACTTTCCTATCCCATGCTGGGACTGGTATGTGGCGTGTGAGATCACTGCAGATCTTCCAAGCTTCCAAAAATACTCTCTGCTCTACATAATCCATCCACTCTGCGGCACATGCAGATGTGGATCAGGCAATATATCGGTTTCCAAAATATGAGAGCCCTGGGTCATCTCCAGGGCACCGCCGTAGTATTATTACAAAGTACACTCTGCCGTGTGTCTGATCCTCCGAGAAGAGGTGGGGAGAAAGGCAATCTAAATTGTATGAAATGTCTCAACCCCTGTTGGCCCGCCATTGACATCCATTTCAAATTGTCAAAATATTCGCCCATTATTTCTGTCCGGCCTTGTTCTGCATCTCTCGCATCGCAGCTCTTGCGCTACGACTTCCTCCCAACTTGGGCCCCTTGGGTGCCTCGGTCTTCTCCGTCGTCGTGCGACTTGTCCGAACACGGCGTCGGGATTGAATGGCATCCATGAAGTCTTGACGGAACTTTTCGGCAATTCGCTCATCCGCCGCTTGATCATCCATTGGCCCTTCGTCCTCCGGTTCGTCATAAATTTCCACTGTAAGAAGAGTTAGCGTTGGGAAAGGCAAAAAAGAGAGATTCATAATCTTACGTCTGCTTTCACGCATCACTTCCTCCACAAGGCGATCGCGTTCGATATCAGCGCTGGTACGTCGCTTGCGATTGCGCCAGGATTTATCGGTGCCAGAACGGCCCGTATCGCCGGTATTCTTGGTGTCTTCGCCACCCTGTAGTCGCTTTCGAGCAGCCTCCGTCCGCTCAATATTTCGCATCGTCGCTTCCTCACCCAGGTCGATTTCATGCAATTTGCCCAGTGTCGCCCGTGCGCCCTTGCGTTCGGGTATTGAAGGTTCGCTAGCATTGTGTGTTTCCGATAACTGGGAGGCTTCGGGATTGTTTGATGGGAGTGGGCTGCGTTGTGATCGCTTAGCCATCTCGGAATCTATATAGGCCATCCTTATCTTGTTAGTCGGTTATTGAACGGGAGATAGGAGAGGAGCTTTCGCATAATAAGGCATCATACATGTGCTTGTCCACGTCTTCTGTCTGGCCTGTATATGTCGTGAACCGATCACTCATGGCCTGGAGCTTGTCGGCCTCCAAATCCTCCGCAGATACCAACGCTGTCTCTCGGTTACCATCCTTGGATCGCGAAATGGCGGAGAACCCTATGCCTCCTTTGCGGGATTGTCGCGGCCGCTGTAGACGAACGACATTCGTAGATTGTGTGGTCTGGTCTTCCTCCCCAGTGGACGGCGCTTCGGGGGTTTGATTGTCATTTCTGCTCGGAGTGGCGGCTTCTCCAGCGGCGCTGGAATCTGTTGTATCATTTGTACGCCGTGGGATAAACTTGCGTCGCTTTGTAGCGCGAAAGAGCGACTCCGGTGCGACGTCGACCTCAGTATCCATTCTCTTTTCTTTTTTGTGTATATGGTGAATTAGAGGTGGGGGATCAGTGATGAAAGAAAAGCAAAAAGTTGAAAGCTGACAGGGTGAGGTCATTTAGTGCCAAGCGGACCTAATCAGTTCTCTCTCTCCGCCAAAGCTGTTCCCGCACCGAAAAGACCGCTTCTTCTCCCTACCTCTCCCTTGTCTCCTCCGCGCGTGGTTTCGCAGGCCTTTTAACACCTTGGTCTGAGCAATTTTCTTTTGGCCTGCTTTATCTTCCTGCGCTATCGCCATGAACCCTTCCAATCCACCCCAGGCTGCCGAATATGGTGGAGGTACGTGCCCTTGCGGGATGCGCCCGCTGCTTTCTCCCCTCGCAGCCCCAATTCCGTCTCCAGCAGGGCGTATATCTAGATAGTCCTCAGTCGGCTGCTAATATGAATCGCGTTTAGATGAAGTCTCAGCCATTGTTCTCGACCCCGGCTACTCCACCACCCGCGCTGGCTTCGCTGGTGAAGATGCTCCCAAGTCGTTAATTCCAACATATTACGGCAAGTACGACGCTGATGGCCAGGAGAAGTTCATCTATGGAGATGATGTCTTTGTTACCCCGCGCCCCGGTCTTTCCATCCACAACCCGATCGGCAAGGATGGCATTGTTGAAGATTGGGATATGGCAGAGAAAGTGTGGGAGTATTCGTTCACTTCGCGACTCACCGGTGCGAAACCAGGCAATCCTTTCCAGAATGGATTGAACGATATCTCCGAGGGAGAGCTTCCAACAGAGATGGACGTGGAATCGGAAGAGAAGCCTTTGGAAGATAGCCCATTGTTGATGACCGAACCTGGATGGAACCCGATCAAGGCACGCGAAAAGACCATTGAGATTGCCATGGAGAAATGGGGCACCCCGGCTTTCTACCTTGCACGGAGCGGTGTGCTTGCAGCGTATGTACATCATCAACAGACCTGGTGACCCTTTTGGAGCGGGTCATTGGTTTGATATTCCTCGCGCAGTCTTATTTTTCTTGCTAATCTCCTTTTCCGCAGTTTTGCTTCCGGTAAAGCCTCAGCTCTCGTCGTTGATATTGGCGCTTCGAATATCTCCATCACCCCGGTCCACGATGGCATGATCCTCAAGCGAGGCGTGCAGCACTCCCCGCTCGGCGGCGATTACATTTCATCCCAGATTCGCGCACTGTTCAAGAAGAACTCCCCGCAACCCATCACCATCACGCCGCACTACCTGATCAGCTCTAAGAATCCGGTCGAGGCCGGCCAAGAACCCCAAGTCAAGTTGAAGACCTTCGCCGCCGACAAGGCGCCCGATGCCTCGTACCGCGCCCTCCTGGAAGAGCGCACTCTCTCCGAGTTCAAGGAGTGCGTCGTCCAGGTCTGGCCCGGCCCCAACAAGCTCTCCGCCACCGGCCCCAACGGCGTGTCCAACGAAGATGCCGCGCGCTCATCTCCCGGTCGTCCATTCGAGTTCCCTGACGGATACAACCAGGTCTTTGGCGCTGATCGCTTCCGCGTCGTGGAATCCCTCTTCGACGCCAAGGCCGCCATCCCTGATCCCGAATCTCCCTTCCCTGCCCCGACCTCCGCTCAGACCATCGCCGAGCTGATCAAGGCGTCCCTGAGCAATGTGGACGTTGACATCCGTCCCCACTTGCTGGGTAACGTTGTCGTGACTGGCGCCTCCAGTCTGCTCTACGGCTTCACTGACCGTCTGAGCCAAGAATTGGTCGCTCAGTTCCCTGGTCCGCGTGTGCGTATCTCGGCCCCCGGTAACACTGCTGAGCGCCGCTTCGGCTCTTGGATCGGAGGAAGTATCCTGGCTAGTCTGGGTACTTTCCACCAGATGTGGATCTCTAAGAAGGAATACGAGGAGCACGGTGCGAACATTGTAGAGAAGCGCTGCAAATAATCTATTCTCTCCTATCTTCCTTTATTTTCCTGATCTTTGTGCGTTTCCATGGGCTCACGTGTTATGAACTGTGTCCATGCTGTGGTTTGGTCATTTTGGGCGTTTACTGCTTAGGCGCTTTGCCAGGGCTCGAGTATGCGGATTTAGGCTCGGCCTGCGGGTCTGAAAAAAATGAATGCTATATTATTTTTTTGGTCCCGGAATACTTTCTCTTTCCCACTCGTAATTTCATAATGCGATTTTACTTTGAGATTAAAGGTAGAATGAATTAGAAATGTTTCTGTAAGTTGGTCTCAATAAAAGAAGATAAAAGGCATCAATTGTGCCAAGCCAAGCATTGTGGGTATAAACTTGAACAAAAGATAATAAGGGCAATCAATCGCTGAAGATTGCAGAAATGATATGTATACCGTACTATATGGTAAGAAAAGGATAAACGGATCCAGCCGTAAATCCCACCAGGAAACTGATCTTGATCTTCATCCTGTTGAAACAATCCGAACAAGACAACCAAGTCAAAGCCAACAAGAAGCATGAGCATGCAGTGCAGATCCAGATCCAGATCCAGATCGCAGAAAGCAGATCTCAATCTCAATCTCAACCCTGTGCACACTCAACAGTTCTGGGCCTATACTCCTGCGCCACAGAAGGAATAGTAGGAGGCGTGGGAGGCGGCAACGCCGGGAGAGCAGTAATAATCGACCCAGAATCAGGGATATCAATCTCATCCACAGCCATCCCATGCCCGCCCACCGGACCCCCAACCTCCTCCATCTCCTCATCCAGCATCATCTGCACCGAAAGCACATGGATCCGCGGCGAAATCTCCGGCCTCTGTCTAAACGAGTACGTATTCAGCATCTCCGGCGCATCCTGCACCCAAGACATCTGTCTATCGTAGTCCGGCGATGACGCAGCGCCCAGATCAGTGGCTCCGTTCGAGCGCGCACGCCATGCGTTGGGCGATTTCGCCCGGAAGATGCTGCACGGCCACTCCTTTGCGGTCTTTGATAGCGTGCGTCCGCATGTGCCCGTTTTAGTAGCCATGGTATCCCAGGCTTCGACCACGCGGTCTGTTTTGAGGAACTGGGAGACTTGCTCTTTCAGGGACTCGTAGGTTTCTTTTTCGGGATCGTCCTGTTTGGGGGTTTGTTTGGGGACACGGTGGGATTCGGGGATTGGGGGGACGGGGGGTGGGGGTGGGATTGGGGTTGGGGTTGGGGTTGAGGAATGAGCTTGCGCTTGGGCCTGGGCCTGGGCCTGGGCCATGGACTGCTGTGTTCGGGGACGAGTGGTGCTACTCGCCCATAACGCTTTTAGCTGTTCCATGGACACGCTGCGGGATTTGAGGGTGCGGGCTGGGGCCGAGGCGGGACGGTCTTGATTCTGTTCCGTATCAGCCTTTTCGCCATCACTGAGTGATCTCTTGGGGAGGAAGGGCTTGGATAGTCTTCTGGTCAGTTTGTTTGCTGTTCTTGGACGCGGGACTGGGACCGGGGCTGGTGTAGGGGTGGTCGCGGTGGAACTATCGTCCATGGCCAGGGCACTACACGATTTTGCGCGACTTAGGACCCTGGGGATGTTACTTTCCCGCTTAGAAGCATTGGGGTTGGTAGTACTGCGACCCACATTGCCCTTTCCTGTACTTATTCCCTCCTCGCCCGGCTTGGTTGAGTTCTTTGGTTTCAGTAGGGGGTCGCGGGGAAGTGGTTTCTCTGAGGGTAGTGAGGGGGAGAACAGTTTCTGTCTGACTGATCGGGTGCGGGTGGTTTGAGAGGATTTAACGAATGAGCGCACGTCCTTCCTGCTTGCTACGCCCACTCGGCGTTGCATCTCGGTGACTGCTAGAGCAAGCTGGGCAAGTGCCTTTTGGAGGGATGTACCACGACGACGGAGTTTGGAGAAGGCTTCGAGCCAGCCTTCTAGGTTGTCCATCATTGCTTGGTAGAATGCCTTCAGGCTGTGGGTCTCAAAACAACCTTCCCCGGACTTCTCGAGGAGATAGTGCCACAGGACACTGATTGCCTCTTTGCCTTTTAGAAGATCGCGAATTGAATCTGTAATGGCAAGGGTGAACCTGTCCACGGCATGTTCTATCTGATCGTGGTAGGCTATCAATGAGAGGCGGAAATTGCGATCCTCGAGCATCCGATCGAACAAATGCAAGTTGTCGAGCGGAAGGCTTAAATATTGAATTCGAGTGCGAACGTCCATTTGGATAATTAGAAAATCCTCGGTTGTTCTTTGCAGAAAGCCATCCATTTCATCGACATGACTTTGCAGGATTCTCATAACTTGTGGCTCTGATTTGGCCAATCGGTTCGCCAGTAAATGAACTCCAAACACCATTTGTGCAATCAGCTTCCAAAAAGGATGATATCTGGGATACGCCAGGTCAGCTCCCGAACCTTTACACTAATTTTGTTTTGTTTTTTCCCCTCTGTATATCGACTGCTCACCGTTCAGAGGCCCGTTGGCGCCATTTGCGACCACAGAGCCGCTCGTATTCATCATTCTCCAGTAGATCCCGACGACGGGACTGTGTATCGATATTCACCACCCACTGACTCGCAGATTTGTGGTTGGTTTCACGAATGGACTCTTCAAAGGGGCCTTGAAGCTGTTCAATTGGATGCTCCGGAGACGGGTTGAGATTATCCTCGGCGCCATCTGCTGACTCCTCGGATATGGGAGTGATTGGACTAACAGGACTGCGTCCATCCTGACCCTGGCCAGGAAAGTCGGGCAAAAGCATGATTGGAGAGTTGCGACAATCAACGGCGATGCAATGTTTCCGAGTTCGAGTATATCCTATATACCAGTTTTGGCGTTGGAAAAAATTTCCGACTTTTGAGTAGAATCAACGGTAAATTAGATCCGCACTCATGCGCAATTGTTTAATTAAAGCGCATGCTAGCATCCATGGGGGGACCGTTGGATATAAAATTATGATCGGAGCTGGCTAAGGGGTGTTCATTCTGGATGGAAGCTTGGAGATGGCGGGCTGGGAATGGAAAATGGCTGGAGTATCAAGGCAAGATGCAAGGTCGAGATGTTCTGGCTTATATCAGATATCAGTAGGGGCCCAAGACAAATATGTTGAAACATACAAAAAGCGCCACTGGGACCAGCCTTCTCTGAACCGTGGATGCGTCCAGGTTTCAAGGTTTCGAAAAATGGAGCTGCATGAGATTCAAGATTCAAGGTGAAAAAAAGTACAAAGAGAAGAAAAAAACCGACAAAACAGATAAATTTCTGATTTTGATCCTGTTCGTCATCGGACGAAAAGAAAAAAAAGAACAAAGAACCGGGGAAGACACCCTTTCACAGATTAGATGAGTTTTTTTATTTTTTCAAATTTGCTGCAATTTTACCGATTTTTGCCTGATGAATTTCCACCTAAACCCCCCCTTTCACCTACTCCCGTGTGGATCCCCCTAATGTCACCGATGACTTGTTACCATGGTCGTTCATCTTTTGACAAATGAACGGCACGGGCTCGGAACCAGAGACAAATTTAGAAGCAACAAGTGACGATCACGGTACAGAATCATCAACTCCTTCTCCCAAGGCAAACTCGTGGGAAAACCCACGAGTCGCGAAAGGGGAACACTTGCAACTCCCCACTCATTTACGGCGTTTCAGAATGACGATCGCCGGTTGTTCTCCACATGTCGAGGCTAAACAGGTACAGTGTATCCGTTGTACGGTAGCCCAAGTTCGTATTGCGCATTTCCAGAAACCGGGTTCTGGACCAGTGGGATGGACTGGAGGTCTGGAACTTCCGTAATCTCACAATTAGGTGAGAAGTGGCCCATGCGCAACAAGGCGCAGATACGATGCGTCAGTCAATTTCCGCTGGTCACTGCCAACGTTGTCTTGTCGTTTTTGATTGGTCAGGGCTAAGAGGATTTGATTACATAATGGGTTGATATCTCACATGACCAGTAACATGACTGGTAAGCGGGACTCGACTGACAATTGATATCACGTGGTTGGTGTCACGTGCCATGTCCGACAGGGCCTCTCCTGCACGTGATAAGATATTACCCTAGTCAGTTCACGAACACCCTACTACAAGTAGTACACGAACTTGGTAAATCCCCAAGCAGATTCTTTATACAAATTTACCGAACATATCAAGAAGATCATGGAGAGAATGCTGCCAACCTCTTGATGCCATCATGTTTCAACATGACATAAAACATTTGACTAATGTAGTAGCTACTAGCTAGCCATACAAATAATACCATCAATTGATAGATATGGTCATATGCCCAGTTGTAGGTTTGACTGTTGGAGAGAACGGGCAGGAATTGAGAGGCTCTAAAGTCAGTATCGTATTGTATTGTTGAACAGCTACTGTGTTAGAATTCTGACATTAAAAAAACAACCCCCATACCATGGTCTTGGGAACTATTCAAAGCTCTAGTACAGCATGAAAACAACAAAACTGCCCGGGTTTAGAAAGTTAATCACCATTTATAAACAACATACTCTTTTAGAAACTGTAACAAAACGTATTGCTCTATACTGGCCCTAAAGGCCTTGTCGGCCGGACGACAGAGCCACAAACCGCCATCATCGCAAACCATCATCACGAACCCCCGCCTTGTCGCCAATTGTCATCGCCACTTGAGACACGTCAACATCACAATAATACTACTACGTGGTTTTGCACGTGAACTTGAGCTTGAACGTGAACGTGTACGGCGTGTACGTGATAGCGTGACACTGACCCTGCTTATCGTCTCTATTGTCTCTTCTTGCCAATCGCTACTTGTTCTTCGTCTTTTACACAATCTTCTTTCTGTCTTCTTGGTTCCGTTTTTGCCAATCGCTAATTGCTCTTCGTTGTTTACACAATCTTCTTTCTCTCTTCTTTCTCTCTTCTCGGCTTTCTTTTTACCAATCACTAATTGCTCTTCGTCTTTTACACAACCTTCTTTCTTTCTTCTCGGTTCTCTTTTTGTCAATCGCTACATACTCTTCATCCTCCACAGGATATTCACTCTTTCTTGTCGGTCTTTTCCGCTTCAAGATCCTTCTGCGCGTGTTCAACTTCTTAGCTAACTTGCTTTCTCATCTTTCAGCTGTCTCAAATCTTTCTATCCTCTTCTTTTACTGCTCTGCGACGATGTCAGTGCCATATCAAGACATGGAGCCATTCGCAGCAGAAGCTGTAGAGCTGCCTGGGTCTGAAGAGCAAGTCATTAAGTACGCCGCATTTCCTCGCAATGATCTTATTCCATTAGTCGCCAGGGCAGACTCTGTCGGCTCTGAGAAGATACGCGCCTCATTGCTGCGAACCACCGAGACGACTTCGTCTACTCTTGGAACTCTTGAAGTTCTGCCGCTGGAGATTCTTTTTGATATCATCTCCCTGCTTGATATTCGTTCGGTTTTCGACCTTCGTCATGTCAATCACCGTGCTGAGCAGATCGTCACAAAATCCAGTGGCTATGAAGTGTCCTACAAGCATGCTATTGAGACCCTTCATGTCATGCTCAAAACCAAGGCCGCCTCTTGGATCACGCTCCCTACCTTTGCTAAACTACTCTACACGAAGGACTGTCAACTATGCGGCTACTTTGGCACTTTTCTCTTTCTTCCAACGTTTGATAGATGCTGTTTTCGTTGCATCGATATGGGTCGCCTCCCTCTCCTGATGAAAATCTCAGTGGCTCGCTTGAAGAGGCTCGATCTGAAGTTTCATGCAGAAGCCTCACCACAGTTGAAGTCCATTGTGAAAAACTTGCCGGGACATTACTGGGATGGGCATCATTCCTTTACGCGAGAGATGCGAACCCACATTATGCTGTCCGAGGCAAACGCAAATTTCGGTTTACGCCAGGGGGTACAAACCTCCCGTGTGGCACAGGCACGACTGCGACACATGGTGACAACATCTTTTCCTTGGCTCGATAATCAAACCGGTCACGCTCAAACTGGGATCAGCTGTGAGGGCTGCTACATTTCTAAAGATACTAAGCTCCTGTTAGGTCTTCCGATTTCTCCTCCTACCCCTTGGGGCACAAAATCCCCAGTCTATACCGAGGACCAATTCATCGAACACTTCAAAACATGTCCGTTGGCTCAACACGCTTGGAATAACAAACTTTCGGAAAGAATGCGGGAACAAAAGATCAACCAAGAAAGAATCCGGCGTGAGAAGGAACAGGAAGATGAGAAACGTCGTCAGGAAGAGCAAGAACAACATCTGAATTCTCGAATCCGCCATCTAGTGTCCGAGTTTACGACGTTCGTAAACCTCCAACTTGGGTGGCAAACCCCCAATGAGGGTATTTGAAACAGCTGCCTGTCCGTGAAGTACCATGTGGAGTCGAATGTTGATGGGGTGCTGAGGCCTCTCTACTGGAGGATTTAGCGACAAAACCCAAGAAGCGAGTGCTACTGATATCACCACATCCATATTACCATGTTTCACATCTACTTCAATTTTGTTATGATTTCTGGAGGATTAAACGACAAGACCCATGAAGCGAGTGCTACTGACATTACCATATCCATATTACCACTGCGTGTATCACATCTAATTCGATTTTGCTATGATTTGAAATGAAAGCTAGGTCATGGGTCCTCAAAATGTTTTCTTTCTCTTTGAACCTTCAAATTTTTGTGCTTGAAGCTTTTTCCCCCTAATTTTTGTCTTCAAATTCAACTTTTGTTTAGGTATGAACCGATTGTTTACTTCCAAATAATGACTTGTACCACAACCAGCACTTGAGTAGACAAGTCTCGTATTCGTTCCTAGATCTCAAAAGAATATCTGAGAAACGATAATATATTAATTTATATTAAAAATCGGTAGATTGGGTTGAACAAGCTTTTATAAACGTCAACATTGAAGATGAACAGGTTCTAAATATCTGCGGGAGAGCCACTCAAGATTTCTATCTGAAACGACCAAAAACCCGATCATCGTGGCTTCCAATTCACCTAGTATGCTCATTCCAGACTTTCCCACTGACTCCACCTCACTCTTCAAACTTGAAAATGTTCAATTTCCCCTTCTTTGACCCTCGGCCACATTAATAGCGATCGATGCCAAGATCGAAACTGGCAAACCTGCTTTAAAGGGGCAAATTTTTTTTTCTTTTTCAACTGACAGAAAAACCGTGATAGCCCCACATCCCCCTATCCCCTTCTCCGTCAAACCCGTTGAGATTCGAGTACCGAGTATCATTTGGCTAATTCCACCGAGAACCTGAAGAAATACATCCACACCAAGGCCAAGTGGAGTGAAACACCAGTGTCGCTCCTATCAACCCGTCGGTCCTATCCGTACGAAAACGAATCAAGATTGTTCTAGAGCCCAAACAACAAAACCTCTAGCGGCGAAAATTTTGTCTCCACGCGCAATGTCCGGAGCCAACGGCTGTTCCCTTGGGATCCACATCACTCCACCTGAACGCAACGGCTGGACGTTGATTGGCTTCTATCCTTTCTCTTATTTTGTTCCTAGTCTCGGGAATTAACCCTTTCTGACAAGACGCTAGGTTGGTTAAAGTGGGATCTACGGGTGTCGAATGGGTTCAACGTCCGATGCTGTGGTGGTGCGGTGAGCTTGGGCTTTGGAGAGCAGGTTCTGCAGGTTTGCAATTCTTTTTCTTTTCTTTATAACTGGTTCGGTGGTTTGTTTTTTCTCGCTCGTTTTTTTCTTGCATACATTCTTTTTTATTTCTCTTTTTCTAGGCTGATGATGTTTTGATTCTTGGGTTCTTTTTCCTTACCTCTTTTCAAGCGAATCGATTTCTTGCATATCATGTCGGTCAGTCATGAAAGTCGACAGGGGGAGTTTCGGGCTACAACAATTGCCATGACTGCGCTGGCCGCAGTGTTCGTTGTTTTGCGCTGTTTATCTCGGGTTAAATTGAGAGGGAAGAGTCTTGGTGTAGATGACTATGCTATGATGTTATCTCTGGTAAGCTGCAGTTTTTCTATTCTAAATGTTGTCATTAATTTGAGGTTTTATCTAACTAAATCGGTGCAGTTTCTTCTATTCGTGCTTGCTGGACTTGATTTGACCTTGATCCAGTATGGTATGGGTCTGCATGCCAGTATTTTGCCGACAAAAAATCTGATCATAATTGCTCAGGTATGTTTGGGTTGGATATTCGATGGGTCTAGTTTAAAACCTACCGAATCAAGCTAACACTCCCCATAGTTATCTATGGCCTATGAATGTATCTATTCACTTACCATCGGCGCGATCAAAATGTCCATTCTACTCATGTATACTCGGGTCTTCATTGGCGGAGAATTTCGCGTTGCCGCCATTACCTTGGGTGCGGTAATCATGACTTGGATCGTTGGTGTTATTTCCATGAGTGTTCTTGAATGTGCGCCTATCCAAAGGGCCTGGGATGCATCACTACCCGGCACATGTGACGATGCCAATGCCTTGTTCTTCGCAAACTCGATTCCAAACATCGTCACCGATCTCGTCATCCTAATACTCCCCGTGCGAGCCGTGTGGAAGATGGAGACGACCACCACCCATCGCCTTTCTGTCATTGCGATTCTTCTTCTGGGCTGCTTGTAAGTCGAGATTCCATCCCCAGTATCTTATCAATCATGGAGACAAAAAGCTGACTGAGACTTGATTTAGCGTTATATTTACAAGTGCCTATCGTTTTGCCACTGACTTTGCATTCAAAGCCACGGATATCCCTTGGACGCTTGGTGATTCCTGCACCTGGAGTATCATTGAGTGCTCATGTGGCATCATCTCGGCCTGCATGCCAACACTTTACCCGCTATTAGGGATTATTCAGTCCAGGCTTCCTGGTGGAGGATCTTATGGCAATATGACAGATGTCAAGATCTCGGGCAGAGCTGAATCTACAGTCCCGCCGTTTCGACCTCAAAACGAGTCAGTGGGCAAAGCCAAGGTTCAGCTGGTAGTTACACAGCCGCAAGATGAACTGGGAGATGAGGTGCCCTTGAATACGATTGTGGTACGACGGAGTATGACATGGCATGAAACGAATTGTGGAAGAAATTGTAAGTCGCCACGGCATTGGAGATCATAGGAGTAAGGGCCATTGCTTGATTCACCAGCTCATTGAATTATAACTTTGTACAATACATGCTGCTTCACTCTCTTTTCTCTCATTATTCACTCAAATTTGTATTAATTCACTATAAGCATTTCCTTGAATCCAAGTATTCACTTTGTAGGTATAGATGCTCAGTGCCCTTCCCTCGAAGCGCTTCGAGCAAACTTTCTACTGCATAAATGTGTGCGCAACATACTCCTCCACTCTTCCTCTCTCTTACATTCTACCAATCTCAAACAACAGATTCTCCTCCAAATCAATTGCCCCTCCTCATCGAGCATGACCTCCACCTCGACCCTTGATACCTTCACCATCAACACACATCCTTAACACCCCCATCACCACCACCCTCCATCTCCAAATGTCATCTTCAAAACCCGCCCTCCGCCCCGGGCCCCCACCATTCCCAAACAGCCCATACCCCTCCAACCCCCACGACAACCCCGACCAAGACACAAGTGCCCAGCCCCAACCACCCGCGCGCACCAGACTCCACATCGACTTCCTAAACTACAACAGATGGAACAGGCTCTACTACACCGGCTCCAACCCACGGGCCTTCGTAAGCCAGTGGAAATTCCTCCTCTCCCAAGCCCAAGCCTCCATCGCCTTCCCAATTCCAATCGGAATCGTCCTCCTGCAATTCCTTTCGGCTGCGTCCGCCTGCTCCGCTGTTCGCCCCTGGCTAATGGCTCTCGGGGTTAATGAGCACCTTCACCCCACTGCCATGCTGGAGTCTGTCTTTGGCGACTTTGTCGTCGCGGAGGAATGTCGCATTTTGTACAGTGCTCAGTGGGCTTTTCGGGGTCTTCATGCGGCTAGGACGACGCTGCAGTTTTGCCCTTTTCATGATCGCCAGGTTTATCATTCGCCTTCTGAGTGCTTTATTAATCCTAGGAATCTGAGGTTTAAGAATGGGAGTGCGAGTGCGAGTGGTGGGGCTGGGAGGGGGGAGGCTCGGTCTCTGTCTCTGTCTCTGTCTCAGTCTTAGCTGTTATGCTTGGCATCTGGGTTTCGAAGGATGTGGATACGAGGTGATGGCATTTTTAGGGAAGACTGGAAGGAATTGAGCATGTTTGTGAGATTGAAAAATAAGATGAGCTTCAGCCTTCTTGGTCATGACACTCGTATTCCTGATTGTGAAGAGACGCAAGGATTGTGATCGGCGCGATTGAAGAGCTACTGATATGTACCTTTGAAAATAATCTCTTGGTTTACTTAGTATCTGTATTGTACGATTATTTTCCTAAAACGTGCAACCGTAGTATAGTAGTATGCAAGAACCTTTTCCTTATGATGTTGTATTTGTAACATTCAAGACTCACTGAACCTCTTGTTATTATTAGACGCCGTCATTCTTCTATTTAAGAAAGTCTCTGGCTACCCCCATGTCTGTTCATCTAGATTGAAAATATCTGTCCCTCGAAAGAGACCGTCAAAAAGACCTATGTCGATCCCCTGTAGATCCCAATCATCCACCCAAGAAGGGTCCATTGGCTCATATACTTGATCACGTAGAAAGTCGCCATTTATCTCCGGGGATACATTAGATTTGGGAGATGGTAACTGTTCAAACTGCGGCATCCCTGTCAGTGGTTGGTTGGTGATGTCGAAATTATTTTCACTTTGATCCGCAAATTGACAGCCTGAGCTCGGTAGCGATGGCTCTCCACAGCTTTTCTCGGCTCTATCAGAGGCAGGGATAGCTCGACGTTCAAAGTTGATTCTTCCAAAGTAGGGAATATAGATGTGGAGAGCCTTGCCATCGTCTGTTAATTTGCCGAAGAATTCGAGTTCCCTCTCGCTGCCCTTAGAGGCGCTTGTACTGTATAAGGTCCCACTGGCGCAGTTTTCCTCGATGGCAAGCAGATGGTGGATAATTTGTGCAAGTCTGGACGTGATCCCATCAAGACCACGGCTGGCAGTAGATGTCATGATTTCCGTCGTGCGCTCCATCATGGCGCGGTCGCTAGGCCGACTGTGCGCGAGGAAATTAAAAACGGTATCAGTTTCGCGAGGCTCGGAGGGTTGCGGAAACTGCTTGCGCGAGCGCGAGTTCATATGGGCGACACACAGGACAACTATGGCAATAAAAGCGAGACACTCGTCGCCGCGGCAGTAGAAGTGGACAGGGCATGAATTGCGGAAGGCTAGATATCGGGACAGAATCTCTCGGCTGGCATTGAGTGCTGTGACTCTGCTATGGTCGCATCGGTGGTTGGCTGAAGTGCGCAGCATATAGGGTAAATGTAGTCGGATTAGCAGGTGGTAATGTGAGAACTGATTCATGAGGCGGACGGTGTCGCCGAGTAGCTCGGCGTCATTGTTACTGGGTACAAAAGTAGGTGTGAGCCACCACTGAGCCGGCATATCGGCGGCCGCATCTTGTAAAAGCTTGTCGTCTTGGTGAATCTTTGTGAAATCACCCAGGTCGGCCTCGGTTCGTCGCTGAATATTCTCAGCAACTACACAGTGGATGCGTTCCAGACGCTCCGTGGGATTGCATCCCGCCAAGGCCTCGGGCGTAGCAAAAGTGGCTTCAAGGGATGTTGGTGGTAGACCGAGCATAAGGGAGAGGTACCGATCCATCTGGACTAAGCGAAAGCAGATCTGGCCTTCGTTGAAAGCTGCCCGGGTTGCAGGTTCGATGAACTTCAGAGACGGGGACTCGAGACCACGGTGTATGGCCATCATCTGTGCCACTGCGATAGCCCGGTGCACTGCCATCCACGCCCGATGGAGATTCCCGACGTGGTTGTGGTATAGAGACTCCATCATGATGCAGTCGATTCCCTCGACAGAGCAAGTGAGCTCGTCGTTTGTAGTTACGAGCCTGATGGCCGTGTCGATAACTCGAGACCTTATATCATTGTAAAGTGCTCCGCGACTCCCTAGTTCTTGCATCTTCGATGGGGAAACTCCGTGGAGGAATGTTCCAAGCATGAAAAGCTTACGAGCAATTAGAACCGGATGCGAGCCTGATGGAGGTAGTTGGAGTATTTCTTTGAGCGATTGCAAGCGTCCTGGGGTATTAGAGCATGATTGTAGTATTCCGTCCGTCAGACGCATTGCAGGGCCACCTGGAAGTGTACAGATGAAATCAAGATCATCCTGCTTGGGCCATGCCGCGATTAGTTGCCGAGTCACTTCCTCGTATTTGCCAAAGCATCTTCTTTCCCAAGCCCGAGAAGCACCCGATAAAGGTTCTTGTTGAGTATTATTGCTTTCATCCTGAGGATTCTTTGAGATGTCAGTACTTGATCATATACATAGCTGAGAAATCGACAACAAAAAAAAAAAAAAAGACGCGTACAGGTGTAAGGCTTGTTGGCGGTAGCGATCTTTGCTGGGCCCTTTTCTCATATTCATGTGATGTCAAAGTCTGATGAGATATACTATTTTCGGTCGTGCATCTTTGTGCTAAGTTGGATGCTGAATTATGAGCTAGGATTTCGATAAGCTCCTCCACCCGACCGAGCCGAGAGTCGATCTGATCACCAACACGCGGTCCTGGAGTATCTGGGAGCTCCTGGCTGATACAAGCAGTGCCTCGTCTTCGACAGTTATTGCAGCTAGTGTTTTCGGGCGACGCGATGCATCGGACTTTCCTTCGCTTGCACTCCCAACAGCTTTGGGTGCCTTTACGGACTTTTCTCCGCTTGGCCTCGGGGCAAGCATCTTGGGGCCCTTCGGACATTTTTCAGTTGCCGACAGAGGTCGTCCTTAATAGGCTTGACAGTTGAGACCACACTTGACTTATTGATGTGGAGATGAAGTGATGGGGATTCAAGACAACATTACCGAGCTATCTCGGTCGGAATTGAATTGGTCGGTGGCGTGCTACCTAAGGCGGCCAAGCTACGCCCGAGCTCGGCGGTCGAACAGCTCCCGAATGATGCATATTCTCAATATCCGAGCATGGTAACGCGATCCATCGCTCTCGACTTTGATTTCTAACATGTTCTCTTGCTGATAAATTTTCAAAAGCAAACGTATTTCAAACTTGTTTTTTATCTTTCGACCGAAGACTCGGAGACTTGAGAACCAAATGCATGCATATATAAAGCGTCAATCATGACACGCTCAAAACCCATCATCATTCAGTTCTATTCGGACATTTCATTTCATATTCCACGATCAAACACATCAAACTTTTATATATACCTAATAATCAGGTACCCTTGAGCCCAAGCAAAATGGTCAAGATTGCAGTTGCTGGAGGCTCCAGCAGTAAGTCTCCTCTCCAGTCCCAAATGTACATTTCCAGGGCTAACTCCTACCTACCAGGTGTTGGACAGGAAGTCATCGATGTCCTCCTTTCAACTAACAAGCATGAGCTCTTGCTTCTATCCAGAAAAGTTTGCATTCCAAATCTATCCCTTTCATTTGCAACGCTAAACTGTATACTTGGTTCCAACTAATTCGCCAATATAGGACGCTCCAGCTGATGAAGCCATCCAAGGTGTCACCTGGGTCAAGACAGACTATACCGATGTCAATCTGTTGGCTGAAGCCCTCCAGGGAGTGAATACGGTACTCTCCTTTGTGACGGAGCAAGATATCGCCAGCCCGATACAGAAGAATCTTATCGACGCTGCGATCCAAGCCGGTGTCAAGCGCTTTGCACCCAGTGAATGGGCCTCGGCCAGCACGGCACACATGAGCTGGTATGCGTATAAAGAAACCATCCGCCAGTATCTCAAGGACATCAACAAAGATAAAAAGGTTTGAAACGATATATTCTCTTTCTGCACAACCACAAGCTCACAGAGACTAACTGTATGTCCGTCGATATATTATAGGTTCTCGAGTACACCCTATTCCAACCTGGATACTTCATCAACTATCTGACCAACCCTTACCCGTCGGCCAAACACCTCCAGCTTGTCGAAATTCCCTGGGACTTTCAAAACCGCCGGGTGATTTCTGTGGATGGAGGTGAGAACGCGCGCCTCACGATGACTGCAGTGGAGGATCTTGCCAATGTCGTAGCCCGCGCCATCGAATTTGAAGGCGAATGGCCTGTTGATGGTGGTATCCGAGGAAACGACTTGACGATTGGTGAATTGATTGCTCTCGGAGAGAAAGTCCGCGGTATGCGCTCCGTATCCCAGGTGCCCCAACAAGATAAGATGTGAAGATAATATAAATCCGGATCTAACTATCCTGCATTTAGGTGGCAAACCTTTTACCGTTGACAAGGTCAAGGAAGAAGATTTTGTGAGCGGTGAATGGCAAACTTCGTGGATGCCGGCTCTGAATCACCCCTCTATTCCTCAAGGTAATCTCGAAGCTGTGGGGAGGTTCATCCTTACCGGGATTCTGCTGGGCACAAACGCCAATGCACTGCATGTCTCTGACGCGTGGAATCGGTTGTTACCGGACTACGAGTTTACATCCATTGACGCATTTCTGAGTAAGGCTTGGAAAGGAAAGCCCTGAGTGATGCGGTGCGATGGTGATAGGTTGGAAGGGTTGCATCGAATCCGGCTTGTTCTAGCTTGAACTTTGAGTAAACTTTGAGTAAAGCGTACTGTCATTACATGGTAGGATAGAAGAATGGAATGTTTTGTAAAGGTTCCATACGCACTAGACTCAAAGTTATAAGCATACTACTAGTAGTAGTCCTGAAGTTACCAGGAAGTTTTAGAGTTGCCCATTTTTCAGTTAAAGAAATCACATGTCCCTCGGCGCGTGCCGGTAAAAGCTTAGAATCTGGGTTTTGAGAGGAGTCGAATAGGAAAATCAAATGCAAAATTCAAGAATGGCAAGTCAACGCCGTCCTTGCCACTGATTGTAGCTTGTCTCCACAATTTTCTCGAGATCTTATGGTTACGGTGGTATACGGGGCGATTTCCCTCCAACCCCAGAAATGCCTCATTGATTTCGCGGGGTAGAGCATTGTAACTCTACAACTCCACATGAATCCATACTAGTAGGTATAACCCAATGCCGCGGGATCGGCCTGCCATGTGGAAATCCCTGAATGCCGATGATATAGATTAAATCCTTTACTTTTGACACGTTGCTACGATGTTCCTTTGGACCCCTCTTCCCCGCTCAATGTTTGGTTTTTGGGGGTTCGGCAAGCCTGGGCCGCGGATCAGCGCTTTCGATGGTTCGCGTGACTAGAGTTTGCTTCAACCACGGTGAGCTGAGGTGGAAATGCGGGGAGATCCTTGAAGTTTGGAAGAAGCAGCCCTCGAGTGTTTCCAAGGTTAGTGCTGTCCCTAACCCCTTTTGACTCACTTGGCACTTTACCACACACACCTGGGCACATGCATACGCCAATAGTATGAGATGCCAGTATACATTCAAGTCACTAAGTACTAAACATTTCAATGAAACATTGAACAATGAACAACCTTAGAGTGCATCATGTATACATGTAGACAATGCCGACAATCCAATTGAATCTGCTCGGCATTCATCGCCCGTCGCAAAGCAATTAATATAACAATCCCATTGATCTAATAAACCTCAACCTTGTATCCCCCTTTTCCCAACACCCGTGCCTAACCAAAACCAGCAACTAGACACACTACGGAAATAGACAAGTTGCCACAATATCCCATAAGTTGACGGAACGTGCCAAAAAGGCATACGGTACCAACCTTTGCACCCAGAGGTCCCCACCCCAACAATCGCCGATCAATAGGAGAATTTTCCCTGCATCGCTTATCACATGGTGGCGGAACTAGTGCGCATGCGTAAGGTATGTTCCGGTGACGAGGCCGGGAAATATGCAGGAACGGGCGGTTTAACTTGTTTGGGATGGTCGGCTCGAGTCTGTTTCGAAAGGAACATGGGAAGTGGGGTTTATTACGAGGTTTTGCATGTTCTAGATTGGTGGGGAGGTCTCCATGGTTTGTTTCAGTTCCAGAGTTGAGGTTTTTTGGGGGGGGGGGGGGGGGCACTTACGGAGGAGGAACGGAGTCCAAGGTTTCAATGTTTTGGGTGTTGTGCAATGTTACTGCAGTATTTACCTGTGCTTCCAAGGTTGCTAGATTTTGTCTATCTCTATCTTGATCTGAGGTTGACGAATCTGGAATCCACTTGTGGGACCAGATGCCGTGTTTGAACTTGGATCGAGCAATTGGGGATTTGGTTTGGTATGGGTATTTTTGATTATGTATAAACTGGTACATGATAATACACTTCAAAACAACGGTCATGATCATTAGAACGGTAGAGGCCAGGAAAGAGAAGGGAAAAAAAGAAAAAGAAAGGGGAGCCAATGGAGAGGAAAGGCGAAAACAAATCCATGACCTTTTTTTCTTGAGTTCCAGTAGCGTTGTAACACCAAAGGGGCGGAAAAAGAGAAAGATGAAAAAAACCAGAAAAAAAAAAGCCCTTCGCTTGGCCCTAATTTTTTTTTTTAGCCCCGCGGCCCTTAGAACCCTCTTTCCCCCTTTGAGAACTAACTCCAAACTCTAGTCGCGAAAATTTTGGGCCCCAACGGCTATCATGCATTAATTACTCCTTGCAAATGTTGTTGAAGGATCCCAATCGCGACTAGTGTGCGCCGACCCAGGGGCACGAGGACCCGAGAAACTCGTGGTAGGAGGTACGTACTGCGCCTCCTGGCCGAAATGTACGTTTCGATCAAAGGTCGGGCTGGGGCTAGCCACCGGGCTCCGACTTCGACCGGCCATGCGGGCGGGGCTGGGCGATCGCATATTGTATGTGTAAGGCTCCGGGGTCTTGGCGGTGGTGGTCAGCATCTCGAATCCTTCCTTGCTAGCGTAGCGATCACTAGCGTCCACCGAAATGAACTCGTGACGTCGTGCGAAACCGCGACGGAAGAGGTCCATCCAGCCGGCGAACATGAGTGGTCGCGCAAAGAGGATGAAGTTCCAGAATCCCACTAGCGAGAGGAGGTAGACCATGGCGAGTAAGGTGGCTTTGTTGGGTCCCATGTTTGCGGCGTGGCTTTGGCATTTCTCTCTGCTTTCGCCTGAGGCTAGGCAGAGGAGCCAGGGCGCGGCTTTCTTGATGTTGGATGGCGTGGGGTTGACTTCTCGGTCTAGATCGATGAAGACGACTGCGAAGAAGATGACGTTGCCGAGGATGATGAGCACTAGTGCGACTCCGCGCCATTGGAGCTGGAGGACGCGTTGGAGACGACGCCAGGCCTGGCGGGCGGAGACCGTTCGGATGCTGGAGGAGTAGGTGGGTAGACCCGAGTTGTTCTCTGAGCTTGAGGCGGATTTGTCGAATAATGAGCGCAGGTAGATGTGCATGCAGTAGGCCATGGTCGATACCTGAAGCACTAAGGCGGCGGATGAGAAGGTCATGATCGGAATCCAGTAATCCTTTAGTCCATTGTCGATGTTGATATGGCAGATGTCACCGAATCGGTAAGACACTCCCGTCAACTTTAGCATGATGGCGAGTCCGATGGCAGGTATACCAAATCCACCCGCGAAGGCCCCCCACATGAATTTTGGCCCCAATACAACTTCCCAGCATACTTGCACGTGGAACGCGATCGTCCGAATGAAACCTGTCGGCTGTTAGCGGTAGTTCTGATCAATCTTTTTTCTTCTTCTTTTTTTTTGGTATGCATACTCCATATAACGACCATCCAACCGCCAAATAGTAATAATGAACCAGAAAAGGCACATGCAATATCGGAGTACATATCATTAGGTGTGATATCATTGTAACATTGGTTGGGTTTGGCGCCGAGGGGGACAATGAATGCAATCTGATTGATCCGTTAGCATGATTTTCTTTATCGAATCATATACGATATGCGTATTCAAACTGACCTCCATGCAGCAGATACCCAGAGTAAAGCATATACTCGCGTAATGACGATTGGTCCATTTGGGTGCAAGGACAGCGTATGAGATCAGAATAAAGACACAGAGAGGTAGAATGGCGACACTGATCCAACTAGCAACTTCGACTCGTTGCGCAATGTCTATCAAGTAGTTGTTAGAATAATTGACCTAGATTTACAAAAAGTCTGGGGTATGACTAACTATCGGCATATCGCCAATTGGCGAGAGGGCATGGTAGGCAGCATGATATCGTCTCATTTGCGGTAAGAGCAATGTCTTCACAGTAGCGTCCATCGATGACTAGGGCAAGAGTTTAGATTCAGATCATATTTAAGGTGCGATTGGAGAGGAAAGAGGGTACATACAACCACCAACCGTGGGAAATAGGCTCTCCTGCAAGAAGCTGCCTGGGCAGTATCCGGTCAAGTCCACCATATTGAAGAAAGTCGTTAGGCCCAGTTCGGCATTAGGGCCTTGAGGAAATCAACGCGCCAGCGCGAGAGACCGCGACTTCGCCGCAGTTGAAGGAGTGTTCTGGGGAAGTACACGAATTGAGGAAAGTTCAAAGTGGGCACCACCTCGATATACATACTAAAAAAGAAAAGGAAAACCAAGCCAAATGGAAGTGGGCCCCTCTCTCTCTGTCTCGAGGGGAAAGTCAAGTACAAAGGTGGGTCTGAAATTTCAATGGGGACAATGGGCCATAGGCCCGTTCTTTTCCAAGCACACGAGCCCGGGTGGGCAAAGTGCCGTTATTGGACTGAGGGGGTACACACGGGTCCCTTGAACTCTATGGTGACCCTTGTTGGTGGCTTGAATCCAACAGTAAGAAAAAAAAAATTACAATTAGTGTAAATAGTGTAAATAGTCAAGAATGGGGGAAATAAGGAGGAATACTAGTAAGGGGCAAAATAGAGAAATACAGGAAAATACAACCAAGAAAAAAAGTACAGGAATTCTTGGTGCGACACAGCCGTGACAGGGTATTGGTACGTACTACCAGTTGACCTTTGCGTTTTACTGCAGTTCTACTCCCGTACACAGTAACATTCTGGAAAATCCCCAAGCTCAGAATTTACGCTAGATAAACCCATGGTACAATGGGCTTAGTTCATGTTGATCATGCTCAAGAACCACGTTTTGACCACGTTCGGGTAAATTTGAGTTAACATTTGAGAACTCAGGGGGAAGCTTGACTTGCCTATGTTCTCTTTCTATCTCATTTCATGCAAGTCTTACTCTTATACTCCGTATATTACTTTCTAGTCTTACTATCTCATCTTAAATTTTTAGCCAGATCCCATATTCCGACCCCATTTAGACCCATTTAGACCCATTCAGACCCAGACCCATTGACCTCGCCCTAAATTCGACATAATAGCAATTGTTTAGTTCCAAGCCACTGGGGTCTAGTGTCGTCGCGTCAATTCTAGATCCAGGGGTTGCTTACTGCCAAGTCGAGTTAGTCCGTCACCTGGGTCTTGCATACATCATGATACATGTTTACCCGTAATCATTTCGTATCGGTGTAATATCCACCAAGTTCCACTGCCAATCGGTTTTTCTTGAATCTAAACGGATACGGAGTTATGATTTTCAGATTTAATTAAAAAAACGTATAAAACAGATGTAATAATAGTTCTGGGGAAAAAAAAACACCCATGTCCAAAATGAAGAAGAGAGAAAAAGACCTATATTCTTGAATCTTGATAGGTAACCGTATCCTTAACTTTTCCTCTACTTACCCGTTGCGCTCACCCCCAGTCCCGACCTTCTGATTCGCAAAATCATTTCTCCTCCTTGTACACAATCCCACCCTAGTCCTCTTTCGCTGGCCCCAATCGCGCCAAATCCTCCAATCACCGCACCCAATTCCCTGGCCACCGTGATCGACCCCGACATTCGTTGTACATACAACCAATAATGTCTCACCCGCTCCTTTTACTGCTCAATCCCCGGCTGACTACCCACGCATGACACTCGATCAGTCCAGCCCTGTCTCGTTCTAGGTCCAACAACCTCCATCTATCTCGTCGATCATCTGGAAAACCCCCATCTTGCAATTCCCCGAGGATCACTTCCAGGCCCGTGCCTTCCATTTGCGCTTCTTGACAGCCAGGGGCAAATGTGAAATACGATCCATGGATTGGAGGGGGGAATTCCTTTCACCAAGCCGCTTCGATCATCCCACAGCTTATCCACGAACCGTGGAACCAATTATCGTCCTCGGTCATTCCAAATGAGACTGGTCGCTGGTCACGGGTCACTTTGGAATATCCTTCAAATGCACCATCCCAGTAGCATAGTACTGCCCACGCTGCACTCGAATCCTTTCCAGCCTCTCAGCTGCTTCCATCTCCCCTGCCAAGCTCACCATTCAGGGCAAGATTCATCTGTCATCCATGCACAACCGCCACCCCCACCATTATAACCAGGTTCAGCACGTCCCCGCGACTCGGCGATCCCGATGCTGGTGCTGATGCTGATGCTGATCGTGGGATTGCTTTCATTTCTTTTCTGCGGCGGCTACCTGCACCGCAGCTATAGCCAAACGAATAACAGTCTCGCGATGCGATAATCATGGTTTGCATATACTAACCGTATCTGCCAATCCGGGCAGAGCATCGTGCTCCGCCCCCCGTTCGCGTCTTCATATACGGTCTGCTGCGCCTTGTTTGTTCCTTGTTCCCTGTTTGCGATACGAATTGCGCGACTTTCCGCGTGGGATATTGTCTATTTATCGATTTCGTGATGGATGTGATAAGTGTCTCTGCTTGGGGCTGGATTGGGGTGATCTGGAAATACGACGGGTAGGTCAGTGCTGGGCGGATTCTGGGGTGCAGCTAACGCGGGATTGTATTGGTTCGAGGAACTGTGTAGAGGCACTCTTTTCTTACAGGTTCGTCCACGGCCCTGTTCTCGTTTAAGTTCTGTGATTGTACTCCCTGTAACTCGTAGCATGATTCACTCCAAAAAAGTGATTTTTATTCGGGAAATGAAAGGGAAAAAATGCAAGCTGGAAGTTGGCCATCACAGTCAAGGTAGGTAGCATACTATGTACTTTTTATTCCAAGTGAATACAGTTACAAGGGTGGCTATACATATATATTTTAAGCATAGGTATACATGTGCATACTTTAACATTTCAAGGCATTTAAGGTTGGCCACCTAGTATGTAGTAGTAGGCACTCAAAAGACCAGACCTTGCCAACTGTGACTTTTACCATGTGAAGCTACCAGTCTAGCTAGCGTCATTCAGGTACTTGCTCCTTGCCGAGTCTAATTCAAATCTAGACCACGAATATTAAGATCAAAGATTAAGATCAACCCGAGCACTACCTCTGCGACTTCACAATAACTCGGCTTACCTGTTAATGGCATCCCGGGCTATTTTCGAGCTGTATCTTGGCAGAAGTCAGATTAGTGCAGAATGCGGAGAGAGGCCGTTCGGTAAACCTTCCAGGTGGAGATGTGGATTTTTTTTTTTACTCTGGATCGGTAGGGGGGAAGCTTGAGAGAACAGAATCCGTTTAAATCTGGCAATAAGAAATAAAGGTTAATA
Organism: Penicillium verhagenii; assembly: GCF_028828195.1. Classification (NCBI taxonomy): domain Eukaryota; kingdom Fungi; phylum Ascomycota; class Eurotiomycetes; order Eurotiales; family Aspergillaceae; genus Penicillium; species Penicillium verhagenii. The sequence goes on from NW_026643169.1 coordinate 1,542,955, forward strand.
GTGGGTTTCTTTTTTGGCGCTTTACTTAACAACTTAGTTACTACCTTGAGAGCTAAGCTCAACAATGACGTATGATTTTCGCTAAGTTGGATCAAACCTGCCGAGAAAGATGCGGAAAATGATGCAACGTTGGTGTACAAGGAAACTTCTCCGAGCACTACTGCAATACTCGAATCTGGGAAGAAAAATTCTCACTTGTTACAATCTTATTCTCTTCTTATTATATGATTATGAGGGCTTCTGAAATGACCTCCGCCTCAGGGGTATGTATATAGGTAAAATTATGGTCATATCGGCCTGTTTGCTCGGCTCTGCGACCCTGTGACCCTGCATGAACGGGGATTTTCTTCAGGTCGGTCACGATCCCTGTAGTCCCCGCGCTACAAACTAACTCCGGTCGGTCCAAAAAGACCGAAACGATGTTGGGTCTGTCGCAGGCAAGGAGTCGAGTTGACGGTGGACATTCCGAGACGGGATTTTTAATGTGGTTGCCATATCGTTCAATGGTCTCGGATGGCTACGCCTTGAATCGCAAATGCGACAGGGGGCAGAGATGGGTATCGGTTAGGTCAATGCAATGCACGCCTTTCAAGTCCCCGCCGGTCGAAGAAAGCTCTCGTCCCAGCTCCATTCTTTGAGTAGCTGCTGGACTCGGTACTCGGTGGCCCAGCCCAAATCAGCTTCGATAGCTCGCAGCAGCCGAATATTGACTCGACGTTCCCGCGGATCAGTCAGACACTGACCGCTGACGAAGAGTGGTTGCAATGAGTTGATGCGAACACCACCATCTGGACGACAGAGGCCGATCCCGACAATCTCCCGGCTGTGATAGCCAATCTCCGCCTCGATAGATCGATAGGACTGAAGTCGCAGAGTGATGGTGCTTCGCCGACTAGTGGATTCATGCGGCTTATTGATCAAGAGCAGGATACGGGCCATGTGGTAATGCTGCATGCTTGAGGCGCACATGGGAATACTATGCCATACTTCTTGCAAAGTGACGAGATCACTGGCTTCCTCAGGTGAGTAGCAATGTGATAGCCGGGAGGGCTGAACTCTCGCCGACGCTCCAAAGGTATCTGGCAGGCCCTTATACCAAGCATCTAACTCAGCCTCGAGTCTATACCACCGCTCGAGCAGAGCCTGCTGTGAAACCCCAAGTGGCCCACTGTCGACAGAGCTGCTGTCGTTCATGCCCAGGTTGTCTCCGGAACTAATGAAATTGACAATCTTTGACAGGATCCAAACAAGGGCATTACAGATGAGATCCTCTTTCATGAACTCTTCTCCATCGGCGTATCCTATGAGTGCCGTATTGCTCGGGCGCACGAATCCCATCTGGTCAAGTCGCACACCAGCTTCAGTCCAAAGCACCAGATCTTCAGTATTCAGTCTTGTGTGGCACTCGTTGATGACTGTGATCGTCAGCGGGGTTCAATGAAGCATTAACCATATTTGACTCACATGCAGCTAGGTAGTCCTGTCGCGCAAAATTCCAAAATGCAGCCTTGCGAGCTTTTGAGAGGGCAGACTTCCTCATTGTCCGATATGGACTGTCTCCATCTGATGATCGCGACTCCAGGGGCATGATCCCAACTTCAGCTACATCAAGCAGCGATTTTACACCACTCAAATGGCGATTCCATGCTGGACCTGTTGCATCTAGGAATTCGTATACTGACAAGATAGCCGTTGCTGCCAGTACCTCATCAGAGTGAACACCACGCGACAACCGGCTATTTGACATCCGCCTGCGGCGTTTACGAGAGCTCTGTGCATCTTCACACAGTTCAGCAGCTTGCCATTGTCCAAAAGCTTCCGGAGTGCTCAACGGTGGGGGGCCTTCTGCATCTGGTTGTAGCTCTTTCATGAGCAGCTGGATGGCCTTTTCATAATATTTGGCTCCATGCCAGGTGAAGTCGTCATCTTTGCCAGCCCACATTTCCATAGCAGCCTGTCGCGAGCAGACGCCACCCATCTTCGCTTTGGCACCCTTGACGCGACCTAATTGTTTTGCAGCATATGCACAAGCGGCGTATTTGAGAAGCGGATTTGATATTGCTCGGACTGGAACATAAGATGCGAAATATGTGCCCAAGTCAAACAGGTCCATCCTAGAGAAGGTTAACGGAATGGACTTTATCCAAGGGATTCGAGGGTAATTCCATACCAAAGTCCGGGTCCTTCTGAATAATGACGCAGGAGGAAAGCCGCCTCAAAGTCGGTTTCGGCATTGTTTTCTAATTGATGATCGATTGGCACTCGGGATATAGCAGGTCTCGATGGGAGCGAAGCGCTTCTGTGATCGGGGTGAAGGGATGTGGAGTCGATCGATGGCGACAAGGAATGGGATGGGTTGAGGAGGAAGTTGATGTTGGTGTTGGTGTTATTACTGCTGGCCGATAAGGAAATGGATGGGGATGTAGGAGGGGGCATGGCACTGCCTCGCGATCGGCTCGGGGAAGGGTAGGAAACGCTGTCTGAGACGGATGGGTGGTCCAAGGGGGAATAGGGAAAGCGATCGTGGCTTGCAACTGCCGACAAGGCCTCCAGACCATGCTGTTCAACATCGCTTGCCCTTGATCCACTGCCCCATCGTTGGTTGCGCGACTGGGCCAAGGCCATGGCACTGGATTCGGCTAGCGAGGTCTCCATGTCATCGGCGTACGGGTCGGAGTTGTCAACGAAAACGACTGAAATCGATCAACAAAATATCCTTCTCTGACTTGATTCTTTTTTTTCTTCCAATCATACCATGCTTTGGAACATCCAACCAGACACTGTCTTTATCGAAAGTGTTTTTGTACGAATAGAAGCCATTAAGGTTGCCACGGCCTTCGGGCGACGCTGCATTTTCATTGTTCATAGACGCGTTTTGTTGATGGCGAAAGACGATACCTTCGCTGGGTCGACATTCTCGACCACCTTTGCGACACTGTGAGCATTTGGGCTTTTGTTCGTCGCCTGCAATTCAGTTAGTCGGGGAAGGGAAAGGTCAGGGCGGCGCGAAGGGATGGGGTACATTTGAGCTTTCGAGTTCGGCATGTCAAACTATGTGGCGTTAGTGAGATGCAGCAGATAGAGTAGGTGAAACCTACCAGCCAGTTCTAGAGCGCATGCCGGGCGTAGCAGGCGCATGTGTGGGGGGAGATTAGGCCATTACCAGAATGATTTCTTAACCCCGGAGGAAAAACGAAACCTGGAGTTCACTTGCGGGGAGACCAGGTGACCGGGGATCACGGCCCCCACAGCTTTTCGAACTTCAAAACTTCCACTTGTTTTGTTTTTACCCTTTTTTGCCCCTTTGGCCCTGTTTTAATATTTCTGTTGGACATTCAACTTCGTCATAGTGCATTCTGTATAAGAGCCCGACTATTACAAATCCCTCCCTATATCGGTGAGCTTTTATATCGTCGAATGTTGCAGTGGTCGGTCTTCTTTGCGACCGCACAGACAAAACACTGCACAGCCCCCTCAACCAAAAGCACCGCGGAGTTATGGAGACATGAGATGATGAGCTTCATTTCTGATGATTTTGTCAGGTTGAAAATGCTAATTTCTCTGTTTTTAAGCCGCAGACCACTTATCATATACCCCAGAATCAACAATAAGAGCATACCTGGCGATCGCGATCTGACCCACCTATCTCTTAACTTCCTGTACCTGATGGTCCAAGTACCCACATAGGTACATGGTTTTAGACCATCGATTTGTTCTCGAAATGATCCCAAGTGGGTCATGAAGAGGATTTGTTATAGAATCAGATCGATCTACTCCCAAGCTTGGAGAGACAATTTTGTACTCAAGTGTTGCATTTGAAGATCCGGCCGATATAGAAGTCAATTCATCATTGCGATGCAGCTTTATACCAACCAACGGAACCTCGAAGAAAAGGGCCAAAAACTTGAGGCTGACTACATGGCTAGGCTTACATGCTCATGCCAGCACCTATTAAATATTGGTTCCAACAGATTTTCCCGGTTCAACCCTCATACAGTAACATGGATATGGACTCTACGTTGTAAGATATCAGCTATATTTTGCCCGTTCGATCGGGCAACAGTGCTCCTGGATTTCCGTCGCGCATGTATGATGAACTTTAAGAATATAGTGTTATCTGGAAGCTTGGAACGATTTGACATTTGGAATGTCGATAAATTGAACCATTCAAGTATACGGAACCTGTGTTTTGAATATCTTCCACCTTGGAAGATGCCATATTACAAGGTTCCTGGGGCCATTCAAGCCACGTTTGGGCGTCGTAGTACCTTGTATAGTACAAGTTCGGATCGATCCTCTAATCTATCAACTCCAAACCGAAACCATTTCCAACATTTGAGTATCCTCAACTTGAAACCCCTTTGAAAGCATTTACCCACTGTTAGGCACTTTACTTCAAAGTACTTGGTGGGGCTAGTCGCCGCTTTACTCCAAGACTAAGTTAATTCTCCCCCAGCGTACAACTCAGTCTGGGAACTAACCTCCAAAGAGCCTTAGCTCTGACTTCTAAAGCTTCTTCCTTCAACGGGCCGTTTGTGGCAACTTACTAGTTCCTCTCGCCTATCCTCCCTGATACTTGAGTTTTTGGCTCTGATCATCTTCGACGGCTTCTCCGCACAGTCTTAGCTCGGTATTAAACAGATCCAGATGACGTTGTGGCTAGGCAGAGCCAAGCGTCAAGGGTCAAGCTTGGTCAAGGGCCAAGTTGGCCAAGATCAAGGGCTTATGTTTATTCTGGTGGTGGCGTTAAGGGATCTGTGTGCTTATTTCCAGGGTCAAATAACTTGATCTTCTTCTTTTCTTCTCGGGAGTAGTCGGGCTTTAAATGCATGGATGCTTAAGATTTACCTACGATAGGACCGACGTCTGCGTTCTTTTCAAAGTTCTTTTACACCTGCTTTGCATAAGCCGCCAAGATTCAAATGTTGGTATTGCGCCTGCATATATGGCTTATGCCTCAAAAGATACACAGATCGTCGGGGCCTAGCCATGGCTGACCGACTTTTCTGTCAAGTATGCAGTAAGATCGGAAGACTAGCTACTTGAGTCACTGACACTGGCTTTGACGATTTGGATTTGGATTTGGATTTGGATTTGCTTCTACAGCATACTACGTACTCAAATCTTGATAGATCGTCAGTAATAAACTTCGGAGGTCAAATTTAAACAACCCAAGGTCCTCCGTAGAATATCCGTACAAGCGGAGTACAGACACACCCCAAGTCCCCGCCCACAATCCCGATGATAATCCACCCACATTCCCCTCTCGGAATGACGGCTGAGTGCCGACAGATGCATTTATCCCGCAGGTTCTCGGAGTTTTTTCCTTCGTCGATCATGTACAGATTTGGGCTCTTGACCACCGCGCATACGTATGCCCAGCCAAGTCGCGTGGCTCGACAAGATCCATCGTGAATGGGGGCATATACCTTATACCCAAAAAAAAAAAAAAAAAAAAAAACCCACATGGCATTTTAGCCTTGGACCTGGAGTAAACGGTTGACTGACGGCAGTGGCTGAAGATAGATATTGTGATCATTGGATGGTTCTGGTTTTGCAGGTTGGTTGTGCCGTTGAGTATCCATGGAACACGTTTGCCCCTGGGGAGAGTCCGGGGCGAGGGGGGGAATGACTGTTTTTCAAGGCTACGGAATCTATCCGATGTCGTGGGGGTTTTTTTACAAACGAAAATGGTGGAGAAGGGAAAATGGGTTAGTAGTGAAACTGGCTGTGGGGCCAGTTTTGCATTTCTCTTAAAAAAAAAAGTAGTGACTATCTAGCAAAAGACAGAACGGTGATATCTAGAAAAAGAAATAAGATATAAAATAAGGGGGAATATCTGACAAAAGTGGCGATTAACCACTTGCACATTGACATAAGACACAAGAAAGAAAGGGAATAAATAATAAGAAATGAGCCATCAATGCACTCTATAAATCATATCAGAGCGGGTCGTGACCTCATGCTTTCCGTCTCCAGGATAGAAATGCAGGAAGCAAAGGGGCCCCGAATGTACATGCCCCATCATCAACAAAATTACTCAGAGTGAGTGTTCTTCTCCTTTTCACTCTCGCTGCTCAGATCGGCCTTCTCGCTGTCACGCTCGACGTGGTGTCCGGGGACGTCCAGACCAAGCTCTCTCTGCATCTCACCAATCTGCTCAACGGTGAGCTTGGGAAGCTCGTTGGCGACTTGGAAAGCCCATTTGCCCTCGATGTGAGCCTTGGCGAAGATAATGTCAACCTCCTCCAGATCACGACCGGCGGTCTCGGGGTAGAAGTAGTAGGCGAAGGGGAAGGCAGTGAAGTTAACCAGAGCGAAGAAGAGGTAGATACCCCAAGGACTGGTGGTGGAGAACACCGGGGTGAACATGACGACGGCGAAGTTGCAAATCCAGTTGGTGCAGGTCGAGGCGGAGGCAGCCATGGTACGGGTGCGGAGAGGGTTGATCTCGGGAGGGTAAATCCAGGGCAGAGGCAGCGTAGTAAACGCGAAGAAGCAGATGAACAAGAAGATACCAACGACGGCACCCTTCACATTGGAGTTGGTGGGATCGATCAGACAGGCCATGGTGATAATGAATGAAAGACCCTGACCGGCGAAACCAATCAAGAAGAGCTTACGACGACCAACACGCTCAATCATGAAGAAGGAGGGGATGGTAGAAAGAGCGTAAACGGTAGCAAAGACACCACCCAGAATCAAGGGGAGTTTTCCGGTCATGTGCAAATCATTCTGGAAGAGCAGAGTGGAGTAGTAGATGGCAGCGTTGCAACCAGTGAATTGCTGGAAGAACTGGCCAGAGCAACCAATCATCATACGCTGGAATTCCTGGGTCTTGCCGCATGTGAAGAGGGTCTTCCAGTTAGCCTTGTTACCCTCCATAGAGACCAGATCGGCCTTCATCAGGGCAATGTCGGTAAGCACATCCTCTCCGTCAGGGGTACTATCGTGGAGAGCAGCCAAAACCTCACAGGCCTCCTGTTCTTTGCCCTGGATGATGAACCAACGAGGAGACTCGGGGAGCAGCACGGCACCAATGATGACCAGTGCGGCAAACAGGATCTGGAAGGCAATGGGGAACCGCCAAGAAACGGAGGAGTCGACGTAGGAGAGACCGAAATCAAGCCAGTAGGCAATGAAGGTACCGACAGCGATAATGGCACCCTCGAAGCAGACGAGGAAACCACGGTTGTGGGCCTTGGAACACTCGGACTGCCAGACGGGGATGGTCGCGGTGTCTGCACCGTTTCCGAGACCGGAAATGACACGACCGATCACGAACTGGCCCAGACCCCATTGAGGACCGAACGAAGCCACGGAGATGACGGTTCCCAGAATCATGAGAGAACCACCGGCAACCAAGATAGGAGTACGTCCGATGCGCTCGCCGTACATGAGAGTGAAGATAGCACCGAAGAAACAACCAAGTTCATAGCAAGAGGTTACAGCACCACGGAGGACCGAGGTGTAAGCACTATCGCCAGCGAGAGGAGGGAACTCTTTATCGAATTCGGTACCGGAAATGATACCGGACATCAAGCCCTGGTCATAACCGAAGAGAGAGAAACCGACGACGGAAGTAAAGGTAATGGCCCAGTGGAGGTGCTTGCCTCGCAAGCCAGTTGTGGAAGTCCACATGTTGAGTTGACCTCTACCTAGAGTGTTGTAACTTTAGGGAGGATATAAAAGAGAAGAGACAACGATACACAAAAAGAAGGAAGCTCGGACACTGGGGATGGGGGGACATTGGGGTCTTTATGTACTCCGTATGTTTCTCATTCGGGATGTCGGGGGAGACCCATTCCCACGCGACTCCACTGCTGGTACATGGGTACACTGGTACCGTAGCGCCAAGGGAGACGAAAAAGAAAAAGAAAAAGAAAAGAAAAAATAGATAATAAAAAAACAAAAAGGTGACGTCGTATGGAGAGTGCGCTCTAGGCAAGTCGCGCGAGTCCGGGAAGGATCAGAGGGCATAAGCGGCTGAGATTGCGGTTCACCAGGTATGCGCAAGTCGTGCGATTCGCCAAGAAGGGCCAAGCGGGCTAGTGTCTTTTGAGTTTTCGGTTTGGGGGCGCCACATACGTGTGATGCCGCATTCGGGGAAGGGAACGTGGCGCCATGGGGGAATTGCTTGCCAAGAGGAAGTGTATGGGACTGTCATCTATGGAGATTTTGATTTGGACCGATGGTTCACCTTAGCGCCACTTGGGAGGCCAAAAAGTTGAATGGTTATTTTTCCCCCTTGGATTTGGATTGTTATTCGCCATGTTGCCATTTGGAGTATTCAGGCACAAGAGACCCTTTCAATTTCTGGGGAAAGGACAAGGCGTTAATTTGACTCGCGGAGAGCGGGTGGAGGATCAACCTTAAAAATTGCCACAAAGAGAAGCTGCTCCGACCACGGATGCGGTCTAGTGGCTTCAGGGTCTGAGTTTTTCAACATCTGCCATCCAATCAGATCGCTTTCCTTTTTCGTTCAAGTGCAACCGAAAAATAAATAAAAAATAAAAATTTAAAATAAACAAAAACTTCAACATCCGTGACACTCGTTTCAGTTGCCTATTCGTCTTTGGCCCCCGAAAATGACCGTGTTTCCGAGCCCCGACGGCCGGGGGAAGTCACTGACTCACGGTCCACCCGACCCGTTCAAGGCATCTTATAGGCCCCGACTTGTCTCTTCCCCAACTCTCCCCGCGGGGGTTTCCGATACGGGATTACGTTGGAGGCGTTGATAGACCTGATCTCAGGGTATGTCTATACCTTCCCCACGAATCAACAAGTACAGAGACTCGTTCTGAGATCTCTTCCCCCTCGGCCCTAATGCAGGAATCTATAACCCCTATTAATAATTCTCATATACATTGATCATCTCCATCCAAAACCCACATCTGCAATGTTACGTGATGCTAACTGGCTATTGGGTAGTGGAGCGGAACCTTGATCCCGATGCTCTCTTCTAATTAGCCGTTCGCTTAATTAACATGTCAAGCCGTGGGTACGTTGAAAATTAAATAAAAATTAAAAAATTAAAACCACTAATAAAAAAAAACTCTCAAACATTCAAGATCCCGAAAATACTATCGGGAAAAGAACCAAGGCCGAAATGTTGCTTAACTGCCCGCTTTGACGGGTGGCGTCCGTAGAGTTTGACAGAGAAACATTCCCGGTTGTGGCAGACTATCATCCACGGTTGCTTTGATACGCCTCTGCCTAACTACGTAGGTTACCTGAGCGCCAAACGGATAGAATGCATTGTTAAGGATTTTTTTTCATCTATTGTCTAACGTACTTCGGTTGGAACCGGGAAGAAGAAGAAAAAATTGTTGTTGAGGTTCAAGAGCGGCCCCATCTAAAGCCCAGCGGTGTGGACCGCAATACAAATTACCGCTCTTTAAGCTCTTGGCAACACAACTGGCAGAAGAGGCATTTTATTACTGTTCTTGGCAGACGCACTGGAAGATCGATTATGAAGGCAACGGCATTCAGCATAGCAAGTACCGAGTCCCGAATCCGAGGCCCAGTAAGGTCCCATATCCCGTTTCCCGGAGTATAGTTAACTTACTATAGTAAAGGATTACAATTCTTTTAATATCGCAGAGCCATACCTTACGGCTTGCTATGTAGCTACCAGTAGGTCACATGCTGACTACCACCAAGCACACTTTACGCCACATCTTATAGTATACAGCAATGCACCTTGCAGTCTACTACTGTACTGTCCGACACAATCCAAGACCATACCAAAATAGTATCAAATTTCCAAAAAGCTTCCAATGACAAGCAAATATCTCCGAAACCCATCAACATCAAGCCTATCAAGACAAAGGAATCCTCATCCGCCAAACTCTAAGAACGTGCGGGGATCCCCATATCAACAAGGATTCAATCTTGAATGGAATCATGTCCCGCGCGAGCGCGTCACCAGATCCGCTATACCTTCATCAATCACAATAACAGTATGTCATAGGGCCATAGCTCCTGATTAACTACACTACTGTACAGCCTAGACTGTATCCTCCATAGCCTCAACAACGACTCCACGCAAGACCCCACGTAAACAAACCACCCCGGACCCCTACCGCTGAACAAATCAAATGCCAGGCCCGATCCAACTCCATGCACAAGCCACATACCCGATCCTTCTAGTGCAGGTCAGTTGATGAATTGGCTTCGTCGCCGCTTCGTTTGTGCATGTTCAGTGCTAGCTTGAGCCTGTGTACGTACTACGGAGTACATACAAATAGCAAGTCTATCGGGGCGTATCGTCACATGGCAAATGCTTGACTACTAGCCTTTGCTTTTGGGCCTTTTTTTTTTTGCTTATTTTTATTTTTAATGTCCGTGTGATGAGGGAGAGGGGAATTGCGTTTCCTACCACTCGGCTTGCATGTGGTCCAGGCTTGTTAGGGCAGGTTATGCGCTCGGCTGCTTGCGGACATTGGACGTGCTCAGTTCTGCTTGCGGCAATGCGAGGTGCTAAAGCGGCGTGGGGTGGGGGCCTAATGCGGAGAATCCTGTTCCGCCAGTCGGAACTTTCATATATGTATGTTTTTTTTTGTCTTAATCTTGGGAATATCATGCATTATTATTTTATACCCTAGAGCCTGCAGGACTGAAAGTGAAACGGAGAAAAAGAAGAGCGAGAAGGACTCGGGGACTAATCTGGGGATTGAATCCGGGGCTAGGTGTGCGAGGCGCACCACATGTGCAGGGGTGGGGGAAGCAATGTGATGTTCAGCTTACACCTTCGAGCCATTAACCCGGTAGCAAACATCAAGCAGGGTGGTACGCAAATTCAAAAGTTGTTGATCCAAAAATTTGTCCTTAGCCTGGCCGATCCAAGCCCAATTTTGAACTTTGACACTGGAATCATGACTGGTTCCAAGGTTCGAGGGATCCCAGGTGCTTCGATTCTTCCAGACTGTGCTACATGAAAGCGTATGTGAAAGATTGGATTTGCGTTGAGCTAAACATGCATGGGTAGATCATTGTATTATCCACGTCCCCAGGACGGAACGCTAAGTTACATACAAATGTGACACATATGCACAAGGGAATACCGAGGGGTTGAGAGATAATGAGGCCACAATCAGCCACCAAAAAAAAAAGCCAGGTAAGATAATCGCGGGAAAAAACCAGCGCGAAATGAGAAAAAGAAGAAGAGGTGTGGCGCTAGCAAATCAAACATTAAGGAAGGATGGGTATAGCAACGTTGCTTCCGAAGAAGTTAGCAATAAAAAAAGAACTCTAATCTCACACAATACGGTGAGTAGATTTTGTGCAAATGAAAAAAGAGAGATTAGATGGCCGGGGCGGTCGGGTTCGCTTGCCCGATGGAATTGAAAAGATACTCGGGCGGTACGCGCTGCATGTCAGATGGTCGGTCGGTACCAAACGATTGCGGGGCTGCAGAGTAGCCTTGGCGACGACGCTGGATCTTGTTCATGATCACACCGGCTGCGACAATAAGGAAGACGCAGCCAAGTGCACAGCAGAATGCCACCAGAACCACAATGCCATTGGAATGATGGCTCGCTTAAGGTTGAGTCAGCAAGAAGGTTCAGATGGGGGGGAAAAAATGGAAAAAATGGGTTTACTCACATGTGGTGTCATAGGGATTCTGGTTCTCAGAAAACAGCTGCGACATGCTTCCAGGTTGGCCATCATATGTAGAGGAAAGGATGAAAGGGGTGACGGTGGTTCCGTTGTACAGAGCAGCAGACGCGTTACCGAAGTTGGGAATGATGAGTTGGCCCATCAGCAATAGCGTCTGGTCGTCATTCAAAAGTTCAACAGATTTGTGATTTTGGTTCAGGGGGAGAACTTCCATGCCGCGAATGACAGTGCCCTCGGAGAACAAGTTACCGGGAGATTGGAACTTGGTGCCATCGTAGTTCAGGAAATAGGCAGAGCCATTGGTCGATGTGCCAGCAATCCAGAATGTCGAAACGTCCTCAGCGGCCGGTGTGAATGCAGTAAGCTCACCGGGGATCTCGGACTGGTTTGCACCTGTCACAGAAGTCCAGGCCTCAGTCTTTACGTTAAAGGTGGCGACGAAGGTGCTGATTCCCGAAACTGTGAGATTGCCCGCAGCATATAAGATGTTAGAGCTAGCCCAGCTAAGGGCAATCGCATTACCACCAATACTAACGCCGGGCCAACTCCAGGAGTTGAGGGAGGAATCCAAAGCGCAAACAGTTTCGCAAGGCAAGGAACCGGCAGTATCAAAGTTGCCGCCAATGTAAACTTCCGATGAGTCCGGTCGAACAGCAATGGCGTTGACAGACACATTAGACCCATGAAGCTCCCAGGGTTGAGATAAGAATTTCTTGCCAGCCAAGTCGTAAGTGAAGAAACCGTTGATCGACGAACCACTGATAGTACCAGTGACATTGCCACCAGCAAAAAGTGTGTTGTTGTAAACTGCCATAGAGCGGACGGTCGAGTTGGTATCAACACCTTGAGGCAGGCCATAGATGGAGTCGGTTCCATTTAGGATAGCAACAGTTGAAATTGTGGAGCCGTCGGTGGCGGTGGCATTGAATTGACCACCGAACAGAGTTTGGTTGCGACTAGACTCCGTATCGTACACACCAGTAACTAATCCAATACCTGATCCAGTTTGGTTAATGTTCATAGTCAAAGGAAGCAGGCTGAGATCGTCGTCAGAGTTTTGCAGCCACACTGAGTCGGAGGCAGTATATCCATCAGTGGCCAAGCTGCCAGCAAGGATGGATGTCTCGTTCACTGATGCAACCGCAGAGAGCTGACCAGCAAACTCCATTTGAGTGACATTGAGGCTCTGGAGCCAGGTTTGGTTTGACGGAAGCCAGATGGCAAAGCCGGGGACACTGATTGCGGAGTCACCGCCAGATGCGCGAATCTCATCGAAATCGCCACTGACGGCAATGGTTGTCTCGTTGACAGAGGAAGACACATTCAGATCAATCGCATAGATACTCGAAACGGGACCGTTCAGGCCAGCTCCTAGGGCAGACCACTTCTTCGTTGAGAAGGAGTAGGCCGCAACATGGTAAAGGCCATCGACACCACCGTCAGAGGTGTCTGTGAAGTTACCACCAACGTACAAAAACTTGTCGAGAGTAGCCATAGTTTGAACTTCGGCGTTTAAACCTCCTCCTGGCATTGCAGTGGCGTTGCCATCGGTGATGGACATGACATAGCTGATGCTGCTGTCGGAAAAGTTACCACCGGCGTAAATAATGCCGTCGTATTCGGCCAAACTAAGGATTGAAGCATCCTTGTTAAGTGATGTTCCAGCAGTGTTGATATCGGATGTTTCGGTATCGGTCGAGGTCGAAGTGGGATCATAATCGTACAGTCCGTTCAAATCTTCAGCTGTCGAGTCCGAGTCCGAGTCCGAGTCCGAGTCAGAGCTTGATTCTGATTCGGAAGCCTTCGTTGTGTTGAAGAGCGGGATAAACTTAACGCGCCACGCCACAACATTGATGTCTCCTTGGTCAACAATCGGTTGGATAGTAACGCTGGGGCGGAACGAATCGCTGGCTTTGTCAACATGTCCAGAGTATAAGATGTCATACTTGTCGTCGTCGTTTGTCTGGTAAATGGTCGTGGGGGACGGGTTGGATGAATCGGTACCACTAGCTACGGTGGCTGTGACGTTCACCATGCCACGGGAAGAGCAACTATCGTTGTCAGAACATCCAGGGGTGTAAAGATTAATTTGGTATTTTCCAGATTCTTTCACATCAGGCTGGAAGACAACGGAAGCGTCAGTGTCGTTGGCATTAGTGACTTGGGTAGACAGATAAGTCGAATCAACGTCCCAGGTGCCGGTCACGATCGACTTGGATGGGTATTCAATACCGGCGCAAGTAGGCTCGTTAAATGTGTCGACAGCGTAAGAGTAGATGGTGTCTTGATAAATCTCAATTCCATTCAATCCAGCACCTTCGCCGTACCAATCCAAAACTTCGATCTGGAGTCCGGTCATGCCCACCGGGTCGACAAGGGTGAAGTCACGATATTTTTCGCTGGTGCTGTTGGACAAGGGACACTCTTGGTCGCAGTAAGCTGCATTACCCGCGGAGTCCGTATAAGTCATATTCATGATTCCATCATCGGGTAAAGCGCGGAACAAAAAGGTCTTGGTACCACGACCATCCAGATGGGTGTTGTAGAGGCGAACTTTGGATGGGTTGGCGGTGAAACCAAGCTCGGCGCGCCAGTATCCAGGTGAGTAGTCGTAAAGCAGCCAAGTTTTACCCTTAGCTGCCACGCCGCTTGTGGAGCAAATAATGTTTTCAGGACTTTCGTATCCAGTCATGGAAGATGTGGCATCGGAGGTGATGGTTGCATTCTGCAAGTTCAAAACCTGTGGACCATATGTAGTATTCGATGAGCTTGATGAGTTGCCTGTTCCATCAAATGTTCCTCCAAAGATGATGTGGCCGTTTTGTGCTTTCAGGATCGATTTCACAGGACCATTCAGGCCTTCAAATGCGAGATCAGTCCAGCCATTGTCGGGACTCCAGGCGATCGCGTTCGAGCTATTCTTGTGATCAAAGGTTCCTCCGACGTAAACTCGATTTGTGCTCTGGTCGCATGCCACGGCTGACACTGAACCATTCAATCCTGGCAAGGCTGTAACAGTGCTGGTGTTCGGGTTGAACAAGGCCGCACCTCGCGATTCCACACCACCTAACGTCGTAAAGTTTCCTCCAACAAAAATTCCAGCAAAAGTTCCGTCTTTCTTCGTAAAGGCACACATGGCCTGGATCTGGGCGTCGGCAGTTGAGAGGTTCGTGAGAATTCCATTGGGGAGGGGTGTCAGGATTGATGAAGAGCCGTTGGTTAGAGTGACCTCGGATTGGCCTTCATATTCGTACAAAGAGACGCCATCAAAGTTACCGCTGATGGAGACCCGCCCTAAAGAGGACAGGTCCAAGTCGGGGAGTGAGATGGTTTCGAATGACAAGGCTTGTGCGGTCGGCAGTAGTGACAATAGGGTCGACAGGCCGGCCGCCGCGGACCCAAACAATGAGGATCTCATTGTTTAGAGGGTGCGACGACGGGGAGGTGGGTTGGTTTCAATAGAGTATTGGCGTGGGAGGGGGGGGGGGGGGAAGGAGAAGCAATGTGAGCAGTCCAAAAAGGTTTTAAGGCAGCAATTCAGGAGCAACGCGTAGAAATGAAAGAAAAGAATGTGGCATGAGATCAAAAAAAAAGACCAATTTAGAAGCAAAAGAATGTGGGATGCATATTGAGACCGAAGTCTCCTGCAGAAAAAGAAGAAATCAACGAATGACTGAGGGTTGTTAGGGAAAGGAAGAACTCGAGCAGGGGAAATGGACTTCAAGGTTCAAACGAGAAATGAATACGGGGATTTACGCAAAATACTGATAATACTCGGGATAACTGATAATATCCAAAATACACTGCCAGTTTGTTTGATACATACCATACGGATACCATTGGTGCTACTCAAGGGGGGAAACAGCTAGTAAGGGAGTGGATCCACTAATCTTAGTCTTGCAGCCAATCAGAGTCTCGGAATCCCAGCCTCCCGTCCCAGCTGCGGGTCTCCGCTGATGTTATCTCGGTCATACACACTCATACTGGATCACCTTTTATACAGAGTAATTTCCAAATATTATACAAGGTAAGCTACAAAGTCGTCTCTGGGTCACATTGCCCCCTATTTATTATTTACAGCAATAAGAGGAAGAGCAATGACCACAGAATAATAAGGATAAAAATTTATAAAAAAAAAAAACAAACCCTCGAATTCCAATTACGTCGGGATGACGGCTGGTTCATGAATAACATGAGGATCGACAGTCAATTCTGCCATCCTGGTTCGCCCCCAGACTGGGATCTGCCCGGCATCCCTACCGTAAACTATTAAACTATATTCGTGAGCATCAAAAACTTAGGTTCAAATGTTGTAAAACCCATTTTCATGAAATATCTTAGTTTGTCGTACGAACTCCGATCACAATATGAGTATCAAGTCTCCATCTGCACAGCCTTCTAGCTCCGATACAGAGTGGGTCGAAAATAAACCGTCGCAGAACAAGATCGAAACACACGCCAATATTCTTTAAATATAGAAAACAGAGGCCCACGAGTGGATCTAACGGTGTACGCAGTGCATACGCAGGCTTCTGAAGAAATTCCGCTTTTACTACCGAGTACATAGTCCACATGCATACGAAGGTCATCATGCACATCAGGTACATACTTCCAGTGCCTCACGCTTCAACCCAGCATTACTTCCTCGGTCCTGCTGTTATGAATCACATGTGCATGCTTGCATGACCTAAACCTTTAAAGCATTCGAAATTTTGCTGGGCTATTCAAATTTGGGGTCCAAGCTTCACGATAAATAGCTGAGCCGGGACTTTTCAATTTTGCATCGAAATGTTTTGTCTTGGTAATCATATATAATCATGAATCCGTGTCGTTATGGAATATCAGAACCTTGGAATCAATGCCGTGTTTATGCTAGTCTAGTATGCATCGTAAATGCTAATACATAGTAAATTCTATATTCAATGCCCGATTCTTCATCTATTCTTTCCGCTTCAAGACTGCAACCAAACCCCATCTCCTCCGATTGTCTATGCTATCACCTTCCCGCTTGGGATCCCACTCCCTCCGGATTTCCCTGCCATCCTCGTGACACTCAACGAGATCCCGCTCAAAGATTTGCTCAATCTCCAACCCGCTCTCAACAGCCAGATCAAGGAATCCAGCAACAACCTCACGGCCCGTATAGAATCCAGTCACCACCGCCCATACTTTGCCTCCGAGTGCCAAAAACCAATTCATGGTGCGCACGAGGTTCTCGTGCTGCCAGGGCATCCAGACACAGTCGGCAGCAATCATTCGTGTGAATCCGCCCTTGTTTTGTTCAGCAAATGGGCCTTCCAGATTACCCCATTCATGTGGTTGAATTGACAGCTCTGTCGATGGGGTCGTTGTGTGTTTCTCAGATTATGGCTCATATTGTACGCGATTGAGCCTGCGAGCGCGGGCGATGACGGGTGATCGGTACTTGTAACTTTGGATGCCTTGGCGAGGGCACATATGAGTGAAGGGAGAGCGGCGCCTAAACGACCATTATCAGTCAGTTCCTCAAGCTTTCCCTGGGTAGAGATGCAGGGCTCTCCATCTTCAAATTTAGAGAGGTCACTTACCGGCGCCGAGTTCTAACACGGTTTCTCCTTTCACAGCCCAAAGGTCAAGGATTTCTCTTTTTGAACATCGGAGACTTCTGTGCCTTTTGTTTGGAGAATGTCTGCATTCTCCACACCTTCTGCGACCACCAACGCCGCGCTCCAAAGGATATGCGCAAATGGTTTGCGACTAGCCTCGACCTGGTTTGTGCTATCTTCCTTTTTATCTTCTTCTTGTCCAGTCACACTCTCCGTGGACTTGTCGCTCTGCTCGGGGTAGGACGGGATGACAATCTGCAGGTCGCCATAGTGCGGGGAGGAGTAGAGAATGTGCTGGCCGGGGTCTCTGTGCCAAGCAGCGGTATCATCGGGGAAGAGGTGTCCGAGAAAGCTTTCAAACAAATCTTCGGGGTCCTCATCTAGCTCGGAGCCCTCGCCCTCATGCTGGAAATCAGGTACAGGACCAGCTGTTGCGGCTCTTGTTGCGGCGGGGTAGTGGCCGCAAACGTGATTTTAACATATTGCCTCTAATATGGATTTTTATTTCGGTATGTTTGTGTTTGTGCTCACTGCTAGGGTCTAGGTTTAGATCGGGTTCTTCCTGGTGGGTGTTTGTCGCACTCTTGCCTTCAATCCATCACTTTAGTGAAGACTCATCTTGGGGATATTACGTATTTTGTGATTTTAAAAAAGACGGGTTTGCATTGTTTCGTACTACTGATCACTGATGGTGGTGGATCTCAGATTCCTCTGGTTGTGTTTTCCTACCGAAATTTCATTGGATCTTACTTAGGCAGGAAAATAAAGTTGGCCAATCATGTCATGGCATGGCACCTGTACATCTCGTATTTATTGATTCTAAAATTCCTGTAAAGTGTTCGTGCGTTCTTTGATGAATATTTTTTATTTAAGAGGAATATATCTCTGGCTCATCAAATAATTTCATATACTATGTACCTATCAGTTATGAATTCCTCGGGCTGGAGCAAAGTGGAATCCACATGTGCATGCTGTGGTCTGTCGCCTATATTGAAACCCACCTGCTGTATTATTCTGTCGGAAAGATAAGACTAAAAAATCCAAATATGGAGATATGGGGGTCCATATTACTCCAAGCACTTGAGTGGCTGAGCCTGCCCAGGTGGTGGGCAGTTTTAGTGGTCTTTGCAGTTTACTAAGCCCTGGCCCTGGGTAACATTGGATGCAGCTATATATAATAGTACTTTAGATACAGCCATGGAGGCGTGCACATGTCCACGGATACATGTGTAAGCTTAACTGGTACATACTAATTATATACAGTATCCACCATATAATCTCTAGCGTTGAACTACATATATGAGAGTAATTTTTAATTGCCGGTTATTCATATTCTTTACAGGTATTATTTTCGTATCAAAAATTCAATGTTATTACTCCTGGAGGTCAGATCAATTGATGTGGGAGAGTTTATTGTTCGGATATTGACCGCCTCAGGCACCAACACTAGTCCTGATTTGGGATGAAGTGGTCCTTTCTGCGCGCGCGACAACGCGAGACTACGAGAAATTCTGAGAGCTATCAAACCTCCTCCCCACACCTCTTATCCCCCCTACCTCCACACCTACCAGGCATCATTTTTTAGATCAATTCTCCCGTTTCAAATTTACGCAGACATCAAAGTCCTTAGGACCTCTCCAATATGTACATCACCCCCCTGTGGTAATTCCCGAGCGTTTCAGCGCTGACCATCTTTCAGGGAGAGCTTTGACAACATTTACCTCGACCTATCCAACAATGCCGGCAAGTGCAAGTTGGCGGAAAGTGGTCTAGGATGGCGCCCTGCTGGCGGAGGCGACACCTTCACCTTGGACAGCAGCAACATCGGTGGCGCCCAGTGGAGTCGCGCGGCGAAAGGGTTTGAGTTGAGAATCCTGTCGCGATCATCCGGCGTGATCCAACTCGATGGATTTGACCAGGAGGTATGGGCGGAGGTACCATCAAATTGGTGATAGAGCTGTACTGACGCATTGTATTATAGGACTTCGAACGATTGTCCAAGGCTTTTAAGATCTGGTACGGCATCAACGTTGAGAACCGCGAACACGCCCTGCGAGGATGGAACTGGGGAAAGGCGGAGTTCACAAAGGCCGAGCTTTCCTTTAGCGTACAGAACCGACCCGCCTTTGAGGTTCCATACTCCGAAATCTCCAACACCAACCTAGCTGGAAAGAACGAGGTGGCAGTGGAGTTTGCACTCTCCGCTACGGATGCGAACGGTACCAATTCCCAGCCTGCTGGAAGCACCAAAAACCGCGGTCGCAAGGCTGCCGCAGGACCGGACGAATTGGTTGAAATGCGATTCTACATTCCTGGTACCGTTTCAAAGAAAGAGAAGACCGAAGATGGCGAGGGCGACGACGAGAACGAAGAGGACGTGGAGGAACAGAACGCCGCAAACCTCTTCTACGAGACTCTTATGGACAAAGCTGAGATTGGCGATGTGGCTGGTGACACATTTGCGACCTTCTTGGACGTCTTGCATCTTACTCCTCGGTCGGTCCTCTCCCTTCTATCTTGTGAATCTTCTGCTAATTATCTTTCAGTGGTCGTTTCGATATTGACATGTACGAATCATCCTTCCGGCTCCGCGGAAAGACATACGATTACAAGATCCAGTACACCGCCATCAAAAAGTTCTTCTTGCTCCCTAAGACTGATGAGACCCACACACTCATTGTGTTGGGTCTTGACCCGCCACTGCGCCAGGGTCAAACCCGCTACCCCTTCCTGGTCATGCAGTTGAAGTTGGACGAGGAAATTAGCCTTGAACTCAACATGACCGAGGATCTGCTAAACACCCAATACAAGGACAAGTTGCAACCGCACTACGAGGAGCCAATTCATCAAGTGGTAACCAAAATCTTCCGAGGTCTGTCAGGAAAGAAAGTTATCATGCCATCCAAGGACTTCGTCAGCCACCATGGACATCATGGAGTTAAGTGTTCCATCAAGGCCAATGAGGGTCTGCTGTACTTCCTGGACAAGAGTTTGATCTTCGTGCCTAAACCGGCGACTTACATTCAAATGGAGAACGTGGCTGTAGTGACCATGTCGCGTGTTGGTGGTGCTGTTTCGGCCAGCCGCACATTTGATATTACGGTGAGCCTAAAGGGCGGTCTGGGCGAGCATCAGTTCAGCAACATCAACCGGTAAGTGGCTCCGTTGTGTTTCTCTTTCTTTGTTTTCCAAACCAACTAATCTTGATAATTTTAGGGAGGAGCAACAACCGCTGGAGGACTTCTTCAAGGCCAAGGGTATTCGCATTAAGAATGAGATGACCGAAGATGCCTCGAGTCTCCTTAAGGCGGCACTTGATCCCAATGAGATGATGGAATCCAGTGAAGATGAAGGAGCTGTGCGAGCTGACCGTGGCTCGGCCGATGAGGATTCGGACACCCCCGACGAGGACTTTGCCGCATCCTCCGACTCAGATGTGGCCGAGGAATTTGACGAAGACCACGATAGCAGTGGTGATGACAGTGATGAGGAGATGGCCGATGCCTCTGGTGGTGAAGGAGCTGGATCAGACGGCGAATCGCGACCCAAGAAGAAGACCAAGACCGGCAAATGAAGTGTGTACTAGGTACTAGTACAGCTTAGTTTTTTATCTGTTCTTTACCCTTTTTTTTACCTCTTTTTTTTTTTTTATCTCCCTCTGTCATCTGGATCTGTGTTTCTCACACAGTATGGCGTTTCCACGAAAATGAATACTTTTTTTATCTTACCTTTACCCTCTCATTATATTTCATGTTTTTAATTTCGCATAAAGTGATCCTGACATCAAAGACCATCTATAGTACCTGATTGGACAGTTGCTGATAGTGTTATGGGGATCCACCATTATATGAGTGGAACCTCACGTGAGAGGTTTCCCCCCGTTTAACCCCTGATCCATTCGTTACTTCCCAAGCAAATCGGTTTTTTGTTTATGTTTGGAGCTTGGTACGACAACCCTTATAGGAAGAGATGGGGAAGGAACATTTGGAAGATTTCATCCCCGGCTGATACGTGTTGGAACTTTGCAATTGACTGCTTGGTTCTAGACCAAGCGATTCAGTATACTCTAGAGTAAAGAGCAAAGACGAGTCCCGCATTCTTCGCCGGAATCGTATAGTAAACAGGACCAAGAGTTGGTGAAAGAACCATGCAGCAATGCAGTCGAAAAGCCGAATCTACTTAATATGCGGTGTATATTGAGTATTATTGATATATAGAAAGAAACTTGATGCATCATCTGCTTTTTCCCTATTTTTCCAACGTGTATTTTGGCGCGGGTCGATCCAAACCCACTCCAGAATAGCTGGCCCGAACACCTCGACACGTCCCCCCCCTTTCTTTCCCAGACTGGCACTTCCCTTCTCTCCGACCAACCTCTCCTTTCCTTTTCTTCAAAAGCCTCTTTCTTGAAGGTTTCTTCTTTTCACTCGCTTTCTTGTTTTTTGGATAATATTCGCTTCTTTGAAAAAGGATCAACCCCCTCTCCTTTTTTTTTCCTTCCAAAAGGTATGACAACCTCCTTAAACATCTCTGATCATCGAACCCGAGATTTTTTTTTCCCATCCTTTCCCCAGTCTCAATGGAACCCCACTAGAATATCAATGCAGTTGCTAATGATTTGATTTTGTCCTTAGGGGTTCTTTTATTGTTGCCATTCTCCCCTATAATCGTTTGCCTAATCATTCACCATGTGTAAGCGGCCCCCCGAAGGCGGAGCCCGCCATCGCTTTCAAAAGAGCTCTCCCAATCCATCGAAGCGAGGACTGATAGATCGTGTTTAGCTTCGCCACCACCTGCGAATGGTTCCCCCATTGCGGCCCTCGACTCTCCCACGCCCAGCAGCGGCAAGGAGTCGCCGTTCGTCGAGCGCAGCAACCCGATGGGTCAGGGTATTGCCCAGACCGTCACCTCCCGCGATCCCAAGGCCGCCGCTCAGGCCGCGACCGATATGAAGAACGTCGTCCGCCGCAAGCTTACCGGTTACGTTGGATTCGCCAACCTGCCCAACCAGTGGCACCGCAAGAGTGTCCGCAAGGGTTTCAACTTCAATGTTATGGTGGTCGGTACGTGAACAAATCCAACTCGAGAATTCGAAGTCGGCAAGAGAATCACTAACATCAATCAAGGTGAATCCGGTCTCGGAAAGTCAACCCTTGTCAACACCCTGTTCAACACTTCTCTGTACCCCCCCAAGGAGCGCACTGGCCCCAATGCCGACATCATCCCCAAGACCGTGTCCATCCAGTCAACCAGCGCCGATATCGAGGAGAACGGTGTTCGTCTCCGCTTGACCGTCGTTGATACCCCCGGATTCGGTGACTTTGTCAACAACGACGACTCGTGGCGCCCAATTGTCGAGAACATCGAGCAGCGCTACGACACATACCTGGAGGCCGAGAACAAGGTCAACCGCAGCAACATTGTCGACAACCGCATTCACGCCTGCGTCTACTTCATTCAACCCACTGGTCACTCCCTGAAGCCTCTCGATATCGAGGTGATGCGCCGCCTGCACACCAAGGTTAACCTGATCCCGGTCATCGCCAAGGCTGATACCCTGACCGACGAGGAGGTCGCCCTGTTCAAGGAGCGCGTACGTTTCTTTCTGGATTAGTTGGAATAGAAGTGTTTGACACATGAATTTCTGACAATTTTATAGATCCTTGCCGATATCACCCACCACTCCATCCAGATCTTCGAGGGCCCCCGCTATGAGCTTGATGACGAAGAGACCATTGCCGAGAACAACGAGATTATGTCCAAGGTGCCGTTCGCCGTTGTTGGTGCCAACTCCGAGGTCAGCGCTGCTGACGGCCGTCGCGTGCGTGGCCGTAGCTACCCCTGGGGTATCATTGAGGTCGACAACGAGGAGCACTGTGACTTTGTCAAGTTGCGCCAGATGTTGATCCGTACCCACATGGAGGAGCTCAAGGAGCACACCAACAACTTCCTATACGAGAACTACCGCTCGGACAAGCTCACCCAGATGGGTGTTGCCCAGGACCCGAGCGTGTTCAAGGAGGTCAACCCTGCGGTCAAGCAGGAGGAGGAGCGCAACCTACACGAGCAGAAGCTATCCAAGATGGAGGCCGAGATGAAGATGGTCTTCCAGCAAAAGGTTTCCGAGAAGGAAAGCAAGCTCAAACAGAGCGAAGACGAACTCTATGCCCGACACCGCGAGATGAAGGACCAGCTCGACCGGCAGCGCCAGGAGCTAGACGAAAAGAAAACCCGCCTCGAGAGCGGCCGACCCATCGAAGAAAAGGGAGGCAAGCGCAAGGGTTTCTCCCTTCGTTAAAACTCTCATGCCTGTCACTGACGCCCGCTGATTCCCCCATCCAACCCCCAACTCTCCCGCTCTCTGAAGTTATCATTTTCCTTATTGTCTCACTGTCACACACATCACACTCCCTCTTTCTCTCCTTGACGCGCTGTTCTATTTTATCTTCCACTGGATGGGCCCACGCATCGCAAAAAAAAAGAAGAATGGTTTTGAATAATACGATCCGCAGGGGTTTGCTTAAGACCTTTTCTTTTTTATTAACTTCTTGTGATGTACTTTTTTGCTACGCCATCTCTTGTTCTTGCCCGCTTTCTGTGTGCCCTATTACCCGCTCATTTTTCTGGTTAATTTCTTTTTTTTTATTCTCCGGGCATTTGGTCCTTTTACCGTCTGTCCGTGTGTTAGTTCAATTGCAGCGCTTCGGCATCTTCTTTATAGTCAATAACCGTGGAACCTGTACGGGTATAAGAGATGGCTCCTATCGCTCCAGGGCTCATAATCAAAGAGTATGCCTCTAATGGCTTGTAAGAGCATATACCTGGTACAAGGTACCATAACACTTTTGTAGTTGGTTTCAATGTTATACCAGTTCAATGTTGTCTTTTGCACATATGCATGTGCCAACCAGCTCAAGTAGAATATTGCCTAAATTGACAACCCGAGGACCGCCTAGAGAGGCTAGCTAAGCTTGAGGATCATTCCTAAATCCCTCTCAACTATACATACATCGAGTATGTTGCGTAAAACGTGTCCGTGCTGTTTATAGCGGCAGTCGGCGGGACTCGGTTTCTTGCTATCACTATAGGCTGCCCAAGTATCCCCCTCATCATAGTACCATATCACGTCATGACACTATGGGTTCTTTTCCATATAGATATTTCCTTATAAATTGTGTATTGTACTTAATAGTTTGAGTCTCAAAAAAAAAAGCACACATCAATTCTCGTGACTTTGTTCCCTTTCGTTTTGACACCATGAGGTTACTCGACTATGCGGCTGTTTTATTAACGTTTTCCCCAAGAAATGTCCAAAGTACGGCGACTTGCGGTAAAAATGGAGAGATCTATAAGGATAACACCTGTACATCCTCTCAACGAGCCGAAGACCTCCTTTCACGAATGTCCTGGACAGAAAAGGTGAAACAACTTGGCGGTGTTCGCCAGATACTTGGCGAGAACATGACCTTCAACAAGACAAAGTTCGACATCTTCAATGCAGCACAAGATGGAAATATAGGTATTTGACTTCTAACATTGTCTCCCCTCAATCAAATCAAATCTCGCTAATCCAATTCATACAAACTTCAGGATACGGTAATCAATTCAATCCTGCGATTCCTGCGCTACAGCTGGTGAACGAGCTTCGTGAAAACCAGACATCTGCAGGTCTTGGTATTCCCTACGTTCTTGTCACGGACTCGATCAATGGGATCTATTTGTTCAACGGGACCTTGTTTCCTGCTACTTTGTCCATGGCATCATCGTTCAATGTGCCGCTGTATGGAGAGGTCATCGCCTCCATCCGGGAAGAGTGCAAAGCAATCGGTATTAATTGGGTTCTATCACCGGAATTGGATGTCGTGACAGATCCCCGTTATGGCCGGGTTGGTGAAACGTGAGTTCCTGATATAAGATTCGGTATCAACTTTTGCCAGTCAGACAGGCATACTGATCCAGTGATTTACTAGCTACGGCGAGGATCCGTATATGAATGGAGAATTTGGGTTGAAATACGTCAAGACCATGCAAGAAAAAGATGAGAATGGATTTATGAAGGTTGCGGCCACAATAAAGCATTTTGTTTACGGCTGGGAGACTGGAGGTGTCAACACGGCGCATCAATATGGGGGAATCAATCACATCTACAACGATATGTTACCCCCTTTCATCAAGATTATCTCCGAGGGAAACCCTGCCTCGCTGATGGCTTCATATGCTAGCCTTGATCGTGTTCCTATGTCTGCGAACAAGTTCATGCTCCAACGTGTCCTTCGAGAGGATCTTAACTTTGACGGGATTATCATGTCTGACGCTGGTGCACTGAATGACCTGTCGCGGGAGTTCAGAATCGCTGAAACTTCTCAAGATGCTGCTATCTTGGCCGTCAAGGCAGGCATGCAGATGGAACTATCACCAGGAGAAGAATCTGCCACACAGACGCTGGTAAATGTGACTAGCGACGCAGAGATCACAGCGCTGGTCTCAAATGCGACTTTCAAAATCCTCGAGCTCAAATTCAACCTTGGTCTCTTCGATTTGCCGCTCCCATCAGTTGGAAACGCGACCAAGATCCTGCGTGCCCCAGCCCACCTCGAAGCGGCCCGCAATATCTCCCGAGAATCCATCGTCCTGCTCCAGAATGACGGCACTCTCCCACTGAAGAGCAACACATCCCGCACTGTCGCCGTAATCGGACCATACGCCTCAATCATTGATCCGGGCTCCTACGCACCCCACAGTACAGACGACACCACTCACGGCAACTCCCTCCTCCAAAGCCTCCAACTCGCCCTGGGCCCCCAAAACATCATCCACGAGCCAGCCGTCGACTTCCTCGACCGGACAAACCGCACCGGGATCCCGCGCGCAGTCAAAGCAGCCAAATCCGCCGATCTGGCCATCCTCTCCGTAGGCTCTTTATCCGTCTACCCAAGCGACCCGCTCGATGGCAAACGCACAGACGGAGAGTTCTATACACACGGGGACCTAGGCTTCCCGGGCCTCCAACAAGAACTTATCGATGAGATCCTGGACACGGGCGTTCCTACGATCCTCGTCCTCAGCGGCGGACAAGCGTTCGTTCTGAATAACTCCACTCTCCGCGCAAACGCAATCTTGCATACCTTCCTGGCAGGCGAATACACCGCAGACTCGGTTGTCGAGATCCTGTCCGGAAAAGTCAACCCCAGCGCCAAAC
This sequence comes from Penicillium verhagenii, assembly GCF_028828195.1. Classification (NCBI taxonomy): domain Eukaryota; kingdom Fungi; phylum Ascomycota; class Eurotiomycetes; order Eurotiales; family Aspergillaceae; genus Penicillium; species Penicillium verhagenii. The sequence continues at coordinate 1,569,361 of NW_026643169.1, forward strand.
TTCCCATCAGTATCCCCCAGGCGAACGGTGCGTTCCCCATCGCATATAACTGGCTACCGTCAGATAACAACGGAGGAGATGCCGGAAGTGCGATTTACGGGTCGACTGCTTGGCAGTTCCCGGCTGTGACGATTGAGCCCCCGATGGCTTTTGGATTTGGGCTTGGCTATGCGAAGTTCAATATGTCTGGGGTTGAGGTTAAGGACGGTAGAACTGAGGCAGGAGATGTGGCCTTTGAGGTTTCGGTCAAGGTGACGAATACGGGCAGTGTGGCTGGGAAGGAGGTTGTGCAGGTTTACTTTAGGCAGAGCTTGTCGACTATCGAGTTGCCGGTTAAGCGGCTTATTCGATTTTCCAAGGTTGAGATCGAGGCTGGTCAGTCGGAGGTGGTTACCTTTGTGGTTCCGCAGAAGGAATTGGGGTATTATCTGAATATGGAGTGGACGTTGGAAAAGGGGGACTATACCTTTTATGTTGGATCTAGTTCGAAGGATGAGGATTTGCAGGAGTTGAATGTGAAGATTGGGTAAATATGTGGATTAGATAGAAAGATGAAGCTTCGACTCATCTGGACATTTGGATTTGTTTCATACACTTGATTATATATGAATTTCATATAAATTGATACATTGATATTGATGAGTGAAAAGGAAAATAGGAAAGCTCTTTGGCTGTTAAGCATGATCAGTCATGGTGCTGAGTATCTACTATAATTGAAAATGACGCCAGAGACTCAAGACAGTACTAGTCCTGACTCCTAACTAGGAGAAAAGGTTAATAAAAGTGCTAGGGTCAACAGGAACAATTCAGGTGTTCTTTCATCAACCGGCATCCGTGTGGTCGAGTGGCAAAGCCCTCCCACATGTGCACAATTCCCCCCAAGAGGTTAGCCGTCTGGACCTTTGGGGAAGGTGTCGGTTACACAGGGAAACATCCCCCAGAGCAGATCTCCCCCCCGCGGCGTGCACCCGCCAGAGGGGGGGTCCCTCTGGGCTTGATGTTTGCCATTTTTATATAATTGACCACGCTGAATTTGAATTTCCGCTTTATTTGAGCTCAATCCGACAATCCATCGTGGTGTAAAATAAGAAAATGGTGGAGTATTGATTTCTCGACTGATGCATATGACGCTTTCAGAACGTACCTCGGTAGTAACCAATACAACCCGGGTTCGAACCCGCCATTTGCCTTTCTTTTTTTGTTTTTAATTCACCTTCGCCAAACGCGATGATGGCCCTGGTAGGTACAAAATCTCGTTACTGCATGTAGGTTCCCCTGATGCTGGGGATCTTTACTCTGGTTTTGCTGTTCTATCTTGGCTGTTTCTAATAACTAACCATCTGCTTGTCCCTACGGAACATCGGCAATGCATCACCAGAATGTCAAACTTGGAACAAATCACCCATCTATTATCACTATATAAATTTCTCAAACATTTATAGCTTCGCTCTCTGTCCATTCTCTTCAAACTCAATTTTCTTGCCACTGATCAGGGACTCTTGCAATGCACATCCAATAGTCACAGCTCTGACCGCCGAGTCCAAACGCAGCGGTGGCACGGTGTTGTCCAAACAAGAAGCAGTAAACTCATTAGCCTCAGTGATAAACGCCTCTCGGAATCGGCCATAGTAATCAGATGGAATCTCGCGTCGGATACCAGTGGACTCGTATAGGTTCACGAGGTTGAGCTGAGGCTGCGTGTTGATTGCGATCTTCCCGTTTGTGCCGTAGACTTCGGTGCAGTCTTCTTGGCCGGCAGCCATCATGCGTGAGCAATAGAGCTGGGCGATTTTACCTCCCTTTTCTCAATATTAGTAATGGGGTCGCTTTTTTTTTGGCAGGGGCTCGGACGGGAAGCAAGGGTCTTACATAAAATTCAATAATTCCCAACGCATTATCACGATCGTTGTGCTTGCGCAGATCGGGCTGTACAGCTGTGATACCGATGGCAGTCACACTCTTCACTTTGCTCTCCTCGCCAAAGAACCAGAGTGCAAGATCGATATCGTGGATTGAGCAGTCCACAAAAATACCGCCCGAGAACTCGGCGTAGGCAACGAAGAATCCGCTGGGGTCGAGCTTGTCGCATGTCTGTGAGCGGAAGACGGACGGGGTCCCGATGTCGCCGGATGCCATGCGTCGGTGTGCATCACGGTATGAGGCGTCGAAGCGACGAGAGAATCCGCAGATTACTTTTTGGTTGGGGAATTTCTGGATGGAGGATTTGTAGGCGTCGACGACTGATTGGGACTAGATGCGATGATTGATATTAGGAAAAAAAGTTCATGTCATGGGGTCGGAAGTCTGTCTTTTTCAAGGTTGAACTTACAATCTCCGGACTGGTACTGATGGGCTTCTCGCAGAGAACGTGTAATCCCCGCTCAATGGCCTTGATTGCCTGTTCGGCGTGGACGGTAGTGGCGCTGGCAACGACGACAGCTTGTAGAGATTTCTCTTGAGACAGCATCTCCTCGTAGTCGAGGTAGGTTCGCACGCCCTTGAACTCGCTCTTTGCAGCGTCTAGCTCGGCTTGCACGGGTGAGCAGACGGCGATGAGTTCGGCACGGGGGGTCAGAGTTGCAAAGTGACGAGCATGGCGCATCCCTAGAATATAGACATTTAGAACTTGAGCTTGACTTGGAAAAGAGCTGAGCTGAAGTGCTCAATTCTCATCAATTCAAAGATGGATGCGGGGGAAATTCTTACCCATACGGCCGATACCAGCGACGGCGACTTGAAGCTTTTCAGTCATTGTGCAGAGGAGGAATTGGGTGATAGAGAATAATACTGTAGAAAGTAAATAAAAAAGAGAACGATGACATTTCGGAGATAGCTATATATAGCTGTGATGGAGTGATTCTCCCAAGGTGTTTTCGAATCCATGTCAACACCTGGCCAGCTTTCCTCTGGATTGAGTAGTTTGACGGCGATGATTTCCTTAGCAAGTTCGACTCCACGTTAACTTCCACCTCCACTTTCCCCGCACTTTGGGCTCCCCAGACCAGCGTCATTTGCTATTTCGGGAAAGAACCATTGGAATAAATTTGCAAATAAGGAAAGACCCACGAAGCAGCCTACGAGTTGATTTGAAAAGGGAAAGTCCTCCGATTTCCTCAACCAATGACACACATCCACAACATTTGAACAACCCCAGTTTTCAACCCCCGCAACTGCATGTGGAGATGCCCGGCGACTCTTTCCTCTATTTCTAAAATGGAAATCTCCCTGTTAATGTTCTGATACTTTCAACCCCAGCGACTCTATACCCCATACAAAAAATATGCGGAACAAGGCTATTCCCTGGTGAGTGACCCCACCTTCAAAATACAGTGACAATCACTAAGTTGTATAGTCAGGAATGCCGCAGTGAGTGACATGCAATGAAACGAGGGACATGGACTGACTGACTAATATGTGCTAGCCCGTCATGTAAAGTGTGAGTGCTTTCTATTTCCAGGGTCTCTTAAAGTGCCGAGCATTGATTTCAGTTAGGCGATGAACAAAAGCCGAAATGTCAACGATGCGAGCGCACAGGTTCTTCCTGCGTGTGGCAGGCTATTTCTTCGGAGTTTAGGCATGGCTCTAGTGCCAGTGCCCTGTATGACTTTGCAGATGATCAACCCTGGTTACCAGCCGGGCACGGTATGAAGAGTTCCATTGCCTTGCTGCAACTCGTACCAAAGTCTCTCGTGGTATGAGATTGCCGACCGCTGCGTTTACTGACCCGATGACTAGTGGACTACGAGTATGTTGATGAGACTGCTGATATAGCTCAGCATTATTGCTCGGATCTTCCTCCTGCATCTACATCACCCTTGGTATCGGAAAGACGCCGAAGTGTGGCTTCTGAGAATCGGAGTCTTGCCGAGCCTTCTAATTCCGAAACAGCCCAAACATATTCATTCGTCTCACCGCGCGGGCTCGATAGTAATTTGATACCAAGCTACTCGCCATCCGCCTTACAGCTTTCTCTGGAAAGTCATTCAGTGTCGGCGTCTCCTCATCTCTCTCTTAGCAGCTATTCCCCTTTAGGGCCCAGGGAATTTGCCAATCCCTCTAATGGCCAACCGCCGTATCTAGAGGAACATGAAGCATGTCTTTTGCGATATTTTATTGTTGAGCTTGCACCCTGGGTATGTGTACATCGGCAGGTTTCGAGCGATTATGCCACTAATAGTGTATAGTTCGATCTTTGCGATGGGGAGAGACATTTTGCTTGTACCGTGCCTTTACGAGCTCTTACCTGTCCACCTTTACTCAATGCCATATATACTGCGTCTGCCAGACACCTGAGCCGGATCAAAAAATACTGGCGTGGAAATCAAGTTTACTATGGAGGCAAAGCGCTTCCAAATTTGACGTCGGAAACAGCCATACACTACCACAACGAATGTATAGCGCATCTTGTCTCCATTTCAGACCACTCACGGGAAGCCCAAAATGAAAATTTACTTGCTGCCGCTGTAATTCTACGCTTCTATGAAGAGGTGGACTGTAAGTCTATCCTGCTTGAGATATTCGTATCTGCCGCTAATTGATATTGTCAGTCCCGTCCATGGGTGAGGATACTGAGAGTGCACTTCGAGGAATCCGAATATTTCTGAATTCCCAGATAATACCTGCAGTATCTGGATATGGGCTGCGCCATGCAGCTTACTGGATTGCCCTGCGCCAAGAAATCACCACCGCATTTAGCAAACAACGAAGCTTCCGACTTCCACTAGAACCCTGCGAGCCATACCGAACCTTTGAGCCAGCCGACGACTATGTCTGGGCAGATCGACTAGTAATTCACTGCGCCGACGTTCTACAATATTGTTACGGATCAGAGGAAGATCTATCGGGAGACCAACATCAGCCAAGCCGGGACATTCTCCACCAGCCTGGAACAGCAACGGACATGCGCATCGCACGCCACGAGGAACTGGTCGCATTTGAAACTTTGTGGATTGAACTGGGCCCGCCCAGTTTCCATCCCATCTACTCACGGGAACCCGATCGTTCACGTGGCGAGGTATTTCCCAAATTGTGGTACCTGAATAATTGCCACGTTGTAGGCCTCCAATTCCTCGAGCTCGCACGCATTCTGCTCACAGTCTATGATCCCAAGTTGCCCCGTTTGGGTCCAGGGCAGCGTACGGCAATGAAGGCCATGGATGAAAAAGTGCGGTCGATTGTTATCAGGCTGTGTGGGATTGCGCTTTCTAATGAACATAGTCCTCCTGGCTTGGTGACGGCGTCTGCTGCAATCGGGCTGTGTGGGGATCGGTTCACGGATCGATTTGAACAGGAGGCGTTGCTTGGGGTTTTGGTTCAGTTGGAAGATCAGCATGCCTATCCCACCTTGAGTGTACAAGAATCGTTGAAATTGGCGTGGGGATGGGAGGGGAAGTAGCGGATAAACTATGTAAAGCGTTGAATGTGTATAGTAATGCCTCTATGTCTGCACATGTGCCGACAATGAACGAGTATATGCCTGGGCTACCCAAAATAAATTATTCAATGTTGAAATAAAACCACGGCAAGTGCTTGAGACTTTTTTGGAGGGTGATTAGCGGGGTTCACGGGGTTCTATGAAACTTTCTGCAAAAGAACCTTGGAAATTATTAGGATCCACACATGTTGCACCCAATGTGTGACTGCGAGTGTTTCAAGGACCCGGCATATTATTGATCTAACGGGCAACATGATATGAAAATCCAGGTAAGCCATAATGCGAGAATTAGCCAGCTAGTACATAGGTCTTAACAAGGAACGAGTACAGACAGATGTATGTACATAGGCAATTTGTGGCCAAGGATGAATGACTAATCTCCCTAAGTATGCAGGAGCTAGACCTAAACGGGATACATACGTGACTCTTACTATTTCACTCTGACCGACTTACTTCTTTCTCTTCTTCTCCCCATGATCCTGTTCCTCGCGCTCAGAGTGTACAGTTTCTCTTTGGACAGTGATGAATATGCTTAAGTGTTAGAATTTACCACCGTTCCGAGAGGCACGAGGCGGAAAATCATGATCACAACGCATACCCTCGGGTACTTTCTGAGTCCATATCGTACTTCGTCTTGTTTTCCATGATAAAACGCCCTTCTTTGGTTTTCAACATTGCCCCTACAGTGTTTTTCCTACTCCCTACCATCCCCTCCCAGTTTCTATTGTGACGTGATCGCCCTAGCAGTACGGGACATGAGAGCAGAGAGAGGTGGTAATGAGAAATACAAATCCACGAGTGTGAATATCATAGATAGCTGGTGGCTACATGTGAGTACTATAATAATTTTCTGTCCAATTCAACCCTCATCTTCCAATTCGTATCATGTCTGCTTGCCAACCCTCAAGGGGGATACCGGGTAGTAGGCCTTGAAGGTGGCCATTGTTTGATCACATGATCTGTACTCTCACTCCATCTCCCTGTAGATAGCTCTTCTCTTCCTTCTCTTCTTCTTTCTTTCTTCGCACCACTCAATACTACTGCATTGCGTTCTTGCCCTCCTTTCCCTCGTAGACTCGATTCCTCGTGTCTGTTCAGCCATAAGCCAACAGGAACCTCGCCGTATCCCTACCGTAAGCCGATTCCTTCAACACTTCATCAAGGCCCGTCGGGGCATTTTGTGCCTCGTCTCAAACATCGTCTCGGACCTCATCCTACTTTGGACTGCATCGGGAACTCGCGTGCCGTCTCGAGATGCCTTCAGCAGACGGAGTAGATCGCAGTGTCCGCGTGGTGGATACCATAAAGACAGGCGTCCCATCAAAACTGTTTTGTGGACTCCCGAGACAGCAATGATCGCTCCCCATTCACCAGATTCCGGAACACCGCATTCTGCATGTTGGCAGCTGATATTCGCCTGGTCGTCGGTCAGATTGTGCAGTTCGCCGCTTACTGTACAACTTGCGGGGAAAGGTCAGCTATAGTGGTGCCCAGCAACCGAGACAATCCCTTGAACTGACCTCCATTTCCATGTGGTCCATGTGCTGTCTCGACCGAAGGCAGGTTTCCCAGTCCATTCCCCTAATGTCTCAGCGACACAATCTAAAAAAACATCAAGTCAGTCAGTGCTAACTGTTTCTGGGTTCCAAAAAATATGCCACTCTCCCTCAAATGGGGGTCCACAGCAACAAGTTACTGGGCTGGGCGCCCCCCTCAGATTTTGCTCAGAGTGTAAGACAGTTTGATCATCAGGCCACATCATGCAAGCATGAGTGTCCTTGATCCTGTTCTTCGCTTTCTTCATTGGGGGATTTGGGCGACAGGGAAGCACGTACCGCAAGCTCCGACAATGTGAACAAAGCATCCCATGGCCTCAAAACAAGGTCACTCCATAAGTGTCTCAGTGGCACAGTCTAAAAAGCATCAAGTCAGTCAGTGTTGACTGATTCTGGGTTCCAAAAAATATGTCACTCTCCCTCAAATCGGGGTCCACAGCAACAAGTTACTGGGCTGGGCGCCCCCCTCAGATTTTGCTCAGAGTGTAAGACAGTCTGACCATCAGGCCACATCATGCAAGCATGAGTGTCCTTGATCCTGTTCTTCGCTTTCTTCATTGGGGGATTTGGGCGACAGGGGAAAGTACGTACAGCAATCTCCAACGATGCGCAAAAGGGATCCCATGGCCTCAACAACAAGATCACTCCAAAGGCATCGTCATACAGTCCGTTGGAAATTTTTCTTGCGGCTGCAGGATGAATCTGTATGTACTCAAAGAGGGATGGAGAGAGTGTGCGAACCTGGCACGAGTGGACTGAAGTCCTGTATACGCTTCTATCTACTAGAGGAAAGTACGTTGGACCAAGCCAGAATGGAGAAGGTGCGGCGTCTTCAACATCACGTCACTGAGTCGCTCATTTGAAAGCTGTAGCTCATTGGCTTGTATTTAGAACAATGCAAGGAAGGGAAAATTACCCTCAAGCTACTCCATGGCCCTTCAAATATCAGACTTGAATGTTCTCTTCATTAATTTGACTAAGCATATTGACACCTAAGCATGACCTTAAATGTGCATCTTTTGTCACATAAGGAACCTAATGGTCGGATCACTATATTTACGACCCTCAGGGTCGAGACTACAGAGCACCTTAAGTATATAAAACTAATTAGGCTATCAAGAAGGAATTCGTACATATATAAACAATATTTTTGGGCCCGGCGCCTTTTTGGGTATAGACTGAGTGTGGACTGGGTTTACAATAGATGCCACTGATCATTCCCTGAGTAACTAGTGAGCCTTGACTCTAAGCGTATGCCCTCATTAAAGCGGCGGCATTTAGGATAGGAAATCTCTAATCGGCAGAAGAACATCGATATATATAGTCACTAATATACCTAGTACATCTCATCCGAATAATACATCCTTAAACAGTCTTAACACCAGCATTTTCAATCAATTACTTAAGCTCAGCCCGTAGTTCAGGCTTAAGCAAAGTAAACAGCTTCCGCAAACTACTAATAGACTAACTAATAAGCTTAACACCAGTTTTAACAGAAGCAGTATAGTTATATGACTCCAAGAACTTGCAAATAGGCTAAGCCTTAGCCCAAAGCTTATAACCCTACTTCAAGTCACCCTAAATAGAGATAGCCTTATAAAGCTCAACAGCCAACTTAGGAATAAAGTTCACAACACCCCAGACACCACCGGGGATAATAGTAGCACTAGCTTTACCGGTATACTTAGATAGTTTAATAGCTTCGGTAGAGGATATACTACCTATACCTATAATAACAGGGACGTAGCCGGCGGCGAACTTAATATAAAGCTCGGTAAGCTACTTACGCTCAGTGGTTATCATGACTGTGAACTCGCTAGTGCTGCCACCTGGCACGAGACCATGCACACCGGCCTTGATAAGGTACTCGATGTGGGCTTGGAGGCGGGCTTCGTCAATCTTGGTCTTATCATTGGTGAAGGGGGTGATCAGGGCCACCATGATTCCGTGGAGGTTAGCTATTATGATGATGTTGGTGTGTGATGGTTGGAGATCTGAGGTGAAGAGTAGTCTTTGAAATATTAAGTCTGATGGAGTTTAGTATTCTGTCTTTTAAGTACATGGCGTTCAGATGTATACACTTGCTCTATGCGGAAACACTTTCTGTTTGGGTGTGGATCTATCTAATCGGTCGGAGAGGCCTTCCTAATCCTGAGCGGGGTCGTTTCTACAGGAGGGGCAGCCTCGTCATTGGGGCTCACTCGTCAGTATTTCCAAAATTTGAGGGGAATGACATAGAAGGTATTCTTACAGTTTAATTGAGTCATAATTTGCTTTGCGGGAACGTAATGTGGTTGATCGGAATGATTCCCACGCTTGTTACGGAACCGCCACACCGAATACGGCTTCAACCTTAGGATTTTATCTGATCCAACTTCCCCACATCATGCATGTCATTCACTGTTAGAATGGTGACCCCTCGTTTCTAAGCCTGAGAGCCTGAGAGGATTGACAGCGATTTTGCCAGATTTTAGAGAAGTATGCCTCATTATTCAGGCATCATATCGATGATCTTCGAGCGCCATCTCATCAGTCTCTTTGTAAGACATACTTTCAGATTAGTAATGAGAAATTAACACACTATTATCACTGTATTTACTTCTAACGGTCAGGTGCTCGTAACGGCGCTTTAGCTTTTGAGATACGACCCGGGAGCTGTGAGCCTATTGCTGATGAAAATGTACTGGTTGGATCTGTGATGGATTGTCATGTCATTTTTGTTAGGTGTGATCATTCCATGTCATGCAAGAGAGACCATAGCCATGATTCTACCTGGTGATTTATTCGACCTTAGAAAAGCCGGCATTGCATGATTCAAAAAGAGCTGAAATGTATGTTACATGAAATCTGCCACAAGGCCTACACGTGTTAGTCAATAGAATGTTCGTTAACAACCTTCGAGGTCAAATGGAAAAGAAGAAGCTACAGCTTGTGATCGCTGCTTGACATTCTATTGAATATTTGTGCCGCAGTATCACTCCGTTGGTATGGCTCGACGACTATTCAACAGCATGCCCAGGTGGGAGGCTTGTGCACCAGACCTCGGGATCGGTAGAAAATATATTCAGTGACATGAGGGAACTTGGAAATTTGAAATTCTTCCACTTCACGTAGCTAAATCAACTAAAATTCTTCCGCCACTGAGGCCGTGAACATGGATTCTTCGAGATTTAATTTTAGAACATTTGTGCACGTGTTTGGTTCCTGGATGTGACTGTCCCATGAACCATGGTCAGCTGGACGCCCCATCCGTGAGCTGGCGGCGACCCGGATGGGGCTCTATTCACTGAAGCTTGGGCTGCCTTAATCTTTAACACTTAGCACCTGAGTGCATTTGCCTAAGCCGTCGATTGATGTTGAAATATTATTAGTTTCTCGCCCTCTATCCAGGGTAGCTTCCCCGTCCGGTACGTAGGCCGTCTTTATGCAAAAGAGCGGGGCTGATGATCAGATAAAAAAGCCGATCAGTATCTACCGACCAAGTCTGGGATTCAAGAATCTCAGACTATGATCATTACTGTTTTTTGATATTAGTCGAGTGTTGATCATGATCAACGTCAATGACGAAAACAAGTGGCTAGGGGTATATTTTGAAAGTAACACTAGAGCGTCCAGATGTCTTTATTTTATTTTTTTGACATTTTTCTCCATGATATGACAGGGATTGTATTTAAATTGACTACTTTTCATATTCACAGTAGTTTCAAGGGTCATTGATGGCGGTCTCAGGATTCGCACTTGAAGATGGGATTCGAGGATAGTCCGGGTGAACGAACAGCCGGTTGATCTCAATCAGATAATACAGACTTTCTTAGCACTTCTGATGTTCTGAGTAGTCTCTGTAATCAAACTCAGTCCCAGTGATCTTTACCTTTTCGAGATTTATTCTCCGCTTTTAGCCAACCGAAGCCACCCGTATCATGGGCTTTCCAGGTCCGAAACATGGCTGAAGATGGATCCCGGCGGAGTCCAAGGTCCAAGGGGGAAAAATGGACTTTCGGGAAGCCGTTAATGTTGGCAGTGGACCCGATTCACGGCTTCTTAGTGGACCGGATTTGCTTTATAAAGATCATTTGGTTTGCACTATTCTGCATCTGGTATATTTCTAGAAATTTTCTACCAAAATGGCTTGAAGAATCCACTCAGGGATCCATCTATTCCATACTCAGGGCCGCTTGCTCAGCATTTTCAATTTTGCTGTCAGCCGATCTAGACCAGACGAGGAAGGTAGCCACACGACTAGGAGAGATTTATGACACAATTGACACTGACACATTCGGGGGTCGGGCTTAGAAATCTTATCAACAGGCCACTGATCAAGATTTTAAAGATTATAAAGCTAATAATAATAATATTTATTTATTATTTTTTTTCGTAGAAAAGGATCTGCGTCCCCTGAGATCTAAGGGTTTTCAGATTTCCACCAGAATTTGCTACCTACTACTTACTGTAGGTTCATATATTATAGTCTGCAAAAATGCGGTTCTCTCGTGCTGCCCTGTTGGCAGCTGCTGGAACCTTGACATCAGCTACCACATTCAAGAATGGCACATACGACTACATTGTTGTCGGCGGTGGTCCCGCCGGTATCATCACCGCTGAGCGCTTTATCGAAGCCGGCAAGAGCGTCCTCCTCCTCGAGCAAGGCACCGGCCCAACCGTCGCAACTGGCGCCAACGAAACCCTCTCCTGGAACGACAACCTGACCGACATCGATCTCCCCGGTCTGTCCGCCGACGTGGGTGCTCTCCCCGCGTGGGACGAATACCTCTGCACTGATACCGTTGGATATGCTGCCTGTGTGCTCGGTGGTGGTGTGACAATCAACTACATGGTCTTCGTGCACCCGCCAGAGCACGACTTTGACGACAACAACAACTGGCCCGAAGGCTGGAAGTGGAAGGATCTCAAGCCTGCTGCTGAGAGACTGTACAGACGCAACCCCGGTACCATCATGCCCTCTGCTGATGGCAAATACTACGACCAGGGCCTTTACACCATTCTCTCCAACTTCCTGAGCAAGCTTGGCTGGAAGTCCGTCGACATGATCACTCAGCCCAACGAGAAGCACCAGGTCTACAGCCACCCCGCATGGAACATCAAGGACCAGGTCCGTGCTGGCCCCGTTCGCACCTACCTGCCCTTGGCTCAGAGAAGCCGCAAGTTCACCCTGAGCCTGGATACCAAGGTTATTCGTGTCGTGCGTGACGGAAGCCAGGTCACCGGTGTCGAGCTGCAGACTGCATCCGGCAAGACTGAGATCGTCAACATCGCCCCCGGCGGTCGTGTCGTTCTGGCCAGTGGTGCCCTCGGCACTCCCCGTCTCCTGTTCAACTCTGGTATTGGTCCCGCCCGCCAGATCGAGATGGCCAAGAAGGCTGGTATCGCCGTCCCCCCGCAGGAGGATTGGATCAACCTGCCCGTCGGTGTCGGTCTCAAGGACCACCCCATCTTCACCATCCTCGCTAACACCGATGGCGACTTCGGTATTGTCGACTACGCTAGCGTCCTGAACGGCAGTGACAGCAAGGATATCAGCCTCTACGGAAAGCGTGAGGGTGTCTTGACTCAGGGCAAGCACCGTTTGACTTTCTTCTCTTCCAACGAGGTCAACGGTACCACTCGCTACTACCAGGGCTCCTGCGCTCCGGAAGCTGACTCCGTCCTGGATATCACTACCTACATGACTCACGGTCTCACCTCGTCGGGTGTTTTGGGTATTGATGAGAACCAGAAGACTGTCTTTGAGAAGTCTCCTTACATGAACACTGCTGGTGACAAGCTGGCTGCTACTTCCTTCATCCAGTCACTCGTCGATGACTTCAACAAGCCTAACTCGGGTTTCGAGCTGGAGACTTACACTAATGCTTCTTCCATTATTGCTACCTTGTCCCCTGGTATGCACTACACTACCACTGCCAAGCTTGGTAACGATGATGGCCGCAAGAACGGTACCTCCGTTGTTGATATCAACACCAAGGTGTATGGCATGGATAACCTGGTAGGTTTTGACTCTCCCATACACAGCTGTTTAGCTTATAATTTGGAAAATCCCTGGACTGACATATTTCTTGTGATAGTACGTTGTCGATGGCAGTATCCACCCTGACCTCCCCACTGGTAACATCCAGGCCACCATCATGATCATTGCGGAGGCTGCCGCTGCTCGCATTCTTGCTCAGTCTTGCTCAGCATGAGATGATTTAAATATTTAAAATGTTTTGGTTTTATAGAAAAGACAAAAGATTTAGATTTTCTTTCTATTAAGCTACTGTTAAGATGAATGTCTAAAATAAAAGACTTTTTGATAGAATACTTTTCGATGCACGATTTCAATGTTTGTGTGAGATTTTTTTTGCCCCAAGTATTGGTTGACAATCTTGGTTTTCTAACTTTTCTGACATTGAAAAAACCCAGGCCATATCATGCAGTGCACTTCAGGCACATACAGGCACATCGTATCATCAGTCTCAAACATAAAAAAGCAAATCATTAAGAATTACTCGACATTCCGTCGTTCCGTCGTCCCATCATTCCGTCGTTCCGTTGGTTCCGTTGTCCCATCGTTCAATTGGGAGATCCATTCTGTCGTCCAGCCGCATTCGATTGCCCCTCAGCCCCCGAGGGTGTGTCTGCCATCAAGAAAGGAGCACGAGTTCTAAACTCAGCACCGGGGCACAGGAGGGCAAAAGCACCTTCAATAACGCGGCGAGCCCGGAGGAAAACAGTCACGCAGTGATTGCGAGAGACTTCGGCCTCACGCAGCTGGGATGCGATGACGTCCAGGGTGACAGCGGCTTCAAGGAAGAGGCGTTCGGCTTTATCAAAGTCGGCTTTCTTAGCGGCAATATCATTAAGCGATTCTCGAGTCTCAGCGCTCAGTTCCTGAACAATTTTGACGAGGTTCGCGGTGTCGCTAGCAGACTGTGAATTGATTAGTTGATATGGATTCTTTCTTTCAACAAACAAACAAACAAACACATGAATGTTAGGGACTGCATGGAAGTGGATATATGAGTACATACGATGTAGGCATCTTCCATGGCCTGATTAATTGTATCATAGTCGTCATTGTTCGATCCCTCAGCCCACTGGCCCTCGGTCTCGTCCTCACCAATGCCGTTTTGGACTGCCTCAGACCACTGGCCCTCGGACTGGCTCTCTCCGTTGCCGTCCTGGGCTGCCGCAGACCACTTGTCCTCAGACTGGCTCTCGTCGTGGCCGTTCTGGGCTGTCGCAGACCAATTTTCCTCAGACTCGGTTTCGTCGTTAGGGCTCTGGGCTGCGTCAGCCCACTCGTATTCGGACTCACTCATCTCGCTCATGATGGCGGTGCGAGCCCTTCGCTCAAGGACAAAAGTTGCAACTGTCGTAGATTTTGGAGATTGAGATTTAGATTGAAGCTTAAATAACTGAGGAAAGGGATCGATACGGGGAGAAAAAAGGAAGAGAAGAATGACGCAGGAAAGCGGCGTTTATAACTCGGGGCGAGAGGCTATACTACTATCTACTTTGGAAAATGTGCTCGCGTGGGGCGGCGAAAATGTTGCTCGAAACAAAACGCAACGCAAAACGAGCAACGCAAAACGAGCAAGTTACGAAGCCGAAAGGGGATGATACGAAGCTGCGACGGCAAGCCGAAAGAAACCCGCGTCGGCAAGCCGAAAGAAAACCCGCGAACGCGAGCCGAAAGGAAGCCTCGAGCCCCAAAGAAGACGATCCAGGGACGCAGGTGTGGAATACACAAAGAAGAAGCAGGATGTGGGTGGGAAATTTCGTGATTTACGCATTTATCGCCTGTACCCTTTGTCTTTTGTCTCTACTGGTCATTCGTTTTTACGTGGATGTACTGGTGTACAGACATGTTCGATGTTTCAATGGAAGAAGCGCCTACATTGTCACGGCGATGACTAGCTACTACTAGTAGGTAGCAAAATGCATCATACTGGCCCAAGGCTGCTATTAAGGGTGCTGAACAAAGTGAGGTAAATTCAGCGGAGTAAACGATCTTTCCTGGGGGTTCCCCCCAGACCCTATTATCCTAGAGGTCAGGGATTTAACGTAGAATGCAGTTTGAGGATTCAGCATATAATGTAGTGCTATACTGGGGGGGGGCAGTGCAAGTGCAGGGACTCAGTGTAGAATGTAGCTCAGAGGATTAAGCACATGTGCATGAAATGTAGCGTTGTGAAGAAGGAAGTGCAGGGATTTAATATAGAATGCAGCGCTGTATTGTATGTTGGATCCTGGAACTCTATTGTCAACTGGTACTGGGGTCACAGATATATGAAGGGTCAGGTGATTGCATGTTTACATGTCAGGTGAATACATATTTCTGCAATTATGTACCCTTAGTCAGTACTATTTTTTTGTTACCTAGCTGCTGAATCTCGTGCACGAATCCCATAGATAGCTTCACTTCGTTCAGCTATTAGGTTAATAGAATACCATCATCACCTCTGAGAATAGATCTTGGAACTAGGTCTGTTTCTATCATTGTGTGTCCACGTCTCTGTTGTTCTCACTTCTCATCTTATCAGTTTTAGGTTCTTTCATGCATGTGTTGAGATGCATCAGGATGAGTTAATACTATGCGTCGATTGAAATACGTGAAGGGAGTAATAAGCCGTCGTGACCATGTTGGTTTGTGTGCCTACCTGCTATGATACATTTGGACTCCTTCTGCAGGAAGCAAAGAGAAAACTAAGACAAAGGACAAAAAAAAACACATAGAAGTATCATGAATCGCTCCAAAATTACCAAGCATCAACATCAAAGTTCTCCTCTCCAAAGTATGAGACAACAACAGTTCGGTCTGAGAACTTACGGCCAGCCAATGCTTTCAAGGCATTGGTTGCCGATTGCTCAGTATCAAACTTGACGAAAATCTTTCCGACGCCCGAAGAGCTGCGGCTACCACCACTAGGGCGGGGGATTTTAAGGCTCAAAACCTTTCCGTATTTTCCACACTCTTCGGTAACATCTTCCAGGATCTCCTCATAGTCGTCATTGTCGAGAAGTTCATCGACAGTAACCATGTTCAAGAGTTGCAGCACACGGCCAGTCTCCATATCTTGAGAAGTAGTCTTGGCAAACATTGACATGGCATTAACACCCATATCCAGACCAGCCGCCTGTGTAGTACCGATACTAGCACGGACGACCTTGAGGTGGCGGTCACCTAGCTCCATGCCATTGAGACCTTCCACGGCGATGAGAGTCGAGCTAGCTTCAGCGTATTCGCAGAAAGCAATTCCCTAAACGGAGTTAGTTAGGACTAATAGACAAGATGATATCGGAAGAAAGTGACTTACTCGTGATTCTTCAGTCGATCCATCCTTGACCAAGACAAATGACTTCAATTCGCCAAACGACTTGAGCAACATTGTGACGGGGTCTTCTGGAATGTAGGCGGGGATGTTGGAAACGCAAATCTTGTTTGGTGAGTCCGGTACTTCGCTAAGTAGTACGCCTTCCTGATATTCCTGGTCTGCGCTTCCGTTGGGCACAATGTAATCCTTGGGTCGACGGACTTCCAGACCCTTGTCACCACTCTCAGCCATAGTAATTCCATCAAAGGCCAGAGCAACCGTAGCATCAGCTGGAGTTTTGAATTCCAAAAGTGCAAATGTTTGATCCTCGGAGACCTGAGCGGAGACACATGGGTCGACGCTCTGGACCACATTCAGGCCATTCAACTGTAAGTTGAAGAAGGAGATTATGGCATCTCCGGTGGAACCAGGAGGAAGGTTGTACACAAAGAGACGCTTTGACTGGCGGGAGTTGGATGGCTTCAGGGCGGTATTTTCGGTGGCACCAGCAGGCTGGTCCATGAACGCCTGCAGACGGCTGGGGTCCATTGGTTGTTGTCGAGGGGCTCCCGGCAGAGGGAACATACCAGAAAGCTTAGCTTGCTCTGCAGTTACATTCTCATAGCCTGGGGGCTTGATATCCCACTGAGTGAGGCGCCGCTTGCGGTCCAGAATTGAGGGAATATCGGTCAAGTCTGGTGTAGGCTCCTTCCTCTGCGGAGGTGATGCGGATCTCCGGCGTTCTCTTCTGTCACCGCCACGGTCTCCGCGGTCCTGACGGTCTCGATCGCCGCCACCACCAATACCACCACCTCCACCACGGCGAGGGCGATCCTCAAAGAGGTCCCCACGAGGACGAGGTCTTTCTTCGAAGTCGGGTCGGTCAGGGCGGCGGCGGCGATCGCCACGGTCTCCACCACGTTCTCCCCGTTCTCCACGGTCTCCCCTATCTCCACGATCCCATTCCCGGTCGTCTCTTCGGCCGCTTGTGTAGCGATCTTCGCGCTCACGGGCACGGTAGTCGCGGCTGGACGAGTAGGAATTGGCTTCAGGCTCACGGCGAGAGCCTCGTTGGCCGTAGTGAGGTGATCGCGATCGTCGTCGCTCTCCTCTCTCAGGTCTTTCACTCCGGTCACCACCCCGACCACCTCGGTCTCCTTGTTCTCCCCGATCACGCCGCTCGTCGCGCTACGATGGGTTAGTCGCATTCAAGTCACTTATGATGTTAGTACTTACGTAGTAATCGCGGGGACGTCCAGAGTCTGCAATTTGTTAGCTTGATTCTTGATGGTCAATTGTGATAGGCTCACCTCTGGATGAATACGTGTCACCGTTCATGTTGAGCTTGTAAGTTGAGGAAGCTCTTGCTGGCAACTGTGAAGGGGAAAACTGGAAGCTCCTGCACGGGGCGGTAATATGTCCACCGCTTTCTGTTTCGGGGGTTTGCGGGAAATTGTGGCAGAATGGCGTTTCTTATCGTTTGTTCGTTGTCGCGTTTGAGTGTTCAGCGCAGCTTCATGAATCGAGGATTATTGTCTGAAAACAACATGACCTTTTCAGATTGGCATAAGCTGCCGGTCAGCTTATCAGAATTGTGTATCAATACTACTCTCCGATGCGGCCAATCGTTTCGGTTTGTTGCAATTAAATGCCTTATTTCTAAAAATACAATAATTGCTGACCCTTAAACAGATGGTACAATATTGCTGAAAGTGAAGAATGGCGATGCGTCCTTTACGGAAGTCTGATCTCTTTAAAGCAAGATTCAAGCTATCTGTACTACCGCACCTACCAATCGAAATTACCTCTCTCAACCGCCAGCCCAAAATTGAACACCAAAGCCAACGTCAAAGATGATCACACCCTCCGCATCATTAAACATTACCTCAATCTTTCATACAATTTGGATGATCTTTACACACAATGGTCCTCTGACGACCCTAATTTCAAGAAGAAAGCTCCTCAATTTACCGGGATTCGGATATTACGCCAAGATGCGTGGGAGGCCTTGGTGTCGTTCATCTGCAGTAGCAACAACAACATCTCACGGATTTCACAGATGGTCGAAAAGCTTTGTCTTCACTATGGTCCTTTAATTGCTACAGTTGAAGGTCGCGCCTATCACGACTTCCCAACAGCCGAGGCACTAGCTGGGAAGGATGTGGAAAGCAATCTCCGTACCTTAGGATTTGGGTACAGAGCTAAGTATCTTTATCAGACGGCTGTTATGGTGTCTCAGGAGCGAGAAAAGGGATGGCTTGATGGACTTTCTAACCCCGAGTCTCCTGCATTTGGTACTGAGGCAAGGCCAGGTGGCGAGATGAAACCTGAAGGGCGACAGGGATACCGAGATGCCCACGAGAGCTTACTAGAGTTGCAAGGTGTCGGGCCCAAAGTTTCAGACTGTGTCTGCTTGATGGGTCTGGGATGGGGTGAATCTGTACCCGTTGATACTCATGGTAAGTTGGTCATAAATGCGATTACTTCTCCATGTCTCTAATCCCTTCGACAGTATGGCAGATTGCGCAACGGGATTACCGTTTCGGAAAGGGGTCCCATAAGTCATTGACAAAGGCAACGTATGACGCTGTTGCTAACCACTTCCGCAAACTCTGGGGCCAGGAGGCCGGATGGGCGCAAAGTGTGCTTTTCACGGCAAATCTGCGGTCATTTGCAGACAGACTTGCAGCAACAAAAGTGGCAGTGGCCGTCAAAGAAGATGACTCAAAGGTTGAGATCAAAACAGAGGTCACTACAGAGTTGGCTTTAACAGTTCCTAAGCATGAAGATGTTGAAGTGAAAGCTGAAGAAGTGAAAGCCGAAGAGCCTGAGAGCAAGCCCGTTATTAAGAACGCTGGGAAGAAACGCAAGGCAACCTCAGATGAAATCGTCCACGCCTCGCATACGAGCGAAACACGACGGACATCAAAGAGACTTCGTAAATAGGGTGCCTTGAGGTAGTATCAAACTGACGAATGGGCGTTTGAGGCTACATCAGAGATATCGTGTATACTAGAATAGAGCGTCCGTGAATTTAATAGACTACTACTATATATCAACTTGAAGACACAAGATATGGGTTGAATTGAGGTAAAACTGAAATAAATGTTCATTTTGTTTTCTAATATGCTACTAAAATTGTAATGCGTAAAGGATTTCCTGTCTAGAGAGCAGTCAGTAAGAAAGCTTCTCCATGGGTGTGGTAATCATTTCAAGAATATTGAAAGAAATCAGAAGTCCAGTTAGATCATCGAGACGTATCCGTGAAGACACGCCTCTGACATAAGAGGTACCAGAAAAAATAGTAAAATGTGTGTTTCATCATAAAAGGGGGTGGGAGTTGAAGTGGAATAATGGAGGCAAAACTGACCTGTTAGCTGGGAATTGTAGGCGACAAAGGATTGTCTGTAAATGGCGACGATATTGGCGACGGCACTGAGAGCTGCCATCATAAAGACATGCTTCTTCAGCCTGTCTGGAAAACATAAACCAGATACAAAGTTCCTGGGAGGACAGGGCGCTTTAAATAGAAGTTGCGGAAGTGAGGTTCGGAGAAAATTCCTGCGAAATAAGCGAGCCACGTGATCCACACACATCCGTCGTTCAACCTTTCCAAATTATCTCCACTCGATCAACTTCGATTTCCTCATCCACCTCGTCAACCTCCGACCAGCTCTCCTCGCCGGACACTTCAGCAACAATGGGTCGCCTCCACTCCAAGGGAAAGGGCATTTCGTCCTCCGCCATCCCCTACTCCCGCACTGCCCCCGCTTGGCTCAAGACCACCCCCGACCAGATTGTCGACCACATCTGCAAGCTCGCCAAGAAGGGTGCCACCCCTTCGCAGATCGGTGTTGTCCTCCGTGACAGCCACGGTGTTGCCCAGGTCAAGATTGTTACTGGTATGGGATTCTTGATGGTTCCGAACGGGTTTCGCGAAACCCTAGGTGATTTTTGATCGGTCGCTAATGCCTTTTTTTCGTCAATAGGTAACAAGATCCTCCGTATCTTGAAGTCCAGCGGTACGATTCCCAGCGCCAACCCCCTTTGCCCTTCAATTGGATGAAATGGATGTGTGAAATTGCATGAGATTTGGCCTTGAAAGAGCAAAGAACCGAAATTTTCTCTGCCTTGAAAAGTGACAATGACCTGCAATGATCCATTCATTTCTTCTATATAACTCTGGTCGCAGAAATGCACCAGCAGCTAAGCCTCTGATTGGTCAAGAATATGACTGACAGAGAGA
This sequence comes from Penicillium verhagenii, assembly GCF_028828195.1. Classification (NCBI taxonomy): domain Eukaryota; kingdom Fungi; phylum Ascomycota; class Eurotiomycetes; order Eurotiales; family Aspergillaceae; genus Penicillium; species Penicillium verhagenii. The sequence goes on from NW_026643169.1 coordinate 1,589,908, forward strand.
TTTTTTGGAATACAGGCCTCGCCCCCGAGCTCCCCGAGGACCTTTACTTCCTGATCAAGAAGGTATGTCAAAATCTCAGAAGAAGAGGAACAATTCATTATCCCCTGTGAATTTATCTAATCAATGTAATCTCCCCAGGCCGTCGCTGTCCGCAAGCACCTTGAGCGTAACCGCAAGGACAAGGACTCCAAGTTCCGCCTCATTCTGGTCGAGTCCCGCATCCACCGTCTGTCCCGCTACTACAAGACCGTCGGTGTCCTGCCCCCCACCTGGCGTTACGAGAGCGCCACCGCCTCCACCCTTGTCGCATAAGCGTATTCACGGTGTGTTGGTTTGTGGTTTTGGAGGATCGTGGTCGTGGATGAAAAATTGCTGGGTTGTGCCTAGGGTTTTACTTCCATGGGCTAGATACGCCAGATAAAAAGAAGACTATTACGAGTTATACCCCTTTCATGCCTTATGATATGTTTTTCTTGCCAAAAGGCAAGTCGTAGACTGTAGTCAACGGATCGTATATTCGTGCACATGTGTAGCTCATTTGTAGTAGATATAATATCTTCAAATTTATGCAATTGAAATCGGCACTTGAGCCTTTAGCCTTGAAAGTGGATCCCGTCCCCGATCAAATGTGCATTTACACGCAAATTCAACAGCATATATGCATCGTCGGCGCATCGCTTAGTCCGTCCTCACTTCCTTCGCAACGGCATTGCACAACTCAACTTGAACACCAGCAGAAAGAAGAATGTGGATCCACAATCGCTGCGTATCACTTAATCGATCGTTCTCTGACTTAACCTCCGCAAACATGACTGTCTTCGTCTCCGGATTCCAAAGAAAAAGATCAGGAATACCACCGCCGCGTTGTTGGTATTCTTGTGCCATAACTTTACAGATGGTAGCCAGTGCTTCACCCCGAAAACACCGCCCGATCTCAAGCAAATCTTCTAGTTCGAATGACCAGTCAATTCCGATAGCACAAGGCTGCCTGGCTGCTTCGCGAGTATGAAGTTCACGGATTATGTTCTCTGCGTCGCCGTTTGTAATCTCGACTAGTCGGTGATTGATCTCCGATGCCCGAGATGGATAGAAGACATCTGTGTGTAGATCGAGTGGACATGTTTGAAATGGTGTTTGGAAGACGTTGGGGACGTAGGTGAAGAGAATATCGTAGAAGAGAATTCCAAACTGTTCAGCAAGACTGTCAGCATTTGCATCTTGTCTTTATATGTGCTATGATGCATGAGTTCTTGCTGGAGAGGTCAGATCAGCTTACCAGAGTTCGAACAATCCCTCCTTCAGAATGATATCCTTTCCAGCCATGATCACGGTACCAGCTCAAACACATGCTTTCCACTCTACACTCGCCACCTTCTCTCCCATCAATCCATATCGTAGGCTTCCCCTTCTTCACAGGTTCATCGCGATCGATCCGGATTCCCTCGATCGTCCGTTCAATCGGCTTGCTCAGCATCACATGGCCAAAATCGTGCTGTTCTCGCTTGACGACCTTGAGAGCCCTTTCAAGCTTGGTTATTCGTTTTTGCAGGTCATAGTGAAATATCATGTGGCAGAGTGGATCTTCCAATCCTTCCTCACACGTTCGCAGCGCAGCTCGTTTCCAGAACTTGCGCTGCTTCTCTTCATTTCGGTCTTCGGACGGCATGAGCGCCCACATGTAATGCTCTTCTAACAACGCTTTGCGCTGGTACCAGGCACCGCGCCGAGCAGCGTGGAACAGACGTTGACCTAAGAGCTCTGTGATGACTTCATGCTCACGTTTGTGTTCCTTAAAGCGGCCCAGTGGTTGGAGGCTTTTGTGTATAATGCGTGTATAGACCCATGCGGGAGAGAAGCGGCGCAGATAAGCACCCTCGCCACTGTCATATATGGAGTCTTCCTTCTGCTGTTCTTCTTTGGCTAGTTCTTGCCATCTAGGATGGAACTTGTTGGCGAGATCTATAATCTTTTGTAATGACTCCGTGGTCGTAGGGCCATTGAATTCCAGGATATTGTCAATATCAAATTGGGTCCTCAGGGCAGCTTCGAATTCCAGAAGAGCCCCCCGGGATTGGAAAATGGAATTTGACCGGCATACAATGTATTCGGGGAAGTTCCTTCGAGAAATCTTGGCTAGAATTATTGTGGTTAGTGATTTCTCGGACCATTCGGTTGATCTATAGAAGACCAAATGCACCCGCTCGAACAGAGTACGAGGTCCAGTAGAGAGACGTATGCATTCGCCGGTGTAATCCAGGATTTTCTGTAGGAAATGACTTTCTCGGTTGGTAAATTCATTGGATTGTGCTTCATTCTTGAATTCCAGGCCAGTCTGTGTCTGACTGGCCTCACACAAAGCTGCCAGCAGCTCTTTCTTGTTCTTGCCCTGGACTTTGGCTTCCTTGGCGAACATTTTCAATTCATCAAGTAATAAAAGAGAGGAAGCCTCTTCCAGGGTCTTGATCTCTTGGGTCCCATCGGCAAATCGAAAATTGCCTGGAAGATCCAATTTACAGGGGTCCTGGTTTTCAACTTTGGGGAGTGTTCGATCAGACTGGAGATCAGCAGCTACTACAGACAAGTCGGATATGTCCGAATAGTAGCCCAGTCGATTGACCCGGTGCCAAGCGGATGTTTTGCGCAAGAAGAGTCGCACATATCTGATACCATTAACATATGAATATAGAGACAGACGTCTGGAGTGCATAGACATACAGATACTGCGACTCATAGGACAACTCCTTCCACTGTGCGAAGACCTCCATCTCAGATTCACTAAAGAGATGCGGTTCTTCATCCAGCACCGTCTCTAGTGCCAAGTTGAAAGCATCGACATAAATGGAACTTTTTCCCTTCTTCCAGACGCCATCGCGCAATCTCACATGTAGTCCTGGCTCTGTCTCATCCGCGGCGTGCGATGCCTCGTATTCCTCAATTGCCTGTTCATCCGTCTTGATATCAGGCAACGAAGATTCCAATTCTGTTTGACTACTTATGGGTGGATGTTCAGGCTCGTCAACTTGAGATATATCCACTGCAACGGCGGATGGACTGGGGCTTGGTGGTGGCCTATCGCTCTCATTGCTATCGGGATCGGCTTTCTTGTCGAATGTCTTTCTGCGCTTGTTAGAGCGCTGCGTCTCATAGTAATGCAACAAAGACATTCCGCCGAGGTGCCATGGGACTCCCTCTGATCAATTTCCAGCAAAGCCAAGTTCGTGGCTCTTCGCGACCGCGTTGAAACAAAACCCGATAACGACACGAGATCACGTGGTGCACTTTAACCCCGAGTGTTTGGTTTGTTTGCATGTCAAGATGGAACTAACAACTGACTTGGATTAGTGGAAAGAAGAGGGGGAAATAAGATAGAAATGTAAAGAAAGAAAGGCTTCTTTTCAATAGTTACCTGCTGATAGCCACAGCTATATAATGGCCAATGCGACGGTAAGAACAGAAAAGTTCCGTGAAACCCATATTGAGCTCCAATAATCTACCCTCGCAACTTTGCGGGAGCTTCTCAATGATCCACAGCTCCGCTCTGCGCAACATCCCACGACCACTGCAGCTCCTTGTCTTTCCTTGCCCTGTGCCCTAACTTTTATTCCTGATCCTTGAGCCTTGTGAATCTGCAGTGATCTAAACAATTATTTCAATATCTCATTTCTTTCCCGGTGCAGCCTCCGCTCGCGATACCAGCAGATCGATCCCATCCACCTACTCCCGTCGAAGAACAAGCGCAAAAACCCACATCCAGTCATACCCACACCATGGGCGAACCCGACGGCGGCAATACCCCGATGGTGGACGTGTCCAATGCCTCAGCCTCACAAGTTCGGCCAGGAGGGGCCCCAGCTCGGGAATTCTTGAATGAGAAGCTTGTACCCTATCTGCTGGAAGGGATGAAGGTTATTGCGAAAGAGCAGTGAGTGGAGATACGGCTGGTATAATCTGGGGATTTGTGTGCTGACTATGGTGTCATTCTACTTTAGACCCGCGAACCCGTTGCGCGCGCTTGGGGATTTCTTGATCCAGAAGAGCAACGAGGTGGAAGGCGAGGTCGAAAAGGACGAATAAGTCCAAACACATTTGGGTTTGGCTACAACGGCGTTCTTAGGTGCTGTCGGGGATCAGTTGGGTTATAAGGCTGATATTTCGGACCATGTACATGCGATTTCAAGAAGATTTCAAGAAGAAAAGAAAAGAAACGTCTTTCTTTTCAGCTCCAAAATGACTGCCGGGGCAATTGAGGCTTTGGATTTATGGAGCAACAAGATGGACTTTGTGATACCCAGGAAATAGATAACGTTCAATTTCAATCCATCTCTACGTTCAAGTCTACGTTCAAGCCCACCTGGGTCGGTGGCTGGCCCATAGCTATAAGACACAGTACTAGTCAACAGCTACAAAGTACATAATTTTAAACAGGTTATCAGACAAAGGCCTTAATATGAATACTTGTAGATAGTTTGATGTTACTAGTAGGTTACGGAAGTTCCTAGAAAAAGGGGAGTAAGTAGGCCACTAGGAGGCAGGGTAGCTTGCGCTAATCCGACCAGTGAGATTCCAATAGTAATCAATGCTTGCTCAACCCGAGTCAAGACAAAGAAAACAAACATGAAAATCAAAAGGGAACAGGGGGACAACTGCATCGGATTTCCATCCCAACCACAGGCTGAAAAACAAACAAAAATCAAGGTATCTCACCTTTTCAGGTAGCCCTGAAGCTCTTCAAATCCATTATCGAAATTAATTCGCCCTGCAGCACTTTTGATCTTGGCGAATACTACAAGCGCGAAGACGTGACGAAGGCGAATGGTGAAAGTAGAAAAAGGAGGCGAGATTAAAATTGGTCGAATACAACCGGGCCGTTACTTGGAGTGGTGTGCATAAGGCGAAATGTTTTGATGGACAGTGCTGGTCCCAAGAGATAACCGAATTACAGCGAAAATTGTCTTCTTCCTTGCCGCTAGAGTTTCCCGAAGTCGCGTCGCGAACAGATAAAAATTTGAGGCACATCATCTAGCGATCCAGAGATGACGATAGGAATAATCGAAAATGTTGCCGAGTCGGTCGCAGTAGGCCGATGGCGCTCCGATTATCGTTTTTTGAAGACGTGACGTGAAGAGAGAAAAAAACAAAGAGAAAAAAAAACAGAACACAAAAAAGACAACGACGCCCGTAGCCCGTCGGTCAAATCCCGCATTAAAACAATCTGAGAAAGGGAAAAGGAAGCAAGGGAAGGATAAGGGGAGACATAAGAAAGGTGGGCAGTGGAACGTTCATCCATGAAGGGAGACACCAGGGACCGATATCTCTTGCTGTTTTGAGGGGATACATTACCTGCTACCGTAACGCTCCTCACCACCGGCACCGCGGCCCTCGTAGGAACGACCTCCACCACCACCAGCGTAGGGTTCGCGAGCCTCGCGAGGAGGGGCAGCATCGTAGCTGGGAGGATTGGCATCACGGTCGTAGTAACCGGCACCACCGGCACCACCGGCACCAGCAGGGGCACCACCACCTCCACTGCTCGCTCCACGGGGTTCATCAGCGCCACCAGCACGGCGGTCGTCTCCTCCACGGCGATCATCACGGCTGTAACGATCATTGTAGCGGTCAGGGCCACCAGCACCACCGCCACCACGGTAGCTGCCGTAGTCATCGCGGGATCCACGACGGTAGTCACGATCACCGTAGTCGCGGGAACGGTATTCACCGCTGCCACCACCGCTACCACCACCACCACGGCCATAGTCGCGGCCACCACCACCACCACCATAATCGCGGCGGTCATTGTAAGAGTCGTAACGGCCATAGCGGCTGCCGCCACCGCCGTAGTAATCATCATCGCGACGGCGCCAGTTACCACCACCGCCACCACCACCACCGGGACCACGGCGATCATCATAACGCTCACCACGACGGGGAGGACCACGTCCATCTAGAGAGAATGATGAGTTTTTATTTACGAAGAAACAGACCGAAGTGACACTTACCACGCTTAGGAGGTCCGAAGTACTTGCCAGGGGTGGGAGTACGGGGACGGCCACGGCGAGCCTTCTCAATGCTGAGGGTGCGACCCTCAATGACTTCACCCTGGAGACCCTCCTTGGCAGCATCGGCCTGCTCACCAGTGCTCATGTTCACGAATCCAAATCCACGGGACTCCTTGGTGTGGGGGTCGAGCATAATAGAGCAGTTGTCCACGTCGCCATATTTCTCAAAAAGACGCGAGATATCCGACTCAGTCAGGCGGGGGTGAATACCAGTGACGAACAAGTTGGAACCAGTGTTGCTAGCTCCTTCCTCCTCAGCCATGTCATCCTGCATCAGGGACTTGCGAATGGGAAGGGGGCTGCGAGCTTATCAGAAACTGTTTATCTCATCAATGAGGGGGAAATTAAAAAAGAAAAAACATACCGTTCTTCAGAGCGACCATTGGGAGAACGGCTACGAGCGCGGTCGCGGTCGGAGCGATGCTCTTCACGGGGCTCATCGCGAGGAGAGGCACTGCGGTCGCGGTCATACCGGGGCTCATCTGCACGGACAGCAATATTATTGATTAAAATGGATCAACATCAATCATTAATTGGAGGTACATACCAGCGTAGCGGCCGTTGTCGTTATCGTAGTCTGCCATGATAGCGATGTGGAAAAGGTCGATGGTTGAAGGAGGAAGGAAAAGAGATGAGAAATCAGAGCTGATAAGAGAGCGGGCGCTAAGACTCCGGAAAGGAACAACACCCCCGAGTGCAAGTTTTAAAGTTGCGCGTCTAGAACGTCTGAGATGGAACTTCACGAAATTTGAGATATGTTGATATGAGATGTGGGAAAGAAAAATCGAGAAAGGGGCTGGCAACGGGATAATAAATAGCACTTCGTCAGAAGATCTGGCAGCATACAGGGAAGTTAGGCAATGCTGCAAGGCACTGGGCATACTGTACTATGCGCCTGTGTAGAAGTACTTATTGCCATGTATTTCGAAGCGCTTCTGTCAATATAATAGATACTTGCTAACATTCTTTTAAGAAATGCATAGTGAACGTTTCGTTCTCTATTACGTTCTCTATTACGAGAGGGAAATTCCTAATAATTGCGACTTAAAAATAGTAAAAATACATAATTGTTTCCATACCTAGCGATTAACTATGGCTGCTTGAATACCTAGTAAAATATGTGGGATCCTAAAAAACTCCTGCCTGCGCCCGTCGCTCATGAGACATGTAAAACTAAAAGAATAAGAAAAAGAAACCACTAACGACTAACCACGCAAACGACGAGTACGACGAAGGTTCTGGGAGTTTGCCCCCGTGTCAGGTGCCTTAATGGTTGGATCCAGCTCGTCATCCACCAAATCTTTGAGCTCGTCTTCGTCTAGTTCGCTTAGCTCCTCACTCATCCCGCGCATCACATCTCGGCCAGTCCAGCGTTCCTCATGGACGGTGGTGCCGATAGGATCGAAGGGTTCCATGTACCACTGGATGCCACCCTGGGCCAGAGGCAGTTGCTGATCCTCTTCGCTCAGAATCGGAGTTGGGTGGCGATGATAGGCAACGTTAATGTTTGATTTGACCTCTTCAACGGCCGTAGTCTCTGCAGCAGGATCTTCTGCTTCAAGCTCCTTGGTCGAAACGGCTTCATCGGCAGTCACAGGCTCAGTAGGGGTAGTGGAAATAGTTTGTTCCACTCCTTCCATGGCGTCAGGCTTGAGATCGGCCTGATCCATATCAACATCATGGTCCCCTTCCATTTCCAAGGATTCGCCTCGGCGAGACATCACACTATGATCAAATATCGCATCCAGCTCCTTCAACTCCTTTTCGTAGGGCTTGCGATTCAACTCGCTCTCTTTGCGAATCGCATCTTCCAGGTGTGGTTGGATGGATTTGATGATTCGTTTAGCCAGCTTTCTCTTTTCTCGTTGCTCCAGACTAAGTTCTGGGGCCCGGCCACTAATCTGCGCCTGAAGCTCTGCAGTATCGCCAGCGGGGCCTACACCGATCTCTGAGGTGAAAAGGCTGGCCAGATCAGCTGAGAAAGATGCTACAGATGGATAGAATCTCCGTTCCAGCCGCTTGCGAATCGATAACAGTCCTGCCGCAAAGACCCCCTTTCCGTCCAATCTGTATTCATGTTAGTTTACTGTACAAATTTCCAAGGCAAAACCAAACGAAAACACTTACACTTGAGCTTTCTCAAATATTGGCCACAGCAACGGGAATACGGGGAAGTAGACAATATCCACGATGCTTCGAAGCATCTCGGCGTCTTTCAGTTTCTCCCTCTCACGTTTCTTCACCTCATCGCATAGCATTCTGAGATTATCAAGGTCTCTGTAAAGTCGTTCGCCAAACTCCATGCGACGCTGCAACCGTTTGTGGCCAGTAACACCCATCGCTACGTAGTCCCGTCGTGTCATCTCCATAGAAGAGAAGGTCTCGAGTTGGAGTTGGAGTCTCTTGAGCAGGGCAGCTCCACGACGTGCTTCGCGTTTAAGTGTCCAGTACTTACACGCTTCTTCTGCAAACTGCTTCCGACCACGAACCGTAAACCTGCCAAGGCATGCCACGACAGAAGTCAGAACAACTTGTGGGATGACGGGAGCCCCGGAAGGTAGTTTCCAAATCGTTCTGGGTACACGTTTGCGCTTATTACCGCTAACTGTCAAGGTAAGACGAGGTGTGTGTGTAATTTCTCCTTCCACATCATCAGTAAGCGTGGGTCCCATAGAGAGCGCCGCAGCTTGACTGTCTCCCCACCGTTTACCATCCATGGTATTGCGGTAGTATTCAATCGCATCGGCCGTAGCAGCATCAGTGCCATGTTCCAAGCGCCAGTCTGGCGGCACATGCTTATCGCAAAATGCCTTGAGAAGATGGGAATCCATCAATCCGTGGCCAATCTTCATCTTCAGGTACAGTTGTGCTCGGCGTGCACACGAAACATGAAATGCAACGAAGCAACTCTTGTTACTGCACTGAATCGAAGCACCCATTTTCTGTTTGCAAATGTAACACATCAACTTCCACCGACTGCGTGGTACCTTTTCAACATCTGTGATAGGTTCCATGAGCGACGGATTTCCGATTGAAACCTCGGGAATCCAAATGGAACACAGCAAATGGGCCCATTTTGAGGAAGTGGTTTGTTTAAATGCACCCTCGGTGTTGGGGCAGAAAATACAGTTGGTAGTGCCTCGCCCAAGTAACTGGCATTTCCGGCAAAGCCACTGACCTTCGGGGATGAAGGGAACACCATAGCATTCTTGATGGACCGCCAGGTCACAGCCATCGCAGAAGACAATCGCATTGGAATTTTCACAGTCACCATCATCACAGATGGCACACTTGCTATCCTGTTCTTCTCCGGGTCCCGCAGTCTCTCCATTGACCGCAGCGGCAGAGCTGGAACGAGGACGTTGGGTTTGTGGAGGTTTGGGATTCGGTTTGGGAATCCTCTTCTCAAGCGCATGCCATTCCTTTTCGATCTTGGTCATAGTGATTTCGAATATGGCAGGCTTGATGGGCTCGAGCTGGTCATCTCTACGCTTAGAGTTATGATCGTCCAACCATTTCTCATCCTGTTCATCCATATCGTACTCCACTCTTCCACTTGTGGCATTAACATCGCCCTCTGACACAGCCGGTTGAATGATATCCATATCATCTTCTTGCGCGCCTTCTGTCATGCGAATGAAACGTCGGTCGTGGCGGAGAAAGAGGTCGCTTTCTTGATATCCGACATTGGCCATTGTTCGATCAACGTAGTTCTGTTGGCCAACGCCCTTCTTCTCATAAAAGGTGAAAGGGTCTTGCAATCGGAAAGACGGCTTCGGCAGGGTGAGTTTTTCTCGAGGATTGGGTCCTGGGGGCGGGATCACCTTCGGTCCCTGTTGCGCAAGCAAAGCATTGAGTATCGCTTCTGGGCGACGTGGGGGGCGCCCCGGTCTGCGCTTAAATGGAACGGGTGACGGCATATCGGGCGAGAGGAGCATGGGTGAGCCCGAGCCATCAAGGCCCCAGGCACCGGCCAGTGCCTCCAAAGTCCGCTGGTTGGCAACAGGATCAACCGTGTCCACCTCCTCTGCCGTAAAAACAGCAAGTCTGCCATCAATGTCTAAGTCTGGATGAAACTCCTCCCAACCCCGCTCCTCTCGTGGTTTGTATCCATCGCCCTGTTGTAAGGCGAGAGCGGCGGCTGTTGATGAGGTAAAGCGACCGCGATTTTGGCTCTTGTCTCGTCGCGGACGCGTCACAGATGGCGGTGTTGTTGGTACAATGGGCGGTGGGGCATGGTGTAAATGATTGTCGCGCGGGGGGCGACCTCGTGCGCTTGTGGAGTTTCGTCTCGGGGTGCCATTATTCCTCTTTGGGGGACTCATCTCTTCGAATTCTTCGACTTCATTGCCATTCATGTCGATGAACCGTCCACCTCCCCCAGGGCCGCCGGGCACATACCTGCGCCTCCTCACAGAAGATTCTTCAGGTGACTCCACAATTCTGCGCGAAGCTTTCATGGAAGATTTGGGGGTGGACCGTGAGGGCCTGCCTGAAAGAGAGGGTCTGGACATGGGCGCCATGGTTGGGGCACCTCCCGTGTGTGTTGATCGGCGGAGGGTTTGGGGCGATTAACAACCGACACGTCAGGTCGCGTTCAGGGGAGGGGGAGCTAGATGTCGTACACAGCCAAGAGGTGAAGGATAAGGGGAACAATTAAAAGAAATGGGATATCAAAAATCGTACAAGTCCAAAGAATCCGGGGTAAACAAACATGAGTGTATGGCAGACAGAGTGACCTTTCTTCCAAGGTTATCTTGGTTCAAGGCGGAGACGAGTTGGTCGCCTCAGGTGTCGATCTTCACTCTGGCCACAGCTCCGTGCGCAGCTTTCCCCGCATAGATTCCTCCTGGAACACCAAAATCAACAACTTCACGGTGATCTGTATTAGTTTTCAAATATGAGCGGCTCTGGTGAAAATAGGTACTATCGTGTCGCCTTCTTTATATGCCACTTCTAAGTGTCCGCTAACGCCAGTTGAACTTAGATGGCGCGGACCTAGTCGCCAGTCGTCGCAACGCCACTCTGGCAATGGAAACCGTGATCGTGCAGCTGGTGGACAGGGTGGACAAGGTGCTCAAGCTGGTGCCCAAGGTGGTCCCCAACAAAACGCTTCTCAGAGTGGAAATAATGCCTGGGGTGGCTCTGGTCCAGCGCAGGACCTGCATGTCTCCGTCCGGGGCTTCAATGCTGCCGAAGCTAAAAATATTTTGAAGAGAGGTAAGGCAGGGAGAATTCATGTCTATACAATATGGAGGCTGACCAGCGAGTTTTGATTCTCTTATTAGGTCCTACAGGTTAGTATTTACTACGAGTTTCCAACCTTCCACCCAATCGTATTTGGCGCTAATGAATATGTCATTACAGAAACCAAGCCGACATTCTATAAGCCGACTGGCAAAGACACAAATAACCAGCGATCGGGCGGTCCCTGGGGTGCTAAATGTATGCTTACCACTCCTTCAACATCATGTGGTCTTTGGAGATGATTACTGACATATCCAGCGAACACGATGGCAAATGGGAAGGACTTCTTCATCGAGTTACGGAAGCAAGTTGCATCCTTGCAGAAGGGTGTTGGCCCTCCCGTGGGAGGCTGATTTAATGAAGCTGGGCTTGCTTTTTTCTTTCTTCTGTTTTTGATGTCTGTTACTACACAGAGCACCGGTTATGGGTCTGGTTCATTTGCACGGATTAGAGCGGCGCATCATCGATACCCTACTATGGCGGTTTCTGGGTGTGGGAGGACTCGGATTGAAAGGACGTTTGCAGTTAATGTACTGTAACATTGCATCGGCGTCATCGGTTTTTTGAGATACACCAGGTCTGCTGTCAACTGTAAGGCAATGCCCATATGTAATATAGAGGTGAGGCATTTTATGTACTAGTAGATGGTATCAACCAGTGCTTGTTCACAAGTAGAGGGTTTATTTTACACATATTATATACAACTATTTTACAATATTTGAAGGGTATCGCTGAATATACAAGCTCAAAGAGCGGTTCCATCCATAATCCACCCACCAGGCCCTAACACTCCTCCATCATCGGCCTCTCGATCCAAGGTCCATTTGCGGAGAGCGCGACAACTTAGATCCGTCCGCCAACCGGCCTCGAACATTTCAATCCCTGCCCACCCAATCATGGCTGCGTTGTCAGTACACAGATAAGGAGGGGGCGCAACAATTTCCATGTGCTCGAATCCGCGCACGTCTAAGAATGAGCGCAGCACAGTCATAAGGAACTTGTTTGCAGCAACGCCACCACTAACAACGAGTGTCTTGATCTCGTTTTCATCGCGGTTTCTCACCCGTAGAGCTTCTAACGCAATGATAGTTCGTGATGCAAGGTGTTCAAAGCTGACGCGCATTGCCTCTCTTCCGAGGTCAACCCGTTCATTATGAGATAATTGACCTTCCCGATCTTTGACGATTTTGTTCACCATGCTCGCGATGGACGAGAAGCTGAGTTGTAGTGCCCGTGTGTTTGCAAATGGCGTAGTTACACTCCATCCCCATGCGCTTTTTCGCTTGATTACCTCCTCGCCCCGGTTCATTGGGGGGCGGTAATCTGCAAAATCTTTTGGGCCATTGGGAAAGACAAACTGTTCCAAAGTCTTGCCGTACATGGTGTTCTTTGCCTCCTGTAATAAGGCCTCGGGGAGTATCTCACGAGCCGCTTTGTCCAAAGTTTCACCTATTGCGATATCATCACTAGAAGCCATGATAGTGTGATCTATTAAAGATTTGGAGTGCACTAGAATTGAGTGACCGCCCGATACAAGAATAGACAGGAATGGGAAATGGGGTCCCACAGTTCTAGATGCCTCCACATCACTGCCTTTGTCCAAGCATGACACCAGCCGGGGGGTCAACAAGTGTGCTTGCATATGGTGAACTCCGACCAGGGGGATTTGCCAAGCAACCGAGAGAGCTTTTCCAGTGTCGAGGCCGACTGACAGGTTGGAGCGCATTCCAGGTCCCCGAGTTGCGGAGATGAAATCCGGTCGCTGGCGACTGGAGCCATCCGCTAGGTTTATCGATTTATCTCCATCCTTTGAGGCCGGCAGATGCCTGAGGGCTTTATCGACGAGATTCGCTAGGTTCTCTTGATGGGATTCGAGCGCAAGGATCGGATGAATACCGCGATGGGCTCGCGAATCGCAAGTGATATTTTCAAGGAAGTGGATTTTGGAATTGCTGGCAAATGAGCTTTGGTTCTGCTTCTCGACAATCGCCACCGATGTGTCGTCACTATCGTAGAGTTGTCTGGTTAGATTGAGAAACCGCGCGGCTGAATTCGGGTTGGAGCTCACCAGGATGTTTCAATTGCGAGGGTTAGCAGGCCTCGTCGGTTCCTCAAAAGAGCGCGCGATGCGCCTGTTGCTGGCCTGCGCAAAGTTGCAACCGAAGCTATTGAAAAAAACATTGGGCAGTTGGCAAACAGATATGCGGCGGTGACGGAGAGAAAAAAGGTTGGAACCGCACGGACCAGGAAGCCCTCAAAGTTGGCCCTAAACAACTATGTATATCATCACGAAGTATACTCCGTCTACAAGAGCGATTATGGTATTTTGGATCCTGGTTTACAATTACAGAGTACCCGGAAGGAAAATGTTATGTTGGGTGTTTTGACACCAAAATGCATATATCCCATAGTAATGACCGAATATAGTTAAAAATCAAAGGTAAACTGCAAAGTCATCAATCGGAGGCCCATTAACGTCGTAAAATAATAATCTCTTCCAACATCGATACATGATACATCATCTTCTGGTGAACTTGACACAGCACTCATGCAGTAAATAGCAATCTTCGAACAACGAGAGTACCAAGCAGCCTCGGTTTTTGTGGATTGTCGATCTGATTTGTTGGTCATTGTGCCTCGGGTCCAGCTCAATTGGATTCTTGCTCTATGTTTGACTAGATCCGAATCAGAATTCTTTGAAGGATCTGACAAGGTCATATGAGCTGCTTGGAATGCTGTGTCGTGGTCATAGCAAACCCTAGTAAGCTCGGAAGACTAAGACATTTATCATTGCAGAGGGAACAGCAATGACAGTGTAACAGGCTCTTGGTCTTGAACTTCAAGCTGCCAGGGTTTGCTATGTCTCAGCCAATATCACCGGAGTGATTTCAAAATCCAGGAATCAAATCACTCGCGAACAGACCATCGTCTTTCTTCTCGAGAGATCTTCGTATGTGTGCCGTAGTACTCATCGGGGTTCTCAATGGGTGTCACACAGTAGACTGTTGGTGTACCCTTGAATTGAATGCGCTTTTCGACAGCCCCTGAGCGTGCCGACTGCTGCTTCTTGAGAATGCTCTTGGAGGAGCATGAGTTGGTATAGCCATATGTCGGTACCTGGAGGGTCGAGAATCTTTGGCTTGTCGGGCTCGCCGTAGCTACTGGGGTGAGAGGAGTTCGAGGAATAGTGACTGGGGACTTGAGCGACAGTGTTGGCCGAGGAGCAGTCTGCGCAGCAGAGATGTTGAGTCCCAACTTGGGTCGGGTGGCGGCGCGAGCAGCATACATTGTGGCAGAGAGATCTTTCTTGAAAATTGAAAAGAATAGATGATGGTATATCGTAGTTTGCTTGCACAAGGTAGCTTTGATCAACAAAGGCACCGAGAGGGAATGTGATAGAGAAATAATTATTTTTGGACGTAGAGTCAACGAGGATACAATGTATAAAAAAAGATCAATAAAAAAAGGTTCGTATGGACCAGCCAAAACGAAGCGCTTGACGAAAATAGAAGCACAGAAAATAGAAAATCTCAAACACGGGGGATGCAAGAAGAAAACATCTGGAGTGGGGGGAAATGGGCGGCTATATAACTATCGCTTGGAGGGGAGTTGGGGAGTTGGGGAGTTCAGGACCAGGGGCCACTTGGGGCCACTTGGGGCCAATAGCAAATCCTTCTGTAAGCGCCCACACCATGCACTCGGAGGCACTATCACCTCTTCCCATCACACATTAGTTCCAACCTTACCCTCCGTTTCTATCGCCTAAACCAATCAAACCTTCTCATCCAGCTGGTCTCATATTCAACTTTAGCACCCAATGTGACAGGCGTGTGTGATGCAATCTGTAATATTGTGATATGGTTTTAGATAAACAATGGCAAGCGTGACGTTTCAATTCAGCCTATGATGGATGTATGAGTAAACGGCCCAAGAATAAAATCAAGCCGCTTTTTGACGTAGAATCTGTACATTGAACCCCTGATATCTTGGGACGCTCTCTGAACAGCAGTACAATGAGAATACAGGTCCCCTTGCTTGCAGAGTGTGTACATGTAATAAAAGCAGTGGGAAGATGTACTACCGATAATAGAACACGCTATTTCCAAACCACCCGGAACTAAGATCAGAATCTTATGGGAAATGGAAAACATGTCGTTTGAAGACCAAAAGTAGCTGTGCTATCATCGATTCCATCCTCGTCGCCGCCGACGGGGGATTGTCAATCCACAACTTATGCCCTTCTCCGGCAGAAGATGGTTCCGCCGAAGTCATGATGTGCTGACATAAGCCAACTATACCGAGCTGATCTGAGAGGGTCCCATCAGCTTTGTTTCCTTTGTTTCCCCTTCCAATGAGTACTAACCTCATTTAAGTCGCTCACATATCATTCAGCAGCCCTTAAGGAAGCTAACCAAGCCAAAATGACAAAGTTCTCTCTATTTACAGAAAATCTTCCCGATGAGTCGATACGAGAGATGGACATTCTCGACTCTTCCTTCTTCAAAGAGCCCAGCAAAAGCCTTCCGACACCAGCACAAGTGAGAGCTTTGTCAAAAGACATTCACACGAACGCACAGCCACAGTTTGTTATCTTTGAAGAGTCCAAAGTCTTCGTCAAGTTTGGCCCTCATGTCACGATCGCAGAAGCGCAATGCCTTTGGATGATCAAACGGACCTTTGGTGACGAAATACCAGTACCCGAAATTTATGGGTGGCGAGTCGACGAGAAGAACCATGTATTCCTCTATATGGAGCTTATTCAAGGACAGACGCTACAGGATGGCTGGAATGAGCTTAATAGCCAGGATAAAAGCTTACTCTGTGATGAGTTATGTCGGATAGTCAGCTGTCTACGCCGACTTGAACAAGATTCTTCCGATCAGTATATTGGTACGCCCTGGTCAAAATAAGAAGGATGTTATTTATATCTAATCATCTTTACAGGTTCCCTAAAACACCAACACCTCCTAGATTATGTTTTTCAATCATTCCCGAAAGCTGGGCCTTTCTTCACTATCAAGGATTTCAACGACTGGTTTTCCGAATTACCACAATCATGGCTTCCTACTTCGAAGAAATACAAAAACCCCTACAGGTATTTGTTACCGGATGATGGAGTCATTAAATTTACCCATGGCGACCTCCACCGAGGAAACATCATTATCTCTTCCAGCAAACCAGCTCGAATTCTTGCTATCGTGGACTGGGAACAAGCGGGATGGTATCCAGACTACTGGGAGTATTGTAAGGCACTTTACACTTGTTGGTATGAGGACGAATGGCGACGGGACTGGATCGACAACTTTCTAAGCCCACGCTTGCGAGAATTTGAGGTCTTCATAGAGTACACCATGGCAATGGGCTCGGTATGAACCACTTTTACCTGGGATGAATGCTGCTCACTGATAGGAGCTATGACCGTAGATAATCAAAGGAATATGCAACAAAAGAATGTCTGTGCCATACTGCATCTAACTTCTTCGCCACAGCCGTCCTCCGTCAACTAAATATACTTAAAGCCAACTCTGGATGAAGTCAACGTTTTCCGGCGGCCTGAAGACCGATTCCATGGCTTGGGGGATCACGTTTAGATTGAACAATCTGAATAGCTTCCGCTGCAATGAGACATTTGAAGACTAAATGGCGGACGAAGTCCATGGTCCATTCCTGACATCGCTTATTGGTGGTCTGACGCAAGATAAACAATAAGTACGGAAAAATAAATAAACAAATAAAAGTCAGACTCAGGATCTTACATCATTGACAGGTGCCATGAAGTTCTGATTGATCCCAGGAGTCGGGACCTGAGACGCAGCAATTTCAATGTTGCCTCTGGGAGTTGAGTCTTTTGTCTCCGCTTCGTCCACGGAGTCAACGATATTAGACGGGTCAACTTGGCCAATCGGGAAAATCTCATGGCGCCGGTGAGTAAGAACAGGAGAGTAGTTCCGTTTGAATTCGAGGACGTAGCCCACCATGGGTGCACCGACAGCGTGGATCAGAGTCCCTTCGAAGGGGTCTGCTGCCGATGGAACAAAAATTGCAAAGAGCGCTCGTTGAGATGAACTATTGCGATAACAGACGAGGTAAATAGTTCTGGTGGCCATGACGTTGTGAGATCCCTTTTTTGTTTAGATAGAGAGGGGAAAATAAAAATATGGGCATGAGCTGTCTTGAGTATAATTGCCCAAGAAAAGAACAAGGTCTTTCCTCTTATACCTTTCAATCAGAGCATAGGAATAAGTCGGAGTCCCAAGCAGCCTTCCCAAGCGCTTCGAACGGGAGCTAGGTATGTATAATCTTCGTTTCATATGCACGAAGATCATTCGTTCTGAGCGTTATGTAGAGTTCCGAGTGCTAGAACTCTCTTCATTTTTGGCGCCGCAGAGTTAGGGCGGAATGCTGGAACTTTGAGTAGTCAACTATCTTGAGAGGAGGAGTGCCATTACAGTTCTTGTGGTTGCTTCGGCGCTTATCTTGGCAAGCGACTGAAGGTAGTTGATACCAATCTCGTTGGCTCCAGGTAGCCTTCTGATCTTCATATCAGCCTGCATGGGCTGAGCCTCAGTATCAGGTGATCATAGGCGCTAAGCGTTTCATGGATTCGGCACGTTTCACTGAGCAGCTAGCAGCCTCCGTCTATTATGCGACCGATATAACCACCAGGTGTTGTAATGGTCCACTGGCTTCTAACCTTCCTCGATTCCAGCTCGGAATACAATCTATCCGTGGATGTACCTAGTATTTCTACTGTGCAAAATGCCGTATACGAGTAATAATTCCTCGTCAATTCTTTGACTATGTGTAGTATGTTGTATATAAGTCAATATGGCCAGAATGACATCTTCCTGAGTGAAGTTTGGAGCCATGGCTGAATCAATTGCTAGCCGCGATAAAAGAGTTCCGCTTCAACTGGGCAATGTTGGTTATCTGGTGAAACCCGAGAGCACGTGAGCTAGGGTGTCTATGTAATGTCCTCCGGGGATAATCTGCCATGATGCGCACGGGAAGAAAGCAAGACCACCCTAATAGGCAGGTTTAGGCGTTCAGCACTGCTGTCTTCTCCTAATGTGGTTTTGTACCTGAAACTTATAGCTACACTGGGTTTTTTTTTATCTTTGATTTTTATTCCCCATCATTCCCCATTATTTCCCTTGTTCTTACAGATATTCTGTAGAGCAGTGTAGACTATAGCGGTCTAGAGTCTAGACTGGTGTGAGGAGAGCTGCGGAGAAGCTTTGATCACGGAGTTAAGCCGAGATGGAAGTTGGGAGAGGGGAAGTTGACCAATCAGAGGTGTCTCCAATTCTGTTCTCCAGTTTCCAACTCCGCACAGCTTTTGTTACTCCGTACTTCACCGAGTAAGCCTGCCCCGGTTTCACCCCTGTCCTTTCGGGATCGGGATGGCTGATCCCCGGTGATCACCTGGGGCTACAGATTTTTTTTCTTGCTCGATTTCCAGATCGTCATTGGATCTCTATGGTGGCAAATCCTGTCAAGTCCCTTATAAAAAAAATAAACAATGAAAATATTTTGTTGGAAAAAAAAAATCTCATGTTGGTATTTATAAGAAATAGGCTCTAAGGGGTGAATTGGTATAATTTTTCTCGACTTGTATAAATTCCATGTGAAGACTCATAATTGCCATTGACGTAATATGTGACTCCGTACAAGGATTTCGGCTCCAAAGCCGATTGCGGGTAAATCGCGTAATTCGTATACATAAGAAATGGTGCAATTAACCTTGAGTATACAAAACATATACAATCTAAATACCCGTGATTTGGGGTTTGGCGGTGAAAAAAAAAAAAAAAACATAACCCTCGCGTGGCCAAAAATGACCTAAAAGTAGAATTCAGATACATAAACTGAACAACAGTGGAAATCCAATCAATGCAAAGATCAAAACCTAAAAAAGAAAATTTTGCATGCAATTTTCATCTATAGACAGGTACAAGGTCGAAAAGTACTAAGAGAACTTCTCGGCAAAAGCATTACAATTATCTTGCCCCGGTCAACGTTAGCTCATTCCTCTTTTGACTCCCTTCTCCACTTTCCACCGCCCCCCCCCTTCAACCTCCTTCCCTCTCAAGTGTTGTGTGGTGCGCGCGTGTCCTATAATCTTTATCATTCTGTTTTGCTCTGTGTCATAATGAGCGTCAAAGAAACCGTCAAGGAGAGATTGGTCGGCAGCACAGAGGAACCTCAGCTGTCGCACCAAGCCCGATCCAATTTCCTGCGTCATGCACAGAAGGATGAAAATGGGGAGCCATTCATGACTGAAGAAGACTTCATCAATGCTGTTGCCCCCAAACAGGAAGACTACGTATGCCAAAATCCGAATTCTAACTAGTTAGCAAAGAAACTACGAGAGGCTATAAAAGAGAACATGTCCCTAACCTTTTTGTTTTGCCAATTGACAGCACAAGATCAAGCGCGATCAGTACGGTATCCTGTTCCAGGTCGCAGACCGACGCCGACACGGCAAGCTCTCCCTGTCCGACTGGGCTACCTTCGAGAACCTCCTTACCAGACCTGATGCCGAATACGAGATCGCTTTCCGTTTATTTGACCTCGATGGATCTGGCACTGTCAAGTTCGATACCGTCCAGGGCCTTTACAACCTCACCAAGACCGCCGAGAGCATTCCCTTTGATTGGAACTCTGAATGGGCTTCGCTGTATACCGGTCGCACCAAGACGCGCCATGACATGAACTACCACCAGTTCTCCCAAATGTTGCGCGGACTTCAGGGCGAGCGCATTCGCCAAGCCTTCCACATTTTTGACAAGGATGGAGATGGCTACATCGAGCCCGAAGACTTCCAGCGCATCATTCTCGAGACCTCAAAGCACAAGTTGTCCGATCATGTGCTTGAACACCTGCCTTCCCTCTGCAACATCTCCACCGGCACCAAGATCTCCTACGCTACCGTCCGTGCCTTCCAGAACGTGATGCGCGAGATGGATATGATCGACATGGTGGTCCGAGAGGCTACCAAGAAGAGTACCGACGGCAGAATCTCTCGCGCTGATTTCCTCAATGAGGCCGCTCGCGTCACCCGTTTCTCCCTTTTCACCCCCATGGAGGCTGATATTCTGTTCCATTTCGCTGGCTTGGATGCGCCCTCTGGGCGCCTTGCCCAAAAGGATTTCGCCAAGGTGATTGATGCATCATGGCGCCTTCCCATGGCGGTTGCCGGTCAAGCTGTCGGGGCTGCGGCCGAGAAGACCACATCTTTCCTCCACAGCATGTTGGAATCAGCACACCACTTCGCTCTTGGCAGCATTGCTGGTGCCTTTGGTGCTTTCATGGTGTACCCCATCGATCTGGTCAAGACCCGTCTGCAGAACCAGCGATCCACTCGCCCCGGTGAGCGTCTTTACAATAACTCCCTGGACTGCTTTAGAAAGGTTATCCGCAACGAGGGTTTCACCGGTCTGTACTCTGGTGTCATCCCACAGCTGATTGGTGTGGCACCGGAGAAGGCCATCAAACTTACTGTCAACGACTTGGTCCGTGGTGCCCTTGCCGACAAGGACACCGGTAAGCTTTGGACTCCCCATGAGGTTCTGGCCGGTGGTACTGCTGGTGCTTGTCAAGTGGTAAGTTAAAGAATCGGGATACTCATATTGACTTTTTTTTTCAGTACTAATTGTCATTTGTCCCTTTGCTAGGTTTTCACAAACCCTTTGGAAATTGTTAAGATTCGCCTGCAGGTGCAGGGTGAGGTTGCTAAGAACGTTGAGGGTGTTCCTCGCCGATCAGCTCTATGGATCGTGAAGAACCTGGGTCTGATGGGATTGTACAAGGGAGCCAGCGCCTGTCTCCTCCGTGATGGTAAGATATTACTCCCCATACCTATCGATTGATCTTTTTGATAATGATCTAATGAGGCATTAGTCCCATTCTCGGCCATCTACTTCCCCACATACGCACACTTGAAGTCTGACATGTTCGGCGAAACTGCCACCAACAAACTTGGCGTGATCCAGCTCCTGACTGCCGGTGCTATTGCTGGTATGCCTGCTGCTTACCTGACCACTCCTTGCGATGTGATCAAGACTCGTTTGCAAGTGGAGGCTCGCAAGGGCGAGACCAAGTATACCAGTCTGCGTCACTGCGCCACAACGGTGTGGAAGGAGGAGGGCCTAAAGGCCTTCTTCAAGGGTGGTCCCGCTCGTATCATGCGTTCATCGCCTCAATTCGGTTTCACCCTCGCCGCTTATGAGGTTCTGCAGAAGAACTTCCCCCTGCCTGGCTCCCATGAGGAGGAGGGTCCCACTGGAACTGTGGAACCCGGCGTCGGAATGCCTGGTGCTAAGGCGCCTCTTCCCTACCTCCGATCAAGGAACGCTCTGAAGCTTATCCTTGACTTGGAACCGAACATTGGCCGTGTGCAGATCCCTCATCCTGAGAATTGGCCCAAGTTCCTCCAGGGCTCCAAGTAGTGATTTTATCTTCGGTTCCATATAGCGATGACCTTCGACTTGGCCCTTGCCATCTCGGTTCTTATTTTCCATTTTTTTGTGCTCCATTTAGCATCGGATTTCGACCATTTTCTCCTTTTTCTTTATCTCTCGGATTTCTTCGCCATTGACCCTTTTTCATTAGACGCAAGAAAGTGAGCTATATTTCAGCTGACTTTTCGAAGCATCTGCATGATTTTCCTTTCATCTTGTCGGATGGCTGATGTGTATTGTACCAACAGCACATAGATTTAAAAGGGTTGTGGGAACTCTATAGAAGGGGAGGTTGTTGTCGCATTGTCCCTAGCGACTCGTTACGCTCTCCAGGGTGTGCTTTGCTTTTTCAAAGCCAAACTCATCATGTATGTCAGTGCTTTCCTTGCTGGTTAGTTGGCAAGGTTGAGTTCTGTAAAATACTCTAGATCTAGAGCAGATAAAATTGCATTTGTGTTTCCAGACAAATACCTACTTGATTTTTTCAATATAAGACCTATATTAACCTACTATGGTTATCAATCTATCTTGCTATGAAATCTTTATACATGGAAATCAAAGACACAACAATTTGGCCCAGCATGAATAATTGACAAAGGGTATCGGATTCCTGTACAGCGACACTATAGCAGAAGCAGATTATAGTACATTTTTCTCTCAGCAAATTCCGATGAGAGGCGTTGAAGAGCAGATGGAAATTGCATTCATATGCAGATTTGCACTCCATCAAGGGTCTTTTGTTTCACAGGTGCAGTACCTAAACAAGACCCACATAAAGTTGTATGTTCTTGTCTAAACATCATAGGGGTAATCCAATATTTAAAAGAAGTTCAACTTCCGTTTGGGCTGGGTTGTCGTGTTCTCATCTGCACTGGCTACGGCCGGCACTGATTCTTTGGCCTTGGGAGTTTGTGTGGCCTCCATCTTGGCTTCGGTGGGCTCCTTCTTTGCCTCTTTGTTGTTTCTTTGCTGCCATAGTGTATCTTCTTGCTCGATTTCTCTCAGGACTGGAAGAAAAGATACAAGTTAGCTACCAGATCAACAGATGGATTGGAAGCCATGAAGACCAACCTTCTTCCCATTCTCGCTCCTGCGCGTCATCTCCTGTCCCTAACAACTTCTCGACATCGATTTTCTCCCCACTCTTGATCCGTTCAATGACTTCTTTCAACAATTCGATCTTGGCATCCGTAGTGCGGGTGTATGTCGCATAGCTGTTCTTCAATGACAACATACGGATGGCTTGTGATCCAATCAGAGTGAACATGACGATGTAAAATGTGGCCGGGTTCCATTCCTTAGATTTCTTGGTCTGGCGTGATTTGCGATCTCGAATGAACCTGGGAATCATTGACGTCCATACTGAGGCGTCTGCGATCTTCGGGAGTCGGTCGGAAGTAGCGTATGACCGTGTAGTAGACGCCGCATGCCGGCTTGGTAGTCTTGATGTAATCGGTGTGGAGAGAATATTCCGGCTAAGCCCTGAAGGCTTCAACCTGAGTGCCATGGCCATTGTCGTGAGGGGTTGAATATATTATGAGATCGCAAGGAAATCTCGCCCGCACCGAAACCCGCATCCACAAGTTGAAGTGAGGTTTCAGCCTGAGGCCACAACAGTATCAGTCCCAATCGGGTTTAGTGTTCGATGTTGCTACGACAACAAACGTTCAATTGGGAGTCTTTTGGGCTTTGATGATATCAGCCTCCAACAGCCTCAATTCGCCCTGTTCGATGACCGCAGCCCGGCTGCTCGCCTAATACTTGCGATATGGCGGTCACAGTCCTCCCTGCCAGCTCCATACCTGACTCTGTCAAGCTGGCCATCCGGTCAACAGCAACATGCTCCGACACCACCGTGTTGTCCCTCCAAGCCCTCCTCCGCGCATCGTCAAACCCACCCGAGAAGCCCGCGAGGCGCACAGCAAAATCCGTCAAAGAACCCATCAGCAGGCCGACAAGTCGAGCAAAGACATCCAGGACGACCAAGACAGCCTCCGCGAACGACGCGTTAAACGCCATTGTCGATCAGGATGCGCCCTTATTATCCCCCCAAGAGAAGCTTGTTCTCGCTACAGAAGTGTTCAATACAACACTAAAGACACTTACGGACGCGTTGAAAGTTCCTACCACGAAACGCCAAACCCCCACCGCCGAAAAAGCCTCCGTCAAGTCGACGGCCAGGTCCAGTCCCACCGGAGTCGATGCGGGGGTGGTTTCCGCCGCGGAGTGTGCTCGACTAGCCTTGTCGACATTGAGATCCCTAAAAAACGATCAGGGTACCAAAGAACTTCCAAATATGCAACTTGAGCAAGGCGTGTGCGTATTAGCGGGGAAGCTGATATCGCTGGGACTGAACGACATTGCGGGCAAGGAATTGAGGTCTTTGAAACGCAGAATCCAACAGCACCTGGACCTACAAAAGTCGGGGAGAAAGGCTACAACCCCCAGTGATTTGGTGGATGACGAACCAGGAAAGGAGCGCATGTCAGACCTTTTGACTTTTTCAAACATCTCGAATTCACCGGCTCTTTACGGCCTACTCGTTCAATTCCAGGCCAATGCGATGAGACTCTTCGTTTCGGACCGGAAAGCTACAACGGTCCAGAAGTTATATCCTCTATTACAACTTTCCGACCCTAGTAGTCCCGCCCAAATCATCCTTGCTGCTTTGAAGTCCGGAAGCCTATCAAATGACAAAGCCGCTCTTCAACTTCAGCTGCTTTCAAACACTGTGCAATCGCTGTGCTCTGGCAAATCTGGCCCCGGTGACGAATCGCCAAGAAACAAAGATACATTAAAGCCGATTACAGCTTTGAGCCTCCAACTACTGTCTTTGGAGATCCGATGCTTGGGGTGGAAGTTAGCTGGCCACACCTGTGATGAGAGCAAAGAGGTGTTCGATCCTCTTGTCCGCTACCTCAGTGGATTCTCTCACCGCAGTAAAGGCATTGAGAAGGCCGAGTTTGGCGCAATATTCAAGGCGATCACTAAAATCCAATCCTCGACAGCAGAGATTAAGAAACAACCCCAGGGAAGCAAGGAAATGAACTCAATGGCCAAGATCATGATCCTTCTTGGTCAGCTTGCATTGGATGCTGGTTGCTTTGACGAATCACTGAAGCTTTTTGGCAAAGCCATTACACCACTTTCAAATGCGCAAAGCCTTTCTTTGGCCACCGTTCAATGTAAGATTGCTTCCGTCTCCTTCCAGCGGCTGAAGGGCTCGGGTAAATTTTTGGACGATGCGTTGAAATCCACATCAGAAGCCACCAAAGCTCTGGGTTTGCAGCTCCGCGGTAGTGCATCTGATTTGGACGAGCTTCTGGTTGAAGCTGCTCGGCTTAAGAAGCTTGCCCTGTCCTGGTTTGGCGAGGCAATTTCAAAGGCCTCCGATAGTGATGAACAGAAAAACGAAAGTGCTTTTCAAATTCGAGAATATCTACAGGCATTCCTCAGGTTCCTCCGGCGTTATGTTGGACGACAACCTGCGGAAGACAGTGATGAAAAAGAGCACGAAATGTTCAAGACTCGTATTTCCATGTCGAAAAGTATTATCCTCGCCGCCGTTGACTCCTCCGTTGCTGTTGGAAAACTATCAATCATGTCGCAAAGACCACCGTGGGACGATATGCTCCCTATTCTAGCAGATTGCCATCGCCTGCTTACTTGTATTGAAAGCTCCGAAGAAACCAACTCCGACACCTCTATCGTTGGTGCGGGACTTGTCAAACTTTCTAATATCTTTTGGTCTCGATATATCAAGGAAAAAGAGGCAGGTCAAGGATATCGCGAACTGCTACCTCTTCTCAAACAGTCCACTCAAATAATCTTCACCTGCTCGCCATCACTTCGAACTACCGCGTTTGCCGCTCTGAAATTTGAGAGAATGGCCCATCTTTACCTGGATGCCAATATGCATGCGGATGCGGAGAAATCATTTCAACAATCAATCGCAGAGTACATCGATTCAGGTACCCTGCAGCAAATCACGGACAGCGGAACGGGGGCACACCTTACGCCAGGTAGCCAGGATCCTCAGAGTCCTGTGTTTATGCTCGGGCGGGTTCTCTCTACGTTCCTGAAGGTGAAGCTGCGCCGAAAGGGATCCAAATCTAAGTCTTCCGAAATTTATGATGATGTCGAGCTGAACTCCGAACAGAGAGGGATGCTCCTTGAGTGGCAAATGGGCCTTCTGGCCGATTTGCATGCATACAGTTCAAGCGAGGAAGAGTTCCGGTCAACTCTCACATTGGTTACGTCTAATGTTCTTGATGTCTATTCAACTGACATCCACCCAATTCGTCATGCTCGAGTGGTTCTTTCCGCTCTTCGATACTTGCTAGAGCGCCCTGGCTGCTTGGACACCACCATTTCCGAAAGACTCATGGAAGAGGGAACAGAAGCTTGCACCGCTGGAATTGAAGTTGGCGAAGATGCTGATTTGGCACCCTTTGCTCAACATATCACGAACTCTTTGAGAATCATTATTGGCTTCCATCAGGGCCAAATGGATCCTGATGACTTGGAAAACACACTTGCATCATGGACCTCAATTATTCGTCAATGCTCTGATGCGAATTCATTGCTTCTCTGTGTTCATGATATTGATTACTGGGTTCTTCAATTAAAAGCTTTGGTTGATTACACTGAGATCCACGCCCTTTGGAAATCTCAGCTTTCTACCTTGGAATTGATACTGAGAGTCGCTGAACTTCAGAAATCGGCCGATATCTCAGATGCAATCACCATTCTTTCGCGCTTGGTGCTGCAGCATTGCCGACTTGGACATTGTCAAAAAGCGGGAGACCTTCTCTCACGCGGTGAAAAATATCTCACCCAGCACAAGGTTTCTTCTCTAGCCACTATCTCATGCAAACTGGCACGGGTGGAATATCTTCTCGAGACTGGTGAGATAGACAAGGCAGCTTCAGTTCTTTCTGCCACAAAGTTACTGTACGAAAAGAACCAGACTTCGGAAGAGATGAGCAATTTGACCGTGTCCATGAAAATTCTATGGGAAAGACTTGTTGCAGACGCCACCTTTATACAATCCCGCCTGTCAACTGCCCAAGGCTCTATGACCGATGCACTCTTCTTTGCCAAGCTGTCCGTAAGGCTTAACTGTCGAATTTGGGCAAAAGTTGAGAAACTTGCTCAACGAAAACAAGACAAGGCTTTGTCTGCGGGAGGAAGCACTGATGTCGACACTGTTGCTGATGGTGTGGCCAAGCTCGATATATCTCAGAATGGAGCTTCGTCAGATGCTCCAGTCATATACACCCAAGGTGCGCCATTTTGGCCGCATCTCGGCTCACATCATACCTGTTTATTGAACCTCGCAACATTGTCAGCACACCATGGCTTATTCCAAGATGCAATCTACTACGGACAGCAGGCATTGAAGATCGACAAGACGCTTGGTGCCAACGTTCGACTTGTGGCCGCACAAACTCAGCTCGGTTGTTACTGGACTCTGGGTGGTCATGTTGATGAGGGACAAGAACTCCTTATTGCGGCATCGGACTCTTCAAAGCAGATTAAGATTAGCATGGAGACTGTCTCACTGCACATGGCTCTTGCTTCTCTTCATAAAATAAAAGGGCAACACGACAAAGCATTGCACTCGCTCCAGGAGGCTGATAAAGCTTTGATGGCTGTCAGTTCTGCTGACCTGACCAGCATCTCGGAGGCCCCAAACGTTGCTCTTCTGGAAGAAAAGATGGAGAAGTTAAAGGTGCGAAGCAGTCGTCAAACACCATCAACGACTACCGCTACTACGACTGTCCGACGCACTCGGGCAACTAGCTCAGCTACTGCGGCAAGCACTGCCAAGAAAGTTTCAACGCCCAAAGCCGCTCAAATCAAGGTCCAGTCCAAGTCTCTCATGCGACTGAAGAGTGATATTCTTCGCCAACAGGCTGACTGCTTGCGGGCGCTTCGCAAATACGAAAGCTCTGCGCTCGCCCTTACCGAAGCCCGTCAATTTGCTACAGCGAGAGAAAGCAAAGTCTCCCTCGAAATTGGCGAAAGCGAACACTTGTTGGCCGAAGCAATTCGGCAGTTTGCAAGTCACGCAGTATACTGCGTTCTCCCCGAATCTACCATCTCTTTACCGTCCCTCAAGACACCAAGCAAATCAGCAAACGAGTCGGTTGCTGCAACGGCGAAGCCTACTGCCAAGAGAGCAAGAGCACCTACCCGAGGAACGAAAGGGAAAGCTCAAAAAGCTAGTGAGGATTTCTCTACCATGCTTACCAAAGCAAATGACTGTCTGACTGGCGTCTTTGCGGATGTTACTGTACTTGGATCTACATTAGAAAGCCATGCAGCGTCTCGCTTGATGAGTCGGATTTCTATGCTTTCGCATGCCACGACTCCGGGGGGCCCTGCAACTTGGGCCCAACCTCCTGCGACCATGAATGGTAAGTTCATAAGTGCAATCTGTAAACCTTACTCTAGTCTAACGATACTTTGTGCAGAAATTGGACGCGTTGGTGCATTTGCTCGCGAGCGTATGGCTATCAATTTTGATCGACAACTGTCCGACTTTGCCGATCCCCTCCTGTGGCCTACTTCTTCACCTTCGGCTGTCGAAATGGAAGAAGAAATATGCTCAAGCTTTACTGAGCTTTACGTTGATATTCTACCTGAAAATTGGAACGTTCTGTCTTTATCGCTCAGTGCCGACGGGACTGAATTCGTGGTCTCGAGGCTGCAGAAGAATCGATCTCCTTTCCTGCTTCGCTTGCCCCTCAGGAGAGGCAACGTCGACGATGATGAAGAAGAGCAATTCACGTTTGAAGATGGGAAAGAAGAAATGCAAGAGGTTATCAAGTTGGCTAATGAGAGTGCACATGCTGCCAAGGCTCAAATTGACAAGAAGATGAAGAAGGAGTGGTGGAAGACTCGAGAATCATTAGATCGTCGGTTGGAAAGCCTCCTCCAGAATATCGAAAATCTTTGGTTTGGTGGCTTCCGAGGCGTCTTTTCGCCGCTTGCACGAGACGCTACTGCACTCATCCGCTTTTCCGATGCATTCCAGGGCATCTTGGACAAGCATCTCCCATCGCGGCAAAAGGGTACCAAGGCATCTTCGCCTCGACTAACTCTTCATCAAAATGTGCTTGAAATGTTCATTGGGCTCCGTGACCTCGAACAGTCGGAAGAGCCTGAGGACACGTTGATGGATCTTCTCTACTTTGTGGTAGATATTTTGCAATTCCAGGGCGAACGAAATGCCTATGACGAAATCGACTTTGATATGATGGTTGTTGATACCCTTGATGCTCTGCGAGCTTACCACGAAGCCGCACGAGATGGACTCGCCTCGACCCCGCCGAGTCACACAGTACTTGTTCTCGATAAGGCTCTACACCTGTTTCCATGGGAGTCTCTTCCATGTCTCCAGGGATACCCGGTCTGTCGAGTTTCCTCACTACAATGTCTCCGCGAGCGAGTGATTCAATTCCGTGAAGGTCGATCTGGCACAGTTGTGGATCGGACATCGGGCGCCTACCTCCTCAACCCGACAGGCGATCTTCGCACAACACAAACCACCTTTGAAGGCGATCTGTCTGGATTGAAGTCTTGGACTGGAGTGGTGAATCGTGAGCCAACGGAGGATGAGTTCCGCGACTGTCTAGAGTCCAAGGATCTGTTCTTGTACTTTGGTCATGGTAGCGGTGCCCAGTATATTCGTGGACGTACCATCAAGCGACTATCCAAGTGTGGTGTTGCCTTCCTTATGGGCTGCAGCAGTGGTACGCTCACCGAGGCAGGCGAGTACGAGCCTTACGGCACACCCATGAACTACCTTCATGCGGGTAGTCCTGCGCTCGTGGCTACCCTCTGGGACGTCACTGACAGAGACATTGATCGTTTCGCTTCGTCCACTTTCGATACATGGGGGTTGTTTAAGAAGGGAAAGTCTCCTGCTCAGCAGGGTGACGTTGGGTTAGACACGGCCATTGCGCGAGCACGGAGTTCATGTGTGTTGAAGTACTTAAATGGAGCGGCGCCCGTTGTATATGGAGTTCCGGTGTTTTTGGGATGATAAGCATGATAGCATGGATTTAGGAGTTGTTTGGTTATGAATTGTTCGGTTTTGCTGTATATCACTTTTTTCTTTTCTCTATTCCCCCATTCTTTCCTCTATCTATAGACATCAGTACATATGGGTTCTCCACTGTGGGCAGCGCTCGGGTTCGTTTCAATCGACATTGTTTATTTGATAAGCACTCAAGTGCTTTCAATCTTGGCTGGACTCTTTTCCCTAATCCGTGTGTATCCAGTTGCTGCTTTAACCGAGCATGCGCGGAAACCAGTGGAGCTTCCCCTCATGCGGGACAACTGGAAAAAAAACCCCGCGCAAAAAACGTCAACGTCAATATATAGTGGTTCTTCCCGCGAAAAACTTCCTGTCCGGTTTCTCTCTCTCCCAAACATTATATATTGAAGTCCCGACTCCCCCAACTATGTCCGTCACCACTAAAGCTACAATCGCCTCCTTCGGCGGCAAGCTGCTTAAGCTTAGCCACAATGCTACCACCACCCGCTGCGAGATGTCCTTCAACCTTTACTTGCCCCCTCAAGCTCAGACCGAGAAGGTCCCTGTGTTGATCTATCTGTCTGGTCTGACCTGCACGGCGGACAACTGCTCGGAGAAGGGCTTCTTCCAGCATGGTGCTAGCAAGAAGGGCATTGCTGTGCTTTACCCTGACACCAGCCCTCGTATGTTACAATCATCCCAATTCAATTATGCATTGTTGAATACCTCGAATCATTCATCTATTATTGTTATTGTTATTTTTATTGTTATTTATTTTTTTCTTTCAAAGAGAACTAAAAAAATCCAAAAATTAAGAGAAAATGTCTGGTATTAATTCATCTTTGTAACAGGCGGTCTCAACATCGAAGGTGAAAACGACGCCTATGACTTCGGCTCTGGTGCTGGCTTCTACATCGACGCCACCAAGGCCCCGTATGACCAGGGCTACAACATGTACAGCTACGTCACCGAGGAGCTGCCCCAAACCGTCTTTGCCGCTTTCCCGCAGTTGGATTCCAACCGCGTTAGCATTACTGGTCACAGCATGGGTGGACATGGTGCCCTCACTCTGGTTAGCCCCTACCTATATCTATTTTCCTTTCCTCTTCGAACAATTCGCTAACCCAGCTCGTGTGCATAGTTTCTCCGTAACCCTGGCAAGTATAAGTCTGTCTCGGCGTTCGCTCCTATTACCAACCCGATCAACTGCCCCTGGGGCCAGAAGGCGTTCAAGGGCTACTTCGGTGATGAACAGCAGGCAAAGTGGAAGGAGCATGATGCTACTGAGCTGATTAAGAAGTGGACTGGTGGTCCCCTTGATATCTTGATTGACGTGGTATGTTCAACTCCTTTCTTTCCTCTCTTTAGCTTTTGCATACGACGTTTTGGTCTCTCGTTCTAATTAATGCTCGCGAATTCAGGGTACTGGCGACAACTTCTACAAGCAGGGCCAACTTCTCCCCGAGAACTTCGAAGCCGCCGCCAAGGAAGCTGGTCTGAGCGGATTGCATATTCGTTACCAGCCTGATTATGACCACTCGTACTTCACGATGGCGTCCTTTGCCGATGATCACATTGACCATGCGGCCAAGTACCTTCTTGCATAGTGTGTTGCTTCCTTATTTCTTATGTCCGTGTGTATAGATGGGGTTATGAATGTTGGGTATGGTTGGCGTGGAAACGGATTCTGATTCGGGTCATTTCTTTGCTCAAGTGAGCGACAGGATGCTGTGAGGTCGAGTCTGTGATGTGAATGAACGCTCGGGTGGAATAATTATACATATGAAGCTTTTTGGGGAGGATGGAATTGCCTTGGAATTGCCTAGGTGGTCAGTTGGTCTAAAATACAACCAAATGAATCTCAATGAAAGTATGCTTTCGACCTATCAATTGACATCTGTATAGGGCCTGGTATGAGACAGGACCTCGGACCAGCGCCCGTGGACTTCAAAGAGTCAGCCCTGGCTGGACGTGTATTCCCGAGGTCATCATCTACCTAATTGTCTTTGCCGGTATACCAAGCCTATGTACCGACTTAAATTTAGAAAGACGTGTAATTTTTACTTCCATTGAAATGTATGATGATGACAGTAGTTGTTGAGATAGAAGATCGCCCAAGACGCGCTGCGAATGCAGGATGGCAAGGCAACAATCACTATGTACTCGAGCATTAACAACTTTTTTTTCTTTCGCTTCCTAGGGTTTTATCCAATCGGTGTTTTTGGGCTATGATTGAATGATGTGTAATGCATATAATATGGTATCCATGAAGAAGGGGGAGGCACAAGAAATGGATAGAGGGAGATGACATGTTCAGGCAGGCCACAGAAGTCACATCAATAGTCGGAACAAGGACTAACATCACCTCGTCTCCGTCAAAAGGGAAATGCGTGGGGGAATCTAAAAAAAAAAAGAATCAAAATGAAAGATGTCGTCGAAGAGATTCTCATGCGCTCAATCGCTGGATGAATGACTAAATGAAAAAAAAATATATCAGTATTGGGGTGCTCATGATGAAACATCTTCAAAAAATCGATGGAATTCACATACCGGGAAGAAGTGCCGGAATCCCTTCGCGTCCGGCTGGCTCAATGCCGCCAAAAACTCTTCAATAAGCTCCCCTCCCATTCCCATGCCTGGTAGCTCCTGAGTCCGTAGATAGTTCACATAATCTGCACCTGTCTTCAGGTAGATTGTGCGCTGAAGTCCGCCTGCCTCGGCAAGGACCTGCTTGGCCTGGGCATCTTTGGAGTTGAAGGAGGGAGTCATTGGGAGCGACCAACACAAGGGTGAGAATCGCGTAATCATGAATGCACCGAATCCGGGCAATGTGGTCTGGTTCGGCGTGGTTCCATTGGTAGAACCTTGGGTGACATCTGGCCCTCCCCAGGAGCTACCCATTTTGTGAAGCACGGAAAATGCCATTTTGGCGGTGGTGAAGTCTTCAATATCCTTGGCAAAATGCTCAATGGTGGTGATAACAGTGTCGAACATCGGTTGGTTTCCTGTCCACGTCAGTATAAGAAACTATATTACAGTCCATGAGTTGAAACATTGTAACTTACTTTCGCTGATGATGACAGCACCCAGGTCATTGTTGAAGACAGCGAGAAGGAAATTCAGATATTCACGCTTGAGCTCGGCAAGCTGAATTTCATCATCGGTTCCTGTGGTGGGATCTGCGATACCGGAGAATACTCGTTGCAAGAAGGGAGTCAAGAGAGTGTCTAGAATGCTGAAAATCTCGCCCTTGAATCCGAAAATGACCTGATCGAGGAGACGCAGGAAGAGTGCCATTTCATCTCTTGAAGAGGTCTGTGTCAAAAGCCCATCAATCCACCGGGGCAATTGGGGAAGGATGCGGGCTCCCAAGACACCAATGAGACGTGAGAAGGCGAATCTAGCAGCGGTACGAATATTGAAAGAGGCCTTGAGGGATTCGAGAGAAACCAGAGTCGCTTCTGCCACCTGACAGAAAGCTTCCGAGACCTCTGGAGCTGGGAGGTTAGACGGGGTGCTTGTACCTGGCATCCAGTCTGAGAAACCTCGCGCAAGAGTTCCAAGTGCCATGATATCATGATGAACCTGTAGTAATGCTCGCTCATCGTTGGACTTGGCCGCTTCAAGGTTTCGCTCCATGTCTGCAAAGATCGGGTTTAGCACAGACTGGGCATACAGGACTTGCTGGTTAGCGGGCACTCCGTTAGTAGAGCAGATAATACCAACAGCCTCGAACAGGTAGAGTTGGCTTGTGAACACAGCATCCGCAGAACCTTCGTGGTCCTCGGAAGACATCTCATCGCCATCATCGCCCTCTGATGGCAGTTCAGCGTGAATCACCAACAGATCCCCAAGTGCCTCCACCACTGTCTGAGCCACATTGCCAATAAAGGTTCTTAGCTGTTTCACGAGGCGCTGGAAGAGGTACCAAGAACGAGTTTTCACCCTTTTGACAGGGTGGTGGACGAGCTGGAGGAAGCTCTCCAAGACACCAGGGATGAGGTGGGTGTGGTGCTGGAAGAAGGCACTATAACGCACGCAAATCTCCATATACTGGAGTTGCGTGGCAGGATGGGTGAACGATCGAATATCTACTACAAGTTAGCTTGAAATATCCAGAATGCATCATAATAGGAAGGGTAGAGCTTACCGCATTCCACCATTCGGAGCATCATCTCGATGAGACGAGCTGCTGCAGGACCTGCAGGCGCGTTCTTCTGGTAAATACCACCGCGAGTGACAGCCAGGTCACCAAACAAGAACATCTCATGCAGAGCCAGGTCCAGATCACGCCAGTCAATTTGACCTCCCGATACTCGTAGGTTTTCAAATGTTGTGCCCACAAGCTCCGAGATAGCATCAATAAATAACTGTTCGTCGGCAGAAGCCACGATCTGTTGTAGAACACCAAGCCTCTTGCGCAGTTCCTGGAACTCAGCCTCGTCTGTCTGCTCGTCTTCATCACCCCAGTTGGAAGTCTCGTCGTACCGCATCTTCGCAATGATTGCCTTAAGAACTGGGAGGAGAATGGCTTTGTTCCGGTCCTCAAAGGTCGGGTTTGTCTTGGACAGTTTGCGGAAGTATGTAAGAAGGTCGTTAACACAGGGAATCACAGTTGAGCAGACTTCGTCATATTCATCTGAAAAGTAGCGCAAGACATGAGGCAGGAAGACCTGCAGAAGGTCATCGGCTTTCTCCTTCACTGGGCCAGTATCGGTTTCCAAAACGCGGACAATATCCATGACGGTGATGTTGACAAGCTTGGCGATTGTTTCGGCTAGGTCGGTGTCGTACTTGGAGGTGAATCGACTCTCTCGCAGGGGCGGACTGTTAGAGAGCTGGGTTATAATCGAATTCAGATTCAGGAAAACAATCATTTCAATTTTATCAGCAGGCTTCATCTTCTTGCCAATGATCTCGGTGAACACGTCCACAGCTGCATCACGAACTCGTTGCTCACCCTCACGCAACTCTTGTTTTTCAGCCCGCCCAAGTTGTTGGAAAAGAAGATCAAGCATCGGCTGGTTCACCACAAGACTAATGTCAATCCAGCTCACCCAGCTGCCAACTGCCTTCAAGCAAGCCTCTACGACTGTATCATCCCCATCCCGCCATTGTGAGAGAATCTCCTGCCAGGAGTTTGCAATTTTCTGCATATCCCGGTCGCGGATCAGATCCTTTAGATTGTTGGCCTTATCTTGCTCTCCACGGGACCGAGAGACCAGCACATCGCCAATCTCTTCATGAATTGAGTTCACCACACGCAGATAGAAAACTATTCCGAGCGGGTTATCCCGGCTCGTGCTGGCCGCAGACTTGTATGTAAGGTTCAAAAGATCGTCGATACAAGATTCCCAGCCATTTCCGTATAGAGCGGAGAAGAGATAAGTCACGGTCTGGGCGATTTTGTTTTGAATGGACGGTGCGTCGGGGGTGGCGGTCCCATTAGGCCCATAAACCTGGCGCAGATATGCCAGCAAGCTATCCCGCACAATAATCAAGGAGGAAAAATCAATTAAGCCAGCCTGCGCCGCACTATTGACGACTTCCAGGCTCACATGTCGTACGACTTCGGGTTGCTGTGGGGTTTCAGTGAAGAGGGCGAGGCAGATCTGCCATCCGGAGGGATCGGAGCGTAGTTGGTTAAGATAGTCGAAAGCTTGCGCTTTGAGGGCTTGGTCGGAGGTCGGATTCCAGGCAATCTGAATGGCATTCACTACCTAAGAAGAGCACAAGTGTCAATGCTTCATGTTGACTTGGTGAACCTTGGTGTGGAGGGGCTGATTTGGGGGCAGTGGGGGGAGGGGTTATGGGTATTTTTTTTGAGGGGTGACCCTTTTGGGCTCGAGGGTCCCAGCATGGAGCAGCAGACTAACCTGTTCAGCCATCTTCGACCAACCAAACTCCCTTTCAGACGTGGAAATGGGAGTGACGCGATGGGGTGGTGGGTGATGTGTGTTGAGTTCAAAATTGTTTTTCGGTGGAGGAGCACTTCCATGGTAAGGTAATCAGATTCCCGTGCCTGGCTCCGCCCTCGCTAACTACTTAACTGTGAACTGACCGACTAAACTGAAAGAGAAACAACGATAGAATCTTGAAAGGATCAAAGGGTTCCGTCCTTTTTGTCTCTCTCTCTGCGGTGGAAATTCTGCAGCTAAATCCCAGACTGTAGCCTAAACAGGAAATTTAGTCATATTGTGGTGCGAAACCTTAGGCAATTATGTCATCCCTAAGCTTTATAAGCCTATCTGGGTACTTGGGCACGAGCTTTGAAGAAATGATAAGCTTAGGAATTATATGCATAGAAATCAATATGAGTCATGTGTCATTGTGTACATACCACCTACTACGAACCATATATTGAATTGTATCCAAAACCAATAAGTGCTTACTTACTATCTTTAATCTCTTAGATCTCAAACCCTTCTAGTGACTTATAGCTTTAGAAGTGAATTTATGTGTTATATTATGTATCTTACATGCTGCAGTTCTGTTTTGCGCTACCACCGGGAGTGAACCCTAGGCATTATTGATCTATTAGAGAGCACTAGTTTCATGATAAAGAAATAAACCATGTGACCCGTTTTCTTTCTTTCTTCAACATTTACAAGTCCAGGCAAGAGAATTCTTGCTTTTAGCAGTTTATTCTTGTAAGAATGCATGGATAGACATTTGCTCTTTGGGCTTATACAGATTTCTAGTATCTTCAATGATCGGGTCCACAGATCTATACTCGGTACAGATCTCTCCCAACCCCGTCATTTGCGGAGGGTATCAAAGCCACGCTAAATGCCACTTACAAACCAACTCTGACTTAATGTCTTTTTTTGGGGGGTGCTTTTTCAATATTCTTGGTATAATGTGATAGCGTTTATTCAGCGCCTCTTATGAGAGGTATGGTCCTCATGAGAATGAGACCCAGAGGCATGGGCATGGTCATGATCATGGTCATCAACAAGCTCGGGGTTTGCTCCAGAATCCTGGGAGACAAACTCCTCCGAAAAGGTAAGCTCCTGTTCCTCCACGGGGACAAAGCGAACCTTGACACGCTTTACTCCTCGAACTCCAGAGCCGATCGTTTTGCGAACAGCTTCTTCGATCACTCGAGAGCGAGTGATAGCCCAGGCTCCCGGCACGGCAAGCTCAATATCCATCAGGTAGTTTTGTCCAGACTTCATACCTTGGACATCACGAACGATCACCTGCTCTCCGTCTTCAACCTCCTTTAGTGCCTTGGAGGCAGCAGTTTGGACGGAGGTTTTAATTTCATCATCCACCGTGGTATCAGCCAGCTCCAACAGGGCAGTAATAGTGTTACCCCATCCAGCCTTAATGACCATGAGAGAGATCAAAAGGCCACCAACCGGATCCAGCCAGGTGGCGTCTTGGAAAACATAACTTCCACCAATCGTGGCCAAGGCGACAATGCTGGTGAGTGAATCAATTCGGTGGTGGATGGCATTGGATGCAAGCACGGACGACTTGCGCTCTTCGGCTACTTTCATGGCTAGTGTGACGTTAGTCAATATAATGTGGCTTATTATATACCACACCCAGCAGGGTACTCACTTGCACGGTATAGCCACTCCTTGACGACAATTGACCCTCCTGCTATCCAAGCGGCATGAATGCTAGGGCCCATCACATCAAGGCCATGGCTGTGTGAATGTCCATGTCCATGTCCGAGTATTCCAATATGACCAAGAGTTTCTGCCAAGTCCGGGTAACAATGGGCCAGCAGGACCTGTCCTGCATTGAGACCCATAAATACACCACCACATAGTAACAGTCCACTCACTCCCAGAGCACCGATGCTCTCCACCTTTCCGTATCCATGTGGGAATTGTTCACTCGGGGGTTTGAGGGACCATGCGACCGTTCCCAGGGTCAAGAAATCGGAGACCAAGTCGGTAAGGGCGTGATACGCGTCGGCGATCAGGGCTTGTGAATGAAAAACGTAGCCTCCAATGAATTTACTGATGGCCATTGCCAGGTTGGCAACCAGGCCAATCCGGGTAATGCGCACACCGGCGTCATGTTTGTTTGTAGAAGTCAAGTATACATTGTCGTGATGGTGGTGGTGATGGCCGGGGCCATGGCTGTGGCCGGCGTGGCTTCTGGTTTGCGTCATGGGGAACGAAGTGACTGACTCGAAGGAACGAGGTCGAACCTGGGAGGGAAAAGGTTTGAAAGATTTAAAGAGCGAAGGCAAGGAGGTAAGTACCCGGCGTTGGTCCGAGCCACGGGTGAGCTTGATTCGAGAGTGGAGGGAGGGACGAAGCCTGCACCGCAGGGGCTGTGTCAGCGGCATCGTTTTAGCTCGAGGCACGCGAGCACAGGCAATCGGGACAGGGTGTTCTCTTCTGGGTCTCAATATCCATAGCCCCCAACGAGAGAAATGTTTTTATTTTTTCTAGATTTTAGATTGGAGGTTGTAGGTGGTGGAAAAGAGATGATCGAGAAAGATCATGTAATCCGGCAGATACGGATTTCAGATGCGCTGATGTGCTCATAACTAAATTACCACTTTTCAAAGTTCTTTCCCTATACTGTATACATAAGATGATCCTGGGTGATCTTGGAATCCAGCCTCTTATTATTGTAATTCCAGAGGGATATTTCATTGATTGGTGGGGATTTTATTCTTTTTTCTCTCTGACATTCTTGCCCTTTGTTTTTCTATACTAGTAAGTATCTCCTTGTACTTAATTATAATTTTTAGGCTGATCATTTGTGTAGTTATCATTGGCTTACGGATTTGATCTTTCCCATAAGCTTGTTTATAATACATGACAATATAGTAAAATACGCCCAAAATACATCCTAAACACACAAATATGATGAAACTTGGATACAATACCCGTCCTGTGACGCGGAAAAGCCAAGCCAACTGCCAAGACCCATTTACGCAATCTTCATCTTCTCCGGACTTTTCTTCTGCCAAGAGAACTACATATATGTACTCCGTACCTCCGGAAGCTACCAGGATGCGTCCTCAATGACGACGCCTGCTATTCGTATCCCCTTTACGGGTCCACTCCCGCCAGCCATAATATTTCCTCCGTCTGCTAAGACTGTAGCCGGGGCCATTGATGCCGTCACTGCCTTCTTCACCGCCCCACCGTCCTGGAATCTGCGAGGCATTGATGTCGGAGGGCATTCCCAGACTGTCTTATTGACGGGCGCTGGGATCTCTGTCGCATCGGGTCTGTCAGACTACCGGGGCGATCAAGGTACCTACCGACGTAATCAATCATACCGGCCAATTTACTTCCATGAATTTTTATCACACCATGAGTCGCGCAAACGGTATTGGGCGCGTAGTTTCGTGGGATGGCCTGGTCTGGTGAAAGCACGACCCAATTCAACACATCGAGCCATTCAAGATCTCGCTACCAAAGGATATATCAGCTCGGTGGTGACGCAAAATGTCGATTCTTTCCACTCGCTCGCCCATCCCGAGCTATCTACACTCGAACTTCATGGATACCTACGATCCGTCGTTTGTACTAGCTGTCGCAACTACTTCTCTCGAGCAGATTTTCAGTCATCACTTGAAAGGTTGAACCCTGCCTGGGCTGAATTCCTCGCTCGCATGATTGAGCAGGGTGCCCTTGATACAACCAACCCGGACGAACAACGTCGCAAGGGTCTGAAACTAAACCCTGACGGCGATGTGGATCTTGCAGAAGCACCTTATTCTACCTTTAGATATCCGGCATGTCAGACCTGCTTGGAGAATCCTCCTACCCTGAAAGATGGGTCGAAGGGTCGTGTTGAGGTTGAACATGATGGTGCATGGATGCTGCCATCCAATGCCGGGATCTTAAAGCCTGCGGTGACCATGTTCGGGGAAAACATCGACCCAGCCGTTAAAACAGCTGCCGAGGAGGCCATCGATGATGCTGGGCGATTACTGGTTCTCGGAAGCAGTCTAGCGACCTATTCAGCGTGGCGCTTAGTTGAACGAGCTTATAAACGGGGAATGCCCATTGGAATTATCAATGTCGGCGGGGTCCGAAACGAGGCTATGTTGTTTGAGAATCTGGATGCCAGCTCAACTGCTCATGTTCGGTGTAGTCTTCCTACACAGTCGATCCTCCCAGCCGTGGTATCTGGACTGCCCCGGAACACAAAATACTAAAATGCCTTTGAACTTCATGGAAACAATATGGAGCCTATAAGACGATCAAGAAGATTCACCAGCATATGTAACAACGGACTGATCTAAACGAACTCAACCTATAGCACGAAAAAAGAGGAGGTTTTTTTTTCTTTTTCTCTTCTTTTTCTTTTTCTTTATCAAATACCATCATCTTGATCACATTTGAGAAAATATAACAAGAATTACATCTCCTCAATTTTTTTCCCCCTACTCGTAGGTCCAGATCGATCAAGAAATCAGAGAAAAGTGAGTGGAAACGCTCGAGTACATAAGCCGTGGCGGTTTGACTCCCGGCCCACCAACGCGGGGTCCCTTCCCATCACAGCATGGAGCGACTCAGGGATTCTGCAGTCCGCCCTTTAAAGACTACACTCGTCTCTCCCGGTTCTTTTCTCTTCTCTCAACCTGTGAAGCCATCGGTCTCGTCACAACCACTCAGAATGGATAAATCTCAACAACCCAGCTCCTTCCAGCAGTTGGAAAAGGTTAGCCGCCCTTCATGTGAAATCCCCGACCTAGCTGACATCTTATCCTGGTAGCTCGGTGAAGGCACCTATGCCACTGTACGTTCCGTCTCCTCCGTGGCCTCCGCATGCCTATTTCTTACGCCTGGAACCTTTTCCGCCCTTTCACTTGAGTTTTTGTCGCTGATGTAAGATGATCGCAGGTTTTCAAAGGGCGCAACCGCCAAACGGGCGAGATGGTTGCGCTGAAGGAAATCCACCTGGACTCGGAAGAAGGAACACCATCCACCGCTATTCGTGAGATCTCGTTGATGAAGGAGCTCAAGCATGAGAGTATTGTGTCGCTCTACGATGTCATCCACACGGAGAACAAGCTCATGCTTGTGTTTGAATTCATGGACCGGGATCTCAAGAAATATATGGACACTCGAGGCGATCGGGGACAACTGGACCCAGTCACTATTAAGTCTTTTATGCACCAACTGCTGAAGGGCATCGCTTTCTGCCATGAGAATCGGGTTCTTCACCGAGACTTGAAGCCACAGAACCTATTGATTAACAAGAAGGGACAGTTGAAGCTTGGCGATTTTGGCTTGGCTCGTGCCTTTGGCATTCCAGTCAACACTTTCTCCAACGAAGTTGTCACCCTGTGGTACCGGGCACCCGACGTCCTTCTGGGAAGTCGCACCTACAACACCAGCATTGACATTTGGTCAGCCGGCTGTATCATGGCCGAGATGTACACGGGCCGCCCACTGTTCCCGGGCACCACCAACGAGGACCAATTGCTGAAGATTTTCCGCTTGATGGGAACGCCATCTGAACGGTCGTGGCCCGGCATCTCTCAGCTGCCAGAGTACAAGCCCACTTTCCACATTTATGCGACGCAGGACCTGGGTTTGATCATCCCGCAGATCGACCAGCTTGGATTGGATCTCTTGAACCGCATGCTGCAATTGCGCCCGGAGATGCGTATCAGTGCCAGTGATGCCTTGCTACACCCGTGGTTCAACGATTTGCCTCAGGTTCAGGTCCAGCACCAGCAGCAGCAACAGCAGCAGCAACAGCAATTGGCTGGCTACGGCGGCATGGTTCCCCCTCAGCCAGCCTACTGAAGGCGGCAGAATTGCGCATGACGAGATAACGAGCTCGATTTAGACGATCGGAAATGGAAGGACTCGGCGTTGCACCCAGGTACTAATGGGATTTTTTGAAAGTTTTTATTTATTTTCCTGTGTCACTTTCGTTTTGCTTGTCCATAATACGAGGAACACAATAACAACAAAAAACAAGAAGTGAATGGCCTGGGATTGCCGTAAATTGATGGCAACTTTCGCAGCATCAGTAAGGAAATGGAAATATCTTCTACCTTAAATGAACTTCCAATATTTGAATCATACCCAGCTTCCTGTCGATCTCTTCCAAGGCTCCAAGGATAGCACAGTTGTCTTGTCTCACCTTGCCTTCGAACACCGAGTAGGCGAGTTTAAATCATGGCCAAACACTTTGGTTCGGGGGTCTGTTTCTCATGCCCATCTTGATTTGCTCTTGAAAATTTCCCAATTTGTAACATTTGGAGTATTTGTGCTTCATCGCCCACATTATGTACTAAAAGTATCAAGCTCTCAAGATATCACTAGAGCCTATGGCAAAAAGCTCTGCTCTATATCGGTCAGAGAATGGGGATGCTCCTATATAGTTGCCTAGTGGGTCACACGTGACATGCGCGTCGCGCTGCTGGCAAGTATCCCCAGGCCTAGATAATCCAAATTCCTCACCAAACAACACTCCTCTAAACTCACGCCAGGCGCATTTACGCATCAACTTCGGATCCATTCAGCTCTAGGCGCTGATCACGGAAATAATGGCAGAATCAAATTCCCATTCGACGCAACAGCAACCACAAGCAGCATCGACCTCCACTCCCCCACCTGCCCCGGAGTCGCAAACCCCCGGACCTCGCGCATCGCGTTTGATCCAGGTCTTTGATCAAGCTCTAGCAAGGACCCTTCGGGCAAATTCCTATTCTAATTTTGCAAGTTGTTTCCCTACGCCTGCTCGACATGTCCCCGCTAGTCTGGAAAGCGTGTGGAGACAATTGAACGCAAAGCTGGAAGAGGGTGCCAAAGCGGAGTTCGAGGAGATTATCGCTGAACGGGAAGCAGTGAAGCATATCAATGACTTGGATCGGTTAGTAGCAGAGGCGAGGATCAGGAAGGAGAATGAGGAAGGGAATGGGGATGGGAATGAGGCCCAATTAGGCGATGCGTATGTTTTCCCTTCGGTTTCTTTGAATCGACGTTACTTGGGTCGAGTGTGGTCTTTTCAGTTTTGACCCGGTGCTGACATTCTGGTTTTATAGTCCTCATACACTTGGTGCCGAGGAACTCTACAAGGCACATTTGACACCATATCTTCTGGAAGCGCAATCTACCCTGAACAATCAGCTCGAGGCTACACACGCGCAAAATGCAGAACTGTCGCAGACTGTTCAGGCACAAAGATTAGAGATTGAAAAGCTTTTGTCTCATCTGGAATCAGTTGTTACGGATGTCGAAGGTGCTGCAACAGCGACCACAAAGTTCAATCAGGAGCATCATATTCGTCAAGATGCGATCCAGATGGACGAGGAGGTTAACCCCCAGTCAAGTCTCAAGGGATAAATACCTCATTGTGGTGTTTTGAAGAGAGAAAAAAACCTGATAATTACTTTGGTGCTGTTTATGAGATCAAGGTACTCAACATAGTTCCCTCAACCAACCCGTCCTCCACCATTTCCTGGGCCACGCCTATCAATTTCTCCAAGCCCTGGGCTTTGAGCTGGTCCAGCTTGCTCTTTTCCCCTTCCAGTGCAGCTGCAATTGCCTCCTTGTACGATCCATCACGCTCTTCGTCCGCTGCTCCATCTCGGCGCGCTAGGGCGGCTGCTCCTCGGTAATAGGTCTGAGCGTTCCGCACAAGCATAGCCCCATTCTGTTGGGCGATGGGATGGTTCCATGGTTCTGTTCCCAATCGCCAGCGGTGCATTTCGACATCTCCTCTCGCGAGATGAATTTTGGGTAAATTGTCGGCACTGGGTAATTTTGATGCTGCCGTCAATGCATCCAGGGCGATCGATAGTGATTGCCAGCGAATACCTAGAGAAGTTTTGAGCTCTTCAGGTTCATAAGGAGGGACATCGGCAAAGGCTCCATTCATCGATGTCAGAGCCTCAGCTTTGCTGCAAAGTCCCTCGGGATCCTCCGATACATCCAAGTCCGGGCCAAAGGCCTGCCCGACTTCTTGTCGGTAGGTCTGGACATCGGTATGTCCACCCCGGTAGAGTACATCATGCAAGGCACAAATGAATTTACCGCGTGCTAAGCCCGCTTCATACTGCCTATCCGAACCTTCCACATATGCTGGAAGTCGGGTTTGAATCAAGCCCGTAGAATACTCTTGCACCCAGCCCACGCCACCAGCATCAGGGTTGAATGTCAATAAATTGCAGAGATTGGTCAAGGTGTTGATCTGTGCCACTGCGGTGTCCACTAGCGTGTTCTTGGTGACGGGTTCG
The DNA here is from genome assembly GCF_028828195.1 of Penicillium verhagenii. Taxonomy (NCBI): domain Eukaryota; kingdom Fungi; phylum Ascomycota; class Eurotiomycetes; order Eurotiales; family Aspergillaceae; genus Penicillium; species Penicillium verhagenii. The sequence goes on from NW_026643169.1 coordinate 1,633,906, forward strand.
ACAATTGCAGCCCACTGCTCTTGTGGATCATCGTTGGACTCTGCCTGGTCGGGTTGAGATTGTTCTGGCTGTGGGGTTGGCTCCGGAGCCTGAGATGATGGGTCGAATGATTGCATTTCTTCGATCTGTTCTTGCATCTCAGAGTACTTCATCTCCTGCAACACCAGGCATCTCTGGAATAATTCAATGGCCTCTTGCAAATAAGTGCTGGCCTGCATCAATTGCTCCTCCCCGGGGTGCTTGGAGTCGGACAGGATCTCTGCCAGACTGTTTAGCACCTGCCCGCTGTTGAAAAGGACATCCGCATTATCCTGGTCTAATCTTAAGGCATCCCGATGGGACTGCAGCGCAACCTGGAGAATGTCGGCCTGAGGGGCGGGAAGCTGTGCAGCCAGCTTGGGATGCTGAGTGATTTCATATTGCACACGAGCTCTATAAACGGTATTAGCCAAAAGAAAATAGATGGAAATTTGCTCTGTTTCCAGATTCTAATAATATGAATGGACATGTATGGTAATCTTCTCACATACTTGTTGTAAGCCAAGTCAAAGGCCAGTGGATGTTTTTGCAAACCCTCGTCATAGTTGGAAATGGCGCGCATAAAGAAGCGCATGGATTTAGCGGCATCTCCGGCCCGCCATTTCTCCCCAGCCTCTTCTAGCTCAACCCCAGCTATAAGAGGGATTTGCATTAGCGTCATAACGGGCCAAGGGAGCCGATATGTATTTGGTCGGAAAGATTCTTACCAGCAAGGAAGTCATCAGCTGTGACTGGTGCCTGTTTTTTTTAAAAAAAAAAATCGAATGACGTCTTAGTTCCCTTGCACCAAAACCTCAAGTTGTGTATAATGGAAAAATCGGGGATAGGTATACCTGTTGTTTGGCAGCTTTTTTCTTAGGTTTAAAATCCTTGATCAAGGACTTGTGTTTCCCCATAGTATAGTATCAAAGTTGAAGTATCAAGTATGAAAGTATCAATGGAGGGGTTTCTGGACAAGTTTCGGAAGTGGAGAGCTTTTGCTCCGGCTGCCAAGACTTTTAGCTACATTTTCTCTCCTTTTTCTTTCCCTTGATTTGACCCTTTTTTAACTGCTTTTTTTCTTATTTTTGTATTTTCTTATTCGTACGGAGAGAATTTAAGATATTAACATTTATGACAATATATGCATCTATGCATCTAATGCATCTATGCAATGTATAAAGCATTGTACAAGGCTTGTATTGCAGATCCCGTTACAGTATATACCGAGGTACTTATGACCCTGGTTCTGTACTATTACTTTATCAAACGGTTGAAAGTAACAACAATCTCATACAGTAATTTCAGGGTTAAAACAAAGGGGGAAAAAGGAAAAAAAAAGAAAAAAAAAACTGGGCTGATCCGCACGTGGCAAAGTTCCACTAGGGCATTTTAACTTAAGAATCATATTTAATGTACTTTCTTCAATGTTATAGCTTTTGGTCATATGTTGATTTCCTCCTTTTATTTATTCTATCTTGTCTCTATCTTTTTTTTTTCATTTCCTCAAGTGGACCTTATTTGGACTGTTTCTCTAAATTAGAGAAATCGAAGGATCGTCCATTTACCTTTTGGCAGTGAGTACTTGCAGTCGATCCCTCTCCATTTTCCCATATGCGCACCCCCACCGTCGGACTGTGACCCACTCGCGCCGTTTTGGCGCCTCCTGAGTCGCCTGAGTCGCAACCAGAAACTGGGTTCCTCCGTGACTGCATTGGTTTCACTCCCGTCCTTCGTCCTGTAACTTTTTCTCTTCCAGACCCTTTTTTCCCATTTTCTTCCCTTCAGCAAGGAAAAAAAAAACCACTTCCAAAAGAGAGATTGGCCCCGTCAGAGTATGTGTTAAATATACAATTTTCGACAAGGGTTAACCTTGGGGGCGGGAAACCCCGAACCCGAAAAGCAAAAAAAAGATCGCTTATGCTAATCTATTTATTCTTCAGTATTTCTCTCCAGTTCATCACCGCCCCGAAATTTAACAAACCCCCGACAACTTCCTCAAATCCTTGGGTGTTGTGGAAATGACTCGCCAGACGTCTCTTGACTCCGAGCGACCCATCATGACGAACTCGGTAGGAGTTTTGCCCCCCCTTTAACAAAACCCCTCCTTCATCCGCCAACCCCGACACCCCCGAAGGCCCTTTTTTTCTTTCTTTCTGGATATGCGCAAATATGCCTCTAACACATCTTTTTCAGAACCGCAATTCCAAGCGATTCTCCACTATTAGTGGAAGTCCCTCGCTCGCTGCTTCCGAACGCACTATTGGAAGCCTGCCCAGTGGAGACCCTCGAGTCGCTGACATCACCCACCTCGGCGATGGTCTGGAGCGCCTAGAGAACAAACCCCTGCAGGCGCAACGCTTCGTGCCCACCGCCGAAAAGTCCGACAACCTGAACAAGCTGGCACTCGGAGCCAAGGTGGAGCGCGCCCTCGGACGACGGATGACCAGTCAGGATGCCGTCATGCGCAAGCCTGTGATCAGTGAGAAGGCTTCTGCGAGCACTACCGCTTAGGCTGCATATCGACTTCAATTCCGGAACACTATGCGACGCCCATGTTCTTTTTCTTTTGAGACTATTGGGATGGTCTGGGCTCATTTTTCCTGATATTTTCGATTTCTTGAGCACTCTGTTCATGCGCTTCTTAACCGAGGCACTCCGATCGCTTTTCACTTTGTGACAGTAGTTTCTTTCTTTCTTCTGTTTCTTTTCTTCTCTTTCTATTTTTTTTTTTCATTGTGCCGCTCTCATGTGTTTTTTTCTTTTTTCCATACCCCCTTCCTTCTTTTCTTGGTTTTCCATGGCGTTGATCTTAATGATATTACCATAACCTTCTTTCATCTATAGTGTATGAATCCCTAGACTTGAGTTCTTTCCACTGCTCTTGTCCAAATGCTTCTTCGCCTATATAACATACATCAATATGACCTCAAGACCAGCTTCGTCTTCAATCGTTACCGAATGACCCGATTATTCTAGAGCCTGGAGATGAGCTTGTATGGAAAGCTGGAAAAAGGGTGGGTGTGATAGCAATTATAGGATTTGAGGGTCCAGCTCACCAAGATTCAAGCTTGAGGAGCTAATGAAACTCCTATTCAATCAATTGCAATGGCAATTTTCATCTCTGACTTGTATAGATCGCATAGATCGCATAGATCCCTACACCTAATCCCTTTTTTGCCGGGCGGTGAACGTGTGCCAAGCCCACCGAAACCCGCACGGAGTCGCAATCGAAGGAAGTCGCTTTTTCTTCGAAGGCGAATTTCCCCCCTCAGAACTTCATCTCATCCTTGTTTGCTTCCCCATTTCCTCTCCTCCATCCTCCCGTGTACACTCTATCTTCATTCCACTTCCTCCCTACCCATTACCTCTCGGCCATCTCTCCCGCGTGCTCCCTCACAGTCGCAGAATCTTTCCCGTGAATTCCCATCGCACCTATACTTCCCCGAACGACTCTCCGCATCTCAATCGAGAAAACACCATCCTCCGCTTCTCCGGTTCCTTTCTTATCTTAACTTCACTTTCTTACTTCAATTGATTGCATTGGTTTATCGTCTTTTTCGCATTTGTGAGTCACCAGTCACTTCCATGAGCCGAGGCCAAACTATTGTGGGAGATTACAGAATTGACCATGTTCTAGGGAAGCGAGCGGCGAAAAAAAAAAGGTTTCTATACATCTCATACAGCTTGATTCGTTGTAGAGGTCCATCCAACGTCTTTCATTGGGTGCTTTTGATATTCTCGTCAACCCACACGCCACTTTCTATAAATTTCAATCCCGTCAACCCATCCAAACTTCCCCTCCAGCATCATGGCCGACATGAACCAGGTCTCTATCAACGGCAACTACCCGGCTCAGCATGCCTACCCAGAGAGCTTCAACCCTGCCCATGCTACCATGAACACCGCCGCCAACTTCCAGCCTGGCCAGTCCTCTACTCCCACGACCGTCACTCCCACTCCCACTGAACAGCAGAAGAATGAGATCACCAAGGATGAGGTGGGCTGGTTCTTTGTTGAGCAGTACTACACCACTATGAGCCGTAACCCCGATAAGTTGCCTCTATTCTACTCTCGCCGGTCCCAGTTGGTCTTTGGTACCGAGGCCGAGTCGGTCCCCGTTGCCATTGGCACCAAGGTAAGCTTCAATAAGCTTGATATAATTCCATCATCAGCAAATGCGGTGGGGGAAAGACCGCATTCTTATATTGACCATTGTTTTTTTTTTCAATAGGCCATCAATGATAAGATCAAGGAGCTTGACTTCCAGGACTGCAAGGTGCGCGTCCTGAACGTCGACTCTCAGGCCTCCTTCGACAATATTCTGGTTGCGGTCATTGGTGAAATCTCCAACAAGTCCGAGCCGTCCCGCAAGTTTGCGCAGACCTTTGTGCTTGCCCAGCAGCCCAGTGGCTACTACGTTCTCAACGATATTTTCCGGTACCTGTCAGACGAGGAAGAGTTGGTGGAAGAGGCTGTTGAGCCGGTCATTGAGGCCACCGAGGTCCCCGAGCCTGTTGCTACCCCCGAGGCTCAGGTGACTGATGAGGTCGCTGCCTCCAAGGTTGATGAGAAGCTTGAGAACGAGACCAATGGTGTGGTTGAGCAGGCCGAGGAGACCGTTCCCCAGACCAATGGCACCCCCGTCGAGGAGGTCAAGGAGGTCAAGGAGGTCGAGGAAGTCGAGGAGACTCCCATCCCTGCCGTTGAGACTGAGGTTGTGAACGATGAGAAGCCCGCTACTCCAGAGCCCACTCCTGTCGCCGTGCAGAAGGAGGCCCCCGCTGAGAAGGAGTCTGCTCCTACTCCTGCCATCCCCAAGAGCTGGGCTAGCATTGCCTCTTCCACTAAGCTGGGTGCTGCTCCTGTTGTCCCTGCTATCCCCGCTGCTACTCCCAAGGCTGCTGCTCCGGCTGCCAGCGCTGCCCAGCCCGCCGCTACCCCGACCGCCGCCGCTGCCCCCGCTGCCGTTCCTGCCGCCGAGACCCGCTCCCAGGATGCTCCTTCCGCCGATGCCGCTGGCTGGCAGACTGCCGGTGCTGAGCACAAGAAGACTCAGTCCCGTGCTGAAGAGCAGGTCGTCTTGGGTTACATGAAGAACGTTACCGAAAAGGTCGACTTTGCTTTGCTCAAGCAGACTTTGTCCCGCTTCGGCAAGCTGAAGTTCTTCGATATCAACCGTCCCAAGGTTCGTAGATGTCTACTTTATATCCGTCCGAAATATAGCGTGAAACCTTGACTAACTCGTCTTTTTAGAACTGCGCTTTTGTTGAGTTTGCTGAGCCTTCTGGCTATGCTGCTGCTGTGGCTGCCAACCCTCACTCGGTTAGCGGTGAACAGATCCTCATTGAGGAGCGTCGTCCCCGTGGCAACGCGTTTGGCGGCAACGGCTTCGCTGGTCGTGGTGGTGCTCGTGGCCGTGGTGACCGTACTGGCAGCCAGGGTGGTCGTGGTGGTTTCCAGCGTGAGGGCCGTGGTGGCTTTGCTCCCCGTGGTCGTGGAGGCAATGTGGCTGCCAACAAGGGCCGCAGCCAAACCCAGGCTGCTTAAGCCTAAGTCTCTTCTACTTTATACATCCTCTTTTTTTTTGGATGGTTTTTTTTCAGGATCTGTATTACTCCGATTTTGATTCTTCTCCCCCCCCCCTCTCACATTTTTTTGACTGTTGGGTGTCCCCTCTTTTCCTAATGACATGTGTTATGTGACGTCCCCTTCCCCTCCCCTTTCTTTCCTGTCACAGTGCATATTAGCGGTTGGGTCCGGGTTGGCTGGAAAAGTTGTGTATCTCTTTCCTTCCCTCTCTCTGGGCATTGTTTTTTGTGATTTTGGTTTCCGATCCTATCTTATCCTCTTTTCTACCTTTTTGTCTACTGGATTTCTCAATTGTCTTTTTTTTTCTTTTTCCCCTGGTTTGGTCTGGGTTGGGCTGTCGTGGCTATTCTGACTTGACGATTCTTTTGCCCCAATATTTCCTCTAGTTTTGTGCTCCACAAGACTTATTCTCGCATATTTTTTTTTTATCTCGCATAGCAAGCTCCCGGGTTTTGACGTGTTACACCATATGGACCCCCCTTCTCCTTCTTTTATCTGTTTTAGTTTATTTGTATCTTTTTGCTCTATGAGAAGAGAGGAATCATGGCTTGAGAGGTGTAAATGAAGAATAGGAAAAAAAGGAGGCTTTGCAAGATATGGAGTATGCAATATAGGAATCTATGAATTGTGTAGACTGTGATCTACAGTACTAATTCATATTGCTATGACTCTCTACTAGTACTAGTAGGGTATAGATGAATGTTCAGTTGAAACGTTGTAAGAAGGTTCTAGATATTGGTGCCTTAAGGCATCCATCTCCAAAGCTCTCCCCAAGTTGAAAAAAAACGCCATAGATTCCCATAGATTCTCATAGAAACACTTGGATTCTAAAGGGGAATTTATCGGGGAAAGCATAGAAAAAGAAAAAGAAAAAAAGAAAAGCAACTGAATTACCTGTTCATAGTAAAATCACATATAAACAAAGAGAAAGCCAAGAAGAATCTAGAACTAAGAGTTGCCTGACCGACCGGGAAGCAGGTGGAAGTTCCTGGATCGTCGTGGAACACCAGAGATTTCCTACTCAAAAAGCTCCCCAATTCCACTTTCTCTCCTTTCCATCATCGGATCTGCTTGGTTTGTGGCAGTTCTTTCACTTTTATAATTGGTACGTCTAATATTCATTCTGTTGTCCCTTCACCGTCTTATGCCCCGCTTGTTATCTCTCCAAAAAAAAAAAAGAACGAGTCAGAGAGCAAAGAAAGAAAAATTCAATTCTCAAAACACTGGCACCCCCGTACCTTGGGATCCCAGATTTCTCCACCTTTCCGCCACCCCAAACAATTCTTATATCTTTGACTCTTCGTCTTCTTCTCTTTTCCATCTCTCACTCTCTTTCCATTCTAACTCTCTCCCCCATCAGATATCCCCCCCCCACACCGCCATCATGCCTGAGACATTCGAGTTCCAGGCTGAGATCTCTCAGCTGCTCTCGCTGATCATTAACACCGTCTACTCTAACAAGGAGATTTTCCTGCGTGAGCTGATCTCCAACGCTTCCGATGCTCTTGACAAGATCCGTTATGAGTCCCTCTCGGATCCTTCCAAGCTCGACTCGTGCAAGGATCTCCGCATCGACATCATCCCCGACTTGGTGAACAAGACCCTCACCATCCGTGATACCGGTATTGGTATGACCAAGGCTGTAAGTACTTATCTCAAGGGGAGGGGGATTTGAAAAACTTGAATTCAATTCTCTCTCTCTCTCTCTCTCTCTACCCCCCAACATGCAAATTTTCCACAGTATGCTCATTCTATATAGGATCTCATCAACAACCTTGGTACGATCGCCCGCTCTGGCACCAAGCAGTTCATGGAGGCCCTGTCCGCCGGTGCCGACATCTCCATGATTGGCCAGTTCGGTGTTGGTTTCTACTCCGCCTACCTGGTCGCTGACCGCGTTACCTTCGTCTCCAAGCACAACGATGACGAGCAGTACGTCTGGGAGTCCGCCGCTGGTGGTACTTTCACCCTGACCCAGGACACCGAGGGTGAGCCCCTTGGCCGTGGTTCCAAGATCGTCCTCCACTTGAAGGATGAGCAGCTCGACTACCTTAACGAGAGCCGCATCAAGGAGGTTGTCCGCAAGCACTCCGAGTTCATCTCCTACCCCATCTACCTCCACGTCCTGAAGGAGACTGAGACCGAGGTCCCTGATGAGGAGGCTGAGGAGTCCAAGGAGACTGAGGAGGGTGACGAGAAGAAGCCCAAGGTCGAGGAGGTCGATGACGAGGAGGAGAAGAAGGAGAAGAAGACCAAGACCGTCAAGGAGTCCAAGATCGAGGAGGAGGAGCTTAACAAGACCAAGCCCATCTGGACTCGCAACCCCACCGACATCACCACTGAGGAGTACGCCTCCTTCTACAAGTCCCTCTCCAACGACTGGGAGGACCACCTCGGTGTCAAGCACTTCTCCGTTGAGGGTCAGCTTGAGTTCCGCGCCATCCTGTTCGTTCCCAAGCGCGCTCCCTTCGACCTGTTCGAGACCAAGAAGACCAAGAACAACATCAAGCTGTACGTTCGCCGTGTCTTCATCACTGATGATGCCACCGATCTCATTCCTGAGTGGATGGGCTTCGTCAAGGGTGTTGTCGACTCTGAGGATCTCCCCCTCAACCTGTCTCGTGAGACCCTCCAGCAGAACAAGATCATGAAGGTCATCAAGAAGAACATCGTCAAGAAGGCTCTTGAGCTCTTCACCGAGATCTCCGAGGACCGTGAGCAGTTCGACAAGTTCTACGCTGCCTTCAGCAAGAACATCAAGCTCGGTGTCCACGAGGATGCCCAGAACCGTGGCACTCTCGCCAAGTTGCTCCGTTACCAGTCCACCAAGACCGGTGATGAGATCACCTCCCTCGCCGACTACGTTACCCGTATGCCCGAGCACCAGAAGAACATGTACTACATCACCGGCGAGTCCATCAAGGCCGTCGCTCAGTCTCCCTTCCTGGACACCCTTAAGCAGAAGAACTTCGAGGTTCTCTTCCTGGTTGACCCCATTGACGAGTACGCCTTCACTCAGCTGAAGGAGTTCGACGGCAAGAAGCTGGTTGACATCACCAAGGACTTCGAGCTTGAGGAGACCGATGAGGAGAAGGCCGAGCGTGAGAAGGAGGAGAAGGAGTTCGAGGAGCTTGCCAAGGCCCTCAAGAACATCCTCGGCGAGAAGGTCGAGAAGGTTGTTGTCTCCCACAAGCTGATGGGTGCTCCTTGTGCCATCCGTACCGGCCAGTTCGGTTGGTCCGCCAACATGGAGCGTATCATGAAGGCCCAGGCCCTCCGTGACACCTCCATGTCCTCTTACATGTCCTCCAAGAAGACCTTCGAGATCTCCCCCAAGTCCACCATCATCAAGGAGCTCAAGAACAAGGTTGAGGCTAACGGTGAGAACGACCGCACCGTCAAGTCCATCACCCAGTTGCTCTTCGAGACCTCCCTGTTGGTCTCTGGATTCACCATTGAGGAGCCCGCCAGCTTCGCCGAGCGTATCCACAAGCTCGTTTCTCTCGGCTTGAACATCGATGAGGATGTTGAGACCGCTGACGAGACCGCCACTGAGGCCGCTGCCCCTGCCGAGGCCGCTGTTGAGAGCGCCATGGAGGAGGTTGACTAGATTATGTCTTCCACTTCAAACAAATTTATTATTGCTTAAATCAAAGTTCTTATGGGAAATGGGAAACGGGATAACGACCCTTGATGTTTATTTTTAAAGCTTTTTTCTTTTACAATGAAGCTCAATTATTCTACCTTTTTTTTACATTTATATCATCTCTCCACTAAAGTTCATAGTATGTACACGTCTAGTATATTTGTGTATGTATAGTAGCACATTTTCTATTTGCTATAGAATATGCACATAGTACGTCACCTTAAAATCCACTTATGTCTCTCTATCACTCCTTAACCCATGGTATCGTAACTCTTTCCTAACCGGAATCACTTCGGGGCCTTTCTCGGTGATTTTGGACTCCACTAAACCCACTCGAACCCGGTTTGCCGATGCAATTTCGGGGCCATGCAGCGATATAAAGGTAAAAATATGCCCCGCTCGAGGGGTAAATTCCACTTGCATTTGAACACATACCTACACACACCCTCATCATGGTCTACACAATCGTTGTCCGTACGTATACACACATTACACACATACACAAACATCCTCATCCATGATGTCCCCTTTCTTGAAGAAGAAATCATTTGAAAGTGGCAATTGATTAGCTTTTACCCCTCGATTCTTCTGTCTTCCTGTCAATCGTCCAATCACTAACCACATCACTTATCTATCTAGACATGCGCGCAAAGGCAGACGAGGAGTCCATCTCCAAGCTGCACGCTAAGCTCCTCGAGGCCTCGGCCGTCTACTCCAAGGACAAGGAGACCCTCTCCTGGTTCGTCATGCAGTCTGTGCATGATAAGCAGGATTTCACCATTGTCGAGCGCTACGAGCAGGAATCGTCGCAGCAGTACCATCTCAATAACCCATACTGGAAGACATTCGATCCTTATGTTATTCCTCTTTTGGAGAAGGATATGGATTTGAGACGCTTTGAGGAGTTGGTTTAGGGGTTTTTTCTAAAGAATGTTGGGCGCTGTATACATAGTATGTATATGTGCGGGTTGCAGGGTACAGGACTTGGTGTTCACTGTTCTATAACATCTTAGGATTCTTGGATCGGGAATTCAATGTGTGTATGAGATACCTTGTGAATACAGATCTTTTTTTTCGGTTTAATTGGGTTGTTATTAGGCCTAGCTAATACTTTCTAGCTCTGCCGTGTCATGCTAGTGCATGGGGAAGAACTTGGAATAAGATAGAAGAGCAAATAAAAAATGAGACGTGACGCAAGGGGAAGGGAAGGATATGGCGTTTTGAAACACCAAAACGCCAGATGAAGATGGGGAATAAATAGTGTGATCACTGGGGAAACGAAAACGCCAGCCTGCTAGCAAAAGATTTTCCTCAATCCTGATATGCATAGATAGAATCCTTACTCCGTGTTGCTCGTTCATATCACCTATGTCCATTCATCACTCATGATTTGGTCATGATAAAGGAAAATCATCGGGTATGAAGTCATCGCTCTAGACTTCCAAACCAGTACTCCACTTGTAATTCAGATAAAGTGCGTGATGGAAGTCCCCATGCACGAGCAAGCCAGAAAGCCAACCCGCCAACAACCCCAACACCGCCCACGACTTGCATAATCGCCCAGCCGTGTCGTCCGAGGTCGTCAATCCAGCCCACAACACCCAACGGATCTTGCGTACTCAGGCTAGCAACACGATATGTCGTACCTCTGTGGACGTTTATGGCGTGTAAAGCATTCGATCCTTTTTCATGGGTGGGGATTTGAAGTCCGCAGAAGCCAGGGGTTTTGGAGATGGGCACGAGCGAACCATCTACGACACACTCGCTTAGTTTCTCAGTGAGCCATATCGCACGGTCACCACGGGCCAGTGATGCGTATCGGTCACGTTCGTTTTGCAGGCTTCGCTGTAGATCGGTTGCCCAGTGTGCTAGTCGAACCTGGGCCATGCTTTCTTCGTTTCTCGTGTAGTCTGCAATACGCGCCATTGCGTAACTTGGTGTCGACTCGCCGAGTGAGATTGATGTCTCCATGGATGAACCTGGAACAGCCCGCCACCCTGCAGTATTCCCAGAAAGCGCGTTATGGAGTGGTGCGGTCGTCGGTGGGACAGGGGGGAAATCACCGCGTCGCTGCAATAGCTTTTTGGCGGCCGAATGCCTCATCCAGGCGAGGTTATCTCGGTCAAACAGCTTTTGCACCAAGATTTCAAGTTCAGATGCACTGAGAGGTTGGACATAATCAGGACTCATGAGGGTACTGGCATCCATAATTTCCATGTCGGTGGTCTTCTCAGATGACACCGTGTATGGAGGCTGAGGCTCAGATGCAAAACCTCCGTCGGATGGCAAGTCACCAAACATAAAGGGTTTTATCCCAGCATCCTGTGCCTGTTCATGGAATTTAATTTTTAGAGATGTTATCTCTTCGGGTGACAGAGCATCTGCTTTAGCCAAAACCGGTATAACATTGCTCAGCTCGCAGAGCTTGCGAATACACTGCACGTCAGCCGTCAGGGTATCTGTTAAGCTTATTAGTGCCGTGTCGTTAGGAAGCAGGTGACCGGATACATACCATTTGATATGAGATATAGAATAGCGTCCACTTGGGCGCCACCATTCCCTGCAAGCAAATTCTGGAAATCGATCCCAGAGCCGGCAAGGGCCGTTGTTGCACGTTGGAGTTGCTGTCGCATGTATTGTACAACGGCATCAGTTTGACCAGCACGGCTCAGTGAGGTAGCAGGTGTGTCAACAAAGCAGAGATTCCGTTCCAGCACAATATCCCCAATACTCTTCCGACGCCGCAGCACACGCGAATCTTCGAGATCTGACCACCAGGGGGGATAAGGCTTGGTACTAGCGTAGATCTCGGTGATAGCGGCCCCGCGAGTGGGGACCGAACTAGAGTGGGGGCGCGAGGACCGGCGTCTCTCCAACGAAGAATCTACCGAAGGAAGGGAATCAACGTGTACGATATCTTCACAGGTTTGGACAATGGATTTGATCAGAGATGTTTTGCCGGTTCCTGATGCATCATTAGTCTAGGACAGTTACAAACCATGACGACCTTGAAACTGGATGCAAACTTCTTCGCAGCTTACCTGGTGCACCAGCTAGGAGGATCTTGAATCGGCCCATGACCTTTCCCCTATCTGTGAACGGTCGGCGACTGGGCATCTTTATACTTGGCATGATAAGTTGCGAGGCCCCATGGGGTCCCAGGCGTGGGGATAGCCTCGGCCTATCCTCCTCGTCCGACTCAATCATCTGGCTACTGATTTCATCTGTGATCGAAATATCGTCGAGGGGTCGGAGGGATTGGTTGGAGATCGACTTGGGACTACTGGGCAGTGAAGAGGGCTCATCGGGGTGAAGCGGAGTTAAAGGGCGAGACGTTGGGTCAGTGAGAGATGGTCGCATAGACGATTCCCGGGTTGTAGATCCAAAGGGCTTCAAGGTTGAGCGCCGTCGGGCATTCTTTGACTCTTCCATATCCCCAAACTCATGCAAGGCCCTGTTTGGGGCCTGATCTTCCGGGTGGTCGCATGAGCTTGCAGCTAACTCCGACCGGGATAGTGTTTCACCTAGGCTTTGTACTCCGTACATGCTCTCCTTGAGGAGCCCGGGGCCCTCTGGAAGGAAGTCCGGCTCTGAACCGGAGGCATGCGGACTATGGGATAAGAAAAAGGTTGTGGGGGCGGTGCTGTGGGGATCAAGGGACGGGGAAGGAGGGTCGAAGGAGGATTTACGAGAGAATGGTGGCAGGTCCGGAACAGGTCGCATCTTGGAAACATAGGTGAATGTATATATATTTTTTCCGATCAAACTTGGAAACTTGAAGAGAAAGTACTTGAAGTGCTGAGATTCGAGATAAAGCGAGATAAAGCGCGGGGGGAAATCATGTCATGTTGCGTATGTAAGCATGTGCATCACGCGGTGCAGGCGGGGATGATAACAACTTAATAAGCAGGCTATCAACTCCAATATTTGTTCATAGGTCTTAGAATAACTCTCTTAACAGCATGATTTTACAGAGAAATCCTTATCATAGGGTCTTCTTAAAGAAATACAGAAGAAGGTTAGCAACGGGGTAGATGACATGGTTGCGGACATGGAACGAGTTATTCAAAGAGAAATTCGGAGATTCTTTGCAGGCCTTGGAGATCTCCTTCAGCGGTATTTGCTAATTCCTTATCCACCCAGCCCTTGGTGTAGCCTCCACCAAAATCAATAAGATACGCATCGAATTGCGTATCTATTAGAACATTATCAGGTTTGGCATCTCCCCAAACAGCACCACACACATGGAGCCCCTCTATAGACTGGGTGATCTGGCTTAGCCATTTCTGCCCCATCGAGACATGTTGGGGGTCTTTTCCCATACAAAGCAAGGTTTTATTATCCTTAGACTCAATATATGAGAGAAGTAGACCAACAATTCGGCCTGAAGAAGGAATGCGAACAATTCCAAGTAGCCGGCTTGTGTTGATAGGCTTTGAAAGTAAGGCCGATTGTATTTTCGTGTATGCGCTGATTTCTCTGCATATGCTGTTCACATCCCCGGCGCCCACTGATTTTAAGAAAGCGACTTGAATATGTTGTCCCTGGATGTATACTTTTCGGGGAATAGCTGGTAAGGTATTGCTATTATCTGATATTGAAATTTCAATTTGATCAGGGCAATAAATTGGGAATGTAGAATGATCCACTTACTCTGGGAGAAGAGCGCTAAGAAACCGCTTATCTCCAGCCTTATCTAGGAAGATAGGTGCCAACTTGTCTTGATAGACATCTAGTGAATAATGGAAAACTTCTGGAAATAGATAATCATAGAGAGTGTATTTCTCATGAATATCTAAAGGTAGAATCTCGCGAAAAATTGGGAGAAAATATTCCAATGCCCATTCAGCCAACTCTTCAAGAGGATCCTCTGAGCCAAAATCTTCATCTGATTCAGGCAGATAATCAGGTTCTAGATGATCATGATATCGTAAGTAATCTGCTAGAAGTGTCGGTGACTTCTCAAAGTTGGCGGCTTTCAATTCGATTTGGAAATGTTTGTTGGAAACAAAAACATTTAGTTGGGAGTCCTTGTCATGTACACTGGACCGAAATGGCCCCAAGGTGTAGCAAAGTTTATCCATGGTTGGAAAACAATTGAGAATGTGTGTTGATAGAAATGAAATCAAGACGGGGAGATTATCCGCCTGCGACGCGTCTTTAGTCTCGGCCTGGGGTGAACCAGAATTACCAGCATTAGCGATAAGGCACATGACTGAACATTGTTTTACCCTTACAATACATGAATTCGAACAATTCTCTATCAACAGGCAAGATGGCCGAGTTGGTCCAAGGCGTGCGGTTCAGGTTCACCTGATCCAGATTTCCGCATCTCGTTTTCGGGGCGTGGGTTCAAATCCCACTCTTGTCATTTCCTTTTTTGTCGATACTCTCGATACTCTTTTATACCTCTTTTTCTTCTTTTTTTTTTTTCTCTCAAAACTTAAGTGATAACTACTTACTAGTAGGTTCTAATCTATTTAGTCAAATACTACTGATCAAACCCCCTAGGTGTCGTCATTCTTTATTTTGTTGGTAATCTACAAATCTTTCGCCGGGTATTTTTTCCATTCGGGTATTGTGGTATACATAACTGTTATACGTCCTACGTTGTCGTTTTCTTTTTGTGACTATAATTCCAAACCCTACCGTGTATGTCATATACGGCAAGATGGCCGAGTTGGTCTAAGGCGTCAGGTTAAGGTCCACCTTGACAACATTTCCTGATCTACGTTTGTAGGCGTGGGTTCAAATCCCACTCTTGTCACATATTTTTGTTTTTGAAATATCAGTCTTGAATCTGCACAGGAATTTCATGCTTTTTGTATGTTTGTTTTTTGTTGTTTGTGTGGGATTAAACTTAGATTAAAGTTGGGAGTAAACGAACTATTCATATACTAGTATATCTGGATGACGAAAATGATCATCCAGATGTCAACATGGTAAATACACATGTAGTACAATCTATATATACTCAAGTGCGTGCTGCCTATATACCTATACATATGTACAATCAGGTAGCTGTGATTGATACCTACTACACATGCATAGTAACTTCAATGTTTCCAAGGAAGTACCTACTGGCATCTAGATATTTGAAACTTCAGAAGCAAATCATATAGATAAAAGTTCATTCAAGCCTATAATATACTACAATGCACCCGGCATAAGGTCAATGCTGGTTCTATGTACAATCTCTGACCCAGGATTCCACTAGGCCGGTCCCTTTCATTGACCATGATGACATCCCAAAAAGGATAAGAAATGCAATACTTATGTAAAGACTGACTACAGCTTGGCCCGAGGAGCAGACTGCTCCTCCAATGCCTGAGCATAGAGCTGGTCCAAGAGTCCGCGGTACACCTTGGTGGTAGGAGGGCGCTTCAGTTTGAGTCTATAAATCACGGTTAGCAAGACATGGCCCCGCCGTAAGAATTAACACAGCGAACGAGGAATACTTACGTAGGAGTCAATAGGTTGTTCTCCACGGTGAAGGGTTCTAGCTTCAGAGAAACGTTGCGAACGCGCTCGTAGCCAGCCAGCTTGTGCTTCTTGGCCACGCGTTCGAGATCCCGGATCACGGCTCGGCGGATCTTGTCATCTTCCAGCGCAGTCTTGATCGCATCCAGATCTGTGCCGTCAATTGTTCGGCCAAGAACCTTGCTAGCGAACGGAGCGAACAAGTCAGGCGCAACACCGAAGATACCAACAAGGAAGGTCTGCACGCTGTCGCCATGAATGTAGCCCTGGGCGAGATAGCCGAGCTCCGAAAGGACAACACCCTCCAATCGCTCAGGAGAAATGTATTCACCCTGGGCTAGCTTGAGTACGTTCTTGCGACGGTCAATGATGATGAATCGGCCCATCGCATCCACTGTGCACACGTCACCGGTGCGGAACCAGCCATCCTCGGTCACGGCCTTGGCAGTTTCTTCGGGGTTCTTAAAATATTCGCGGAACATGCTGTTGCCACGCAGAAGTAGCTCCCCACGGGGGAAGGGCTTGTCCTCCACTGAATACTCCATGTCCGGTAGAGAGAGGAGGCATGCTTCCATACAAAGAGCCAATTGGCCACAGTTACCCGAGGTCACATCCTCATCCGACTGTGCATTACTGCAGGCGTAAGACTCTGTCAACCCGTATCCTTGAATGATAGGGGTGCCGGTAGTGATACGCAGGAAGTCGTGCAACGTCGGATCCAAAGGTGCCGAGCCCGATACCATGTACCTCGCGCGCTCCATTCCAAGAGCTGCAGCAACCTTCTTGGCCCAGATCCGGTCATACAGCGCGTGTCGGAATGTAGCCTTGGATGCATCCGGATTCTTGAGGTTCGCGGTCTTGACGGCAACAATGTGCCGAGAGAGAGCACCCTTGAAGCCTGGTGCCTCAACTGTGGCGGCTCGAATGGCAGAACCGAAGCGGTTATAGAGACGAGGAACGGACATGAATCCAGTGGGTTTCAGCAGCTTCAGATCGTCGACCAGCTCCGCAATGTTACCATGGAAGTAGCCAATGCGCGCACCACCAAAGAAAGCGGTGTGCTCCGCTAGACGAGCATAGATGTGAGCTAGCGGAAGGTAAGAGCACATGGTGTCACCTCGAGCGGGGGCAACGGTGATGAGACCAGACGAAGTGGCAGCTACGGCACTTCCGTGGGTCAGAACAACACCCTTGGGTGGTCCAGTGGTGCCGGAAGTATAGTTAATGGTGACAGTGTCTGATGGGGCAGGAAGGTTGTATCCACGCTTTGAAGCTTCACCTATAGCCTCAACCTGGTCAATTGTGTAGATGGCAAGATCTTGGTCAGCAGCCATCGACTCCAGCAGAGCGCGCTTAGACAGACTATCCTGCTCGCCAGCCTCAAGAGGATCCAGACAGACAATCATCTTAAGGTTAGGCAGGACCGACTTAAGCTTAAGGAGAGTGGGAATGTGGGGAAGCGAGGTGACGACACAGTTCAGCTCCGCGTGGTTAATGATATATTCTGTAGCATCCGGGGCCAAGACATCATAGATAGAGACAGAATAGAGGTTCTGGGACATGCAAGCAAGATCTGTGAGGATTTGTTAGTCTTGTGCAATAATTTTTCTTTGAAATTGCCCAGCGTCATAACTTACCGGTGATCTGCCATTCTGGTCGGTTCTGGCACCAAAGACCAATACCATATTGGCCGGGGCGATGGCAGTCGTGCTTGATGTGCAGTTCCACTAGACCAGCACCGAATGCCGCGCGTCGCTTCTGTACGGTCTCGTATGTGAGCCACTGATATTGATCGAAGGTCTTGGTTGTGGGATTGAACGGGCGCCAGCCGAGGCAGTGACTCTTGGGTTGGCGGTTGGCCGTGACTTCAAACATATCATGAGCGGTCACGATCTATAAGGCAGATATGAATGTTAGAGATCTGAGTTATTTATCTCCCTTGCCATTACCAGTCCCATACCTGAGGATCCAGGGTCTTCAACAACTCCTTCTGCGAATTCCATGCGCGGTATACAGCACTGCGGCCAGGCTGCTCGGTTCCAGGAATGGGTAGAGAGTAGGGTGTGCCATTGGGAGGCTGCTGTTTGAGCTCTGCAGCCTTGGCGATGTGAGCGGGTTGGGAGAAGAACATGGCTGTTTATGTGGTAGGGTTGCACTTGACAGTCAGAATATACTCGGAAGATGCGGTAACCTCGGGGAAGCACCTACCTCGGTCTAGAATGGACTTGGAAGGTGACGGACGGTATGAGGGTTAAGAGGGAAGGAAAACAACCAGAGAAAATGAAAAAGAACGGAGCAAGTAGTCTTCCAAATCACAAAGTCCACCTTTTACTGAAGAGTATAGACCGAGTGTGGGGAGAGAAAAGAAGGGGGAGCGGAGATGAGAAAATGTAATCCGGAGAAGGCGGCCACAGTTGGTAATTTCTCCATCTCGTGTTAAATCCAAAGTGGATCCGGGAAGAATGACCTCGGCATGCGGGTACAGCCTGCATAATAGGCCGCCCCATATATTCACAAGTACACATGCATATCTTTTTTTACAGCGCTAGTGGATTGCCACCTGTTTAAACCTTATGCATGCAGATGTCATCCACATGCCGTTTCACATGGGTGGAATTGACCTGTCGGATGTTTTTAGTACCACGAGATGGGTGGTAAGCAGAAAGGAGGATAGACATTGATTTTAAAATATACACGATATCCATATAGATATGTAAAAAGATGAACGATAATAATAATTCACATGTGCATTCAATATGTAAGCAATGCTTCTTCAATAACTATTTAACGGAGATATACTACATATCAACAACTATGTATAGGTAACAACCAGATGTACTATGTACCGAACGCCGCACCCAATGCCAACAAGCTCAAAACAAAACCAACTGTATATATATAACAAAAGAAAGGAAAGAAAGGGAGAACAAACAACCCCCTTCCCATCCATTCAATCTCCTCATTAATTATCCACTGATCCAGAGCCCCACCTTACCATACCAAGTGGTCGGCTCGCTCGTTTCCCAAGTCTCGTTATCACAGCTGTTTCGGCCCGTGTCCAAATCAGCCTCAATCGGCTTGACAAACGAGGTGCGGTAGATGATCTTGTGGCCTAGGTATAGCACCACAAATAGGATCAAGCTGAGATAATCGATAAAGAACTCCTTGACTTGGAAGTTTGGAATGAAGGCGGTGAAGCCCTGGGTGAGGATGATCAGAACGTTGAAGAACAATCCATACCACGAATACCATGGCTGCCACATAGCCTTGTACGGCAGGACATCACGGGAGGTGTTGCGCGCCTTGAGCGCTCGCATGAAGGCAAGATGACAAATGTTCAGGGATGCCCAGGTGATGAAGCCAGCCACACCAGCGATCTGAAGCAACCAGTCAAACACGGTCGAGCCCGCATCAGACACGTTCAGGAAACCCAGGAGTCCAAAGAGACCGGTGAATCCAACTGCATAATATGGAACACCGTTCTTAGTGGTCTTCTTAAAGAAGCGTGGGGCGAAACCCTCCTGTGCCAAACCAACCACGATACGGCTACCGCTATAGACATTCGAATTGGCCGCTGAGAGCACCACTGTGAGCAGAACAGCGTTGATAATACTGGGGAGCGCCTTGATTCCAGCAAGTTTGGCCGCAATCACGAATGGCGAGGCGTTAGCGTTACTGGCAGAGGCTCCACTACCTTCACTAGCCAGAAGACCAGAGTTATCAGAAGGCACAACGATTCCAATAAAGAAGATGGTCAGGACGAAAAAGAAGACAATCCGATAGAAAGTCTTACGGATCGCTGAGGGAACGGTCTTGCGAGGGTTTTCGGTCTCACCAGCGGCAATACCGACCAGCTCAGTACCCTGGTAGGAAAATCCGGCCTGGATCATAACGGACCAGAAGCCGATAAACTTCGCCAAGGGTTCATTACCACCAATATCCGCCACCTCGTAAGCGACAAAGGGACCAGGGTGAACCCAGTACCGGAAACCAAGGTATCCCTGAGTTCCAACACCAGCATCCACACAAATAGCGAAGATCATGAAACCAACAACGGTCAGAACCTTGATACTGGAGAACCAGAACTCAAGTTCACCATAGAAGCTAACGGGTAGCATGTTGAAAGCAAGGATCAGGACCCAGAAGATGGCAATAAAGATGGCGATAGGAATGTTGCTATCCCAGAATTGAATGATCAGGCCGGTGGCCGTGAGTTCGAGAGCGAAGGTCGAGGCCCAAGAGAACCAATAGATCCAGCCCATGGCAAAACCCAGACTAGGATCGACAAATCGGGTGGCATACGCGGTAAAGGCGCCGGGAATGGGAAGGTATGTAGCGATTTCTCCTAGGGAGGTCATGACTGAGTAGACGATGGTTCCGACGAAAATATATGCGATGAGGGCGCCCACAGGGCCACCATTTGCGATGGCAGTACCGCTACCAATGAAGAGACCGGTTCCAATTGTTCCACCTGAAAAAAAAAGGAAAGAAAACAAAAGGTGAGCATGACCAGATGTGGAAATGACAGTATCAGATGAAGATATTTACTCACCAATGGCGATCATCTGCAAGTGTCTGCTCTTCAGCTTTCGTTTCAAATCGGGCATGGGGTTGGAGTCCCGATTGGCGCCATGCTTCTCATAGTCGTGGTCATACTCGGTCTCGGGGACCTGTGACGATGTGATGGGAGTTTCGGTCTCCATCTTTCCCTTCTCAGACCACGGCGCACTCCAGACCTTGCCAGAGGCCATCTCTGACGTTTGTCGATAGGGAGGGGAGCACGGTCGAGAGTTTTTGGGGATTTCGGGAAAGGAAGAGGAAGAAGGATCTGAACTGGGTCAAAGAGGTCGCGCAGCGGGTCTCCACTTTGGAACCACGACCTGCAGGAGCGGATGACTCCGAGGGCAAGGCCGGTGTGGAGAAAAAACGCGACGCTGTCAAACCCTACTTCCTAGATCGGCAGAGGGGAGGAATATATTAGGTAAAAAGATAGAATGACGATGCAACGTGAGAGAGATCAAAAGAGAAAGATAGATCTCTACAGATGGACGATCAATTGAGATTGAACCGTTTTTTTTTTCTTTATAGAAAAGATAAGTTTTTTTTTTTTTTCTCTCCCAAGGCAGAGTTTTCCGGATGCGCGAAGTTTTTTATGTTTCCCGAGATTCAATGTGGGCCGTTGGGAACCATTGGGAATTAGAGAATTTTTTTTTTTCTAGGTGGCGAGTGAGTTTCAGACCGGGATTTTCCTGCAAGTTAATCATAATCAATTGAACCAGTGGAATAATGAATCTGGTATTGAAGATGAATTATTGATCAAGTGTATGACTACATTATGCTTATCAGCTCAAGGTTTTAGGTTTGGGACTTGATGCGACTCTAAAACAAGTTCAGTTACCATACTGTTTTGGGATATTCCAAGAGATGCAGGATTTCCTAACATTTGTACAATCTATAATCTATATACTAATTAGAGCATTCATTTACAATTGGAAATCATGAATATAGATATGAATAACAGAGATGTACTTCTTTTTGAATGCTTGAATGCTTGAAACAGGTTCAAATGTCGCCTTTTATGGATGTAAGTTTAAGCGCTTCACCGCCCGCTAGCATCACTAGATTGTATACTATATGTAGTAAGTTGCGTATATGTATCTGCACCGATGGTATTACTATTTAAAAACCAAGTCACTAGGAAAAGAAAATACAAAGTTTCTTCATTGAAATGGCCACAGGACCATATATTTGTTTGTATATAGCCCCATACAGTTAACAAGCACGTGTACTAGTGTACTAGTGTACTAGTATACTAAATAGAAATAGAACTTGGCAGAAAATCCGTTTCCGTTCATTCAATGTTGTTTCCAAGGTTGGATCAAATTTCCATTGTGGATCTTCAGATAAGCCCAAAGTCCAGTAAGGAACGAGGAATTACTACGAACTTGAATATTAATAACATAATATGACATACCATTACTACCAAATTACTTCCCCAGACTGGGTCCAGAGAGTATAGTATGTAAGTACTCTCTTTCTCGAATCTTTACTACTAACTTCCAAGTACCATCATCCACCTTGGGAATGCTTACCGAAATACCACGAGTTGCTACAGACAGCATCCATGATGGGAAGACCGAAAGTCTTGTGTGATCAACCGAGTATCAATCGATGGGCTTGTTGTCTCCATCTTCCGATTAACGAGGGCTTACCCCGCCGCACGATTTTTGGCCAGTGCAGTCATTCTCGTGACAGGACCAATCTAAAAATTTCAGCATAGGGACGCGCCATCCTATTTAGTGCTGCGCCGATGGGTTGGGGGCCAAGTTTCCCTCATTTAAATCGATCAAGGCGGAGACTCTTTTTCTCCCTTTTCTTTTTGGCTCCACGGCGGTGGACTGAAAGATATCTTCACGTACAATAAGTAAATCCGTTCAATTATTCCAGCCCCCAAGATGGCCTCCAAACCTACCCTGATCTTCTGCCCCGGGGCCTGGTACCCAACCACGGCCTTTGAGCCCCTGGTCGCCCACTTCCCTGACCACAGCACGTATACCGTCGCCTTCCCCTCGATCCAACAGGCTACCAGCGTCCAAGACCTACAGCCCGACATTGACGCGCTCCGCACCCTAGTTGAGCAGGAAGCCAACGCAGGAAAGGACGTCGTCGTCATCTCGCACAGCTGGTCTGGCCTACCCGTAAACAGCGCCCTGGATGGTCTCAGCAAGACCGAGCGACAAGCCGCCGGCGAGACCGGTGGGGTAGCCAAATTAATCTTCATCTCGGCCTTTATCCCCGAAATTGGTGAGAGCTTGATCGGGGCCTTTGGTGGGGTTCCTCCCGACTGGTATGACCGCGATGTAAGTCAATTATATAATTATCTTTCTCTTCCAATCTCTTCTCTTCTCGGATCCCCATCTCACCCTCGACTGCAGGAGGCCAATGGTACTGTAAGCGCCGTCGACCCATATAGTCTCTTCTTCCACGACGTCCCCGACGGCGAACAATGGGCCCAGACCCTTCGTCCGCACGCTTGGGCGACTAAGAATTCGCCCGCCACTAGCGCGGCCTATACCCGCATCCCTAGCGTATATCTTCAGTGCGAGAACGACCGTGCCATCCCACTCTTCGTTCAGCAGTTGATGGTGGAAAAGGCCCGCGGGAAGGGCGCCCAGATGACAACGGAGATCATCGCCACGGGTCATTCGCCGTGGCTTGTGGATCCCACGCCCGTGGCTGATTTTGTGCAGCGAAGCCTAGCGTAAGATCCGATCTTGGTGTTGGCATCGATATGGTCGATATAGTGAAGAACATATCTTGTATATGAATCAACCGTACGCATCTCCCACATAATATGAGACGAGATGACTATACACAGTACTGTTGATGATGGGGCGACTTTGTAGAAATTTGGTTGGTCAAAGTACCAAAATGAGTGAAATGTCGGAAAATGCTTGCGCCCGTAGCTTTCTTAAAGATGCCTTAAAAAATTGATACTCCGAGTCTATTCTTATCATGGTATAGTACATCTTGGCATTGGGGCTGGAGAAAGAATCGAAGAGCGTACTCAGTACTCAGTAGTAGGGACTGACTTCATCGAGACGTACTCATACGTATCCGCGCCGAACATAATAACATCAAAACATCAATAACAATCCAAGCTCAGGTCCACAGAGTCCCAAAAATAACTCCTTGGTATCAGTACAAAATAAACCAAAGCAAACAACGCTTCATTATTAGTGCCCGCAAAAACTTCAGTTCCATTAGGAATCTAGACTCCCAGGTGGGCATTATGCGTCTTTTGGGCAGTCTCCCCGCTGCTACGGTGGTTCATGAGATCGACCACGGCAAAATAAGTGGTTATGACGAAAAGCGCCCTATAATTCGAACCCGATCTTTAGCTGGAGATCATGCGTAGTGGTGCTGGGGAAAGGTGCAAGGGGTTGATTAAGTAAAATACTAGTACTGACCATTCAAAGGAACCAAATACCGTCACTGCCTGAAGCGCGCGACAGGTACTCCAGGTACAGCCGGCCGCGGGGGGTAGTTCAGCACCCATGGCGATGAATGCGGCGAACCAAAAGATCATTGTGATCACCTCCACGGCTGGGATGACATAACGGTGGGCGAGATGTGGTGCGTAGATGGGCGCGGCAGCCAGGTAAGGAGCGGCCAAAAAGGTTGTCCAACAGGCCAGGAACAGGTTGAAATCCACGGTACTGGAGTAAGACCAGCCGTTGAAGGTGCTCACCACTTGAGAGAAAGAAAGGGTTAGCTACTATAATGTGGGGATTTCGAAGGCCGACCAACCATATGCAGTCAAGGCTAAAACGATTAGGCCAAAAAGTATTTGGGCGAACCGAACTGCAAAGATCCAAGGTAAAGCCATGATTTGGGTTTTGGAGTAAATAATTTGATACTCAGAAAAAAAAATGCTGTGGAGAATGAGAATGTGTCAGTTTTAAGGAACAAATGCAGTGGGGATTTCAATGTTAAATAAGAAAGTGCAATATCAAGTTCATCTAACCGGGTCAGCCACCGGCGTCGCGCAAGCGTCATCGGTGACAGGCTAAGTCAGGTGGCTTGCAGCCCAATAAGGCTGATTAACTAGTAGTATGTAATGACCCTGGAATGGAGTGGAATGTAGAAAATATTCAAAGAAAATAAATTAAAAATAGAAATAAAAATAAAAGTACAAATATAATAATATGAGAATATGAGAATGAAAAGATGAAGCCTGGATTCTGTTCATTGTAAACATTGCTTCTGCCTACTACTGTATACATGAAGAACATGCAACACAGCCTTGACATCTAAATTTACCAAAGACGCTGCCTAGAGGGTGTAACATGCCATACCAAAGATACCGTCATTCAATCCTTATTTCTTTTCAAGTACATACTACTAGTAGTATTTGCTGCATACTATACTATACTTTATTTACTATACGAACTATACAAGTTAACCATTTCATCTTTTCTACATGTCTATCTCTATATAGATCCAATCATACATATTGTCTTTTTCTTTTCTTTCTTCAGTTCTTATATATGTTATCATTTTTCATCAAATTTTCAGATCATAATTGAATAAGCCTTGTTACTTTGGATAGATCACATAATGTCGCAATCCCGGCACATAAGCTCATGAACTCGACCGAGAGATTTCAGGAACGATCATCTTTCCTAAAATCACGCAATCAATTTATTTCCCCGCCATTTGACCCCTCTTGATTGTCCTTAAATTTGTATTCTATCTCGTTGTCCTGATATACTGACCGGAAAAGGATTTCATTACTGGTTATAACAATTCTTCCACAGTTTTCACCATGTCTGAGCAGAATTTCCACTTTGAGACTCTTCAGCTTCATGCTGGGTGAGTGATCCCCTGTGATCTAGTTTCTGGTATCACCGTGTCGCGCTTTTCTGAACTATCTACTTTCTTTATTTTTTCTCTCTCTCTCCCTCGGATCAAATGCTCACAAAGAGATCAATAGTCATGAGCCTGATGCAGCGACCAACTCCCGTGCCGTACCCATCTATGCGACCACTTCCTACACCTTCAATGATTCTGCCCACGGAGCAAGGCTTTTTGGTCTCAAGGAATTCGGAAATATCTACAGCCGAATCATGAACCCTACTGTAGATGTTTTTGAAAAGCGTATTGCTGCCTTGGAGGGTGGAATTGCTGCCGTCGCAGCTTCATCAGGCCAAGCGGCCCAATTCATGGCCATTTCTGCCCTCGCCCATGCCGGTGACAACATCGTCGCCACCAGCAATCTATACGGAGGTACCTACAACCAATTCAAAGTACTTTTCCCGCGTCTGGGCATAACCACCAAGTTTGTCAAGGGCGATGACCCGGCCGATATCGCCGCTGCCATTGATGATCGTACCAAGGCTGTCTTTCTGGAAACCATCGGTAACCCTCGGTACAATGTGCCCGATTTTGAGGCCATTGCCAAAGTAGCCCATGACCGGGGTATCCCTTTAGTGGTAGGTGGAAAGCGACAGACCACCCCGCGTGGAATATGTAGCAATTCGGGAAGCCAAACTCACCGTATATAGGTTGACAACACGTTCGGAGCTGGCGGTTACTTCGTTCGTCCAATCGACCACGGCGCCGATATCGTTGTGCACAGTGCCACCAAATGGATCGGTGGCCACGGGACTACCATCGGAGGTATCGTCGTGGACAGTGGCAAGTTCGATTGGGGTAAGAACAGTGCTCGCTTCCCACAATTCGTGGAGCCCTCGGAAAGCTATCATGGCTTGAAGTTCTGGGAGACCTTTGGCCCCGCCGCCTACGCTATCCGCGTTCGAGTGGAGATCTTGCGTGATCTGGGCTCGGCTTTGAATCCATTTGCAGCACAGCAACTGATCTTGGGGATTGAGACTTTGAGTCTGCGCTCAGAGAGACATGCCACAAATGCCCTTGCTCTAGCTAAATGGCTGCAGCAGAATGAGCATGTGAGCTGGGTCTCATATCCGGGCTTGGAGGATCATCCTTCTCATGCTTTGGCAAAGAAGTACCTCCCACGTGGCTTTGGTGGTGTTCTGTCAGTGGGAATCAAAGGTGGTGCAGCTGCTGGTAGCCAGGTGGTTGATGGCTTCAAGCTGATTTCAAACCTTGCTAAGTAGCGCTCCCCCCCCCACCTCCGGGTTGCTGCCTCGGTATTCACTTGCTGACCTCTTCCAGTGTCGGGGACTCCAAGACCCTAGCTATTCACCCTTGGTCTACCACTCACGAGCAGCTGACGGAGCAGGAACGCCGTGACTCGGGTGTGACGGAAGATGGAATCCGAATTTCCGTCGGCACGGAACACATTGACGATATCATTGCCGATTTCGAACAGTCCTTCCGCGCATCCAAGGCTGCGCTGCCGAGTCGCACGGCTTGAAGGGGTTCGAACTCTGGGTGCCAAAGGTGAGAAGCAGGAATTTCATATATACATAGTAAGGGAATATGTTTACGAAGAGCAGAGAACGGGCTACAATGGTGGCTGATATGGATTCCAAACCTTGATCTGGGCATTTTCTTACGAGATAGTGATTGGTTTATGATAATACCACTGGATTTTACTGTCAATTACTAGTAGTTACTTGAAAGGTCCAATAATGTATAAGTAAAGTATGAATTCATAAAATCGATCCTTGCCTACAATGGGCATTGATTCATGACAACGTCATAAAAGGTCGCAAGAGAAGTATGCACATGTTACAGGGGGGGGGGAAACAACCAGAAAGTAAGAAGTAAAAGAAAATATTTGAAAAGGACCCCGGACGCAATAAAAAATAGACAAAAAAAGACACAAAAAAAGAACCTCCCTCTTCAGTCATTTTGATACAGATCATGCCAACCCATCAAAACGCCAGTTGCCCGTGGACAACACCGAATGTCCATGCATAAATGGTGGAACTAGAACACAATGGCGAGGTAGTTGCCGAATGTACTAGGCACCAGAGAAGAAGAAATATGGAATAAAAATGAAAGAACAAGGGATGAAAAAAAAAGAAGAAGAAAAGGATAACCGGTAACAGATATGATGCAGTTTACTCGCCCTGGCCCTGGCCCGGGGCCGGGGCTTGAGAAGTAGGCATAGAGCCTTGACCACCCATCATGAACCCAGGCGGAAGCATGGGCATGTTGGCAAAGCTGTACCCATACGAAGGGACGGCAGGGGGAACGCCGGGGTTGTTCATGTTGTTTATACCGTTCATGTCGCCACGGTCACCTTGAGGAGGGCCAGAGTTATGAGGAGCACCTCCACCAGCACTAAATCCATCGCGCTCAGGACGGCGCTGGGTAAAGCGGTCACTTTGGATGCGAGTTGAAATTGGGCCTCGCTTGCCACCGGTGTCGGTTGCGATACGACGGCTGATTGCTTTGGAAGAGACACCCGCTCCGATCTCAATATCAGGCTCCTCCACCACCATGCCAGATTCAATGGGACGGCCACCAGTGCCACCGTACTCTGCAGTAAGCATCCACTTGCGGTCTGCCTCAGTCAAACGTTCAATCGGGATAATACTAACACCGGTCTGGTAATCGCTGCAATCACGGGGACCGAAGCCAACACCCCACCGGGTACGCAGTTGCATCTCACCCGCGCGGTAGGACTCCATTCCGTCACGTGCAGCGATGGCATCCTGGCGAGTCACCATCTTGATGAATGCATGGCGCTTATCGACGTTGACGATGCAGGTTTGAACGTTACCGAATTTGCCAAACAGGGCACGCAGATTAGCTTCGGAGGAGGTGACACCGCCAACGAAAAGGGTACGGCTCAGGACCTTCATCATGTTTTGACCAATTGAGTAGTCCCATTCAATGAGCTTAGGACCCGGAGGTGGGAGGTTGGGGTCGTTACGGGGAGGTGAGGGCGAACGGCGTCTGCGTCCAGTCGGGCTGCGCTGGCGGTACTCATTGCCTCGACGACCACGGGCATCTCGGGGGTCACCTCGACGACCAGGCGATTCGCCATGGTACTCGCCATAGACAGGGCTATCACGACGACGAGGAGGGGAGGCTGTGCGGCGTCGGTCCCAGCCAGCACCGGGAGAGCGTGAGCGGCGGCGATAACCCGTCGGGGAACGGTCGTATTGACGATCACGATCACGGTCGTCCCGGTTTTGATTTTCCTGGGGGCCCCATGCGGGCATACCGGGCATACCAGGCATACCGGGCATTCCAGGCATAGGAGGCATACCGGGCATCGGAGGCATCCCAGGCATCCCAGGCATGGCGTTGTTGAAACCAGGCTGAGCTGGATTTGCGCCCATGTTGGTCATTGTGAAGATCTGCAGAGCGGTAGCCCACTGATCTTGAGGAATACCCTGAGCAGCAAGCATCTGAAGCAGCTGAAGCTGCTGTGCCATTGCACCTCCATCGGGCATGGCCGGAGCAGCCGACTGAGGGAGCATAGCTGCCATTGGGTTCTGGGCCATCGGATTCGGAGTTGGGCTATGGGTTTGCGGCTGGGTTAAGGCAGGATTCTGACCGAGGGCGCTGAGAGTAGCGTAAGGGTTCATGGCATTTTGGGCGGCGAATTGGGTTGGAGCCGGAGGGGGGATGGAGGCATCGACAGACGAGATAGGCAACGGGGCAGAGGGGTTCAAGGATGCTAGAGGGTTCGCTGATGATGAGGCTGCCGGGTTGGTGGTGTTCTGTTTGGCCATGTCGGCCAATGCTTTCAAGATACTCGAGGTATCTGGCGCAGCAGTTGAGTTACTATTCGCTGCCATTGGGTTGGAGGCGGGGGCGGGGGACCCTTCAGGAGTTGTTGACTCAATATCTGCACAAGAGGTTAGAGTGAAGCCGACACCAGTAAAAAAGAAAGCCATGTGTCCGGTAATAAGAAAGGAAGTGGAGAAAGTGAGGCCAAAGAACTGAGGGGTTGAAAGGATGAAGCTTACTCTGAGGAGTGTGCAGTTTGTCACGGATTGACGCAAGCAGGGGGAGAGGGAATGTGCATCCGCGCTCCCAGATGTCGATAAGTTTTTTGATTTTTTCCTATTTCGATTAAGAAAGAAAGGCATACGTTAATCATACGGTTTCTCTTTAGAAAATCCAAAGTCGTGTGTAGTAGTGTGTCGGGTAAACAAATGTTTCCAAGCGTTTACCGTCAATGTCGGCCAGCCTCCAAAGTGAAGGTCAAGTGATAAGGCGGTTTGAAATGCATATCTAAAGCGTACCTTTTGGTCCTGGGGGGAGGTGTTTATAATATCACCCATCAAGACGGGCAATAGTTCGGTGACTCGGTTAACACCAGCGGCAAAGGTTCCATCCGGAGCAGAGTTTCCTGGAGGTTGACCAGCTTTGCGTGCAGCTTCTACCCACTGTCGGGTTACAGAGTCTACGACATAGAGTACGCCAAGCTTGTGGGTGCCCGGTGCCTTTTTGAAGTGTGTGTAGATCTTTTGAATAAGAACAGATTCATTCTGGTTCGAATGTTAGTCTCGAATTATCAAAAACAAAAGGAAACAAGAAGCGCGAACAACGTACCTGGACGTTGGCTGTGCATAAGGTAGTAATGCTGAGAATCTTCGAGCCTGATACGCCAGGAGGTTTCAAGGCCAGCATGGACTGGAGATAATTCTCCAGTTCCGCTACAGCTGAAGACATGATTTTGGGACGTTGGAGAGAGAATAAGAAAAAGGAAAGGTCTCAGGAAGCAAGTGGAAGGGGGTCTATTTCCGTCTGCGACCCGAAGCAAAGTAAAAGTCGAGAGGCCCAAATCCCGCTACTGAAGAATTGCGAACAGGAGTAAAGGGCAAAATGTCTTTGTTTTTTGGTTTTCTTCTTTCTGGTTCTCTCTTTCTTTTGTTTTGGAGGGCGTTTTTTCCCTGACAAGATTAGGCTTCTTCAGGAGACTCAATATCTAGCCGTCTTCTTCACTACAGCATAAGATTCACTGTCGAACCAGGGCCAGAGAAATGGATGATTTTGTCGCCTACAGCTGAGATACAGCCTAGGAAAGGAGATGCCTGAAGTACGAGTACGGAGGTACAACCCAAGGCGTATTGGTGAGATCCAGAAACCAAGGGGGAGGGATGAAAACGAAGTTGAATCCAGCGACGGATTTACAGAGTACTATCCGTGGGAGAATCCGTTGATACTGTTCCCGTTTGCCGTATTTTCTCTCGAGATTCCGTGATGGTGAAAGGTGAGCGAGGAGTTGACGGAGTTGACGGAGTCACCAAGCAAGTGAGATGAGGGAGAAAAAAAAGGAGCGAAAAAGAGTTGGCAGAAGAATCAACGCTAGGCTGGATTTGGGTGGTAGAAGACACGTGACCCAGCCGAATCACGTGGATGCTATTCAGGTTGATCTGGGCTCCCGTAGTCCCCCTAGTCCCGTGATCTGTGCGTTCCACTTCTCGGTTCCCCCGGCTACGTCCTTTGTTGATCGGGACTTGAGAAGTTGACTGGACTCGGGAAAGAACAACAAAAAATGATGTTCATATCCACAAATAAAAGTATACATTACACTTGGGTATGGCACTAAAAGTCCCCCCAAATCCACTTTGCTGGGAGCTAGGATGGGGCCCGGGATGATTTCCGTTGGCGAACATCGGCTTCTTTTGGCTGGACTCCAAGCTGTTTTGGTGTTAGTTTCCCCCATCTTCCCTTGTCCTCATTTTTTTTTTTTTTTTTTTTTTTGCTTTTTTGTTCCCAATTCTCCCTACACAAGGTATCCGCCCCCGTGGAGCTCCCGGTTTCGGTGAACATTTTCAGAAGATTAACCGGTTAGAAACGGAGCTGGAAGCATAGAATTATAGGTTCAAAAACAATATATAAGTACATATGCACATGTGTGTACAGTATCTATATCTGCAATCAATTTTCAAAGTCAAAAACCCAGATCATCTGCAGAGTGTCATCATGGGAAGAATGTTCAATCAGATGATGCTTCCCCAAAGATTCCATGCCGAGGGTCACCAACCCGCACTTTCGGAGATCCGGATGGCGGGATTACCTAGGTTCTGGATGGCGACTTGCCGACGTCACTGCCATAGTCCCCCCATCAGGGATAGTGGGTATTATACCTAGGTGTACTGTATACCTATTATACTCCGTACCCCTAATGAGACGATTCTCTCTATACGGAGTAAGCTTAGTATATATAGCCTCGGGTAGCCCTAATCAGATGGAGGTGGAGAGAACCCATGAATTTCCCCTTTTTTTTTATTTTTTTTTACGGAGTATTGGATACGTAGATTAGATAGATCCATATAGAAATGCTTTTACATATTGTAAGAATATGGAATACTGAAGAATACTAGTACTATTGAACCAAAATTTGCACCTATATATAAAGCCATACCGTTAAGGACTATGTGATGAGTACGGAAACGATCGGATCAAATTGCTATTATGGAGTACAAAGTACAAGTAAACGGAAGAAAAGAAAAAAAACGACGATCCACGGCAGCCCGAGACACCAACGGAAGTACACTGTACCGTTGGGGAGTAAATTACAGACTGATCAGCCCGAACCCGTACAACCCGTACCGGCTGTATTACGGGAAAAATCCAATCCGAAAAAAGGGAGCTCCCGGATGATTTCTTTTCTTCCCTTCTCTTTCCCCCCATTCCACCATTCTTTCTTTCCCACACTTCTCTTCGTGTAGAGACTGAAAATCATAATAATGGCCTCCATCCGAATTGGTACCTCCGCTCTGCGGTCCTCTATGGCTAAGCCTGTGCAGACTGCCGCCCTTAACGGCGCGCGCTGCTACTCTTCCGCCAAGGCCAAGGTATGTGCTTTCCTAGCATCTCATCTTCAACTGTTGGACATCTTCAATTGCAATACTAATCTCCCGGATAGTCTCTCAAGGACACCTTCGCCGACAACCTCCCCGCCGAGATCGAGAAGGTCAAGAAGCTCCGCAAGTATGTTCTTCCGCGCCAAACAACAAAACTACGTGTCAGTTGCTGATACAATCGCAGGGAGTTCGGTAACAAGGTCATCGGTGAGGTCACTCTCGACCAGGCCTACGGTGGTGCCCGTGGTATCAAGTCTCTCGTCTGGGAGGTAAGTTTGAAATCTTGATAGCTTCATGACGCGGACCATGCGCCCCTGTTCACTGGTTTCTAATTTTTTTTTTTTTGGGTTTATAGGGTTCCGTTCTTGACTCTGAGGAGGGTATCCGTTTCCGTGGCCGTACCGTAAGTCAAAACTCGACATGGGCACACGCAATGCCAATCGGCAACTAACATTTCCAATTCCAGATCCCCGAGATCCAGGAGCTTCTCCCCAAGGCTCCCGGTGGTGAGGAGCCCCTTCCCGAGGGTCTCTTCTGGCTTCTGTTGACCGGCGAGATTCCTTCCGAGCAGCAGGTCCGTGATCTGTCTGCCGAGTGGGCTGCCCGTTCCGATGTCCCCAAGTTCGTTGAGGACCTCATCGACCGCTGCCCCAGCACCCTCCACCCCATGGCCCAGTTCTCTTTGGCCGTCACTGCTCTTGAGCACGAGTCTTCCTTCGCCAAGGCCTACGCCAAGGGTGTTAACAAGAAGGAGTACTGGAACTACACCTTCGAGGACTCCATGGATTTGATCGCCAAGCTGCCCACCATCGCCGCTAAGATCTACCGTAACGTCTTCCAAGACGGCAAGGTCGCCCCCGTCCAGAAGGACAAGGATTACTCCTTCAACTTGGCCAACCAGCTTGGTTTCGGTGGCAACAAGGACTTTGTTGAGCTGATGCGTCTGTACCTGACCATCCACTCCGATCACGAGGGTGGTAACGTCAGCGCCCACACCACTCACCTGGTCGGCTCCGCCCTGAGCTCCCCCATGCTTTCCCTCTCCGCTGGTCTCCAGGGTCTGGCCGGTCCCCTCCACGGTCTCGCTAACCAGGAGGTCCTCAACTGGCTCACCAAGATGAAGCAGGCCGTTGGCAACGATCTGACTGACGAGTCCATCAAGAACTACCTGTGGTCCACCCTTAACGCTGGCCAGGTCGTTCCCGGTTACGGCCACGCCGTCCTCCGCAAGACTGACCCCCGTTACGTGTCCCAGCGCGAGTTTGCTCTCCGCAAGCTTCCCGATGACCCTATGTTCAAGCTGGTCAGCCAGGTCTACAAGATCGCCCCCGGTGTTCTGACCGAGCACGGAAAGACCAAGAACCCCTACCCCAACGTTGATGCCCACTCCGGTGTCCTTCTCCAGTACTACGGTCTGACCGAGGCCAACTACTACACCGTCCTGTTCGGTGTGTCCCGTGCTCTTGGTGTCCTGCCCCAGCTGATCATCGACCGTGCTCTTGGTATGCCCATTGAGCGCCCCAAGTCTTTCAGCACTGAGGCCTACGCCAAGCTGGTCGGTGCCAAGCTGTAAAAAGTTTGAATCCGGATTTACCAATTGGTTTACTTTTCGGGGGGGATGTTCCTGAAGTATAAGACATGTATTATTTCCCTTTTTTTTATATCTAGTCCTGTGATTCCTTTTTTTTTTGTCATGTATGATAGGACTTGACCGGTTCGAGCGGGCCTTGTAACAGCACTTCCTCGGAAAGCACATTCATGATTCTCACGTAAAAGATCCCAAAAAAAACACTGTATATGTACTTGACTTTTCAACCAGTTGAAGAAAAAGAAGATACTAGGTTTTTATTTATTTCTTCTTTTCGTTGATTTTCGAACGAAATCGATCAAGTGTATAGAGTACACGTTGCATGGAAAAGCCGAATTGGGGGGTCTGACGGCTACTGGGGAGAATCGATCACACGTGAATTGTTGGGGACGTCGGGAGGCTCAACCTTCTCACCGACCCACTCGCGGAAAAAAAAAACAATGTGATATAGGATTATAGTATTAGTATATACCAAGTATATATGGGTATACTACTCTATGGAGATTCAAAGAGATACTTGTTCAGATCAAAAACAGAATCAAAAACCAATGAAACTCCCGATTAAAGGAATTCCGAGATCGCAAATACCATCATAGTCTGAAAAGCCGATCGGTTATTGCCAAAGTAAGTATTCGGAATCTGTACGGGCGGTATGAAGGATACCCTGTACCCAATAGTATGAGTGGAAACTCCCGCCCCTACAGCTGATTTCCCCTATAAGACAATTGCTGCCTCTCCATCTCTCCTCTCTCCTTCCAACCACTTTTCTCTCCAATCTTCACAATCTCCCTACTCTTTTCCCTTTGAGCTTTTTTGCTCATCTCTCTCTTCTCAATCCCTTAGGCGACGAAGCCCCTACTTCCCTTGGTCAGGGCCCCTTTCAGCAGCATCCCCATTCCAGAAATGTCGACAACAACTCCACAGAAGGCCGCCGCGCCTCAGCTCGAGAAGAAGCCTGTCAAGTTCAGCAACCTGTTGCTGGGCGCTGGTTTGAACTTGTTTGAGGTCACCACCTTGGGACAGGTTAGTTCTCCCTCGCCTTTCTAGTCTCCTCCCTGCTTTGGAGCGCCCTAGCTCTTGAAGGCTCCAAGGCCTCACCAAAACATCATATCAAAACCGTCAGCTGACATTCATCTTTCTTCTATTTTTAGCCGTTGGAAGTGATCAAGACAACCATGGCCGCGAATCGGGGCGACAGCTTCGGCAGTGCTATGGGTCGGATTTGGGGCCGTGGCGGGATTCTCGGTTGTATGTAACCCCCTTTGCTTTTCCTCCGATGCACGCAATTTGGGGGCGTGTGGGGACCTACCCCCGTCCTTTCCCCGGCAAATCCTGCTGTGATTTTTTTTTTTTTTTTAAAAAAAAGAATCCAAAAACAAACAAGCTAACCAAAGACGTTTTCACCGACATTTAGACTACCAAGGACTCATTCCGTGGGCCTGGATTGAGGCCTCTACCAAGGGTGCTGTCCTCCTGTTTGTCGCCTCCGAAGCGGAATGGCAGGCTCGCAGCCTGGGTGCGAATGACTTCGTTAGCGGTATCAGCGGTGGTATGGCTGGTGGTATCGCTCAGGCATATGCCACCATGGGTTTCTGCACCTGCATGAAGACCGTTGAGATCACCAAGCACAAGATGGCTGCCCAGGGTGTTCAGCCCCAGAGCACCTTTGGTACTTTCATGGATATCTACCGCAAGGAGGGTATCCGTGGTATCAACCGTGGTGTCAACGCCGTCGCTATTCGCCAAACTACCAACTGGGGTTCTCGTTTCGGTCTCTCGCGTTTGGCTGAGTCTGCTATCCGCAAGTTCACCAACAAGGAGGATAGCCAGAGGCTCTCCGCTTGGGAGAAGATCCTCGCATCCGGCCTCGGTGGTGGTCTTTCCGCTTGGAACCAGCCTATTGAGGTCATTCGTGTCGAGATGCAGAGCAAGACCGTTGACCCCAACCGACCTAAGAACCTCACTGTCGGCAAGGCCTTCAAGTACATTTACGATTCCAATGGTATCCGTGGTCTCTACCGCGGTGTCGCTCCCCGTATTGGTCTCGGCATCTGGCAGACCGTCTGCATGGTGGCTCTTGGTGACATGTATGTTTTTCTCCCCACGTCCCTTTCCTTCTTCTCTACTTAGGTGATACCTCGGAACTAATCTCTTTTGAACAGGGCCAAAGAAGCAGTCGAAAAACTGACTGGCGATACCGTCACCGCCAAGCACTAAACGAGAAGGTTTGAGATACCCTTCTGCTATGCAGCGGTCGCCGGAGCAGAGCGAGACTTTTGATATTCCCCATCGTTCATAAATCCCTAATTTTGAGACAAGACCCCGATACCCATTGAATGCATTATGTTATTGTGATACCGAGTACACAGTACACAACCTCTTTGAAACCCTTCTGTCTCAATTCCTGGTTACATTTCAGTCCATGGTGTTCTTTGTTCTTTATTTTAATTACTTGTTATCGTGAAATAAAAGTACCGATTACAACATAAAATCTTGTAGAGAAATTGAAAAACATGTAGACATGTAGAGCTTCTCGAGTCTACTAATTAATACACATGACCCCGAGGTCCAGATTGTAGGTCAATTATGCCATCACAAACCAGCCATTGAGCCTTGCGATGCTCAATTGCTTGACTAGAAACTTTACATCTTATTCTCTCTTCTAATATTTTGATATTTGAGTCGGGGGAGGGGGGGGGGGTAATAACTCCGTTGACCTCTCTTGACATCCAAATCATCCGATCTCGGGGAGCGCAAATCGGCTGTTTCTACTACACTGCGACATTCGTCACTTAGTACGGTATCATTGATCTTGAACTGTATTAGCTTGGAGCTCTTCCATTCATCCGTCTTTGTCGTCCGAGATAATGTACTAAAATGAGGATCATCCCTATAAGTCCCATTGCCCGTTTTTACCTCGGCTATGGTATACGTAGTAAGCTTGGGCATCTTCAGTTTCGCATAATCGCGAGTTGGATCAACACAGTCACATTAAATGCTTTGTCACATGCCATTTCATGGTATCTGCTATGTGTTATCCAGAGGCTACAGAGGATTAAGAACAGTGATGTTAGTCATTGTAGGAACTGTTTTTTGCGCAGGTGATGCCTCCAGGAGTACTTTAAAAACACTTCAAGCCTCCGTTAACTAGTTATTGAATGGCGCAAATGGCAGGGTTATGAAGCTCATTGCATAAACACATGTCAAATCTATGGAATTATTCAATCTAACGTGTCTGCCAGGAGAGTCACATGCTTATTACTTACCACTAGTACCAGTACTATTTATTATCTACTCACATGTGCGTCTAGCATATGACATCTACTAGTATAGTATTTGACATATGTGGAGTAGACGCCCCTCCCCCAATTATTCCTCTATATAATAACAAGAAGAACGGAGAGCAGAGGGGAAGGAGGAACGTTGAAACAGTATTACTACAGGGATGAACTGGATCAAATAAGGTACAATTGTAT
The DNA here is from genome assembly GCF_028828195.1 of Penicillium verhagenii. Classification (NCBI taxonomy): domain Eukaryota; kingdom Fungi; phylum Ascomycota; class Eurotiomycetes; order Eurotiales; family Aspergillaceae; genus Penicillium; species Penicillium verhagenii. Next base: position 1,670,971 of record NW_026643169.1, read on the forward strand.
TACAGTCAACTACACCCTCAAACACAAAGGAGATATTGGGAAGGAATCTAGGCACAAGTGATCACATCAAATCCAAACGAGGAAACACGCTTTTCCCTCGGTCTAGGGGTTGTATGGTATACAAGGGATATTTAAGCAGACAGACCAATGTCCTCAGCGTATGGGAGCTGGTGGACGTCGCCGACGCTGACGAGAGTGGCCTTTCCGGAAAGGAAAGATTGAGCGGCCTGTAAATATCGTGGTCAGTACAAATTGATTCAAAAGGGAAATTGCAAAAAGGAAACCAAAAAAATATGGTAGAAAGAAAGAAGAGTAACATACCTCCTTGACCTGCTGCTCAGTGACCTTCTCAAGAGCCTGGGCGATCTCGCCGATTTGGTAGGCCTTGCTACCGTGAACCAGACCGGATCCAGTGGCCTCAAGACCAGTCTCCAGAGTCTGGACGGACTCCAGAGCGCTGAATTTGGCCAGAGCAATGGCCTTCTTAATGTCCTCGCTGGCGACCTCGCCGGCAGCGGCCTTCTTAAGGGCATCGACAACATTCTTGCTGGCGGCACCAACCTGGTCAGCGGCACCAGTAAGGGTCACAGTGAAGAGACCGGCGTCGGAGTAGGAGTGGTTCTTAGTCGAGACGTTAAGGAAAGAGAAGCCCTGAGTAGCCTTGGACAGGAGCGAGAAACCAGGGGTCCACTTGATGGAGGACTCGCCGCCCAGGAGGGCAGCCAGGACGGAAGCCTCGGGCTTGTAGCCAGCGGTACCGAACGCGCTGGAGCCGGGGAAGGCAATCACGACGGCGTTACCAGTCTTGGAGGGAAGACGCTGCTCACCACCGAAGTACTTGGTGGGCTGGGAGGGCTGGAGCTTGTACTGGCTGGAGGAGGCACCGGTGGGGAGATCCTGGAAGAACTGGCCAACCCACTTGGAGACATCGGCGGAGTTGGGTCCGGTGGCAACGAGAGCGATGTTGGACTTGGCATAGGCATCCTGAGCAAACTGGGCCAGGGCGTCGCCGGACAGGTACTTCTCATAGGGGGTGGACTGGCTGGGGGTGATGGGAGCGCCCAGGCCACGGTGGAAGGCAACGCCGTGGGCGGCATCGATGGCGACGTTCTCGGCGTTAGAGTAGACGGCATCCTGCTGGTACTTGAGTAGTTGGCTGACAACCTCGTTCAACTCATGGTCTAGTATCAAAGGAAATTTCATGTCAGTCGGGGAGCCTCCCAAAATTTTGATTTTTGATATGCCATCAATCCTCCCATTTCTTTTGAAGCTTCCTTCTCTCCTTTCACAAGAGTAAGCCACTTACCAGTGAACTTGGGCTTGCCCGCAACCTCAGCTAGCAGCTCTGTGAAGTATGGGAGATCATTCGCGAGGAACTTGGCGCGGAGAACGACGTTTTCGCGCGAGTGTGACGACGAGATCTGACCGCCCAGCAGCTCAACCTCGCGAGTGATGCGCAGCGCGGAACGCTTGAGTGTGGTCTATAGATAGAGGAGTAAGTATTAAAGGAATTGATGGACAAATGGATGGCTGCGGAACCGACCTTGAAGGCGAACTTGTCAAGGGCATCGGAGAAACCAGGGAAGGGCTGGTAACGGGAGCCAGCCTTGGCCACCAGCGCCAGAGTACCAGTAGCACCGTTGACCTCACGGTTGGCAACCTTTACGCCGGCAGCCTCGGTGACATCGTACTGGAAGGTCGGGTTGGCAGCAGAGGCCATAGCCCGACGGCCGGCGGAGAGCGCACGCGGCGCATTTCGGCTGAGGGAAGACCGTGACAGCATGATGCGCCAGGGACAATTGAAAAAGGGAGAAAAGAATTAGGGACCCAAATGGGCTTTGAAGGAAGCAATTGAGGGGAGGGGAGAGGGGATGCGTCGAGAGAGGGAAGCAGACGGGTTACGAAAAGCTTCAAGATGCCGGGGCTGGGTTGATTACTCGGGCTGTGATTGGTTGCCGTGACGAGTCGGACGGACTCGGAAGAACTTTTCTACAATAGAAGTTCAGACTTGATACAAATTTATACTAAGGGAGTATTATATTGATGGAATATGTGAGACTTTCTATATATTTATTTAAATGAATCTGTAAAGATAAAAAAAAAACAATTATAAAAATCATGAAAAAAAAAGAAAGAAAATAGCTTTAGATACAGAGAGCGTTATAAAGATAGATACTGCCCATAATGTAACTTGTGTATCCCTTCACAAGGTCGTAGATGCAGGATCAGCTGATCCTTCACGTGACTGATAAGCAAAAAAGTGCCCGCTGCAATACTCTTTCGCAACTATACCAGTTCCCCTCTATGAACTTGTCACGGTGACCTCAATTGTTCCTCGTGAGGACTGGAGGCTGGCAAGCCTTCTAAATTCGCCATGATGATGTCTCAGGTTCGTTAAAATCCTTCTACCGACTTTGGATCAGTACTGATATCCTTCTCTCCGCACAGCATGCTGTGGAGCTCTGTACGCTCCTCATCGAGGATCACTTCGGAGAGCTGTTTGCAGTAAGTGATCTTGAATTAAAAAAAAATATCTCTATGACACATAATCTCCATGCGGAAATATCCTTGTCGTGGTCTCATTCTAGGTCCAGAGCAAACGCTGATCATTGGTTCGATGTTTTTAACAGCGCATCTTTTCGACTCTTCAACGCTATGAACGGCTCTCTCTTCCTCGATTAAAATTCTATTCTCGCTTGACTGATCGTCAGTTGCGCCATGGCTTGACGGCCATGATTCAGCATCATCTCATCTACTATTTCACCTCCCTCGAAGATAACAATACCTACTATGAATCAAACCCCGATGCCGCATACTACCTCGTTCGCTCGGGTAAGATTCTCCACTTGGTGGAAGACCGACTTGGGCCATATGCTGCCCGAGTCATGGAAGCAATCCTCTTCCTCGGTCATGCATCTGTCAGCCACCTTGAAACTCTTCCCGAACTTCAGTCATTAACACCCATTCACCAAAATGGGATTGCAAATGGCAACGAAGAAAAGCAGGAGGACGATATGGAGTTTGAGAATACGTCTGGCGAAACCAATGGAGATCATGTTCCAGAACACAAACCCGCTCCTTTCCATGCCACCCTCAAAGCTCTCGCATCTCATGGATACTTGATGCGTGTTCGAGACGCTCACTTCCAGAGTCCCTCCGACAATATACTTGAGGCACAACGCACTGTGTCTGCTCGTGCGGATATCAAAGCTTTGAAGGGGAAAAGACAACAAGAGACGATTGCGCTTGAGATACAGAATCTAGTACACAATCGGACCCATGCTGACCTTTCCGAGGGACTTATGGTTAATGGTCTTCCTCGAGGAATCAAAAGAAAATTCAGACGCAATGCCCTGAACTCTGCAAATGGAGAGCGGTTAGAAAATGGAGGCAATGAGCATCAAACGGCGAACGAGCAGGACGATCACTGGTCAGAAAATGAAGACGAATTCGATAATACCCCTATGGATGTAAGAGCTTTTCCCCCGGCCTTTGATTGGAATTTTTCTCTTTTAGACTGGAAGCTAACAAACCCCCCTAGTCTGAACAGGTCGTGCGCGTTAACTATGAAAAGTTGGATGTGGCATTGCGAAACGCCAGATTTGTTGGTCTTGCCGAACAGGATGCACCCCGAGCAACTGCAGAGGTATATGACTGCCTTCTTCGCCGTGTTGAATACATCACCCTTCGATGCCGAGATTCAACCGACATCCCCCGTGAGCGCGAAGAGGGAGAGCAATGGACTGTCCCCATCGACGCAGAAAAAATAGTAGGGGATATTGATCCCAATCTAGATTTGTCAGGAGCCTTTGCACCCTTGGAGTCATCATCAAAGGTGGTAAATCGAGGCGGGAAGCGACCCTTGGAAAATGGGGTCAACGGTGATCATGAAGGCTCCGACAACGATGAGTCTAGTGGACCGAATCGAGCCTGGGAAATTAATCAACACCTTCAACTTCTTTCACAGCCTCCTCACAATCTCACATCGTGTGTTGAACTATATGGAGTTCCCAAGTGGCGGATTGGATTCCGTGGCTTGGCTCGCAAATTACGGCATCTGGAGCTGGAACGGATGATTGAATCCAGGTATGGTGATGTTGCCATCCGCGTCATTCGTGTGCTTCATGCCAAGGGGAAACTAGATGAGAAGCGACTGCAGGAAATCAGCCTGCTTCCCTTCAAAGATCTGCGGCAAACGCTTTCTAGCATGCAATCAGGTGGATTTGTGGATTTACAGGAAGTTCCCAAGGATGCACAACGCCAACCTTCCAAGACCATCTTCCTATGGTATTATGACCCAGACCGTGTGTGCAGCTGTATTTTGGAGGACACATACAAGGCTATGTCGCGGACTCTGCAGCGCATCAAATTTGAGCGAGGTCGGCTTAAGGATTTCCTTGAGAAGACCGAGCGTAGTGATGTCAAGGGTCATGAGGAGGAGTACCTCACTGAAGAGGAGTTGGAACTCTTGCAACGATGGAAAGATAAGGAAGCCTTATTGTTGGCTGAAGTGGCTCGCTTAGATGATATGGTAGCGGTGTTCCGTGACTATTGATTCATTTTCCTCTACACAGAAGGAGCCATCGCTTCTAGGAAGCTACGAGGTCCCTTTCTTTGTATCTGTACAGCTTCACGAGCGACGAAATCCATCCGGTCAGCATTCAAAGGAGTTTACAGTTTTCATTCGCTCATCATCGCACTGCTCATCATCGCACTGCAAAAAAAAAAGAAACCGGTTTACAATAGTACGAGTACAATGCCACCCACATGTAATATACTCTACATAATCCATTCCAAATTTTGAGTCAAAACAGTAATATAGTATATGCAAATGCCAACAAGCTCTATGTATCTGGATATGCGACTCTTAAGAATAAATAAGAAGAAGATAAGAGGAAAACAGGGGGGGGGGGGGGGGTAGCATATAACCACCTAGCGATAAACAAGAGACATCAACGCCAACGCTTTAAAAAAAAAAAAAAAAACCCTCCGCCCCCACCCCTTGTCCAGCAAAAGCAACATAACAAATCAGAGTAAGAATTGATCATTACGCATTCATCCAGTTAGCGAAACTGTCGATGAAGATCCCAGGGTGTCCGATCTCTTTTTCCATCCAAAAAATACAATGTAGATCGACTCCCCGCCTTTATCCCTCGGACCCCCCCCTGCCTTTTGAAAGGAACAATATTAAAAACAAAAGAGTTGTACAACTTGATCATGAACTCTTGACTTCCGACTCAAGACCGTCGGTTTTGCCAGCCACCTCCTCGCTACTGCTGGCCGTCGGAGTGTTGCTCTCATCATTGAGAGTGAAACCGGCGAGCTTAGCCTCAGTCGCGGCCAACTTGGCAGCAGTTTCATCAAGGCTTTTTTGTAAGGACTTGATATAGTCAATGGCCATTTCCACGGCACTGGCCTTGCTGATAGCCTGGTTGGCTGATTTGTCTTTCTCCTTGTCGCCAGGCTTGATCCCTGTTAATGCAGCCTCCTTGGCTAGTCGAGCCTGAACAAAGTCTGGTGGAACCAAAGCTTCGATTTCTTTGAGAGCGCTGTTGATGCGGTTTCGTCGGCCCTGTTCGGCCAATTTATGGTTGGTACGCTTGGAGCTAAGATTTTCGGCCAAGGTCTCTGGGTACGAAACACCCGAAGGCAATGTGCCGTCAAGTATATGCTGATAGTTCGACTTGGAAGCCAAAAGTGCATCTTGGGCAAAATCTATGTAAAATCATGTGGTTAGAAAAACTCATTTTTCCCTCACCAAATAGAAAAAAAAAAGGGTCGGATTCACTCTTACCTCCGGCGCGCATCAAGGGCTGGATACTTGGGCTAATCTTTGGTCGCAGTTGGGGGCTGGCCTGTGTGGAAGATACACTCGGCCGTTTCCGACCAGATATGGAAGACCTGGATGGGTCTGATCTTTTCGGGATCGGTCCACTGGGAGATGGCATTGCGGCTGTTCGAGGGCTGATCGCAATAGACCCGCTTGGCGGGGCCGACCTTGATTCAAGGGAAGGAGTCAGGTTCGCCGAAATAGCGGGGCTGGCCATGTTGGTCCGAAGGCTGGTGTCAATGCGATTGATCTTAGGGCGCGGTTGCGAGGTTGCCACCGCCTCAGGCAGAGAGATGTCTTCCATGGTCTCGTCATGGTATTCTAGTTGAGCTCGCCCCATAAATTTTCCGGAGGGGTCTTGGGTGTGCTGTGCCCGCTGAATGCGCATAAGGGTGGCTGGCGTGGCAGCACTGGGAGGTTGTGCCGGTTGGGGAGCGATGGCTGGGGACTTTCGGGACGAAGGTAGCGCTGGGGGTAGCATTAATGGTTCTGATAGCGGTTCAGGCGAAACCGAATCCTGACCGGAGCCTTCGGTGCTGCTTGCCTGGAGCGAGCGCACATCATTGTTCTGCGGCCTACTCAATTCCTGGGACAGGCTATTGTAAAACTCCTCGGAATTGGGGACCTGTCTTCCCTTGCGCTGGGTCTGGGCGCGGATAGAGGGTGATTGTTTGACCTTGCTTCGTCCAGAGAGGCGAGAAGCGGTTGAGGTTCGGCGGCGATTGGTCTTGCGAATGATACTGGGAGAGCCGGGGGCCGAAGTGCCCGGGAGCGAATGAGGATCGACGTTGTTGGCGACGAAACCGACATCTGAGATATGTCTTGAGTGATAGAAGCCATTGGTGGAGTGAGGCTGGGCCTCCAGAGCGGGCGAAGTGAGAGGGGTGATGCTATATTCCCCGGGAACCGCAAAGCCGTCCAGTTGGAATTGATTCTCCAGTGGTGTCATGGCAGGCGAGACGAGAGGAGTGTACAGCGCCTGGCGACCTGGTGAGCAAGTGAGGCCCGGGGAAAAAGGGTTAGGTACATCAAATCTAATACATACCTGATCCTCGACGCGTGAATATCGATGATCATACATCTCCGGGTTGTCATCCATGCGTTGGGAGTATCGGACGGCATTGCCGTGCATTTCGATACTATTTGGAGTAGGTGGGATCATGGGAGCGCCTTGCATGTAATGTTGGCCTGACTGTTGTGACATATGTGAGGCATCCTGGGCGCAGAAGCCCGGGGTCATGCTGGGAGTGGAGGCGTATGGCATGGAGGGTTGCGACTGGGTGGTATGGTGGGAAAAATCCATTGCGAGCCCCTCCATGGAGGTAGGGTAAGGATGCGATCGTGGATCTGAGGCCATAGTGGTGGGCGCAGTAGTGGTGGGAGGGTGTCCCATTGAATGTTGCTCCTGCATCTGGGAATGTGCTGGTCCGTGCCCTTCCATGTCGGAGAAGTGCATGTCGAACTCGAGGAAATTGGAGAATTCATCTTCCCCGGGGACGGGGATGAGAGTATTCTCATGAAGCTGCTCGGACCACGACATGGCCGATTGTGGCTCCATGATGTTCCTCTTTTCTTTTCCTCCGTGATATGGTTTGGGGCGGAAGAGGGGGGGGGGGGTTGAGAAGAGAAGTCGCAAGGAGCGGCAATAAAAGTAAAGAGGGGAAAAGTGAAGGGAGGATCGAACCAATCAAAGGTAACAATTTTACAGGAACCAGAAATTAAACGAAGTTCGAGTTGAGTAAGTGATCACTTGGAAAAGAAAAGAGGAAAAGGGAAGAAGGATTACGAGGTTTGGAACCATGGATGATTATTTTTTACCTCATTCCTGGCTTCTAGTCTGTCTAGTCTAAGTCTTTTTTATTCTTTCGGGAGGAAACGGTACTTTTTTTTTCGATATAAATGAGGGATAATTTGGCTTATGAATTATTTTTAATATTTTTTTTTTTTTTCATTTTTTCATTATTTATTTCAACTCTAGAATTTCAGCGCTAGAGGCGCTTGTCATCCTTAGCCGAAGGAATTGGTCTAGTGTGACTCTGGAAGGCGGATTTGAGAGAATTCAGTATAGCGGCAAATGTAGTGGGAAAGAGTTGCATTAGGCGTACTTATGTACAACTTAAATGGAATTTGTTACATATGTACGGATATCTATATAACATGGCTTATAACATCCTTATTTTTGGAGTCTTTTTTTTTTCCCCAGTCTTTTTTTCCCCTTGGACTCCATTTACTCCGTAGAGCAAAAGGTCTCCCCCAGTTTCAATTCCCGACATGTCCACAGTGGGACCGAGTCCCGGCCACCTTCGGCTTTTCGCCGTTACTTCTAACCGAGATCTTTGGGGGGTTTTCCGATTGGTGGTGGTATACGTAGTACGATATTCAAACATGTACGGAGTAATGATTTTTCTACTTGTCTCTCTCTCTCTCTTTTTTTTTCAATTCCCTTTCTTTCTTACCATTAAACCATGCTAGTATTAGTAGTATGATTGATGGTTGTTAATTGATAATTGTACTCTAGGATCCTGTCATGTGACATAAGTTCTAACTCACCAGTTGTTCCCTTCACGTGACTTCCTCATGCCAGTTGACAGCTGATCCGAGCTAAGTTAGTTAATATTATAATGGTTAGTCATATATACGCTAACGCCTTCATAATAACATCGGAAGCACCACTCCATATCTCCACATATCTCTCCCCATACCAAAAAATTCAAGGTCCACCATGTTATTTCTGGTGGTTCTTCTGCTCTGCCATCTGGCTGCAGCTTCACTGACAATTACAATCCCTGTCACAAATCTTCTGCCTAACCCACATGGCCTCCCCGCATCCACCCATGCCACTTTGACCACGCTCCCCTCCGCCGGCAACGATCATCTTTTAACCGCCTCCCTCTCTCACACCTCAACTTTGGTCTTCCATGATATTCCCGCTCGGCAAGAGTCCTACCTGTTGGACATCCGTTCTAGCGAATTCATCTTCGCCCCTTACCGCGTCGACGTGGCCGCCGATGGCTCGGTCCTAGGAGTCTGGGAGACCTTCCGCGGAAACCCGTGGGATAACCGTGGTGCGGAGAAATATACTGTTGATGCGACTCGCAAGACACAATCAGATGTCACTGTCGAGGCCAAGCTTGTGGGTCGCAGGAACTTCTTTGAGGAACGCGCCAAGTGTGAGTGATGCGATAAATGACTGAATAAGACAATTCATCATTACATCCCCTTCCCCTTGAGAAGAAAAAAAAACAACTTGCTAATCTCCATATTGAACAGTCTCACCGATGAGTCTGGTCAAGAACCCCATGATCTTGTTGGCTATTGTTGCCTTGGCTTTCACTCTTGGCATGCCGAAGCTGATGGAGAACAGTATGATTGGCCCTTCTTGTGTTGTTTAATTGCTCGTTCAAATCCCAACTAACTAAAACAGTGGATCCGGAAATGCGTGCTGAATTTGAGGAGCACTCACGATCTTCACCTTTGACCGGAGGTGCAAGCAATGCCCTTGCTGGAGGTGGATTTGATTTGGCTGGCTGGATGGCAGGTACCTCATCTGGTCCCATAGCCAATGCCGATACTGCTTCAGCTGGGACTACCGGTCGTGAAACGGGTGGCGCAACACGGCGACGTTGATTGGGCAGCTTACTCTACATCTGATCTCGTCAGGACGCTATAATTTTGGAGGTTCAATAACCAATTAAGCTCAAAGAATTACACCAAGTCGATAATGAAAGCTGTTGAGATCGAAAACCAACATTTCCTGCATTTAAAATCCCCCTTGTGCCATAAATCAACAGATGGGTTAGAAGACGATAATTCTCCAGAATTTACAAAATCTATCAGAGATCAATAACCTCATCATATACAGCCAGAAGTTCATAAAATTTCATGATGTCATGAGAGCAAATCCAAAACAATAGAAGAAGAAACGCCTATCTATCATGGAGATAGTGGGATAAACAACGGATTTAAAAGTCTCCTCCACCGAAATCACCACCACCACCATCACCAAAGTCCCCGCCGCCATAGTCCCCTCCACCACCATAATCTCCCCCGCCGCCATAGTTTCCACCATTATCATAATCATGATGATCTTCCATATCTTCCACAACATCAGCGATCAAAAGTCCACCAAGCAATCCTCCACCCACACCCAGTGCAGCTGCACCAGCGGTTCCCATGCCATGTTTCTGTGGTGGCTGCTGATAGTACCCGCCTTGGGGTGGCCCGGATTGGTATCCTCCATATCCCCCATATCCAGCCGCCGGGTACCCGTATCCTGGCGCCTGTTGCGGAGGGTATCGCCCGTAGTACCTCGGATTCGGTGGGGGCTGCTGTGGATATGAGGCGTACTGAGGCTGCGATTGTCGCGGTGGGCGGGAGCTGCTGGAGCTCTTTCCCATCAACTTGCTCAGGAATCCTCTACTGCGAGACTTTTCCTCTGGTGCTGGGCTCCCGGAAGTTGGCCTGGGAGCATAAGAACCGGTGGATTGGGGTGCAGATTGCCCGCTGTAAAATTCAGCAGCGGCACCGGGGGTTCCGGCACCCCTGCTGCTGTTGCTGCTAGCCTGTGCGTCCTCTTCGGCCTGGAGCTTAGCGGCGAGGCGGGCATCGTCATCAATCATGGGACTGCCAGTGCCACGCGAGGAACTAGTCGAGTTATATGGGTTATTTGAGGCCAGCGGCTTCTTCTGATCTCCCGCATTGGCGAGTATAGCGGAGCCAGTAGAGCCTGCATTATCGTATGATGGTGGGGGTTCGCTGGAACCTCCGTCGGTGGATGGAGGTCGTAGCTCGGGGCGTTCCCACTGTGACTTTCCGGTAGCCAGGTTAATGTAAAACCTGAGACGAATTCAATTGTTATTTTCTCATTTTGGGGGAGGGCCAGGAAGAAGCAAAAGAAAAGGTGGATACCAACGTACCATGACTGATATCGCTCGTCATACTGCGCCTTCCATCCCTCCGGAACAGAAGGTGGGGGAGGCCCGGAAGGTGGCGTGAAGGAAGCCGACATGAAGCAAGTCGGGACAGAGAGATGGTAGGTGAGATAGGGTAAGATAGAAGATGGATCTCGATGGTAAGTGGATGAGGGAAAGAAACAAAATAAAAATCCAGATGAGCTGTCAAGGTTTGGAGAAATAATCAGGTATGCACATGTGGGAAAGGAAGAGTAGGAAGAGAGGAAGTATACCTCATATATACTCGCTAGTCCCCACCTGATTCTAGAAGACTCAATGCCCTGCGCCACACTGTGGCAGAGCATAACGTCATTTCATGTATTGAATGTTTCTGCCTTTCAAGGTATTTTTTATAGTATATAGTACTAGTAGTTATACAACAGATTATTTCATTTAGATACAGTGTTTGAAGATTATTATACTACAACCAGTATCGGTTGTGTATTTTATATTAACCAAGTTCACTACTAGTCAACTGGTAGGCTCCATACTCAAAATAGGCCCAACAATAAAGTGGCCATATGTTACATTTTGTATGATACACCCAATATCAGTCACCTCACTTGGACCTTCAATCATCATCACAAATATTGGCGTCATAGCATCCGCTATCTGGCCACCAATAGTCGTCGTCAAGTCCATCTTCCAGATTTTCATTAGAAGACCAAAGCTTTGACGGCTTTCGTTTTGGCCGAGGTATTGACTCGGGTTCCGGAGAATCACTAACCAAGTCTATCACTTCGACATCGCTGAACTTTGGGGGACGGTACTGCTTCTTTCGCTTCTCTTTCCCTTTCTCCTCTCGGGTCCTTTTTCTTTTTCTTGTAATCTCAGCTGCAGCTACCCCACCTTTATCCCGGCTGTCCTTATTCCCTTCAGGCCTGTGCTTATCCCCTGACAATGTATCATGCCGAACATTCCGTGCTCGAGCAACATCTCTCTGCATCTGGAGCTCATTTCTTGCATTCTGGTCAAGTTTGTTCTCGGCTTGTACCTTTGGCCCGGAAAGCTGACGAAGTTGGTATTCATCCTTGAGGGGGATTCGTTTCACTTGATCGAGAGGTGTATCCTCACCGAGGCCACGTGCCCAACGAGCATAAGGGCCTTTATAATTAGATCCCTGCCCGGGTCCCCAAATCGGATGCCGTTCGATCTCTGCACTAGCCACAAGTGCTCTACTTGCCTCGCATCCAGAAATCTCCTCGGACATAGGTTCGGGGGCACCCTTGAACTCAAACCTATCGATGTCAGGGTCTGAACAAGGCCCGGAAGAAAGTACCCGAATGCCCCCGCCATGAAACCCAAGGAGCAGATGAGAGCTGTCGTCCGAAAAGGCTCCACTAGTGATACCCTCGTTAAAATTGGCTATATTGGCCACTAGCACGTCTTCGGGGGATCGACGAATATCCCACTGTTTCAAAACCCCATCTGAGCCACCGGTATAAAACTGATCAATGGCCGTTCCCCACAGAGCAATGGAGACTCCGTAATCAGTCAGCTCCCGAGGCTGCTGGTGATTGAGCGGATGCAGAGGATCGCCGTGTCGAAGTTGATGGAGGTTTTTGCCGGGCCAACGAACATCCCAAACATATGTTCGACCATCTGTGCAGCTAGCTGTGATGTATGTAGAATCCATCGGACAAAAGCTCGTTTCATTGACATCGGCAGCTGGGCAGGGAAAACGACTAGTGACAATAAAATTATCATCTATGTAGTCGTACACCTGTACAACAGTTCGCGTCTTCAATGGGAGGCGCATTGCCTGGCTATAGGTAGTTGCAGCAGCAAACTTAGGCAAGAATGGATGCCATTTGATATCAAAAATGTTTTGAGAATCGGGGCTGAGTTTGCGTGGTGTCACAGATCCCTGACCTACAGCCCATAGTCCTAGATGGCCATAGTGGGGGACTTTGTATTCATCCACGATTCGTTCCACCATGCCACCAACTAAGAAATGATCCGTTGATGCGGTATGGCCCCATGCAAGAGTTGTTGGTGCCAGGTCAATGACTTTCTGGCGAGAGCTCCGGACAATGGACAAATCCACGCAAGTGGGATCCTGGTCTTCCTGGGTATGCCATAGATGGAACGAGTCGGTACCAGTGGCAATAAGCTTTGGGTGTTTCTTTGAAAGAGCCATCACCACCACTTTAGAGTTATGCCTTAATGTTTGAAGGCAATTTGGAGGTTTATGAGCACCAACATCCCAGATTTTGACTGTATTGTCGTAGCTGGCGGTGTAGAGTCGGTCACCAGCCCACTGCATATCAGCCACGCTGGTGTACAAGCGCTCCTCGGTAGTAGTCGACGAAGGGGGACGAGGGATCCAGTGGTCTGGGAGCTCGTGTAGCTCATTATTGACAAGGTCACCCAAAAGTAAATTGTACTTTCGATTGTACTCGTCAGGTTGAGCCGTCGCTCCCACTGCAAACTTGGTGGAATCAGGAGACCAAGCAAGAGCCACTACATCATCTGAAGCACCTTTCCATGACTTCCAGGGTTTGATATCCGATGTTAAATCTGCATGAATCCGTTTGCTGGAACCACAACCACACAATTCCCGATCCCACAATAGTTTCTTGATAAGAGGAGTTCTGCGAGTAGGGTCTTTGTTAAGTAAGTCGAAGCTCGGGAGAGTATCCGGGGGAGGAGAGGATTCATGCGACGCCCGAGGCGCTCGAGACGCCCGAGACACTCGAGGGGCTACCTCTTGAGAATTCCTGGAGGCCTCATTCAACTCCAGCCCAAGCAACACACGTACGTTATAGGTATTCGGTGTATTTTTGGCCCGACCAGAACGTCTGGGAGCTAGGTCATCGAGGCTTTGCAAGGGTGAATCAGAGGGATGTGGGGGTGAGCTTGAGGTTGTAGAGGAAATGTCCAGGTTTTTAATGTGAGGATGAATTTGACCACTCCATCCCAGTGAGTTTGACGATAATAATGACAAGCCCGTTTGAGGGGTCATATTAATGGGTGGACATGATACTGGTAATCCGTCTCTCCCATTCTGACTTGAATCCAACACAGCCACACATTCTGTCGGACCGGGTTGATCATTTTGTTCTGTGGTAGATGATTCGGAGGAAGAGCAGTTAGGCGGCAGATCTTTTGGCTCTAGAGGGTCTAGAGCACTGCGTGGTGTGCGCCGGGCCGTATCGACACTTGCCGGATGTAACACGGAATGGCCATGGGTAACAGTATCCGAAAATCCCAAGTCTTGCTCATCTGGTAAATTTGTTGAAGACTTTGTGAAAACTGAAAGTAATCTTTGGGCCTCTTTTGAAACTTCCTCAAGGTTCTTAGAGCTATATTCAGGGATGAAGGAAGATTGTTGGCCTCTGTCCCTACCGCGAGGTCGACAGTGGAGCATTTTGTGATAAGGCAGGCGATCTCAAAACTACTGGACATTCACCACAAATTAGTTTAAAAACGTTATATATTGATGATAGGGTTATCTCACGCGGTGATTTCTTCAAGACCGGGCAAGATAGTCAAGATTATTGACTCGGCACAGCAGTTTCTGATGAGACAGAGACATCACTCACGAACCCACTTGTATGGCTTACTCCAAAGGCGTAATTCACAGCAAAATGTCTAAGAGGGTAAGGGGACAGCATCCGTGATCGTCTCGGAAGTTTTCTTGGATGAGTCTCCGAGAGTATTTAAATGGGATTTGACTGGACTATTGGTAATAGTCACGCAAAAAGGTGTTTTCAAGTCGGTGGGATTTGAGATATGAGGGACAGAATGTGGATCTAATCTTGATGGTCAGCGATATTTCAAAAAGCAAATACTGATTGAGCTATGTGCCAAATTGGATAGAGCACTACATACACTAATTATATGGGACGTGAGAAATCCGTTGGAGAACAGGGGGTGAATGGATAGATAATTAGGAATTGGGGATCGGGAATTGGGAATTGGGAATTGGGGAATCGCGAAAAACGCGCGCGTCACTTTGGCGCGGAGTAGTTTTGACCGCCTTGGGTGATAACAGTTATCGATTATTGATAAGAATGAAATCAATTTATAGTATGTACTAGTAGTATACTGGTAGTTCTAACAAGGATACCATCTATGCCATTTACTTTTGATTTTGAACCTGTCTGTAGATAAGGCATTCAAGTAATTTAATCTAGTGTTGATGGACTTTTGGACGAGAAATTATAATAACAGTGGTAATAAAAGCATACTATGATATATACAGTTCTGTGGACTAGCCGTTGACAGTCCAGGTTTATTATGTAAGATGTGTATAAAAACACATGCTATCTCACCGTGTGGTAGAGCATGGCCACTTTTCTGGATCAAAATGACCGATCATTGGTTTTCTTTGCTTTAGACCAATCACCCCCAGAGAAGTGTAGGACCTTGTCAACGTGATTCTTTTAACTCTTGTAACTAGAAGAATATCGCAGAAAGGTTGCATTATTAGCAGAAATGAAACCTTTACTTGCGAATTGCAGCCTTCTTGCGCATTGCTATCATTGTGTCATATAGCACATCTTTGAAGGCAAACAAAAAGGCGGCTGTGATGGCACTCTGGGTCACCTTAGGGCCAATGCCTGAAGGAAATTTATAGATTAGCCAAGATTGAGAGAGAGAGAGAGAGAAAACAACAACAACAACAACAACAACAACAACAATAATAATAATAGGGATATCGGGAACTCAGGGAAAGAGTCAAGAAGTAAAAAAAAAAAAAAAAAAAAAAAAAGAAAAGAAATTGTTCAAAAAAAAATTTGACTTACCCTTATATAGGCCCTTCCATCCTTCTTCCCGAATGATCCTCTTGAGACTTCCATTCAGACTCTCCTTAGGGCCATCCCTGCTGGCCACGTGCATCCGGCTCTTGACCGTGATGTATGGATAGGTGATGCTGGTGGCCAGAATCTTGCCCAATGCACCAAGGTAAAACGCGTCCTTGGGAGTCATTCGACGGCGACGCTCAACCATATTCTTCAGCTGCTCAAAAATAGTGTATTGCAAAATTGGGTTGATCACCAAGATCAATGCCGGGAGAACACCGGCAAACAAAGCCTTGGGACCTTCCTGCCTTAACAGATCCATCAAGGTGCTGAGAGTCGATGCCTTGGTTTTTGGCGCTCCTGGTAGACTTTGTTCTTCCGACTCTGACTTGCGAGCCGTCATGCGGGTGTTGATCACCCAGATGGGATTTGTAATCAGCACGGTGGCACTTCCTGCAATTGCTCCCGCAATGATAGACTCCACGGTCGTAAGCTTCTTGGAAGCCCGCCCCCCCTGAATGGCTGCTTTCTCAAAAGCAGCCCTGGTCCACTCATACCAGTAATAGTATACGAAGTTGGTGACGCTGATTCCGAAGAGAGCGGACTCCAAACCAGAATATAATCCGGATATACCCTCTCGCTGAACGATTCGTCGAATGGCATCGAGATTGGTTGAGTGCGCACGCTTGGATTCGACCTGCGCTCTGGTAGACAGGGTGATGAGGGGATATCTGTCGTATAATGATTGTAAGCAGAGAGCCCCATGGGCGAGGAGTGTGGAATAATTTACGTCAGCACCATTGACAAGACCCCTCCTCCAGCACCCGCAAGAGCGTGCGCAATGTTATCACTTTGCTGAACAGCCACGGAGGGGGCGGCCTTCTGCTGTGGACGTTCGGACATGGTTGTAGGGGTCAAAATAAAGGCGAATTACTTATAAGTAAGTGACGACTGAATGGACGAGGAGATCAAGAAAGGAGCGGAGGGATGTTTGAAGAAAGGGAATCAAAAGCAGAGTTTGATGAAATGAATCGGCTTTGATGAGGGAAGGAGAGTTTCATGACGTTTTGCCGAGTGGTTTTGTACCTCGGCTCATACCCAACTCCACTACATTCCGGGGTCGATGCGACAGATGATCCAGTACCACAGTCAGGAGACTATCGGAACTGACCGAATACTCAATCAACACATGTCACAGTACATAATTTTCGAGTTGACCCCTTACCGCCCATCCGACAAGCTATTCGGTGGCATGTGATTTAGTAAGAAATATATACCATAAAGCACATGACTAGAGCGATGTTACCGAACACATTGAGCCTAGAATTGGATAATACATGCTAAAGACTACGTATATGAATAATATACTTCACACAGATACACAGAAATTCTCGCCATTATTCCATTCATAGGAGATGAATCCAACCTACAAGAAAGAAAAAAGAGAAAATAGAGAGGTAGGGAGGAGAGAAAGAGAGAGAGGTAGAACATGCCACAGCGAAAGTTCAACAATATGCGGCCATGGAAGGATAGGGGGAGAGAGAAAAGCAGAAGAGGAACAGGAGGGGGAGAAAGGAAAAGAAAAGAAAAGTAAAGTAAAGTAAAAAAAAAAACACCAATGATCACGAAGCAAACGCAGAACGACAGAACACAGGGCCGTCTAAAGACAGAAGAAATCCAAGACCCTCAAGCCTCGTCAAGTCCTCGATCGATGCCGGGTGTGGGGTGAGCCTGGTTGTCGAGTACACCTGGCATATCGCTTCGAGAACCTTCAATTCATGTAAAATTGCGCCAAATGAGAAGCATCATATCGCATGGATCTAGCAGCAGCCGCCTCCCGACCCAGATTGAACACCCTGGCCCTGGCCAACCTGCACAGTGGGCTTGTTGTTGACGGTGGCTGTTCCCATACGCTCCTTGATCTGTCGTGCCATTGTCAAGAATGCCTGCTCGACATTCGAGGCGTTCTTGGCGGATGTCTCGAGGAAGGGGATTCCGAGGCTATCAGCAAACTCCTATATCGCGCGTGAAACCCAACGAGTCAGCGACAAACGATTCATCTCCAAGGGATCAAGGCTAATTTATGTTTTGCGTGGGAGTATACATATAAAGGGTAGGGGGAGGGCATACCTTTGCCACAGTGTACTCCACGACCTTCTTGTCCTCCATATCACTCTTGTTGCCCACCAGCAGCTTGTTCACACCCTCGGTGGCGTATCGGTCGATTTCCTGCAGCCACTGCTTGACGTTGTTGAAAGAGTCCATGTCGGTCACATCGTACACCACACAGATTCCATGGGCGCCACGGTAGTAAGACGAAGTGATGGTACGGAAACGTTCCTGGCCAGCAGTGTCCCACTAATTTTCTTCGGTTAGCTATATTCCTCACACGCCATATGAATATTCACGTACAATCTGAAGTTTCACAGTCTTGCCATCAAGTTCGATGGTGCGGATTTTCTGCGACGAGTGCATTAGCATGTCATTTCGGGAGCCCCACCGGAGTCGAGAGTTCACATACGAAGTCCACTCCAATAGTCGAAATGTAGCTCTCGGTGTAGGTGTCATCGGCAAAACGAAGCAGCAGACAAGACTTGCCAACACCGGAGTCTCCGATGAGCAGTAGCTTGAAGAGGTAATCGTATCTGTTTGTATTTGAAGTTAGGATAGGCAGATCGGCGAGATGACGTTTGGAGACTCGCAACCAAGGGGTGAACTCAGGAACTCAGCAACCTGGGATAGTACTCTAGAAGATGAAATTATCAGCTAAGTTCACAAATTTGTGTCTGTCCATAAAAAGGCTTTGCAGTAACAGCAAATATGGGACACTGGGGAGAGACTTGGATCCCGACCGAGGAAACACAAATGCTTACCACTCAGGATTCATGATGAAGAGAAGAGGACAGATAATCCAGTTACCCAAAATACAGTTGAATATGAGCAAAAAGAAAAGAGTAGGAGAGATGGGAGGTGAAGGAGGTTCCAAGTTGGAGGGGAGTTGAATGATGAGAGCCTGAAATGAATGATAGGAGGTGCAGGTGGGCATACGCACCTGATGCGCAGCTTCGTTTCACCTTTACCGTCACCGCTTTGTTTACTTAGTGTAAGCCCAGATCTACTTGGAAGAATCGGTTTTTTATATATATTTCTATGAACATTTGAATGTATTGTACCTAGGTAAATGTTTTACGTTTTTACTTTTCATATATATTTGTGTTTATCAATCTGAGCTTACTTTTTATTTCTGCTTCTTTAGAACTGGAGGTGATATTGCCTTAGAACGAGTAGATAATCATGTCGGACTAAAAAAAAAAAGAGACTTTCTCACCGCACACATGCTCATTCTCCGCCTCGTGCGAACCTCAGTTGCCCCTGGCAGGTGATCAGCTATGCCAAGATTTTCACTCTTTTGGTGGACTTCATTTCACATCATTCCCCGCTGTACCAAGTATTGCTTTAGGCAAAACCATGAGCCCGCAGCCATTCAAGGGCCCGTGCCTGGTCCCGTTCCTTGTAGGAGGCGTTGGTATAAATGTTATCAGAGATAATGACCAGGGCACGCTCATAGGAACCCGTATTCTTGCTCTGGAAGAAAGTGGCAATATCCTCACCAATCTGATGGTCAGCAAACTTAGACAAACCCATTCGAATGAACCGCTCGAAGACTACATTATTAGACGACAGCCGGGCTTCCACCGAATCCCAGTTCACTTTGATGTATTCCCATAGCAAGTGTCGGACTTTGGCGTTGCCAGCCAGAGACACTGCACCACTGTGCATGTCCTGAATAGCCACCTTATTGGAGAAAACAAAGTCCAGATAGTCATTCACAAGCGCTGGTTCCTTGGTTCGTCCCATGGCAGCCAGGCAAATTTCCTTGCCATCAACAGAATCTGTGCGTAGATACTCTTCTTTAACCGCATCGTATTCCTTGCGACCGCCCTCTGACACGTTGAGGCTGAAAATAACCGATCGAAGATTGGTGTGTACAGCACTCCGGTCTTGGCCAGTGGCCCACAAGTCAAATCGCCTCTTGGCTTCAGCGACAATACTGCATGTTTTTATCAGCCAGTGGAACTTCTTGTGAGCAAATTAGACAGAACTTACCTTTCATCCCCGGCATTGCCAGCCATGGCAATCAGCAACTTGCGCAGTTGAACGGTGAGATAATCCTCATTGGGTTGGAATTCCCAGCCAATTTCCTGTGCAGCCGGTGCAGCCAAGTCCTTGGTGAATTTCTTCAACCCCTCCGCCACAGATTCGTTTTGAGAGAAAACAGAACGAAGGTTTGCCAACGATGTGGACACCTGCGACCAGACACTGGATATTAAGAGGTGAGAATTAGCACGGATTGAATATATGCAATTGACAGTTGCGACCCTTACAGATAATTTTTCTCGGCCTTGAACCCTTCCAGAAGGGCTAGCAGGGCTGGTGTAGTGCCTTCGCCAGAGACTGCAAGGGCAGCAGCATCTCCCAGTAATCCGATTTTATCCTCAGTGCTCAGCAGGTTAAGTGACTGGCCTAGCTTCTCTAGGCGAGCAGGAGAGTAGTTTGTGCGGTAGAAACCAGCCAGATCTTTATTGATCTTGTAGAAAGTATCATCTCCGATGCCTGGCACATTGTCGGATTTCTGGGTGAGGGCCCGGGTATCTAAAGTAGCCAGTTGTTGGCCGGACTTGATTCCCAGAGGAATCCACCAGGTCGTCTCATCCTCCTCAGGCTTCGCGTCTCCGCTAGATAAAAATCGGGTTTGACGAACGCTAACTTGACCGGGTTCCTCTGCAACGGTAACGACCGGGAAGCCAATCTTGCGAATCCAAGGATCCTGTAGCATGTCGTCAGAGCTTGGTTTCTCCATGAACACCCATGAAGCCTTGGAGAGGGGATCGGATGGGTCATACCATGAATCCGTGCACATCTTGACCAGAGGCCTTACTCAAAGCCGACCACAGATCATTGGTGGTTGCGTTTCCTTTGTGGTCAGGGATCAGCATCTAGCTATGTATATCTTTGTCATTATCCTCTTCTTACCGTATGCATGAGACTTGAGGTAATCAGCGACACCCCGGAGGAATGTCTCACGGCCAAGATGGACACTCAGCATGCGAATTACTGAGCTTCCTTTCAGATAGCTAATGTGATCAAAGATCTGATCCACCTCGAGAGCGTTCCGGACGGGCACCTCAATAGGGTGAGAGGCTCGTAGCGAGTCAAGATGAAATGCTTGTTGCACACCCTCAGCCTAGTAAAAAAGTTAATGGGGATCTGCAAGGGGGAAATCCTTTACCTCGGGAATTGCGTACGACAAACTGAGACCAGACGTTCCAATCTGTCTAAAGTGTTAGATTGGGTCATAATGCGGGTTTTAAATGACGCCTACCCGGATGGAAGTGATCTACTGCAAGCCAACCAACCCAGGTTGCAAATCCTTCGTTCAACCAGAGCTCATTCCACCAGTCCATGGTGACTAGGTTACCGAACCACTGGTGAGCCAACTCTGTGATGCGATATGTTAGATACAACTTAGTTCGACCAGATTGAACCAGGAAGACTGACCGTGCGCGACCACGTAGGCAATTCGATTCTTGTACCGGTTGTCTGATTTTCCTTCGTCGAAAAGTACAGCGGTGGTCCGATAGGTGACCAATCCCCAGTTTTCCATGGCTCCCATGGCCTGATAAAATTCCAGTCAGTTCAGGTTTCCCTCAGTGTTTCACCGTAATTGATAAGGTTCAGCCACTCACAAACTCGTGCACGGCTAATAGATCAGCCTTGGGGAGTGGGTACTCGATTTCGAAGATTTCTGAGAAGTAGTCAACAGTCCGGTGGGCACATTCCAACGCAAAGCGAGCCTGCTCTTTAAGCCCCCGAGTGGTGTAAACCCGGACAGGAATGCTCTTGCCCTGGTACTTGCGCTCTGTCATGGCCTCAACGTATTCGAAATCACCGACTGCCCAGGCAAGTAGCTACATTACGGAATAATTTGTCAACCGTGTTGATTATGACGGGTAGGGAGGGCTTTGTACTCACGTAAGTGCTCATCACGGGTGTTTTCTCAAACGTGACAGTCTTCAGACCAGGGCGACTTCCTTCCCTTTCGGATTGGATGGGCATGTTGCTGAGAGCAGTTTGACCCTTAGGGATTTCTATTTCAAAATCAAAAGTCGCCTTAAGGTTCGGTTCATCAAAGCACGGGAAGGCCCTCCGAGCGTCACAAGATTCAAATTGAGTGCTCAGCATGTAGTGGAAACCGTCTTCCTTGGGAGTATCCACAGCTGGTTCCCCCACAGGCGTGTACTTGGATCGATAAAAGCCCGACATGGCATTGTTCATGGTACCCGTGAAGTTGATTGATAGGACAACATCCGAAGGCACAACTTCCTGTGATAACTTCAGGAACACGCGTTCGGATTCCTTATCGTAGGTGATATCCGAAGTCTTCGCCAGCTCAGTGCCTGCATAAGAAAAAAAAAAAAGAAAAGACAAATGGTCAGTCGTGGCCAGGCTCAATGACACCGTCAGGGTGCTTCTAAGTATGCTTCAAAAACGAACCATCCTTTCCCAATACTTCGGCACTCTGGACCTCAATCTCCTTGGCGTTCAACACAATTTCCTTGGTAGCACGAGTGACCTTGGTATCGATCTTCAGCAGACCATTGTACCCCCACGAGCCCTCGAGCTGCAAGTCGAAAAGCGAGACATGATAGTTGGTAGGTTTAGCCCTGTTTCCAGATGAGCCCAATGATTTAGTATGTATGTTTTACACTCAAATGAATCCTTTTCCACGGAAAGAGAAGGTAGGGGGGGGGGGAAGATAATCGTAGGATAAGGGACAGAGGTATCACTCACACATCAGGCAAGGTATCTCTGTCGGTTGAGGCCATCATGCGAGCCTCTGCGGAGCAGTAACGAGGATAGACAAGGTTAAGTCTGGGCACAGTGATCGGAAATAATCGATGGCGCAGACGAGGGGAGCGAGAAAAAGAAGAGGAGGAGAAGAAGGAGGGGGAGGGGCAGAAAGGCCCTCGCCGCTCTGCAATGGCGACTCCAGCACGTCTGGTCGCCGCTATGGACCTTCTTCCCCACATCCTTCCAATTGTCAACTTCTCCCCAATACTCGGCTATCCTCGGATTGGAATTCTTTGTGGACCTTTTTCTTTCCTTTTCCCCTGTGCCTTTTGGCTCGGCTCGGTTCCTGGTACCCTAAACTTGACGAGTCTTCCGTTGAATGCGCGTCAAAGAAGTGAAGAGAAGTTTCTCCAGACGGAGCTCCGTCGGAGCTTGGACCATAATCAAAGGCGGCTAGCATTCCCGCGCTACGAATCCACCTTCCACCACTTTAGGCCGGAACCGATATTTGCTTAAGCCATGGCCGACTCGGACGAGGAATACGTCGGGGATGTTACAGAAGATGAGGACGATCTCCAAGTAACCCGGAAAGATCAGGTTGGGACAAGGAAGAGAAAACAGCGCGGAGCAGCTGAGTGGGAGCTCTCCAGGACCTGGGAGACACTTGTCGAAGGTGCAGATGGTACCATCAGTGCGACTGTGGAGGGACTGCTGGAGGCGGGAAAGCGAAAAAGGTGGTTCCCCTTGACCTGTTGGTTACCCAGGTGGCCTGTTTAGCTGACTCAAATGCAATTAGACTGTTGAAAGATACAACTCCTCTCCAACGCGGTATTATACGACATCTGATCCTTGTCCTCGACCTTTCACAGTCCATGTCTGAAAAGGATCTACGTCCGACGCGCTACCTGCTCACTCTGCGATATGCGCAGGAATTCGTGCGAGAATTCTTTGAGCAAAACCCCATCTCCCAACTGGGCGTCCTGGGTCTGCGGGATGGCCTGGCTCTTCGGATCAGCGACATGAGCGGAAATCCTACGGAGCATATGACGGCCATAAAATCCCTCAAGACCCAAGACCCGAAAGGTCTTCCTAGTCTGCAGAATGGCCTGGAAATGGCACGAGGCGCCCTGTTGTACGTTCGCGCTAGTTGTGTTCTTGAGGAGTATTTGCAGAGCTGACTGGTGGCCGTATAGTCACACCCCCAACCATGGCACAAGAGAGGTACTTATTATTTTTGGCTCCCTCTTGTCCTCGGATCCGGGTGATATTCACCAGACCATCAACACCTTAATCAGTGATAAGGTACGAGTACGCATCGTCGGTCTTGCCGCACAGGTCGCTATTTGTCGTGAGCTTTGTACGAAAACGAACGGAGGGGATGAGACAGCATATGGTGTCGCGCTCAATGAGCAGCATTTCCGGGAATTAATGATGGATGTGACCACTCCACCCGCCGCGTATTCCCAGAAACAGTCCGCTAGCTCGTTGTTGATGATGGGCTTTCCATCTCGAACAGTGGAGTTGAAGCCTTCTCTCTGCGCCTGCCATTCCAAACCATCCCGAGGTGGGTACTTGTGTTCCCGTTGTGGTAGCAAGGTATGTAGTCTGCCCGCAGAGTGCCCTTCTTGTGGGCTCACCTTGATTCTTTCTACACATCTTGCCCGCTCCTACCACCATCTATTCCCTCTGATGAATTGGGTGGAGGTCCCATGGCGCCGGGCTTCACGAAGCACTGGGTGTTTTGCTTGCGGTCTACCTTTTCCTGTTGCCCCACCGGAGGATCAATGGCAAGCGACTGAAACTCACACCAAAGGAATGAGTGTGAGCAGTCGCTACGAATGTGCAGCATGCCAGAATCATTTCTGCATTGATTGCGATCTTTTCGCACACGAAGTCGTGCATAATTGTCCTGGATGCCAGAGTAAAAACAATCAGCTTTTAAACAGCGGAACCGCGTTGGACGGAATGGACACGACCAATTGAGACTATACTGTACTACCATTTTAATACATTAACATTACATAGTTTGGCGTTATGTGAGGCTTATCACCAGGAAACATACTTACAACAAACCTCGGATCATTTTAAGAAAGAAGCCAAAGTTGAGTGCTTAACTCGAATCCAAATTTTTGTATGTGGCTCCGATACGCTTATCGTAGTAAGGTGAGCCTCGGCTACAAATTATAATGTATTCTTCTCTCCGCCTTATTCGCCCCCGCCAACTCCGCATCATTGAATCACTGAATCACTGAATCACCGAATCACTGTGCTGGGGTTAAGAGAAAAGAGACAATGTTACAATCCCCGGCCTCGGCTTCGTTCGAGAAACTCCGCGCGTACTCTTTTCACTCAGATCCTGAATTCGCAAATGGTCTCGCCATTATTCTAGGCCATCCCGACACACCAGCCACAGACAAAGAGATTAGTCGAGAAGATGACCTTGTTTTACAGGCCAAGTGCTTCTTTTTCTCACGGTATTGGATTGTGGTCAATATTAATGAGAAAAAAAATCCGCTAATTATTCAAACAGAAAAGAAAATATTTCTCCACCCATTGATTTTGCCAGCTATAAGTCATGGCTAACTGATTCGTCAACTTGCGAACCTCATGAAACGAGTGGTCCAGCCGGTTCACCAAAGGTCCTTGGCTCTGAAAGAACGACTGGTCAGGAGCCCACCTATCCGTCTTCGTTTGCGCATATAGTCGAGCTTATTACCACGGGGCAACCAATTCCGGGGATTGAGCAGATTCCAGACACTGTGTTGACGGGACATGGCATCTCAAGTGAAAAGCCTCGGCGACCCAAGCCGTGGGAGAAGGGTGAATTGGAGGAAATTCATAGTGAACCTACAGCTGAACTACCATCCGCATGATTGTTTCGTGGATCCATACTTTTGCTGGACTTGCTTAACGTAGCATTCGAAGGAACAGACACTATAGAATGGAGTATACATACATGCATACATATATTTGGATCTATAAGAATGCCAGTCTTGCAGCCTTGAAATAATATATGATAAAACGTCGGCCATTAAAACCAAATCCCCGAATGGCTGGATAAAACAAGGGAATAAACACCACTGAGGGTCAAGCATGCAAAGGCAAATAGGGGAGGACGGCAATAGAAGCATATAACAAGTTCATTCGAGAATAAAAGCCCTCCAGCATAATCAACACTCGAAAAGTACTGCGTACTTGAAAGTGAAATACGAGCTACCATCAGAAGCAGATTGAGGCCCCCGGGCGTGAGTCTTCGGGCCATGCTCGCCACTTGAACGACACAAAAAGACTAGAAATGAACGAACAGTGGATGTGTGACAGACCAAGGAAATAGATCGACGGACACAATGAATGGACGAGATTGAATTCATAGAGATAAAGGCAATCTGGGCAGTAACTCTTGCCAGCGGGCTGGCTGTCTCGGTATCGAATATGAAATGGAAGTAATTCATATGGTCAATAATAACTGGTCGATGGTTTCAAGGTGATCTTTTTTTTTCGAGGATTTTTGGGCAGAATCTTTTTTTCCCCTTGTCTTTTCTCAAGGGTCATCGTTTTCGTGTCTCGATTTCTCCGCAAGTCTCGTGTTGTGTGAGACTTAAGCCCAGAGGGCACAATTGTAAATATTTAACGAAATGCCGAATAGCTTGAGTTCCACTGGTTCCCTCGATTGAACCGGTTGCCATTTTGGCCGGTCGAGGAGAATCTGTCTTCATTGAATTGAGTGAATCGTCCAATTTGAATGCCCGTCCCAGGTCCAGGACGCGTAGCATGGGATGGATTGCAGCAGAGCATTGCAACACGAGAACCAAACTTGGATCCACGAAGGGAGACCATGTGTTTTCTGTAATGGAGTTAATTATGAAACCGAGAATGAGAATGGAGAATAGTAGACACATACCGGATGTGGCTCGCCACAATTTCACGCTGGTGAGTTGCAGCATTCATCAAAATCCATTGAATCAGGTAGTTCCCGTATTGATCGCCTGCAACTGTATCTGGTGTCAGTTTTTCACTCATTTACAAGATCCAGAGATGGAAGCAGCCACTCACTATCGATCAAAGGCATCCGAGGTCGGTCAGCACGACCTGTGCAAACACGAGAGAGATAACGATCTAGGAATTCCGAGCCTCCGATTTTCAAGCATTTCTCAACTATTTTGGACGCAAATTGATCCATACTATACTCAACCGCATGATGAAGCACGTGTTCAATGGCTCGACTTTTGTCATGGGGGGCGCCATGTTCACAGACATGCTGAATGCACCAGTTGCCGAATTGACCATGTGCTAGTACATCGATTTTCGCCAACACCTCTTCAATCGCCGATCGCTTTGGATATTATTAGCAGATGGGATAAAAGAAAAATAAAAAAAATGTAGTAGGCAGCTCTTACCTTCTCCTCCTCAACGCAATTCTCAAAAATATTTTGAACTACCAAGCTCCCCGTCTCTCCTTGAGCGACTTCATGCCATCTTCCACGCAGAGCTTCGTTCACTTTGGCCATGATTTGCGGTGGCTCTCCGGTCCACCGAAGCTCAAAAAGTTTTTGCCAGACATGACATGCGTATCGATGAATCACCGTCTCCGGAATTCGGCAAAGAAGTTCATGTACCATGATCGCCTTGTGTTCTTCAGGAACGCAGTCAAAGGCCTTTTGAACAACATGGCAGCCAAACGGATCCATACTTAAGCTGAGAGTGTTGCCTCTGATTTCATTGGCAATGGCAATAATCTGCTCACCTGTTCCATGCTCAAAGCATCTCTGGACCAGGAAGTTCCCGAATCGGTTCACCATCAAAGCGTAGGCTTGGCTGATGATGGCTTCGATGATCTCGTGCTTCTGCTCAACTGTTCCAACTTTAAGTTTCTGCTGTAGGAAAATGGATGCTTGTTGATCGTTGTTGCAAACGATTTTGTCCATAATGTACTTCCAGTCGCATGAAACGTTTTTGTCCAGAAGACGACGGTAATTCGGGGGTTCGAGGTGGGGAACATAGGTGTGTATAGCGTTTCCACCGGGCTTCGTATAATTAGTACACACTCATGGACATAGAAATTTATAAATCATCACTTACAGAGGAAGGAGTCCACGAGGTCCCTCCTGCACTTGTGTTTCCGGCCGTGAACTCGGTAGCGGTGGGAGAAAGTGTGGTTGGCATTGATTGCGTGTGATAGGGCAGCATTGTGTAGGCCCCAATGGACTGGAAGCTACTAGATGGCCGTGCAGTCGGCGAGGCGGGAGATCTTGGAGAAGGCTCTGTGGGAGCTCTTGGAACAGTGCTGCCCCACGAAGCGTTCTGAGGCAGATATGAACTAGCTCGATTGGCCTGGGGAATGAGGCAGCGGGGTCCAGAATTTGGGTCATGAATGCATCGTACTTGCTCACTTGTGGGGGATCTGGGGAATGGGCCATATGAACTTGTCGAAGGGCTTGACATAATTCTCTGGGGTTGCATCACCCCGGGGGATGTAAATGCAGGATATGCAGCTGGGGTACCCCAAAATCGATTGGGCTCCTGGGTAGTATGGGTCAGGATGCCCTGGAAGGCGGCCTCGCTATAAGATTTATCGAAGTGAGCATCGGTTGTTGGAGCTCCGAGTGGGATCTGACCCGGGTGGTTCCACGATCCCCGAGCACGATGGTAGCCGACGGCAGACAATGCATCAGAAGCATCCGACTGGGAGTCTTCTTGGGAAGTCCATGCGTCCTGAAACTGAGAAAATACAGGCTTTGAAGCATTGAAGGCATCTTGTAGGTGACTGATTGTTTGCTCTGTGATTTCACGCCCACCAAATTCCACCTCGGACGGTGGTCCAAGAGTTTGGTCCATGGTGTGCTTGATGACCCGTGTCTGGGCAAGCTCTTGCTCCTGGAAAGCAATCTTGTTATTTGCAACCTGAAGCTGATGCTTGAGTCGAGCAAGCTCCCCCTTGGCATCGTTGCCATTGTTGCCATTGTAGTCCACGGCGTCGGAACTTACTGGCTGTTGTGTTTCTTTTGTCGTCGTGGCCTTGGGCAGACTCAAAGATCGATCTTTTTCTGTACCAGCCGCTTTGCTGGTTGTCTGAGGCACTCCAGGTGAAATTCTTGCAAGTATTTTCTCCAGGCTAGTGGGGTTGTCAAAAACGGTAGATGCGGGTTTCATGTGCTCCAACTTCGGCTTCTGGGATTGTGAGACCACAAACATAAAATGACTTTTGCAAGTCTAAGAATCACTGACCTTGTAGGATGGAGACTCTGAGTCTTCGCTAGACGAACTTTGGGGATTTGCATTTCTGGGGGTATCGAAAGCATCCGATGAACAATGGTGGATGTTGGAATGACGATGGCTCTGGGATGTGAAGTAAAAACTAGGTCAGCAATGGGGGCTGGTTTTTTTTTTTTTTTTTTTTTTCGTCAAAAAATAACACTGACGGATATTTCCCGGCCAAAATTGAGGCTTCGTGCATCCACCATACCGTTGTCGAGTCTTCCGTCTTTCTTCATGTGGGCGAGATTGGGTGGAGCAACAAGAGGCGACATGGTGCTGATGTGAAATGATGGGACCGATAGAAACACAGGCTTGTTGATTCTGTACTCCGGGGAAACTATTCAGAAAGCCAGGTTTGTCCCGGCCCTGACTGAATAACGCCGAGTGACAGTTTAGAATGGAGTTTCTAGATCTGCAGGGATGGCAAGATAGAAAGAGACATGAAAATGGAAGAGAAATAAGTTGTGAGTAGAATGAGATTGAAAGGGAGAAAAGGAGAAAGGGAGGAAGGGAGGAAAATAGAGTGCGAAGTAGATTCAAGATGAAGAAGGTGTATGAGATTATGGAAGGAAAACAAAAGGATTTCTCGAGATTGGAAGGCACGAGTAGAGAGATTGCCCGAGACAAACGTGACTTTCAAATGTTGTATTCGAATGATCTTAGGATTCTTTGATCTCAAATGCGCTAATTATTTGTTTGTATGTTGTTTGTGTGCATACGCATTTCAATGTTGATTATGTACTTTTATCTCGCATATGATCAACATTTGAAGTTATATACATCTTATCTAAAGGGGAAAATGAAAGGGAGACATTGAAGGAAGCCATTCAGAGGAAAAGAAACGGAACTTTTCTTAAATATAGGTTCTATCTCTTAGATTAAGTATTGAGGTAGTTAATCTATGTATAGATGAATAGTATCCAAGTGCTAGGTAGGTAAAGATCTATATAGAGAAGATCTAGAGTTAAGAAATGGATACTATACATAGTATATACATGCATAGTATGTACGATATACCCATGGACGTTGTTAGGACATAGCTTTCAATACTACCTAGTAGGTACTACGTATCGTTAGATAAATTTATAATAGATCTATTGCGACCCAGTTAATTAAAATCGTTATACTATATGTATACAATAATATATTTATTCAAATATTCAAATTCAGAACGTGTTATCAAGTGTATATATGTGGCTGCTTCGGGCCATAACGAATGCGGATGTGGAGCTAACGACACAACCTATCAACTGATGGGACCAAGACCCCTTGATACAACATTTGAATACCATATGTATGTACAATTTGTATTTGTTTTCAGAACAAGTTATACCGTTATCTGTGCGTTCTGTCTTGCTAGAGTTTGTTATCAATTTAAATGATATATCTCAAGTAATTCGTATGGCCGATTTATATGCCTACTAGTAGTAGGTACGGAGTCCTTAGGAGTTGATACATATATTAGTACATAAGGTAGCAGTAGTTACATTATTGCTGTACCGTATCTATCCATGTACTTTGTAGGTACTGTGACGCCAACCCAAGAATCAAGAGAAAACATTTGAAGTCGAATGTTCACACGAAAACTCTGATAGAAATAATAAACAGAATTTGGTCCTCGCAATACTAATTACCAGCACTTGAGTATGCAATCCAACAACACTTGAAACGAGCAGAACAATTAAATATCCCCATTCGGCCGCCTCCGCGTGTATGTAATGTAACGGCCGGTGGCGGTAGCACCTGGGGACACGGGCCAGTTAACCTTCAATCTTTACATGAACCCATCTCTTGTCTTCTTTCAAATTATCTTCTTCGAACTAGGAAACGTGGAATAGATCCTCGCTTTCTATTCCGTCTCTTCTTTCTCTCCTTTATATCTACTGTTGATTTATATTTTCCCGGTTGATTTGGTGACTTTGGCTTCGTGGACCTGCTTAGCGTGCATCAAGAATTCCGCCGTGTGCCCGCCATTCTCAACCCTCATTCGCTCGAGCCGATTCGTCATCAACGAACCACCTGCGCTCATTGCCCCGTCGTCAAGGGTAGTTCAGAACCACAACAACCGCCCATAAGAAGGTCACCGTTAACGATTTTCTTCTTTTTCTTTTCTTGAATGGTTTTTGGGGAAAGAAATACCCCAACAATCCAATTGCTAGGGTACGTGGACATGGATGCTTAAATGTGTCACTTAGGAAGAAATGCTAACGCGAATCAGCGGCGAAGAAAGCTGGGGACATTTGGAGACTGTTGGAAATGGCCACAACCACAGTCACTGGTCATGGGCGCCGGTCATCCATGCGACAAGCTGAACTACAAGCGCAGGCCAAACCTTCCCCTCAACCGACGAGTAGTCCGATCGATGAATTCCCTCCCTACGAAGAGACCCTTGACTCCGCCACGACTGGCCGCCCAAACCCAAGTCCCTCGGTGAAGTATGCATCCAATGATATGTGGGAGCCACGGAAGTCGGCGTTCTACTTGAGAGACCACCCAAACGGTTCCATAAGAAACCCCAAACATCGGCCCCGGAAAAGCATCAGCGAGGCCATCACCACAATCCGTGCTCGGAACGGCAGTATGAGTGCCAACGCGCATGAGTTAGCGGAGGCACTTCGTGCCCCGGTCTCATATCGCTTGATTGTACGCTCCGGAGGATAAATAGGTGTCTTTACTGAGCTAATACCTGTGTAGGGCCTCTGTATGATCTGGTATCTAACCTCCGCACTTACCAATACCTCCTCGAAATCCATCTTGAATGCCCTCCCGATGCCCATCACGTTGACCATCATCCAATTCGCATTTGTATCATTCTGGTGTCTACTGCTCGTGTACCTCTCCACAGTGATACCCAGGCTGCGACAAAGTATACCGATCCTCAAGCACGGCATCCGCTATCCCTCCCGGGAGGTGATCTCCACTGCGTTGCCCCTGGCCGTTTTCCAACTAGCCGGACATATCCTTAGCTCTATGGCAACCTCTCAAATACCCGTGTCATTGGTTCATACGATCAAGGGCTTGTCACCTCTGTTCACTGTTCTAGCTTATCGATTCGTGTTTCGCATTCGATACGCCCGGGCTACCTACCTGTCGTTAATTCCCCTCACCCTCGGAGTCATGCTTGCATGCTCCACGGGACTGTCAACCAACTTCTTCGGAATCTCCTGTGCATTTTTGGCTGCCTTGGTTTTTGTGTCACAAAACATTTTCTCCAAGAAACTCTTCAACGAGGTAGACAGGGCCGAGTCTGATTTACAAAACCCGGCGCGGCGAAAGTTGGACAAGTTAAACTTGCTTTGCTATTGCTCTGGTCTGGCATTCTTCCTCACTTTGCCTATTTGGTTCGTCAGCGAGGGATATCCCTTAGTATCCGATTTCATCCACGACGGCTCAATTTCTCTGTCCGGCAAACAAGGGTCGCTGGACCACGGGGCTTTGGTGCTTGAATTTGTCTTTAACGGTGTCTCCCATTTTGCCCAAAATATCCTGGCCTTTGTACTTTTGTCCATGGTGTCTCCAGTCTCCTATTCGGTCGCCTCTTTGGTGAAGCGAGTTTTCGTCATCGTGGTTGCGATCGTGTGGTTTGGAAGTACAACCACTTCCATCCAGGCGGTTGGCATTGGCCTCACCTTTGTGGGCCTTTATCTCTATGATCGGAACAGCAATGACGATGTGGCTGATCAGCGCGCCAACGCAGACCACTTTCGTGCGCGTGAAACGATTCTTCCCACGAACGTTCGACATTCTAGCACACCGTGGGACTCGAATGGTTATGCTTTCCCCGGTCCACGATCCTTTGAATCGTTTACGTCCAGCAATGGCCATGCTACCAGCGGGTCCAAAAAAGAAGACGATGGCCCAGGCCGAATTCGAACACGCGGAACTAGCGTTTCTCGGACCTGGCTCCCGGGGACCAAGCAGGAATCAACATGGCAAAGTAATGATTCTCCTGTAGCTACATAGCGGGTGTTTTTCATTGTATTTTTTTTTCCGTCTCTCCTTTTCTCTCCCTCTCCATTTTTCTCCATCCCTTTGTTCCCTTTCTCCATTCCTACTTTCTGCAGGGCAGGATCGTACTGAGGAGTAATCCGGTGTATTATACTATGGTGCTATAGTGTGTGGGAGTCTTAACATCTATCTGTCTATCCAGTTTGCTGGATGCCTCGGTACTGGAAGTACATCAAGAGCAGGTTGATTTAGTTGGGTATATATGATTAAAGAAAATAAGTGGCCGTTCCAGTTCAAAAAGTTGCATTTCAGGAACAATATTCAACTTTCAATTAAAACAGTTTGGGCGAGCCGAACGACTTGGATACTCCAGTCTTTCTCGGGTGTTGAGGTGTTGGTCTGCTTATTGTACTGACGAGTCATTGCACCGTTCCAAATGGCTGCAAATCTCTTAATACGCAGGGGAGATTATTTTACGACAAGGACGGTGGAAACACAATTTTTGTTTGGTGTAGATAGTCTTCATTGATCTCTTGCGGTGTCTTCATGGTAGATATCAGGATTGTTGAGAAATAGTTGTCGTAGTGTAGCTTTACATTGATGGTAATTGTTTGTTAGACTCGGTCCCATGGGAGTCAAAAAATCAATAGTAGCTTCAATGGTTGTAGTCACCGTCGGTAAAGAACAAATCACAATCGGGGAGACCCCTTGACTGCTCCAGTTCGGGACATTGTTCTTGGACAATCTGTAGAGGAAACAGAAAAGGTCGTGCCTGTCTCCTACAATAAATCATGCCCGTGAATGAGATGATTTTCCAGAAACAGGTCGTAGGAGAGAAGACGCTTTTAAAGGGGGAAAGAAGGAACGGAATTACAATTCGTCCGAGCAAAAGTAACCGAGCCAATCCCAGCAAAGCCATTTGTGAGGACTGCCTTACTCAGCCTAGGGATGGTCAGCGATTTGCCTTAGGTAATCCAAAGCAGATTCGAAGTGCGTCTGATCGAGCTCCCTTCTTCCCTTTCACCCCCTCGTCCACATCAAACCCTCCCCTAAACTCCCCCCCCCTCCCCTCATCGACCCTCTTCCAATTATGCGGCCGCAGCTGTTTCGTGCGGCCGCCCGGTCTCTCCGGGTGCCCCGAGCCCGGCCTTTCGCAACGACAGCCCCTCGCGCGGCCGAGGTGGAACTCACCATTGGTAGGACCTCAACATCCTCCATAGACAGCCAATTGCATACTAACTTACTCTCTAGATGGCAAGAAGGTTTCGGTTGAAGGTAATACTCGTTTCAAGGAAGCCCATTGATCAAATACTCACATCCCCAACAGCCGGGTCGGCTCTCATCCAGGCATGCGAACAAGCCGGTGCCACTGTCCCCAGGTACGTCACGCTCAATCGATCTGACTCCCTCTTGTTTTCGATGCTAATTTGCTCACAGATATTGTTACCATGAGTATGTCTTCAGACGCCGATAGTTCCGATCTGTCACATTGCTAACTCTCAGTTATAAAGAAAACTATTGATTGCAGGAAACTGTACGTTGCGGCCGTCTCTTACTCTACCTGCCATATTCCATGTTGCCACTGTACTGACATCTATTCAATCCAGGCCGAATGTGTCTTGTCGAAGTCGAGCGAGCCCCGAAGCCCGTGGCATCATGCGCCTGGCCGGTCCAACCCGGCATGGTGGTGAAGACGAACTCGCCGCTGGTTCACAAGGCTAGGGAGGGTGTGATGGAGTTCCTTCTCGCCAACCACCCTCTTGATTGCCCTGTCTGCGATCAAGGAGGAGAGTGTGATCTCCAGGACCAGTCCATGCGTTACGGTGCCGATCGTGGCCGTTTCCACGAGGTCAGTGGTAAGCGCGCGGTAGAGGACAAGAACATTGGTCCCCTGGTGAAAACTTCGATGAACCGATGCATTCAATGCACTCGCTGTGTTCGATTTATGAACGACGTTGCCGGTGCTCCTGAATTGGGAACCAGCGGACGTGGAAACGATATGCAGATTGGAACTTATCTGGAGCAAAGCCTTGACTCGGAATTGTCAGGAAACATCATCGATCTCTGCCCCGTCGGTGCTCTGACATCTAAGCCTTACGCTTTCCGTGCTCGCCCCTGGGAGCTAAAGCACACCGAATCTATCGACGTCCTGGACGCCCTTGGTTCTAACATTCGGATTGATAGTCGCGGTATGGAGGTGATGCGAATCATCCCGAGACTGAACGATGACATCAACGAGGAATGGATTAATGACAAATCACGATTTGCGTGCGATGGACTGAAGACTCAGCGACTCACCACTCCTCTGATTCGCCGCGAGGGCAAATTTGTTCCTGCTACTTGGGAACAGGCCCTAGTAGAAATCTCATCGGCTCAACAGAAACTTCAGCTCCAGCCTAATGAGTTCAAGGCTGTTGCTGGACACCTTGTCGACACCGAATCACTTGTCGCGATGAAAGACATGGCTAACAAGTTGGGCTCCGACAACCTTGCCCTCGATCAGCCTGGCGGCAGCGCCCCCATTGCGCACGGTATCGATGTTCGCTCGAACTACCTATTTAACTCGAAGATTTATGGTATTGAGGAGGCTGATGCCATTCTGCTGGTCGCCACCAACCCCCGTCATGAGGCTTCCGTTCTCAATGCTCGGATCCGTAAGCAGTATTTGCGCTCGGATCTGGAGGTTGGCCTCGTCGGCGAGGAGTTTGAAAGCACCTTCGACTATAATCACTTGGGTGCCGACCTGTCCGCTCTGAAGGCTGCACTGTCTGGTGAGTTTGGCAAGAAGCTTGGCTCTGCCAAACGACCCATGATTGTCGTTGGCAGTGCCGCTGTCGAGCACCCCGATGCCAAGGCCATCTTTGAGGCTGTAGGTAGCTTTGTTGAGAAGCATACCGGTAGCTTCAACAACCCAGAATGGCAAGGCTACAATGTCCTGCAGCGCGCGGCGTCTCGCGCCGGAGCTTACGAAGTGGGCTTCACTGCCCCATCCCTTGAGGTCGCCCAGACCACCCCGAAGATGGTCTGGCTCTTGGGCGCCGACGAGATTGCGCAAAGTGAAATCCCTAAGGATGCATTTGTCATCTACCAGGGTCACCACGGTGATCGGGGTGCTCAGTTGGCAGACGTCGTCCTACCTGGTGCAGCCTACACCGAAAAGTCTGCCACCTATGTCAACACCGAAGGCCGTGTGCAAGTAACCCGTGCGGCTACATCATTGCCCGGAGCCGCTCGCGACGATTGGAAGATTATCCGCGCCACTAGCGAGTTCCTTGGTGTTCCGCTCCCCTACGATGACATTGAGGCTCTTCGTGACCGCATGGAAGAGATCAGCCCCGTGATGCGCCGCTACGACGTTGTTGAACCCACCTCCGTCAGTGCCTTGAGCAAGGTACAGCTGGCTGATCAGAACAAGGGTTCATCAACCACCGGTGCTCCCTTCAAGAAGGTCATTGAGGACTTCTTCTTCACTGACGCCATCTCCCGAAGGTTCGTACTTTTTATCCATACTGTGGCTTGCTTCAAACTAACTCTTATCTTCTAGCTCACCTACCATGGCCCGCTGTTCGGCTTCGAAGGCCACCGGTAACGCGGAAACCAACTTTATGGCCGCAGGCGAAATGTCTCCCCAGGCATTGTACGGCTAAAAGAGCGAGGGATTTTTATATCTTTTCGTGGCCGCTGATTGATTCTGTGTTTTGACTAATGGTTGCAGGCGTTGTTATTTGTACCACATTAAACCTCCCTTTGATGTACCCATTTCCTTTACCTATTTTTGTTTTCTCCCTTCGCCTTCAATGCCGGTTCATCTTGTTTCCGTGGTTGACCTCTTTCGCCCAATCTCCGGTGTTGCCTGGGAATAATCGGTCGGGGTTAACTTGTACATAAAATGATTGAGACCCACAAAATTCTACTACCGTCTCGGAGAATTTGAATTCGTTTGAGAGAACGCTGGCTTTCCTAGTTCTTGGGGACTTACACCTGTACCTATTGGGCTCACGAAGCTAGGGTCCTTTGCAATGAGACTGCAGCACTTGTGAGATATGAATTCTTCAGGGAATTTCTGAATTGTAGTGTTTTTGGCTCCGTTCATTTGACTTTGGGAAAATAATATTGCAACCCCGGTTACAGCTCGTCATCATCGGTCTCTCCTGCAGAGTTTCCAGCAACCTCACTGGAAGCACAAGCCGAACCTGCCTTCGCTGGTGGCTCTCGTCTGGCGAAGGGCAGCGCTCTGCGAGGAGGCGGGCTAGCTTTCTTGGTCGAGGAACGCCCCAGGGCGCTGGTCTGATCAGACTTGGCAACGAGCTGTGCTGTCTCTAGGTTCTCAGATTCATCATCTGTGGTTGTGTCTCCTTCATCTACCATTTGGGGTGTGGATTTGTCTTCGGCGTCAGTGTCCTGGTCAACCATGGAATCCTCGGCTTTTTCTTGCTCAATGTCCATTTGCTCGAGGTCTTCCTCTGTCTGGTTATCTGCATCGCTCATATCATGAGCGTTTCGTTTTGTAGATTGGAGTTCTTGACCAGCTGCCGCTGTGGCTGCTTGTATCTCCGACACTGATTCGTGGTGATAGGGAAACTTAGTAAACAGGTCTCAATCTAAATTCTTATTGGGGAAGTAGATAGATGGGATTTGTACCTTTCGTGGGGTTCCCTGTTGCGGATGCCAGGAGCCGTTGCTGGTTACGTATCTTGAGCTTTTTCTCATTCAAAAGTTGAACGAAATTAGCCACAAGCTGGGCTTCGTGCTGAGCTTTGGCCCGCGTCAATTCCTCGAGCTGTCTCTTTAATTTCTGGACAGTCTCCTCGGCTGTACTGTGTCGTTCGGTCAAGTCAATGACCTGGCCTTCTAGCTCGCTCACCCTAGCGGCGGCAAGACCCGACCATTCAAACAGTTCAATCTCCTGTTCATCGTTCTGTTGCAGAGATAAAGAGCCAAGCCTTTGCTAAAGATGGGTAAGAACAATAAGTGGAGTTAGACATGTTAGGTATAGGTATCAAACGGGTTGATACCTGTGAGGGGGGGGGGTTCACAAACCGTGATTGATTGAACCCTTTGGCGGATTGTGAGAACCATCTCTTTGTTCTCCTCCTCCGAGCCTATTAGGCTGATTGATGTCTCTACTCCCGAACATATTGCTAGCTTCTGGCCAGGGGCGTCTTGTCCTAGCACATGGGTGATGATCTGCAACCACTCTTCATCCGAACCCTGATAATTTTTGGCGCGTAATTTTTTGATATGAGACTCCTGAACTAACAGAGTATCAGTGATGGCAGGCATAAAAAAAGTTTCACAGGAGGGCATTTCATACCTTTGACTGTATATGGGCAGTTGCCTTCAGTCGCAGTGAGGGCGAGCTCTAGTGGAGCCGATCCCAGTTTAACCACATGGAGAAGGATAAATTCATGTGGCTTGTCGGAACGAGCAAATCGCAGAACGCGTGACATTTCTGTTTCCTTTTTTCTTCTCCTTCCTTCGGACTTTGGATGATATCTACGGTCGAAGAAATTGCTATCCGGGGGGGGGGGAAGAACTTGTTAGTGAAGGAAGAACTGTGATTAGTTAAGCCCCAATTCTTTCACTCTCCCCCGATGTTTGGCCCAGGCAACAACCTTGAAAGACGGTATATATGTGGTTACCTACAGTAATGTACTACTATATATACTATGTATATACTGTAGTATATCTCCATATATGTAGACAAGTATATGTAAATTCTGTCTCTACACAGTCTCATATCAACATCAATCTGATCAGCATAATCTCAATTTCATTACTTAGAATTTGAAACATTTATTGAAACATTTAATTATTCCGAAATATCCTGCAAGGAGTTGGCTCTAGAACTGTACAATGATATACACACCCGTGGGCAGTTCCCCACCGCGTCCACAGCAAATGCACGTTCCTCTCCCGGGAATCTCTCTCCGTCTCCCTCTATCTCCTCTCCGGCCTCTCTTGACTCTTACTTATCGGTGATTTCCTCAGACATTACCCTGGAATTTGTTGCGTCTCAAAAACTCTTACCGTGAGGGGTAAATCCGGGTAAACCATTCAAGTCGCAATTCTTACCCCTGAACCCCGAATATCGTTGTCTATCCTCTCTTAGCTGGCCCCTTCAAATTAGGGAACTGGCACTACCACAAGCCACGCTCGCCGACATAAGACAATCCAAGAAAGAGGGAACCGACACAACAGAAATTTCCCCCACTCGCCTCGGTTCGAGATCAAACACAAAGAGAAAGATAAAAAGAGAGAGAGAGAGAGAGGGAAAGAGGGAAAGAGGGAAAGAGGGAAAGAGAATCTCCTATACACACGCTTCGCCCAATCATCACGGGATGACGCCCCATCTTCGATTCATTGTGTCAGCGCCGCAAAGCCCCGAGTCTTCTACTTAACTGTTAGAACTACCTCGTGTGACTTCTTTCCGTATTACTCGCATATGCCGCTCATTATGGAGTCCAGGATTACCCAAACACAGCCGGAGGAGGATGCGCAAATCGAATGTTGGGATGACGATGACGATCTGCAATTCGTCGAAGGTATTCAATCTCGCGCCGCATCCAGCACAGGTTCGATCGCGAATTCCTCCTTTCGACCATCAGGACATCGCGATTCGATCTCTTCGCGCCGGTCCGCGCGGTCTGACCTGGACTCGAATGTCGGAGATGAAGACTGGCAAGTCCATTTGCATGACACAGATGAATTTGCCAAGGAAGAGGCTCTCGCTTCAGCCAAAATTGCGGGCATACCGATACCCGCCAATATTCCCAGCTCTGCTCTTCTTGGAGGTGCTATAAAACGCCTGTCAACTCGAAAACCCAAGAGAAGCTTTGTGGATGACTGGTCTGAAGACGTGGAGCTCCCTGGCCCAGATACCATACTACAACTCCGAACATCTCAAGGGGATGCGTTTCCCGATTCAATCCGACATATAAGTTCCGCAGTCGCAAGTCCGGTGAAGTCTACAGCTTCATCTCCTTGGAATGAGAACATTACAACTCGTCTACAATCAGCGCTGGGAAGTCTAGATCGATTTCATGACGAAGATGACGATGGTGCTTTCAACTGGGATGTTCCCACAATAAAAGCACCCACCCCAAGATCCCCGCAGAAAATCGCCGCCACAAAGCTGCCTAGAAGAAAGCTCGACGTGGAACAGGAAGTAGACGAATTTGATCAAGACCTCGAATTGCCCCCAGACTACCAACCCCTACAGCTATCACATCGAAAAAATGCTACTGGAATCTCCAGCCCTGTTTCAGAGGACTTCGATCTTGAATGGTCCGAAGGAAGCATAGGTGTCCGAGTTGGTGGAACAGCCCGAGATGGCCGCTCAGGTCCCAGCTCCTCAATATCCATCGCTAGCCCCAGCGTGTCAAGTTGCCTTACTGGAGAAAGTGAAGAGGATGGTCTGGATGGCCTGGTATTCCCAGATGGACCATTGGATTTCACCGCCTCCCTCAAAAGACGAGAAGAAGAAACCAATGAGGATAATTCCGCCGCAGCTGAAGCCAAACAAGATCACCAAGCTTTCAAGTCGTCAGACTCAGACGAATTTTTCTCTGGCATTGAAGTTGATAACGGGAGAGCCTTTGCATCAAAGAAATTAACCCTTAACCCTAATGTCAAACGCAAGACAGAGTGGCCAGCAAGTCCAACACGGCGGTCTTCAACGACTTTGACCTTCACCACTGCCGGTGCCGGTGTAGTCAATGCTAATGGCTCCCCTCGTCAAAATACTCGAATTCCAAAAATATCTGCCCATGATCGGACCCATTCGACTCATCTCGAGACCGTTTCGGAAAGCGGTGCACCGATTTCTAAGTTTCAAAGACCCCAATCCCGTCTAGGGCATTCATCCCAGTCTTCGATCTCTAGCATTCAGTCTGCCAGTGTGGTTTCAACCTCTCCAAATCCAAACCCCACATGCCGAAGATTTCCTTCTGCATCACGAGCTGCCCAGGCCGCTACTCCCGTTAGCGATGCTTGTGCTCCTGCTAGACAACTCCGAGCAAAAAGGTCGCTGCCTTCCATTCGTGGTGTTACATCCGCTGCTCCAGCTCAAAATTCGCAGCGATTGCCATCTCAGCCAGATGGATTTCATCGTCCATCGGTCAACCGGCCAAAGACACCGGTGGAGCGCACAATCGTGGGTGGAAGAACATCCAGCCGTAGAACACCAGTCCCGTTCTTGCCAGCGGGTCTATCGGAGAGGCAACCACATCACCCTACCATTAAACCGTACCGGCCTGCTCGTCGTCACAATTCCGATAGTTCCGGGGACCTACTCAGTCCCCAAGGCACTTACTCTCGATCATCGCGATCAAATCGTTCGGAAACCTTTCGCCTTAGCCTTGATGACAGCAAACTGGAAAGCGTTAGCCCAACGGCTAAACGCACTCTAAGTCGGCCAACTAGACGGCGCAATTTTGGAGACGGGACCGAATTAGAATCCTTTGATGATTTACCTACGTCCGCTTCAACGGAAAGCAGGTTCACAAAGAATCCTGCCGGTCGAGGGGCCCCACGATCGGTGCGCGCGAGGCTCAGCCAGAGTCGTATCATTCCACCTGGAGAATCACCGACACAATCTTTCACACCACCCTCAACGTCCAAGGTGGTGGCATCTACACCACGCTTTGCCCGAGATACAAATGCCTCCCGCAATGCGCGAGAGCAGCGTATTGCATCCATGAACTCCCGAAACCGTGACACGGCCCCACTTGGCTCCTTTAACTCGAATTGGAAGCCTCACCCTATATCTCGAATATCACCAACTGCTGCACCTATTCGCAGTCGTAAAAGTGGATCCTCCATCAAATCCCAATCCAAGCCTCATTTGATCAAGCCCATGGGATCCGGGGTGCAAGAATCCAAATGTAAGAGATTATTACCACCATCGTTTTATCGCTTGACAAGATACTAATTCTAACCTGATATAGCCGTGAGAGGCATGCACTACAACCCGGACTCCTTTTGCTGGGAGGGCAACGAGAACCTTGTGCAAGAGTTTGATATAGCAACTGCACCCAAATCGCCGAAACCGGCCCCGGCTCTTATCAGCAATGTGGGTGCTGTGAACAATGCCCAGACAGTTGGTAGTATGGTCTTTGATCCACAGCGCATGTGTTGGCTCCGAGCCACCCCTCTTGCATCCGGGCTGCAAGGAGGAATTGCCCCCGAGGACGAGGACGATGTTTTTGCGGGTCTAGATGACTTGGACGATAGGACTACCGGCATCAAACGAGACACCGAGGCAGTGGTGAGGTCCACCCCGAATACTGCCAGGGATGACCCTAGTGCAGGCGAGTCCTCCGATGAAGGGCCCATCACTGAAGAATTCGACGTTGGTCCCGAATTCATCCGCAGACAGAGAGCCGAGGAAGAGAAATGGAGACGGAAAGTAGACAAATGGATCAGCTTTGATCGTGGAGATGGCGATGATCACTGGCGATGGGCGATCCGCGATTTAGTGACCGATGGTATGGAGCATCCCACATCTTAAGTGCTTACCCACCGAGCTCTGCAGCAATGAAATCTGGGAAGAGTTAAAGGAAGTGGAGGTAGGGTTAAACAGGGGTTGAACATGGATACACGAAATAATGACGCAAAGACCCTTTTGCCTTCTGATTATTGGCCTTGATGAAACTGGTCAGCACGAATTTATGGTTCTTGGAAGCTGTTTTGTAACTATATTTGTTTTCTTTTTTTTTCTTCTCTTTTTTCTCTTTTGCTTTTTGCTTTATTTTTGGGGGTGGTATGTGTATGTGTGTTATGTTCTTCTCTCTCTCTCTCTCTCAGCCAGTACATACTACATTGCACCTTAATGCCCAGGAGATTTGAACTTTGAACTTGAGAATTCTTTTCCATCTTGCTTTTATCCTGTACTCCTATTTTATTGTTCTTTAACCGCCTACTTTTCGATTGTTTTGATACTGTTCATCAACCTTGTTTGACAAAATGTATATCCTTAATTTCTTACCGGCAATATGCTCCGTCAATAGGACTACCATCTAACATCTGCATCATTCTACATCTGATCAACAAGGAAGATCCATGCTACAATGATCGACAACCGCAGCCTCACCCCAGCCAGATCCGAAACCACTCGGATTCGGGATTTCCAGGGTATACATACGCGCGCTTCTTTGCTTCTATGCTTCCCTTGGTCTTCTTCAAGATTCGTCTTTAGCATTCATGATTTCCTATCCCCCCCCCCCCCCCCCCTTTCCTTTTATCTGTTTCTCTTCCTTTCTCCCCCTTTCCCCTTCTTATTTCCTCTTTTCTAACAGCTCTCTCAAAAAAAAAAAGAAAAAGAAAGAGAAAAACCAAACTCTCCAAAGAAAACAATCAGGATCGGGAAGCAGCAGCGTGACACCGGGTGATAGATTGTATAACTCCCTCTGGCTTCGAGCCCCTTTTCAATTTCGCGACTGGCCCAGATGCCGTGCTGCGAGGGTCCGGTGCCAAGTTCATCGAACACCGTGTCTCACCTGTCGCGGTCGGGCCAAACGCATGCAATCCTGTCATCCCGCATGATGCATTTGATTGCCTATCAGACCCAATCCAGCCGTGCCCTGGCATTTAACGCCACGTCAAGGTCACGCCCCAGCGCTTCCCTGACAGCTCACGATCTACCAAGAACCCCCCTTCCCCTTCTAAATTTACAATTTGCAAATGACAAATTACCCAAAAAAAAAACCAAATAAAAACAATGACATGCGAGGCGGTGGAGTTGTGGCAGTCATCCTTCGGCCTTAATTCATGCCCATCTTTGCAATGTCAGTACAGGCTAGAAGCTCTCCCCCAATCCATGTTCCTTACGGACGGCTACGTGCATGTTTGGACTTTTGCCGGAGCAATCTCCAGCCCGACTTTTTGTTTGACGAAGGCAAACCTGCAGAAACAAAGCCCTACATTCGCCTCTTGTTCTTCGGGGAGTTTGTTCCGCCGTCATGAATCGGGGAGGTCCTCCTTGGCCCCCCCGGAGGAAGGATATCCAATGCCGTCGTTACTATGGACATGGTAGGAGCCGATCTTCCCCTACTCCCAATCACTTACCATAGGTGGCCTCGACTGGGCCCAACGTGGCTCTCCATGAGGCAAATAGTGGCGCCGGGCATCGAGGCAAGAATCCGTATCACCATTGCTTGTGTGCGCTGTCGTATCAGCCTGCTTTCACCCTTCAATCCCCCTCGGCGTGTCGGAAGGAATTCGACAACGAACCCTAGTCCTTTTTCTCCTGCCTCTCTTCCTCTCTCTGGCTTTGCCTCTGACCCTGGCCCTATTGCTCCTTCCCTCTCTTTCTCCCTCGCCTTCTCTCTCGTCTTGAGTGCTTTTTTCTTTCTTTTTTTTTTGCTTTTCTCTTCTCTTTTGGTCTTTTATTATTATTATTATTCTTATGGTTTACACTAATTTACTTGTCTTTTCCCCTTTAATCCTTACTACTTCTTCCTTGTTAACCTAGGTAATACCTCCTTCTGGAGGTACCCTAAGGAGCTTTCTTTACTCGACTCTACTGTTCTTTTGTTTATTCTTTTTTTTTGTTTATTCTTTTTATTCTTATTTCCCTTTTCTGTTCTCTTTTCCTATTCTCTTCTTTCCTTTTTTCTCTCTTTTTTTTCTCTTTTTTTTCTCTTTTTTTTTTCTTTTTCCTTCTATGGAATCTTTGCAGTCTTTCAGGGATCCCCTCTATTGCTTCTACCCTACTCCGTTTCGACATGGTCTCGTGCACTCTCTTGGGCATCGGCCGTGTCCTGC
This sequence comes from Penicillium verhagenii, assembly GCF_028828195.1. Taxonomy (NCBI): domain Eukaryota; kingdom Fungi; phylum Ascomycota; class Eurotiomycetes; order Eurotiales; family Aspergillaceae; genus Penicillium; species Penicillium verhagenii. The sequence continues at coordinate 1,715,322 of NW_026643169.1, forward strand.
AAGATTGGCCTGGGGTCTCTTGCGGTTCCTTTTTAATGCAATTGCTACCCCATAATCTTCATAATCTTCATCCTTCATCTTGGCCTTCCATCTTGCTTTCTTGATATCATTCTGCAATCGACCTTCTCTGGATACTCTCTCAGGCATCTTTATCTGTACATCTGCTACATCCATCCACTCATTTTCTATCTTTCTATCCTTCGGTCATTCTCATTCTCTTTTAATTCCACCTCATCCAATACCACCGTTTGTGTATTCTCGTGTGTGTGTACTCGTGGGATATATCAACTTTTTGATATCCTGATCCTGGAAAGCATCTGGCATAATGGGCAGCTTTGTGAGACGCAATGAAGGCAATGATAGTTATCTCATGAATCAACCAATGACTGTTACTGGGAGCTACAGCCATTCAGGTGGCCATGAATTCAACACGGCTGGATCTGGCCCTTACCACCTTCCCCAGCATTCGTTTAACACATACGGGTCTCAATTTGGTCCCTCCTATGGGCAACAATCTGGTCTCTCTGCTGGCATGCAGCATTTGCAGTACCCATCAGATCATACGATCCCCTCGATGACCACCTCGGAGGAACTGAGATTGCATCATTCGTCTTCGCAGTATATGCCAGAACCACGATACCTGCCTACTAGATACCTACCCCTTCGAGAGGCTCTCAGTGAGACGGAGATTGAGGATCAAGAGTCTCATAACGAAGCGACCACGCTTTCGGAAGCTGTAGTTCCCCCGCTGGATGGGTTTCCAGATGTCAAGGAATTTGATCAATTGATGCAGAGGTACGTCTGCCTTTTCCTCCTTTGTGCAGTAACTTGATGGATTCTATGACATGAAAACTGATAGAACACATTTCAATCAGCTATGTTGATGAACTGTCGGTCAAGAAGCAAGACAAGGCCTTAATCCATGCCAAAAGAGCACGGAACATCAAGAACGTGCTGATGGAGCCGAAAGACACAGCGATTGAATCCGCACAGTTTCGGTAAGCTCCTTTGCAAAGAGGTCGACCACAAATAAAAAATAAAAAATTATATACTAAGCCAAGCAGCTTCTGGGTCAAAAAGATGTTCAAGCTTCAGAGCACCAACGGTATGGGAACAACTGATGTGGGTTCCTGTCACACGACTACAAGTCATCCCTATGTGAAGCTCACAGTATCTGCTAGTGCCGCAAAATGATCTGCCATGAGGGAAAGCCCGTCGCCATCCGTGAGAAACTGTTCAAAATCCTTACGCAAGCCCACAAACAATGTCAGCATGGTGGGCGTGATAAGACATCTGCCCAGGTCCGACGTATTTACTCTTGGTAAGCTGCGCATTCCCCCCCCCCCCCCCCCCTATCAGAAAGACTTTCGTTTTCAAGTCACTTACCATTTCACTCTTTTTTCCCCCTCCTGGTATTATAGGGTACCAAAGGAACTTATCTCTCGCTTTGTCAAGATTTGCCCTACATGTCAAGTACGTCGTGGGGGTTCTCGTCTCACTCCACCCAGTTCACGGCGAAGCTCCCCTCGCCTAGATAGGGTATCACGTTCTCCAAAACTGCCTTCACCACCCCTTTCAAGACGGGAATCAAGCTTTGGGGGACAAGTATCCCTGGATCGAGCGCATTCTGACTATTTTGGCCAATTACATGGTCATCACGGGTGGATTGATGGCCACCAGAATGTACAGGCCCGATCTACCTTGGGTAGTGGAGTCCGATCTTCTCACGGACCCATGGGCAGTCTTACACACTCAATTACAGGCACATTGGACCATTTCCCGGATCTTTCTGTTTCGGGCTCACAACTTAGCTACACGGGCGGATATGTTCCAATGTACGGTCCACCTCCTCAGCGGGAATATTGATTCGGAGGAACAGCTTTTCATGACCTCTGGTGAAGCACACTGCTTGAAGTTATTGCTTGAGAGATATGTTCTGTATTTTCTTTTTTTTTTTTGCTTTTTGGAGTTTGTATTCGAGGGGCTTGCTTGATCAACAGAGAATATGAGAAAATGAAAAGGGGTGAAAGATGGGGGGAGGTAGACAAGGGGAAAGTAGTCAAGGCATCGATCCGATGTCGAAAAGTTGGATAATAAAATATTGAAAAGATTGATTGGTACATCTAATTATGACATCTCGTGTGTTTTCTTTTTCTTTTTTCTTCGTCTCTCTCATTTTCACTTGATTAGAAGAGAACCAGTAGAAGAAGCAGAACCCCGCTGTTCTCCACCAATATTAAGCGTTGGTTAAACTCGTTGCGGGCAATTGAAGCTGCCCAATAGCGGCTCCGGTCCACAGGAGCAGTATGAAACTGCCTAGGAATTTAAAAGCTCGTGCGATGGCCGAAGCGATGTGAAAGGTGTCATGACATTCGTAGAGCATATCCGATGATCAGACATTCATAACCAAAGGAAGAAGACGCGGAAGGCGGCACATCGCGCTAATACCAAACTTAATGCTCAAAAAGGGCTGCAGGGTGCCCCTACAGTGATATACCAAGCATGCCTGGTGTTAGCCAAGCAAGGCGAGGCAATTTAGATCCCTCGACGTGGCTCTAAAGGCCTTGATCCTTTCCATTGATTTCCACACTCCTAGACGGGGAGGGAGAACCTCTTTCCCTTCAATACTCTTTGGATGATCAGTGGTTGCGGGGGGTTTGATGGCGCGCATGAGGGGAGATGACTTACTTGTTGTAGTAAATGTAGAAGAAATCAGAGTAGAGTAGGGTCTGGATAATACCGGCAATTATTGGAACGGGTTGGAAAGATCGTTGGAAGTGGGACTCTGTGAAGTATCGGTACATCCAATTCGGAATATAGAGGGCGCGGTACGTGCCTAGGGCAAATAGGTAGTGTGTGGTGATTGTATCGGCTTCTCCCGTCCGCTGCAACATGAAAAGCTGTGGTAGGATGGCCACCGACTCTAACCAAATCGAAAAGGTCCAGAGGATCTAGTCGTCATTAGCGGGGGCAAGGTTCCTCTGTGGCGCCAGATATCCTGTATGGGAATATGAACAAACCTCGGAGAAACGATAATCATGTGGGAAAAGCACTGCCAGAATCGCGCTGATTCCCAAAAGGTACTGGACTTTGAATGTATCAAGGTTTGGATCGTGGGTTGGTTTGTAGTCGTTCAGCATAAGGTAGATAATGTAGGCCGAGGAGCCAATGAAGAGTAGCTTGAAAGTGGTGAGGTATAGCGAATCAAAGAAAGTCCAGAAGAGATCTGGTCAACATAGACGACTGGGTTAGTATGGAGTTCCAACTCGATTAGGGTCCAAGAGAGAGGAAGAGAGAGGAAGAGAGAGGTGGATAGCATTTGAACGCACCAAGATAACGAGTGATGAAAACCAGAAGGTAGAGTACCTGCGACTTGAAAGATAAACCAGAGCAGCTCTACAACTCAGAATTAGCAAGAAGCAAGCGGCCGAGAGGACCTCAGAAGTGACATACACTGGTTGACTTCATCTTCTGCAGAAGAATGAAGATGGATGCTAAGTGGGAGAAATCGGCTGTCCTTGTGGTCAGTATTATGAGGGAGAAGGAATGACGCAGTATATAACAACTCACCTAAAAGCCGAAAAAGATTCATGATTGCGGAGAGATTATTGGGGAAGATTCAGGTAGAGGAGTTGTGAAGAGAGTAAGTTGTTGACACGAAACCAGGAAGGGGGAGGTTGTACATTGCCGATCAGGTACGCGCGCCGGGGCCAAGCGGGACTTGAAGAGTGGAACCCCCAGAACTCTAGAACTACATATAAAATATAAGGGTACTTTGTAAAGAACACTTATGAAGATGTTGAAGATGTGGAATATTTTGAATACTAGTATTTGTATAAGTAGATTGTCTGAAGCCTGACTCTATGAATAAAAGAAGTTCCACCCTAAACAAAAACCCTGTTTTTCGATAAAAAAAACCCCATGTTAACGCCTCCATTCCATGCTAATGTTCTTTCCTCCTCAGGAGACTCCTCCAAGAAACCCCCAAACCTTTAAGAATTAATAAGAAAACAAAAATGAAAAGCCCATTTGAAAAGTGAAAACGCCATATGATACACGGATTCATCATAAAAGGAAGAAAGGAAAAGGAACCTCGTTCACCATCAGAATGGGATTCCACCTCCAATCGTCTCGTCGGCCATGCGTTGTAAATGACCCTCAGCCAAGTCACTTTTAAGCGCACAAATGGAGCTTTCATGATCCAACCGATCCCAGTCACGGAGACCTGCTCGCTTTAGTTTTTGGGACTCGGCCATCTGGTCGAGGAGTTTCTCTCGATCAGACTCAAGTTGGATTAGACGCTTTTCTGTTGCTGCATCTAATGTCGATGGCATAGTTCTCCCACCTGGTATCAAAGTATACAGTCCCACTAAATGATTTGGAGGTTTGGGCACAGCTATAGAGGATGTCACGACGGCAGTGCTGTTCTGCCGAGATCCTGGGTGACGGAAGTTCCCCCCGGGCATCGGGGGTGTGAATGAAGCCCTGGGACCTGAAGGAGCGGGGTGTGATGCGGTCATGGGGGGTCCGCGACGAGCCTGTGGAGGACCGGGCCAAGGTCCATCGCGAGCACCAGGGGGGCCACGACGTGGGCGCGTTGGTGCCGATAAAAAGTTCATGTTATGCGAGCCTCGAGGTTGTGAAGGTATTATTTTATGCCCGTTGGATGGCCCAGAGGGAGGAGACTGGCGAATGCCAATGTTTCTTGGCTGGGTTGGAACATAGCCGCCAACTCGAGATTGAACGGGCCCTACCGATTCGGTTTGAAGGCGATCCGAACTAGTGGATTCTATTCCAGGGTGAATAGCTTCTGAATTTTGCGCCGAATCGATATCCGGGAAAGAAGGGGGCCCTGCGAGCCCGGAGGGTCGATGGGGAGGCGAAGAGCAGATGGGAGATCGGCTGCGGCTTTTGTGGGAGACTAGGCCACCATGGGTTTGGCCTGTTACGGGGGAGGAGCGTCGTGATGTAGCGCTAGACTCGGGCCTTGTACCATGAACGGGCGATGCTGGCCTAGACCGCGAATAGTGACGGCTCCTGCTCAAATCCACGGGTAGTTCTCGGCGGGGAAAGGTATGGGAGGGGCTTTGCGAGCGAAATTGGGGGGTGGCATTGGCTCTTGGTGAAAGGGCTCGAACACTCCTCTCGCCATTTAAGACCTTGGGAGGAGTGGTGCGCCTACTTGGGCGCAAATCTTGACTTCCGGGAGATACATCACGGATGCGTCTTGGGCTACTGCGGCCACGAGATGCATCTCGCGATCGGCCGTCACTGTATGGAGACTTTGATCGCCATGACGGGAGAGGCGATCGGGGCCGGTCCTCTCTCCGTGGAGAGAATCGCCGAGGGGGAGAACGCCTCCTTCCATACGAACTAGGCCCGAAGCCTCGGCCTTGGAAGGGAGGGGTTCGGGAGCGACGCCGGTAATTGGGAGGGGAGCGACTTCTTGGACGTCCATAGCCTCGACTGGATGGCAACCATGTGTCCGCACGTAAGCGAGATCGATTTCGAGGAGGTGAGCGTCTGTGTCGAGTGTCGTACTCTCGCGAAGGTGATCGGCCTGGTCGGTCAGCTGGTCGATAACTTTCACCCCCTCGTCGGTCATCAAATCTGCAAAATGATCAGTTAAGTATTTTGAGGCTTTACACTAATCAGAAAGGATATTTATATATACCTTCTGCGATCCCAATCCATCTTTAATGGCGGGGAGAAGAAAGATTTTTCTGGAGATGTTGGTAACAAGGGAAGATGCAAATGATGGGGAGAAAGAGTCAAGATCGGAGATAAGAGAAAAGCTAAACTACTTTCGGGAATCCCATATATCATATTGACTGTACTAATACATTAAAAAAACATGAAGGACGAGAAAGTTTTAATCTGTTGTACTATTCGGGTTTCTATCGATTCGAGGAGGAATATGGATGTGTGTCTTGTGTCTGTGTCTGTGTCTGTGTCTGTGTCTGTGTGTGTGTGTGAGAGAGAGAGAGAGGCGAAGCAGAAACCATCAGGGAGAAGGAGAAAAATAATAATGGAAAAAAAAATATTGGTGCAAATAATAAACAGCGACGGTTTTAGTGCTTGCCACGTCGCTCTTCTTCTTTGCGCAATCGCTTGCGGCTCTCTTGCGCAATCATGTCACTGAGATCCTCTTGAAATCCCCATTGCGGCTGGTTTTGCTGCTGTCGTTGCACTTCATACATATTTTGAAGGCTCTCTTTGCTGAGACCATCGCCGGCCTGAATCGCATCCAAGTCCACGGAGACATCCACATCACCAGGCTTCTTGCGTTTTCGAGTTTGATCGTCAACTCCGAGAAGTGGAGGCTTGCCAGATGACGTACTGAGATCGTAGGCTCGATCTCCTCCAAAGAACCCCTGTACGTTTGTTTGTTTCTCTGGTATAACCTGGTATGCACTCCGAGGGTGAACACTCTCTTCGGTTTCTGTGCCCCGATGATGCTTTCGAACGTCGAATTCACCAGCAACACTTTCTGTTCCTACAAATTCAGACGGTGCCGCCGAAGCCATGCCACTGGGCGTATCAAGACCAGTAGGGGATTGGGTCCCAGCTTCAGCCTCCTCCTCATCATCGTCCTCCTCCTCTTCTTCATCATCCTCGTCTTCCTCGCTCTCCTCGGATTCATCAGATGCCTGTAATTCTCCCCAGAGATCTTTCTCGACCGGTTCTCCTTGTTGGGCATTTTGCTGGGGTTGTAAGACTCCAAAGATGTCACCTCCGTAAAGCGGCCGGTTATGTTCATCAACAGGAGGCTTTCCATACCCTCCAGGGTGGTATCCCCACATGGCACCTGGAGGGGGCGGTGCATTTAGACCAGGAACTTTCAAGGCAGGATAGGACGGAGGTGGTCCATAACGTTGCTGGTTGATGAGCCATGGCGGAGGGGCTCCCGGGGGCATATTAAGGGCCTCTTTAAGTTCATCACTCAACTCGCCTGGGCGAAGGTGCTTGAGATTGGTTTCATATTCCTTGCCCTCATAATAGATCTCTCCATAACGAGTCAGTTCAGGTTTGGTTTGAAAGCGGAAAAAGGCCTCGTAGAGCTTCTGATAGTCGATGTCTAAGCGTCCCATTTTAGGCTGAACTCTTTCACGTTGCTTTTGTTTCAAGCTCGACTGATCCTGCTTATCCAAAGCAGCGTCGCGCATTTCCGCAATGCCAGTTTCCTGGATGAACTTTGGGAGAGCGAATGGCGCCTTCTCTACACCTCGTTTGGAGGAGAGGTACTCTCGCTTGAGCGACCAGTGTAGAGGAACCGGAACCACATTGCGATGAGCCTTAATATGGATCAGAAGTCGAGGATCAGTTGCAGATGTATCTGTCCATTCCACGATTTCAGGCTTTCGAACCATGGCCTTAAGTTCGGCCACAGATAGCTTGTTGAGCTCCTTGCGCTTCTTCTTCGATACCTTGGGTTCCTGCTCTTGCTCTTCATCCGGGATATCGTCTGCATCGTCAAAGTAGACTTCTGGCTTCTCAGATTCCTTGGTTATAGCATCCTCTCCGGCTGTCTCGTCAAATTTACTGACGATGCCCTTGTACATCTCCCATAATGAATCATCGTTCTCCGGGGAATCCTCATCAGTAGGGATAATTGACGCTTGTGCCTTTGTGATTTCGGGGATTGGAGGTAACGGGGTTTGTTGTTCTTGAGAAGCATCGCCGACGGCCTCACCAGCAGCCTAGGAAGAAGATATGTTAGCTCCTAATGAGACGGGTGTTTGGGTGCAGGGGCGCAAACTCACCTCGGCCTTTTGAGACTTTTTCCGCGCCCTGCGAAGTTGATTCTTGCTCTGTTTCATCTTCGCTGACAATGTTACAGCTTCGAGCCTCTTCGATCTAAAAGCTACCACGAGCGGGGAAAGAAGGTGGTTGTCAAAGTGGTAATGAGGATTGAAACGCGGTGACTTTTCCAAGATCAAATCGCGATAAAATACCAACCATGTATTCTGATTCGTCGGGTCTCCATTACCGCCTTGGCAGATAGAGTTGCCCTGCACGCGCAAGGACCGATATTTCTTTTCTGCTTTCAATTGCAATATATTGTATATTCTATTACTTCTCTCTCGGCCTGTTCTATGATTCATCTTATGTTTATGGGAACTATATAGGTCATTTCTTGTGGAATTCCAAGGCTTATGGGGCAGAACAAATTGTATGGACAGCTTACTATCCACCCTAAACCATTAAGTAGGCAGGTATGTTTTGGGAGGCCCGGATCCAAATCTCTACAGGTAGATTATAATAAACGCTTGAAATCCATTTGTATGGAACACATATAGTACAATAAACCCCCCGAGTCCTGACGTAAAAAAAAAAACAGAAATGTTCTGTGTCAAATGAAACCCGGAGTTCTTCTCTTATCTTTCCATTCCTGCAAAGCTCAATCCAGTCACAAACAGGGACACACAACCAGGTGTAAAGGCAGTGTTTGATAGATCGCGGGCGACGATCCGCCTATTTCTTCTTCTTTGCCGATCGTGATTCTGATACAAAAAGAAAGCGTTTATTAGTAAATGCCCTGCTGGTAACAGTATTGTGGGCGGGGGGGATTGAAAAGCAGTCATCGTACCTGCAGCGGTTCGTTTCTTCTTAGGTCGGCCCTTTCCTCGAAGTTTTGCACTAAATTTATATTTTAGTATAGAAACAGAGAGTGACATGAAGGAAGGGTACTGACATTTGAATAGCCTCCTCACGATCATCTTCAGCTTCATCAAAGGTAGTTAAGCCAAGAGGCTTATACGTATTTTGAAGATCCCGAAAAGAAACCTCCTGCTTGGGATACCACGCTGCAAGCGCAGGGCCACGAAGTCGCTGTCTGAGGATCTTATTTCCTAAGCGGAGCCTTTGCGGGTTGAAGTTGAGTGAGAAGATACGACATTGTGTCTGCAGATAGCGAATATGGAGAATGATTAGAAGATATTCCACAAGAATTAAGAATTTCCATACCTTGACCAGGTCTAGCAACCGGCCTTGTGACATTTTCACGACGCTCAGGTGGTTGTACCGGTTCGATAAAGAACAATTGACTGATGTTCCTGGAAGCGGATTGCGGAAAGTCGGAGGTCATGTGACTACGGATATTTCTAAATTCTTGTTAACTAATTAGTTAACCATCACTTACTTCGGGTTACCAAACAGCCTTTACGCTGCTTCTGTACACTTTGGCCAAGGGGTTTTGAACCGGGGATGGATCAAATCCTGAACTCTTGTTGAAAATGAGCTCTAAAAGGCCTGCACCTCTTGTCGGTAACAGAGAATCCGAGCCTCACACAAAACGATCTAAGGTGATTATAGGGTTCCTACGTCGGTCAGACTTGTAACATAGCTAACCTGCGTTGTGAAGATCGGCCACTTTCCTGAGCGGGCTCAACATGAAAGCCTTTCGGAAAACAATAATCCGGCTCGGGTCTCTAGCTGCAGTTCTCGGCTCTCCTTGCTGAAAACACTTGTTGAAGAAGCAACCAATGATCCTGTTATTGCACAGACTGAACCCAAAATCGCACAAGCGATATTAACGCTAAACAATGCTTTTCAGAATTCGAACAACTCTGCTTTACTTGATTGTGAATCTTCTGAAGCTCCAGGCCCCAAATACTCAATTTCACAGCCGTCTGGAACTCGATCTGGAATGCCGAGCTTGCCACCGATTCGGGATACTTTGCTACGACGGGCTGTTTTCATACACCCCGCCTGTGGGAAGCCTCAAGATGCTTCATATGACCGACTGGAGATACTAGGAGACGCATACATCGAGCTCATGGCAACAAAACTAGTGTGGGAAAGATATCCCGGGATTCCTGCTGGGAGGATATCGCAAATCCGGGAAAGCTTAGTCAAGAATGAGACACTTGCAAAATTTACTGAGAAATACGGTTTTGATCAAAAGGTGTCGGTACCACCGACCTACCCCGGCCAGCCAAAACGATGGATTAAGACCAAAGGCGATATCTTTGAAGCCTATGTGGCTGCTGTTGTACTATCTAATCCACAAAATGGCTATGAAATTGCTGAGGAGTGGCTAGTGGGTTTATGGTCACCATTACTAGACGATTTGGGAGATCAGAAAGTGGAATTGCGCTCTAAGGAGGAGCTTGCCAAAAAGGTTATGGGCAAAGGTATCAAGCTGGAGTATGTCCCCGAACGCGATCCTATTCAAGAAAAGGGCAGCGGTACCCAAGTTTTCTTTATTGGGGTCTACCTCACAGGCTGGGGTTGGGAAAGGAAACATCTTGGCTCGGGGCAGGGGTTAAGTAAAGCGGCAGCAGGGGATGAAGCAGCTCGAGTTGCCCTCCTTAACACATCACTGATCTCTAGAATTGTTACTACCAAGGAGATAATAATGAAAGGAAAGTAGAACGAAAGTTGACTAAATCGAACATTAATTTTAGTAACATAAGTTTATAGAAGTAATATTATTATTTACTTTCTATATTCTAAAAATTAATATTTTTGTAATATATGATTCTGATATGATTTTGACATATAAAGTTAATTAAAATAGGCATACAGCCTGGGTTTCAATCCGAGGACAAGTAGGAGGCCTGGATAAAGTAGAAGGTAAATCATATACATGTAGTATCTAGTAACTTTATCTTTGTACTTTTTTTAAAAATATGATGTAATATTTATATCTAGTTACTATTGTATCCACTATTTATATACAAAGTCTTATATAAATCATACGATATTAACCTAATATAGTTCTCTCCATATAGTCTAATCAGTTTTCGTTATATAATCATTAGCTGTAACTAGCCTGGTTTTGTTATATTTCCTAGTAGAACTATAACTACTGAGTTCGTTTTGTTGGTTATCATGTGATCGTTCTTAGCAAAAAGCTGATCTATCTGGTTATCCCATGTCTGCTTCGTCACCACCACCACTAATACCTTCCATTTCAAGAGGCAAACACTGGTGGCCTATATCAAGCTTTGATAAATTCTACGCTGGGAAGCAGAAATGGAAGCGCGGATGCCCTACGACGATGTTGCATGGGAAAAGAGTGACGAAGTCGCTGAAACCTGGCAAGATCAGTGTATTTCCCCTCCTGAGTCCTTTCGATCGATTGGAGATTTTCTTCTCAAGCACTACAACGCTGGTGGTGCCTTTGAATTCAACGGGTTACCTGTAGGTGGGTTCAACATCGCTCTGCAGATGAAATTTGCAAATGATTGCGCAGCTATCATTCGGTTCCCAATCCCTGGTTATACCATGTTCCCAGAAGAAAAAGGGCGCAATGAGGTCGCCATCATGCGTTTCATCACCCACAAAACTTCCATTCCAGTGCCCTTCATAGCTCACTGGGGAGACAAAGAGGAGAGTCCTTTGAAACTAAGTCCTTTTATCATCATGGATTATGTCAAACACCTGCAAAGTATGATGGACATTCTCAAGATGCCAGACCGCCCTAGAGAAGAATATATCAGACTTGATCGAAGAATCGAAAAGGCCAGACTAAGGTCTCTTTATAGAGAACTAGCGAGAGTTCTCCTTTTATTATCTCAACAGCCGCAAAACAAGATAGGGTCCCTTTGCCAGGTTGATGAGCTTACCTGGGAAGTCATAAGTCGACCCCTGTCTTTACATATGAATGAACTCGTTCGTTTAGGGACCTTGCCCCAATCGGAACTACCCACTACCACTTTCGATACAGCGTCTTCGTACTTTGAGGCCCTAGCAGAGCTACATATTTCACATCTTATAAACCAACAGAATGATGCTGTGGACTCAGCTGATGACTGTCGGCGCAAATTTGTGGCGAGGTTTCTATTCCGAAAGCTTGTTCGAGAGCAGAAGTTCAAAAGGCAATGGATATTTTTTGAGAATGGTAAATTTCCAATATAGTGTGACGACTTTCGACCGGGAAATGTTCTCATGGATGAAGCCGACAAAATTGCTGGGGTGGTGGACTGGGAATTCACATATGCCGCTCCAGTCGAATTCACACACGCACCGCCATGGTGGCTGATTCTCACAAAACCGGAAGACTGGACCGATGGCCTTGAGAATTGATGTGTGGAGTATACAGAACCATTTCAGACCTTTCTTAGGGCAATGAAGGATTGTGAAGATGAAGCGATCCGGACCAATCGTTTAGCAGAACAAGATCGGCTATCCGGTTGGATGGAAAAGAGTTGGCAATCTGGATATTTTTGGATAATGTACGCCGCGAGAAACAATTTCGCCTTCGACGCTTCATATTGGAAAAAAATCGACCAGCGATTCTTCGGAAATACCACATGTGACAACTCTGAGATCTGTGATGTATGGAAGGGGAGGCTTGATCTCTTAGAGCCTGAAGAGAAGGAGTTGATGGAGAAGGAGGTAAAGCGGAAGCTCGAAAATATGGAGACAAGATCTCTTGCTTGGGACCCAGATGAATATACTAGGGAATGGATGCACTGCCCGACAACAGATAGAACCTAAGGAGAAGCATTCTGAAAATCAGGTTATAATATAACAGGAAACTTCTTTTTTTTAAAAAAAAAATTCATTCATAGATCTATCAGGCTTTTGGCCCAATTTGCCAGTAGGGCACTATAAGATAGCTAGAATACTATATCATAAGATGAATTATGCTGTTATATATAACAGGTGTTAAATAAATTTCCCTACTTTGATTTTAGGCCTACACCTATTAAATATATATATCTATAGGACTATATACTATATTACTATCTTTTATCCTATATATATATAATTATATAATATAATAAAAGTTTATTTCCTATATATAAATCTTAATTTAATATTTAGTATAATATCCTCTAGTATTAATTACTACCCTTAATCATCTTCTTATACTTAAGATTAGGGTATTAATCTTATCCTACAATATTACCTATTATACTTCCTAAATATATTATAAAAAAATATTAGAGTAAATAAGATAATACTATATTTAATAGAGATAAGTTAATAAAAAATAAGAGTCTATATACTATCTAAAAAATAATAAAATAGAAATCTCTTAGACTAATTCTAATAAGAATTAATCTCTATCTAATTATAAATAATCTTCAATTCTCTATCTAAACCTAAAATCCTTATTATTTTATCTTTTATATCTAATCTATTTATTTATTATTATAATTATAATTCTTTTTCTTATTTAACTATTTTTAGAAACTAAAATAGCTTAAAATACTTATTTAAATCTTATTTTTTTAACTAAACTAAAAGATATATTCTTAGATATCCTAAAAATAATAATAAAGATATTTTATATCTTATCTAAGAATCTTATTATAAAAAATATAAAGAATAAAAAAATAAAAAGATTAAAAAAAAAAAGAAATATCTAAAGATTCTACTAAAAATAAAAAAACTAAAAAACTAATTTAATATCTAAATTATTCTAAAACCTAATTAAAATAATAATAAATTAATATTATATTATAATTAAGAAGGTATTATAATAATAGATATTATCTCTTATACCTAGACTTATCTACTTATAGATAGGAGTATCTAAATAAACCTATTACTATCTAGATAGATTCTACTAGATCTAAAAGACTTAGTTATTCTTAATCTATAATATATAAAAATCTATATATTCTTAGCTAAATTATATATAATAATATATCTAAAATCTATAAACTTTAATTATTATAGCTAATTAAGAGTAATTTATTATCTTTAGATTAAAAAATTATTAGGATATTTTAATTTATTAAAAAAAAAAGTTTTATATATTTAGATAGATCTATTTTAAGCTATCTAGGTTTTACTAAGAATATATAAAATTAAATAAAAAAGATTATATTCTTAAAAAAAAGAATATACTATCTCTAAGCCTACTAAACTCTTATATCTTAAATAAATCTTTATAAAATAAGTTAAAATAATAAATAAATAGATTAAAATATCTTAAGTATCTTAATAAATCTTTTAATAATAAATATCTTTAATAATATTTTTAATTAAATATAAATATTATATCTTATAATTAACTAAATCTTATTATAAGAGTTAATTAATATTTTTTTAATAATAGATTTAAATAAGAGATTTATTTTTTAAAAAATATAATAAATAATATTTAATCTAAATATAATTATTTTAGTTATTATATATTTTATAATATTAAAAATAAAATAAAAATTAATAAATCTATAAAATATTATATATAAAAATCTATATTTAATTATTAATAATCTTTTTTTTCTAAGATCTATTCTTATAATTAATCTTAATAAGATTAAGTTAAATCTAAATAAGATCTTATTAAAAATATTAAATTTATTAATAAATATTTTAATAAGATCTAATATTAAATAATTTAATAATTTTTAATAAATTATAAATATTATTTTTAGAATATAAAGATTTTTAGAGTAATTTAATCTTTAAAAAAATAAAGATTATTTATATTAATAATAAATTAATAAATTAGATTAATAAAATCTAAAAAATTTTTAAATAAGAAATAAAAAAAGATTATATATAATTAATTATTATTTATAAAGATTTTAAGATTTAGATTAAATAAGAATTCTTAGAATATTTCAAAAAAAAAAAAAAAAAAAGAATTTTAATATTATATATTAAAAAAAAAATTTATATAATAATATTTTATAAAATTATATTAGATTTTAATTAATATTGATTTTAATATTTTTAAGAATATCTTAATATAATATTTTTATAAAAATATTAATTTTAAATTATAATAATAATAAATAAAAATAAATATCTAAATATTTATTTTTAAAAAAATTATTTAGAAATTATTTAAATTTAAAATAAAAAAAATATTATTTAATTATATTATATATTTATTTATATTTTTTTATTAATATATAAGATAAATTAATCTAAATATTAGAAATTTATTAATTATATTAATTTAATTAATTATATTATAAATAAAAGATTAAAATAAATTATTTTTATTAAATTATATTTATTATTAATATAATAAGATTAATTATATTAAATATAAATATTAATTATTATTTATATTAAAAAGCTAAAATAATTAATATAAAATCTTATTAATTATTTAAAAAAGATTTTTTATATTTTTATCTTAAAAAAAAAGATTTATTAAATCTTATATTTAATATTAAACTAAGATTATTTTATTTAATAAAATCTAAATTAGATTAATCTTATTTAATATAAGATTTATTAAATATTATAAATAATTTTTTTTTATATTTTTTAATAATAATTAAAATAAATAATAATAAAATAAAAATAAAAATAATAATTAATTTTAGATTAATCTATTTTTTTATAATATTATTTATTCTAAAAAAAAATAAATTAGAAATCTTATATTTATATTTTTTTTTATAAATTAAAAATTATATTATTAAATAATATAAATTTATTAATTTAAGAATTTATATAATTATTAATATAATTATAAAAATAAACTAAATAAATCTATATATAAATTCTTAATTTTATTAATTATAAATTTATTTTTAATTATAATTTTTTATATAATTAACATCTTTAATTTAATTAAATAATCTTAATTATAATCTTTTATAATTAATATTAAAAAATTTATTAAATCTTATTAATATATAATATAAAAAATAATAATATCTAAAAAATTATTCTTAATCTTATATTTAAAAAATAAATTTATTATATATTAAATAAATTATATATAAAGATTTATTTTTTTATTATTTATAATAAGAGTTTAATATTAAAAAATAAGAATAAGATCAATATTTTTTTATATAATAATATTTATATTTAAAAAATATTTAAAAAATATATATAAATATTCTAAAAGATTTTGTAAAAAGATCTTTTATTATAAAAATTAATAAAATATAAGATTAATATTAATTTAATTATATTTATTAATCTTAATTTTTATTTATTATTTAAGAATAAATTAAATAAATAACTAAAATAAATTAAGAAATTATTTATACTTAACTTAATTTATTTATTTAATAATTCTTAAGATTTTTTAATTATTTTTATTTAAAAATCTAATAATATTTAATAAATATATATTAATTATTAAATATTAAATAAGATTATAATTAAGAATAAATATTTTTTATTTTAAATCTAAAAATTATTAAATATAATTAAAATTATAAAGATTTTTTTAAAAATTAATCTTATATTTAATTATTAATAAATCTAAATAAATAATAATTTTATTAAAAAGATTATATTTAATATTATTTAAAATAAATATAAATAATTTATTATATTTTTTAATTTATATAATATATTTATAATCTTTTAAATAATAATAAATAATATATTATAAAAAATCCTTAATTAATATTATTTAATATATCTTAATAATATTCTTATTTTTTTTTAATTAATTAAAAAATATTATAAATATCTTAATAAAATCTTATTATTATTATATAATTAAGATTTATTTATATTATTTATTAAATATATAATAATTATAAAAAAACTTAAATATTATAATTATATTATTAATAATAAATATATTTATTTAATCTTAATAAAAATTAATATTATTAAAGATTAATTAATATTAATAAATATTTATAAAATTAAATAATTTCTTAATTTAATTATATATTATTATTAATTTATGAAATATTTTTTTTAAATAATATTTTTTTTATATAAATTTTTAAAAAAATTAAATAAAAAATTATAAAAAAAATAATTTTAATTTATTTTATAAATAATAGATTATTAATTAATATTTATTTAGCTAAAATAAAATCTTATAAATATCCTTATTTTAATCTAATTAAATTATTTTAAATTATTTATAATTAAAATAAATATATTCAAATAAATCTTAAATATTATTCTTTTTTAAATAAATAAGAATATTTTTTTTTATTTTATTATATTTAATAACTAAAAAATATAAGATATAAATTAAATTATTTAATTTAAGAAAAAAAACTTTTTATTATTAAATATATATTATATTTATAAGATTATTTTATTAATAATAAAATAAAAAATATAATTATTATTAATTATATAATTTTATAATATATATAAATTATTATTATATATTTTAAATATTTTATTTAATAAATTAAGGAATTCTAAAAATATAATCTAATTATTTAATATTAAAAAGATTCTAAAATAATTATTTTAGATATAATTTTATATTATTTTTAATTTTATAAAAAAAAAATTAATAAATCTAATTAAGAAATATTTAAATTAAAGAATTATTTTTATAAATATAAGTTTTATTATAAGAATATTTAAAGATATTTAATTTAAAATAATAATAATATTCCTAAAAATAGATAATATATTAATTAATAAATAAGTATATTAAATAATTAAATAATTAAATATTTTATAAATAAATTATTATTTAAGAGTAAAATAGTTAATATATATAAATAATTAATATTTAAGAATAATAATAATATTTTATTCTTATATCTTATATAATTTTTTTATATTAATCTAGTAAATTATTTATATTAAGAATTTAGTTATTTTAGCTTCTTAAATCTAAATAATATATTTTATTCTTAAATATAATAATTAAATATATATTTAGATTTTAAAAAAAAATCTAATATTATCTAAATTATTAAATATTATAAAAATTAAAAAAGAATCTTAAATATAAAATTATATAATATATAATTATTATTAATATCTAATTTTTTAAATAATAAAATATTAATCTTATTAATATTTTTTTTTTATTCTAAATAAGAATTATTAAATTATTATTATAATTAATTATATAATTAAATAATGAATTATAAAAATAAATAATTAATTATAAAAATAATCCTAAATATAAAAAAAAAAAGATTTTTATAAAATTCTTATATAATAATATTTATATAATATTTAATATATTAAAAAAGATTATTTTTAATAATAATCTAAATCTATTATTTAGAATTATTTATTAATATATCTAAATATTATTTATTTAATACTAAATAATTATTTTTTATTATTTATAAATAAATAATAAAATAAAAAACCTAAATAATTTGGTAAATTAAATATTAATAAGATATTTTATAAATAAATTAATAAAAATATAAGATCTTTATTGATAATAAATTTTTTTTTATATAACTTAAGAATTATATAATTTTATTAAAATATAAGCTTATTTTATCTTATTTATAATATATATTTATATATCTTAAATAATATTAATAATCCTAAGAAGTTTAATAAAAATTATAATATTATTTTTTATTATTTAAATAATATATAAATAAAAATAGATAAATTATTATTTAATTATATTATTTATATTATATATATTTAAGATTTATTAATTAAAAAGATTAATTTTAAAAAAAGAGATTAAGTTTTTATATAAAATAAATTAAAAAAGAAATTTAAAAATAAATAATTTAGCTTATTCTCAATAATTAAATTATATTTATTTAATATTTATATTCTTAAAAAACTTAATAATTATATTTTTTATAATCTTATTAATAAATCTTATATTCTTAAAATAAAAATATTTAATCTTAATAAATTATAAAACTCTATAATATAATATAATAATTTTCATAAATTTAGTATTTAATTTTAATATTTAAAAGAACTCTAAAAGATTCTTAATAAAATAAAAATATTTTAATTTATTTATTTTAATCTTTTTATAATTATCTAAAAAAAATAAAAGATTATTTAATATTTAAAAGAATATTTAGATTTAATAAAAAAAAAAGTTATAATTATTAAAATATTCTTATAAAAAATTAAATAATTTAAAAAAAAAAAGAATTTATAATTATTTTATTAATCTTGAATCTTATTAATAATAAAATTATATAAAATAAATAAGATTTAAAAATTAATAATTATAAATTAAAAATAAAAGAATTATAAATAAATAATTTTATATTAAAAAAAAAAAATTATAATTAAATAATATTATAAATATATAATCTTAATTAATTTAATTTAATAATTTATTTATTATAATTATTTAATAATTATAATTATAATAGATTTTAGTTAATATTTTATATATAAAAAAGATTTTTTATTATTTTTAATATTATAAATATAAATATTAAATAAATTTTAATTAATATAATTAAAAATATAAAAAAATATATATATTATTAAATATAAAAAATATATAATTAAAATATATTTTATATTATTAACTCTAATTTCAATTAAATCTTTATTTATTTATTAATTTTTTTAATCTTATAAAAGATTTTAATAAAAAAATTATTCTTAAGAATATTTATATTTTTATTAATTTTTAATTTTTAATTTTTATCTTCTAAAAACTTTTTATTTTTTTATAAAATAAAAATAAGAATTTATTTTTTAAATCTTAATTATATTATTAATTATTAAATTATTCAATAAGTTTTTTAAAAAATATTTTATTATTTTTTAATAAATATAACTAAATTTTTAAAAATAAAAATATAAAGATTTTTATTATAAAATAAAATATTATTTAAATATTTTTTTAAATAATAAAATAATTAACTATTTTTTTTATTTAACTTAAATAAATTATTAATTATTTATTTTTATTTTTTAAATATTATTCTTTTTTTATTATTATTTTTTTAAGATTATTTAATATAAAATAATATAATTTAGATTATTTTTTTCTTAATCTTAATATCTTTTTTTTAATAAAATCTTTTTTTTAATTCTTTTATTAATAATCTTATTTTTTATTTTTATTTTTTATTTTTAATATTTATTTTAATATAAAAAAATCTATAATCTTTCTCTTAATTATAATAATAATAATATATATAAATATTATTTTAATTTAATTAAATTAATATTATTTATTATTAATCTTAGATTATAAAATAATCTTTATTATTTTTTTTATAATATTTTTTATTTTTTTTAATATTTTTAAAAAGATTATTATATCTAGATTTATTTTTAATAAATAAATCTAAATTTATAATAATATCTAAAAATAAAAATTATATTAATTATTATTTAAGTCTTAAATATAATTATTATAAAATCTAAAATATAATATTTAATACTTAATAATTATAATTTAATAATTAATAAATAAATATCTTTAGATCTTATTTATTTATTTTTAAATAATTAAGATTATAGAGTTTTTTAAAAACTTAATTAAATTTAATATTATATTAAATAAGAATTATAAGAATTACTATAATTAAATTATTAATCTTTTTTTAAATTATTATTTTTATATCTTAATTTATCTTTTTATTCTTTATTATAATTTTTATTTATCTTTTTATTAATTATATTTATATAATTATATTATTATTTTTATTATTATTTTTATTAATCTTTTTTTTTTTTTTTTTTTTATTTTTTTTTTTTTTCTTATTTATTTTTTTACTTATTCTTTTTTTTCTTATTATTATTATTATTATTATTATTATTATTATTATTATTATTATTATTATTATTATTATTATTATTATTATTATTATTATTATTATTATTATTATTATTATTATTATTATTATTATTATTATTATTATTATTATTATTATTATTATTATTATTATTATTATTATTATTATTATTATTATTATTATTATAAGATTTATTAAGAATAAATTAATAATATTAAAATATTAAAATATTAAAATAATTATTTATTATATTTATATATAATCTGAGATTTAATAAAAAGAATTCTAGATTAATTATATAATATAAAAAAAGATTAATATATTTAATAATATTATTTATAATAATTAAGATCAATTTATATATATTATTTATAATAAAAAATAGATATTAGATTTATAATTATATTATTATTAAATAAAATCAAAAATTTTAATATTATAATATAAAGATAAAAAAATATATATAAATTATAAAATTTATAAAAAGATTTAGAGAAATATTATAAAAAAAAATATAATATAATAAAATTATATTATAAAAAAAAGATATTAAATAATAAATATAATAAAAAAGATTTAAGTATTTTTTTATATATTAAATTAAGCTTAAGATAATATTCTTAGATATAAGATATATAATAATATTCTTATTATTTTATTTAGATTAAATTTTTTTAATATTAATTATTTTATTATATATAAAGATATAATATTAATAAATAATAATTTAATTTAAATATAATAATCTTATTAATTAAGATTAATTAAATACAATATTTTTTATTAATTATTTATAAATATCTTTAAAATAATTAATTTTTTTTTATTAAAAAAATAATTTCTTAATTATATATAATAATATAATCTTTTATTTTATTTATTTTATTTTATTTATTTTATTTTATTTTATTTTATTTTATTTTATTTTATTTTATTTTATTTTATTTTATTTTATTTTATTTTATTTTATTTTATTTTATTTTATTTTATTTTATTTTATTTTATTTTATTTTATTTTATTTTATTTTATTTTATTTTATTTTATTTTATTTTATTTTATTTTATTTTATTTTATTTTATTTTATTTTATTTTATTTTATTTTATTTTATTTTATTTTATTTTATTTTATTTTATTTTATTTTATTTTATTTTATTTTATTTTATTTTATTTTATTTATTTTATTTTATTTTATTTTATTTTATTTTATTTTATTTTATTTTATTTTATTTTATTTTATTTTATTTTATTTTATTTTATTTTATTTTATTTTATTTTATTTTATTTTATTTTATTTTATTTTATTTTATTTTATTTTATTTTATTTTATTTTATTTTATTTTATTTTATTTTATTTTATTTTATTTTATTTTATTTTATTTTATTTTATTTTATTTTATTTTATTTTATTTTATTTTATTTTATTTTATTTTATTTTATTTTATTTTATTTTATTTTATTTTATTTTATTTTATTTTATTTTATTTATTATTTAATATAATTATATTTAATCTTTAATGTTTATTTTTTATATATAATCTTATTTATAATTTATTTAAAAGGATTTAGATTCTTATTTAATCTTAAAGAATTATATAAAATCTATTATTTTTTCCTAAAAATATATTAATAATTCTAAAAAAATAATCTTAGATATAAATAAATATAGATAAATATAAAAAGTTTAAAAGAGAAATATTTTAACAAAAATTTCTTTTAAAATTTATATATATTTAATTTAGTTATTTCTTTTATTTTTAATCTTATATTTATAAATTATAAAAATATAATAATAGATATTATCTCTTATATTTAAACTTATTTAGTTATAGATAAAAATATCTAAATAAATCTATTATTATCTAGATAAATTCTATTAGATCTAAAGAACTTAGTTATTCTTAATCTATAATATATAAAAATCTATATATAAGATAGGTGGGTTATATTATTAAGTATAAGAGTGAATTAGGTATATTAAAGGGGTATAAGTAAGGAAGTAAGACTACTAGGTATAGGAGAGGGTGCTTAGAGGTTTTAGTGTTTAGTTTATTTAGTATAGCCTTAGTAGGCCTCTTATTTATACTGTTTGTTTCTTTTATCCTGTTTATTTCTACCTACTAGTCCCTAATATTATATAATAGTATAATTTATCTTATAATATAGTATTCTAGCTATCCTATAGTATCCTATTAGTAAATTAGGCTAAAAGTCTAATAGATCTATAAATAAATTTAAAAAAAAGAAATAAAATTAAAAATTAAAAATCTATATATCCTTAGCTAAATTATAATATATTTATAAAATATATCTTTAAGAGGATATATATATATATATAAATATATAAGTTTAGTAAGATATTAGATTATAATAATTATTAATAATATATATAATAGAATCTATAATATTAACTATAATATAATATAGAATATATTAGTAATATAATATAATATTTAGTATTATATAAACTCAAGTATATAATTAATCTTATTCTTAATATTTTTAGTCTAATATATATTATATATATACTAAGTTAAGTACCTAAATAAGATTTATAGAAATAAGATTATTATTTATATATATTATAGATAAAGGATAATAATATCTTATATTATATTAATAATTAAATAGAGTATAATAATAAGAATTATTTTATATTTATAATAATATAATAAGTAATCTTTAATAATAAGATTCTTATTTAAGATTATATCTAAATAATATAATAAGATTATTAGCTTAATCTTAATATTATAGATTATAATAAAATCTAAAAAGATAGATCTTAATATTTATCTTATTTAGAGATTAATAAGATAAAATATATTAATATTCTTTTTTTAGAAATAAATAAGATTATATTTAATAAATAAAAACTTAGAAATATATTATAAGACTTATTCTTTTATTATTTTATAAAATTATATAAGATCTATATAATTTATTTATATATAATATTCTTATACTAAGATATAAATATTATTAATATATTTTATTATAAAAATATATTCTAATATAATAATATAAATATTATTAATAAGATTAATATTATAAAATAAATAAAAGATTAAAAATAATAAGAATTCTTAAGAAATATTAGTAATAATAATCTTATTTAGATAATAATCCTTTTATAATAAAAAAATAATAATATAATTTATAAAAAGATTAATTAATAATCTAATAATAATCTTTAGAATAGAATATTTTTATAAGTTATAAAATAATTATATATAATAAATATTATTAAATATATTATTATTATTAAATATTAAAAATAATATAATTTATTAATTTTTTATTATATATTATATATTATTTTTAGTAATAAATAAATAATATAATTATAAGAATAATTATTATAATTTTTAATATATATATTTAATAAAAGATTATATTTTTTTATTAAATATATAAATTATATTATAATTATAAATTTAAAAATCTTTTTTAGTATTTTTAATAATAAGAATAAATATTATATATTTAGATTAAAATAATTTACTTTTTTTAGTTTATAAATAATAATAATAAGATTATTATAAAAAATCTATAAATAAAATCTTAATATTAAATAAATATTAAAAAAGATTATAATAATTTCTAAAAAACTAAGAATTTTTATTATATATTTTTATATAATATTAAGAATCCTTAAAAAACCTAATATATTATATAATATTAATTATTAAATAATAGTTTTAATTTTATTTATAAAGATTTTATTAAATATAAGAATTATATTTAAATAAATAAATCTAAAAATATTATTTAAATTAATATTAAAAGATAATAAAAATAATATATTTTTTTTTTAATAATTCTAAATTTATAATTATTAATCTTTAATATTAATATAAATAAAAAATAAAATATTTTTTATATTCTTATTTATTTTATTAAATACTAAAAATTATTAATTAATATTATTATATTTTTTATTTAATCTTAATAAATCTATTAATCTTATTTCTTATTTTTTTAATCTAATTTATATTATAATATATAAAAGATTTTATAATCTTTTTTATTTTATAAATATTATTAATATTAATATATATATTATATTTTTTATTATATTAAGATAAATATTACTAAATAAATAAGATACAAATAACTTAGATAAATTATATATATTAATATTATATTTTTTAATATCTTATATATTATATTTATTATTAATATAATAATAATATTAATTTTTATAATAAAATCTAGTTCTTAACTAAGATCTTTTTATTATAAAATATAGGATTAAAAGATCTTTTATTAAGCTTCTTAATCTATTATTTATTAATCTTATTATTTATAAATCTTTATATAAGAGATTTATATATTAAGCTTAATAAATATAAGAATATAATTAATATTAAATTATTAATCTTAATATAATATATAATATATTATATAATTTATTAATAAGATTATAATTTATATAAAATCTAGTATATTTTATATATTATATATAAATATAAGATTTTTAAATATTATTATCTTATATTTAATTAAGAGATTAAGACTAAAATTATTTATTATATAAATAAGATTATTAATATTATTAATAATATTTTATATTTATATATTTATATATTTATTAATTATAAGAGATAATATAAATTAAAATTATTAATTATGATATATCAATCCTAATCTATAATCTTAGGATATATATTTAGTATTATATATAATATAATTAATCTTTCTTTTATTTCTTATATTAATATAGGATTATTACTAAATTTCTTTTAAAGATATATATTATAAATATATAATTTATTTATTATATCTAAGTTAAATATTAATATATTAATATCTTTATTATAATATTTAATAGATTAACTCTTAGGATTAATAATCTTAGAAATAAAGAAATAAATATATAATTATATTTTAAGTATTTTTTTAAATAATATTATAAGTATTAATTATAAAAATATATAGAATTAATTATCTAAGATCTATATATAAACTCTTATCTTAGGCTTTATTTAATAATATATCTTTAGCTCTTAAATTATTAAAATATTATATTTTTATACTTATTTCTTATAAAAAAGATATTTTATTATTATATTATTAGATTTATAATAATTAATCTATAAGATCTTTAATAATTTACTTATTATATATATAATATATTATAAATAGATATCTTTTATAATAATATCTATAATTTAGGTATTTCTTAACTAAATTTATTATTAGATTCCTTTTTTATATATTTATTATAATCTTATATTTATATATTAATAAACTCTATATTAATAAGATTAAGAGAAATAAAAATAAATATAATAAAGTTATTAAAGATCTTATAAATATCTAGATTAAAATCTATAATATTATTATTATTATTATTCTTAAGAATAATATTATTATTATTATTATTCTTAAGAATAATATTATTAAGAAATAGTATAATTATTTATATTATTTAATTCTTATAGGGAACTAGATTCTTATAAAAGAAAGAGATAATTAAGACTAAGATTATAATCTTAATTCTTATTAAAAATAATAATAATATTAATATATAATAATAGTAAAGAGGGCTTCTTCTTAAATAAATATAGTTTATTTAAGATAAGAGTATTATTATAAGGATATAAGAAGATATAATAAAAAAAGAGATAGTAAAAGATATATATTATATAAGAGGGTCTTATATATATAGGATATAAAATAATTTAAGCTTCTTAGTATAATAAGGATACTCTTATTTATATATAAAATAGTTAATAGCTATTAGATTAATAATAATATTATTAAATGAAATATATATAATATACTTAGTAATAATATAATTATAAGCTTAAGTATACTTCTTAGAGTTATATAATCTTATATAATATATATATTAGGCTTATCTTTTATAATTATAAATAATATAATTATATATTTAGTAATAAAAATATTATTATAGATATTAACTATTATTAAAAAACTAATAATTATAATCCTTATTATTTAATACTAAGCCTAGTTAAATTACTAAATTAGTAGTATTAGTAATATTAAACTTAAGGATAAGTTTAGTAGTTATGTATTTTTTATATATAGTTTCTTAATCTTATAAGCTAATAAGAGCTATCTTATATATATAATCTTAGTATTATATAGAATATAGTATATATTCTATAATTAAAGATATATAATAGTATTAATAGAAGAAGGCTTAAAATTAAGGAATATATTATATATTATTATAATAAATATTCATAGTTTAAGATAAGTCTTAAGATTAAAGATAATATATTAAGATTTATTAAGATACTTAATATTAAGATTAATAAGTTATTATATATTAGTAATATTATCATAGTATAATAAGATATTAATACTAAAAAGAATAAAACTAATAAAGATCTTAATAAGGGGAATCTTAGGCCTAATAATATTATATATATCTTTAATATTATAATTAGTATACTAGATAAATATTATTAAAATAGTATTAAAGATATTAGGATATAAGATTAGGTAGATATAATAGGAGTTAATCTATAAGGATCTAGGATAGTAGAGTTTATTTAGTTATATTTAGATATATTTAATTTAAATAAAAAGCTCTTAGATATAAAAGGGTCTTATTTATAAGATATAGCTTAAAGAGCTATATTTAGATTAGAATCCTTAGATAGGATATATAAGTTATAGATTATATAACTATAATCCTTATAATAGATCTATATAAATATAATTAGCTACTCTAAGCTTATATTATAATAATATATCCTTTTTTAAAACTAAGCTTTATTAAGATAAGACTTATATAAGTAATAATAATAGAAGTTTAATATAATTTTATATATATTTATAATATATTTAGTAGGTTTTTTAGTTAGCTTATTATAATTATTTTATTTTATAGTATATTTTAGTTATAGGCTTTTATAGTTATATTATTCTTAATAAGAATCTAGGATATCTTTTATTTCTTATTCTTTTAATCCTTTAATTCTAACTAAGAATAATAGATTAAGAGTCTATTTTTTTATAAATATTTTAGTAATAGATTATAATAGATTTATATTAAATATTAAATATATTTATATATTAATAAATAGATTAAATATATAAATATATAGATTTATAGTTTTTAGGATATAAAATAAGTTTAGATTTTTTAAATCTAACTTTTTTTTAAAAATATAAGATCTTAATATTCTTAATATTTAATTAATTTAATTATTTAGATAGATAATAAGATTATAAATTATAAATCTTAATTAAATATAATAATATTTAATAAGATATATAATTTTTAGATATAATAAATATATCAATAAATAATCTTTTTAATATTATAGATTCTTTTATAATAAATAAAATATTTTATCTTTATTAAATAATCTATTATAATAAAAATTATATTATATTTATAATTTTATAATAAATATATAATAAAATCTATATTAATATCTTATTAGATTTTTTTAGATATTAATAATTATTTTAAAAAATCTTAATAAATCTTATAAATAAAAATAATTTAATAATAAATATAATAATTTTTTATCTAATTATTTATATATTAATATATTTAGGATTAATAATATTCTTAAAATAATAATTTATAAATCTTTAAGTCATTAAGATAGCTAATAATAAAAATATTATAATATTAATATAAGATTTTAGTTTTTAGTTTATTATTATAAGAGATATATAAATAATTTTAGTAATATAAATAATTATTTTTTTATTTATAATTAATAAGAATAATCTTAGAATAATAAATAATATTATTATTTAATATTTTTAGGATTAATTATATAATCTTATTATAAATATATATTTTGTTTAATATATTTATAAATATAAATAATAATATAAATAGATTATTATTTATAAAATATATTTTTTATAATAATTATTTTAAGATCATAATAAATAAATAAGATAATTTAAATAGATTTAGATTATAAATTAATATTTTAGATATTTTTAGTTTTTTAAGAATATTAGATAATTCTAGATTTTAAAATATTATAAATAATATAAATAGATTAATAAATATATTTAGGTTTTTAATTATTTTTAACTAAATTATAATATTTAATTATAAATTCTTTTTTTAGGATAATCTAGTTTTAATATAATAATAATATTTTTTTTTTAAGAATATTTTTTAATCTCTTAATTAATATATTAGATTTTATATTTTATTTTTTATATTAATATTAAATATTAAAATTAAATTAAAATAAGAATTTAGATTAATAAATTTATTAATAATTTAATAATTTTATTATTATAAAATATTTTAGATTTTAGTAATTAATTATTATATAAATAAATAAAAATATATTTTTTAATTTAAGATATTATTTCTTAAAATATTAAATAATAATTTATAATTTTTTATAATAAATCTTATAATTATATTTAATATTAAAATATTTTTTAAAAAAAAATAATAAAATATAAAATTTTAATATTATTATATTAAGATAGGATTTTAATAAAAATATAATTAAATATATTTATTTTAAGAATTATATTTTTTATTTAATTAAAGAATTTTAAGATTAAAATAGATATAAGTATTTTTTTTTAATATTTTAAAGTTTAATTAATAAATAAGAATTTATTTAAATAAAATATTTTTTTTATAAATTTTATTAATAAAATAATAATTTTAAAAAAATATTAGATAAAATAATAATAAAAATTACTAAAATTAATAAAAACTTATATATTAATTAAATAAAATAAAATCATTTCTTTTATAATTATTTTAATTTTTTTAGGATTTATTTAAATATTTTCTTTTTTAATAATAATATTTAAGAATTTAGTTTTAAATATAATAAATTTATATTTAGATAATTTTATGAATAAATTAATAAATCTTAAATAAAATAAGATAAAATAAATATATTAAATATATTTTATTTAATTTTTATTATAAATTAAAATATTATTAAAATATATAATATAAAAATTATTAAGATATTTTTATAATATATTATTAATAAAATATTAAAATAATATAAAGATTTTAGTTAAACTAAAAAATATTATAAAAGATTTAAATAATCTTAGTTTTATATAAAATATAATTAGATATTCTTATTTTTTTATAATTCTTAGATTATTAAAAATAAAAATAATATTAGTTTTTATAAAATATTTTGTTTTTTTATATTATTTAGAATCTTTTTTATTAATAATAAAAAATAATAATCTTTTATAATTATTATATTTAAGATATAATAATTTATATAAAATTAAAGATTTTTATTTATTTTTTTTATAAATAAAATAAATAATATAATAAATAATATAATAAATAATATTTTTAGATAGATAAATCTTTTTTTTAGATTATTTTTAATTTATTTTTTTAGGATTTATAATTTTTTTTAGAATATTAAATATAAAAAACTAAATAATAATATTTTATAATTATATAATTAATATAAAAATAAATATTTAATTTTTTTAAAAAAGAATATTATAGTAAAATCTTAGAATTTAATAAATAAAATAATAATAAAATTAGATTTAATAAAGATTTTTAGATTTAAGATAAATTTAATATTCTTAGTAATAATTATAAATATTTAATAATTTTTCTATATATATATAATATAAATATTTAATAAAATAATAATAATATTTTATTGTTATAATTTAATAAATTATAAAAATAGATTTTTTAAATAAATCTTAATAAATATATTATAAAATATTTAAATTTTTATATTTTATAAAAATATATTATAATATTTTTAATAATAACTATTAATAAATTTAATAATATATTTAATAAAATAGATTTAGGAATTATATATCTTTAATTATAATAAATCTAATATAATTAAATAATAAATTAATTATATAATCAAAAAATAGATTTTTTTTTTTAATTATTTATATAAATATATATTTATATATAATAAATTATTAATTTATTCTTAGTTTTTTAATTATTAAAATCTTTTAAATAAATAGGTTTTATTAATAAAAATAATATTAAGTCTTTTTTTTAGATCTAATTAATATTAATAAATCTTTTTTTCTGAGTTTTTAAATTAAATATTATATAATTTAATAATTCTTTTTTATTTTAATTTAGTATAATAAAAAATATTATTAAATTAAATTAATAAGTTTTTTTTTAATAATAAGATTAATTAAGATAATAATAAATAAATAAATAATATATAATTTTAATATTTAATTATAATTTAGATTAAGTTTATTTTTTTTAAAATCTTTAAATAAAAATAAATAATAAAAGATTATATAATTATAATTCTTATATAATAAAAATAAGATTTAAATAATTATTTAATAAATAATTAAGAAATAATAATTAATATATAAATAATTATATATAAAATATTTAAAATATTATAATAAAAATAAATATTTTAATTATAATAAGAATAATTTAAGAATATATAATAATATATTATAAATAAATTTATAATATTAAGATTAATAAATAAAATAAGATTTTATTTAATAATTTATTTTTAAAAAATAGATTTAATTATTTTTAATAAAATAAAAAAGTTTATTTTTATAATAATAATAAAGATCTAAAAAATAAATAATAAAATATTATTATATTAAATATAATAATTTTTTAGATTCTATAAAAATATATTAAATTATAATAGTTTTTATTTAATAAATTATAATAAAATAATATATTTTTTAATTTATAATTAATTAATTATTTAAATATTATTAATAAAATATTTTTAAATATATTATTTTTTATAATTAATTATTAAAATTTAATAAAAAAAAACTAAACTTTTTATTTTCTTAATATAAATAATATAATTTATTTTAGATATTATAATTATAATTTAAATCTTTAAAAACTTATTTAAGAATTTCTAGAATATTAATAAAATTATATAATTAATATATATTTTTATAAATATATAATAAAATCTAAATATAAAAAATATCTTTTAAATAATTAATTATATAAATTATATAAATTTATAAAATTAAATAATAATTAAAATTAATATTTGGTTTTTTTTTAATCTAAGAAATAAATTAATAAAAATCTTTTTATTTTTTTTTTAAACTTATTAACATTGAAAAAATATTTAGATTAATAATATAAATTAAAAGATTTAAAAATAAATAATAAAGATATTCTTATAATAATAATTATAAAAAACTTAATAATTAATTTATAAATAAAAATAAATATAATAATTATTATAAAAATAATAATTTAAATTATTTTAATTCTTTTAATCTTAATCTTTTAAAGATTAATCTAGTTTTTCTTATATAATTTTTTTAATATATAATAATATTAATATCTTATATATAATTATATTTAATTAAAATAAGATTTTTAATAAGATACTTAATCTTTATTTTTATAACTTATAATTATAATTTAGTTTAATTTATAAATTTATAGATATTTAAAATCTTAGATTAAATAATTTTAATATAATTATATATATTTTAGTAATACTTAAATTATTATTTAAGATATTTTTAATAATAATAATAAATAACTCCTAAAAAAAAAACTATATAATATTAAAATATAGGATTAAATAAATATAATAAGAATTAATCTATAAAGATCTAAGATAATAAAGTTTATTTAGTTATATTTAGATATATTTAATTTAAATAAGAAGCTCTTAGATATAAGAGGATCTTATTTATAAGATATAACTTAAGAAGCTATATTTAGATTAAAATCCTTAGATAAGATATATAAATTATAGATTATATAACTATAATCCTTATAATAAATCTATATAAATATAATTAGCTATTTTAGGCTTATATTATAATAAAAGAGAGTTAATAAGTATAATCTTAATATTATAGATAATTATCTAGAGATTTTTATATAAAATATATTATAATATAATATTATTATTATTATTAATATTATTATTAATATTATTAGAGAGAATAATATTATTATTAATATTATTAGAGAGAATAATATTATTAATATAAGCCTTCTTTATCTAGCTAAAAATAAATAAGATATCTAAATTATTATATAATATAATATAATAATCTATTATTTAGTATTAACTAGATAAGATAGTAATAATAAAATTATAATAATTTAGTAGTTAATAATATTCTATAACTTATAAAGAATATTAGCTTATATTATATTTTATTAATTAAACTAGGTCCTAAGATACTAAAATTCTATAAGAAGCTTATTATTAATTATCTTCTTAGCTAAGAAAATTATAATATTAAGGAGGCTATATAAAGCTTTTATAAGGAATAAGGAATTATTATTAATAATAGAAATATAGATATTATAATCTATAGTAGAAGACTAAGATTAGTTTATAGAGCCTATAATAATAGTTAATAAGTAGCTAATTAATCCCTTTTTCTTTATTTTTATTATTATAGGATATATTAAGTACTAGAATTAGTATATAATAATTATATAATAATAAATATATAATAAAAATATTATAGTATATAAAGAGCTTCTTATATATATTAATTATATCTTAGTAGAAATATATAAATAATCTTAGTAATCTATTATAATATAGAATACCTAATTATAGGTTCTAAGAATAATCTTAGAAACTAATAATTAATCTTATAAATCTATTATAATTAACTCTTACTATTATATATCTTTATATATTATCTTAGAAACCTAGATTATTAAAGAGTATCCTAGATTATCTTAGAAGCTCTTAGACCCTTATTATTATAATCTTTAATCTTAGTACTCTAAACTTAATCTCTTATAAATTTTTAATACTAATCTAAAAGACTAAATCTTATATTTTAATTATTTTTCTTAAGTTTAGATTATTAAAAAGAAGAGACTAAATTATAATTAGATTAATTATAATTAATTAATATATAATTAAGAATTATTAGTTAGATAATCTAATATATTTAATATCTAAGATAATCTAAACTAAGATCCTTCTAAGATTAATAAAGCTTACTATAAAAAAGATTTAATCTATTATTGAAACTATCTAAAATAAGATGAAATCTATTGTTAGTCTTTTTAAAAAAAATATTAATAAAGATATTATAAAAAAATAATTAATTAAAATAAGATATTAAATAATATAAAAAAACTAAATTTTGTTTTTATTATTAAACTAAATAATATAAAAAAGATTAAAAAGATTATTAAAAGATATTTATAATAAATTTATAATAAATATTAAATAATCTTAAAAAAATAAATTAATTCTTAATCTATATTTTTAGATAATATAAAAATAATATTTTTTAATAAAAAATTAATTAAGATTCTCTAAGATTTTTTATATTAATCTAAATCTCTTAAAAAAATCTTTAGAGATCTAAAAAATTTATATAGATTATTTTTTAAGTTTTAAAAAATACTTTTATATATTTAAAAAATAATCTTATTTAATTATTTATTTTATAAAAAAATAAAGATCTAAATTATAAAAAACTTAGATTTAATAAAATAATTTAATTTATTTAAAAATAAGTTTTTAGAAAAATAAAATATATTTAAATTTAATCTTAAAAAATATTAAATAAATAATAAAATAAAAAGATTAAATTCTAAGATTATTTATAAATAAATAAAATATATTAATAAAATATTTAATAATAATTTAATATCTTAGAAGATTTTAAAAAAAAAATATAAGATCTTAATCTAAAATCTTATTATTATTAAATATAAAAAAATTAAATAAGAATAAACTTATTTATTTTAAAAATAAAATAAATTTATAAAAAGATTTATAAATTAAATAAATAATATTTTTTATTATAAAATAGATTTAATATTTATAAAAGATTATATTAAATATTTTTAGATTATTATTTTAAAAATAATTAATATTAAGATATATTAATAATTTTATAAAAAAATATAGATTTTTAATAATTAATTTAAATATCTTATTTTTATAAAATATTAGATATTTAAGAAATAAAAAATATTAAAAAAATATAGATTTATAAAAAATAATAAATTATCTTAAGATTATATAAATAAATTATAAAATCTATTAAATAAAAATAAGTTATTTTTTAAGAGATCTTATAAAAAATATTATAAAAAAAGATTTTTTTAAAAAATATTAATTTTATTTTTATAAAAATAAAGTTTTAATAAAAAGAATCTTAAGAAAATATTAATTAATAATAAATATTATAAATATAATTAAAGAAATTATTATATAATTAATTATTATATTAAGATTAAGATTAATAATATTAAGATTTAAATAAATATATTAAAATTAAAAAAATAAATATTTTAATATTTTAAATAATTATTATATTAAATATTATTATTAGAAAAAATTATAAAAAGAATCTAAGATCTTATTTTATATATCTTAAATTTATATAAATTATAATTTTATTAAGATAATAAATATAAAAATATTTATTAACTATAATATAATAAAGAATTTTATAAATTAAAAATAGATAAAATAATATTTAATAAATATAAATTATTTTTTAAGATTAATTAAGATTATTAATAAATATTATATTTTTTTTATAAAAATTATAATTTAAGACTAATCTTATTAAATATAATAAATTAATAATAAAAATATATAATAATTTATAAAATTATAAATATATTAATATATAATATAATATTAAGATTTAATTAATTAAAATAAATTAATTTATAAATAAATTAAAAAAAAAATCTTAAATCATTTTAAAATTAAGATTTTTTTAGGACACTCTAAGAATATCTAAAAATAATCTAAAAAAATAAAAATAATCTTGATAAAAATATTTTAATTATATTTTAATTATTTAATATATATAATATAAATATCTAAGAATTATTTTAAAAATTCTTAAAAAAGATTTATAAGATCTTAAAAATAAATCTAAAAAAAATATTATTATTTTAATATATAGATTTCTAAGAGATATTTAATAAAAATAATATTAATAGATTTTTAGAATATATTTAATATAATTATATAATTTATTTAGAAAAAAATAAAAAATTCTTTTTTAAAATAATTTATATTTTATTTATATTAAAATAAAAGATCTTAAAAAGATATTTAATTAAGAATTTTATAAAAAAATAAATAATCTTATTTAAAAATCTTATGAAAATCTTAATCTTATTTATATTTAAAAAAAGTAATAAATTAAGATTTTATATAAATTATTAAAAATTAAATAATATTATTATAAAAAATTAATATTTATTAATATTATTTAAGAATTTATTTAATTAATTATTAAAAATAATTATATTTATTAAGATTAATCTCTAAGATATTTATTATAAGATCTAAATTAAATAAAAAAAAAATAAAAAATAGTTTTTTATATTTATTATAAATATTTTAAATATTAAATAATTTTTTTTAGATTAATAAATATCTTAATAATTTTCTAAATATATATTAATAAAATATTAATAAGATTAATAAATATAATTTTAATAATATATTTAGATAATATTTTAATTTATTTAATAAATCTAAATAAATATAAAAAATATATTTATATAATCTTAAAAAATCTAAAAAAATCTAAATTATATATAAAACTAAATAAATATATATAATATATTAATTATATAAAATTCTTAAGATTAATTATTTTTTTAAAAAATATTTTTATAAATTAAGAGTAAATAATTATTATTATAGATTAATCTAAATCTAAATATATTTTTAATATATAATTTTTTATAGAATTTATAGATTTTTATAAATAATT
Organism: Penicillium verhagenii; assembly: GCF_028828195.1. Lineage (NCBI taxonomy): Eukaryota > Fungi > Ascomycota > Eurotiomycetes > Eurotiales > Aspergillaceae > Penicillium > Penicillium verhagenii. The sequence goes on from NW_026643169.1 coordinate 1,751,374, forward strand.
TATTAAAAAATATTTTTAGATTATAATAAATTTAATTATTTTTATAAAAAATCTTATAATATTAAATAAATATATAAATAAAAATAAAAAAGTTTTTATTTTTATTAAAAAAACCTAAAAGATTTTTAAGAAGATTAAAAAATATTTTTAAAATAATTTAATATTAATATATTTTAATTTAATTTTATTAATTTAGATTAGGATTAATATTTTAAGATTTATAATTTATTATATTTATTTATAAAAATAATATAATAAAAAATAAAAATTTATTATATTTTATTTAAGAAAAATATAAGATTATAAGATTTAGTATAAGATATACAATAAGAAATTTTTAGTAATTATTAAAATTTTTAAATATTAATAATATTATTTTAAGAATAATTAATATTTAATTATTATATATAAACTAAGATCTAAAAATTTAATAAATATTTTTAATAAATATATTAATTATAAATAAAAGATTAATATAAAAAAATAAAAAAATAATCTAAATTAATAAAGATTTTTTAAAATCTTAAAAAAAACTTAGTTATTAATTTACTAAAAATTAAAAAATAAATAAAATATATTATAATTTTTTAATTAATAATTATAATCTTTTATATAAGAATTTAAAAGATTATTAAAAAAAAATTAATATTAAAAAAGATCTTAAGAGAATCTCTCTAAGATCTAATTCTAAAAAAATAAAAATAAGATTTTAAAATAAAAGAATTTATTACTAAACTAAAAAAATAAGATTATTAAGAATATCTAAAAAATCTATTTTAAGATAAAAACTTAAGAAATAATCTATTATAATATAATAAATAAGTTTATATTTTTTTAATATTTATATTAATTATTAAGTTAAGATATATATATTATAATAATTCCTAAATAAGATATTATAAAATTAAAAAGATATTAAAGATCTTTTATAAATAATTCTAATAAAAAGATATAATATTAGAAATTAAGAAATATATTAAGAATTATATTTTATATTAAAATAATATAATTTATAGATATTATTAATATAAGCTTCTAGAATACTTATTAATATTAAAAGAGCTTATAAAATAAATAAATATAGATTTTATTATAGATCTATCTTTTTTAAGATAGAATAATAAGATCTATAATATAATTCTTATAATTATTAATATATATATTAAGTTTATCTTATATATCCTATATTTAAAGAGTATATTAGGATTTAGAAGAGAGACTTATTATATAATACTCTATAGTTATAGTAAGTATTATTTATTAGGGCTTCTACTTACTAAGTAGATACTTAGTCCTTAAGTTATTGATTTATAACTATACTATTACTAATTAATATTAGGCCTTATATAAGCTTAGATCTATAGAATAGACTTAAAGGGGGCTATATCTAAGAGGGTATTACCTAGTTAAGCTATACTTAGTTTCTAAGTTAAGAGACTAGAGACTAAGGATACCTCTTCTAGTAGGGGTTTATCTTATATAAAACTAATAGGTAAATAAACTATTAGGTTCTAAGTAATAATATATAGATTAATTATAAAGAACTAAATATATATAGGTTATAATTATCCTTATATATTAAGTCCTTCTTACTCCTTTAATAACTCTAAGGATAGATCTAGGAGTTATTATATATATTCTATATATACTCCTAGAGTTAATATAAGGATATATAGTTATATAATCCTTATCTTTATAAGATCCTATTATTCCTAGGATCCCCTTATTCCTATAATCTTATTATTCCTAAGATATAGGTCTTCCTATAATCTTATATATCCTATAATTATAGATATTATAAGAAATCCTATAGTTTACTAGGAACTATAATATATTATAGGATATTATTTATTATAGGATACTCCTTCTCCTAAGATTCTTTTTCTTTCTTATAAACTATAGCTTATTATAGGATAAGGAGTATCCTATAATAAATCTTATCCTAAGATAATAACTTATAATTCTTACTTATTATTCTATATTATCTAGATATAATAAAATAATTATAGTTCTTAAAACTATATTTTTTATATAATCTATATATTAGATTAATTAATTAGGTCTTATTAACTCTTAAGTTAGTATATCTTATATAGATCTATAATATTATCTCCTTCTTCCTAGGTCTTTATCCTTAAAGATTCTTTAATAACTACTATCTCCTCTTAAGTAAATATAGTATTCTAAATATTTTTCTCTTTTTCTTATTTTTTATAATAATATATCTTTTATAATATATTTATTAATAATTAAACTTATAAATAAAATAAATTCTATTAATATTAAATAATCCTTTTAATTAATCTTCTTTCTAATTATCCTTATAAATATTATACTTCTTATTTAAAAGTTTATATTATAGACTTAAAGAGTTATAACTATATAGAGTATATCTATTATAGTTATAAATATATCTATAAGTTTTATAATAAGACTAAATAGAAGAGGATTCTTTATAAATCTAAAGTAATTAATAAATAAATAAAGAAAATTAAGTAATAATAAATAAAATTAATAATAAAGATATTTTATCTTTATAAATAATAATAAATATTTAAAATATAAAATAATAAGATATTAAACTATAATTCTTTTTTAATAAAATAACTTAATATAAAGAATCCTCTTTTATCTAAGGATCTTATTAAGCTAAATTATCTTATTAATACTAATAATACTTAGATCTTAGTTATTATATTAAAGAATCTTATTCTAATATAGATAATTATATTTATAAATTAAAATAATATTAATTTTAATTTTTTCTTAGTTATTATTCCTTATAGATCCTTTTTATCTTTTAGTAATATTATTAAATTAATTAATAATAATCTCTTAAATTCTTAATAGGTTTCTATATATTTTTTTAGTAAGATACTCTTATTATTTTACTAAGAGTTATTATTAATTATTTTTTTATTAATCTACTAAGATTTTTTTTATTTTATATTCTTATTTATTAATATCTTTAATTTTAATATTAATAATAATTAATATATTTTTTAATACTTTTTCTAATAATAAAATATAAAAAACTAGATATATTTATTTTATATTTTTTAGTAACTATAATTAATAATTAACTAATCTTATTTTTTTTTAATTATAAAAGATCCTAATTTTTAGTAATTAAGTTTCTTATTAGATTATTTAGTTTTAATATTTTTTTATAGGAGATATACTCTCTTCCCCTTTTTAAGTATAAGCCTTTTTTTATAGCTTTTATTATAATAACTTTTTATTTATAGATTAAAGATATTAATATCTTATATTATTTAATTATATAATTACTTAATATTTATAGCTAGAATTTATAATAATTCTATTATAATATAATTATTAATTAGTTTTTTAATAATTATAGGATTATATCTATAGTTTATAAAAAATAATAATTCCTTAGTTATTATATATATTATATTATTATATATAAATTATATAATTAGTAATAATCTTACTTAATTATCTTATTAATAATTTATATAATATCTTAGATATTATTCTAGTATTTAGTTTATTTATTTAGTTTAGTTATTAATTTATAGATAATAGATAATTAAGAGTTTATATTTTATTCTAATCTAGTTTATAAATAAATATTATATATTTAATATAAATAGCTTATCTCTATTAGATATAATTTTCTTAGATAAATTATAATTTATAAATATATTCCTAATTAGGATATTTACTATTTATTATATATTAATAGTTTTTATTATTAGAATTATATAAATATATTTAGTTAATCTATTAATAATAATTATAATTATATTATATCTATCTAAGATTAATAATTTAGTAATAAAATCTATTATAATCTATTCTTATAGTTTTATTAGTACTTCTAAATTTTATATTCCTTTATAAGATTAATATTATAAGAGCTTATCTTATTAATAGATATTATATTACTAAATATAATTTCTAATTTTTTAGTATATATTAGATATATAAAAGTTTTTTATAATTAGCTTAACTATCTTTTTTATTCTTAGATATCTTTTATTTAGTATATTATAATATTATTAAATAATCTTTTTTTATATTTTTTATAAAATATATATTAATCTATAAATAAGTAAAATCTCTTTATTTAGGATTATCTTTCTATTATTCTTTTTATTAATTATATCTTATAGATACTAATTATCTCTAATAACTTCTTAGATTTATTTAAGTTATATAGGATTTTCTAGCTTATTTATTATTATAAATATTTAGTAATTATAGATAACATTTTTTTTTTAATTTTTTTTTAATTTTTTTTTAGTATTATTAATACTATATTCTTAACTCTAATCTAATAATTAGGTCTTCTATTTAATATATTTATTTAGTTATTAATCCTTTTTTTATAATATTTAATTCTATAATTAAATTATAATAATATCTTAGTCTAATATATTTATTATTATATAAGTATTTTTATTATAATAAAGAATATTAAGTTTATATAATCTAATTTAACTAAGACTTAATATTTTATTTCTTTTAGATATAATCTTTATATTTTAAATATTAATACTATAATTAATAATTCTTTATTATAAATATTATAGTTAAGTTCTATTAATATTATTTTTTATAACTAAAAAATAATTAATTTAGGTTCTTTAATCTTATTAATAATAATTTCTTATATAAGTTATACTCTTAATATATAATCTAATATATTTATTTTAATTATAATAAATAATTCTAGATTAAAAATATAAATAATTAATCTTACTTAAAATAATTCTTTAAGTCTTTTAAATAATTTATTAATTATTTTATCTTATTCTTAAACTTAGTCTTTCTTTATTAATTAATTAAGCCTTATTATAATTTTCCTAAAACTATCTATATTTCTTTAATAATAATTATATAATCTTAAAAATTATTATACTTCTTTAATAATTTTAAGTTAAGATTATTCTAAAATACTTCTAATCTTTTCTTTTTTTATACTAAAACTATTATTATTAATAATATATCTAAAAAATCTAGTTTTTTATATATAAAACTTATATTTCTTAAGCTTAAGAGTTATTTTAGCTTTTTTAAGCTTCTTAAATACTTTTTATATATATCTTATATACTCTTTTTTTATCTTAGAGAAAACTAAGATATTATCTAAATAAGTAATAATAAATATATTAAGATATTCTTCTAAAATATCAAAGATAAATTACTAAAATAATATTAATATATTAATTAATCTAAATAATATAATTATATATTTATAATATCTAAATTTTATTCTAAATACTATTTTCTACTTATCTCTATCTTTAATATATAAATAATTATATATATTAATAATATTAAATTTAGTAAATTATTTTATGTTATAAATTTAATCTTAAATCTCTTAGATTAATAATAATAAATATTAATCTTTAATAATAATCTTATTTAATTATCTATAATCTATATAAAAATATAGTTTATTATCCTTTTTTAGTATAAATAAGATTAGATATCTTTTTAATAATATAGAGTACTAAATATAATCTTTTATTAAGTTCTTATTAATATATTCTTTTAGTATCTAAGACTCTTTCTTAGATAATTAATAAATTAATATATATTTTAGTTTCTTTTTTTTCTAGATAAGAATTTAGTAATTATATAATCTATATTTTAATAATTAATTAATTAATAATATTATAAATATATCTTAGAACTCTTAATATTCTTAAAATAGTTCTAATACTCCTTCTCTTATTATATAAAAAGATTTCTTATAATATATTATAATATATTCCTTAAGTTTATTATTTATTATATTAGATTATTACTCTAGTTTCTTAATAATACTTATATTATTAGTCTTATAGATCTTATTCTTAGATTAAAAGATTATATTAAGCTTCTTTTTTTATAATCTTTTATAAGCTCTTATTCTTAATCTAATATCTTAGTTTAGTAATAATTAACTATTTTATTATTAATTTATTATCTTATATCTATAATTAATAAAATTAATCTATTAAATACCCTAATAGATTACTAGATTATAATATATAAGCTATAGTATTCTTAGTATTATATTATATCCTCCTAGATTTATAATATTAAACTTTATTAACTCTAAGTAATTTTTAATAATTATAAATAATAATCTAGATTTATAGATTATTCCTAGTCTTAGGCTTTCTCTATTAAGCCCTATAATTAGTATTACTCTTATTTTCTAGTATAACTATATTTATAATTAATATATATAATATAGATTTATAAAGTTTCTATATACTCCTAAATTAATTAGTATTTTAGCTAGTTATAAAAGAATATTTATTTTAATCTTAAGATATACTCCTTATTTAGTAGTTATAAGTTATTAAAAAACTAATTTTTATTTTAATAGTTTCTTCTATTTTAGTATTAGTTCTATATAAATTAATACTACTTATTTCTAATTATATTCTTTATAATTCTTCTTATAATAATAATTAATTATTATATATTAATATTATAGATATTACTTAAATCCTATATAAGTATATAGCTTATCTCTATATAAGTATAATCCTTCTATATTAATTAATCTTAGTTATTCCTAAAACTAGTACTTAAGCTTATCCTATTTAACTTTTACTTAGCTTAAGATCTCTTATAATTCTTAATAAAGTTATTTAACTCTCTTTTTATTATTTATTATAATATTATTATTAATCTTAAGAGATTCTATAGATATTTATATAATCTTCTAAGCTTTAAAAATATTATTTTAGGATATTATAGCTCTATCTATTATTATAGATCTTAGTTAGTCTATTTATTAATTTATAGCTACTAATATCTATATATTTATAGATATATATTCTATATAACCTTAGATCTTAGATTATAGTTCTTTTATAACTATATTTCTATATATATTATTAATCTACTTAATTTCTATAAATTTATTATTATTATATCTTTCTATTATTTCTTATATTATATAGAGTTATTAAGCCTTCTCTTTATTTTTAAGATTAATAATATTATAGATTTCTTAGTCTTAGATAGCTCTAATCTATTATAAGTAATTACTCTTATTTTAGTAATCCTATAATATATATCCTAATTTCTTATATAAGAAATATAGGTACTATTTCTTTTAATACTTCTATTCTTTATTAAATAATCTTATTATATTAAGTTTTATAGATTATAATCTATAAAGATTATTATATAACTCTTTAGGCTATTATTAGTAGACTCTTAATTATAGATAGTATAATTAGCTAGAATTACTTTTCTACTATTTACTCTTTTATTATTATTATACTCTCTTATAGAATTAGTTATTAAATTTAATTACTATCTTAATAAGTTTACTTAGTTTATTAGGTCTATTAATTTATATAAGCTTATCTTTAATTTCTTTTTTTAATCTATACTTAAATAGCTAAATATAAGTATTATTATCTATATCTAGATATAAGATAATTTATTAGAATTCTATTATATAGCTACTAACTAAACTAATCTAGTATAATTAATTAAGCTTTCTTTCTACTATATATACTATATTAATATCTCTAAAGGTTTATTTAAGTTTTTATTTAAATTTATTATAAGATCTAAAGATATCCTTTATTATATTACTCTATTTTTTTATTAATTTCTTATTAAACTCCTAGATATAAGATTTAAACTAATTAAATACTTATCCTCTTAAATAAGTAGATATATATATTACTTTATTTAATTTTTTAGTATATTAAATAATTTAGAGTTATATTTCTATTTAAATAAGGAAGCTTTAAAGCTAAGTTTAAGCTTCTTTAAAGAATATAAGTTTTAGTAGTTTAACTAATACTAAGTAATTATTTAGGATAATAAGCTACTCTTAAAGCTAGCTTATTATTACTATAAATTACTTATTAATAAATAATACTATTATAAATAGTATAATAAGTATTATAATCTATTAACCTCTACTAGTATTAGCTATTTTATTTAGTATTATACTAATTACTAAGTTTATATATATTCTATAAAGATAGAATAATTAATATGTTATATAATACTCTATAGTTATAGTAAGTATTATTTATTAAGACTTCTACTTACTAAGTAGATACTTAATCCTTAAGTTATTAATTTATAACTATACTATTATTAGTTAATATTAGGCCTTATATAGATTTAGGTCTATAGAATAAACTTAAAGGGGGCTATATCTAAGAGGGTATTATCTAGTTAAGCTATACTTAGTTTCTAAATTAAGAGACTAGAGACTAAGGATATCTCTTTTAGTAAGGGTTTATTTTATATAAAACTAATAGGTAAATAAATTATTAGGTTCTAAATAATAATATATAGATTAATTATAAAGAACCAAATATATATAGGTTATGATTATCCTTATATATTAAGTCCTTCTTACCCTTTTAGTAACTCTAAGGGTAGATCTAGGAGTTATTATATATATTCTATATATACTCCTAGAGTTAATATAAGAGTATATAATTATATAATCCTTATTTTTATAAGATCTTATTATTCCTAGGATCCCCTTATTCCTATAATCTTACTATTCCTAAGATATAGATCTTTCTATAATCCTATATATCCTATAATTATAGGTATTATAGGAAATCCTATAATTTACTAGGAACTATAATATACTATAGGATACTACTTATTATAGGATACTCCTTCTCCTAAGATCCCTTTTCTTCCTTATAAACTATAGCTTATTATAAGATACTCCTTATCCTATAATAAGCTTTATCCTAGGGTAATAACCTATAGTTCCTACCTATTATTCTATATTATCTAGGTATAGTAGAATAGCTATAGTTCCTAAAACTATACCTTTTATATAATCTATATATCAGACTGATCGATTAGGTCTTACTGACTCTTAAGTTAGTATGCCCTATATAGGTCTATAATAAGACTATCTTATAATCTTAGTATATTATTAAGATATAATAATATATATAATTAAGGATATATAATATAATTATATAATATAATACTAAAAAGGATAATAATTATATAATAAAAAAGAGGGTTTAATATTAGACTTAATAGAAATAAATAAAGAAATAAAAAGAATAAAAGCTTCTAGAAGATAGAAATATATTTTAGTTATTATATAAAATATATAATATAAATTAAATATTAATTTTAGCTTAAATCCTATAATAAATATAAGATTCCTATTCTATTTAAATAAGAGATTTAAATTATTTAAATAATATAAATAATATATAAATTTAATAAATATAATAATAAAATATATATATATATATTATTTTAATAATAAAATTAATAAAATAAGATAAATAAGATATTTTATTATTATTATTTTATATAATAATTAAATCTTAATATAATAATTTAAGTAATTTATTCTTAATATATATAATTTAAGTAATTTATTCTTAGTATATATAAAATTATATAAGATTTAATAAATAAGCTTAATAAATTTATAAGATTTATAAAATTTAAATAAATATTTTATATTAATAATAATACTTAAAGATATTTTTTATAATTATTTAAGGGTTTTATAATTTATATATCTTAAATATTAATATTAAATATTATAAAATATAATTATAATTCTTAATTTATATAAATTAAATATTATATTTTAATTAGTTAAATTAGAATAAAAATAATATATAAGATAATAAAAAGATAGTTCTAAGATTTTAGCTAAATTATTAATAATATCTTTTTAATTATAATTTAGTTTTTCTAAGTTTTTTTATATAAAAACTTATATTAATATTTAATTTAAAACTTTATTATTAATAATCTTAATAATCTTATTAATAAAAATATATTAAATATTAATATTAAATAATTTATATAATAAAATAATAAAATATTAATATTATTAATATAAGATAAAAAGATCTTTTTATCTTATTTAATTATATAAAATCTTAATTTTTATTTAATATTATAGATTAATAATTTATTAATAGATTTAAAGATTTTACTATAATCTAAATAATAAAGATTATTCTTATATTTATAAGATATTAAGAAGATATTTAGATAAAAACTAAAAGAATATATAATATTATATAAAAAAAAGATTTATTATTATAAGATTTAGAGAATAATATATATATAATATTATATTTAAATATTTATATTTTTATATTATTAATATAAATATTTAAAATAAAAAAAATATAATTATTATAAATATAGATTATAGTTTTAATATTATATATCTAAACCTTAATAGATTTAATATTTTTTATAAAATTAATAAATTATAAAATTATAATAATAATATAATTCTTATTATTTATTTTATTTATAAATCTTTTTTTCTATTATATTAAATCTTTTTTTTAACTAAGAGTTTTTATAAATCTTTTTAAATTATTTAACAATTTTAGATAATAAAATTTATTTATTTAGTTTTTTATTAAGATTAATATATAAATAATTATTAAATTTATAATTTTTATTAAAAAGATTTTCTTTATAAGAATATATCTTTTTTTTTAATTAAATTATATTATTTTAGATATTTATTTTATTTATTCCTTTTTTTAGAATATTATATAAATAATTTAAATTATTAATATTTATATTTTATAATAACTTATTTATATATATCTTTATTATATAAAAATTAAATAATATTTAATAAATTATGAGTAAAAAAGATAAAATAATAATTTAAGAATTAATAAATCTAAAAACTTATAAATTAAAATCTTTAGAATAAAAAAAATATTATTTTATAATAAAAAATATAATATTAAACTAAAAAGATATTTTAAATTTATTATAATATAAATTATATTTATAAATATAATATATATATATATAGATTTATATATTTTTTTAAATTTAAAAAGAAGATTATATAATAATAAATTATATTTATTTTATTTTATATTCTTAATAAAAATAAAAATAAAAATTATTATATTTATATTTATAATAATATTAATATATATAATCTTATATTAATATATTTATTTATATATCTAATTTTTTAAATAAGAGAATATAAATAAATATTAATTTATATTTATAATAAAAAGATTAATACTAAAAAAAGATTAAATAATTAATTCTAGTTTATTATTTAAGACTTTAGATCTTTTAATTAATTAAATAATAATAAAGATTTAATAAAGATTAATTTAGTTTTATATCTTTATATTAAAAATAATAATCTAGATATTATTAATCTATAAAAACTAGAATAAATAAGAAATAAGAATAATAAGTTTTTTAATATTAAATAAAAATATAATAAAAGAAATAAAAAAAATAAAAGATTAATAAATAAAAATTAAAAAATTTAGAAGAATCTAAAAAATAGATTTTAATAAAAAATTTAGTTCTTAATAATAAAAATTAAAAATTAATATTATTTAATAAGAAGAATAGATTTTAAATTATAATTTAAAAAACTAGCTCTTATTAAGAAAAAGCTTAAAGAATTATTTTATTTAGTTTTATAATAAATCTTTAGATTAAATAAGATTCTAAGCTTATAATTATTAAGATTTAGAAGAAAGACTATCTTATAATCTTAATATATTACTAAGATATAATAATATATATAATTAAAGATATATAATATAATTATATAATATAATACTAAGAAGAATAATAATTATATAATTAAAAAAAGGGTTTAATATTAGACTTAATAGAAATAAATAAAGAAATAAAAAGTATAAGGGCTTTTAGAAGGAAGAAAATATATTCTAATTATTATATAAAATATATAATATAAATTAAGTACTAATTTTAGCTTAAATCCTATAATAAATATAGGATTCCTATTCTATTTAAGTTAGAGATTTAAGTTATTAAAATAATATAAATTATATATAAATTTAATAATTATAATAATAAAAGAGATTAGTATAAAAGAATATAATATTATAATTAAGATTATATAATAATTATATTAAAAGAGGAGGGAAATAATAAATCTTATATACTAATTAATAATCTATATTACTAATATATATTAATTAGTAGTTCCTTAATCTATCTAAAATAATACTAAGGAATCCTTAATCTTATTATATAATATATACTATATATATAATATCAGTAATTAAGTAGTTATAATCCCTTAATTATAATAGAATAAAATAAATAAATAACTAAAATAGATTAAAAAATTATTTAAGCTTAGTTTAATCTATTTATTTAATAATTCTTGAGATTTTTTAGTTATTTTTATCTAAAAATTTAAGGGGTTTAATAGAAATATAGATTACTCTTATATTAATATAGATTATATAATAGACTAAGTCTAATTAGGACATATTAATACCTAAATTTATCTTCTTCTATCTTAGGTAGTAACTCTTTCTGATTATTTTTTTTACTATCTTTATTTTTTTCTATTATCTTATTATCTTCTAATTATCTTATTATTATCCTACTATCTTATTATCTTCTTATTATCTATATTATTATTATTACTTATATACTATATAAGTTAAGTCTACTGTTAAGTCTATTTTAATTTATATACTAAATCCTATAATTTATTATTATTTCTTCTTAATAATAATAAATACTTAATACTCTATAATAATAAATACTTAATATATTATAATAATAAATAATATATATCCTTAGTAGTAGTATATAAATAAGTTATCTAAGATATTATATATACTTTCTAGCTCTCTTATATATATAATCTAACTTTTTATAATAAACTTAGTTATAGGGGTATATAGGGTAACTTAGTAGCTTTTTAGTAGAAAAATTATTAATACCTGATTATAGCCTTAAAGTTATTTTATAAGGATATATATATTTTTTTTCTTTATAACTATTTTTTCTACTAAAATAAGGCTAGTAATAAAAAATCTATCCTAATTAGGCCTAGTATATTATATAACCTATATTAGTATAAGAGTGACCTATATTTCTATTAAAAGCTAAATATATTAATATTTAATAAATATATATTCATTATTAAATATTAAATAAGATTATAAATTATTTTTTTTTAGAAAATTTATTTATAGATCTATTAAGCTTTTAACCTAATTTATTAACAGAGTATTATAAGATAGCTAGAATTATTATATTATAAGATAAATTATATTATTATATAATATTAGGGATTAATAGGTAGAATAAATAAAACAAATAAAATAAATAAATAATATAAATAATATAAATAATATAAATAATATAAATAATATAAATAATATAAATAATATAAATAATATAAATAAATAAATAATATAAATAATATAAATAATATAAATAATATAAATAATATAAATAATATAAATAATATAAATAATATAAATAATATAAATAATATAAATAATATAAATAATATAAATAATATAAATAATATAAATAATATAAATAATATAAATAATATAAATAATATAAATAATATAAATAATATAAATAATATAAATAACATAAATAATATAAATAATATAAATAATATAAATAAAAAGCCTATTAAGATTATACTAAATAAACTAAATACTAAAATATCTAAGTATCCCTTCTTCTATATTTAATAATCTCTTTTCTTTATTTATATCTCTTTAATATATATAAATTATTTATTTTATTTATAACTTATCTTATTTATATATTATTAATATTAATAAATAATAGATCTATAATGTTTAGGGATATTTCTTATAATATTTGATTATATATAACTCTTTATTCTTAATAAATTATAATATTCTTATATAATTAAAACTAATATAAAAGGATAAAATAATAATATCTTAATATCTATAAATATTCTAAAAAATATATTTAGATTATATTAATAATTATTTTATTAATTATATTAATAATTATTTTATTAATTATATTATAGAATATCTTTAGTAGATAATAAAACTAATCTAGAAGATATATTCTAAATATAAAAGATATTATTTTAGGGATTAGTTTTAATATTATTAATTATCTTGTTTAATCTCTAAGATCTTAATTTAAATTAAGAATCTTAGTCCTAAGTTTAATGAAATTAAAATATAAAAATAAAATATATTATATATATATTTTATTATATTTATAATAATAATAATCTAAGAGATCTTAATTAAGGATTTTTTAATTAAATATCTTAGTAATTATATTATCTTATTAAATTATAATAATAATTAAATATATTAATAATATTAATTTTTTAGTTTATATCTAAATTAATATTATATTTATTAAATAATATAAAGATTTATAAAATAAATATAATCTTAATAAGAGTAAGAAATAAATCTTAAATATAATCTTTATAATTAAAAGATTATTATTTTTAAATCTATTTCTTAAATATTTATTTATATATAATTATATATATAATAATAAAAGAAAATATTTAAATAATATTATCTATAGATCTTATTATCTTCTTAAAAAATATATTAATATATTTATTATTAATAATATTTTTATATCCTAAAAATTAATAACTTAAATCTTTTAAAATCTATTTATAAACTTAATCTAATAACTTAATAATTATATATAATATATATTAATTAAAACTATAATAAGATTAAATAAAGATTTAGATTATAATAATCTTTAATTTAGTCTTATTTTTAAGATTCTTAATTATAAAATAAAATATAATTTTATAATTAAATAAATCTAAGACTAGATTAATCTTATATAATTTAATAATATAAATTAAATCTATAATATAAAAGATTATAAAAATATTCTTTATTAATATTATTATAATAATATTAATATTATTCTTATTACTAAACTTATTTATATTTATATATATAATTATAATATTTAGATAATATTATATATATAAGATCTTATTATATTTAATAATTATAATCTTTTAATTAAGAATAATATATATAATTAATAATCTTTATTATAGAGAGATAATAAATAATTTAATAAGTTTAAGATTATATATATAGATTCTATATTATTAAGTACTAAGAAGTAGTAGCTTAGGGAGTTATAGATTAGAGTAAGGATTATAAGGATATATTATTAATAATATAGGGGTTCTAGATTAATAGATTAATCTCTAAGGTTCTATCTCCTAATTCTTATCCCTAAAATCTATATACTTCTTAGTTAGCTAATAGGGTAGTCTTAGGAGCTAGGCTCTTATAGCTACCTAGGGGATAGGGTTAGTAAGGTAGCCTTAGGGGCTAGGCTCTTATAGCTACCTAAAGGATAAGGTTAGTAGGGTTACTCCTAATATTCCTATAATATATATATTTAAAAATAATCTTTTAAATATTATAATAATATTATAAGAGCTTTTATAATAAGATCTAGATTATAATTATAATTATAAGAATCTTAATAATATTTTATAAATATCTTTTTATTAATAAGAATATATTTATAGAATATATTTTTAAGAGAATATATATATATATATAAATATATAAGTTTAATAAGATACTAGATTATAATAATTATTAATAATATATATAATAGAATTTATAATATTAATTATAATATAATATAGAATATATTAATATATTAATAATATAATATAATATTCAATATTATATAAACTTAAATATATAATTGATCTTATTTTTAATATTTTTAATCTAATATATATTATATATATACTAAGTTAAATATCTAAATAAGATCTATAAGAATAAAATTATTATTTATATATATTATAAATAAAAAATAGTAATATCTTATATTATATTAATAATTAAATAAAATATAATAATAAATATAATAATAAATATAATAATAAATATAATAATAAATATAATAATATATTTATAATAATATAATAAATAATCTTTAGTAATAAGATTCTTATTTAAGATTATATCTAAATAATATAATAAGATTATTAGCTTAATCTTAATATTATAGATTATTATTAAATCTAGAAGAGTAGGCTTTTAGCTTATTTAAAGATTAATAAAATAAAATATATTAATATTTTTCTCTTAGAAATAAATAAGATTATATTTAATAAATAAAAACTTAGAAATATATTATAAGATTTATTTTTTTATTATTTTATAAAATTATATAAGATATATATAATTTATTTATATATAATATTCTTATATAAAAATATAGATATTATTAATATAAATATTATTTAAAAGATAAATATTATAGAATAAATAAAAGATTAAAGATAATAAAAATCCTTATAAAATATTAATTATAATAATCTTATTTAGATAATAATTTTTTTATAATAATAAAATAATAATATAATTTATAAAAAGATTAATTAATAATCTAATAATAATCTTTAAAATATAATATTTTTATAGATTATAAAATAATTATATATAATAAATATTATTAAATATATTATTATTATTAAATATTAATAATAATATAATTTATTAATTCTTTTATTATATATTATATATTATTTTTAATAATAAATAAATAATATAATTATAAAAATAATTATTATAATTTTTAATATATATATTTAATAAAAGATTATATTTTTTTATTAAATATTTAATTATATTATAATTATAGATTTAAAAGCTTTTTTTAATATTTTTAATAATAAGATTAAATATTATATATTTAGATTAAAATAATTTAGTTTTTTTAGTTTATAAATAATAATAATAAGATTATTATAAAAAATCTATAAATAATATTTTAATATTAAATATATATTAAAAAAGATATAATAATTTCTAAAAAACTAAGAATTTTTATTATATATTTTTATATAATATTTAGAATTCCTAAAAAACCTAATATATTATATAATATTAATTATTAAATATAAAGATTATATCTAAATAAATAAATCTATTAATATTATCTAAATTAATATTAAGAAATAATAAAAATAATATTATTTTAAAATAATATATTTTTTTCTTAATAATTATAAATTTATAATTATTAATCTTAAATATTAATATAAATAAGAAATAAGATATTTTTATATTTTTATTTATTTTATTAAATATTAAAAATTATTAATAAATATTATTATTTTTTTTTATTTTATCTTAATAAATCTATTAATCTTATTTTTTATTTTTTTAATCTAATTTATATTATAATATATAAAAGATCTTATAATCTTTTTTATTTTATAAATATTATTAATATTAATATATATATTATATTTCTTATTATATTAGAATAAATATTACTAAATAAATAAGATATAAATAACCTAAATAAATTATATATATTAATATTATATTTTTTAATAATATATGTATTATATTTATTATTAATATTATTATAATATTAATTTTTATAATAATATCTAATATCTAACTAGGATTCTTTAAGTTTTATTATAAGATATAAGATTAAAAGATCTTTTATTAAGCTTCTTAATCTATTATTTATTAATCTTATTATTTATAAGTTTTTATATAAGAAGTTTATATATTAAGTTTAATAAATATAGAAATATAATTAATCTTAAATTATTAATCTTAATATAATATATAATATATTATATAATTTATAAATAAGATTATAATCTATATTAAATTTAATATATTTTATATATTATATATAAATATAAGATCTTTAAATATTATTATCTTATATTTAATTAAGAGATTAAGACTAAAATTATTAAATATTATATATTAATCTATAAGATATATATTAAATATTATATATAATATAATTAATCTTTTTTTTATTTTATAAATAAATATAGGATTATTACTAAACTTCTTTTAAAGATATATATTATAAATATATAACTTATTTATTATATCTAAATAAAGTATTAATATATTAATATCTCTATTATAATACTTAATAGATTAAGTCTTTAGGTTAATAATCTTAGAAATAAAGAAATAAATATATAGCTATATTTTAAGTATTTCTTTATATAATATTATGGATATTAGTTATAGAAGTATATAAAATTAACTACCTGAGATCTATAAATAAACCCCTATCTTAAGCTTTATCTAATAATATATCTTTAGCTCTTAGATTATTAAGATATTGTATTTTTATATCTCTTCTTTATTAAAAAAATATTTTATTATTATATTATTAGATTTATAATAATTAATCTATAAGATCTTTAATAACTTATTTATTATATATATAATATATTATAAATAGGTATCTTTTATACTTTAGGTATTTCTTAACTAAGTTTATTATTAGATTCTTTTTTTATATATCTATTATAGCCCTATATCTATATATTAATAGATTCTAGATTAATAAGATTAAGAAAAGCTAATATAATAAAGTTATTAAAGATCTTATAAATATCTAGATTAGAGTTTATAATATTATTATTACTATTTCTTAGAGTAATATTATTAAAAGATAGTATTACTATCTATATTACTTAAGTCTTATAAAGAACTAAGCTTTTATAAGAAGAAGAAAGGATTAAGACTATAATCTTAATTCCTATTAATAAAAATAATAATATTAATATATAATAATATTTAAGAAGGCTTCCTAAATAAGTATAATTTACTTAAGATAAGAGTATTACTATAAGAGTATAGAAAAGAATAATAAGAAGAGGGATAATAGAGAATATATAATATATAAGAGAGTCTTATATATATAAGATATAAAGTAATTTAAGCTTCTTAGTATAATAAGAATACTCTTATTTATAAATAAAATAATTAATAACTACTTAGTTAGAATTAATTATAATCTTATTAAATTAAATATATATAATATACTTAATAATAATATAATTATAAGCTTAGGTATACTTCTTAGAGTTATATAATCCTATATAGTATATATATTAGGCCTATCTTCTATAATTATAAGTAATATAACTATATATTTAGTAGTAGAAGTATTATTATAGATATTAATTACTATTAAAGAACTAATAATCATAATCCCTATTATTTAGTACTAAGCCTAATTAAATTACTAAGTTAGTAGTATTAATAGTATTAAACTTAATAATAAGCTTAGTAATTATATATTCTTTAGTATATAGTTCCTTAATCTTATAGATTAATAAGAACTAGCTTAGATATATAATCTTAGTATTATATAAAATATAGTATATATTCTATAATTTAAGATATATTATAATATTATTAGAGAAGGGTTTAAAATTAAGAGATATATTATATATTACTATAATTAATATTAATAATTTAAGATATATCTTAAGACTAAAGATTATATATTAAGATTTCTTAGGATTAGAGTACTTAATAATAAGATCTATAAGTTATTATATATTAATAATATTATTATAGTATAATAGGATATTATTATTAAGAAGAATAAAGCTAATAGATATCTTAATTAAGATAATCTTAATAATCTTATATATATCTTAAATACTATAATTTATATACTAGATAATATTATTAGGATAGTTATATAAATAATTAGTAATCTTAGTATTAATATTATAAATAATTATCTAGAGATCTTTATATAAAATATATTATAATATAATAATATTACTATTATTAATATTATTTAAGGAGATTATATTATTAATATTAATCTTCTCTATCTAATTAAAAATAAATAAGATATCTAACTTACTATATAATATAATATAATAATCTATTAATTAATACTAACTAGATAGAATAATAATAATAATAAAGATTATTTAATAATTAATAATAATTTATAGTTTATATAAGATATTAGCCTAGATAATACTTTATTAGTTAAACTAGGCTAATAAATACTAAAATTCTATAAGAAGCTTATTATTAATTATCTTCTTAACTAAGGAAATTATAATATTAAAAAGACTATATAGAGCCTTTATAAGAAATAAGGAATTTTTAATAATAAATAGTTTCTATTACTTAGAGATCTTTAATATATTAATAATAAAAATATATATATTATAATCTTTAGTAGAAAATTAAGGCTATTTTATAATATAATTAATAGTTAGTAGATAGCTAATTAACCCCTTTTTTTATTTTAGTTATTATAGGATATATAAAAATACTAAAATTAATATATAATAACTATATAATAATAAATATATAATAAAAATAGGATTAATTAACTTAGTAAGAAGTAATTAATAATAATCTAGTTATTAAATAATATCTAAGATATTATAACTATAATTAGTATTTTATATAAGAAGATATATATTTATAAATTATAAAAATATAATTATAATTAATAAAAAAGAATATAATAATAAATATTATTTCTTATATTTAAACTTATTTAATTATAAATAAAAATATCTAAATAAATCTATTATTATCTAAATAAATTCTATAAAATCTAAAAAACTTAATTATTCTTAATCTATAATATATAAAAATCTATATATTCTTAATTAAATTATAATAATATATTAATTTATAATTTAAATATCTTATAAGTATATTTTTTTATATTCTAAGATCTTAATTAAGAATTTTTATAATTCTTTTAAATAAATTAAATAATTATTTTTATATTATAATCTTATTTAGATTTAAAATATTTTTTTTAATACTAAGATAAGTAATCTTAAATTAGATTTTTTAGATTAATTTTATAAAATAGATTTCTTTTAAATCTTTTTTTAATATATATTTTAGAAAATTTTAATAATTTATAAGAATTTTCTTTTTAATTTAATTTTTTTTTAAAGTTTTTTTTAAATTTTTTTTTATATTTAATAAGATTTATTTTAGTTTTTATTTAAATTATTAAATATATTTAAAAAAGATTAAATTATTTTTTAATTTTAAAAACTTTATTTTTATTTAATTTTCTTAATAATTTATTTATTTAATTTAATTTATTTAAATAATATTTAATAATAAAATTTAATAAAATAAAAATATAATATTATCTTATTTATTTTTTAATAAAATATTTTTTATTTATAAAATATTATAAATTAAAAAAATTTAATAAAAATTTAATAAAAAATAAATAATTTTTTATATATTATTTTTATTTTTTAAATAATTTAATAACTATAAATAACTCTTAATTAATAATTTTATAATTAAATTTAATTTTTTATAATTTTTTAGATTAAAAAATTATTAAAAATTAGCTTTTATTATTATATAATTAAAATATTATTATTATTATATTTTTATTTAATATATTTAATTTAAAATAAATTTATTTTAAAAAATTAAAATATTAAACAAAAATATAATTTAAAATATATATTTTAGATTTTTAAATAATTAGATTTCTTTTTAATTTAATATTAAATTTCTTAGTTTTTTATTATTTTAATTATTTTATAATAAAAAAATAAGAAATTAAATTATTCTTAAAAAATTATAAATAAATTATTAATGAAAATTATAAAATCTAATAAATATTTAGATATTTAATAATAAGATTAAGAAATCTTTTATTTTATAATAATTTTAATTTAGGATTTTTTTATAATTATATTATTTTTATTAATAATAAATCTTAAGAATTTAATTTTTTTTTAAAAAAATATATATTTTAATAATTTTATATATAATTATCTTTTTTATATTTTTTTAAGAATTTATTAAATATAATTAATAGAAATTTTATAGATTATAAATTATAAAGAAAATCAGAATATTATTTAAATATATAATATAAATTATATTAAATAATTTATAAAAAATAAAATAAATATAATTTTAAAAAATAATTAATATATATATAAGATTAAATAATATAATTATATATTTAAAATAATTATATTTTATATAAAATATTATATTTTTTTTATATAGATTTAATAATATATATCTTAAATTATAATCTTAAAAAAATATTTAATATTAATAAATTAATCGAGAATCTTTATAATAAAAAATAATAAATTATAATTCTTAATCAAAACTTAATTTAGATCTTAATAATTAATATATAAATAAACTTTTTTTTTAATATAAAAAAATAAATATCTTAATTAAATTAATAAAAAATTAAATATAATTAATAAAAATAATTTTATCTAAATATTTATAAAATATAAATAATTTAGATTAAAAAAATATATATAAGATTAAAAAATAAAAAAACTTTAAATTTAAAAAAGATTTAATAATGAATTTATTTTAAATATATCTTAAAATATATTTAATTTAAAAAGAACTTAAGAATTATTTAATAAAATCTTAGTTTTAGGAATTAAATTAAAATAAATAATAATAATAAATATAAAAAAAGATTATTTAGTTTTTTTTTTAAATTTATAAATATTAAGAAATTTAATAATAAATTCTTTATCTATAAATTATTATTTATTAATAAAAAAAAATTAATTTCTTTTTAAGTTCAGATTAATATTAAAAATAAAATAAGATTAATTCTAAAATATAGATCTTAATTAATTATAATATATAAATATATAAAACTCTTAATTATATATTTATTATAAATTATAATAAAAAAAATTGACTATATATTATAAATTAAAATATTAATATTATTAATAATTTAAATAAAAAAGATTATTTATTTAGTTTTATTTATTTTAATTTATTAAAAAAAAAATAATATTAATATAATTATTTAAATTAATTTAGATATTAATTCTATTTTAAAAATATTTTAATATATAAAAATATAATTCTATTTTTATTAAAAAATATAAAATTAGATTTATAAGAATTAATTTAATTCAATAATTTCTTTTATTAAGATTAATTAAATAATAACTAATTTTTTTTTATATTTTAAAATATAATAATTTAATTTAATATAATTATAATAAAATAGATTATAATTATTTAGACTAATTTTTTCCTAATTTTAATATTATTTATTTTTTTTATTTTTTTAGTTTCGATCTTAGGTTAAAAAAAACAAAAAAAAACCTTTTTTATTAATTTAATAGAACTTTATTTTATTTTATTTAGATATATATAAAAATCTATTCAAGTATTAAATTTATATCATTTAATTAATATATATTCTATTTTTTTATAATAAAATTAAATAAAATTTATTTTATTTAGATTTTAAAAATATTTTAATTATTTTATATTTATTATAATTTAATATTATTTATAAGTTTTATTTATATAAATTAATATAATATAATAACTTTCTTATATTATTATTCTTAAACTTTTTATTATTTATATTAAAATATTATTTTAGATTCTTAAATTAATCTAATTATTTTTAAAAAATAAATTTAAGATTAAAAATATTAAGATTTTTAATTTTATTATTTTTTTAATTATAATATAAGATTATTTTAATATTATTTTAATTAGGTTTTAAAATAATTTTTTAGTTTTTTTATTTTTAATAGAATTTTTAGATATTTTCTTTTTTTTTATTTTTTATTTTTTTATTTTTTATTTTTTTATTTTTTTATTTTTTTTATTTTTTATAATAAGATTCTTAAATAAGGTATAAGATATTTTTATTATTATTTCTAAGATATTTAGTGATTTATTGTTTAATTTAATTAAAAAAATAAGATTTAAATAAATATTTTAAGTTATTTTAGCTTCTAAAAATAATTAAATAAGAATAAGAATTAGAATTATAATAATAAATAAATAGATTAGATATAAAAATAAAATAATAAAGATTTTATATTTAAAGAAAGAATTAAATATTATTTATAATTAGATAAAAATTAATTCTTATTAAAATTAATCTAAAAGATTTTTATTTTATTATTTTATTTATAAATAATATATAAAATCTTATTTTTTATTAACTTATTTTTTTATTAAATATAAGATTATCTTATCTATTCTTATATTCTTTTATATTCTAATATCTTAATTTAAACTAAGGATCTTAGTCCTAAATTTAATAAAATTAAGATATATAAATAGGATATATAATATATTTATCTTATTATATTTATAATAATAATAATCTAAGAGGTTTGATTATCTAATTAAGAACTTCTTAATTAAGTAATAAATATCCTTAAGTATGAATTACTATCTTATCCTACTAAATAGTAATAATTACTAAGTAGGCTAATAAAATAAGCTTTTCTATTTATATCTTAATTAGTACTATATTTATTAGTTAATATAAAAGGGCTTATAAAATAGGAATATAATCTTTAAAAATATAAGAAATAAGTCTTAAATATAATCTCTATAATTAAAAGATTATTATTCTTAAGTCTATTTCTTAAATACTTATTTATATATAATTATATATATAATAATAAGAAGAATCAATATAAAAATAATATTTATAGATTCTATAACCTTCTTAATAAATATATTAATATAATTTAGATAATAATATATAGATTTCTATATACTATAATTTAAGAATAACTAAGTTTTTTATTTTTAATAGAATTTATCTAGATATACTTATCTATAATTAAATAAGTCTAAATATAAAAAATAATATTTATTATGATATCTTTTTTTTTAATTATAATTATATTCTTATAATTATAAAGATAAAAAAAAAAATAAAAAAATAATTAAATTAAATATATATAAACCTAAAAATTTAAAATATTTTTATTTTAATTCTTTTATATTTATTTATATCTAAGATTATATTTAAAAATTATTAATATATTTTTATATAATTTCTTAAGATTAAATAAGAATCTAAATATTTTAAAATAAGATATAAATAAGATTATATATAAAAGATAAATATTAAAAATTAGATATAATTATAATAAATAATAAAAATAAATAAAAATAGATAAAAATAAATAAAAATAAATAAAAATAGATAAAAATAAATAAAAATAAATAAAAATAAATAAAAATAAATAAAAATAAATAAAGATAAATAAAAATAAATAAAAATAAATAAAAATAAATAAAAATAAATAAAAATAAATAAAAATAAATAAAAATAAATAAAAATAAATAAAAATAAATAAAAATAAATAAAAATAAAAATATAAATAAAAGATTATATTATTATATATAATAAAAAAATTAATTATTTTAAGAATATTTATAAATAATTAAAAAAAATATCTTATTTAATAAATATTAATAAATAAGATTATTATATTTAAATTAAATCTTTTTTATTAATATTATATTTTTATATATAATAAAATAATAAATATTAAAGTTTTTAAGTTCAATAAAAAAATAAAAAATATTATTATATATTTTATATTTAAGAATATTATCTTAAATTTAATTTAATATATAAAAAAAAACCTAATTCTTTTTTATTATATTTATTATATTTATTATATTTATTATATTTATTATATTTATTATATTTATTATATTTATTATATTTATTATATTTATTATATTTATTATATTTATTATATTTATTATATTTATTATATTTATTATATTTATTATATTTATTATATTTATTATATTTATTATATTTATTATATTTATTATATTTATTATATTTATTATATTTATTATATTTATTATATTTATTATATTTATTATATTTATTATATTTATTATATTTATTATATTTATTATATTTATTATTTTATATCTTTTTTATTTTTATAATATAGTTTTATTATATTATATTTTTTTAAAATATTTTTTTTATTTTCATTTTTAATATTATATATATTATAATATTTTAATTTTATTTAATAATAATATAATTAAAAACTTAAGTTTTATTTTTTATTATAAATAATATATATAATTTAATCTTAGTTATTATAAGATTTAGTTTTAAGAATAAATATTAAAGATTTATAAAAAATTAAATTTAAAATATTATAATAATAGATATTATCTCTTATATCTAAACTTATTTAGTTATAAATAAGAGTATTTAGATAAATCTGTTATTATCTAAATAAGTTTTACTAGATCTAAAAGATTTTTAAGAAATATAATAAAACATATTTAATCTAAATATAATTATTTTAATTATTATATATTTTATAATATTAAAAATAAAATAAAAATTAATAAATTTATAAAATATTATATATAAAAATCTATATTTAATTATTAATAATCTTTTTTTTTAAGATTTATTTTTACAATTAATATTATTAAGATTATATTAGATCTAAATAAAATCTTATTAAAAAATATTTAATTTATTAATAAATATTCTAATAAGACCTAATATTAAATAATTTAATAATTATTAATAAATTATAAATATTATTTTTAAAATATAGAAATCTTTTAAAAAAATTAATTTTTTAATAATTTAAAAATTAATTATATTAATAATAAATTAATATAATCTAAAAATATTTTAAATAAAAAATAAAAAAGATTATTTAAAATTAATTATTATTTATAAAAATTTTAAAACTTAGATTAAATAAGAATTCTTAAAATATTTTAAAAAAGAAAAAAACTAAAATAATTAATATAAGATTTTATTAATTATTTAAAAAAGATTTTTTATATTTTTATTTTAAGAGAAAAAGATTTATTAAATCTTATATTTAATATTAAATTAAGATTATTTTATTTAATAAACTCTAAATTAAATTAATCTTATTTAATATAATATTTATTAAATATTATAAATAATTTTTTTATATATTTTTGATTAATAATTAAAATAAATAATAATAAAATAAAAATAATAATAATTATTAATTTTAAATTAATTGATTTTTTTATAATATTATTTATTTTTGAAAAAATAAATAAAAATTCTTAAATCTATATTATTTTTTATAAATAAAAAATCATATTACTAAATAATAAAAATTTATTAATTAAAGAATCTATATAATTATTAATATAATTATAAGAATAAATTAAATAAATTTATTCTTAATTATAATTTCTTTTATAACTAAAATACTTAATATAATTAAAAAATATTTTTAATTTATTAAAGAAATTATTTTATATATCTAGATAAGCTTATCTTAAGTTATTTAGATTTTACTAAAAATATATAAAACTAAATAAAAGAGATTATATTCTTAAAAAAAATATATATATATTATCTCTAAATTTATTAAATTTTTTATATCTTAAATAAATTTATCTATTTATCTATTATAAAATATTAACTATAATTATAATATCCTAGATATTATTTAGTAGCTAGATTATTCTTTATTATCTTTTAATAAATTAATTAATCTTATTTTTATTATCTATTTATTATTATATAATTATTATATATTAATAATAATATTTAATATATCCTATAATAATAAAAATAAAGAAAAAAGGATTAACTAATTATCTATTAATTATTATAAACTCTATAGAGTAGTCTTAGTTTTTTACTAAAGATTATAATATTTATATTTCTATTATTAATATATTAAAAATCTCTAAATAATAAAACCTATTTATTAATAATAATTCCTTATCTCTTATAAAGGCTTTATATAATCTCTTTAGGATTATAATATTCTTAACAAAAAAGATATTAATAATAAGTTTTTTATAGAATTTTAGTATCTATAAATCTAATTTAATTAATAAAATATTACCTAGGCTAATATCCTATATATATTATAGAATATTATTTATTATTATTATTACTACTCTATCTAATTTATATTAACTAATAGATTATTATATTATATTATATAATAATTTAGATATCTTATTTATCTTTATCTATATAAGGAAAATTAGTATTAATAATATAATCTTCTTAAATAATATTAATAATAATAATAATATTATATTATAATCTATTCTATATAAAGATCTTTAGAGAATTATCTATAATATTAATACTAATATTACTAACTATCTATATAACTATTTTAGTAATATTATTTAATATACTAATTATAGTATTAAAAATATATATAATATTATAAAGCCTAAGATTCTCTTTATTAAGATATCTATTAGCTTTATTCTTTTTAGTAATAATATCTTATTATATTATAATAATATTATTAATATATAATAAGTTATTAATCTTAATATTAAATACTCTAACTCTAAGAAATCTTAATATATAATCTTTAATCTTGAAATATATCTGAAATTATTAATATTTATAATAATAATATATAATATACTCCTTAATTTTAAACCCTTTTTTAATAATATTATAATATATCTTAAATTATAGAATATATATTATATACTATATAATATTAAGATTATATATCTAGATTAGCTTTTACTAACTTATAAGATTAAAGAATTATATATAAAAGAATATATAATTATAAAAGTTATTCTTAAGTTTAATACTATTAATATTATTAATTTAGTAATTTTACTAAGCTTAGTATTAAATAATAAGGATTATAATTATTAGTTTTTTAATAATAATTAATATTTATAATAATATATCTATTACTAAATATATAGCGATATTATTTAGAATTATAGAAAATAGGCTTAGTATATATATTATATAAGATTATATAACTTTAAGGAGTATATATAAACCTATAATTATATTATTACTAAATATATTATATATATCTAATTTAATAAGATTATTATTAATCTAATACTTATTAATTATTTTATATATAAATATAAAAATCCTTATTATACTAAGAAGCTTAAATTATCTTATATCTTATATATATAAGGCTTTTTTATATATTATATATTCTTTATTATTTCTTTTCTTCTTATTATTTTTTATATCTTTATAATAATATTTCTATCTTAAGTAAATTATACTTATTTAGAAATCTCTTCTAAATATTAATATATATTAATATTATTATTATTAATAAAGATTAAGATTATAATCTTAATCTTAATCCTTTCTCTCTTTTATAAGAACTTTATTTCTTATAAGAATTAAGTAATATAGATAATAATATTATTTTTTAATAATATTATTCTAAAAAATAATAATAATATAATTATAGATTCTAATCTAGATGTTTATAATATCTATAATAAATTAGTTATATTTATTTATAAAATAAAAAAAAGATTAATTATATTATATATAATATTTAATATATATCTTATAGATTAATATATAATAATTAATAATTTTAATTTATATTATTTTTTATAATTTATAAATATATATATAAAATATTAATAATAATATTAATAATCTTATTTATATAATAAATAACTTTAGTCTTAATCTCTTAATAAAATATAAAATATAAATACTTAAAGATCTTATATTAATATATAATATCTAAAATATATTAGATTTAATATAAATTATAATCTTATTAATAAATTATATAATATATTATAAATTATACTAAGATTAATAATTTAGTATTAATTATATTTCTATATTTATAAAGCTTAATATATAAATTTTTTATATAAAGATTTATAAATAATAAGATTAATAAATAATAAATTAACAAATTAAATAAAAGATCTTTTAATTCTATATCTTATAATAAAAAGATCTTAATTAAGAGCTAAATTTTATTATAAAAATTAATATTATTATAATATAAATAATAAATATAATATATATATTAATATTTATAATATTTATAAAATAAAAATGATTATAAGATCTTTTATATATTATAATATAAATTAGATTAAAAAAATAAGAAATAAGATTAATAAGTTTAAGATTAAATAAAAAAAATAATAATATTAATTAAGAATTTTTCATATTTCATAAAATAAATAAGAATATAAAAAATATCTTATTTTTTATTTATATTAATATTTAGGGTTAATAATTATAAGTTTATAATTATTAAAAAAAAGATTTATTATTTTAAATAATATTATTTTTATTATCTCTTAATATTAATTTAAATGATATTAATACATTTATTTATTTAGATATAATTCTTATATTTAATAAAATCTTTATAAATAAAATTAAGAATATTATTTAATAATTAATATTATATAATATATTAGATCTTTTAAGAATCCTTAATATTATATAAAAATATATAATAAAAATTCTTAGTTTTTTAGAAATTATTATAATCTTTTTCAATATATATTTAATATTAAGATATTATTTATAAATATTTAATAATAATCTTATTATTATTATTTATAAACTAAAAAAATTAGATTATTTTAATTTAAATATATAATATTATTTAATCTTATTATTAAAAATATTAAAAAAGATTTTTAAATCTATAATTATAATATATTTTATATATTTAATAAAAAAATATAATTATTTTTATAATTATACTATTTATTTATTACTAAAAATAATATATAATATATAATAAAAAGATTAATAAATTATATTATTCTTAATATTTAATAATAATAATATATTTAATAATATTTATTATATATAATTATTTTATAATTTATAAAAAATATTATATTTTAGAGATAGATTATTATTAGATTATTAATTAATTTTTCATAAATTATATTATTATTTTATTATTATAAAAAGATTATTATCTAAATAAGATTATTATTATTAATATTTTTTAAGAATTCTTATTATTTTTAATCTTTTATTTATTTTATAATATTAATCTTATTAATAATATTTATATTATTATATTAAAATATATTCTTATAATAAAATATATTAATAATATTCATATTCTTATATAAGAATATTATATATAAATAAATTATATAAATCTTATACAATTTTATAAAATGATAAAAGAATAAGCTTAATAATATATTTCTAAGTTTTTATTTATTAAATATAATCTTATTTATTTCTAGAAAAAAGATATGAATATATTTCATCTTATTAATCTTTAAATAAACTAAGAGTTTATTTTTCTAGATTTAATTATAATTCATAATATTAAGATTAAGCTAATAATCTTATTATATTATCTAAATATAATCTTAAATAAGAATCTTATTATTAAAGATTATATATTATATTATTATAAAAACTCTTATAATATTATTATAATATTTAGAAGATTATCTTTATATATATAAAATCTATATATATAATCTTAAACTTATTAAATTATTTATTATCTTATTATAATAAAGATTATTAACTATATATATTATTCTTAATTAAGAAATTATAATTATTAAATATAATAAGATCTTATATATATAATATTATTTAAATATTATAATTATATATATAAATAAAAATAAACTTAATAATAATATTAATAAGAAATATTTTAATAATCCTTAATATTATAAATTGCATCTATATTACTAGATTATATAATATTAAACTAATCTTAGATTTATTTAATTATAAAATTATATTTTATTTAATAATTAAGGATCTTAGAGATAAGACCTAAATTAAAGATTATTATAATCTTTATTAATAATTAGATTATAATCTAGCTTTTTATTTAATCTTATTATAATTTTAATTAATATATATTATATATAATTATTAAGTTATTAAATTAAGTTTATAGATTTTAGAAGATCTAGATTTACTAATTTCTAAAATATAAAAATATTACTAATAATAAATATATTAATATATTTATTAAAAAGATAATAAAAACTATAAATAATATTATTTATATATTCTTTTATTATTATTATATATATAATTATATATAAATAAATATTTAAGAAATAAATTTAAGAATAAT
Source organism: Penicillium verhagenii (assembly GCF_028828195.1). Classification (NCBI taxonomy): domain Eukaryota; kingdom Fungi; phylum Ascomycota; class Eurotiomycetes; order Eurotiales; family Aspergillaceae; genus Penicillium; species Penicillium verhagenii. The sequence goes on from NW_026643169.1 coordinate 1,782,647, forward strand.
AATTTTTTAATTATAAAATATATTTATAATTTATTTTTTATATTTATTAAGATTATATTTTTATTTTATAAACTTTTATAAAGATTAATAAATATAATATTTATTTAGATATAAACTAAAAACTAGCTTTATTTATATATTTAGTTCTTATTTTATTTAATAAGATAAAATAATAATTAAGATATATAAATAAGATATTCTTAATTAGAATCTATTAGATTATTATTATTATAAATATAATAAAATAAATATATAATAAATCTTATTTATATATTTTAATTTTATTAAGCTTAGGGCTAAGATTCTTAGCCTAAGTTAAGATCCTAGAGATTAAATATAATAATTAATAATACTAAAGTTAGTTCTTAAAATAGTATCTTTTATACTTAGAATATATCTTTTAAGTTAGTTTTATTATCTTCTAGAAATATTTTATAATATAATTAATAAAATAATTATTAATATAGTCTAATTATACCCTTTTTTAGAGTATTTATAGGTCTTAAGATACTATTATTTATTTAGTTTTTTATATTAATTTTAGTTATATAAAAAATATTATAATTTAATAAAAATAAAGAATTATATATAATTAAATATTATAAAAAATATTCTCAAATATTATAGATTTATTATTTTAATTAATTAATTAAGTTTGTTTTTATAAATATTAATAATATATAAATCTAATAAATTATATTAAAATAATATAAATAATCTAAAGATATTAAAAAAATATAAAAAAAAAAAATATTATTAAATATAATTTTTTTTTTGAAGATTTTAGTATTTAATTTATTTAATATAATCTTAATAAATCTATTTATTTTATTTATTTATCTTTAATATTATATAATAATATAATTTATTTTATAATATAATATTTTAATTATTTTATAATATTTTGGTAATAAATTAGATTAAAAACTTAATAAATTTATAAATAAATTTAAAAAAAAGAATTAATTTTTATTTTATTTTTAATATTATAAAATATAAAATAATTAAAATCATTAAAATAATTAAAATCATTAAAATAATTAAAATAATTAAAATAATTAAAATAATTAAAATAATTAAAATAATTAAAATAATTAAAATAATTAAAATAATTAAAATAATTAAAATAATTAAAATAATTAAAATAATTAAAATAATTAAAATAATTAAAATAATTAAAATAATTAAAATAATTAAAATAATTAAAATAATTAAAATAATTAAAATAATTAAAATAATTAAAATAATTAAAATAATTAAAATAATTAAAAAAATAATATTTTTTTTAATTTATTATTAAAAAAATATTAATTATTTTTTAAAAAAAAAAGTTTAATTAATGATAAAATATAAAATTTATATTTAATAAAAAATATAATTAAGAATATTTATTATTAAAAAAGTTATTAAGATATTTAAGATATTTTAATTTTTATATTTATTATTATAATTTATTTTTTTAAAGATTTATTTAAATATATAAAATCTTTTTTTTTAATAAATTAAAAATATTTTACTAAGTTTACTCTAAAAATAATTAATTATTTTTAATTGGTTTTAATAATGAAAAATTATCGATCTTAAATATATTATTATATATAATTTAATTAAAAATAGATAGATTTTTATATATTATAAATTAAAAATAATTAAGTTTTTTAAATCTAATATAATATATTTAAATAATAATAGATTTATTTAAATATATTTATTTATAATTAAATAAATCTAAATATAAAAAATATTATTTATTATTATAATATAATTAATTTTAAAAAATCAATTTTTTATTTTTATAAAATATTTTTATTTATAATAAATCTTAATATATTTATTTTTAATATAATTTTTAAAATAAGATTAAAATATATTAAAATAATAATATTAATAAAATCTTAATTAATATATTTAAAAATTATTTTAATTAATTTATTAAATATAAAATCTATTTTTTTCTTATTTTTTTCTTTTTTATATTATTAAACTTTTAATTATATTATGTAATAATTAAATAATCTTTTTTTAATATTTAATAAAATATTTATAAAAATTTATAAATCTAATAAATTATTATATATTAAATATATTTTTTAGATCTAATTAATTAATAATTATTTTTATTTTATTGAGATTTATTAAAATATTATTAAGATATATATTTAATATCTTAAATAATATATAATTAATATATAATTATAAATTTTATTCTTAAATATAAATAAGATAAATAAGATAAATATTTTTTAATAATAAATATTTTTTTTAAATATCTTAAATTTTATTTTTAAAAATATATAAATTAATTTATTGAATAATTATATATATGTTTTTAAGATTAATTATATAATTATAATATATATATATTTTATATATTTTTAATAAGTTTTTTTTATATTCTAACATTATTATATTTTTTATACTTAATTAATTAATAATATATATTTTTTTATTTTTTAATATTGTTATTAAAAAAGGTATTATACAAAATTAAATAAATATTATATTTAATTTTTAATTTATTTATGATATTTTTAAAAAAAGAATTTTACCCTTATTTTTTAGTTTATAAATTTATATTTTTTTTTTAATTAATTATTATTAAGAATTTAATTATATTTTAGTATTTTAAGTATATATAATAATAATTTTTATTTTTATATTTTTTATTAATAATTTTTATTAAATTAATTAAATTAATAAGTTTTCTTAAATATTTTTATTTATCCTTAATTAATAAAAATTCATTTTATATTATTATTAATTAAGCTTTTTTATTATTTTTTTTTAATCTAATTTAATAAATATTTTATTTTTAAGAGATTTTATCTTAAATAATTTTCTTATTATTAGGGTTTAGAAAAGAGATTATTCTATAATCTTAGTATAATACTATAATATAATTATATAATATAATATTAAGAAAAATAATAATTATATAATTAAAAAAAGTTTTAATATTAGATTTAATAAGAACAAGTAAAAAAATAAAAAGAATAAAGATTTTTAGAAAAAAGAAATATATTCTATATATTATATAAAATATATAATATAAATTAAGTACTAAATTTAGCTTAAATCCTATAATAAATATAATATTCTTATTTTATTTAAATAAAAGATTTAAGTTGTTGAAATAATATAAATAATATATAAATTCAATAAATATAATAATAAAAAGATTAATATAAATAAATATAATATTATAATATAAAAGGAAATAATATATATAATAAATATATTAAAAAAGAGAAATATAATATATTTTATATATTAATTAATAGATTATATTATTAATAAATGTTAATAAGATATTTCTTAATTTAGATAAATATTACTAAGAAATCTTTTAATCTTATAATATAATATATATTAGATATATAATTTAATTATAATAATCTCTTAATTTTAATATAATCTCTTAGATTAAAATATTAAATTATTTTAATCTAATTATTCAACTTAAAAATATATATATTCAGTTATTTAATAAATCTCTTTTATTATTAATAAATATAAGTTTTTATAATTATATTTATAATTATATTCTTAGTAAGAATCTAAATAATTATTAATATCTTAATTTATATTTTTTATTAAATCTAAAAATAAGAAATATTAATATATTTTATTTTAATCTAATAATTAAAATATTTATATATAAATAAATTATTTATTTAAATATCATTATATTATAAATTAAAAAAAATATTAATATTAAAATTAATAAGCTTAAATAAATATTTAACTTAATATAATTAATATATAAAAAATAAGATAAAAAAAATATAATCTTAGTTATTAATATAATAATAATATATTATTTATATATATATTATTTATTAAGATTTTTAAATAAAATAAAAATATATTTTTCTAAACTCTTATAATTAAGATTATTAATAAAAAAGATATTAAAAAATATTATAAATATCTAATTTAATATTTTTATCTTAAATATAAGATTTAAAATAAAACCTTAATATAATCTTTTTAATATATATATATATTAATTAAGATATATATATTAATTTATATAATCTTAGATAATATAAATATTAATAAATTATATTAATTTATTATAATCTTCTATTTTAAATTAAGATTTAAATTTATATTTAATATTGAAAATATAATTAATATATTAATAATAATAAATATTAAAAAAATTATTAATAAAAATTATAATTATAAATTTATAATTATTATAAGTATAAATTTATAATTATTATAAATATAAAGATTATTAAAAAAAGATTTTAGTCTTAATTTTATAAATTTATATTTTATATTATTTTTTTAAATTTTATTTAATATATATAAATTATAAATTATATATTTTAATCTTAGTATTTTATTATATTTAAAACTAAAAAAATAAAGAATATATATTAATAATATCTATTAAAAAGATTTTAAGATTAAATATTATTATAATTATAATAAGAATATAAAAAAATATTTTATAAATATTAATATATAAATATTTTTTTTATTAAGAATTTAAAAATTATTATATAAATATAAATATAATTTAAATTAAATAATTTAATTATTTTTATTAGATTTACAATTATAAATCTAATATCAAAAAATAAATTAATATTTTAGATATTAATTTAAGAATCCTAAAAAATAATTTAATTTATATTTATTATATATAATATTAAGATTAATATTTTTAAATATATTTATTTTAAAAAATTTATTAAATTTAATTTATATAATAATCTTAAACTCTTAATTAAATTAATAAATATTAAATCTAAAAATATTTTATAAAAACTTAAGAATATTTAAGGTTAAAGAATTTTTTAGTGTATTATATATACTAAAAATAATAAAAAAAACTTCTTTTTATTATTTTAATAAGATCTTATATTCTTAATATTTTTATAATTTATATTAATAAAAAAATATTTATTAAATATTATATCTTTATCTAAAAAAAAATAATAATATTTAAAATTTTAAAAAATAAAAAAAAGATTAATAAATAATATAAAATAATTATTAAATTTAATATTAATTTAATTATTATTTTAATTATAATTATTATTATTTTTATTATTTTTATTATTTTTATTATTTTTATTATTTTTATTATTTTTATTATTTTTATTATTTTTATTATTTTTATTATTTTTATTATTTTTATTATTTTTATTATTTTTATTATTTTTATTATTTTTATTATTTTTATTATTTTTATTATTTTTATTATTTTTATTATTTTTATTATTTTTATTATTTTTATTATTTTTATTATTTTTATTATTTTTATTATTTTTATTATTTTTATTATTTTTATTATTTTTATTATTTTTATTATTTTTATATAAAAAATTTAATAATATATTAAATTAGTTTTTTAAAAAAATATAATCTAGATTTTTTTTTAGAAAAAAATATTATTATTATTATTAAAAATATTTTTATTTTATTAAAAATATTAATCTTATTAAATAAAATATTTATTTCTTTTATTATAAAATTATTTAATATCTTAATATTTTTTGAATTATATAATTTAATTAATTTATTTAAAGATTCTTTTATATAAAAATTTTTTTTATTAAATTTAATATTATATACATATATAATCTTATTAAGAAAAAGATATTAAATATATTATATATTGAATATATATATATATATATATATTATTAATATTATTAATATTATTAATATTATTATATTTAATATATAATTTATAATTAAAAATATAAAAATTAAATAAATAAAAAATTAATCTTATTTAAGAATTAGATTAAATAATATTTATAAAAATATCTTTTATTATAAATTATATTAAGAGATATAATTTTATAAATAAATAATAATAATATATATCTTAGATTATAATTTTTTAAAAAGATTAGATTAAATAAAAATTATATATATAATTATAATAATTATAATATTATAATATTTAATATAATTATTTTATTTAACAATTCTTATTATTCTAATCTTTATATATAAATCTAAATATTATAATTTAAATACGAATGATAAGATTAATATTTTTAAAATATTATAATTATATTATTTCTTTATAAAATTAATTATTTTTTTAATTAAATAAGATAAATAAGATTTAAATAAAAAGAAATATATAAATTATATCTTAATAATAAGATTAATAAAATAAGATAAATAATATATTTTATTATTTTTATTTTATATAATCATTAGATCTTAATATAATAATTTAATTAATTTATTTTTAATATATATAAAATAATATAAGATTTAATAAATAAACTTAGTAAATTTATAAAATTTATAAAATTTAAATAAATATTTTATATTAATAATAATACTAAAAGATATTTTTTATAAATAAATAAAGATTTTATAATTTATATATCTTAAATATTTAATTATATTAACTTTCTTATATAAAATACTAATTATAGTTATAGTATCTTAGATACTATTTAGTAATTAGATTATTATTAATTACTTTTTATTAAGTTTATTAATCTTATTTTTATTATATATTTATTATTATATAATTATTATATATTAGTTTTAGTATTTTCATATATCCTATAATAGCTAAAATAAAAAAAAAGGGTTAATTAGCTATCTATTAATTATTATTATAAACTTTATAGATTAATCTTAGTCTTCTACTAAATATTATAATATCTATACTTTTATTATTAATATATTAAAAATCTCTAAATAATAGAAGCTATTTATTAATAATAATTCCCTATCTCTTATAAAGACTCTATATAACCTTCTTAATATTATAATTTCCTTAGTTAAGAAGATAACTAATAATAAGCTTTATATAGAACTTTAATATTTATAAGCTGAGTTTAATTAATAAAATATTATCTAGGTTAATATCTTATATAAGCTATAGAATATTATTAACTATTAAATTATTAATATTATTATTATTATTATTCTATTAGATTAGTATTAATTAATAGATTATTATATTATATTATATTATAATTCTAATATCTTACTTATCTCTAATTAGATAGGAAAGATTAATATTAATAATATTCTCTTCTTTAATAATATTAATAATAATAATAATATTATATTATAGTATATTTTATATAAAGATCTTTAGATAATTATCTATAATATTAATATTAAGATTACTAATTATTTATATAACTATCTTAATAATATTATCTAGTATATAAATTATAATATTAAAGATATATATAATATTACTAGACTAAAGATTCTTTTTATTAAGCTTTTTATTAGTTTTATTCTTTTTAGTAATAATATCCTACTATACTATAATAATATAATTAATATATAATAACTTATTAATCTTAATATTAAATATCTTAATAAATCTTAGTATACTATCTTTAATCTTAAGGCTTATCTTAAACTATTAGTATTTATTATAATAATATATAATATACCCTTTAACTTTAAGCCCTCTTTTATTAATATTATTATATATCTCTAATTATAGAATATATATTATATTTTATATAATACTAAGATTATATATCTAGACTAGCTCTTATTAATCTATAAGATTAAGAAACTATACTTAAAGGAATATATAACTACTAAACTTATCCTTAAGTTTAATACTACTAATATTACTAACTTAGTAATTTAACTAAGCTTAGTACTAAATAATAAGGATTATAACTATTAATTCTTTAATAATAATTAATATCTATAATAGTACTTTTATTACTAGATATATAATTATATTATTTATAATTATAGAAGATAGGCTTAATATATATATTATATAAGATTATATAACTCTAAGAAGTATATATAAGCTTATAATTATACTACTACTAAATATATTATATATATTTAATCTAATAAGATTATAACTAATATTAACTAAGTATTATTAATTATTTTATATATAAATAAGAGTACTCTTATTATATTAAGAAGCTTAAACTATTTTATATCTTATATATTTAAGACCCTCTTATATATTATATATTTTTTACTATCCTATCTCTTATTATATCTTTATATATTTTTATAATAATACTCTTATCTTAAGTAAATTATATTTATTTAGGAAGCTCTTCTAAATATTATTATATATTAATATTATTATTATTATTAATAAAGATTATAGTCTTAGTCCTTTCTCTCTTTTATAAGAACTTAGTTTTTTATAAGATTTAAATAATATAGATAATTATACTATCTTTTAATAATATTATACTAAGAAATAGTAATATTAGAATTAGAGTTAGATTTAGGGGGTTATAATTAATAAGATTCCTTATATTAAATATCCTATAAATTAATAATTTATATCTTATAAAATAATAATCTTAAGACTAAAGATTTACCCCCTTCTTTTATTCTATTATATAGTATTTAGTATATATTAAATATCTTATATTCTATTATTTATATTAAATAATAATAATCTCTTACTTAAATAATATAGGAATCTTATATTTATTATAGGATTTAAGCTAAAGATATTATATAATTTATAATATATTTTTTATATAATAACTAAAGTATACTTCTTTCTTTTATTTTCTAGATTATTAGATTATATTTTTATCTTTTTTTTTAGAAAACTCTAGAAGCCCTTATTCTTTTTATTTAACTTTTATTTAAGATCTATCTCTTTATTTATTATTAATTCTAATATTAATATTCTTTAATTATATAAATTATTTATTCTTAATTAAATATAATATTATATAATTAAGTTTATATATTTATAATTATATAGAATATTATATTTTAGTATATTAGATTATATATAAGTATATAGATTATTATATATAAGATTATAAAATAATCTTATTATTCTAAATCTTATTAATTATAAGTCTAATCTTATTAATCTAAAAAATAATATAAACTTAAGTCTTTTCTTAAAACCTATTTCTTTTATAAAATAATAATTTAAACTTCTTTTTTATAAAAAACTTAGTTTTTTAGAGGAATCTTTTTTTTAGATTTTTTTAAAAACTTTCTAATTATCTTCTAAAAACTTTTATTATTCTTTTATTTTCTTTATTATATTTTTATTTAATATTAAGAAGCTAATTATATTTATTTTTTATAATTTATAATCTTTATAAATTAATTATATTAAATATATTTTTAAGAATATATAAATATAGAATAAAATTAATTCTTATTAGATTCTTATTATTACTAAATTAATTAAAGACCTTAAAATCTTAATAAAATAATTAAAATTAATTATTAAGTTTTTATTTAGTTATATCTTTTATAATCTAGATAAAGATAAATAAATGTAATTAATCTTTTATCTTAAAGATTATATTATTAATTATACTAAATAATATAAGATTATATATATAATAATAATAATAAATAATATAATATATATATTAATTATATTAAAAAATATAAAACTTATTAAATATAATATATTAATATATAAGATTCTTATTATATTTAAGATTATATATAAATTATTTAATTATTATAAATTATATAAGTTTAATTAATATTATAATAAGCTTAAAATATTATTTTATTTTAATATAATATTTTTTATCTTAAGATAATATTTAGTTTATACTAAGAATATTAAAATATAAGTTTTATAATTTACTAAATCTTAAGAAATTATTTTATCTTTCTTATTAATAATTTAGATAATATTTTTTAAATTTTATTTATTTAAAAATTATATATTTAATCTTATATTTAATCTAAATATTATTAATATATTTAATTAATATAAATATTATATTAAGAATATTCTATTAAGATTAATTAATTATATTATTTATATAATATTCTAATATAATAAAAAAATATTATATAAATAATATAAATAATAATAATTATATTATTATTATAATTTTAAGATTTATTAATTTTATTAAAATAAAGAAATCTATAAAAATTTAGATATATAATATTAAAATTATAATTTATATCTATAATAATTATATATTTTTTATAAAATATCTTTTTTTAATCTTAAATATTTATATTAATAATATAAAAGTATAAATATTTAGTTTTAGTATTATATATATATTTTTATTAAATTTATATATTAAAAAACCTTTTTTTATATAAGATATTATATATTCTTTTAGTTTTTATCTAAATATTTTTTTTATATTATATAAATATAAGAATAGATTTTATTATTTAGATTAAAATAAAATCTTAGAATTTATTAATAAATTACTAATTTATAATATTAAATAATATTTAGAATTTTATTTAATAAAATAGAATAATAAGATTTTCTTATTATATATTAATAATATTATTTTATTATTAAAATTATTTAAGATTAATATTTAAAAAACTTTAGTTAATAAAATTACTAAGATTATTAATAATATATTATTAAATTAAATATTAAATTAAATATTAAAATAAGCTTTTATATTAAAAAGCTTAGAAAAACTAAATTAAGATAAAAAAGATATTATTAATTAAAAAAAAAAGCTATTTATTTAATTAAAATATTAAAATTATCTTTTTATTATCTTATTTATTATTTTTTATTTTAATTTAATTAATTAAAATATAATATTTAGTTTATATAAATTAATAATTAAATTTATATTTTATAATATTTAATATAAATATTTAAGATATATAAATAATAAAATTCTTAATTATCTTTAAAATATAATTTTAAGAATTATTATTAATATAATTAATATAAATAAATATTTATCTAAGATTTATAAATCTTATAAACTTACTAAGCTAATTTATTAAATCTTATATTATTTTATAAATACAAAATAAAAAATATTTAAATTATTATACTAAGATCTTATTATTATATAAAAGAATAAAAATAATATAATTATAATATTAAAATATTTTATATTAATAATAAAATATTAATTTTTTTAATTCTTATAAATCTATAACATTTAAGTCTATATATAAAAATTATAATAATAAAAATATCTAAATAAAATAATTATACTACATATTATAATATTATAATTATTATTATTATATATATAATAATTATTTAATCTAATCTTTTAGATAATTTATAATTTAAGATATATTTTATTATTATTTATTTATATAATTATATATTAAAATATAGTTTATAATAAAAAATATTTATATAAATATTATTTAATCTAATTCTTATATAAGATTAATTCTTATATTTATTTAAAAAACTAGATTTATTAAATCTATATATATTTAGTTATAAATTATATATTAAATATAATATTAAGAATAAGATATAAATATATATATAAATTAGATATTTTATTAAATATAAAATATTTAATATTTAATATATTTAGTATCTTTTTTTTAATAAGATTATATAAGTTTAAGATATTAAATTTAATAAATCTTTTTTTTATTATAAAAAAAATTAAATAAAAAAATTAAATTATATAATTAAAAGAATAATCTTATAAATAAGCTTATATTAAAAAAAATAAGTTTTTTATTTAATAAGATTAATCTTCTAGAAATATTTAATAATATATATATTTTTTTTTAAAGATCTTAATTATATATCTTATAATATTAATAATATTTAAAAGAATATTATATTAAGAGATTAATCTAAAATATTATTAAAATCTTATAATAAAATAAATAATAATAATTAAGAATATAATTAAATTAATATTAAATTTTATAATAATCTTATATAATAAAATATATTAATTAATCTTTTTTTACTTCCTAAAGATTATAAATAGTATTATTTTTTTTAAAATAAGAATACTATAATTAATAAATATTTTTTTTAATATAAATTATAATAATTTATAAAAATAAAAAATAAAAAATAAATTATAAAAAAGTTTATTCCTTATTGTATTTAGTATATATAATAAACTAAAAAAGCTTTTAATCTTAAATATATCTAAATTATTATAAAATATTTCTAGATTAAATACTTATTAATTTAATTAAGAATTTAGAATAATAATATAAATTAAATTTAATAAACTCTTTAAAATAAAAATATTTAAGTTTATTAATCTTAATATTATATATAATAAATATATAGTTAATTATTTTTTAGGATCTTATAATTAATATTTTAAATATTAGCTTATTTTATAATATTAGGTTTATTATTATAAATTTAATAAAATTAGTTAAATTATATATTTTAAAATATAATTATATTTATATAAGAATTTATAAATTTATAATAAAAAGAATATTTATATATTTATCTTAGTTATATATTCTTTTTATATTTTTATTATTATTATAATAATATTTAATCTTAAATCTTTCTAAATAAATATTATTAATATTTATTTAAACTTAATATTATAAGATAAGATATATATATCTTATTCTTTTAGATTTAAATATTATAAGATATTAAGATTAAAATATATAATTTATAAATTATATATATTAAATAAGATATAAAAGAATAATATATAATATAAGCTTATAGACTTAGAATTAAAGATCTTTTTTAATAGTTCTTATATTTATAATAATAATAAGTTTATAATTATATTTTTTATTAATAATTTTCTTAGTATTTATTATAAAAAATATACTAAATATATTTTAAATATTAAATAAAAGATTAAATCTTAGTTTAAGATAAAAGATTATAAAGAATTAATATAATTTATTAATATATATATAATTAAAGATTATATAAACTAATATATATATCTTAATTAATATATTTATATAAAAAAGATTATAATAAGATTCTATCTTAAATCTTATTATAAGATTTTAATATTAATTCTTTTATTTATATTATTTAATAATATTTTTTAGACTAAAATATAATTTATTAAAAAATATTAAATAAAAATAAGATTTATATTTTATATTATTATCTAAATATATCCTAATATTATATTTATAAATTAATATATATCTTAATATCTTATAAAACTTATTAATTAATATATAATAATTATTAATTATTTAATTATATACCTCTTCTAAACTAAGGATTTAAGCTTTATTTTTAAGATAAAAATATTAAATTAGATATTTATAATATTTTTTAATATTTTTTTTATTAATAATCCTAATTATAAAAACTTAGAGAGATATATTTTTATTTTATATAAGAATCTTATTAAATAGTATATATATAAATAATATATTATTATTATATTAATAATTAAGACTAAACTCTTTTTTATCTTATCTTTTATAAGATAATTATACTAAATTAAATATTTATTCTAATTTATTAATTTTAATATTAATATTTTATTAAATCTATAATATAATAATACTTAAATAATTAATTTATTTATATATAAACAGTTAAATTATTAAACTAAAATAAAATATATTAATATTCTCTAATTATATAAATTACTTATTCTTAATTAAGTATAGTACTATATAACTAAGTTTATATATTTATAATTATATAGAATACTATATCTTAGTATATTAGATTATATATAACTATATAGATTATTATATATAAGGTTATAGGATAGTCTTATTATCCTAAATCCTATTAAGTAATAATAATATTATAGATTTTAATCTTAATATTTATAAGATCTTTAATAATTTTATTATATTAGCTTCTCTTAATCCTATAAGTCTAGAGTTTATTAATATATAGATAAGAGATTATAGTAGATATATAAAAAAGGAATCTAATAATAAACTTAGCTAAGATATACCTAAATTATAGTCTTTATTATAGAAGATACTTATTTATAGTATATTATATATATAATAAATAAGTTATTAATAATCTTATAGATTAATTATTATAAGTTTAGTAATATAATAATAAAATATTTTTTTAGTAAAGAAGATATTAGAATTAAGGGGTTATAATTATAAGATTATAAGCCCTATTAATATAGTAAAATTAGAAAAGTCTTAGTATTTTTTCTATAGAAAAAATATTTATTAATTAATTAGTTATAAGATTAATCTTTAATTAATATTCAGGATATATCCTATTCCTCTTATTCTATATATCTTATTATATATATTATCTTATCCTATATTATAGTATTATCTTTATTTATACTAATTACTCTTTTATTAATTATATTTATTAAATTTATATATTATTTATATTATTTAAATAACTTAAATCTCTTATTTAAATAATATAGGAATCTTATATTTATTATAGGATTTAAGCTAAAGTTAGTATTTAATTTATATTATATATTTTATATAATAACTAGAATATATTTTCTTTTTTTTAGAAGCCCTTATTCCTTCTATCTTTTTATTTCTTCTTATTAAGTCTAATATTAAATCCTCTTTAGTTATATAATTATTATTCTTCTTAGTATTATATTATATAATTATATTATATACTCTTAATTATATATATTATTATATTTTAGTATTATATTAAGATTATAAAAATAATCTCTTCTCCTAAAACCTAATAATTATAAGTCTAGAACTTATTTAATCTAAAGATTAATCTTAAGATTAAATAATTCTCTAAGTCTTTTTTTTAAGAGCTTATTTTATTTAAATTATAATTTAAAGTTTATTCTTCTTACTAAATAGTATTAATTTAAGATTTTTATTATTAAGAATTTAATTTTTTATTAAAATCTATTTTTTAGATTTTTCTAAAACTTTTATTTTTCTTTTATTAATCTTCTATTTTTTTTATTATATCTTTATTTAATATTAAAAAGTCTATAATTCTTATTTTCTATATATCTTAGTTTTTATAGATTAATAATATCTAGATTATTATTATAAATATAAAAATATAAGATTAAATTAATTCTTATTAGGTTCTTATTATTACTTAACTAATTAAAGATCCTAAAATCCTAGATAATAAACTAGAATTAATTACTTAATCTTTTTTTAGTATTAATCTTTTTAATATAAATATTAATTAATAATTATTTATATTCTTTTATCTAAAAAATTAGATAAATAAATAAATAAAATAATATAAGATTATATATATTAATATTATTATAAATATTATAATTAAGATTTTTATTTTTATAAAAAATATAAGAATTATAGAATATAATATATTATTATATAATATCTTAGCTATTTTTAAAAAGATATTTAAATTTATATATTTTTATTATATTTATAAGTTAATCTATGATATAATAAGCTTAAAATATTTTTTTAATCTAATATTATATTTTTTATTATAAAATAATATTTTTTTTATTCTAAAAATATTAATCTATAGATTCTTAAATAAGATATATCTTAAATAATTATTTTATCTTTTTTATTAATAATATATAATATATTATCTAATTTTTATATAATAAAAATATATATAAATAAATTATTAATAAATCTAGATATTTATAATTTATTTATTTAATATAAATATTATATTTATAAACTTCTTTTTAAATTAATAAACTAAATTATTTATATAATATTCTAAGAAAAAAAAAATAGAATAAATATCTAAAATAATATAATTTAGTTAAAAAAGAAAAAAGAAATACTCTTATAAAAAAGATTTTTTTAATAAAAACTATAAATTTAATAATTATTTATATATTAATCTTAATAAAAGATTAGATAAATAGATATTATTATCTAAAATCTTTAAATAATTTAAAAAATTATTAAAAAAAGCTCTTAGTTAAAAAAGATATTTAATATAATAAAAAAAAGATATATAAATAAGATAAATAATAATAATTATATTATTATTATAATTTTATAATTTATTAATCTTATAGAATCTACTAAATCTACTAAGATTTAGATATATAATATTAATATTATAATCTATATATATAATAATTATATATTTCTTATTAATTGTACTTCTTTTATCTTAAATATTTATATTAATAATACTAAGATATAAATATTTAGATTTAATATTATATATATATTATCTTCTAAATTATATAATAAAAAGTCTTTTTTCTTATATAATATTATATATTCCTTAGGATTTTATCTAAATATCTTCTTAATATCTTATAAATATAAGAATAATCTTTATTATTTAGATTATACTAGAATCCTTAAATTTATTAATAAATTACTAATTTATAATATTAAATAAAGATTAGGACTCTATATAATTAAATAGGATAAAAGGAATCTCTTATCTTATATTAATAATATTATTATTTTATTACTTAAATTATTTAAGATTAATAATTAATATATCTTTTTTAGTAAGATTATTAATAAAGAAATACTAAATTAAGTATTAAAATAAGTTTTTATATTAAAAAGCTTAGAAAAACTAAGTTAGAACTTAAAAGATATTACTAAAATATCTTCTTATTATCTTATATATTATCTTTATTTTAGTTTAATTAATTAAAATATAATATTTAACTTATATAAACTAAAGATTATAATTATATCTTATAATATTTAGTATTAATATTTAGGATATATAAATTATAAAATCCTTAAATATCTATAAGAAATATCTTTTAATATTATTATTAATATAGAATACTTATCTAAACTCTATAAATCTTATAAACTTACTAAACTTATTTATTAAATCTTATAATATTTTATATATATTAAGAATAAACTATTTAAATTATTATATTAAGATCTAATTATTATATAAAATAATAATAATAGAATATATTATTTATTCTATTTTATTAATCTTATTATTAAGATATAATTTATATATCCTCTTCCTCTTAAATCCTATTTATCTTATTTTATTAAGAAAATAATTAATCTTATAAAAAAATACTATAATTATAATATTAAAATATTATATATTAATAATAAAATATTAATCTTATTATTCTTATCTAAATTATAATATTTAGATTTATATATAAAGATTATTATAATAAAAACTTCTAAATAGAATAATTATACTAAATATTATAATATTATAATTATTATAATTATATATATAATATTTATTTAGTTTAATCTTTCTAAGAAATTATAATCTAAGATATATATTATTATTATTTATTTATAAAATTATATCTCTTAATATAGTTTATAATAAAAGATATTTTTATAAATATTATTTAATCTAATTCTTAAATAAGATTAATCTTCTTATTTATTTAAAAAATCTAATTTATTTAATCTTTATATCTTTAATTATAAATTATATATTAAATATAATAATATTAATAAAATATAAGTATATATATATATTAGATATTATATTAAATATAAGATATCTAATATATAATATATTTAGTATTTCTCTTTTAGTAAGATTATATATATATATAATATTAAGTTTAATAAGATTATTTTTTATATAAAAGAATCTTTTAATAAATTAATTAAATTATATAATTAAAAAAGTAATAAGATTAATATTTTTAATATAATAAAAGATATATTTATTAATAATAATAATAATATTCTTTTTTAAGAAAAAGATCTAGATTATATCTTTTTTAATTAAGAAGATATTATTTAAGATAATATTCTTTTAAAAAATTAACTAAATATATTACTAAATTTCTTATATAAAAATATAAAAGATAATAAGAATAATAATAATTATAATTAAGATAATAATTAAATTAATATTAGATTTAATAATTATCTTATCTTTTTTATTAATCTTTTTTTTACTCTTAAAGATTTTAAATATTATTATTTTTTTTAAAATAAGAATATTATATTTAATAAATATTTTTTTATTAATATAAATCCTAAGAAATCTTAGGAGTATAAAATCTTATTAAAATATTAAAAAAACTATTTTTTTATTATTTTTAATATATATAATATATCTAAAAAGTTTTTAATCTTAAATATTCTAGAGCTTTTATAAAATATTTTTAGATTAAATATTTATTAATTTAATTAAGAATTTAGAGTAATTATATAAATTAAATTTAATAAACTCTATAAAATAAAAATATTTAAGAATATTAATCTTAATATTATATATAATATATATAAATTAAATTATCTTTTAGGATTCTTAAATTAATATCCTAAATATTAGTTTATTCTTTAATACTAGATTTATAATTATAAATCTAATAAAAATAATTAAATTATTTAATTTAAAATATATTTATATTTATATAATAATCTCTAAATTCTTAATAAAAAGAATATTTATATATTAATATTTATAATATATTTCTTTTATATTCTTATTATAATTATAATAATATTTAATCTTAAAATCTTCTAAATAGATATTATTAATATATATTTAAACTTTATATTTTAGAATAAAATATATATATCTTATTCTTTTAGTTTTAAATATAATAAAATACTAAGATTAAAATATATAATCTATAATTTATATATATTAAATAAGACTTAAGAAAATAATATAAAATATAAGCTTATAAAATTAAGATTAAAGTCTTTTTTTAATAATTCTTATATTTATAATAATTATAAGCTTATAATTATAATCTTTATTAATAATTTTTTTAGTATTTATTATAATTAATATATTAATTATATTTTTAATATTAAATATAAGCTTAAATCTTAATTTAAGATAAAAGAGTATAATAAATTAATATAATTTATTAATATTTATATTATCTAAGATTATATAAATTAATATATATATCTTAACTAATATATATATTATAAGAAGATTATATTAAGATTCTATTTTAAATCTTATTAAAAGATTTATATATTAATATCTTTTTTTTTTTTAATAATCTTATTAATATTATTTAAATAGAATCTTAATTTATTAAAGAATATTAAATAAAAACTAATTCTATATTTTATATTATTATTTAGATATATCCTAATATTATATTTATAAGTTAAAAGATCTCTTAGTATTTTATAAAACTTATTAACTACTAAATAATTATTATTAATTATTTAATCTTATATTTATATTAAATAAAAGATTTAAGTCTTATTTTTAAGATAAAAATATTAAATTAGATATTTATAATATTTTCTAATATTTTTTTTATTAATAATCCTAATTATAAGAGCTTAAAAGGATATATTTTTATTTTATTTAAAGATCTTATTAAGTAATATATATATAAATAATATATTATTATTATATTAATAACTAAAACTAAACTTTTTTTTATTTTATCTTCTATATACTAATTATATTAAATTAAGTATTTATTTAAGTTTATTAATTTTAATATTAATATCTCTCTTAATCTATAATATAATAATACTTAAATAATTAATTTACTTATATATAAATATTCTAATTATTAGACTAAAATAAAATATATTAATATTTACTATTTTTAGATTTAGTAAGAAATATAAACTAAGAGATTAATAATTACTTAGATTCTTATTAAGAATATAATTATAAATAAGATAATAAAGACTTATACTTATTAATAATAATAGAAATTTACTAAATAACTTAGTATATATATTTTTAAATTAGAAGATTAGATTAAAATAGTTTAATATTTTAATCTAAAGGATTCTATTAGAATTAAGAGATTATAATTATAAGATTATAAGTCTTATTAATATAATAAGATTAGAAAAGTCTTAGTATTTTTTCTATAGAAAAAATATTAATTAATTAATTAATTATAAGATTAATCTTTAATTAATATATAAGATATATCCTATTCCTCTTATTCTATATATTTTATTATATATATTATCTTATCTTATATTATAATATTATACTTATTTATACTAATTACTCTTTTATTAATTATATTTATTAAATTTATATATTATTCATATTATTTAAATAACTTAAATCTCTTACTTAAATAATATAGGAATCTTATATTTATTATAGGATTTAAGCTAAAGTTAGTATTTAATTTATATTATATATTTTATATAATAACTAGAATATACTTTCTTCCTTCTAGAAGCTCTTATTCCTTCTATCTCTTTATTCCTTCTTATTAAGTCTAATATTAAATCCCTTTTAATTATATAACTACTATCCTTCTTAGTATTATACTATATAACTATATTATATATCCTTAACTATATATATTACTATACCTTAGTATTATACTAAGATTATAAGAATAGCCTCTTCTCCTAATACCTAATAAAAGAGATATAGAAATATAATATCTTAGTAATCTAAGAGCTAGAGATATATTATTAGATAGAGTCTAAGATAGGGGTTTATTTATAAATCTTAGATAGTTAATTTTATATATTTTTATAATTAATATTTATAGTATTATATAAAAAAATATTTAAAATATAGCTATATATTTATTTTTTTATCTCTAAGATTATTAATCTAAAGATCTAATCTATTAAGTATTATAATAGAGATATTAATATATTAATACTTAACTTAGATATAATAAGTAAGTTATATATTTATAATATATATCTCTAAGAGAAGTTTAGTAATAATCTTATATTAATATAAGAAATAAAAGAAGGATTAGTTATATTATATATAATATTAAATATATATCTTAGGATTATAAGCTAAGATTAATATATAATAGTTAATAATTTTAATCTATATTATTTTTTATAGTTAATAAATATATAAATATAGAATATTAATAATAATATTAATAATCTTATCTATATAATAGATAATTTTAGTCTTAATCTTTTTATAAAATATAAGATAGTAATATTTAAAGATCTTATATTTATATATAATATCTAAAATATATTAGATTTAATATAGATTATAATCTTATTAATAGATTATATAATATATTATATTTTATATTAAGATTAATAGTTTAGTATTAATTATATTCCTATATTTACTAAGCTTAATATATAAATCTCTTATATAAAGATTTATAAATAATAAGATTAATAAATAATAGATTAAGAAGCTTAATAAAAGATCTTTTAATCTTATATTAAATAATAAAACTTAAAAGATCTTAGTTAGATATTAGATTCTATTATTAAGATTAATATTATTATTATATTAATAATAAATATAATATATATAATATTAAAAAATATAATATTAATATATATAATCTATTTAGGTTATTTATATCTTATTTATTTAGTAATATTTATTTTAGTATAATAAAAAATATAATATATATATTAATATTAATAATATTCTTATAATAAGAAAGATTATAAGATCTTTTATATATTATAATATAAATTAAGCTAAGAGAATAAGAAATAAGATTAATAAGTTTATAAAGATTAAAAAAAAAAAATTATAATATTAATTAATAGCTTTTAGTATTTAATAAAATAAATAAGAATATAAAAAATATCTTATTTCTTATTTATATTAATATTTAGGATTAATAATTATAAATTTATAATTATTAAAAAAAAGATATATTATCTTAAAATAATATTTTTTTTATTATTATCTAATATTAACTTAAATTATATTAATAGATTTATTTATTTAAATATAATTCTTATATTTAATAAAATCTTTATAAATAAAATTAAAATTATTATTTAATAATTAATATTATATAATATATTAGATCTTTTAGGACTTCTTAATATTATATAAAAATATATAATAAAAATTCTTAGATTTCTAAAAATTATTATAATCTTTTTTAATATCTATTTAATACTAAGATATTATTTATAAGTTTTTTATAATAATCTTATTATTAAAAATATTAAGAAAAGCTTTTAAATCTATAATTATAATATAATTTATATATTTAATAAAAGAGTATAATCTCTTATTAAATATATATATTAAGAATTATAATAATTATTCTTATAATTATATTATTTATTTATTACTTAAAATAATATATAATATATAACAAAAGGATTAATAGATTATATTATTCTTAATATTTAATAATAATAATATATTTAATAATATTTATTATATATAATTATTTTATAATCTATAGAAATATTATATTCTAGAGATTATTATTAGATTATTAATTAGTTTTTTTATAAATTATATTATTATTTTATTATTATAAAAAGATTATTATCTAAATAAGATTATTATTATTAATATTTCTTAAAGATCTTTATTATTTTTAATCTTTTATTTATTCTATAATACTAACTTAATTAATAATATTTATATTATTATACTAAGATATATTCTTATAATAAGATATATTAATAATATCTATATCTTAGTATAAGAATATTATATATAACTAAATTATATAGATCTTATATAATTTTATAAAATAATAAAAAAATAAGCTTAATAATATATTTCTAAGTTCTTATTTACTAAATATAACTTAATTTATTTTTTAAAAAAAGAAATTAATATATTTTATCTAATTAATCTTTAAATAGACTAAGAGCTTACTCTTCTAGATTTTATTATAATTTATAGTATTAAGATTAAGCTAATAATCTTATTATATTATTTAGGTATAATCTTAAATAAGAATCTTATTATTAAAGATTATTTATTATATTATTATAATAATATTAATAAGGAGTATTTTAGTAACTCTTAATATTATAGATTTAATCTATATTACTAAGTTATATAAGATTAAGCTAATCTTAGATTTATTTAATTATAAAATTATATTTTATTAGGTTCTTAGATATTATAAAAATAAGATTTATATTATAATAATCTTTATAAATAACTAAGTTATTATCTAGGCCTTTATTTAGTCTTATTATAGTTTTAGTTAATATATATTATATATAATTATTAAGCTATTAGATTAAGTTTATAGATTTTAAAAGATTTAAATCTATTAACTTCTAAAATATAAAGATATTATTAATAATAAATATATTAATATATTTACTAAGAAGACTATAGAATCTATAAATAATATTATTTATATACTACTTCTTCTTATTATTATATATATAATTATATATAAATAAGTATTTAAGGAATAGACTTAAGAATAATAATCTTTTAATTATAAGAATTATATTTAAGATTTATTTCTTATATCTATTAAAATAATATTCTTATTCTATAAATCTTTATATTATCTAATAAATATAATATTAATTTAGATATAAATAAGAAAGCTAGTCTTATTAACTTATTTAGTAATTATTATTACTTAGTAAGATAAGATTATTATTAAGATATTTAATTAAGAAATCTTAGATTAGAATCTCTTAGATTATTATTACTATAAATATAATAAGATAAATATATAATATATCTTATTTATATATTTTAATTTTATTAAGCTTAGGGCTAAGATTCTTAGCCTAAATTAAGATCCTAGAGATTAAATATAATAATTAATAATACTAAAGTTAGTTCTTAAAATAGTATCTTTTATACTTAGAATATATCTTTTAAGTTAGTTTTATTATCTTCTAGAAATATTTTATAATATAATTAATAAAATAATTATTAATATAGTCTAATTATACCCTTTTTTAGAGTATTTATAGGTCTTAAGATACTATTATTTATCTATTTTCTTATATTAGTTTTAGTTATATAAGAAATATTATAATTTATTAAAGATAAAGGGTTATATATAATTAAGTATTATAGGGAATACCCTTAAATATTATAGATTTATTATTTTAGTTAGTTAATTAAGCTTATTTTTATTAGTATTAATAGTATATAAGTTAGTAAGATTATTTATAATAGGTTAATAGATTAATAAGTAATATAGATATATTAAAGGGGTATAAGTAAGAGAGAGAGATTATTAGATATAAAAAAAGGGGTATTTAAAGGTTTTAGTATTTAGTTTATTTAGTATAGCCTTAATAGGCCTCTTATTTATATTATTTATTTCCTTTATTTACTTTATTTATTTACTCTATCTATTAGTCCCTAATACTATATAATAATATAATTTATCTTATAATATAGTATTCTAGCTATCCTATAGTACCTTATTAGTAAATCAGGCTAAAAGCCTGATAGATCTATAAATAAATTTTAAAAAAAATATATATATATATATTTATATTAAAAAGATTAATACTAAAAAAAGATTAAATAATTAATTTTAGTTTATTATTTAGGATTTTAAAATTTTTAATTAATTAAATAATAATAAAAACTTAATAAGAATTAATTTAAGTCTATATTTTTATATTTATAATAATAATCTAGATATTATTAATCTATAAAAACTAAGATAAATAAAAAATAAAAATAATAGATTTTTTAATATTAAATAAAGATATAATAAAAAAAACAAAAGATTAATAAAAAAGGAATAAAAGTTTTAGAAGAATCTAGAAGATAGATTCTAATAAAAAATTAAATTCTTAATAATAAGAATCTTAAATTAATACTATTTAATAAGAAAAATAAGTTTTAAATTATAGTTTAGAGAAAATAAGCTCTTAAGAAAGAGACTTAGAGGATTATTTTATTTAATCTTATAATTAATCTCTAGATTAAATAAGATTCTAGGCTTATAATTATTAGGATTTAGAAAAAAGACTATCTTATAATCTTAGTATAATACTAAGATATAGTAATATATATAATTAGGGATATATAATATAGTTATATAATATAATACTAAGAAGGATAGTGATTATATAATTAGAGGGGGCTTAATATTAGACTTAATAAGAAGAAATAAAGAAATAGAAGGAATAAGGGCTTCTAGAAGGAAGAAAGTATATTCTAGTTTATTATATAAAGTATATAGTATAAATTAAGTACTAACTTTAGCTTGAATCCTGTAATAAGTATAAGATTCTTGTTTTATTTAAGTAAGAGATTTAAGTTGTTTAAATGATGTAAATAATAATTATAAATTTAATAAATATAACAAAAGAGAGATTAGTGTAAATAAGTATAATACTATAATATAGGGGGAAATAATATATATAATGAGCGTATAAGATAAGGGGAATAGGATGTATCCTGTATACTGATCGGCAGATTGCATTGCTGATGAGCGTCGATGAGGTGTTCCTCGATCAATCTTATAATATAGCATATGCTGTATATATAATTTAGCGGTAACAACCCCTTAATTCCAATACTTAAGGAATCTAAGTATCTATAGGGTTTCTAGCCTCTAATAAGGTTATAGATCATATAATCATATAAGGCCGGGTATTATCTAATCCGGCTAAGTCCTTCCGTATGCTTCAGGCTCTGTGTAGGGGCCTGCCGCCTTAGGCTTTATGCGGATACCTCAGGTACGGTAAAACTGTGACTTTACTTTGGGCACCAGCCTGTGATAATTGTATATAATTCTATGATTTAATAATATACTTAATTATATTAAGTAGTGGACCGTGGTGGCAGATATTGTGATATTTTAGATATTATTATGATTTGCTATACTCAAAGTTTCGCGCATACCCCGCATTTTCCTATTTCCAAAGAGTATGAATGAGGTCATAGGTCACGCAACACTAAGAACATCTTTCTTACCTACCCTGCCCATCTATCCTCAAGTCATCAACCTCAATCTATCTGCCCACCAGTAAGTTATCCTTTTATCTATCATGATTGTTACTAATGACCTAGTGACTCGTTCCCACAAAATTAATGATCGGGACCACCCAGCCGATGGCATGGTGGTCCATGAACAACTACCACGTTACTTTGGCAAGTCCGGCCCTACTGATGCTGATCCACGCAAGACCAAGAAAGATGGAGGCGGGAAAGGTAACTGGTAAGTAGTCAGTGTCTTGATAATATCAATTTCATGGAGATAACTAAACAATTAGGGGCCGATCTGGGGACGAATCACAAGACTCTGGTTATACTTTCACCAATGCTCGCCGACGTTCTAATAGCAGCACCCAAGGCCTCACTGAGTTTAGAACAAAATTTGAGACTGTTGAGACAGAGCCTGTCTTCGAAGAACAGCTCCATGATACACCTGAAGTGACTACGGTGAATGAAAACATGGTGACCAAAGTAGAGTCCACCAGCAGCAGCAATGAAAGTGAAACAGACCAAGGAGGAATCTAAGACCAAGGCGACATACAAGGGCCCGTCGAAAGGCCCCACGCCTCTTCCTGCTACAAGATAAAACCAGAATGGCGATTGAGATCTTTGCCTAGCAGAATTCGTTGTGTGTCCTCTGTACCCAGATAGTGAAATATCAAAAAGTCACAAACTACTTATATATACTAGTAGCCTCCTAAAAAAAACGCCAGGAGAAATAAGCAATCGTCTAGATTCAATTAATTGCTACATAATACAAACATTTCATGACTACACAGCACAGCACAGCACAGCATGCTACCTGTGAATCCACTAGAGATCACTAAGTCCCCTCCCCTCCCTACCCCCAGGCCCATGGTAGTTGTGCATTAGGTATAGTCCGTACATTCAAGTATCCACAGACTGTGTATTACCAAGACTAGAACCCTTGAGCGGAGCCACAGTGCTGGAGGATGATATGGACGTGATAGAGGACAGAAGGTTTTGGTGCCAGAAGTCCAGCTTCCCTGTTTTGATGTAATCTTGTAGCAGATCATTCTCTCGCTTCAAGTCAACCGCCACCCGAGCTCTTTGCTCGGGTCGGAAGCGCGAGACAAGAATGTCAGACTCTGAGTCTGCCATAAGAACATCCATCGGGGACAGAGGATTGTACAGGGACTGAGGACCTGCTTCGGCATGCTCTAAAGAAAAAAGTTAGGCTTGGAGGAGTAAAAGGATGCCAGTGTGACTTACCGGCTAGACAGGTTAATAAAGTTTGATGGAGAGCAGTGGAACTAGTAGCGCTGCTGAAATCTCCATTGGGTTCCTCGGCGGCTCTCCCGCGAGCTTCCCAGTTATCTTTGATCATGCACCGTCGCCAGATTAATTTCCGCAGTGCTGAAAAATAGGATGGGTCTTGTTGAGCATAGCGACTGTGGTCAAGTACCCGGAGAGCATGATAGAACTCCCGGCCACGAAGCTCACTGTCCCCCTCTTCAGAAGGCTCGTGAGATGAGCTCATTAGAGTGAGCAAGTCAATCAAGCCGTCTGAGCCGACAATCCTCCGGCTCACTAAAGTGGAAAGAATGTCGCTGAGTATCTCATGCAGGG
Source organism: Penicillium verhagenii (assembly GCF_028828195.1). NCBI lineage: Eukaryota > Fungi > Ascomycota > Eurotiomycetes > Eurotiales > Aspergillaceae > Penicillium > Penicillium verhagenii. Next base: position 1,809,438 of record NW_026643169.1, read on the forward strand.
AAGGGCGGTCTTCCGTGAGATGTCCTCCGAAATAATCTAAAGCCAGTTCCGCCTCGGCCTTCTCATCAATTGCACCCTCCAAAATAGGTTGAACGTGGAGCTGGAGCAGTTCTTGTACTCCATCAACTTCGCTGTAACCATCCAGGCGTTTGATATCCTCCTTCAACCCAGACTCATGATTGCTAGATGGCATATGTTCACGCGAAGCCAATCTGTTGAGCTTTGCTAACGAGACTTGGACGCGATGACACCACAACTGTTTTTCGCTGTCGATTGCTAGATTTTCCAAACAAACAGCCGCTGTTTCATAATCATCTTCACCAGTCACATCATTGATCCAGCTTAACTTAGAGTATGCTGGAGTGGTTCGTAAGAAACGAGTGATAGATGGTTGGTATTTTCGCATCGAGAGTAGGGCTCCTGGGTGGCCCATCGAGATTTGACGTGAGAAATACGCATCCGCCCATGATTCGCCGAACTTTTCAAAATACTGCGAGATTCGGTGCGCAACATCGGCTTCACTCTCCCCCGTAGCTGCGGGATCGACCGAGACATCCTGTGTCCGTTGGCCTTTTACCTGGTCTTGCAATTCGATTATGAGCTCAACCAGAGCCGACATGTCTCGAAATCTTTCTGCCAGGCGCAGGGCGTCTTGAAGGTGACCAATGCCGGCCAGCTTAAAAAGTTGCCATTTGCGTTCCTTGGCGTGCGTCTGTTCGATCGAGACACTTTCATCTGCTAGTTTTGGATCGTCCTGAGCAGTGAGCCATTGGGTTCGCTCCCGGTGCATTTGACCAAGGATACGGAGATGACGGGCACTGTTTTCAGCAATCCTTTTCAGCGTTTGGCCATCGGGCGCATCTGCGCTTGCTGTCTTTTGCTGAATCCAAGCTCGACAGCTATCTAGCTCCCAATCAAGTAGGTGGCCTGTTTCGGCATAACCCACTGCTCTGGATGTCCAGGGCTCGGGAAGGTCTTCATATCCCCCAGCGAGGACACCGTCCTCCAAAAACTCATCCCCAAGCCCATAGGCCGAAGCGTGCAGATCACGAAAGTTGTAGGCTGTTTCCATGATCGCAAGAAGTACCTCGCTGGCTTGAAGAATCTGTTCAGATAACTTCCGTGCCTGTTTCGAAGAATTACCGCGTCGAGGCTTGATTGCATTTTTGATCCATGGTATGATATGCTCCATCTGAAAGGAGTCCCGTAGGAACCAATGACGTGTAGGATCCGTTGTTTCACCTTGTTGGGTACCCGAAGGGCGTGTCTTGAATTTATCATTCATAGACTCGATGACATGGCTAATAAATGGACTCTCGTCACCGGACCGGAAGACATTCTCCAACGCGCACATAGCTCTTTGGGCAGCAAGCTTTTCTGCTCCCCATAGCAGCTCCCACCTAGCGGGTCGGCTTAACGGGTTCCCTTTTTGGCCCAACAATGACGCAAGATCGTCCAGAGCCTTAGCTCTCAAGCGCAGATTTTCGTCGATGGAGATTGAGGTGTTAGGGATGAAACGTGATTCTGACCTTAAGAGGTCTCCACATATATCAAGCGAGGCCTGTTCGATTTCATTCGTAGCAAAGCTTAAGCCGCCTTCACCAACCAGATCTAATGGATTCTTCGCCATTGTTCCAAAGAATATTGCCTGCTCAAGCTTGTGTTTCGCACTGAGTTGGCCCTCGTCCACCTCGTTCTCTGTTGGGTATTGAGGTGCCACGTTCACACGAACGACACCAAAGTTTCGAACCATCATCACACACGAAGCGCGGCTTTCGCTCTCCAACATACCATTTGGACCAAAGCCCAGAATTTCATGATCTGTGCCTGATTGGAAGTGAATTGTATCCTGGAAAGACAATGGCAGTACATCTGATCCCCGAAGCAATTGAGAACTTGGTGTCTCTTGTATGCCATTCGACAGAGACAAGATGACAAGTGATTGTCCTATCAGTATGAATGCGACAGCTTCGTATTTTGAAACGAGTAGCTTTGGTTTGAATTCACCTCGTTGAGCTGGGATGCTGTTGAGATCTACAGTGCGAGTAGATATCACCTGCGACTCGTTTCCGGTCAAGCTTACTTCGACGACAAAAGCTTTCTTGGCCTCCAGCCATTGTGCGGAGCTGACCACCAAAAATAGTCTCCATGATTCATTTGAATCCTGGGGGCCATGATCATCAGAAGATTGTTGACCAGAATAAGCAAAGTCCATGACCTTCAGATCGGCGTCCACCTCCACCTTCCCAGTATCTTGTGACATGGGTGGAAGTGCAGTCATAATATCATTTTTGACATCATACTTCTTCTTCAAAGCGTTCCCATGGTTCCAGTGGGTATCCCATATCTCCACAAGACCGGTAGAGGTTGCGATAATCACATCACGCTGACCTCGCTGACGAGATCCACCGGCACGCACTGCTGTTACTTCTTTCCTCCAGTAGCCCCCTCCCAGAACACTCTTGATCCCACCGAGAAATCCACCTCCCCCAATACCCGTTGCGCTCCTCAAGAAATTCACAGACACAAAAGGTTTTCCCTGTGAGTCTCTAAGGGTGATATGGGCTGCACGCCCCGATGAAAATGTTGCAATTATCCCAGAGGGCTCACAATTCATAATCTCGGTAGCATATTCACCAGACAGAAGACTGGGTATAGACCCTTGAATTCCATTCTGTCTTTGCCGAGATAAACCTAGTGTTGCAGCACCAGACACTGTTTCCCAGTAGACAATTCTCCCGGTTGATGGAACAACGACCAGGAGACCTGGCAATTCTCCTGTGGCAGCCGATAGAAGGACACCCAATGGCACGGGCCCACTGAGTTCTCTGCACGACTCGGGGATGGATACTGTGAATGTTTCGGAAGGCGATGGTGTCGAGTTCGGGACGGAATATGGCCACACAACTGCATGCGAATGTGTTAACGCGAGTGCGTACCCTTGACCAGTTGCAAAAAAGCATTTAAGCGGGTCTGTGGAAAGGTTTGAAAAATTAGCTCGGTCGTTCAGTTCTATAAGCAATACTTTCAACTCTAATTACCTGACTGGGAGCCCCGAATTTGGTCAGGCAACGCTGGCAGTTGTTCGACTGTGTAGTAATCTGTGCTTGACTAGAATGATCGGAGAGGTACCAGGTCAGTATCTCAACATTGAATTCATGTTTATATGCAAAGGGTAACTCCACAACTGAAAATGAAATAAAATTGAATATAGGGGCATTGACGTACTAAAACAATTGTGCCTTCAAGATCGCTGCTGGATTCTCCATTTGGCTTCATGCCTCGAATTGGGAGATGCAGATCGCCACCCGGCAGATCACCGAGCGGAAATGAGGTAGCTGAGTTGACAAGCTCTCGCTCATTATCGTGGTTCAAAATTTCAGATGGCGAATTTCCCTCCTGTCGCAACACGGAGCGTTGTCTCTTGGCTTTTGGTGGCTTCACAGAGTCATCGGAGCTCGTGCGTGGGCGCCTCCGAGGGTTTCGTGAGGTTCCTTTGGGAACAAACATTTTGTAGTACTTGTGCACGCAGTTCTCTTTCAATGTAGAGGCCAGAGGCCAGGGGAAGAGTAGTGGAATGCGCTGAGGTTGATTGATATGAGGAAAAGTGAAGGACCAACAACAAAAGATTGGCTGTGCTATAAGGAAGGCGGTGTGCCAGCCACAGGTAATAATAACGCGTTGGTTTACGCACCGCCTTCCCTTATCTTTTGGTTGACCCACCTAAGGTACTAGTACTTACAGTACGGAGGAATTAGCATATATGTATACTAGTAGTATTTATTAGTTATGAATCGCCTGCATAGTTACATAAGTATTATTATTTACTCCCATGTCTACACCGTATATCTCTATCAATAATATCTCAATTGGTTTCTGCTAGGTTTCCCCTGCTAAGTTGGACTTACTTTCTGGCAATGTTACAGGCACTCTTAACACTTGATATCTGAATATTGACTTCAAAGCTACATAGGCATATTATTAGTATATAGTATATATATATATATATATATATATACATATGTTGATAATGGGGCACCTGTTTATAGATGGCCATAAATATCTTCCAATATAAGACATTTATTTATAGTATTAATATACACAGCTATGATCGAAAAGTTCTAAACTCTGGCTTGACTGGAGTACAGTACATGCTCCGAGCGGGAATGCCGCCGAACGGAACGCCCACTCACGTGAACCAAAGATTCCCCTCCGCGTCGGCATTCGGATAAGAGCTTCGGTGACTCTGCTGCATCTTTCACTGGTCTTTAAACCACCACCAATATGCCCATGAGCTACTTCGGTCAGATCATGCCGAATTTTGGGGTTGCTGCTATATACGCATTTTAGCAAGAATGGCCCCCGCTGTGACACGTTCTCTACGCCGCGCCCTGGTCGGGGCTTCGACGGTGACTATGAGGTGGAGCAATACCATTCAAATTCCCCGCCTCAGGAAAGAATTACACACAGCTCTCTTTTTTCCAGGTTTGCCTTGTTCCTTTTCCGATCAGATCGTCAACCTGGCCTAACTATCTTCCATAGGGCATGGTGTCCAGCGAGTGGGCATGGCCAACACTTGGATGAACCACTTCCCTCAAGCCACAGCTAAACTCCTGGATGAGATGGATTCTATTCTTGGCTTTAAGCTATCTCAAATCATTCACGATGGGCCCAATTCAAAATTGAATCAAACACAGAATGCGCAACCAGCAGTTATGGCAGTCTCTGTCCTCATACTCCGCATTCTGGAAGAAGAATTTAACTTCAATATTGGCGCCCGGATTGATGTCACATTAGGTCACAGCCTGGGAGAGTTTGCCGCATTAGTGGCTTCCCAACATCTTAATTTTCCCGATGCACTTCGCCTAGTTCGTCGCCGGGCTGAAGTGATGGCTCAATGCACAAGGCGAATGGTTGAACAATCAGGTGATAGTTATGGCATGGTGGCGCTTATCTGTGAGCCTGATCATCTCGAAAGCTTGCTTCAGACTGTCCATGAATTCCTGGGCCTAGCGACCACCCACCTCGATGATACCAATCACCCACCCATTCCGCAGGTGATGGTGGCCAACATCAACTCTCCGAACCAAATCGTACTTAGCGGCAGTATTGAAAGAATCCGGGTCCTCCTTGTCCAACTTCGCCAGTTCGGGGGACACGACCCTCGTGCTGTTAGGCTCAAGAGCGACAGTCCGTTTCATAGCCCAGTCATGCTCCCTGCCGCAGAGGATATGAAGATTGCGTTGCAAGAGGTGGATATTAACTTTCCCGGCATTATTCCGTGCATGTCCAACGTCTCTGCATTACCTTTTAAGTCCAAGCAGGATCTAAAGCACCTTTTGTCACGTCAGTGTACAGACACGGTACGATGGTGGGAAAGCATCCGCTATCTCCATCAAAATAAAGGAATTAAGCGATGGATTGGTATTGGACCAGGTAAAGTGGGCCGAAATTTGGTTGGCAAAGAGGTTGGAAGAGTCAACACCAAGGGTGGCGGTGTGTGGGCTATCTGCAACCCTAGGGAAATGGAAGAAACACTGAATGCTCTGGAGCAAACTGAATCCGAAGTCTACAGCACCTAAGCCACCCATACATTTTCATCCAGCTTCAAATAGCATATTTGATGAAGCCAATTCAAGTTCAAAAACAGAGACTTGCTAGCTCAATGTTTAATCAGGAGCGCGGTACACATGACTTTGGGTATCTATTAGGATCAACAATCTGTACTTATACCAAGAGTCCTCAATATGTACACTACACAATTTATAAGGCGATCCAAACCAAATGATCGCAAGATTTCAAAACAAAACCGAATCTGTTGGTATCCTTGCTTGTCTTGACACTACGGAATTGTAAGCGTAAAGCGGTTGACCCCGATGGTCGTGGTTTTGCAATTACTAGTATCTCCATACAATGACGCTTCTGAAGTTTCAACTCATGGCTCATCATAATCCAGCACCTGGCACCCAGGTTTCACCTATGCGCTTAACATCTGCTATGAACCTGGCATTCGAAATGGACTGGCAGGAGGAGGCTGACCCAGCAGTAACCCCTTGGATAGGGACATGGTCATCTGGGGAGTAGAATGGGTTTTGAAGAAGGTTGATATATGCGCTCTGCAGGGCCCGAAATGCCTAAGACAGATAGGTAGTCAGACTATGCTCTGCGGATGAATGATACATATTGCGACGTACTGGTTTGAGATCTGAATCCCTAAGACCACTGACTGCAGGACCTGGAAGTCTGGCGCTGGTAGCCTCAGGACCAAAAAGATCCACAATAACCAAAAGCTTCACACCCGTGGTTGTGAGCCAGCCATAGGCTGCCAGCCTTTCATCGATGGCATGAAGGAGGCCGAGGTCTTGGTCGATAGAGGTTTGCTTCCGCCGGATTTCAAATATGTCAAGGCATGAATTAAGCAGGAACGAGAATTCAATCATCGCATCTGAATAGGGTGGGAACAGGGCAATGTGGAGGGGGTTGTCCTGTGGACATGATTAGCAATAGCGAATGGATTTAGAAGCAACACAGCCCATGCGCCATTTCATCACGTACAGCTTTCCCAATCACCCCAATACAGGCTATTCTGGGACCAGCCATCCTGCAGAGTAAATCTACATCCAGCCCCTTGTTTGGGGAAGTGTGGAAGTTGGTTTGTACTTTTATCAAGTATCACCACAGCCTCGGGTGTAGGGAAATGTAGCTTGATGTGTTATTTATGTGCAGTCACGGTACTTAATTAATTAGAATTCATTAGCTAACGGTCATAATTGAAAGAAGTTGAGCCCCTGCAGGTTCAGGCCATAATCAGGCAACTTCCCCCGGTAGACCAATCATGATGTGGTCAAATGCCTTTACCACCGACTCACCGCTCTGACAATACTGTCACATTCTTTACAGAGTTTACCAATTGAATCATCCCAAACTGCTTATGTCACTCTTCTACACCATACCGATACCTGCGTCATTCACAGATTGTTCCTTCTCGACCCGGCAAAAGTCCTCCCTTTAAAACAAGAGAACGCCCGCCACTTGCGAAGCTCCAGGGTCCCAAGATTATTGTCGACTCCCCACTGACACGATGCTTCCTATGATCAGACCTGCCATTACTGGCGCATTAAGTATTGGATCCCATCTTTCTGGAGTCTTTTTGATCTTCTTACTAATTGTCAACCCAGCGCGTCCTCGGCTGGCGCTATGCCTTCGCCCGCAGCCCATTGCCGCCCTGTCGACCTCGTCCGTGAAATCAGCGACTGCTCTCGAGCGCCAGGCATCAACAGGCCAGTCCCTCTCTGCATCCGGTAAAGTGCGGGCAGAGGTGCCTTTGGCCAGTCAAGAGAAGAAGGAGGGTGCCATGCAATATGTCCTGTAAACGTGCACCCAATCCTGAGTCCATGGCCTGCGTACTGACCTTGCCTCCCCTCTCTTTCTAGGACTACCCTTGACCAGGTTGCCAATTGGGCCCGCCAGAGCTCCCTGTGGCCCATGACCTTTGGTCTTGCCTGTTGCGCCGTTGAGATGATGCACCTTTCTACCCCTCGGTACGACCAAGATCGCCTGGGTATCATCTTCCGAGCCTCCCCACGACAGTCAGATGTGATGATTGTGGCCGGTACATTGACCAATAAGATGGCCCCTGCTCTCCGCCAAGTTTATGATCAGATGCCCGACCCCCGGTGGGTGATCAGCATGGGTAGCTGCGCCAACGGTGGTGGCTACTACCACTACAGTTATTCGGTGGTCCGGGGATGTGATCGTATTGTGCCCGTGGATGTTTACGTTCCTGGATGTGAGTCTTGAATTTTTTTTTCTTTTCTTTTTATATTGCTAATGAAATCCAGGTCCTCCCACCTCCGAGGCATTGATGTATGGCATTTTCCAGCTGCAGAAGAAAATGAGACATACTCGTATCACTCGCATGTGGTACCGTCGTTAAATTTTACAGTTATTTGCGATTTTCTTTCTTTGTTTGAACCATCATGCACGGTGGACTCTAAAATTCATTCAGCCATCGTGGAGTCTGTGTGTCTTATTCCTGTGTATATCAATTATGGGCCTGGATTGTGACCCTTCGATTTCTTCAATATTCCAATGTACTGCTTCAACTCGAGTCCGCCTTGCGTAGAATATGCTTCAAAGTCTGTTTAACTAACATTGGAACTACATTCAATGTTGATCAACCCCTGCGCCTTCAAGTATGTAGTAGAATACATATATATATATATATATATATGCTATATTTATGTTAAACTTTCCTTGAACACTTTCTATCCCGAACATCCAAGTCTTCTCGACCGGCTACGGTTGCCTTCATGTATGCTTTAGTGGGTGTTCGTTCAAATGTTCATAGGGAATCATGACTTTGACCGTATTTTGGCTTGACTGTGTACTAGTATACATATACTTGCAAAATCACTTGGTGAAATTTGGGTGCGAAAGGAGTGATTTCTTTTTCATCCATAACATTTGAAGTACATAGATGGTGATCTTCAGCTATCGGTATTCTTCCTCAATGACAGGACTAGTAACCGTACCACCTGCTAAGGATTACATACATCGTCATGGCCCAACTTCTCGACTCTTGTAGTTAACCATTGACCATGATACCACCATTGGGGTGTAGACATTGGCCAGAGATATAGCTACTGTCCTGGCTTGCAAGGAAAACAAAACACGTTCCGACCTCACTGGGCTGCCCAGGTCGTCCAATTGGCACAGCATGGAATTGTTCCATCGCAGCAGTCCCCATCGTGGATGGAATCAGTGGAGTCCAGACTAGAACTTTTGGTTAGCGAGACTCTGCATTCTCTAATCAGAGCTGCTTACTCGGGCCTGGGCAAACACAATTGACTCGAATGCCCTTCTTGACTTGTTGGTTCGAGAGAGCTCTGGTGAACGCTACAATCGCTCCCTTGGTGGATGTGTAATCCAGCAAATCTCCCCGACCGATATATGGGTTCACAGAGGCACAGTTGATGATTGTTGACCCGGGCTTCATATGAAGTAGCGAGTATTTGGAAAGATAGAAAAACGAGTGAATATTGGTGTCAAAGCTCCGCTCCCACTGTTCCCTATCAAGATCGTAAGCAGGTATTCTAGCTCATACACATCAGTAGACTCCGTAGACTCCGTACTCGCTCAATTCACTGATATCGCTCAGCATGTCTTGAAAGGCGGCGTTATTGACCAGAATATCGATGCCACCCATGGTATTAATGGCCGTGTCGACGATTTTCTGGCAATTCTCCTTTTTGCGGATATCTATGGCCAAACAATGGCATTGACGTCCGGCTTCTTCAACCTTCTTCTTTGTTTCCTGTGCATCTTTTTCTTCCTCGGGTAGATAAACTATCAGACTCGAGGCACCTTCCATGGCAAAAAGAATTGCCGTGGCCCGTCCGATACCAGAGTCTCCGCCCGTGATAATGGCTCTCTTTCCTTCAAGTTTGCCAGCGGCCTTGTAGAGCTGATACCCGCCATCCTCAGTCGGGATATGGGAGGAAACCGGCTTCGGATCTTCCATGTCGGCCTGAAGACCCGGCTTCGTTAGATGCTGGATCGGGATTTTATGTCCTATTTTCATTTAAAAAGAAACCCCCCTCAAAGAAAGGTTTTTAATGCGGCATCAGTACTGTTCACTCATAATAAACTCGACCCTGAAAGGAGCGTTCCACACCTGGTTGGAATTGGGACTTGGATCCGCTTGCTGGCCTTTCTGTATACTGGGCAACTGGAGGCATTATGGATGTGGAATGGTAAGAATGGGCGAAATATTCAATTCAGATGAGGTTATTAAATCTGTGAAAAGAAAATAAATCGGTTGGAATGAATCGTATATAAGTTATAGCGGTGTATGCCACCTTGAGCTCTTATATTTGAAATCCGAACTTGAAACTGGTCCGTCACCATGAAATCACGCCCAGAATTCACGATGTGAGGTATGCATATGGTAAGAGCAGGAAATCCGGGCCCGTCTTAATAGGACCCGTGCATCCAGGTATATTGTTGGGGTCTAGAAGTCCGGACTGATATCGACATGACGTCGGGTGCACTCAGTACCTTGTAGAGTTGATTATCTGAATAAAAATAAAAAAAAAGAAAACCATGAAGCGGCAAATGCTATCACTGTTGAATTACACATTTTTGCTGTCACTGGGGCGTGACCGAGTGATTGATGACTGATGACTGATGACTTCAAGTACCTATCGGTCCATAGTTATATAGCCCGTATTATAACTTGTCATTTTGATTGACCTGACCTTTTTTTTTTTTACCAAATTCCCAGTAAGAATATTATTGGGCTCAGGTGTATATCTATTAGAAATGGGGTTTTACAATATACCTGTATATCATGTATCATATATCATAGCCTCAGTATGTATAGTATGTTAGTTAACTAGTACATGTACTACTCAGTACATTTTGTGGTTATCTAGTGGGGCCGCTTATCTTATCGAGAGCCCATGTGATTGGCTCTTGACCCGCTCTCCGTGCAACAATTTTTCTCTCTGCTCCTTCGAAACTTCTTTTACCAAAAAGTGCTTGCTTGACTAATTGGGTCTTTCTCACCCTCTTGACAACATGGCGAAACGGAAGACGGGGCCTCAGCCCCAATCCACCATTCAACCAACTCTTCCTTCAATCTTGTCTACTCCATGGACTTTCCTTCACCCTACCGATGACTTACATACCCTAATTGCAAATTCCACCAAACAAATTCTGGATCCGCTTGCCTCCTCTGTTGTAGAGGAGCAATCCATGCGTCGCCAGGTCAACAAGAAGCGCAAAAGGTCGGAAGCTGAATCGGATTCAGTATACCCCCCTTTACAATTGAAGAACCTATATGTGGATGGATTCACATCTAGCCAGATCTGGGAACAGGCTACAAGGATTCTCGATGCCGCCGGGAATGAAATCGAGAGGGATGTCAACTTGCTGGCAACTAATGATGAATCGTCATCATCCGTTAGTGAAGAAGAGTCGGACTCGCTGGATTTTTCCGACCTCGAGGGAACCGACTCCGAGAGCGACGGTGTCGGCATGCCATTCGGTGCCATAGAAGATGCGAATGTCGACTCCGAGATCGACGAGGCGCAGGAATCCGAATCCGACTCTCCAGATAACGAAGAACCGGAGGATGTCGACATGATCGACGAAGACTCGGATGAGGATGAAGAGGCATCCATAAAATCCACTGAAGATCCTGGGGTCTACGTTGAAGATCGCTTTGGACTCAATGACGGGTTTTTTTCGATTGATGACTTCAACAAGCAAACTGAAATCTGGGAGAGACAAGACGCCAACGGGGCGAACGTGGATGCCGACGACAGCGATGAGGATCTAGACTGGCATGCAAATCCACTAACTGCTGGGAATGTGATGTCTAGTGCCAAGGGAAATACATCAAGCAAAGCAAACAAGCTAGATGACATGGATGTGGATGACAGTAGTGAAGAGGAGGGGCCAACCTTTGGCAATGCCGATCTTCACGGAGAGGACGACGAGGACGACGACGATGTTTCAGATATAGGCGACATGGATGCCCCTGCTTGGATGGATACAAGCGACATCAAGTACACCGACTTTTTCGCCCCTCCACCACGCAAAGCTTCATCCAAGAAAGCACGTGCACTTCCGAAGACTCAGCCCACCGCAACTATTTCGGATAATGACGTTGATCGTGCCATGGAGAACGTGCGGTGTGATTTGTTTGACGGAGAGTCCGATATCGAGGACGAAGGAGATGCTGCCGATGGTGCCGATGATTCTCAAGCCCCCAAATCAACACATGAGAAGCAGAGGGCGCGAATCGCCGACGAAATTCGTCGATTGGAAGCGGCCAACGTGGCAAAGAAGGAATGGATGCTTGCCGGTGAAGCTCGTGCCGTCGAAAGACCTGTCAATTCTCTAATTGAGCAAGATCTGGACTTTGAAAGAGTCGGCAAGCCAGTCCCTGTCGTGACGAATGAAACCACCGAGGATATCGAAGAGCTGATCAAGCGCCGAATTCTTGCCACCGAGTTTGATGAAGTGATTCGCCGCCGCCCAGGTGCTACCGACGCTAAAGCCACACGCAGCAGCCGCTTTGAGCTAGAGGATACCAAGGCACAGCAAAGTCTAGCTGAAATCTACGAAGCCGACCATTTGCGTGCTACCGACCCGAATTACGCGGATTCGAAAGACCGCAAGCTGATGCGGGAACACGCCGAGGTCAACAACCTCTGGAAGGAAATCAGCTCACAATTGGACACGCTTTCCAACTGGCATTACAAGCCCCAGGCGCCCCAGGCGAACATTAGCGTTGTGACTGACGCATCAACTATCATGATGGAAGAGGCACGCCCTACGGCGGGAAGTGCGGCCGACGGGCCATCGGCTCTAGCACCCCAGGAAATCTACGCTCCCGGCGATGATGGAAGAGCTGCAGGCGAGCTGGTGCTAAAGACCGGTGCCACTATATCTAAGGAAGAGATGAGTCGGGAGGAGAAAGCGCGGGCTCGTCGCCAGAGAAAGAAGCAGAAATCCCATGAGGAGCCGACCCAGAAGAAGGGCAAGGCTGCTGAGAAACAACAGCTTGTCTCGGACTTGAAGAAGGGTGGCGTCAAGGTTGTCAACAAGGAGGGCCAAGTTACGGATATGAATGGCGCTAGAGTTGGGACTAATGCCAAGAGTAGCGCTGATAATTTGAAGCTATGATCTTGAGTGACTTGTTTTGTTTTTCTTCGAATCTCCCTTTGTCTTTTTTTCTTTTTTTTTTCTTTTGGAGATAATACAGCGTCCCGTCTGTCACCTATGTATGTATGTATGTATAGATTTCCCATATTTCGATATATATATATACAAATATGTATTACATATGTATGTATATTTTCCAAACATTTGAATTTTGTTGGAAGATACATATTTCCCATGCCATTTTATTTTAGGTCAGACTGAACCCTTTTCATGCCCTTTGATGACTTGGCTCGAATCGTAAAGAGGAATATGTTTTCCCGGTTGTAGGAATGGGCATTGGGATCGTCCCGAATTTCTACTACGTCGAATGTCTTTTTCGCCATTTTCATAAATCTTATGTCAGCTCTTCTGCGTCGTTTGAAGCAAAAATAGCAGACAGAGTTGGGGCCTAGCAACTCTTGCAGGGTGGCTATGAGGAGAGGAAATGCTGGCTCAAAATAGACGCAGTCGGCAGCGAGAATGACCTCGGGTTTTGATGGAATGTGCTCGGGAATAGGCTCCCCCCAATTCAGGACCGAAGCTGTCACTATTGACTCGAGATGGTTCAATTTGATGTTGTCATTCATGAGGGAGAACATAGGTTGTTGATCCGTGATGTGGATGGGTGATCCAGTCTTGCGGGCCACTGCGAGTCCAACAAGTCCACCCCCAGCCCCGAGTTCCACACTGTAAATCATGCATTAGCGGTCAAACCTTCGTTTGGTAGGATGTAAGCAAAGAAAGGCCACAAAGAGCAGATGGGGGAGGAACAGCAAAAGGGATTGGAATTACATGGACTTTTCAGACAAATCGGGATATTGATGGAGAAAATATTTAGCCAAGACCATCCCAGCTGGCCACAATTGACCTCCACAACCATTCTTCAAGTCCTCTTTGAGCAAAAGTGGCTCTTTTAAACTCCCGTCAAAATCAAGGGATGTAGTTCCTGCAAGTTTATTGATGCGTGGTGGAGCCAACGAGGTGCTCACGTTAAAGGGAACATCTGTATCCGATGATGGGCTAACGGATCTTTCCATTGTCAGGTTCTTCTGTTGATGAAACAAAGGATATGATTGAATTAACAGTAGGTTAGAAATAGCGGAGTAGGGAAGAGAAAAGAAAACAAAAAAAAAAAAAACCACAAGAAAAAAGAAAAGAAAAAAAACATAAAATATGAAATGCAATAGAGTGGGGTGGAAGAGCGTGGATAAATGGCGTTTCCTTATCGGCTATCACATGATATCGCCTAAGAAAATCTCTACAGTATATGATACAATTATATATGACTGTATATAGAAGTAGAAGAGAAGAGCGAGCATATGTAAGAGAGAATGAGAGGGAAAGAAATAGACATATAATAATAGAATAGACCAAGTGATATTGTAAGACATAAAGTATTTAAGATTGGTTAGGCAATAGTGTATGATCAGTACAGATATAGTTAAGAGATCCATAATGGTAATCTGGAAATGTCCACTAAAAATGGGTCATGGATCATTCAAATGTTTCCGGTCAACTGGTACGAATTTCAATTGTAATACACATGTCTCAAGGATTGCTATACTGCACATGTGGTATATATATATATATGGGCTTTTGTATATTCATGACGTTTTGAATATTAGGTATTCCGTATACGTATGTAGTGTAGGCTAAAAACCAATTTATATTTCAATTTCAATCTGAATAACTTTGTACGTCCTCAGAAAATCATCTTTATTGGTCGTTTTTGCTTTTGACAAGGATCGGCATCGTGCGTCTCCACGTCTTCTCGGCAGAGCCCCAGGGCCCCAGGGCCCCAAGATGCTAATCCGGAATAAAATCGAATTTCATGCATCACAATGATATGTACATTGAATGTAACTAAATCAAGATTTTCGACCTGTAATTGCTCATTTCCCACTTCCAACTTCTAACAGCTCCCCAGATTTCCAAGGGATGTGGATCGCTCTTTTTCTTTTTTTGGCTACGACTTGACGTCATGCTCCTCTCCGCATACCGCTGAATCATGACGACGTCACCGAAGCTGGGAACTATATCTTCCAACCTGACCTGGTCATGTCGAGAGCATTCTATCAATCCTTTGTACTTCTGCTATCCCATCCATCATGACTACCTTACACTGTGAGTATTTATATCTACTAGTCGGCTGGGGGTTCAAGGGCAAAAAGTCTAGTGGGCTAATCTATACATAATTTATTTAGATCTGCCTCCTGTGAAGCCCTCGGCCATTGCCCTAGGTACCTTCTTCACCCACACAGCGTCACTGGGAATTCTGGCACCTCTCTTTGGGGACACTTACCACCGAGCCCAGGCGGCAAACTCAAAGGAAGAATTCATCAAGTCGAAGGAAGCTGCCGGGGCTGCCGCTGCATGGGGTAGCTCTCTAGCTGGAAGTGCTGTGCAGACTTATGGTGTAGCTGCACTGATCAACGCTACCGGTACTCTCAGTTACAAGGGTGCTGCCTACCTCGGCACCTTGATCTTCTTTGCTAGCTCTGCTCCCGGTGTACGTTCCCCCTTTCTCCTTGCAAACCCTGATCCGTTCCACAATCTAACAGGGATATACAGTTTGTCAGCCAGATCTTTGCCGAGAAGAGACCCCTGGACACAGTGGCTGTTGGAGCTGTTAGTCGGGTCTTTGAGACGGTCGGCCTAAGTTTGTTCCTGACCTGGTGGGGAACTCGTACCCACCCCTTCGACTAGATTGAGACATAATTTGAGCCGCACTGGAAATGCTACTATGATTTCAACCCAGCTGAACGATAGGAAGGTGTCTGTCAATCTGTACCTTTCTTGTCCATTTCTTTTTACATTTTTCTCTCTCTCTCTCTCTTCTTCTTCCTCTCGTTAAGTATCTCGTTCCAGTATATCACTGCAAATCAAAAAGAACGTGTACTAGATTTATACCCGCGTATGAATTATAGATATACATGTAATTCGTACATGTGTAATGATTGGTCCAAATACTTGAAGCGTTATAACCATACAATACATGTATGCATGTGCGGGTATGTACCAACATTTGAACACGCTTCAATATTTGAAAACAATGATTTGACACTAAACGCTATGCAGGGAAAAGAGTCCTGGAGGTTCATTGGCCAGGTCAATCAACATTTGGATGACCTGATAAGTTCCTTGAGGGTAGGCTCGTGATACTACAGATATGGATACAATCTCATCAGTGGTAGACCTCGGGTCTACTGGTACCCATTGTGCAGAAGTAAAAGAAACGGAAGCAGCTTGATTTATGAATGTAGCATATCCCTTTATTTGTAAAGAGGGAGGGGGAGGAAATCAAGAAACTACACCCGGGAGAATCGTCTAATTAAACAAAAGTGCGGCAAGGGTAACTAGTCATGAGAGAGTTAGCTTAGGATGTCGACGGAAGTTCAAGCCAAGGTCACATACACATCGGGGTAACCGTGCTCACTACCAATCTCATATTTTGATTGCAAAGGCTGTGGAGTAGGGTTAATGTTGCAAGGTGTAGGGGGCAGGCCGTTGGCACCCAGCACACCCTGAATGCTCTTTTGATCCTTCTCGAAGAGCGCAGCCAAGCCTCGCTCCTCACCTTGTTCCTTGACCGATACCAGTTGCTTCTCTCCTGCCTCTCCAATCTGCAAGATATCATCCTTAGGAGCTGCTTGACTGCCGACTGTGAGAAGGCTCACGGCATCAGCCTGGCTGATGGTGCTCAGCTGAGGGTAGTTTCTTCGGACGTCTCGCTTCCAGTATGGGTTGTCGGCAAGGTCACCTGCTGGAATTGTCACAGGATCATCGTAGGCCAAGGGAGGCACAGACCCAGGGGTCGGGAGACGGAACTGCGAGTTCAATGGGATACCGGTTGAGCGGTCGGGGTCTACGGCAAGGACGCGACGGATCCGCTCCCAGATACCGGTAGACCGAAGAGAGTATTTCTGCCTCCCCATTAATATCCTTAATTTTTTTTTTTTACAAGAGATATTGGAGATCCTACCTGGCCGATTGGAAACACATTGACTGTCTTTGAGACCGATTTGGCGGCGTTCAGGATATCGCGGGCCATGATGAAGAAGATTCTGACCTGCGTTTGGTCAGTTACACCATTGACAGTGACGAAATGGAGGCAATCAAACGAGCCACCAAAGACAATTCCTTCGCTAGAAGAATCTCACCTCTTAAAGTCCTTGAAACCCAGAATTGTGGAGATGGGCTCTGCTGGAAAGTGGGATCATAATGCGGCAAGATACAACATGCACTCCGTTTCATCCGGACCGGGATTATTGTTTTTCCGACAGCTCACCCACCTCTATTACTAATGACATTAAAATGGGTGGACCAGCCTGAATGAAACTGGAGGTGGGTATTGTTGTTGAAGTTATAACTCTCTTTTTGGGGGGTTTATATGAATTGACAAAAACAATATCAATCTAAGAAAAAATTTGAGTCGCTAGCATGAACGGGAGAGTATCGTTCTGCCCCAGAAATAGAACTCCCTTGATCATCCATGTAGAGATGGCTTCATGTTATAGGTAGATAATCTTCTACAGTAACCTATTTACTCTCATTGCTTTCCTCATTCTGTCCACCTTCATTGCTAGAGTCCAGGGCGACAAGTTTCTGCACGGCATCCACGGTTGCATCGGGGCCACCGGCTTCTAGAAGCAAGACCTTGCCCTTCTTATCCACAGCAAATACACCTCGGATAGTGCCTCTGGGGACCTTTTTGAATCCCAACGCGCCAATCAATGTCCCACTGGGATTGCATAGAAGCGGATAGGGGAGACTTTGCTTCGTTTGGAAAGTGGTGTTGGCTTTGGGTGAATCGGCTGAGAGACCGTAGATAGATAGACCAGTAGATGTAAGATGTTTGTGGTTGTCACGAAACAGGCACGCTTGCTTGATACCTGGTGATGTTGCATCCCTTGAATTAGAAAACCAAAACCAGAAATACACTGCGCCTAGGCTTAGCCATTCGATGTGAGGGAAGAAGATTAAAACGTACATCCAGGGGTTGAGGCTTTAGGATAGGTGAATAGAACGACACCCGTCGAGCTTTCTTCCACAAGCTTCTTCAAGGTGGTCGTAGTGCCATCGTTGGTTTCAATCTCGCCGCCAAATCCCTCTAACTCAATGATGTCGGCAACTTGAGGCACCTTTTGCGCTGCAGGCTGACTGGGGGCCACGACCTCGATGGCCTCTTTGGCTTTAGGGACCGATTTAGGTTTCTTTTGCACAACCGGAGGTGGTGGCGCGGGGGCTTTGCGTTTGCGAAGTTCGACCATGGTGGGTGGTGGATGGGGCGAGGGTGAGAGGAATGAGGGGTATAAGAGTAGCGGAGGATAATATACACAGCTTGTATACAGTACTAATACTAGGAGTGATATATAACAAGCTATTCAGTACTAGGATGTACACATGGAAGACTAGACCCAATTTGCCATAGTTTACTATAACTAACTAACATTGTATGGCACTTACATAAGCCAACCGGGAAGCCCCGAGCCACGGCTCCTCTCGGGGAGTTGCCCTGACCCGTAAATCTTGTCAATCTTTCCCCCTCAAAAAATTCGATCTGACACACGATCGCCACCGCAGGGAAACCCACCTTTTTCCGTGATTCCTGACTCATCGGGAGTTTACTTTTTCTAGATTGATCTTCTTGCCACTTCATATTCTACTTAACTTGTTCACCTTTTGCATTTCTTCCTCTTATTGCTCTGTCTCTTAATCCTTCCCATACTCTTTACAAAGCGACTCTGTTGAGCGCGCGAGCCATGAAGGTCTTTTCGTCAACCTGCACCTTTGACTACTCATGGGATGAGGTGTCTACGGCCAACTGGCGCAAGTATTGTCCGTGGAACGACAAGGTGACCCATGTTGTGGGTGTAGACACACTCTCCCGGACAGTAGACCCCAAGACCGGCATCGTGAGTCTACCAATCTTCGGCCATCTACTGGACTATGGAAGCTAACTTTCACCCCGTATAGTTGCGGACGGAGCGTCTCATCACATGTAACCAATCGGTCCCACAATGGGTCTCTGCGCTATTTGGTGGAAGTGCCACCTCACACGTCTATGAAGTTTCCTATGTCGACCCGGCCTCCAAAAAAGTCACCATGTGTTCCACCAACTTGACTTGGTCCAATGTCTTGAGCGTTCGCGAGACTGTGGTGTACCAGCCGTCACCTACTTCTCCCACCACCAATACCGAGTTCACCCAAGAGGCCCAGATTACTGCCCTGTGTGGTGGTTGGCAAAAAATCAAGAACAAGGTCGAGGAGGCGAGCGTGGAGAGATTTCGTGAGAATGCCAAACATGGTCGCGAAGGCTTCGAAACCGTCCTAGAGATGAGCCGTCGCGTATTCGGTGAACAACGCGACCTTGAGAAGCACCTGCAGTGATTGCCTCCCGCCTATCGTCTTTCGTCTTTCGTCTTTCGTCTTTCGTCTTTCGTCTTTCGTCTTTCGTCTTTCGTCTTTCGACTTTCAACTTTCAACTTTCAACTTTCAACTTTCAACTTTCAACTTTCAACTTTCAACTTTCAACTTTCGAATTCGTCTTTCCCCCTCCTCCTTTTCTCCGTTTCTTTCACCAAGCGATTGCATTTCTTCGGCGTCATCTGTTTTTCAGCATTTCCAGCCCGTGGCGTGTTCAGGAGTTTCTTCCCCCTCATTTATCTGTTCTATATCACCGGATTGTTCTGTTTACGCCTCACTTCATGGAGCAGGGATCTCCGTCACAACGACCGCACCCATTGCTTCTAGATGCGACATGACCGGAAAAAAGTTTCTATGATTGTTCCTTCAGCGCCTTAATTTTCATTGAAACTGGCGATATCCGCTCTAGAAGGGCAAATATGCATGCAATAGAAGAATTTGAAACATAGAACCAAATCCTAATGGTTCTTTTGTTAAAGTACTGCTTTTCGTTTTCGTTGCTTCCGTACAAGTCATCAAAGTTAACCCTGACATAATACACCTTCTACACCGATTCCAAAACGCCTTCCATAGCTCATAAACATGTCGTCTTCCCTTGCACAATTCAGTACCTACAGCACCTCGGCCCACCGGCGTGATCTTAGCCTAACAATCCGCCGAGCACGACGCGGCTGACACCAGAAACCTCATTTTTGACGCCAGTCCGACTGGCATCTTCAAACTCCCGAACCGCACCTGCGACCATAATCTTTCGTAGTTTGGCATCTGCTTTAGAGAAAGTCTCTCCCAGGGCTACCGTGCAGACTGAGGGTGCCGATACGAGGGTTGTGATTCGGCTGTAACAATCGATCAGGACATCACAGAGGGTTGCAAACGTTTCAAAAAAGTCCGGTTCGAAGGGTAACGATGGTGTGAGAAGATAGGTATATTCTTCGCCGGGTAAGAGATCCGAAGACTCAGTGAGAGGGAATGAAATCACCGAGGCAGCCGCTGTGGACGGCGAAGTTATATTGCCTGCTGTGCTTTTCAAATCCGTCGGGTCACTTGACTGCATCGGTAGGCCGATCTCCGTGGCAGAGCTAGCGCGTCGGGTCTTCGTGCCGGCGTGTGCTGCGCGCTTGAACATCTGGGGAATACGTGCTCGCGCAAGACTAGACGAAGAGCTGCCATCGGGTGGGTGCACTTGCTGAAAAGTCTCGAACTCGAGTAGCAGGGCATTGAGGGTTCTTAGGTACTCGAACGGGGTTGAATTGACATCGAGAATCGATGGTAGTGATAGGCCTAAAAGGAGATAATTGACTGCTCGTCGGGAAAGCTTGCGGGCTTCGAAATATGGCAGTCGACTGATATCTGCCCGGGAGAAGTGGACGGTATTGAACCAATAGGCGCGGCCTTCGAGACTGAAGATATAAACTTGGTTCAGTTTGAATCAGGATCCCGAGGAGGTGAAATTGGAGCTTACGCCTTTCTCAAATAATCCAGGGTCGAGATTCGTTTCGCGGCCATGTCATGAATCTGTTGATAGATGGCACTCGCACTTTGGGGTCCAAATGGCCCCCCACCACTGGAAACCGGAGGAATGCTGCTATGTGTACCGTCATAACCTCCACTAGGCTTGGCCGTATCCCTCCGCGACAGGGTCGGGGCAAACGTTGACGAAATCATTGTCACTAAGTTAATCTCACAGAACAAAAGAGCAGTAACAATAAACAATAAACAATAAACAACAATAGTCTCCCGTATGCTGGAGAATACGGAGGATCCTCAGGGATTGGGGGGGGGGGGGGGAGTTCGTTGCAGAGAAAAAGCAAAAGGAAGTTGAGAAACATGCCGAATCTCAGGAGATCTAGAGTTCCCCACAACGGGTCCCCTCTCCTTTCCCCTCTGTTACGAGAACCCCCCTCGGAAATAATTTCGGGTTGACGATTGAATTTCCCCTTTTTATTTTTGTTTCCCCCCCCCCCATCCCGCAAAGACCTTTTCCCTATTGACCCCCTTAACAAGCAGTCTCTTCTCCAATGGACACTCTGCCCATTGACGAACAGATCCCTCAACCGGGCCAATGGCCTGTGGATCCTCAGGAAGATATGCCAATCTCCGAGGATCGTATCTGGGTTGATGGATGCTTTGACTTTAGCCATCATGGTAAGACTTCCTTTCTCCCAGAGCAAAGGGCCTGATCTAACCCATCGTTCAAAAAGGACATGCGGGTGCTATGCTTCAAGCTCGTCAACTCGGCAAGGCACTATACGTGGGTATTCACTCGGACCAAGCAATTCTGGAGAACAAGGGCCCGACAGTGATGTCGTTGGATGAACGGTTCGTAGTCCCTGACTTGTCGAGCTAGTGATTGCGATTACTGATATTTCTTTTACTCCCATTACCAGAGTCGCGGCCGTCGATGCTTGCCGGTGGGCCACTCAAAGTGTGCCCCATGCTCCCTACGTCACTTTCCTACCCTGGGTTTCTCATTACGGCTGTAAATACGTGGTACATGGTGACGATATTACATCTGATAGTGATGGAAATGACTGCTATCGATATGTCAAGGCAGCAGGTCGGTTCAAAGTCGTTAAGCGAACCCCCGGCATTTCTACCACGGATTTGGTCGGCCGTATGCTTTTATGTACGAAGAATCACTTTATCAAGTCTGTCAGGGGTACTCTTTCGGGAGAGGATGGCTCAGGAAGCCACGCTGAGCGCAAGGCAGCTGCGGAAGATTTGGTGCAGAGGATTCGAGCCTATGCGACAGACGAGAGTGGACTTCAGCCCGGTCCCAAAGTTTGGACATGGACTGGATCCGGGACGGCGAAAATTGAACACCAAGTTGAGGAAGCTGGAAGCTTTGAAACTTTAGTGGATGGGAAGGGCCCGAAACCAGGCCAACGGATTGTGTATGTTGACGGAGGCTTTGACCTTTTCTCATCTGGTCATATTGAATTTCTGCGGAAAGTTATGGAGATGGAGGAGGCTGAGGGTCGTCAACGAGGCTGGTTTGACCCGGAGCAGAAGGAGAAACGACTCAAGGAGTACAATGAAGACTACGCCCCTGCGTATATCGTTGCCGGAATTCATGATGACGACGTGATCAACCACTGGAAGGGACTCAACTATCCCATCATGAACATCTTTGAGCGTGGCTTATGTGTCCTTCAATGCCGGTATATTCACGCCGTCATCTTCTCGGCACCTTTCACGCCCAGTCAGCCTTATTTGGAAGCCCTGCCACTCGGCGTACCTCATGTGGTTTATCATGGACCCACGACGTTTATTCCTCTAACATATGATCCATATGATGCCCCCAAAAGGATGGGTATCTTCCAGGAGGTCGCACGGCATGCTTTCCAACATGTCAATGCAGGTGAGATCGTTGGTCGTATCCTGAAGAGCCGAGAAGCGTATGAAGCGCGGCAAAGGGCCAAACTAGAAAAAGGCATCACTGAGGATCTCGTGAAATCCCAGGAGCAAGCGTCAGCTTAGCATCCACATAAGATGGCCACTGCTTAATAAGAACCCAATTCAACCATATAACTAGACGGCGAATATCATCAACTGGCAGAGTTTTCTCTTATCATAATGATTTTTGCTGGCACATGGCAACTGATATCCATTACGAAAAGAAATGGTGTTTGTTATATGGCGTTCTAGATGGTTGAGGAAGTTTCCTTTCTTCCTCCATCGTCTTTATGGAAATTTGGAAGCGCTTGAGCCCAACAACGAAGATCTATACAGCTGGACATAATACTGGAGGAGGGCTGGTGGCGGTAAAAAAAAACTAAATATAATATTACAATACAACTTTCTGACAACCATCTAAAAAGTCTCTTGGGATACGCCCCAGGTTATCTATTTATTGATCCGCTGCCACAAGAACATCCTTGGTCTCCAACAATTTGGCAAGCTCCCCATTCTGGTGCATGGACATCAAGATGTCACAACCTCCAACAAACTCCTTGTCCAAGTATAGTTGAGGAATGGTCGGCCAGTCTGAGAATTCTTTGACGCCTGCACAAACAAATCGTTTAGCTTTCAGCCCCAGCAGCCCTAGAGAAGATAAGCTAAAACTGACCTTGACGCAACTCTGGATCCTCCAAAACATTGAATGCCACGAACTTCTTAGGGTCTACGCCCTGCAGACCCAGAATTTGGATGCTCGCACGCGAGAAACCACACTGAGGAGTTTCGGGAGTACCCTTCATGAATAGAACAACGGGAGCCGAAGAAATAGCCTTGTCAATAGCTGCCTTGGTCTCCGAGGACAGGAAACGAGTGTTGAGGGTGGACGGCAGAGGAAATGCTGGGAAACGGATAGGGCGCAGCGTTGCCGGTCGCGAGATTGGGCGGAAAGCCTGGGATTGTGGTAAGCCTAAGCTAGTCTTATAAACATCTTGCATTGAATGAATGCATACCGAGAAGACCGTTCTGGAGAACATGATGAACTGTTGTCAAGATTCTATGACACTTTTGAGACTGGAGGAACGGAGGAAAGAGTGCCAGTACGGAGCCGATTGGTATTATCTAATCAATAGTTGGCTAACTAATTACGTCGCGCCCCACATGCGACCCGTTGTGAACCTTGCATCATTTTGTACCTACTACTTCCATCTACTCCCCCACCATGAATTCAGCCTCATTCTCAGCAAAACAGTATGAAGATGATAAGAAATTTCACATAATCCTTGCAGCCGTAAGTCCCAGTCTCACTTTACTCTAATAGTGAGTTACTCCTGACATTCTACAGACTGGCTCAGTCGCCACTATAAAGCTTCCCAATATCGCCGAGGCCTTATGTTCCCATCCGTCTATCTCATTACGAATAATAGTAACTCAATCAGCTGAAAGATTTCTCTTTGACCAAAGCCATGAGCAGCCTGCTTTGGATAGCCTTCAGCAGATCAAGGGAGTGGATGCAATCTACCGGGATGACGATGAATGGGCAACACCATGGACTCGTGGAGCAAATATCTTACACATTGAATTACGCAAGGTTAACATTGAGCTTATACTGGAACGATCGGAAAGAAGCTAACGATCAACAAGTGGGCACATATGTTGCTGATCGCTCCCCTATCAGCCAATACAATGGCGAAGATGAGTGTGGGCATTGCAGACAACCTCCTACTGTCGGTGGTGCGGGCCTGGGACACAACTGGTCTGGTCGATCAAGATTTCAAGGCTCAAAAACCACGGATTTTCGTGGCCCCTGCCATGAATAGCGCCATGTGGCATCAACCAATCACACGGCAGAATCTCGGCATCCTAAGAGACCAATGGGGATGGAGTCCCACAAATCCGGCGGGATGGGTGACTGTACTTCCCCCGATAGATAAGCCTCTTGCCTGTGGGGATGTGGGGAGTGGTGGAATGATGGACTGGAGAGATATTGTCCGTAACGTGGAAGAGCACTTGGGTCTCTCAGTGGCTCAATCTTGATTTCCACCTATCACTGTCATTGCCTCGACGCGGAGTCGGAACCGGACTGGGCGGTACTATCGTACAAACCCAGATAATGAGCGCCATACTCACCGAGAAGTCCCACTGTGATTCCCCCGCCGGTCAGCAAACACCCGTTCTTAAACCACCACCAGCAGTTCGAGACACTCTTAAGTTGAACCTTCCAAATCATGATTCCCAGGGAAAGAAGGGCACTGCCACAGCTGCCAACGAAGAATACTGGACCACAGCCTGCGGCAACACCTGCAGCGCCTAGGAGGGTCACCTGAGTGGCTGCCAGACCCGTTAAGACGGCCTTGGTGTTGTGTTCATGGCGCAGAGCGATAGACTTAATACCTGCCGCCACATCGTCTTTGATGTCCATATGAGCATATATCATATCGTACAAAACCGTCCACGCAATACAACTAGAATATAGGGCCCCTGCGGCCAGAAGAGCATCCTGGTTGGCCAATAGATCCACTCCCAGGGCTGGAAACCCCATAATTGCTCCCCACGAGAAGGCGAACCCCAACACCAACTGAGGATAGTTGGTCATCCGTTTAGCCAAGGGGTATGCCACCACAATAGGCAAACTCGGTATCGCATACCAGAGGCACTGTGTTGGGAATTGAAGAAGTACTGCCAGTCCAGCCAATAACTGAGTACCTGTAAAGAGAACAGCCTTGGGAGGGGAAAGTGCTCCTCGGGCGATGGGACGGAATTTGGTACGTTCTACATGTGGGTCGAGATTTCGATCCCACAGGTCATTAATGGCACACCCTGCGCCACGCATGATCAAGGCCCCGGTAAAAAAAAGTCCGGCTGTACCAAGCACTTGTATGGGGGTGACGTTGGCAGCCATGGAAGCAGCCATGAGAGTGGAAAAAAGAGTCGGAAAGAACAAATAATATGTGCCGGTTGGTTTATCCAGGCGGACCAACTCGGCATATGGAACCCAAGACGAAGGCAATGAGGCGATCAGACCGGTCTGAGGTGGAATGTAATGGGTTGCCGGGTTAGGGGCCTTCACATCAACTGCAAGAGATCGGGTTGCCGTGGAATGAATTTGGGAGGTTAACCCCCGGGGGGTTAAGGCAAGAGATACACCAGATCGGGGGTTCTGAGATGTCAAGCATTCGAATTTGGCAGTGAGGGTCGACAGGCATCCATGGCGATATGGACTGTAGGTGGAATTCCTCAAGGGTAGACAGTGGCGAGTGTGTCGTGAGAGACGGAAGAAACGGAGGCTAGTGGATGGCAGCATGGTGTCAACTCCCGTGAAGAGCTCTGAGGCATGCTCTGTAGGTTATGTATCACTTGGAAGAAAGGAAAAAGGCAAAGAGAGAGCATGCGTTCGTTATATGCAATTAACAAAAAGCTTCCCGTCGATCGCCACTAATCCCAAAATAGTAATTCCCTACCGCGTCTCTTTCGCGTCTATAGTTAACGGAGCGACGGAGCCTCTTCTCATATCGTTCTTTCTCTTCTGTCCATCTTCCACTCCACCATACCCACCTTCTTCTGGAATCTCTTTAACGAGGTCTCTTCTTTCTACCCAAATGAACTTGACACTCGGCTGAATGTGGGAAATGGTGTAAGGTCGAATTTCAGTTGAACGTTTTCTTGACTGTCGGTGTGTTGTTTTTACTCTATCACACTATGCTTATGATCTTTAGATTACTGATCAGCTTAATCTTCTCAACATCAGTAACTTGTCTTTCCTTCCTCCGTCTTTAAGCATGCACACTTCCATGCGATCTTTTTCGTCGCTCGAACAGAGACCGTTATCCTAATTCGTGCCACTGATCACCATCATCCCCCACCACCATGACTCCGCCTTCACGAGCCATTTTCGAGCCCTTTCCTACCCATCTAAATCTGGAGGAGCTAGTGGAAACCGCGGACAACTTTGAGTTTGCGAAGCGCATTACATGTCAGTCAATTGATGGGCAGCCGCGGGAGGACTTTGATAAGCTCGTTCTGTTCCACGTTATCATGCTAGGAGAACCCTTAGTGATTGAGGGGTTTCAAGAGTATTTGGATAAACCACTGTTCTCTTCCAAGTGGTTACAGCAGAATTGCCAAAGTAAGTTGCCCTATTTGACTCTGTTTTCCCAGTATAGATCGCGCCTCTAACTCTGCACCAGGCGAACAGGTGCGTGATTTGAAACGTGGAATCAACATCCCCATGAGCACGGCACATTATTTAAAGAGCTTGCCAACGCTCTCGGCGCCTGTACTCTCACCTGTGCCCCGCACAGATCAAAGATTGTATTTGAAGGATATGGACTGCCCTCCGGAGTGGCAGCGATCCCTGGAGAAAATCATTCCACCATCGTTGTTTTACTTCAATGATGGTCCCAAGCCATACAAAGGCCCAGGGTCTGAATTTACTTGCCAGGCAGAATATGCCAGGACGCCAGAAGGGGATACCATTGCCAAATCAGGCGATTTAATGAGCTGTTTGCCTGAAGAAATGCGGGCCCAAAATCTCATGTGTTACATTGGCCCTGAAGGCACCTACACCCCTGCGCATCAGGAAATGTGTGCCAGTCTAGGCCACAATATCATGGTGGAGGCATCAGATGGAACTATGGAGAGTGGACAGGCCACCCGGTTAGGATCATCGGTTTGGTTCATGACGGAAACGAAAGAACGCGATATTGTGTCCGACTATTGGGCCTCGGTGCTTGGTCATGATATTGACCTGGAAGATCACTTTGCGCAACTCAATGCATGGGTAGGCGCACCCTTCAAGACCTACGTGGTAGAACAGAGGCCTGGGGATCTCATCCTCATCCCACCGCTGGCAGCCCATCAGGTCTGGAATCGGGGTACGCGCACCATGAAAGTGGCTTGGAACCGGACCACGGTGGAGACTCTAAGGATGGCCATGAATGAAGCACTTCCTCACGCACGGATGGTGTGCCGTGATGAGCAATACAAGAACAAAGCCATCGTCTTTCATGCGCTCGAACATTATTCAAGATTGTTACGAGGAGAGGGCTCGACGGGGGACCATCCCGCAGTTCGGCAACTGTGGGAAGATTTTGAAAAGTTATTTTTAATCTTCACGGATGTCCTCCTCTCAGAAAACCTTCCCCCCAACTTCCCTGGAGAAAAAGGCATTGAGTATGTCAAATTTGACAGCAATATCACCTGCTCATACTGCCGGTGTAATATTTTCAATAGGTTCCTGACTTGCTCTTCTTGTGCCACGGATGGGAATGACGCATATGACATTTGTTTGGATTGCTATGTGTTGGGCCGGAGCTGCCATTGCATTTCCAAGTTGAGATGGGCTGAGCAATTCCCATGGAAACTTCTTCGCGACAGACATGCCACATTTCGCCGTCAAATCATCGGGCTCAAAAATGATAAAGACCGCAAAGTTCAATTTCCCCTGCTCGCCGTTGCACTAGCCCAGTCAGGTCGCAAGTCAACGGCGCAAATTTGTCTAGAGCAACTGGCTGCTAGACCTTGGGTCGATCCTCAAAACCCAAACCTGAAACAGTTAACTTGCCCCACTCCTTCTGGCACTGATGATGATGATGATGACCAGCCACGAAAAAAACGAAGGACCCAGAAAAAGGGTGAGAAAACCGGGTCGTGTCACATGTGTAAGAATGTTGAACCTCTCTGGAAGCTGGCAACATGTTCGGATTGTCAATTGAAATATTGCTATGCCATCCTCTACCGCGCATTTGATATTCCACCCCAGGAAGCGATGGAGTGCTCTCACTGGTTGTGCCCTCGATGCAACAAGAAATGCAATTGCACGCCTTGCCAAAAAGACCCGACTATGACCCCCCATGAGCCCTACCATGTATTACTGGGACACGACACAAAAAAAATTGCCGATCCGCGAAGTGTCGAATCCTTGGTGACATTGCGTCTTCCGAATCTCAGGTGGCTTCCCAGCCTGGAAGAAAATAGCCAACGACGTCTGAAACAACGAATGGAGGAGGCCGAACAGAAGCGGCAAAAAATGTGGAAGGATAACGCGATTCTGATGGATCCTATGCAGCAAGTTTCATTGAACGGCGACTCGGAAGAATGCAACACTCCAAGTTATATCCCAGTGGACCCTGCACTGGAACTTGGAAATGGCTCATTTGCGACCTCGGGCCAGAATGACACTTAAGGGCTTGATTTGGGCAAGGGTATTCATCCTCTTCCTCCCCTTCTCTATGTTTTCTTGGTTCTCTATCTAGCAAGATGCCCTAGTGTTGTACGCTGGGAAATGCTGGGTCTTTCATCATTTTTCCTTTTTTCCTTTTTTTATTTTTATTTTTTTTTTTTTTGGTTGATTTGCTCTTTTATTCAAAGCGATTACCCCTAGTCCTTTTCACCCATACGACAAATCTCGCTGTACGATGATAATGACCATTTTGATAATATTAGAATTTTTTGTATCCTTCTATTCTCCTTTCCTTCTGTTTTCCTAGGCGCCTTTGTACTCATATTGCAGGTCTTTGAGTGCGGAAATGTCGACCGAAAGTATTGACTGCCGAGCGAGTAGAGTAGCTCCAAGCATAGCTACACAGAGAGGAAGAGTCACGGTAAGAGTTTGGTAAGGCAAAGGAGATCAATTGTGAGTGAGACTGCGACCTACCACCAGGGATGAGATAGAGTGCCGGCCAGGAGCCAGAAGGCCAGGCCCCCAAGAACACAGATAGCGCCAGTAACCCGCACACCACTCCGTTCATAGGCACCAGGGCCGCATGGATCAAAGCCAGATGTTCGTTTTCCATTATCATGGGTTTTTTACCCTTGCGGTCTGCATGGAGAGGGAAGTATTGCATGACGTAGGCTGAGGCTAGCAAGGATGAGATGCCCGCTAGAGAACAAAAACGTTCAGAGAAACTCGAGGTCCATAGTAGTGATGGGAGAAAGGTGGTCATCAAGACTAATGGGATCACGGTGAATATGAGCTAGATATAAAGTTAGAAGGACAACACAAAGACTGCAGGCTGTAACCGTCGTGACTTCTTATATAATTTTACCTTGTAGTAAGCATTACGGGTGTCATTCTGTCGCTGCAACTGCTCAATCACCCTCTCCTGCTCCTGCTCGTCAAGCTCCTCATGGTCATTCTCATGGTCCGAGTCTTCTGGATATCGAAAGACCCGGCGTAACCGCACTGCCGCCATGAAGAGACCGGAGCAGAAGCAAACCGGCGGAATGAATCAAGAGAGGTCGAAAGCTTTCAGTCCTGTTTAAATAGCATAACAAGTATGTTGCAGTTGGGGAAGGATGTAGGTGTGTGACGTCGAAAACACACATGTTTGTTCTGTTTGGCTTGCGGACTCGGGAAATCCAAAATCTACAACTTGTGATCCTTCTTCCCATTCAACAATATAGCGCTCTCCAATTTGACCTGACAATGCTCTTCCTCCGCTCTCTGCCCCGGCGCACAGGTCTCACTCAACTAACGCGCCTATCTCGCAATGCTCCCCGGCGCACCATGATTCCTGCCCCGGGCCCCAACACGGGGCCATTGATGGAGCGACGCGCAGACCGAGAGCTCCCCACCATCCAGAACAGCCGCCGTTGGATGCGGACCTTCCCTTTCTTTGCTGTGGCAGTCGGTGCTGCTATGCTTGGTATCTTCAACTACCAAAAGTCCTCCTCGAGTATCGTCAGCAGCACACTATACGCTTTGCGGACATCCCCCCAGGCCCGCGAGATCCTGGGTGATGAGATCTACTTTGCCCAGCAGATCCCATGGATCAGTGGAGAAATGAATCAACTACATGGGCGCATCGATATCTCATTCTGGGTGAAAGGCACCAAGACCCAGGGCAAGATGAGGTTTCGAAGTATCCGGCCGGACCGGATGAGTTACGTGAGTGAAATGAATCCTTCTAAACCAAATGGGTGATTCCCTTCAATTCGAGTTCTGGCTTGTTTTTTCTAATATCTCAAACTAGTTCCGTACCGAGGAATGGAGTCTGGAGACCGAAGATGGAACCGTGGTGCAGTTGCTGGATAACGACAGTGATCCCTTCCGGAAGGAGTAAAAGAGGAACCGAAGTGTGGATTTTGTACAAATAAATGGCCTTGCGCATTGGGAACCGGCGTTTTATGGATATTAAACACAGGTATTATTTGGTCGAACCGCGATATTTGTGGAACGAAAGAGAATGTGTTTGAGCCCTGGAGAAGGGGAAGAAAAGTGGAACAAAAAAAAACTAAAGGATATCATTTGTTGTATCATATACAAACGCCGCTCAAGTGAACAAGTATTGCGCGAATGGTGTAGTAGTAGTAGTAGTACATGCTTCCTCCTCCCAATGTTAGGATTGCCACTAGGCCGAGACAGCTGGGCTAACCTCAGGCCAAGGCTTCTTGATCGCATCCTGGATTCTCACACTGCATCCCTTAGGACCACTCACAGCACCTGTATATGAACAGAAAAAGTCACCGTCAGTAAAACAAAGCTAGAAACAACAAGCAACATCAACCCAAAGGGTATGGGGGAAGGAATAGATTAAATCTTACCGCTCACGACCACAATTCCAGCTTCAGCATCAACCTTCATGATCTTCAAGTTCTGAACAGTGTTTTGGGTGTTACCCATATTTCCTGCCATCTTCTTTCCTGGGTATACACGAGAACCACCACCCTGACTGGGACCAGCAGAACCCATAGAACGATGGGTCAAACTAACACCGTGGCTGCGGTCCTGACCGTGGAAACCGTGTCGTTTCATGACACCTGCAAATCCTTTACCCTTGGTATTGGAGCGAGCATCGACAAATTGACCCTCCTGGAACCAACTGGCACTAACACTCTGGCCAACGGGGAGGAGGCCGGATTCATCCTTTACGCGGAACTCGAAGACATGACGTTTGGGTGAAAGACCATTGGCGGAGAAGTGGCCTAGGAGTGATTTGGTAACATTGCTGGGGTGCTTCCAGCCTGAGCCAATCTGGACAGCATAATAGCCATGCTTTTGGCGAGTCTTGTGCGAGACCACCTCGACGCGGTCCATTTGTAACACAGTGCAGGGGGTGCGTTTGCCAGTTTCCGGATCGAAGATAGCGGTCATACCCTTTTTGGTCGCAATTGCACCGGTGCGTAGGGGGAGAGAATTTGCCTTGCGGCGTAGAGCTGCAGTCGATGTCGACTCAAG
This sequence comes from Penicillium verhagenii, assembly GCF_028828195.1. Lineage (NCBI taxonomy): Eukaryota > Fungi > Ascomycota > Eurotiomycetes > Eurotiales > Aspergillaceae > Penicillium > Penicillium verhagenii. Next base: position 1,841,152 of record NW_026643169.1, read on the forward strand.
GACGGGCAGGCCGGGACCGATGTTGAAGCGGCTGGGTTTGGGGGTGTTGAGGGATTTGATGCCGAATGTTCGCATAGAAATCCGGGGTACGGTCAATTTAGTATCCCATAGGGATGAGGAAAGCTGAAACAGCTTCCCTGGTAGGCGTGGCGACATGATGCGGTGGTTTGCAACTTGAGGAGATTTGGTGAAATGCATCTTGCGGACTCGAAGTTTTTGGCCGGCGGGATGAGTCAGCACAAATCCCTCCTACAGTTCGTCAACTAACAAACTAGCTAGCTAACTAACTACGCATAGTATACATGCACGTACAGTATACAACTATTTCTATATCTCTCTATGTACCAGATAATGCTATGAAAGAGTCTTTAAATTTTAAAAGCAAAATATCAACGCTATGATATCTTTCACTGGTTCTCTCTCAAACCCCTAAAATGAACCCAAGCAATAATCTAAAGAACAGGAATTGTCTAGATATCTTAATTAATTCCCACCCTTTTCATTGCACCATTTGACATTTAATCAAGCTTAGAAACCAAGCAGCTAAGCCCCAAATGAGTCTGTATAACTTGTTTACCTCTCGGCGACATCATATTGACTCATATGATTTAAGTCCTTTTTAAGTCCGACCTGCATGATCGGACCGGGGCGGCCGACGCCGGCCAGAGGATCGCCCGATTCGAAGGGGGAAAAATAATACCTAAAAAAAAAAAAAGAATAGAACAAACACACCTTCTCTCCCCTTATATAACCAACCACCCAACCTTCCATCACGCCCGGGTACTCAGCAACTTTTGCATCGGGCAGATCCAAATGTCTCTCCGACCTTCTCTCCTATCGCGCTGGCTCGCGCAGCCAGAGCTCATGCAGAGATCGGCAATGAGAGCCGCACCCACGTATTCTCGACAAACGTTGGCCGTCCTCCAACGCCAGCCATTCCTTGGCTCTGGCTCTCAAACAATGATCAAGTCCATGCGCCGGTCTTTCACAACGGCGGTCAACTATAGCAGCCGCGCGATCCCTCGGTCGCGACCGGGACTGCGATCAGTGCAGCTTCCCAAACAAAGGACAAACCAGCGCTTCAACTCGGGATCTGCGAACAACGCATCCGAGGCTTCCAAAGAGGGTGGATCGCTGTCTCAACGGTTGCGCAAGCTGAGCCGTGAATACGGGTGGGCCGCGCTGGGGGTGTACCTGACGCTATCGGCGCTGGACTTTCCCATTTGCTTTGCAGCTGTACGGCTACTAGGCGTTGAGCGAATCGGTCATTTCGAGCATGTAATTGTGCAATCGGTAAAGCAAACATTCCCATCGATTTGGCCTCAGAAGAAGGCGGAGGACGGCAGCCTTGTCCAGGCAGAGGAACCAAACTACGAAGAAGCCAGTGGGTTCTACCTCCCCCCAATTCCCCCTTTTAACATCGATGATCATGTCATCTCATGATATATTTTCATCCCTAGGTATCTGGACACAACTTGCATTGGCATATGCCATCCACAAGAGTGTCTTCATTTTCGTCCGGGTGCCATTGACAGCGGCCGTAACTCCCAAGGTCGTCCAAGTTCTGCGTAGTTGGGGTTGGAACATCGGAAAGCGGAAGCCCAAGACCCCTTGATTTTAATCCTTGGAGTCGATTTGTATAGCATAGCGAGAAGAACAGGTGTTTGTGTGTCATTCGGGGAACATTGTACATTAGCCATTTTAAGATCTAATCCCGGCGCATACGCCCTCCCCACTCAATCTACAAGATATGATACAACTCCTGAGCCATAAAAGTCATCTATCCCAGCGCCGTGAGACTAAAGAGCAAAAGAGATAGACAGAAAAGAGACAAAAGAAGGGGGGAGAAAGGAAAGGAAAGGAAAGAAAAACAAAGTGAATAATCAAGCGTTCGAATTGCAACTCGCTGGGAAATAAAAATGATCCGCCCTGATAACTGGTCAAAAGGAATTCATGAACATGAACATGAGACGATGACATAAAGCTATTCAAATCTCGTGGTCTTCGTCTCAAAAAGAAAAGGGAAAGGGTGTTGAATCTGATATGTCCTCACATGTCAATCATATCGTTGAATCGGAGGACACCGTTGGCTTTCATCGCACCATTGACCCCATCGGGCATGCGATAAGCCCATTCAGCCACGCCTACAGGGTTGGCAGCTGCCAAAGAGTCCCTGCGGTCAGGTTGACCTGCCTCGTCACAAGTATCAGCAACAAGAACGAGGCCAAGTTCTTTGATTGTCTCCACAAGGGCAGGGACAACGTTCTGTGGACAAGCAGAGTCAGCATACAAATCATTCTCATAACGGTGGAGCTGAAGAGCAAAATAGACATACAAGAAGACTTGACCGGCAAATCAGGCCCATAAAGTTGTTACTTTGAGCGATGCGTGCAGATTCCTTGATAGACATAGAGGTGCGCCCGCTGCTGTTGACGTCGGGAAGAATGTCCATGTTAAGAGTCAAGTCCCGAATTTGGCCCAAGTCGTTGCAAAGAAGAACGGGGTCTGAAGGAGTAGATAAGAAGGTTAGTGATCCGTGGGGGAGGGGTCTGGTTTTGACTAGACAAGAATGAAAAATCAAAGGGCTTACAATTAGGTTGCTTCCAGTTCAAAGCAGTACAGATATTGGGGTTGTAAGAAGTGAATACCACAGAACGCATAAAGTCGGGGTTCTTGTCGCGAGACACACGCGCATGGTGGAAGACGACAGTCAAAATGGCGTCAGCGAAGCTGTTGACATCAGCTAAAGAGGTCATCCCGAGAGATCTTTCCTCGGCGCTAGACGGATAAAGAACAGCAAGGTTGATATTCAACCCCATTGGCAATTCCTGCAGAACGTCTTGTAGAGACATGAACGACTCCGCCAAAAGACGATGAGCTTGTGGCATATCACCCAGTGCCTGGGTTTCTAAGAATTGGATAATGTGAGATCGGTTGACACCTCGTTCAACACCAATGGCCTGGAATTGCGCATATGTCAACTGACACACTGGGATTTCAATTCCATGGTGGTCGATGAGAAACTGGGGATAAAGCACCGGCACGCGATCTCGTGTCAGCTGCACGAATAGTTGGACATAGTCTCCTGACAAGCTAGAGCCTGTCACCAATCCGTTGTGCTCTGAGTCGATAGCACCAGTCGCCTTCCAGTAAGTCGCAAAGTGTGTGATTTCCAGAGGGTCACCATGGTACGGCTTGATGACCTGGAAGTTGAACTGTAGTTGACCAATGGCCCGAAGGCGAGGGTCAAAGAGGGGAAGGCAGCAGGAGCCTGTGCTAGATCTTTCGGCCCGGAAGGTCACCGGCAAGGCCACACTCTTTGCGATCACCTTGGAGCCAAAAGTGGGGAAGATCTCAAAGTCCACCGCGAAAGTGTCCAAGTTATCCACGTGGAAAGATATTGTGCGAGAGTCTTCTTGAATTGGAAGCATTATGGTACGGGGAATTAAGTCGGATAGCTTGGACGAGATAGTGAGCCGTGCGGCCGGATGGCGACCTGCCTGGTCAAAGATAATGGAGCCGGTATTCCCTTGATCAAACAGAAGCTGCACAAAGACATTTTTGTCCAGGAAGTTGTGGCCGTAGCGTCGTAGGGGAATGATAGGAGGTGGCAGAGAAAGGTCAGGGATACCATCGGCAATCTCCATCTCAACTGAGCTCCCCCGTCTTCCAATGTCTTCATCCATGTAGCTGGATTCCCGGAATTGAAACCCGTTCAAAATATCGAGAGGTCGCTGTGTAGGGGGATCAATCAAGGGTTGGGCCCAAAGATGTAGCATGCACTCAAGATGCCCTTCCCAAGCAGCGTAATACATGGCGGAAAGGCCCTTCTCATCTGCGACCTGCGCCTCCACACCGAGGTCGAGAAGTGTCCGTAGACACGGTACACAGCCCTCGCTTGCCGCGTGGAATAGCGGTGTCCATTGATACAATTTGTCCCTTTGATTCATATCGGCTCCGTGCTGCTTCAATAGAAGGAGCAGGTCCGGTGATTGTGACGCCCGAGCTACCATATGTTGCGGGTAGAGGCCCTCCGCATCTGGCAGCAGACGGGCCTTCCGTTCCAGAAGCATCTGCACAATAGGCAACGATCCGTGCTGACAGGCAAGATTCAAGGGGATGTGGTCCGAGTCTGATGCTGGATCGATGCGAGCATTGCTAATCAAGACCTGTTTCGCACACGCGAGCTGGCGTTTCACGATGCTGTGGATGAGAGGGGTGAAATTATCGTGGTCCATCATGTCAACTGTGTGCGGGCCTACTGCCAGCAGTTCGCGGACCATGTCTACACGACCGTGCATACAGGCGTAGTGGAGAGGAATTCGTCCATAGACATCTGATCGAGCAATATCTACCGATGCGGCAATTCCGGCCTTAAGGACAAAGTCTCGCCCAGAGATGGCGGCTTCGTGAAGGCAGTTGCGTTCGTTGATATCATCCTCGGCATGTACGTCCACCAATTTGCTCTCGAGAAGGAGAGCGAGCACATCATCGGGGAAGCCGTTGATCGCCGTCAGGAACGTCCGCGTGGCTCGATCTTGGGAATCAGGGAGTGACTCTAGCTTGCTCAACCACTCCCGCAAGTTCTGTAGATTCCCCTGTGAGGCAGATTGTAGGATTTGAAGGTCCAGCTCTTCTTCCTCAGTACCAAAACCAGGGGCTGTGCCACGGTCCGAGGGCCGTGACGTATCAAACTGTAGGTTCTCCCCCTCGGCCCATGCCTCCAACTCCAACCGGGCTGTAGTTGCTCGGTCCGATAGATCCCGAAGGACCTCGCGGTTGAAACAGGGTTGTACTTCGACTGCGCGCTGCAAGTAGAGCTCCTTCATTCGGGATTTAGATGTCTTATCCCACTTTTTCAAGATTTTGGACACGGCGGTCTCGTTGATCTCCACAAATTGCTGCAGTTTATTTAAGTCGCCATCGAATTGTTGGAAGCCCTCAAATAGTGCCATAAAGTTGGATGGGGCCTTGGAATTGGTGCTGGTCCGGGACTGGACCACGCGCTTCTTATCGACTAGGGTTTTAAGCCGCAGCGAAAACTAGTAATGCGATAAGTGAGTAATTCATATATACATGTGGAGGGAGTGCGATATTTGGGTAGTTACCTCGGACTCTTTTTGTAGGTAGAATGCATTGACTTTTTCAATTTCCCGCTCCTAGTTGGATCTGTAAGTCTCTGGTATTGTAAAGAAGGAAGCTTTCCGGAACTCACCAAGCGGAAGAAGAACACCTCTTTGTTCGCTCGCAGCGAGGCTTGCGGATCCAAAGTTCCATCTTGGGCAATTTCTTCGGGGGTCCTTTGAGCTGGAATTGTCGGTGTGGCACTCAGTTGCTTGATCAGCTATGAGGAGTATTAGCCGTGAGTCTCAAGCTACCGCATCGAGTGGACTGTAGAGGCGATCCCACCTTTTTCAATGCCTTATAATTGACGAAACTAGCCGCATATTCCGGGAGATCAAGCTGCCGGCGCTGAATCTGTTTGCCGAACTTCCTGCAGGAGGGTCAGGTCTCAGTTGCGCACTGAATGAGGCGGAGGGAGGGGGGGGAGGGGTTGGCCACTCACATCTTGACTGGCTCTCAGTTTGAGAGCGTCGGCTCACGGAGGTATAGATTGTGAAAACAGAACCGAGATGTTGACGAAGAGTTTGGAAAGGGAGGAAGAAATAGGAATGTTCTCAGAAGGGGGGGAAAAAAGGGCAGCTCTGGGGAGGGAAAATAAGGAGGAGGGGGAAGGGTTCTCAGAGACCCCAGACAAGAGGACCTCGAGTCGAGCGGGCAGGGGTGGGCGCAACAGCGCAACGAGTGGGGAAGATTACAGTGGGACAGGAGTACTCCGTAGTGTCACCAAGCGTATGACAGGAAGTGCGACAGATATGCCCCGTTTTGGCGCATGTATTCCATCAAGTGTAAAGGGACATCAAGTGCTAGGCGGGGGAAGTTTTTCGGGAGTCAATCCCTTCCAGTGTGGTACATTCCACGAGGTCTTGTAAAAGAGATGTCAGGTACTGACTCTGTAGTAAGTGCGGACTGGGCCAATCAATCCGAGTAGAGGCGCTTTCCCTCAATTTCCCTTCGATTTTCCCAAAAAAAGTGAAGGAACGAGGTTGAGGTTAAAGCTGGTGGGGGAGCTTAGACCGCCAATCACCGTGAACAGCGGGCGCACGTTTCGGGACGACAGGATATCAGTCCGGGATCCACAGTACATTGGAGGAACTTGATCTTTGTATGGATCTACAATACTAAAGTCATGTATCTTGCAAGTAGCGCAAAGCAACGCAAAACTGCTACTTATCTAAGTACATACTAACTAATCTAAGTACATACTAACTAATCTACATACAATAGATGCTAAGTTAAATAGTCAGTTATCTAGTGCTGTTTGGTAAGTTATATAGTCACTTGCAATACTGTTCTCAATACGCTATATTTGATTACTTCCGACCTATACACAGATGATTATCAGGCGACCCTATTTCGTTGGATTTTTTTTTTCTTCGAATATACTTGGAAAAGTACGGAAATAGAGAAACCTGAGCTCCCTGTCAGTACCCCATGGCTCTGATCTGATCTGAACAGCAGGGTACAATGTACATGGGGGGAGTGGGGGAGACATAGAGGCAGGACTCAAACAACAACGGGTATGGTAAGGAACCAGATGCGAGGGATATATCAAACAGATCAAAGAAGCCAATAAAAGAGGAAGTAAACGAGGCATGATGAACTAAAACAGGACACGGGTAACCCCCAAGCCGATTATGAGAACGGGGAAGTAAGAGGGTAAAGGGTCAATAAACACATGAAGGTAAAAAATGTCCACCACGCCGGGAACGACAAGGGCACCGGGCCAAGATTACAAAAGGGCCCATAAGACAAGGAATGGAATCGGCAGTGGTCAAGAAAAAAAAAAAGAGAAAAAGAAAAAGAAAAAGCGTGTGTGAGAGAGAGGGAGCGGAAAAAGGAAAGAAAAGATTGGATGAGGTCGGACAAAAACCCGAACTTTTGAAGAATAGGATGTTCAAGACAGTTGAAATATGGCAAGAAAAGATACTATCGAGGCATCTTAAAAGTTCTGAGCGATTCCGGCGTTCCCTTGTCGAGGGTAGACACCTGGATTCTCGATACGCGTGTTACGACGCGCTTGCACATCCCGAATCACAGGTTGGTAGGAATCATCACCATAGGCACCATGCCCAGGGATCTCTCCGTAGTAAGGGTTTTCCCCATAGTAGCTACCTGACGGGTGTACAGCAGACATGTGACTCTCTTCGGACGCCTCCGATCGGTTGCCAGCAGAGTAAGCAGACGACGCGTTCGAAGCTCCCCGGTGGATGTCTCCATTGCGGTTGTTGGCCGCCACGGGGGCAGCACCCAACACGCCAATTGGTTCAACAATCTCTCCCGAGTCCGGTCGAACTCCGTCTGAGTATTGCACGGTACCTTCACTGGGAGTAGCGTTATGGTGATACTGGCCACTGCCTTCGGACATGGCTAGTCCCATTCCGCTGGAGAGGTTAGTCGAGGCCTTCCGGCCGGCTGATGTGGTTCCCCATCCTCGGTATCCGGATGAGGTATCATCCTTGGGTGCCACGCTGCCAGCCATGCCCGGGAAGGTTGCGTCATTGTTCGGGTTGAAGCCATATTCTTCGACTTCCTTTCGACGTTCCTCCTCGGCCGCCTTCTTGGCCTTGCGCTTGCGCCAGAAGAAAATTGCGGCGAGAGCGATCAGTGCCACGGAGACCACGGGCACAACCACCGCTACCGCAATGGTGCCACTGGCGGAAAGGCCACCACTACCCGCAGCAGCTGCCCCTGTTGAGGTGGACAATGCGGCCGAGCTGGACGAGGCTGAGTTAAGTGTGGAGGTTGCGGTAGTCACGGCGCCATCGGTGGCAGTCGAAGTAATGTAGATGGTGGTCGCGTGTTGAGACTCTGAGCTAGTGGTGCTGTCAGTGGTAGGCTCACTCGTGGTGCTCGCGATGGTCGAACTGGTGGTGTCGGAAGTGGTCGTGGTCGGAGAAGCCGTTGTAGAAGTGGGGGCGGCTGAGGTGGTAGTCTCAGTCGAGGAGGTGCTTGTACTGGTGGTACTGGTATGCGTCTCACTGGTGGAGGTTGGGACACTAGACGTCGTAGCCTCAGTTGAGGTAGCGCTTGTAGATTCCGCCGTCGCACTAGCACTGGTGGCTGTCGTCTCCGCAGCGGTTGTCTCGGCGGTTGTCTCGGCGGCGCCCGCAACTGCACTCGCACTGGAGCCAGCATTTGAAGCCCGCTTTACTGCGGCCGACATGATGGTGGTAAGGTTGTATATCCCGATTGCAGCAATTGGATGGATTCAAGATATCAGGTTGTACGGGACGTCGGGAAGCCGATCGGGTTTCAAGTCGAACGTCTTACAACTTGTCCCGAATGTAAATGCGAGAGGAAATGCGCAGAACGAGTAAGTTCAAATGAAAATATCATAGATTAGCCGAATAACGAGTGACGGCGATTCAGGCGAAGACGCGTTTTTCAAAGCAAATCGGGGGTCGGTATCTTTGTAATTGGTGCAAAAGCGAATTGGCCTCAGGGGGGTTCAAGTGAGGCTTGGAAGCATGCGGATGATTTGGATAGCCAAAAAAAAAATGAGGGGGGGAAAAAAAAAAAGGAAAAGGAAGAAGAGAAGAGAAAAGGTTCCCCAAGTCACCGAATCTAGTCGGGAGCCATGAGATGGAAATTGTGTGGAAAAAGGGAAAAAACGGGGCAGTGAGGGAGGAGAGAAAGAAAGAGGGAAAGTGGAGATTGATGACTGCTCCCGGTCGAGATGGAACGGTATCCGCATTCCTAGTGGTATGGTTGTATTAATAGAAATAGTCGAAATAATCGAAATAATTCGAAATAATACATTCGTTTTTTTTTTCTAACTCTGGATTCATCTCTCTGCTTGCAGCATTTATTCTGACAATTTTACTCAAGGTTGCATTTATTAGCTGATTTCCTGTATTCTAGTATTATCTGTTTTTTTTTTCTCTCTTTTTTCTTTACCAGTTTTGTTTCTTGTTTCTGTTATTTTCTCCCCAAATGAGTGTATCCCTGGATCCGGACCATATGGGTTTTGTCTTTTCCCTTACTGATTTAGGGCCATGTTTATGTTTATGCCTCAATATGAACTGTGTATGATTTCATCTTACAGTACTTACTATACATAAATATCCAAATCCGAATGTTTGATTGGTTTGATTAGTTTGGCTCAACGGCTTCCAGGTTTTGTGGCTGCGATTTGATTCGAGGAGCCAAACATTGAACATCGAGGAACCAAAAAAAAACAATACAAATGTCTCGGATTTTTCTTGTCCATTCTTCACGATAACGCATTGCTATATACAAGATACATATATATAACCTTAAAATCTAGATCTGTGAGTTTTTGATCTGGACTTCGTTACAGGCCCAGATCTCAATTTCCTCTACATCCGGGACTTTAGCGTAACAAGAACCAAAAAGGGGAACGGGGGAATCTCCACTTGTGGCCCGACTTACGTCCTCGTCGAGTCGTGTCCAATCACTGTGGAGCCAACCACTGTGGACATCATTTTGATTCAAATGTTCATTTCTCACCTTGTCATCGAACACGGTATCGCTAGCCAGTGGACCAGTACTACCGAGATCCGCATTCATTAACTGGTTCTGAAAGACATGTTGACAACGGCAGTGACGACGCCCAATGATCTAGAATCCAGAATCCAGAACATGCAAATATTTCCAGTAAAACTCCATGAACTATCAAAACTAAAAAAGAAAAAAAAAACACCCTTGATTCAAAAAAAAATAATAATTTTTAACGTGGTCGATCGGAGTTTGGCCATTGTCCAGCTCGACCAAGTGAAATTGATTCCAATGCATATATACATGGCCAAGCAAAGGACATCGCCATATAAGATCAAAAATGAGCGCCGGAACAGTATGTATTTACGCCGGAGCAAAGACGTCCAAAAAGGTAGGAGACAGAAGTAAAATCTAGAAAAGGAGGGGGTGCAAATGCCATGAGACAGGCCCTCCGCTGCAGAGAGCACCGGGGCGCCATGTAGTATGTTTATAAGATAAAAAAATTGGCAGGTCATCACAAGTGTCCTGGTAATGAAAAAAAAAAATTGGAAAAAAAAGTTGGCCAAATGAAGAACACCAAAAAAACAACAAAGTCATGACAAGGGAGGACAGAACTTCTTCTTTTCTTCTAGGTTTATCTCGTCAAATCCATATCTGGACGCAGGCTAGTCATCATGTCATCCCTGGTGCCGACCATGTCAGTGGGCAGACGGCTGACTCGGTAGTTACCCAGGCGAATATTGTTCTGGTGGGTGTTAGAGATACCCGTCCGGTTGCTGCGAATACTACCCGCATCACTGCCACTGTCTGAGTTCTTGAATCGGGGCGGTGGCGCGAAATCCAAAGATGTGTAAGTGCCAGACTTGCGCAGGGCATGACTAGAGATAAAGGTCAGATAAGGGCCAGGAGCGTTTAGGAGAGATTATCAAGAAAAAGGCGGGATAAAGTAGAATCAAAAAAAAGAAAAAGAAAAGAAAAAGAAACAAGACTTACGCGCTGGGAATCACAGCAAGATCATCAAACGACGATATCAGAGGAGTGTGAGCACGGAGCGCAGGGCTGTAGGGTTGCATGCCACCAGTGGGTGTTTCGGGACGACCTGCTTGTTGATCTCGGAAGCTCTTACCCGGGGCAAAAGCCGCGGCAGTCAGGATGGCGTCGTCCTTCAACATATGAGGTGTGGGAAGAACTTGGAGCGGCGTCGGAATGGCTTGAAGAGCTGCGGGCGGTTTCGCCCGACGAGGACCTCTGGGGCCAGGATGTCCAGAGGCAGAGGAGAAAGCACGAGGTCCGGGTCCACCAAAGCCATTATTACCGGCAGAATTGGTCGCCATATGACGAGCAGCGCCCTGGAATCGGGGCGGAGCGCGAGGTGGAGGGGTCATGGCCCGGCGGCCTACTGGCTCAGCAAATGGAGCAGGGGGCGCCGCATCAAAGTAATCTCCGTTGGTGGGGTCGTAGACATAGCTGCCTTCATAAAATTCGGAGCCGTAGTCCTCGTAATAAGTAGTTTCTCGCTTGCTATCATCGAAATACTCCTTGTAGAAGGAGCGAATCCGGTTGGCACGCTGCTCCGGGTTGTCGGCTGGGTCCTCTGGGGGCAGTGGGCGTACACCGAGAGTCATCCGGCGGGTGTCACGGTGAGCGTCGTAGACAGGTTCCAGGCTTTGGGGTTCCTCGGGAAGCTCGGGGATTTTATTCGGTTCCTGCTGATGCTGATACTGATGATGTTCTGCCTCCACGGCACCGTGGATGTTCACCTCGGGGATCATGAGTTCTGACTTGCGGTGGTCATCGCCATAGTCACTACTGGTGATGTCGCTGGCGGGGAAAGAGATACGGGGGAGCTGCACAGCAGACGCTTGAGCAGGCTCGTGTTCATGGTGAGATGGCACCGAGTCAGACAGCGGGAAATTGGGACGATCCTCATCGAACATGTTCGAATCGTTGCCATGTGCATGGGCTGGGGTTTCAAAGTGGAGCTCTGATGCTGAACCGAAGTTGAACTGAGACTCGGGCAAATTGAACTGGGGTTCTGGCAAGTTGAATTGAGGTTCTGACACTGAAGGTGAAGCCGGTCGCTCATGGATATTGGAGTCAGCGTGAGGGCTTCCGACAGCCATGCCATGTGCCTGATCCCCATGCTGTACAGGGTAAGGGTTCATTCCCGGAATCGGTCTGGGGTAGTCCTGGTGTAGATGAGCGGGAGGTGGTGAGGTTGGCGCCTCTGAAGGACGGCGGTGCAGAGGTGGTGATGAGCGAGACATGCGCTGGGCGTTCCGGAGAAGGCCCGAGTTGGGCTCCTCTGAGGCTCCAAATCGAGTGGTCGATCCGGCCACACTAGACGCATCATCGCGACTTCTTGGATATGACCTGATGGACGCGTTGTCATTTGTGATAAACGTGGCGGGGCGGTATTTGTCATCGTCAATCGATCTCGAGATGGAATGTATGGAGTCTCGAGGGCTGTGGAGACCCGGGGGCATCAGATAAGGATAAACGTCAAGAGAAAGCCCCTTGCCGTGACTAGGTTCCATCATCTGCGGCATTCCACCGGGGCCTGGCTTGGTTCGACGAGGGTTCACATCATCCATGCCAAAATCTAGAGATTTATGTTTATCATTGGCATCCTCACGTAACAACTTTTTAACATGTCTTCGGTGAAGGATGATAAAGGCTATGATAGCACAAACAATAGGAACTCTAATGGTGAGACGAGTCATTAGTCTAAGAATCTCATATGCCACGCCGTGTCCACGAGGAATTGGAAGATTTCAAGGAAACCTACGCTGCACCGAGTACCACGGGTAAAACGGTCGTGTCCAAGTTGCTGGTGGCTTTTTCAGATGATGATGACGATGACGATGAAGTTGAGGTTGATGAGCTATCTCGGGCCACCAGAGTGGGCAAATCCACGCTCAGAGATGTCGTGGTCGGGACCAAGAGTGGAATTCGGAGGGAGGGTACCACCTCCCGTCGAACGGGGTGCCCCATCATCAGGTCGGTATGATGGTGAGGCGTGTTGGGGTAAAATCAAACGGGCTCCGCTTCCAGCACGTCGGCCAGTCGACACGCACACCCACGCAAATTCGGGAAGAAGTGAGTTTTTAAATCGAAGTCATTTAAATTCACCAAAATTGATATTCAAGATTCGAGATTTGTCGAAAGTCACAGGATCGGCAGGGCAAAAGCGATTCTTCGAGGGTTTTGAAGAGCAAAAGAGTGAACAGGACAACAGTCCTTGGGAACCAAAAAGAGTGGCGGCCAGCAGCAAAAAAAAAAAAAAAAGGGAATGAATGAGGGTCGGACGAGAATGAGAGAGAAAGAGAGAGAGCGAGAGATGAAGAAGGAAAAAGAGGAGAAGGGGCGAGACTCTGAAGTTCTGTGTGGCGTATCTTCCATACACCATACAATACGGGCTTCTTCGAATCTCCGCACTTTCCAAAATCATGTATTTTCCCCCTGGATCATAAGCATGAAACCCTAAGAAAAACCAAATTTGACATACACTTTAGATTGGTGTTGCTTCATGTGGCTTTTTTTTATCCTGATCTCTTACTTGCTATTCTCTTTTTTTTCTCTTTCTCTCTTTCTCTGTTGTTCTAACCGTTGTTTATTATTGTCTTGCTTTTCTGTCTCGCACCTGCAAGGCTTGCGACTCCCGATGGAGCCCCTAACGCGGGTGGGTGTCAGGTACCGACCAATCAAAGACAGCCCGCCCCTGAACCGGAGATGAAGCACCAAACATGAACCCGTTTACAAAGGTACCGTTCGGTATCATTTATACTGTAATATTCTACGGGTTCCATATCTGGTGGCTTCCTTTCTCTGATTGGACGATCCTTAAGCTTGAGAAATCTATTTCAGGTCCGGAGGAAGTTGTATATAGATACGGATACGGCCTACTGCAAAATCTCCCCTTTTAACTAGTACTTTTAGCGGTTGCACTATATTATCATTGAATCCACCTCATGTCTTGTTTCTATTAGCCCCAAAATCCATAAAGCCACATTTTCCCCCATAATCAAGGTTCGGTGGTCATACAATAATCATTATCGTTTTATCAGGGCAATCCATATCAATATACCCTAATCCCGAGAATCCGTCTTTGGAACCCGAACCCGACATTCTCTCCCTTCCCGCCCCGTTCCATGAGTTTGACAGAATATATAAGCTAGTATGTACATCATCCCGGATAATCCTCGGCCTTTTCTTCCCAATTGAATGAAATGCTCGCTACCGTATCAACATTTGAAAGTCACGTTTGTATGTTAAAGATAATCTTTTACAACATGTACACTCTAGATGAATACATAGATGTACCAGCTGGTTTCAAATGTTCAAGGATGTAACGTTCAGATATATACTCTTAGAAATCAGGTTTATAGCATCAATTGATGAGCCTAAATAGCACCTAGTCTGTGTATATCTTAATATATATAATTTAATAGTATTTAACCAGTTAATTACTTATTTTATAGTGCTTATATATTATATACATACATACTTTGGAACTACACTTTAATATATTTATATCAATATACACACATAATACATACAATATATATGCAGATATACTGTATCAGTATAATATTTGAATGTATGTACCTACTAGATACTCAAATAAATGTTAAATGTTACATCAATACTTACTGACTCCCGACTAGAGCCATCAATAACGACAACATTGAAATATACCCAGGAGTTTACTACCTAGTACATATCCATGTATATGTATGCATGAATGTGTACTGCATGTGACCTTGGAACCTTGGAATTGCTCAAACTGGTGCTGCCGAAGCCTCAAACATTGAACATTGAATGTTCCAAGGTTTGAATTGGGAAAAATGGGTTGAATATCCATAGGGCTACTTGGAATGTCCGCTATCCATCCATTTACCTAGATAGGCATCATAAGATTCCAGACTACCGTAGCAGGCGGCATTGCAATCCTAGAAGTTTCTGAGATTGAACATGTGTGTTATATGCGTTATATGTGGGCGGACTTGGGATTTGGTGTATATGTTCCTGATGCCAGCCCCCTGGGTTTGTCTAAGTAGAATGAAAAATTAAATAAGATGCATGAGGTTTCATGATCGGGTCTTCGTCCTAGAAACATCATCACATTGCAGATCCTCTTGATCAAACAACCTCCCCCACCCATGATTATTAGAGCATAATTATGAAGTATTGGCAGCGCAAGTATGCAACAAAGGTGAAAGAAAAAAGAGTGTAACGCTGAAACAAAAGAAACAAAAGAAAAGAAAAAAATCGCCACGGCCTCTGGAGTGCTTCTCCATACTCGAGTCCGCAGCTGAATAGTGTGCGAGCATAAAAAAAGTGGGACAGGGAGAGGTATAATAGAGCAATGTACATGGATAAACAAAAGTTGTACAAAGAGATGTAATGGCTTTTTGAGGTGCCGGAATGGAAAGTAGATAATCCGTTCGCTCAGTGAACCGGATGAAGAAGAGATAAATGGTGAAGAATAGGTAGGCGGAAGGTATTGAATGAATAAGGCACTCATTAGAACATGGAAACACCACAACAGGGAATCCTTCAAGTCGAAACTAGGTCCACTTGAGCTGAACATTAGTCGGGTATATATGTGGGGGTATCAGGAGAGTTTTGATGCCCCAAAAAAAAAAAAAAAAAAAACTGTCAAGACCGATCAGTGCATCTCAGCCAACGCGGCCTCGAAATCCGCCAGGTCATCATGGGAGGGCTGATCGAAAATCCGTCGAAAGGGAGGATCGGAAGGGAAGGTATCCTCCGGGTTTGGGTCAACACCCTCGGCTTTCCGAATCACTTCCTTCAAGGCACGAGTAACCACCCCAGCGCGAACCACCAGATCACGTAGAGAAGATGTATCAAATGGCAACTTCTGAGAGCGCGAAGAAGGAGTAAGCCTAGGTAGCGTCGAGTTCTCGGGGAGCTGAGTGTGTTGAAGAACGTCCAGTACAGATTTGGATTTAGGTGAATTCTTGGAAAGTTGCCTGAGAGGCTTGAATGCTGGTGGGGATAGTGTATCGGAGTGCGGAGGGCTGCTTTGCCATGAAGATGCACTATTGTGCTTCGACGAAACGTTCAACCCTTCATCATCGGAATCATCAAAGCTGAAAGTAAGCGACGAGGGAGAGCCGGGAGGTGAATGGCGATCCTCGTCTTCATCGATAGTGGCCAAATTTACAATGCCTTCAGCTTCCTTCCATAATTCACTCGATGGACCTCTTAGAAGATCCAAGACGCTAGCTTGATGTCTCAAGCGCTTCAATTCTTCCACCAATAGCGTGAGCTCTTGGACTTGACCAAATTGACCTCGAAGGCTCGCTTGGCGCTCCAGAATGGCTTGCGGAACTGTCATCAGTTGAGAGGGGCCCTCCGAGACTGTGGGAATGGTGTCTTGACTGGGAGTGGCCTCCTGGGCATCATCCTCATCGTCAAAGTCAAAATCGCTATCCCAGTCCTCGCTGACTCCTTTGCTACCTAAGCCCCACGTGCCAAATTTACCAGATGTTTGACGTGAATCATTCGGGTTGATATCTCGAGCCACGGGCACACTCTGACTTCGAAGGTGAATGGCGGATGGAACTTTGCGACAGGCCGCTCGGCTGCCTCGGTCGATTCCATTCTGCTTCCCATGCACTGTTCTTGGTCGTGCGTCCGAGTCTGACATATCACGATCAGCCCGTGACTGCTCCGACCAGTCAAAAATATTCATCTTTTGGCTCACTTGAAGCTCTTCCACAGGGGAGGAGCCTGACAGCATCGCGGGAGGAAGACCGGAAGCGTTCTGTCCTGACAAGACCACAGAAGTGTGAGAAAGGGTGCTGCTGTCCTTTTCACCGGGCAATGCTCCGATCATACTGCGTGTTTCTTCATCATCCCCTGATAGTGACACGATATCACTGATGTGCACGGGCGCCGGGGGAAGAAGTGCCACAGGGAAAAGAGGTGGATCCCTTTCCATGCGAGCTGCAAAGGAACCACGCGGGAGAAGATCTTCCAGGGTCGCGACTTCCTCATTGGACAGTCGTGTTTCTGCCTTGTCGTCAAACATCGTCTCAATACGCAAACCTCTCAATCCACTCCCACTGGTACCCCGTGTGCGGATTGAATCCCAATAATCAGTCATTATATCAGTCTCGTATTCATCACTCGAAGTAAATACGCGAGTGTCATCAGAGCCTATCACCGTGGAGGAGGGATCTGATGCGGTGATTGAGTGCCGCTTTGGACGGCGGCGGAGAGAAGAGTACAGGTTACCATCTGTTCGACATGAATGTTGCCAAGCTGATAGGGCAACAGCATCTGAAGTCAACGGCCGGTTCCGAGGTAGACCAATGTTGTAATCTTGCGACACCGATCGAGGGACAATCTGGCAGTCCCTCCCAAAACTGGAGAGCGACAGGCCCGCCGGGGAAAGGGCATGTGGCTGCCGAAAGACACTGGGATCGGTAATATTGCGTCGTTGTGATGGTAGTGCTGGGGCTGGGGCTGGCATTGCTCCCTCAAACCGCGAAAGCTCTAACTGAGGAATGGAAAACGTTCTTCCCTTCACACGTTTTAACGAGCCACCACGGGGCCGCCCGTCGATTGGAGTGCCACTTGCGGTGACTGCGTTCACCACAATCTTCTTAGGTTCTACATCATTTAGTGAGTAAGAGTGCTTGTGAGCCCGTTTTGCTTGCGGCGGAGTTGGTAAAGGCGTGATTTCATCGAAGGCATGGGTTTCCGCCTGCTCAGCTTGGAATGGATTTCGAAATATCACCGGGGTCCTAGGCACATTTTGATGGTCCGAATGGTTTGGGGTCTTGTTTGTAATAGTAGTTGCAAGGACCAATGCTGGTAAACTATCCCGGTCGGATGTTATTCGCCGCACACTGGGAGCCTTTGAATTCCCCGCGGGTAGTTTTCGTGCCAACTTCTCAGAAAATCCCTTCGATCTTGTGAGGAAGAATGGCTTCCAATCATTTTGGGCTTGGAGGTCAAACTCCTCCATCGTTAGTGACTCAGCCGAATATCGCTCTGGAAAACTTGGTTCGAAATCGGTACCCAGAGGGGACTGTGACCGCATGGTTTCCGATCGCTGATAGCTGGTGGCTGGTCTGCGCAAACCTGAGGCGGGGGAGACGGATGTGTTGACAAAAAGAGGGTGTACATTGGAATGCTGTGAGGCCGTGCGCTTGACAAGTTTGTTGGGAGATCTGCGTTGGCTATGGGGACGAGGGAAGATTGGACTTGCAGATCCATTGAAGGACGGCGTCACAGGACTATTGGTCGATGGGCTTTCAGTCTGAAAAGATGCCATCGATAATCTTCGTAACCAACCGGTGGAAGGTCGCCGGGAGTGCGCCTCGGCTGGATCGTTTTCTGGAATCCGGAGAGGGGGGTTGGTTAAGGTTTGGCCTCGACGACGAAGCCTGGCAGCGCCGAAGGACAGCGACGCTTTTCGTAGGTCCGGCCCTTGGGATTGAATACCCCGCGAACTATCGCTGTCTATTTCGTTCTCTTTCAGTGTCCACGCCGACCCCGCGGGGTTCGGTCGTCCCGATCGAGCAGTCCCAGGTCGAACATCGACTGGTGTTGATTCGGTGAGTTCAGGTAATTGCCGATCGTAAGGCAGAGTTTTGCGCCGTAAAAGTTTTTGTTTGGTTCGTTCGACCCGACCGAGTGCGAGACCAGTGGATGCAATCCCGATGGTGCTCAGGGCACAGAGCTGATGACCGCGTTAGTGTTGTTTATAGCCATCCCTCACAGGAGATCCTACCGTGGAGATATGATCCATCCTCAGAGGACACTGAAGAGAGTGTCAAACACCCTCCAGCTTAGCTCCGCAGGGTCGAGAATCCTTGTGAGTGACATCCCATATGGTTGCGTGAATGGGAATGGGAGGAGGAGGGGGGGATGTGGGAGATGGACTCCAGGGTAGGTTGTAGATATGCGCCAGGAACCCCCTAAAGAAGAAAAGAACGTGGGATGAAATATAGCGCAAACTTAACCCAATTCTGCCCTTCAAGGTCAAAAGAGAGAGAAAAGACAGAAGGGACAATGATGACGGAGAGAGTGTGGAGTTTGGTCAACAACAACAAGGACTCGGGGATTTTAACGCTAACCTCAGCTGGGGCCAATTGGTCACGCTAGGAGCAGGTCAATATTGTTCAGATTACACGCAGGGAGTATAATCGTCCTTGGATATCTAAATCTCTTTTAAAATAATCTCCTATGTAGGAGTTTTATTGTTTATATTAGGGAAGGAGGTTTATTGTTTTGATTATTGTTTATATGATTTGCATCGTGTTTTCTTTATTACACGCATATGCTCCTCTCTGTCCACTCTTTTCTCTCTTCTCCAATCCTTCCCTACTTCCAACTATCCCCCCCACTCTTTCATGAATTCAAGAGAAAAAAAAAAAAGAAAAAGAAAAGAAAAAAACGGGCGATTGCAAATTGACTTATTGACGGCGAAAATGCGGACCCCTTGCGGCTCACATTGCATCTGCTCGTGTCCAGACCAAAACTCTACACTATACGGAGAAGTCCGCATGTGGATGCGAGTGGCTGTGGACCAAGGGAAACTCGGCGCGCAAGAAAAGAGAAAAAAGGGAAAAGAAAGGAAAAGAAAGCCATGCGAGATATGAAATCCCCACATCAATTTGTTTCGGCTGGCTGAGATCGCGTCGGGCCCCCCTCGCCTTCCCAGGATCGTTAGTCGCGCGATCGCAAGGGCCCCAGTCTGGCCGATCTGTGTCCACCGGTTGGACGAACGGTTCCCAGAGCGCCAAAGGGAAGAAAAAAAAAAACAGGGCCTTGTTCCCAACCCTTGTCCGGGCGGCTTATTTGTCCAATGTTGTTCCTTCCTGAAACATCCCCCCTCAAAGCACGAAAATAAAACCGGCCAATCTTGGGGATAACAACAACGCATCCCTTAAGAAAAACCCCCCCCGCTTGGAGCATATATGTTAGTCTTGTTTGGACTCTTTACGCCAGTATGTTCCCAGTTTCAAGTGTTTTCCTTCTCGAAGCCGGATATCCACTAGATCCATTCTTTCGGACGCTGATCCCCTCCCTAAACGTTCTCTCCCGTTGCTGCGTTGTCTTTTCAGGAAGCTCGGAACCAGCAGAAATGTTATCTGCAATATCCTGGCATAGCTCTGATCAATATCGTCATACCCTCCACTTCTGTGAAATGAAAGGGGAGCTTGCCCGTGGGTCAAGCTCGAACAATCGGTTCTTACTACCGAGTTAGGGCAGATGGGGATTGAACTGGAGCCAAACAATTCCCGTGTCGCAGAGATTTTTTTGCTTTTTTATTTTTCTTTTCTGTTAATATCCGTATTCTTTTCCCTTTCAACTTGACTTGGAGCTGGATCGAATGATCTAAAGCCTAATTTCTCACTTCCGATCGGCATGCTTTGGGAAGGTCCATCAGATACTGTTCCCCTACGCAGTACTTGAGATAGGTCTTGTCCTCGAGGGGAAATCTTGTGACGGGAAAAAAAAAAAAAAAAAAGCCAAGTAGTAAAGGAGCAGATTGGCAGCAATCTTTTGCTGGTCAAGTTCTGTTTACTTTTTTCTTGTTCGAGTGGCTCATAAGCTCCCGACAGCTTGACGTGTTTCCCAACGTGGGACTGCAGGTGATGTATTCTAGGCGCAATAACGATCTTTCGTCAGAGAATCTACTCCGTAATCTGGCCTGCATCCTGCAGTCAGGAACTGAATCACCCCTGTACCTGATGTCAATTTTCTAATTTTTTTCTCTCGCTTTCCTTGGAGTTTCGACTTCCGTTTTCCATCAAAGAGAGAGGTATAACAAGAATTGAAAATCAAAAGGCTAGAAAGCCATAGGATTCAGATCACGATGTCTGTTTGAAAAGATGTGCAAATCATAAGAATATCACCTTGCAAGATTTAGGAGGCTTTGTCGGAGCGAAATGTTATCATGGAGAGCCGCATTTCTATTTTTCTATCCAGTTGCGACCGAAATCTGCCTGGGGGATCGAAATTTTTGGTTGTTTCCCCTGATAATGAATATCAATAGATTAAATTAAAACTTTTGAGGCCTCTCTAGAATGCCGGATAATTTAGATCCACAGTACATAATAGAGCTCTATCGCCTGTATAATCTGGAATTTATTTACATATAGTATGTTAACTATGGGTGTAGTACGTACCAAGTGGCTTATACCTTCTCTAGAATAGCATGTGGAACATTTAGTATGACTTATTGTGTGGTACTACTATTGCAAGAACTTATGCTTGTTCATTGGATGCGGAGATCATGAACGACCAAAACAAACAAACCATTGAATCCCTTCTTGTACCACATGAAGGTTTGAGTACATACATAGATAGTCCACCTCTTTCGAGCATACTGTAGCTTTGGAAGAGCTCCAATATGATTAGGGAGAAGAGGGTCATTTCCTGCGCAATATGAATTGAAAGTCAGATGTATGATATTACCATGCTCTTAAATCAAGTATGTATGCTCAGATCAGAATACCATATTAATATTGTCATTCTAAAATGTGCCAATGGCTATTTAAATTCATTACTTCCTATGGATCTTTTTTTTTGCAGGCACGATAAGATCACATGATCTTATCGATAACGCTTCAAAAAACACGCCACTTTGTGGCCGCTTAGCTTTACCCCAGATCTCTTGGTCATTTTGGAATTGTGTGCCTCGTCGCAATCCGGGAATCTCTCTTTTCTCCTAGTTGGTGCAATTCTCATCATGGAGGCAGAACTTCAGGCTAAAATCGCTGGCTTGGACCATGTCATTTCCGAATACTCTGTGGTATGGATGTGAAGATCAACTCTCAAATCAGTTTCTTGATGGAAGCTAATGACAGTCACAGGGTTATTTGACGCATGCTTCCAACCTCTATGTCGAAGATGCCAACACCCAGTCGCCCCTAACAGAAGCCGCGGAAACAGTGACGGAACTGTTGATCTCTGCCTCAGGAGACTTCTCTGCGCAGAATCGTGATGCAATTGTCAATCTGGTGGAAAAATTCATTACATCCCTGAGCACCTCCAATGGCGATTCAGAGCGCCCGCAGATGCCCTTTGCGGCCAGGAGGCTTGATCAGACCATCAATGTTGGCTCGCAACGGAACATGTCTTCCACACTAGGCTTGACTGGCACCAACGTGGATTTGGAGTCCGCTAATGCCCGAAAAGTGGAGTCCCGAGTGGATAAGAAGAAGCTGGAGAAGGCAGAGCGCAAGATCAGAGCAAAGCAGGAAAAGAAACAAATGAAGACAGTTACCTACGAGGCTTCGCGCCTGATCCAGCCAGATGAAACTATGACGTATGAAGAATTCTTCATGGCGGTCAACCCACTTCAGATGGGCGCGGACTCCCAATCCAAGAGTAAGGATATCAAACTGGACAACCTCGATATCTCTATCGGTGGTCTGCGCATCCTGACAGATGCCGATCTGACTCTTGCCTTTGGCCGACGATATGGTCTGGTTGGTCAAAACGGTATCGGAAAGTCTACCCTGTTGCGAGCCCTTAGTCGCAGAGAAGTCGCCGTTCCAAGCCATATCTCGATTCTCCACGTTGAACAAGAGGTAAAACATCCTCCAATTTACCCTAAGCAGCCTATTCTCAGACACTAACGATTGTCTCAAGATCATGGGTGACGATACCCCGGCACTACAGGCAGTTTTGGACGCCGACGTGTGGCGCAAACATCTCCTCGGCGAACAAGAGGTGAGTTGTTTCTCAATAAGGATATCTCGTTAGAGCTTACTAAAAAGCGAATTTGGCAGAAAATCTCGAAACAACTGGCTGCTATCGAAGAGGAACGATCCTCCCTGGCAGACACATCCAAGGATGCTGCTCGCTTAGATCAGGAACGAGAGGGCCTGGATATCACATTAAGCGACATTTACTCCAAACTTTCCGAGATGGAATCAGACAAGGCGGAGTCTCGAGCGGCTAGTATTTTAGCTGGTCTTGGCTTCTCTCAAGAGAGGCAGCAGTATGCAACCAAGACATTTTCTGGAGGTTGGAGAATGCGTCTTGCATTGGCTCGAGCCCTGTTCTGCGAACCTGATCTATTGCTTCTTGACGGTACGCTTTGAACTTAGTGCGAGTACCAAAGAACCCTGCCACTAACAATCTTACAGAACCGTCGAACATGTTGGATGTTCCGTCTATCACTTTCTTGTCTAACTACCTTCAGGGATACCCTAGTACAGTACTGGTTGTTTCTCACGACAGAGCCTTCTTGAACGAAGTTGCCACAGATATTGTTCATCAGCACTCAGAGAGATTGGATTACTACAAAGGCGCTAACTTTGGTAGGTCTTGATTGGAAGTATGAAAATCGCGTAACATGGCTAACGAATTTATAGAATCGTTCTACGCGACGAAGGAAGAGCGAAGGAAGAATGCCAAGCGCGAATATGAGAAGCAAATGGCCGAGCGAGCACACTTGCAAGGTAAGAGGCTTGTTCCTTCCGGGGGAGGAAGTTTATGTATATCTATTGAATGCTGACATTTTGTGATTAGCCTTCATTGACAAGTTCCGATACAACGCCGCCAAATCCTCAGAGGCTCAGTCCAGAATCAAGAAACTTGAACGTATGCCAGCTCTGGAAGCGCCAGAGAGCGAATACGTCGTGCACTTCCAATTCCCCGAGGTTGAGAAACTTTCGCCTCCTATTGTTCAAATGTCGGATGTTTGCTTCGGCTACACGCCAGAAAGACCTCTCCTCAGGGATGTGGAACTTGATGTTCAGCTAGATTCGCGTATCGGAATTGTTGGACCGAACGGTGCTGGTAAGACCACAGTGCTCAAACTGCTCACCAATCAACTCCAGGCGACCAAGGGATTGATCTCTACACACTCGAGACTGCGCATCGGATTCTTTGCTCAACATCACGTTGATGCTCTCGACATGAACTCCAGTGCTGTGAGCTTCATGGCAAAGACATATCCCGGAAAGTCCGACGAGGAGTACCGAAGACACCTGGGCGCGTAAGTTTCAAACCCCAATCTGGACGATATACTGTGGCAAAATATACTTACCTATTCCCCCATACTATAGCTTTGGTATCACCGGTATGACTGGTCTTCAGCGAATGGAACTTTTGTCTGGAGGTCAGAAGTCTCGTGTGGCCTTTGCATGCCTGTCTTTGACTAATCCTCATATCCTTGTTCTTGACGAGCCTTCCAATCACTTGGATATCGAAGGTATGGATGCGCTTTCTGATGCGCTCCAGCGGTTTGAGGGTGGTGTGGTCATGGTTTCCCACGACGTGACGATGTTGCAGAATGTCTGTAAGAGTCTTTGGGTCTGTAACGAGGGAACTGTTCACAAGTTCGACGGTGATGTGAAGGCATACAAGAAGATGATTACCGCACAAGCTGATGCAGCTGGTGTTGTAGCTAAGCATTAAGCCTACATAGTATACATCGGCCAGGGGGGAGGGGGGGGATCAATGACAATTCTAAGTCAATTAGAATAGAAAATGAGTATTTAGGTAGACTTAATGATTCTATGCCTACTATGCATATTCCTTGAGATAAATAACACAGCCCATAATTGATATGCGCAAACCATTGATATTCCAGGTTGGTAAAAGGAGACAATCAATGACGATCATTCCTAGTGGAGCCCTGAACTCGTTATCGGCTTATCGGCTTATCGGCTTATCGACTTATCGTGCTGGAACCTCCATCTATCCTTCCGAGGTCTCACTTGTGCTCTTCTCCTCCCCGGACCATAGCTGCTTAAAGCCCGCCCAGCCCGATGATATTCGGTGTAAATTTTGGTGTACCTGATCAAACAATATGAGTACAAGGGAGGAGCTGGATAACACGGGTCCGAACGCTCCATTACTTACCCCCAACGACACCTCTTCCGACTTCAACGTCGACGATCATGACGAGATTCTGGACTTCGATCTAAGCTATTCAGAGGGATGGTTCATATGGGTTTTGACATTTTCAGCTGGTATAAGTGGTCTTCTTTTTGGCTATGAGTATGTGAAGAATATTTTCCCTGCTATACAAAGATAGTGGTTAACAGTTACTGTAAATCAACAGTACCGGTGTTATATCCTCCACCCTCGTGACCATTGGCTCTGATCTATCTAATCGACCGTTGACAACACTTGACGAGAGTCTTATCACATCATGTACCAGTCTTTTTGCATTGATTGCCAGTCCATTCACGGGTGTTCTGGCTGATACATTTGGTCGTCGGAGGGTCATCCTCGTTGCCGATATTCTGTTTGCGCTAGGAGCAGTGATCCAAGCCTTCACGAGTAGAGTATGGTGTATGATCATTGGCCGCAGTATTGTTGGCCTTGCGGTTGGCAGTGCAAGCGCTGTTACTCCACTGTTCGTCTATAAACTCGCTTGCCCGCATCTGAATGGGAATGAAACTTGAACTTGAAAGGCTAATACGTTGTTTAAATCCAGATACATTGCGGAAGTGGCACCGTCGCATGCTAGAGGTCGACTTGTTACAATCATGTGCCTCTTGATCACTGGTGGCCAAGTGGTTGCATATATTGTGGGTTGGTTATTTTCCCAAACAAGTGGAGGCTGGCGCTGGATCGTTGGTCTGGGAGCAGCGCCGGCATTCCTCCAGTTTGCTGTTCTTTTAGCTCTACCAGAAACACCACGTTGGCTCATCCAGGCAGGCTATGAATCCCAGGCTGTGGCAGTATTGACTCGCATCTACAAGAACTGTCCCCAGTGTGACCGGGTAGTTCATCGAGTATTGTGCGATATTAGAGGTGAAACCATTCAGGAAACCGGGCAAATGGACCGAGGTCAAACATCCAGCACAAACTCGCACTGGCTCGATGATGTTTCACAGCGAGCACAGGACTTGCTATACGATGGAGGAAACAGAAGGGCACTGATAATTGCAATGATGCTCCAGGGTCTTCAACAGCTATGTGGTTTCAATAGCTTGATGTACTTCTCCGGGGTCATTTTCAAGATGCTCTCCTTCTCATCGCCGACTTTGACATCCCTCACGATTGCAGTGACCAACTTCCTATTTACTCTTCTTGCATTTGCATTTATTGATAGGATTGGGCGACGCCGCATATTACTCTATTCAATACCGGTGATGATCCTCGCACTAGGCCTTTCCGCTGTTTCCTTCTCCTCGCTGGAAATCCCATGGGGCTCTCGGCCTTCAGTACACGGCGGAGAGGATGCTGATAACCACACTAC
Source organism: Penicillium verhagenii (assembly GCF_028828195.1). Taxonomy (NCBI): domain Eukaryota; kingdom Fungi; phylum Ascomycota; class Eurotiomycetes; order Eurotiales; family Aspergillaceae; genus Penicillium; species Penicillium verhagenii. The sequence goes on from NW_026643169.1 coordinate 1,866,947, forward strand.
TTATTCCTTGCTGATCTTGTCTTGCCTGACGATTTACACGGCAGCTTATGCTTTTGGGCTTGGTAACGTGCCGTGGCAGCAGTCGGAGTTGTTTCCATTGAACGTCCGGTCCTTGGGGTCAGGTATTGCTACTGCCACGAACTGGGGTTCTAATTTTATTGTTGGAATAACTTTCTTGCCCATGATGGAATGGCTATCTCCAACCTGGACATTCGTGATATACGCCGGTGTATGTGCGGTGGGGTGGGTGGCCGTCCTCATTATCTATCCTGAGATGAGCGGATTGGGACTTGAAGAAGTAAAAGGGTTATTAGCCAATGGCTGGGGTGTGAAAGAGAGTCTGGAATAGGAGAGATAGCGAACAATAGAGGATAATGGAAGGTCATACCTGATATGCGCTTTTGATCATGTAGAAGAGGAAAATAGAGCAATATAGAGAGAAATGATATAGGGAAATAGAGGAAATTAGAGGGAAGTAGAGAAGATTAGAGAATAATAGAGGGAAAATAAAGTAATATAGAGGGAAATCATATAGGGAAAGTGAGAGGAATAGAGAACAATAGAGAATAATAGACATACTAGTTAGTAGTACCTAGTAGTAACATATGATCTTGGTATTAAATATAGGAGATCCTATAGATCTTACCTTCTTACTATGTATAATCTACACCCCACACTATTTCTCTTTCTCTTTCTTGATTTATCCTGTATCCCAATGACCTCCCATCCTCCTGTTTTGTGTTGTTGCTTTTGCACACATTGACTCTCTTTCTCTCTTTCTCCCTCTCTCTCTTTTTCTCTTTCTCTCTATCTCGCTCTCTCTCTTTTTTTCAATTCACGGAGTTAAAAAAAGATTCCCTAACAGTTACCTGGGAAAATCTTGCTTCCTTCACAGCCAACCTTGTTCCTTACTGCTGATTTCTTCATCGTTGCTGATTTCTTCCTCGCGACTGATTCATTCCTCGCGGCTGATTCCTTCGTTACCACAAGTTCAATCGTGTTTTTTTTTGGGCACATCAATTGAACACGCTCAATCAAAAGCCTCCATTCAAGCAATCATGGGTTCTGGAGAATTCGAGCTGCCAATTGACCAGGCAAGAAGTGGTCAAATCTTGAAGCTGCCGAACGAGGTAAACCAGCTTTCTTAGAAACTCTTGAGAAAAGAGACTAATAGCTGACAATTTTCAGATCCTTCATCGGATCGCCATTCTTCTACCCCACGATTATGATATTATCAAACTTGCTTTGGCCAACAAGGAGATGAAGGCCCGCATTCTAGGACAACATGAGCCAAACACAGCCTTGTGGCGCGTTCGCTTCAAGCAGACTTATGATCTGCCCCAAGGACGAAGCTCTCAAGAGCTGATGGTCGAGTACCAAACTCGAATGATTGTGCTTGGACGAGGTACCGATTTCCGAGACTACAGCCATGCCCAGCAGAAGTTTTGGCTGGAGGTTTTCCAGACCATGATCTCCGAGGTGATTGATTTGCCTTGGCAAATCGCGGTGGCCTCTAAGACGTACCAGCAAATCCAAAACGAAGTTTGTGACATCCAATTCCTGAGCCAGCCCAATTTCAAGGGTAAGCACCCAGAGGCTTTCTGTGCAGTTCAGCTGGTTAGTACTACCTCTGTTGAATAGGACCCATCAGATGATAGGGATTGAAAGAGTGCTAATGTTTTTCACTGCGTAACAGGCCCTGACTGCCCTAGCTCTTGACTCGACTGCCACTTTGACCATCTCTCGCGGAGACTACAACATCCGCCAAGTCTATACCCTCGGCGAGCTCCAAGTCCCGTTCATTGATCATAGGAATGTGAATCTTTCCCGGCTACTGGATATGCGCAGCTTCTGGATGAGACACCTTATGAGCCCCGATGAACATAGCTTTCACGAATCTTTCAATGGGCTGGCAGACATGTACAAGCCCCGGGCCCTCAAGACAGACGGATCGAAAGCCACAGACCTGAGCAAGTCGTGGACTGGGTATTTTTGTAAGTTACTGGAAGACTCATCGGATACCATAATTTCATCATTTAGCTGACAAACCATATCACAGCGTGTCTTCACCCAATGCCAGTTTCCTTCGACGCAGAAGATCACCGGGAGACCTGCGCGGATGGGGATTCACATCTACCGGAAGTTGATATTCAAGTAAGATCCTAGATTGATAACTCCCAAAACAGACAGGTGGCTTGAAGCTTGATATCTAATGAATCCAAACAGACCCTGGAGATCAAAGAGCGGTCTTCCGAGCCCTTCTGGCCTGCTGAATGCAACGCTTTCATGCCTAGATGCGTGGACCTCGACAATAAGCGGATCCATTTCACCGGTTTCCAGAATGTGCTCAGATCGAGCCAGGATGCAGCCAACCCAATTTTTGGCTTTGTAGAGCCAATTGAGACACCATGTGGTGGAATTCCTGGGTGGTCTCGCATCTGCTTTACGATCTGTGAAAGACCTCCAGCCAACGAAGTGTTCACATGGCCCCCATTGGCAACTAGGTGGATTCACGGCTACGAGGCAATCATTCTTCCCGGGGGGAGGCTCATGTTGGGATTGTGGATCGACTTGCAGAACCCCATGGGCAGGGGTCCGTTCATCTACTGGGACGTGTGAAGACCACCGCTGACCCAACTATGCTGCAATTCCAGGCCGTAACGAGGTTTGATTGTTTTGTCTTGCACTGTCCTTTCTTTTTGTATTTGTCTTTTTAATTCCCATATGTTTACGATTGTTTATATCTTACATTAATTCTACTTTATGGAGAGCGGTTAATTGTTTTTCATGGGGATTCACACGTATATTATTCCTAGGTGGTTTGATGGATGAATCTAACTGTTATATTTTTCTTTTGAAAAAAAAAAGAAAATGTAAAAAGGACCAAAAAAAAGCAAATCTCGACACATATTTTGTGACGAAGGGAATAAATGATACGAGATAGGAAAATTAAATCTACTCTTCAATGTCCTTGACTTTCTCCCACTGGCCCTTAAGATTCTCCTTCCACAAGCTAACCTTATTGTCACCGCCGCTGACCGCCAGGATGTTACCGCTGAGGCTCCAGCTGACCCGCCAAAGGACAGTATCAAATTCGAGAATTTGGCTGGTCCACTGCCCGGGGTTGGAGGCATCGGAGGTCCAGATGCGGACAGTCTTATCCTGAGAAGCGGAGGCGATGTAAGACTTGGACAAAATGCTCGGTGACCAGGCCACATCACGGACCCAGTCTGAGTGGCCCTCCAATGTTTGGATAGTGTTGTAAGTTTTGGATTCGGGGCTGTAACAAGAAAAAAGTTAGCATTAACCAAAACGTATATATGACGCGAGGAGAGAGAGAGAGAGAGAGAGAGAGAGAGAGAGAGAGAGAGAGAGAGAGAGAGAGAGAGAGAAAAAGGGCAGGGAGGAGTTGAACACAATGTACATACCTATAGTCCCAGATCTTTACCAGGTTGTCACTTCCTCCAGTGACAAAACGTCTCTGCTGGCCCGGTCCTGGGTTGGAGCTAATCAAGCTGCCAGCGAAAGCAGCGGGGGCCCAGCTGATAGAGTTGACACCCATTCCGTGAGCGTGGAAAGTCTGGTGAGTCCAGTTGTTGTCGCGGAATTCAAGAACGCTCGCATGACCGTCGGAAGAAGCGCAGGCAAGGAGACAGCCACTCTCATGAGGAGCCCAAGAGACCATGTTGACAGAAGCGGTGTGGAGGGAGAAATCAAAAACCTTAGTCCATGTGCTTCCACCAGCGGGGGAGGTGGCATTCTGAGGCTGCTCGCGCCAGATCAAGACCTTCCCATCATACGAAGAAGAGGCGAGGATTGTGCCAAATTTGGGGTGTGCCTGGGTAAAGACGAAATTAGTTGAATTGCGCGAATTGACGGGGGTGATGAATATCCACCTACCCAAGCAACACACCAGACCGCACCTTCATGGCTGGGTAAGTCAAAGTCAGGTTAGTAGCCATGCTTGCTAGTAGAGTCAGCGATTCCAGAAGAGGCTCACCCCTTGAGGGTCTCCACCAAGCGGTGCGATTCCCCCTCAATCTCAAAGATCTTGATCGTTTTATCCGACGAGCAAGTTGCCAACCTGCGGCCATAGTAGTCTAGACCGGCATCGTGCTGCAATTGGGTCCCCATAATCAGCCAAAACTCTCTTTACAATCGCCGCGTGGGAGCTGGAAGGCGGGGAATTGACCCCGTCCGGTTGGACACGATACATACAATCATGTCTTCATGCCCAGAATTCGAGATTACCTGGGCGGCCGCCTAGATCAGAATAGATCAGTAAGAAGAAATTTATATTCAGATCAGCTTCAAGTAAAACTAACCATTGTGTCGAAGGCCGTGAGAGGATTATTTGGAGTTGAAGAGACCTAATGCAAGTGAGCTTTGCGGGTTCAAGGCCACAACAACCTCCGGCTTATCTCTTATCTGAATACTGACTCAGCAGGTCACGTTTAACCTTAGTATCCCCACGCTTTCTCCATCTTTTGCCAGTTACTGCAAATAAGGACTAACAACTAGTATGTAGTATGAAATACAAATACCCAAGTAGCAAAGGGGAGGGTAGTGTGTTACCCATAGGGAGTGATGAACAATAGACAAGAGACAGTTCATTCATATTCATACATAAACTAAGAAATAAGAAAGGGCCATTACCACACCTATTCATGAGTCCATTGAAACAAAATGCCGCCCAAATAGGGTGAAAGGATAGCCTCATGCATGCTCATTGGACTTTTCTTCGAGAAGCCACGCAGGGAATGCTATCGACCTTTGCGGGGAAAGTTATCAACCTGCACAGCACACTTGGGATTGGATTTCAAACCATGGGATGAAGGGGAAAAGATATGCGTGGTAGATGTGGAGCTAAGGAACAGATTGTGGGAAAGGGGTCAACGGTAAAATTGGAGTAAACATCCGCGGATCAGGTGATACATGGTGAAATTATGGCGGAAGAAATTGATAGCGACAGGCCTAAGTAAAACGGCCAACGGGAACGTCGTGACGGTGTAGATCTTTTGACCATTGGGGGACGACTTTGTCTCGTTCGTAGAGGAAGCCGCAATTGTGGCAGAGGGTCTAAAAGAGAAACCAGTCAGATCTAGTATGAGAAAAATAAAGCACCAGAGGGGTATCGTCTTGGAGGTCAACTTACCCGTGGACCTTCTGGACCGTCTCGTACAGCCCAAACAGCTGAGCCCCAGACCATACAGTTGCTGCAGCGCCAGCTTTGGCGTTCCCTAGAAACCAAAATGGACATGTAAGTAAGCCGTTTGAAGGACTCGGATCGCGGGTTTGACATACCACTCGGAAAGTGTACCGCCGCCTCCACCATAACCAGCCCCCGAGCTCGTATCAGGAGTGCCCCGGCCACCGGGAGTGCCTCCCCTACCCATCGGACTGATGCTGCGGAAACGACGCTTGCGCTTGTTTCGCTCTCCTCTACCCAGTGGGGTTTCACTGTCGATATCAAAGTACCCACTGCTCTGTCGGGAAGCGTCTGGAGTGATGCCCGTGGTGGAGGAGAATCGGGCTGTCTCTCGTCGTAGACGTCGGATTTGTCGTTCCCGGTCTCCTTCTCGCCTCTCAATTTCATCCTTGGAAAGAATTTCCACTCTGGGCCCCCACTGTTCACATAGAGTCTCAGGGTCATATCGCCAGCCAGCTTCGGCCCCATTTGCGGCCTGATTATCGATCTCATTTCCGATACCGTTGATGCCGCTAACAAGACCACCGCTTTCGCAGACCTCCTTCTTCAGTTTCAACACCGCTTCATAGATACCATGCGTAATGGCACCTACCCACTCACCATTAAGACCGAGATCGGCGCAGGTGATTTTTGCATATTGTTCAGGCATACCGGCAGGATGGAGAAGTGACCACTCGAACTTGTCAGTGTAGAGCTTGTTTTGAAGATTAATATTGAGGTTTATCACGCAACGGTAGGCATCATCTGGGTTGTGAAGACTGTCATTAACCAGCGCATCTTTGGTGGCAGCGACTCCTGGTCCAACAGACCGGCCATCCGGAGTTGCGGCATTTGTAGCAGCCGGAGTCATCGATGGATCTCTCGAGGGCTCGGCTTGCGGAGGCACACTTGTCACAGGAATTTGGGAGGTTTGGAACAAAGGGTGCAGTGCTACACCTGCGTACTCTTCCAATTGCTGCCTGATCTGATTGCTGATGGTCATTGTTGTTGCTTGCGGGTTGGGAAGATCTAGATCGCGCACAAAGCCAATGGCAAACTCTTCCGGTGTAGACAGAGCCTCATGAAGGTTCCAAAGGAAAGTATCCTTGATTCGAAACGGAGGAAGGACGTCAGGTCGACGGTATGCAGGAAGTGTCGGGTTGATGCTGGGATCCATGACGCCGCGTGGGAGGGGGAAGGGTTCGAGAGGTTGGTGCCCGGGGACTTCCACGTCAATTCGGATTGGAATCAGTGTCAAGGGCAGCTGTGCTTGTATCTGGAGTTGCTCGGCACAACTAATGCGGTACGTGTTAGTAGTTCTTGGGGATGGGTAGCTTAGGTCTGGTGTATCAGATGATTTGGAGGATGTGTCTTCTCTCTCCAAACTCAGCTCGCCTCCCAGAGACCCAGGTGAGAACATTGTCACGGAGAGGGAAATGCGCAATGCGCATAAGGTGAAAGAAAGTCACAATAGAAGGAAGGTCGGAGTATGACTAGCGAGCCGCACACGGGAAGAGGTAAACTGGGAAAGAGGGGAAAGAGGGCAAAGAGGAGGATAAAACGAAGATAATGGGTGTACATACGCTGGCCTGAGCATCCGCTTGATCATCCATTCTCGAAATACGCCCTGGACTTCCACTGGCGCATGCGCTTCCTTGCCCAACTTCTCCGGCATGGACATAACACCACTCGCTGATTCTTCACGACGTAGACTCCTCAACCCAGTTGGTCGCCGGGGTCCATCGCTCTCATCAAAGTCATCATCATCGAACCCATCTTCGGCATAATTTATTGCAGTTGTTCCGCGTTTGGTCGTTCGCGGCGTTGGACCTGTTTGCACTGGGTAGACGGGTGTGAGGAGCGCATTTCCATACTGACGAACGCGCGTTGGATATGTGGTGATATATCCTCTCAGAGGGGACATGTTGGCGATTTATCTCGACAAATACATGCCCCTTCGCGGGGGATTTCAAATCGCAAGACTTCGCGTCAGTCTAAACTGCCAACGAGGATATCACAACTGGTCGGCAAAAGGAAGAGTTGAAGAGCACGGGGGATTATTGAGTAATTCAAGATCTAGGAAGTTCTCAAATAGGTAAGAATCAACCGAGAAAGTGGATGGAATTGAGGTCAGAGTTAACTGGGATGCTTGGACGCCGTCGCGTTTTCCCCGATCGAGCAAAAGCCCATTCCATAGTCACGTGCTGTGACTGCCTGACCGAGGAGGCACCAATCACCCACTAGCTTCATTCAGAAATGGAGGACAAATACTAGTAAGCACTTAAGACTACAGAATCAGACATGAGAGACAATTTTACGTTTACTGATCGATTGATCATGCAAGATAGACTTATGCAGGAAATAGGAATCAATTCAAATGTTCGCTTGTATGTCCAATATCACCATAGAAATGGGCTGTGTTTTGAGGAATATCCAACTAGAAGGGAAGTTGAAAAAAAAAAGACGCCAAGTCGCAAAGTACGCCACTCCTGTTGTTGAGAAGAGAGAAAACGAAAGACTTCGAGATATAAGTAATGAAATGAATGAAACAACGCAGTAAGAAAGGTAATAACAAAGATCAACAAGGGAAGCTAGAGAGTAATCTGGGTATAGATACAGATGCAGACAGAACGAATTGGGCGTTATCAACGAAGTCCAATGACACTCTGTATAAAGATGTTAGTTGCAACACGTTTCGGGGAAATAAATCATATTCCTACCATTTCCAGAGTCCAGACTCGTCGAATCCACACCTTGACTTGCCCATCGACACCTTCAACGTTATCCAGGTCGACGCCTTCCCACCAACACCGACGAGCGGGCTTTCTCCAGAAGAGAAGAAGTTTTTGAGCCATTCCAACGGCATTGTTGTTCGAAAGATCGCCTCGGATGTCAGTGCGAAGCTTGGCCAAAGCAAGACTGCAAATGACGGCCTTGTGCGGTTCCGGAGCACGATGACCCCATTTGTCCTCGCGATCAAATCCACTATGTAAATCATCAGACGAAAAGGCCAATTAAAAGAGGGATACATTATGAGGAAACTTACCCAGCAGTCAGCATCTCAATCAGGTGCTGCTCAGTAGACCCCAGCTCCTCGCTCTTGCGCAATCCAGAGAAAATGCCATCCTGGTTCAACAGCGCCCGACCAGCGGCCCGCTTGACCTCCAGCATTTCGTCATGCCCAATCTCTGGTCGAGGTGGAATCACGTAAAAATCAAGATCCTCACGGAGGACGATGATCCCAGCACGATCCTGAAGCATGTCACGCGCGGAGTTTTGCATTACATCTGCCATTTCCAACTCTGGAGATGTCGATTCTGAAGGCTGCGTGGACGGAATGGATTGAGCAACAGTGCGGAAGAAATCAAGCATGTATTGAAGTGATGCGGGATCATACTGGAAGATGTCAGACTGGTCGCTCTGAAAATCGAAACATGCCGAAATGACTATTACTTACGTCAACCGGGTACACGTCGCCTTCGTGGAAACCGCCCATATTCCCGTCGGGGAGGAGACCATTAGGGAACAGAGAGAGTAGCACGAACTCCGGCAAGGTCAACAGTTCATCGCGGGACAGTGTAAATCGGATACCCCTTAATTCATTATTAGCATCACGCCAGATAAGAAAAAAAAACCCCCACGGGGAGGAAATGAAGCTCTTACCGAAGGTCGAGAATGATATGCTCGTCTCCGCCAATATCTATACGTGCAGCGATTGTTAGTGCTGCATACATTCTCAAGGATCTACTGCGATGCACACGTACCTCCTAGTGTATTGATAGGTGGTCCTCCTGTCTGCTGAACCTGGGTAATGATGCTCGAGGCACCTCCAGCTGCGGCCATCACGTAGGTAAATGACTCAAGTGGACTATAGCCTTCGGTGTATGGCGGCGGCGGTTCACCGTCGTCAGATGTTTTCCCAAGCCCGTCACCCTTGGGTTCTGAGAAGCTCGCTTTGGTGTCTGCGACGACTGACGACGAGGGAGCCGGCTCAAGAGGCTCCTCAACAGGCGGCGACGCAAAGGTTGGGGCGGAAGCTGGTCCGGATTCAGTGACCTTAGGTTGATTGGTGTTGACAGCAAAGTCGAGTGCGGAGAAGGGTGGCGGGCTAACAGAAGAGCTAGCAGACGCTGAAGCAGGGAAATGCGGCGGGGGTGCGGTGTAATAGTCGTCCACCTCGGGGGAGTCAGTTGGAGAGTGTAATGGCGCCGTGATTGATGAATGCCCTGAGGGTGTTACTTCAGACACAATGCTAGTGCAAGGGAGCCAGAATCAATCGCAGAGACGCGGTTGACCTGATGAGCTCTAGACTTATAACCGCAAAGGGTCTGTTTGTATGTCGATCAGGAGGCGGGATGGGGGGATCCACCAAGAATTCCAGTTGGTGTAGGTTGTATTTGTACGTAGGAAGAAGAATCAAAACATGAAAATATATTTCAAGGACGACTAAGCGGGTAAACCGAATTTGTCGTTATTGTTGATGTCCGGTATTGGGGAAGGGAAGAGGAGAGATGGAGGAATGGGGACGGCGCTTAGTTGATCACATTTCATCATGCACATGTGTCTGGCGGTAAGTCGCCCGTATCCATTCAAACGCCACTATATTTCTCTTCGAATGTTATTATATTATACCTGTACATGCTGCATGTGTACTTTCTCCCACTAACTAAAGATTGCTTTATTATCATGATGCCACATTTATGTAGACCCCCGGGCTTGCTAGGCTATGTTGTACCCTTTAAATTTTGTGACTAATCAGTGCGTACTCGGTGATGATCTTGAACATTCGCTGACTCATCAGTGTTCTTGAGGCATCTGTTAGTTATAACTAGCTAATGATTTCTTCAACATTGAATGACACCCTTGGAAAATTGCTACTCGGCATGATAACAAAGGGATGGGTCTTTTGCTTCTTGACAAGGAGACTCAGGTAGCACAAAGCACTTGGAAGCGGCTATAAGAGGCGGGGATGAGATAGAATTCGAATTTCTGCTCAAGAATGGAACCATATCACGAGAGAAGACACTGACGCTGGCTACTGGACTAGATAGGGAAGTCATCTTCTGGTTGCTGCTCCAAATGGATGATTCAATGTTTGCAAATAATGCAATGCTATTGTTGAATCATTGCTCACAGAAAACTGGGCGAGAAATGTTGAACAAGGCGTGAAATATGAGCCATGTAAAACATTCGATGACAAAAGTGACTGACATCTGGATATATGTATTACAGGGATCCTACGCCGGCAATACATACTCAGTAGGGTTGACGACTTTAACTACCCACGGATGTTTGGTTTATCACATGGACATTTGGAGTTGATATATGACCAGACCTTGAATTTATACTGTATTACAAGCATAGCCCTAAGCGCCATATAGACTGATAGTAGCTACCTACTAGCTATGTAGCGAGAAAACCCAAAGGGAGGAAATCTGGTGTATACTAGGTATGAGGTTCCAAAAAATGGGTGCTTGTTCAACTGTCTTAAGAGGCGCAACTAACAGTAGGCTGCATTCGGACTTAATTATACCTTGCGGTCGACGTAACTCTGGATCAGGCCTTCTAAAGTCGGCTCATATTCCTTCAGGGTCACCTTGTCTCCCTCTAGGATCGTGTTGGCTTGCACAAAGACCTTTCGAGGAACCTTGTTCTTCAAGACAACTTCACGGACCTGAGTTCCCCACCAGCTGTCCACAGATGTGATCTCATCATACAAGGCCTTACCTGCTTGAACATCCGCAGTGCTCTTGTACACATGAAGCTTCTGTAGGTACTTCTCCACGGCAGGTCGTCCATGGGTTAGAATCTTAGAACGATCCAGATGGATCTCCAGGTCTGATAGATCCTCCTTGGTGTACGACAACTTGACAAAGTTGTCACCTGCACTGAGGAAAGTGCGGAGGATACTATAGCGAGCCTGCATATGAGCCTGGCCCCACTTTTGAGTCTTGGGGTCCCAGAACTCCAATGCAACCAGACCGGCACGAGCCATTTGCAGGTAAGCGGCGAACAGGACGTCGCCAGCTTCGTTGCTCATATCTTCAGTGCCATCCCCAAAGCCAAAGATCTTTAGAATTTCAAAGTCACAGCCCAGCACCATAGCCACACACTCAGCACGGCATTCTTCATATGACCCAGCGATAGCCCCGAATACCGAGCTCCAGGTTTGGCCGGGCTTGTACCAGCTTGCCACGGGCTTGTTCGTCACGGGACTAATCGGAGGATTGGAAACATCAAAGTTGTATTCTCCAGGGGCTGTTTCTTGCAGCAACTTGCCAGTTCCGTGACCGAGAAGTTCGTGGATACCAACCTGAACTTCAAAGGCAGGATCGCGGCATCGGCGGTAAACCTCCTGATCCGCCTCGGCAACGAAAGGAATAGGTTCATTGGGGGCCTTGGCACTCAGAACATTACCCAGGGACACGTTCTTAAAGCCTAAGTTTTGGCGGATATCATCGTAATTGGGAAGATTGATACCGGCAGGAATTCCCGACCCGGCGAAGCTAAGCACCTCGAGTGAAGTAAAGTCCGGGCTGAGAAACTTGTCTTTCTCAAAGTCCGTACCCCAGGGCAGCTTGGGGATCATGCTTTCGGCACTGTCAACCAGTGCTCCGAATGCTCTTGTTCGCTCCATGTTAACCTACAGTGGAAGCATTAGCAAGACTCGGATAGTTAAAAACCCCCCAAAAATTTCTAGCCTTACCAAAGCAATCAAGCCTTCCCACTCTCCACGCACTCCATGGGGGTCACGGTAAGTCTCCACAAAGCCCAAGTTTGTTTCCAAAACAGGCTTCTGGTCTTTCACCCAAATGCGCTGGCTCTCTTTGAATGCCTCAATAGATCCCGTACCGAATGTTCGAGCATAGGACTCTAACATCCGCTTCTGGTTATCATTTGCGGCGTTTAGTCCTGCCTGCTTGATGGAGTGGGCAATCTTCGCCATCTCCTCCTGGTAATCCCCAAACACAAGGCGCACCGATTTTCCTTCCAAGCTCCCATCTAGTTCAAAGGTAGCCAAATCTCCGAGATCGCGATCTCTCACCGGGGGATTTGAGACACCCGATGCGATGAGAAGTTCGAAATCACCCGACGTGGTCTTGCGAATTCTTGTGTTCTCCAATGCGAGACCCTTCTTCTCCATCAGATTTCCAATAATGGTAATCTCGTCCTTGGTGATGGTAGGTGAATCAGGATAATAAGTGGTCATGTGACCGCTAGTGGGGTAACCAAGGTGCATCATGGACTGCTCAGTAGTCTCGTAGATACCCCCTCCGGTGGTGTTTGCTTTTTGGAAAGCTGTCTTGGTTTCAGGTGTGATGGATGACAGCGTTTCAAAAGCAGAGAGGGGCAAACGGGGAATGAACTTGGAGTCACCAAAGCCTTTGTAGTTACCGCAGTTACCCAAGAACTGAGTTGCATATTCAAGGAAGAAGCGGAGATGCTCATCACTGACTTGGGTCTTTTGAGCCAAGCTATTCCAGTTGCCATTGCAAGCATGGTGAAGGGAAATTATGAGATCATAGATGGGCTCAGACTCGGGGGAAACTTGACGCAATGTAATACGAGTTCCTTCAAATGCCGCTCTGTTCAATGGCACTTCGAAGTCAGCTCTATATATTCCGCGGCTCGGGAAATTGACGCGCTTATGGGGCATACCGGCTCATATAGTGGGCATATTTTCTAAGGGAATCACTCTGGAGGGAGTCGAAGTGTGACTTGATTTCTAGTCTGACCACCGAGGGAGGCGAGTCTGCCAGATAGTGCTTTTTGACGTTGTCATCCATGTCGGGGGCTCGAGGAAGATATGATGAAGAGAAGTAGTGGGATGGGGTAACAAACAAAGGGTAGCCACGAATCCCACGATTGAGGGGTAGCGGAGGTAAACCGGAGCTCCGGCTAAGCGATAAACGCAACGCAGTGCTACACAGCAAGTGCATATGTATTTAAAGCTTGATATATGTCATATACTAGCTTCCACCCTTTCCGCTTTAGTGCTTACACACTGCCGCTTTTGCTTTTGCTGTTGAATTGGTCCCGATTCATGAATTTCATGATTCATGATTGCCGATTCTGGCTTGATTAGTCATCATATTTATACTCATAACTAGTTAACTAACTAACTAGCTAACTAACTTAGTTAACTAACTATTAATGACTAGAACTAGATGATAGTACATATTAATTTTCAATATCCAGGGAATAAACCAAGTAAAAGCCTTCCTTATATACCGTGTGTAATAAAACAACCCTTCAAAACTTGTAAGTCATGATCAGCACTAGGAGTGAGTAAGTACTTTGTAATAGTATATACATGCACCAGCACAACATTTGAAGCAAGACTCACACATGTGCAGTCTATAGAGTTAAAAAGAAAATTTCTTCTTTCAATGTTGGGTTTCCAACCTTGGAACATTGAAGGTCCTAGCCTGGACAGAAACCTTGGAATTATGCGAAAGGTTCATAAATTCTAGTTACATCAATCAATATCATGGGCATTACTCGGCTACTGTAGACCTGAGTACACTTCATATATGAAACCGGTCGGGGAAATAATCAACACAAAGTAGACCACTGATTTCATATCAAACTTTCATATTTGTCCAAGCCTTGTTTCTGTGCTGGTGGTGGTTGATATTGAGTCTGGGGCGGAGCTGGGAAATGTGCTGGAGTTGTATTCATGCCCAACGGAGATCTCATGGCATTATTTGAATTAATCCCTCCTGGTGGAGGTGGGATTGAAAAGGCCGAGTAATTGGAAACCTGTTGAGGTGATGACATCCCAGCTGCCATACCGGAAAGTGAGCCCAATGATTGACCCGCTCGAGTTCCTCCTTGAAGCTGAGTGCCCCAAGTTGGCGACGATGGTTGCATAGGCTGCATAGTGGGGAAAGCCGGTGTTGGGGGCGAGGTTTGTCTTGCAGGCGCCAGAGATGGGAAAGAACTGAGTTTTTGATCCGGGGTGATAGAACGGAAACCAAGCTGACCAGATGAGCTCGCTGGCTTGAGGGCTGCTCCATTGTTCGTAGACCATGAAAATGCAGTTGATGTGGTAGTTGGCTTCGACGCAGATGCTGCTGGTTCAACATTGCCCCACATATCCATTGGATTGCTAGTCGAGGGTGTCATACTCTTTCCAAGCACGAGGCGCTCAAAGTTATCCCTTGCACTGTCTGTGTCTGACGAGGGCAGATCCATCGCCGACTGCGAGAGATTATTTGTTCCATTTTGGAATCCACTTGAATCACCACCCGACGAAAGTTCTTGCAACTTTCGCGTCTGGTCCTTCTCAATCTTCGTAGACAGCGATTTTATCAACGACATGAAGTCATTGAATTGCTGGAGGTTTAAAAGGGGACCAAGGCTGAAGCTCCAAAGAACTGGAAGCACCTCGAGGGCAAGAAAATCGGTGTCCACGATCTTGCCAACTTCACGGAAGACCTTTAGTGCTGCTACCATGACCGAAGGTTCCTTCGTCTTGATAGCCTTGAGAGATGGGACGAGTTTCTCTTGAATGGTGTACTTGTCCAGAATGGATGATTTGGTAGTTTTGTTTGTTTGCACTGCGCCAGAAAGATCATCTTCGAGACTAGAATCATCGAAAGATCCTCCACAGAGAACAGCGAACGCCTCCAGGCTACGGACCTTAATGGCAAGGCTGCTGGTCCGACTGAATGTACTGGATATCGGGGGAAATACTTCATTCTTCACGGTGCTGAAGTCGAGAACGGGAAGAAAAATAGGTAGACTTCTAATAGAAGCATCCACTAAGGAATGGGTAGGTGACTCGAGGCCCAGCCGAATAAAAGGCAATATATCTGATAGAAATGGTTAGCTCCTTGTTTATTCAAAGGAAAATTACACTATATCTTACCGTCTTTAAACTCCAGACCTGAGCAGTTCTCTGCGACAATTTTCATATTCTCTAATACAACCATGAGGCCTGCATCCTTCTTAGAGTCGCGTTCTTGTGGTGCTTTCCCTGGTATTGTCCCAAACACTTCCTTCAAGCGAGGAATAACCTTTTCAGGAAACGTGCGACGTCCGTTGGGAATCTTTTGAAGTATTCCAAACACATTGTGTAGAATAAGGGGAAGAAGTTCGCGATCCTTCATCTCATCCAACAGTGCTCCCAGCACTTTTCTCTCCAGAACCGAAGCGGGAAATTCAGGAAGAACTCGTTGGAGTCCACGCAAGAATTGTGATTTTTCGCTTGCATTTTTCGTCGGTAGCGATTCCAAAAATCGAATCGCAGATACCAGAACATTATCGAAATACGGAGACTGTTGGAACTCCCTGGCATTCATGCGCTGGGCAGGCCTTCGAGTGATCAATCTGGGTAGCACATGGGATAAGACATCCCGAGGGATAGGGCTTGAACAAAGAAAATTGTTGCCTTGGGACGGAGTGGTCGATGAGGAGCTCAATAGCTTCTTGTAAGTTGACAAATTGGCATGTGCCTGAATCGGCGAGATATGAGGTGAATTGTAGAGAGCAATGATGATTAGACCCAGGGAGAAAAGATCGGCGGATGATGACACATTGGAATCGAGGGCAAAATCAGGAGACGTAAAGTCCATGTTTAGCTGCACCGATGGGGGAAGTCTCGGATCTTGATAAAGAACCTCTGAGACAGCCAAAGGAGGGAGAGATGACTTGGTCTCTGAGGAGTCTGGTGGCCCTGCAAACCCCAGACCGGAGATTTTCCAGTCCGATTTGGCATTGATATAGATGGCATCAGGGTTCAGATTGCCGTGTACCAGACCGGCAGATTCATGGAGGAATTCAAGACCCTTTGCAACCTGCAACAGGCCTTTTTGAATCTCCAGTTCATCAATCTCCAAGTCGCGTCTTCTCCGACTTCCATCGGCCTCCTCCACCATATAACGACCTGAATGTGAACCGGCGCCAGATGTGCTCTCCTGCTCACCCTTTTGAAGTAATAGCCCCGAAAGCGATGCAGTAAGGGGCTCAGTCGCAAACATGAGACCACCACTGCGAGTCTCTTCCACGGGTTCTAGAACTTGGAGAATGGACGGGTGCCGCAGACGGGCCAGATTGCTGGCCTCGCGCTTAAGCCGCTCGATCACATCTTCTTGTAGCTTCTTCGAGGAGGATCCTGAGCGGGATCCAAAACCCCCCGACCGTGGCTCGAGGACTTTGCGATCAAAGATGAATACGGAGGCGGCCGTTCCGGTCGACTTCTTTTTGGCATCGTGGATTTTCCAGGGGCCCGAGTATACAGTGGGGTGGGGCGCGATTTGATAATTGGCGGAGATGTTCGAGTTGAACGACTTCAAAGCCGAAGTAAACATTTCGGGCGTTACTGGTCGAAGGATGACTCAATCATAAGAAGTGGGACAGTATCCGACAACGGGACATTGATTTCACAGCGCGTTCAGGATGATGATACAAGGCATGACTTTGAGAGAGAGACAATTGGGTACCGTTGATTGATAAGAGGGTTCGCGATAGACCACAGCCCGAGCACGCTAGCCTACCAGCTTGTTTATACCTGGGTCCAGTAGAATCGGGGTCGCGTCACTTCAATCCGGAATTCGAATTCTCGATGATAACATCTAACAGTTGTTCCTATCACGAAGATCACGTGGACTGAAGCTCAAAGTACTATCATGTGACCTTCCACCCCCGCGCGCTTTGCGTCGGAACATCAACTAAAAGATACCCAAGAGAAAAACAGCAGAGTCACAGTGAGCCGAGCTCTCCCACCCAACCACAGGCTTGAGGGTGCCCCAGCTCCATCCGAAGTCGGCGGGTCTCTTCATTCAATTTCAGCACGATGATTGGCGAGATCGGCTTTCTTCGACTGATCTGGTCAGGCGGTGAGCCTGTTCCGTGCTTTGGTTGGCACGATCGGAGTTTGTCCTGAGCTCCGAAAGATTGTTGCGTGCGGAGTCATATTGTCGATTTAAAACTCCCGTGTGGTCATCTTGATCTTCTCACATTCTCCCCTTTGGTCATCACACATCTCGCCATGAAGTCCCTTCAGCAATTGACTCGCCGAACGGCCCTGACCGGCCTGGCAATGCCACGGATCCTGTCCTCGCAAACTACTGCCGCCAGCCGGCTATGGCGGAGGAATTTCAGTGCCACCGCGTCCGTCGCACAATTGGCTGGCTTGGATGCCTCCAAGCTGAGCCTGACGAAGACTCAGACCCCCAAGGAGCTCACCCCTAACAAGGATCTTGTTTTTGGAAAGACTTTCACTGGTAAGACTCTGATTCCTGCCCTCGCCTCGCCTCATTAGCAAACGGCTAATTCGGATGCAATACTAGACCATATGATCTCGATCGAGTGGACGGCTACCGATGGCTGGCACACACCCCGCATTATCCCTTACCAGAACCTCAGCTTGGACCCTTCTACCTGTGTGTTCCACTATGCCTTTGAGTGTTTCGAGGGAATGAAGGCATACAAAGACAAGACTGGAGGCACACGTCTGTTCCGTCCCAACAAGAACATGGAGCGTCTGAACAAGTCCTCCGCGCGTATTGCCCTACCTACATTTGACGGCGATGAGCTGGTTAAGCTAATTGGAGAGTTTGTGAAGTTGGACGATCGTTTCATCCCAGAGTCAGTAATCCCCTCTCCAACATCAATATGCGATGAGACCTAACTGACCTGCCGCAGTGCTCGTGGTTACTCTTTGTACCTCCGACCCACCATGATTGGCACCCAGAAGACTCTGGGCGTTGGCCCTCCCGGATCAGCCCTTCTGTTTGTTATTGCTAGCCCCGTTGGCCCGTACTACCCGACTGGCTTCAAGGCCATCTCTCTCGAGGCCACTGATTATGCCGTCCGCGCTTGGCCTGGTGGTGTTGGTGACAAGAAGCTCGGTGCGAACTATGCTCCCTGCATTTTGCCCCAGCTCGAGGCCGCTTCCCGCGGTTTCCAACAGAACCTGTGGCTCTTCGGCGAAGAGGAATTTGTGACTGAAGTCGGCACAATGAACCTCTTTATCGCCATCAAGAACGAGGAGACTGGACAGAAGGAGTTGATCACGGCTCCCCTTGATGGAACTATCCTGGAGGGTGTGACAAGAGATTCCGTTCTCGCGCTCGCTCGTGAGAGACTGGAGCCCAAGGGCTGGCTTATTTCGGAGCGGAAGATCCGCATGTCCGATGTCGCGAAGGCTGCCGAGGAAGGCCGTATGATTGAGGTCTTCGGTGCTGGCACTGCAGCCATCGTGAGCCCCGTGCGAAACATTAGCTACCGTGGTAAGCTGGTGGATTGTGGTTTGAAGAAGGATGAGGAGGCTGGAGAGATTGCTCTTCAGATGAAGAACTGGATCGAGGCTATCCAGCACGGAGATGAAGCGCACGAGTGGAGGTAAGTCTATTTCCCTGGAACCCAATTGACAAATGGAAGCTAATTGATTTGCAGTCACGTTGTTTAAATATGATCTGATCTTTTTACCAAAAAAGGAATGACAAGTAGGCGTTGGCTGTCTTGACCTGTTGGAAATTTATCGTTCTGTTTTAATTCTATCTATTATGTTTCAATTGTTTGCATGATTTTTCAAGCATTGCACTTTCCACAAGCCAGATTTTGATAATATCCCTCAGATCAAAAGCAATCAAGTAGATATCTCGGATGTTTCTCGCCATAGGTTTCTTTTACAGGTATTCAGTGTAAACAGATCTTTTTCACAAACCCTACTCAACTCATGGGTTTAGACATTCAGTTCTACTACTGCAGTATGACCATGGAAGATGGTAGAAACGGTAGTTGAAAAATGAAGAAATCCCCGCAAACGCCATCATTTTCCGGGCTGTGATCGCAAAATAGCCTGTGAAGCGATTCCCATATGGGGAATTTTTTGGGAAATTGTGTTAGCGTCTGCCCTTTCCGTATTCGGTACTCCTATACGACTTGTTGCTATGCACCGATGCATTACCACTCGATCTCGGACAAAGTCCGTCCTTCCACAAGGTATATGCAGCCTGTCAGATGCTTTGCTCTGGAAAGTCGACCTCTAGCTGCATCTGACCCGAGAAAAGAAGTAAGCTTGGATTATCTTCACACTTTGTGAGATAGGTGATGGCATCCTAGCTGCAACCAAAATATGACGTGAAGAGTAATGCACGACCGTTTCCCACGAATAGCGGAACGTCCCAATTATGACCTAACTGCCACCACTCGTTCCAGAGAGTACTCGCACTCCTCTTTGCAACATATACCGGGGTCTAACCCGAACGCGGGGGCGGACGAGGCCTGTCCGGTTATTTCCCGAAGCCATGCAATGCAATTGGTACGAAGCTTTGATCGACACACGCGGGGAATGCTTGAACAGGAAATAAGGCAGTACGATCTCTTCGGGTTCCACTTGACTTGGCCACCAGATAGAACGTTTACCCTGAAGCAAATCAAGGAAAACTGGGTTGTTGAAGGGTTTACTGGCTCCCCCACATTCTCCGTTCCCCA
Organism: Penicillium verhagenii; assembly: GCF_028828195.1. Classification (NCBI taxonomy): domain Eukaryota; kingdom Fungi; phylum Ascomycota; class Eurotiomycetes; order Eurotiales; family Aspergillaceae; genus Penicillium; species Penicillium verhagenii. Next base: position 1,886,580 of record NW_026643169.1, read on the forward strand.
TTCCCCCAGATCCACCCCCACGCATTTCGGACTCGGAACCCAAATACCTCATACACGGCCCGAGTGTTGGTGGGGGTATAAATGCTCGGATTCATTCTACATTTCTCGGCGCCAATGTGAATTGTCTTGTTTTCTTCTTCTTCTTTTCATCCCTGGCTTCTATACTGGGGGTTGATTCCAAAATGTTCAATAAGACAGGTCTGCAAAGCCTAAAAGGAGCTTCATTAGTGGGTGCCATCACGTCAGTATGTGCCTCGTCATTCCTGCTATTCGGATATGATCAGGGTGTTATGTCGGGTGTGGTCATTTCGGATTACTGGCTAGCGGAAATGGGACATCCGAGTACTCTCATGACCGGCACCATTACTGCTTTATATGATGTTGGGGCCGTGTTTGGGGCAATCCTAGCTGCATTTACCGTGGAGCGAATGGGTCGAAAGGGAGGACTGATGGCTGGTGCCGCTTTGATTGTCGTCGGTTCAGCTTTGATGGCTGGTGCTGTGGAGAGAGTGCAAATGATGGTGGGCAGAATCATTGCTGGTCTGGGTATGTGTAATGAAGTTTCCACGCTTCTTGAGATATGTTCTCTAATATAGCCCTATCATATAGGTATTGGCTATTTGACATCGGTTGCACCTGTATATCAGAGTGAGATTTGTCTGCCTAGTCAACGAGGATGGCATATGTCTTGCCAACTGACAACAATGTTGTTTGGATTAATGTTGGCTTACTGGATCAATTATGCATTGTATTTCCAGCCTGGCCCAATCCAGTGGCGATTCCCATTGGCATTTCAAGCCATATTTGCCATCTATGTGCTCATTGTCACACCCTTTTTACCGGATACGCCACGTTGGCTCATGCTTCACGAGTCTTCCCCCGAGCGGGGCGTCATGGTCCTTGCAAAGTTACGCAATAAGCCAGAAAACGATCCAGCTGTTCAAGAAGAGAAAGCCGATATTTTAGCGGCTATAAATATTGAAGCTGAGCAGGAAGGCTCTTGGAAATCACTGTTTACGGACGGGGGATGCGGAACGAACAAGCGGTTTTTCCTGGCACTCGGAATCCAATTCATGCAGCAGACTTCAGGTGAGTCCTACTTCAATCGAAATCTTTCCCTTCTACCCTAATATCTCTCATCCCATAGGTATCAATATTGTGAGCTACTATGCCCCCACTCTTTTTACAGAGAGCCTGGGAATGTCTCAGGAACGAGCATTGTTTGTGGGCTGCTTTCTCCAAGTATGGTACATTCTGGCCTCTTTACTCACGGTAAGGACCAATTTCCTTTATAAAGATTCAACGTGAATGACAGCAAAACTTATAATGACTAGTGGTACATGATCGATGCGGTTGGAAGGAGACGTCTATTTATCAGCATGGCAGTAGGCATGTGCGTTGTTTTGATATGCGAGGCCATCACTGTCGCAATCGGTACTCAGCAATCTGGAATTGCATCGGTGTTCTTTGTGTTTGCATTTGAAGCCTGCTTCACATGGGGTAAGTCCCACGTCGCAGATGATTAAGATGATATTTCTAATACGTTTCACAGGCTGGATGGCCACCGTCTGGGTATACCCAGCCGAGATTTTGCCACTCAAAGTCCGATCTAAGGGAGCCGCGCTGGCGGCCGCGGCCGACTTTCTAGGAAATTTCCTTGTACGTTGTCATACTGTCACCATTTAATTTTTTCCCCATAAAACTAACGAGGAGCTTATAGGTTGTGGAGATTACACCGCCAGCCCTTGAGAATATTGGCTATAAGACCTATATCATTTTCGCGGTGTTCAACCTCGTCGCGGCAATTATCGTTTATTGTTTCTACCCGGAGACCTCTTACCTTAACCTGGAGTCCGTGGATCTTCTCTTCATGCCCGATGAGGATCGGGACCAGGAGATTGAGTCAAAGCGAAAGTTTTACCACAAGGCCATCCAATGGAACGTCGTTCCTCGGGCAAGAATGGCTGTCAATGAAGCTAAAGCTAAGAAGAAGGCTGGCTTAGCTGAAACAATGGGAGATGTTGAGCAACCTGATGTAAAAATCACCGGGGCGTTCAACCATGTTGAGTTCAAGGGGTGAAATTCCTAGCCAACCAGTTGATGTACTATTATCTCATGTTCTCCGATCATTGGTCAAGTCTTTGAGATTGCGAGTCACGCGGACATTTTCTTGTTATTGATTTTCAAACCTACCGGAATACTTTGAGTGAAAAGGACTGCAGCATTTAGAAGATCATTTTGTTCAAGGTCAAAAAGATATACAGTACTACGTCTGTTTTAGCTGCATTTCTCGAAGCCACACAAAGACCGTGACGGGGGAAAAAAGCCCCGGGCCTCCAAGCTTTGTGAATCATTAATTGCCATGTGGTGCAATGCATGGATCCGACAATCAAGATTCTTCATGAAAATTATTGCGTAGAAAGAGGGGAACCCTTGAATGCGCATATAGAAATACAAAACAGACTCGAAGTATTCTACCCTAAAAAAGGCAAACCAATACAGGCTCAGTCTCCCATAAAAACGTGGCGGCCCTAAGTTCACATTCTTAAGTCTTGAGCTCATCAAAGTTTCTCTTTCCAGTGCTGTTATTTGGCTTGGTGTTATCTCTTGCTATTCCACAAAAAGACTCAACGAGTTTCAGTTGCAACTTGAAACAAGCTTGCCATTTTGAAGTCAATAGAATGAAATGCCATTCATACTCACAGGACAAAGTCGTGTATTTGAATTCTGTTTCCCAGCTTGTTGGGCCAATCAAGCCCTCCGGCTCTAGCCAGGTGTACACTCGTTAGCTATGCATCACAATGGCAAAAGGATGGCCTTGCACAAACACAATGCTGAAAGCCATGGGCTCGCCGAGTCAAATTGATAAGGGAAAATGAAATCAAGTGTCAAGTCTGAGACGATACAACCCCCGAATCCCGAGCCAGAAATGAAAGTTGGTCCCCGAACAAACTTAGTAACCATTGAGTCAGCCATCTCAGGCCCTCGGGGTATAAACAATAGGTCACACCAGCTATGAGGCTGTTCCCCAGAAGAGATAGGATAGGCGACTTGCAGCACGTGTGGGCCACGTGGAGCCAAAAATAAAAGCCAAAAAAAAAAAAAAAAAATCTCAAGTTCGAGTTTCAGTCTGAGTCTGTACACACCTGCAGCGTGACATTTATCTGGGGGCAGCTACAATGTTCTGCATTAGCGAGGTGGTCAGTAGCCGGTTAACCAGTCTAGTGGCCTTGATTCAACTTTGCAGATTGAAATACCTCGTCAGTTGAAAGGCAGGTTTCCAAGGGGGCAAGCTATTCAGCTGGTACCACCCTCACTTTCTTCCACTTGAATTTAGACCATCACCATAGACCATGACGCGGCAACGGTACGTAGGAGCTTGCAAGGACGGCCGTTTGGGTCGGAATAGAATTCGAAAAGAACCTCTCGTTCATAATCAAGACTGGTTAACCATGTTGATCCCGTAGGTGGTATCCAAAAAAAGAATTCAAGACAATCAAAACCAAAACCTCTCTGGTGCAAGATTTTCTTCAAGAGTTTGTCTCCTCTTTCTCGGAGGTGAATCTTGTCCAGGAGAGAAACACTTGAGGCCGTCAACACTGGACGCCTTGTCCAACGTTGGCAGATAATTGGTCAGGACACAGCTGACCCTCGAATAGGCACGTCAGGAGCTTTTCCCGAATTCGGTTCATACTCGGTCCATATCACACTCGCCCGTGTAACTGTGAAAGGGTCTGGGGCAACCAGCGTCATAGGGATCGGAGATTGCCGCAGCCGTTTTGCGGATGACATTCCCTGATTTCTTGGGTCTTTTCTTTTCTTTTTTTTTTTTTTCTCTCAATCGCCTCTCCGGAGTTTTTCCCATTGAAACCACTAGATTGGGATATAGATGATAAGATGTCACACCGAAATGGGGAAAGGGATAAGGAACTCTCTGCAGACTTCGTGTCTGCGTGTCATGCACACCGCCAGGAACCTTTTTTCTAGACGGTGACTAGAAGGTCCGAACTACAATGCCACCCAAGCATCCGGGGACTAGCAAGACGTGAGTGGCTACAATCCCTGCTGTCAGAGAGAAGATGTGCCCCGGGATTGATGCGTAAGGCTTGACGTTCGAGCCGCGAGGGTGCATAGGAGCGGTGAAGTCCAAATCGTGCACAGCCTCGTTCCGCTGTCACTGTCTCAGAGGGGAAGAGGGGTCCGGTGGGGTTCAGTGATGACACTCATACATTCTCAGCCCTATATTGTTTTTTATTGCCAAACGTTTGGGGGACGAAAAGCCACGCATTGTTTTGACAATTCTCCAAAAATTCTGGAAATCATTGACCCCGCTCGTATTGATTATGTCCGCTGGTCAGCACCTTGGGAAATGTGCCGTTCAGCTGCAGATTACGCCAATCAACCCCGAGTCCAGTGGCTTTTCTTCCCCTATATCCTGGAATTGTTCTGTTTTTTAAATTTTTTTTTTAATTTTTCTTATATTATTTTATTATTTTATTTTTTTCTGCAGCGAAATGAAATTAGGAAACCACAAGAAGAAAAACGAAGAAATATGAGCGTTACATTGGTTGAGATTTGAATATGGTTGAACCAACTCTCTTGACTCGACCACGAGGGATTTAGGGCTACACGAGCTGGAAGTCAACGAACAAGTGGAAATGCAGAAATGCAATTCACATTCAAGCTAGGCATTGTTAAGCGATTACGGATAATGCGTCCCGTTCTTTCGGGTCTCTTTATGGCTTCAGGGATTCCGGCCCCCTTGTACGCTAAACGCCAATTGCAGTGGGCATGCATGTTATCCCTGTAAGGTAAATAATGTAGTAAATGTAAATAATTTCCCATTTTCCCGTGGAAATCGAGATTTATAATCAATAAACCCGGTAATAGGTATTATAATTTATTATAATTTCTTAGTATCATAGTATTATATACATTAGGGTATTATTTGCACATTGGCCCCCGGGGCCCTTTCTCCACTCCCCGTGTACTCGGGCTCCGGATGAACAGAGCTTGAGGGTTTGATCAACGATCAACGGGTGAGATCTTTATCCCCCTAGTCTGCCAAGAGGAGTGAAGTTGATTTCTGCTATGGAGTTTCTGTTTTTTTGCTATGGGAAAAAAAAGGGAAGAAGTTACATGTCTTTTTTTTTTTTTTCTTGAATAAAAACGTGGCCCTTCTTCACTTCGTTTTCCACGTGATAAGAGATGTCACTTTTAAATAAAAAACGAAGACGAAATAACAATTAGAAAAGGAAATAGAGTGAAATAAACTAAGGGAAAAAACCCCATCAAAACCAAAAACCACAAAACCACAAAACCACAAAACCAAAAAACACCAAGAATGTTAGTGTAACCCCCTCTGAACAACGCATTTCCCCGTTTCATCCCTGGGGATCGTGTTGCGGACTAGGCTAAATATCGAATGAGCTTCGAACGTTCCGGCCATACAATTCGAGACTTTTGCTTTTCTTTGTCTTTCTTTTTTCTTTTTCTTTTTCTTTATATTTGATAACATTCATATTTCTTCACAGGGTGGATTCTAATCGTTATAAACCGGGGGGTATACTATATACAGGATTCCATCTGGAGGTCTCCACTATAGACGGGAATAAGGATTAAAAAAAAAAAAGGGAAAATAAATATGAAATAAATATGATCCAAAATGCCTAAAAAAGTGTCTAAAATGAAATAAAATAATAAATAAAAAAAACGTGGCCCAGATGAATTTGACCAGGATCTCGAGGCTGAACCGGAATGATCCCTGTCCGTCCATGCGAAAATACCGTATCATAAATGGAAATTGCTAAATGATTAAATTGAAAATAAAAAAGATTTAAAAAATTAAAATTAAAATCAAAAATCAAATCAAATCACGATCTACGGCCCCAAAATACACATGGCTACCAGAGTCTATTACGAGCACGGACTGCATAAGTTATCACGACGGGGGCTTAGCAAAAATAGCTAAGTAAAAAAGACATTTCCCAGCTGACGGGATTAGGAGCCCCATACTCCGACCCGAGTATATAATCAATCTTTAGCCCCCCCTCTCTGCCCTTAAGACCATGTGGATTAGTACTCTTCTTTGTTACTCCACTTGAACAATTTTATAATGCAGCGCTCTACTTACGATGCCCATTCGGGCTCTCGCTCTACAACGCACAGCAATAGTAGTGCTTTCAGTCCCAACGCAAACCCCAATGAAGACTGGACCAAGATCTCCGATCTAGCAGAGCGTCGTCGCATTCAGAATCGAATCGCGCAAAGAAATTACCGTGAGTGATCGGAACTATAGAACGAGAAAATACCAAAAAACCCCCCAAAACTACAAGTGAATCGTAAAAGAAAGAAGAACCGCATTTCCACACAACAGCTAACATAAACCCCCCCCCCAATAGGCAAGAAATTGAAGCGTCGCTTGGAGGATCTAGAACGACGAGCTGCATCATCCGCCTCACCAGAACAATCCCACGCCGAACCACCCAAAACCACCCCCAAGACTCGAACAAAGCGAGCGTCCAAATCCGGAGAATCAAAATCCCACCCACAAGGAGACCGGCCAGCCTCATACGATTTCTACCACACCCCAGACGAAAGGTCCATGTTCGGCCAACAATGTACCCGTCAACTCTCCGCCTCCCCACCACCAGCCTTCTCTTACCCCCCAATGTCGCAATATGACGCCTACCGCCAAACCTACGGGCAAATCCCCGTGTACCAGACTATTCCGAGCAGCTACGGGGGTCTGTCATTCCCGGAATATAGCGACGCGATCCCATCGGTAGTGCCCATGGTGCCCACGGCAGCGATGGGAGCCCCGCGCAAACCGGCCTACGACGAGGATATCATGAGTCCGTTCAGCATGAGCTACGCCTCCATGGCGGGCATCGAACTATGTGCTCAGCCTTCACATCCGGAACCGGGTCTTTCGGTACATTATTCTCGGTGATTCTTCACAAGGCTGCAGAAGCTAATATCTCTTATGATGTTTGCAGATGCCTTCGCTTTCTTATGCCTATTCGGATGATAAGCGCGCGATATCCACCTCCCCCGAGGCATCGGCCTTTTATCCCTTGACTCCTCAGTCACCACCTTGTTCTCCCCGTTCCAGGCCGGGACTTTTTGAATATGAGATGCGGCGGTGATTCAGTTTCTCCGTCTCTTATCTCTTATTGGTCTTTTACTTTCTGGGATTAAGGCGCCGAAATACGTGTCCGCTGCTTCCTTGCGGGTATTACCGTTAACTCCGTGTTGATCGGGGAATGTCTTTAATGAGCCCATGATTCTGGTTTATCTTTTTTTTTTTCCTGTTCTTTCCCCCCATACTTGTTATGGAAAGCCTCTCTCCACTTTGGGTCTGAAGAAAGAATCTTGTCTCTTAACGAATTATCTTTTACTTGGTTGTTTCCCCCCATCTCTCTCCTTTATGTTTTTGGATTGATTTTCATTGGTTCATGAGCGAGCATCATCTGGGCGTTTTCCTATATAATCTATTTCAATTGTTCGAGTACTTACAGGTTTTGGAGACGGGAAAGGGAACCAAAAGGGTCAATATGATATAACCTTTACAACGAAGCATGATTCACTCTACGTCGAACCGTTTCTGTAGCATTTGTGAGCAAGGGCAATAACCTTTTGATCGGCAATAACGATTGGCCACGTTTTCTGGCCCCCAAAACGTGGGAAAAGGCAAGTTAAGGCAAGTTCGGTAAGTTGAAATACCATCAGGCGTCCCACGTCGCAAGGACCATTTAGGGATCTGTTACGTCCAATGAGATTTAGGTTGGGACTATTTAGGATAAGTTTGCGGCCCCCCCCCCCCCCCAGAATCCATACAAGAAAATACACAAAAATTCCAAATGGAAATGAAAAATAAACTAAAACCCCCACTAAAGAAGGACTTAACCGATACCACAAACAGTATGGCGTAATACAGCTTGTCGATTTTACCCATTTGGAGCATCCACAACGGGCGATGAAACATGCGAAGTAACATTTGCCTAACCGGGACTAATTTGACTTAGGGCTTCCCTCGTTATAACCAACACTCTATACAACAACCAAGTGGAAGCATGAAGTTTTTTTGCAAAGCACATTTAAGCTCTTGAATTCCTCCATGAGAATAAATTCCCCGCTAAGAAGCGAGAAAGAACGAAACAGAACCGGTACCCAAAAAACAAAGAGGAAAAGTACAACGCTAACCCTTGCTCAGGTGCATATCCGTAACAGATAGCGGGTCAAGTGGATATGGAACCACCCTCCCTTGAGCCTTGGCTCAGCTCAAATCCAAGGGAGACCATGAGTCAGGATCCGGGCGGAGCCGTCGCTTCGAAACCATGTGGCCTTGTAACCAGTCCACTGGATTTTTGTGTGATCGCTGCAGAAACTCCCGGCATTCCGACATCCGTGCCCCCAACCAATCACACGGGGAGAGATTGCGGTAGCCCGCACCCGCAAGAGATTGCGGGCTTAATGGTCTCGACTCTTCATTACGCCCGAAAGCCGATGACGATGATGCAATAATCCGAGATCCCATTCCCTTGGGCCTGCAAGACTACTACTAGTAGAGAAGTGGGAACGACAAGAGAATAGGCAGGGATTTGGCGGGGGGTGTCCACTGTCCAGTATCCCTATCTCCCCGGGGGCATTGGTGCCTCTTTCTTTTCTACTTTCTACTTCGTACCTTTTCCCCCCCTCATTTGACTCCGTACAGGCTCCCATTCATACCAAAAGAGTTGGATAGACCAAGGTAGCACCTAGGCAGCTAGGCTGCTCCTCAGCCTATACGCCTCCAACGCTTTCCCCCTCCACTCCAGCCCTGTACATCATCCTCACCTTCTCAGATCGGCCTAGGATTGGTAAGGTTCCGGCGGGACCCATGAATTTTACGGAGGAAGAGCCGCCTCGCTCTCTATTTTAGGAACGTAGATTCTTATTTGACTTTTTCTTTAAAAAAAAATAAATTGATCTGTTCTCTTTTCTCGTTACCGTCCCGGTGGTTCACTAGGTCGCCTCCCAATAAGAACCAGCCAGCCTCCAAGACAAAAAGCCAAAAGCCAAAAGCCAAAGAGGGGGAGGGATAATAAAAAGAAAAGAAAAAAACAACAAGGCAATTGCAATCGGGTGGCCCGCGCGCACCTATCGACAGGGACATTTTAGGCCGTTGGTTTCGGCCGTATAGTGAAAGAGTCACAAATCAAAAAGCATAAAAGACCCAAGGGTTGGGATTAGCCTGGTCAAGAATGCATGTGCACTTGAGTCCCTTGGAACCTGTGATTCCAAGCACCATGTACCTAGACTGGAAAGGGCACGATGGCGCGCCCTTTGCGTGAGTATAAGGAGGCGAGGTCGTGTCTGGAACATAGTAGAACCAAAGTAGACTAGACCTGGGAAAGGGTGAAAGGGGGCCGAAGACATGCACGTTTGGGGAGAAATGGGGAGAAAATGAGGAGAAAAATGACTGATCATTGGGGGGAAAGAATTGAGCTTTCCCCATTTTCCCTTTTGGGTTAGTCTGCATATGTTATCTAGCCTCGCTTGTGAACATGTGGACATCTGGATATATCACCCGGAAGCCAAGACCAAAAACAAAAACCCTTGGAACATGAAACAGGATCATCATGGACTTTTGGGGCGGAATACATGTTCGCATTGCTGTCCTGATGCAGAAGTTCCCTTGGACTCTACTCCAACCTTAATATAGGCAAAAGGCAAAAAAGAGAGAGCCCTGCAGAGAGGGAGACCAATGACAGAGAGAATAAGAAAAGGAGAAAAGGAGAAAAACAGAAAAACAGAAAAAAAAGAAAAGAAAAGACGTGCTAGTTTAAATTGGTGATTCTTACCGAGCCGGGTCAGATCTATAGGTTAACTGGTCAACTCGGGCGTTGACCGAGTGAACAATCCCGTTATTTTGTACGTATCCAGGTACATTGTTTCAAATGTTGATTCATCATTATCATGTGGTCACCCAGATAATGCACAACATTGACATTGACCTATAATTGCCGAGTATATCAGACTCCCGTCGCTAATAGATTGATATCACAATATTACAATCACCCAGCATGTTACTATTTTTGAAACATGAGTCCAAGGCATGCGTGATAATGCAGGGTTCTGTTCCAACAGGTTCCCATGATAGTTTACCTTTACAAGAGTACAAGAATACATAAGTGTATACTGTATACTTCACTATTGTAAAACCCCCAAAAGAATCCAGTGTGACCATTTCCCACACGGAGTCTTCTAAATGAATCTACTATATAGACCAATATCCCCATTCGATCACGAGTCTCATCTAATTATTAGCGCGCAAGTAAGTCAAAATAAAAGAAACCCATGCCACGAGGGGGCCAAAAAAAAAACGTTACTTTATAAATCTTAAGCCCTATAAGCCCTATATACTACCTGAACTTTGCAGTTAAATTAGGTTGCCCCACTGGATTTCATGGGGTCCGATCGGCATAAAAACTGGGACCCGTTTTCTTTTCGTCATGGAGATCTTGAGAAAAGAAAGATAACCAGAAAAAAAAAGTCAGATATGCAGATCAGGTTTATTTTTATGATCCTTTTTATTTCCAAGTCGGCTATTTGGTTTGGCCCCTTTTTATGGTGGAGTTCGGATTTCTTTAGTTTCCACCTGCTTGATCGAGTTAGGATTCCATTTCGGAAAGACGCCGACATGTACATCTCTCTATACATGACTCATGAGTGATCAGCTAATGACACAATAAACATATTCCATAACAATCAATTGATTGAAAAAAAAAAAAAAAAGTCCCATGTGATCTACAGAGTCGTCAACATGTCTCTCGTGAATTTCCAATCCAGCCAATCAACTTCAATGCAGGGGGTATTTTAAGTAACTTCATCGAACTTTGGTGACGTGGTTCGGTTTCAATCAAGTGTTGGCAATAAGGGGGTTGTTTTGTTCGGACTGGAATACAGCAAGGAATAGGGAATCATTAGAAATCACGAATCCCAAAAAGAGCAATAGTACGGATTTATCCGAGCACGAGTCAGTCATTGGACTGTGGACACATGGGTGCGTCGCTAGTGGATCAGCACGACTTACCACTAGTCTCAAGTACTTTACCATGTACGAAGTATACTAGTACATTCACAGTCCAAGCAATCAACATTCAAAGCTTTCGGAGATATACCGTACAAAACCTATAAATTAATCAAGTCCATCTCTTATACGTGGGTCTAAGAAAGGAAAAGCCCATTCTTAATGCACGTCTTAAACGAAACAAACATTAGAAAACATTGACATACCTGGTACTAGTGACTTCCCACTCTGGTAGGAGACCTCGAGAAGCCCGGATCCATTAGCTTGGTTTATATTGATTTCAAATAGAACCAAGGTCTAATCTACGTGGCCAACGCCCATTGCCAATATTCTTGCCTTGCCATGCTACGCTGCCATTCCAAGCAACCACTTCACCATAGGATAAGTAGGATCACCCTGGTTTCTTTAGGCCAATAATCCATGCGCCACCTATTTTGCCTCCATATGAACCAGGATAGTTACATCGCTTGCATATCTATGTGATTAAAATGCTGATGTTTCCAGCATCTTGGCCCAGCTGAACGTGCGTCTGCAATAGAAAGAACCCCTTGTTATATTCACACGTAGGTGCATGATCATGTCCAGCCATAAATGTGGCTTCTTCAACAGGGATTAATAACAAGGGCAATCGGTTCCTTTTCGACTCTGATTTCAAATCTTTATAATTACATGTGAATCTTGAAACATTCAAAAGATATCATGCATGCTAGCCAACCCCAAGTCTTTATGGCACCACGAACCCTTGGACCAATATCCTAGCTCATCAGATGTTTCCCAATATTGAAACAATTTCCAGAACATTTGAAAGCTTCAAAGGAATCTCATCTCCAATATGAATTCGACCTTGGAAATACCCTACTTCGTCATTCCAAGCAACCCTGGAGCACACTAAACACTACATACTACTTTCCAGGCCTGCCTTTTCATGAATACCCGAAAAGTGGCATGAACCATTCGCTATTGGAAAATAAAGAACACTTATAAAAAAATCAATGCTCAAAAGTTTGTACCTAGAAATGATCGGCAAGACTGGGAACAAGAAACATGCAACAAAGGACCTAAATAATCGACCGCAGTATCGAAGTGGCATTTGACCATCCCATTAATTGAAACAAGATGGAATAATGAGAAAACACTTGAAGCCAAGCTACCGTCCTGCATGTCTTCCACTATTCCCTCAGCGGAAAATATCGTATTTGACTTCTGGCATTAAATGGTGCCGCATGACACCTGGAGAGGGAAACATGATGGTAGATGTGGCGGGGGACAGTCGGTTCCTCTTGATGGGGGAGAAAAGCCAACGGGGGTGTGCATCTTAGCCCATCTCACTCCCTTGGACGCTCATCTGGTCAGAGGGGGTAGGGTCACCCAATCGTCGTCGTCGCATGGGTGCCTTTTTCCGGTTTGCAATTGATGCCTCCTGAGACTGCCCGGCTTTCATTTCCATATCTCCATCCTTATCCCCCCGAGATTGACCCGAGCTGGACTTTTGATCGGGAAATGCACCAAGTTCCTCGTGCTGCAAGACCTCATCTAGCTCACAGATATTCCTGGGCTTCATTCGAAGCCACTTCATGCGAGGTCCCACACGCGACGCTTCAGAGACCTTGAACCCGTAGATCCTGGGGTCGTAAACCTTACCACGCCCAAGTCCCGGGCAGAAGCTCTCCGTGCGTACGCCATTGATCTCTAGTGGTTGATTCTCAGGTGTAGGGGATTCGGTCTCCGTTTGGGGTCGGCTTCCAGGTTGTGAAGTGGTGGTTCGTGGCATGTTAGCCAAGGAGGCATCTAAGCGGGGTCCGATACCCAAATCGGGGAATGTCATGAAGAATAGACATCCGAATGTTGTACCAAAGAAGGCTCCGTCCACGGAGTGAAAGCGGCTGTTGGGTGGGGTGTAGATGTCCATGCAGCCAGGACAGAAGAGCTTAACCGTTTCTTGACCTGGGGTATCGGATCGGCCCACGGGCAGAACTTTGCATCCACTACAGTTGACGCGCGGACAGACGCCAAAATGCTGCATTTCATACTTTTCCAGCATCTGTTGAATACCCGGTCGTGAGGTGATATACCGCTGGTGGATTAGACCGTACAGTAGCTCGGCAGAGCTCTCAATGACACTTAGATCGCTAGCCACGCGCGCGTGTCGGCGATCACCAGCTCTGCGATAGCCAACCGGTCGGTCCTCACCCAGAACTTCGTCGTCATCCTCCTCCTCTTCTTCTTCTTCCTCCTCCTCGTCATCCTCGGGCTCCACGTCAAGAATCATCTCTAGCGCTTCTTTATACATCGGCACCTGCGACTGCAGGCCCGTTAGGTTGAAATCATCCTCAATGAAGTCCTCCGACACCTCAGCAAAGAACTCATGACCCATGAGCGAGCAAAACGAGGAGATCCAAGACTCCGGCGCACCTTCCGACGACGACATATCGAATGAGGCGGACACGGATGAGGAAAGAGTTGATTCAGACAGTTGACTCAAATCCAGCCTGTCCAGGCCGTCGGCCAACGCCGAACCTGTCTCTCTCGACACGTTGCCGAGATTATTTGATATGCGGGAGAAGGGGGCGACGACAACACAGCAACCCTGTCACGCGAAATGCGAGGGGGTTGGGTAGCAGCCGCGGGCGGGAGGATCAACGTGGGGGCAGCGGGAAAGGGAATTCGCTTAAGAAAATTACTCGAGTAATTCAGATCATCAACGAGAATCGGCAAGCGGTGGAGTCCGGGATCGTCGGTGGGACACGAATGGAGTTGGAGGGCGAGAGTGGTCTCTGGAGAAGTTCGACGTTGATGGCAATTTGCGGGAGGGGAGGTTGTGCGAAGTCGAGAACGTCGTATCTCAGACGACTAGCCCCACCAAAATCTTATCAGCTTTCCCCATCAATTCGGAGCTACCAAAGGAGCAAGGTCACCCGAAATCACTTACCAGAGTCGTCTAAGACGCGTCTAAAACGAATGTTTATCAATTTCGTGAGCCAACGCCACAAGGGTTTGGTGCTTTGTCGATTCAATATTCTTTTCCCAGGCTATTGCTGGGACGCTAACGTTCGGTTCGGAAGTCGTGAGGCGGTGGCACAGATCAGAACAATGCAGGGGATATCTCTGCAGCCATGATGGTTTGCATGAAACGACTTTGACAACCTCAAAAGTCAGGTGGGACGAAGAAAGAAATCAATCAATCCAAGTGGTAGCTCACGATCACGTGCGAGGCCGATGTTGGGGTCTCACTATAGAACAGGCATCTGGACTGAGGCAGCTGTGGATAGTACTATACAGTAGTACTCCTGTACTACTGTACGACCTTGGAAAGCTCTATTTCAGTTTCAAGTGTATACCTATAAGTAAGTACGTATCAAATCCTGAGTATCAAGTATTTATACATATGCTCTCTCCAAGTAGTATGTACTAGTATGTACTGAGTATGCTATAGTATGCATACAGGGCTTTCTTATATTTCTCTTATCTGTAACTCCTATCCCATCAGAATAAGTCACGAAGGATGCGAGAAAACTCCTCCTCACCACCCAGAATCCCGGAAAGTCCTTCGCCGGTATTCTGGATTTCTCCAGCTGTGCCAACAAATCCATTGATGCCCTCTGGACCACTCGTGCCTGGCAGGTAGCTGCCAAATGAACCAACAGCCTCAAATAGATGCGTCAGCTCGTGACTCATCTGGAAACCATTCAAGGGACTGTAGGCAGAAAGGTCATTGACCGAGTGCCCAGCAAGATCTGCCATAGCCACCGCTGCGGTGGAGTGGGGATCATTAGAGTCTGTGCCAAAGGGACGGGCCAAGACCCCCAATTTCTCTCCAATCATTCGAAGCCCTTTAATAGTCTTCCACAGCCGTTTCGATACGAATGATTTGGTACTGAATCCATTGATAAGGTCCAAAGCCATGTAGAACTCGTCCCGGACTTGCCGATTAAAGTCGGCAGGTGCATGACACACGGCGAGGAACAGCACAGCCAGCGCAGCAACGAGGAAATAATTAAATGTGATCTGTTGGGTACGGTAGATATCAGACATCTGATTCAGTCGTGTAAGCACTCGAACGGTGTCCTTGGCAATGTCTACCACGGTCTGAGAATAACCTCGGTCTTCTGCAATGCTTGCTGCCGAGTGAAGCACTGGACGATAGATCAGGATTCGTAGCTGGTTCATTCGCAAGTAGAGTAGAATCCGGAGACGTCTCATGCCACGAGTTGCAGTTTCTCCATTCTTGGGAGATTCCACAGGATAAAATTTAAGTTCATCCGGCACTTGCCTGTACCACTGCAAGACTTGATAGTCCAAGTAGCCAATCTCATCGCGTCGAATATCTGTCGTTCCTTCTGAGCCCAGGCCTGAATACCAAATCTTGGAGCTGATTCGATTGTATGATATCATACACCGAAGATAGGTTAGAGATGCATCCTGTTGGAGTCAGAAGAGAAACATTTCAGCACACATCTCGCTCACTTACCGGCTCTGGTAGGTTCGGGTCAATATCTTCATCCTGAATCACAAATGGCAACCCAGTGCCCAAGCTCCACCGTCGGTCCAAACTGTAAACTGACCAAAATATACGAGTGGCTTCGTTCCATTCGGCCTCGTTGGGGAAAGATTTTATTAAGGCCTCTCGACGATGGAGACCCATTTCCAAACACATGCGCGCAGCTAAGCCAATCAGTCGGTAGGCCATGGCGTCATCATCCGTGTGGAAATGGTAGGTAGCCTGTCCGAGATAATGTTAATGGTTGTTTGAAGAAGCTCACTCCAAAAAGAGTCACCACCTACCACGAGAGCAAAGAGCTGGATGTTTTTAATAGCATAAGGTTCCCATAGCTTAGATTCAATCACAGGCTTGATGCTCAGATATAACCGCCTCCCATCGTTGCTCTGCCCACCCCCTTTCACAACCAGCGTGGTGGCGAGAATAAGCTTAAGAAGAATTGCGCTTTCATTATGAAGGCTGTCCGGACCAGGCAAACTCGGTTGGGCAAGACCACTACCGATGGCGGCTTCCATGAAGTCGTAGAGTAGATTAGCCTCCTTGATGACTGTAGTGATGTCAACAATAGGATACATGATCCCGATTTCTTCATCATAAGTTTCACACAGCTCTATAGCAGCCTTGCGCGATATGCCCCATAGAAGATCCTTGGTCGGATGAATAGTGGAGGTAAGGGTGCTCATATGTGGAGGCGGTGATCCAGCTGGCGTAACATGCGCCGTTGTTAAGTCGTCAGGTATAGCGTCCTCTGCTGGTGTGATGCCCATACTCTGAAGGCTTGACTTGGCAACGTCAAAATTAAACGCCGAGCTCGTTGGGCCATGGAAATGCGGATGCCGGGGTCGGACCTTCGGCATCCCGGTGGGCAAGGGAGTAAAAACCGCTTGGGAGGAGCCATCACGAGATAGATGGTCAAATGAAGGGCTTTCAAAACTGGGTTTCTGGGCCCTAAGTTCGTTGATGTTGTTGAAAAGACTGTTGACTTGGTCTTGTAGCGTCGCTATTTGAGACCCCATCGACCGATATTCCCTGGACGGAGCTTAGCAAGGTACATTCGGAGCAGAATTTTTGGCTCAAGTTCCGTGACCTACTCTGAGTCTTTGAAGTTATTGTTACAGCAATTCGGCGCATATCGGCCTAAACATCATGTTAGTAAGGTAAGGCGGTCTTTGCGCAACATGAGTATATTGCGGCTTGGATAGTTTCGTACATTCCAAGTTGAGGTGCCCGCATCTCCCACAGGGTACTTGTCCATTGCATTTGATTTTGCGACGCTTGCACTCATTACTAAACAAAGTGTTCGTTAGCTCAGTCTAGCTGACCGGATGAAACGTCGGGTGGCATGACGATACTGCTGCTAGTCTAATGCTGCAGCTAATCGTATCTCGGTTAACGGCAATCTTCAAATGCCGACCAAGGTATCGGGACTAGTCTTGAAGTGATTCAGGTAATAAACATACCATGCGATAGAAATGTAGCGATTCCGCTTTGCGCGCGTCTGAGTTCCGTTGCCTTGTTCCGCCTTCCTCTTGGCCGAATCCGCAGCCGGACTTGTGGCCTGATCCCCGGGACCCATCCCCGGAGGTGTCATTTCAATCTGAGGCGATTCGGAAGCCATGAAACGCAGAGAACAGGGTCACCAGGGGAAGTTTTTGGGGAGAAAGGCCTTCAAAGAAGTGCGGAGATATTCCTCGCGGGGTTTGCCGCTTCCCCGGATTCCGGGCTGAGTCATCTCTCATAGAGAGATGATTGGGCACTGAGGAAGTAGATTCCTTCTAAGTTCTTACTGCCTTACATTTGATTAAGAATGATCATCTTGAGGTACTATAATATTAAATCGACTTTAAAATTTGCGCAGCCTTATGGACCAAGTGAAATATCGGTGAATATTATGTCCTCCTATGCCTTGGTTCTCCATGGTTCACAAATCAGCATTTCCAATCTTGCCTACTATCCCTTCCACCCATCATTAAATAACTGCTCTTCTTCTCTTCACTTTTCATAGTTTCACAATGAGCTGCCTTGAAGTGACGATATCATTGCGAGTCTTAACGAAGGCTGGTCAGAATCCAGTTTTTGCCTGCGAGAAGAGCCTGCATCACTTGGTGTTGATGCTGTGGCTTCTTCTTCAACCATGCAAGCCCGGCTATAAGCCCAAAGAGAACTGATAATCTAAAAGCTCTACGAGCTCGCTGGATAATCAGGCCTTTCTGTGTCATTTTGGCAGTCCAATCCTGCCATACAGGGAAAGTACACCGATACCAGTAGTGCAGCTGGGTGTATCTAAACGCCTCGTCAGTAAGATCAAACATCAAAAAGAAGCAATGGCCATCAAATAGTATCATAATACTCACGGGTAAGTGCTGGAGTTCCAACCGTCTGCGGTACTATACCAACTTGAGCACACACCTCGCCGGAAGACTGTCTTCTGTAGTTGGTTCTGCACCTGCTTCGTCCATGCCCGCTCTGCCGACTCCTTGATCTCATATGAACTTATCTGACCATCCAAAATGGGGTTGATGAACTTCAATGAATAGTTCACGGCATTTTCTGTGGCAAATATCACGCTGGTATGACCCGTAGCTGTGTTTGGACCAA
Source organism: Penicillium verhagenii (assembly GCF_028828195.1). Classification (NCBI taxonomy): domain Eukaryota; kingdom Fungi; phylum Ascomycota; class Eurotiomycetes; order Eurotiales; family Aspergillaceae; genus Penicillium; species Penicillium verhagenii. The sequence continues at coordinate 1,904,750 of NW_026643169.1, forward strand.
AGAGCATGAAGAAATTTGGGAAATGATCCATGGCAATTCCAAGATATGCTTGCGCACCGCCACGTTCGTCCCAATAATCTTGCATATCCTTCTTTTCTTTTCCAACAACTTTCAGTGGATGTAGCCATTTGTTAGTCTCAAATCCATTTCCCAAGATAATCACATCGGCCGGTATCTCCGGGGGTCATCTGTTGACTTTGTCGTGTCGGTTGGATAATGATTGCCAGGCCCTATAATAACACTTTTTGCATGAACCTGACTCAACGGCTGCGTTGTGAGCTCAACAATTGGCGAATTCAAACTTTTATACCAAGAATCGTCGATAATGCGGCGTTTGCAACCGAGGGGATAGTTTGGAGTGAGAATCTCATGGTATTTCTCCGGCGTGAGGGAGAGCATGTTGTCCATGAATCTCTTCTCGATCTCTGGTTTTTTCCGATGACTATAGGGAGTGTCGGGGAACATAGAGAACCAGTTTCTCTCAGCGCCGCAGAAAACATAGTTACGCATCAAGCGTGCAAGACCAGGGACGTTGGTCATCAAGGTCGGACTCCACTTTTCATACCAAGCGAGGACATTGGATGGTAATAAATCTGGCTGTACCCAAGGAGGGGTTCGCATTATTTGTGTGATAGAGCGAACATTGCCTTCGTTCACCAGACTGGGGATGACTTGGGCTGCACTGCAGCCAGAGCCCACCACAATGACATCTTTATCCCGGAAGTCGATATCGCTATTCCATCTAGCGGTATGCGTGACCTCGCCTTGGAATTCCTCAATGCCTGGAATGCCCTTTGGCCATGTATTGGGCTCAACTAGTCCTCCTACGCCGCTCACAACAATCTTAGCCCGCACCATTTCAGTTTTGATGTACACACGGTGCAGGCCTTCCTTTTCAGCCAGCTGATCACGCTCATGCTGAGAGAGATCACCTGTTCCTGGAACCAGATGAGAAAGAATAACCTCCCATTCCTCATCTTCTTCCACCCATCTGAGCTCCTTCACATCAGTGTGAAATTGGATCTTGTCGACAATCTGATATTTTTCGCATACATCTGCGAAATACTGTGCAAGTTCTGCACCGGGTGGGTGTAGTGTGGACCAGTCCGTCTTGGGAGAGAAGGAAAAAGAGTAAAGTACCGCTGGACTGTGGTAGCATTATGTTAGTGATTAACATTATTGGATTGATCGGAAGAGACCTACACATCACACGCAGCACCAGGATACCGGTTGATCCACCAAGTACCTCCAATACCCGATTGCCGCTCAAAAATTCGAAATTGATCTATTCCCAGGACTTCTTTGAGGCGGCATCCCATCGCTACCCCCGATTCCCCGGCGCCGATAATGAGCACCGGGTAATATGTATGGGCATCTTTCCCATAAACATGGCGCTTGTGAATCCTTGCGATTGAAGGCATTGCCAAATGGTTTCTCAGCACTTGAGTAGTCTAAAGTTGAGGATTAAATTGGCGTTTATCGCCGAGGGCGTGATATATAGGTAGTATTCCGGCGCTTGTTAAAGTGATTTAGGGTGTCTAGCTTTGCATATCAGCGCCTGTAACATTGAAGGGGTTGCATTCAATTTTAATCCTGTGCAACAGTTGACTCGGATGCATACAAGTAGTAATTCGGTAGATGGGACAAATTAAAACGAAATGGAAGAAGCATCCGTTGTTAAGATTGCAGTAGGTCACAGTCTACAGATGAGGGTGGTTTTGCGAGGTGAGGGGAAGCACGCAGCCTCGGTCCGGAATTCTTTCTGGTCTGATTTGAAGGGTTGACCGCTGATTAACCGAAAATCCTTGTAAATAAGTCTTCTTTTAATTGATGCGACGCGTCCTGTGTATAATTCATGTATGATTAACCAACAATAGACCATTTTCTTATTTGGTCGCTCCGTTGTGGCGCCGCCTAATACAGTCATGCGGGTGGGGTATACCGTATACCGTACTAGTATGATGGTATCTGTGCATTCCGCGGGTTTGGTCCTCAACCAACTTCAACTTTCGCGATCACCTGAATGAAGCTCCAGTCATGGTCGCCCAATTGGGTCTTGAAACGACGCTTCGCTTCTCTTAAACTGCGCCCAAACTGCAGTACACGCACATTCTCAGCGTCACCAATTTATCAATACCGCTCCCTCGATACCCTCAAAGATGCCAACGTCAATACCTTTCAACAGCAATGTTTCAGCCCAGAGCAACCCGGATTGCTCCCACGCTCTTATTTCCGTGACCTGCCCGCGCTGAAGAACTGGTTCCAAAGCCCCTCCCCAATGACGTCCGCGACGCGCCTGAACGACGACTATCTGCGAACACATGCCGCCGACGCGTTTGTCCCACTCGAACTTACCGAGAAAGCCACACAACCACCCAGTACAGATCGCACAGGATCGGAACAAAGAGCCACCGAAGCTGTGAACTTCCGGCAGTTTCATGCGCCGCTTACACTCTTTCTTGACTGGATGCGCATGGCGGAAATGTCTCCACAGTCGGCTCGGCTGTATCTAGCACAGTGCCAACTGATGGATCTTCCACCAGTGCTGCGAGACGATTTCCCGACACCCACCATTGTCGCACAGGCTGGGAAAGGAGATGTGTACGATACGAATGTGTGGATTGGGCATCCGCCTACTTATACTCCGCTGCACCGGGATCCCAACCCCAACCTGTTTGTGCAGCTTGCTGGGCAGAAAGTGGTCAGGCTTCTAGCTCCCGCAGAGGGACAGGCGCTATTCTCTGCGGTTCGCAGAGAATTAGGTCAAAGTGGTGGCAAAGAAGCCGCGGCAATTAGAGGTGAGGAGATGATGCAGGGCCAAGAACGAGCCTTGTTAGATGAGATGGTATGGGGTGTCTCAGCTTCTGCAGGTTCAGATAGCGGACATCGTTACGAAGTGCACCTGGAGGCTGGCGACGGTCTCTTTATTCCCAAGGGCTGGTGGCATAGCATCAAGGGAATCGGAGAAGGTGTCACTGCGTCGGTAAGTCGAAAGGGACGTTGAGTACCAAAGGCAAGTCACTGATCACTAAAACTAGGTAAATTGGTGGTTCCGATAAACAGCTTGTAGTATGCCGACATCAAAATTAGAAAAGCCACAGGTGCTTTGGTAGAGAAACAATCACATTGTACATAGGCAAATTTAATTCCTAATACATCATCGCATTCGACAACTCGACGCGTCTGAGATAATTGCAAAGCCTAACATTAGCGATGCGGTCTCTCCTGAGGCTTGAATTCTTCGGAGATGAAAATCAATCCCGCAAGTTCCAGAACCGTCTTGGCTCCACCCGCATTTTTATCCTCTCGGAAACTCCACCATCAATAACAATCCACTCTTCCACAAATTCACAATGCTGCTATCACGAACTGCCTACCGCGCTGCCCTCCTCCACTTGACCGTCAACCCAATTCTCGCCCGTGCCGCTATCCCTAGTGCCGGCGCCCTGAAAACCGTCTCCCATTTCCCAACTTCGAACTCGCGACTATACAACATCCTCTACCCCCAGTGCTCGCCTCTCAACTCCACCTTTGAACAAAGTCGCCAGGCTCACACAATGTCTTCATCAAACACCGAGGCCCCGAAGCAGGACTCTACTCAGTCCCAGTCAGATGACCAGGTCTCCCCTCCCTCAGAACAACTCTACCTCCCCTCCAGCGACTCCGGCGATCAACCACAACGGCTTGACCTCAGTGCCGAAGGCGGTTCTACAGTCACCCTGAACCATCTGGGACCGATGGTTGTTAATGTTGATGGAACGCTTGCGCGGATTGGAAACTGGGATGAGATGACGGAGATTGAGCGTCAGAACACCCTCCGGATCTTGGGCAAGCGGAATAAGCAGCGACTCGATGCGCTGAAGGCTGCAGAGGCCGAGAAAGAGCAAAAGCAATAGATGGAGCTGTCTTCAGGCGTGTGATGTGTGTAAAGATATTGAATATGCATAATGGTGTTTATATTGGTTCAGCCCTTCAGCCTGATTATTGGAAATAAATACTTTTTGTGACTGGTGGGAATTTCCAAAGTTAATAAGAGTGCCTCTACTCTGTAGATGCCAGGTTCTTGAGTAAACCTGGGAAAAAACTGGAGGTTCATTGATAAATGTTATGTTACATAGCGCAAAGCTCTCGGATTCCTGATGACCCTTGATATTCATCTAGCATGATCTGGCTTCATTTCAGAATGATGCTCGTCTTGAGATTCGTGGCTGGCCGAACTATCTTCGGAGGAACGTCGCTGGGGGGCATCCTCTTTTCTAAGCCAGGTAGGAGGGAAGAAGCTATCGTTGTCTTCAAAGTAGAGATGGTGGACCACTGCTTCCGTGGAGCTCGGTCGAGGGTTTTGAGGGTCCGGAGGATAAACCCAATGTGGAAGTGAGTTCGACTTGTCGTTGGAGGACATGTCGTAAATACTAGTTATTATTTTGGTTCAATTGGTCTTGTGGAGATGAAGGGGCTAACATCTGTGTGTGGAAAAGAGAAGGTCGTTAAGAGGTTCGGTCTAAGGTTCGAATTGCGACAAGTCATCATCTGACATCTGATGTAGATGGTTCGCCACCAAAGCAAGCATACTAAGTACTTAACTAGTAAGTACTATGCCATACAGACCGCAAGCCTAAATGTGACAGAAATAACCTAACTATAACCTCATCGTCCTAAATTTTTCACTATGTAGTATTTTATTAACTTTGTACTTTGTCTATCTTATAACTACTTGCTTTCAGCATGCAAGAGAGCCTTGAACATTTTCTGCCTAGCTAAGATCGGGTTATATAAGACATTACAACTATGAAACGACTATCATCCGATCAGAAGAAGTACTTAAGGAATGTAGAAAATCAATACGCAACTCTCTATATCTACTTCGGTGGGCAATCACAAGGAAGAGTTCGTAAGCAAAATCGGTTATGCTTCGAACCCCGCCCCGCTTGCCCCACGACTATAATCCCTCGGGGACTTGACACCATCTCAACCACTCTCCAAATCACAAAAATGACCGAAGATACTCAATCCAAGCGCTTTGCTCCCAAGGTGCCAGTTCAGCTGGACCCACCAAAGGACGACCTAATCTCCCAGGAGGAATTGGCCAAATGCGACGGTAAGAAACCTCCCACCCCGCGCATCTGACTCGGTCTCCGCGAACTCCGAACCCACAACTCATGCTTCATCACAGGTACCGATCCCAGTCGCCCAACCCTGGTCGCCATCAAGGGCGTGATCTTTGATGTGTCGCGTAATGAAGCCTACGGATCTGCTGGGTCATATCGCGGTGAGTCGTACATCCTATCCTCCTCTTCGCGCCGTGTGGGGTTAATCCAACATGCACCGAGGTAACGAACAGCAACTGACATGGGAAATTGACGCAATAGTCTTCGCTGGCAAGGATGCCTCTCGTGCTCTCGCCCGCTCGTCGCTAAAGCCTGAAGACTGTGTACCGGAATGGTATGACCTGGAGGACAAGGATAAAACCACGCTGGAGGAATGGTTTACTTTCTTCAGCAAGCGATACAACATTGTTGGAAAGGTGGAGGGTGCGAAGAACCTCTAAGCGGAGAGAAAAAGGGACAGCATATTACACTAGTACTCAAGGCTTCATGCTTATCGTGCTATCGCTTTTTATGGATTACATGGAATATACCCGAAGTGTATGTCGGATCTTGGAAATCAGGTCGACGGTCAAATAACAACTGCTTTTTTATTTCCACAATGTTTGGTATCCAACATTAAAAGAGAAAAAGAAACGGATAGAGTCACGGCCGTAAGGCGTACAAGGGTATGACCCTCTCTATACATGCAAAAAAAAGGAAACAAGATAAGGAATACACCACAGACCACTAGCCCTTGCGACCTCTGCGCTTCATCCGCTTCTGTGCGATGATACGGTTGCGCTTCGCAAGCTTGTTCTCCTCCTCATCTTCGGCTTCCTTCGCAGCCTCCCTTTCAGCAGCGCGCTTCCTCTTCTGGCCAGCCAGTACCTCCTCGGCCTTAGCCTTAGCCTTCTCCTTTTCGGCCTTGTCCTTCTCCTGCTTTTCTTGCAGTTCTTGACGGCGTTTGATGACCTGTGCGTTTTCAATGGCGAATTCCACAATCAGTCGCTTCTTCTTCTCCTTCTCACCATCGACCTGAGCACTAGCGGGGATCTCAACGGCGTGGCAGTTAAGCCAGCGCAGACCCATCAATGCGTGACGATGGGTATAGTACTCGATGAAACCGTAACCACGGCTGCGACCACCACCAGTCTTCTCTGAGACCTTGGTACCCTCACGGGTTTCGTAGACAATCATGGCTTGTCGCACAATACCCACACGCTTTTCCTTTCTCAATTGCTCCAGCTCCTTCATGGTGTCGGCAGATCGCAGAACCTCCTCCTTTGACAGACGCTGTCGCTGTTCGTTCTTGACTTCAGTGGCAAAGCCAACAACGGCTTCACGAGCAAGCTGCTTCAAATCTCTCGAGGTGATGTGTTTAGGAATGTTGCGGATGGAGAGACGGCAGAGACTGAGGTGAAGGGCAGGGTTCTTCTTAATGACGGTTTGACGATGGGTGTGACTCTCCTCACGCATTTTGATCTCAGATGGGGAGAGCATCTTGTAAGCAGGAGAGTTGGAAGGAATAGTACCCTCAGACAGAAGGTAAAGACGTCTCTTATCCTTGTCACGCACAAGACGGTGTGAAACACCCTCCTCTTCGAGTCTTGTAGCTTCCCGCTTATTCACAGCGCGGGCAACCTGAATAACACGGCCATCCAAGGTATACCGACCGCTGGGGTCAGAGGCCTCGTTCTGCAAGACGGAGTGCTTCATCGCGTTGTTACGGTCCTTGCCGGTAGGTTGTGGCATACTGTTCTTGGGAGCTTCACGTACACAGGTGATTGCATCTTCGGGCTTCCAGAAGCACACGAAGCCAGTACCACGGGGACGCTCAGTCTCGTGGTCCACGACGATACGAGCATATCGCAAAGGACCGAATTGTTTGAAGTGTTCGTAGAGAGCCCCGTCATCACAAGTGAAGGGCAGGTTGCGTAGGAAGATGGTCGAATTGTTGCGGTCGTCATCCTCATCCTCTCCCTCATCATCATCACCCAGATCTTCCATATCCTCATCTTCGTTCTCATCCTCCTCTTCATCAGATCCCTCGACCTCAGAGACTTCCTCCGAAGCCTCATCGTCTTTCATCTTGACATCATCAGATTCCTCCTCCTCTTCCTCCTCTTCCTCCTTCTCTTCCTTCTCTTCCTTCTTTTCCTCCTTATCATCCTCCGCCTTCTGCTGAGTATCCCACACCTCCTTCTCTACGGCCCAATCGACGGCCAATGTGCGACCATCAATCTCTTTGCCGTTCACTGCCTGGAGCGCCTTCTCGGCATTCTTCCTACCCCGAATAGTCACGAAACCGAAACCAGCAAGTTGTGTTCCCTTCTTGGGAAGAGTAGCATATTTGACCAATCCGAAACTGCGGAAAAGGGCGATCAAATCAGCTGGTTCTTTGATGCTCCAAGGCAAGTTGCGAACAATCAACTTGGGTGGCGCGGCCGATCGTTGGTCTTCTCGGTCTTGTTTCTTTTTCAGAACAGCAGCGGAAGGAACACTCTTGCCGATCTTCTCGTCAATTTCACGTTGACGGGCTTGGGCGTAATCGACTCGAATCTTCTTGCCTTCAAAGGTGGATCCATTGAGCTCTTTCAGGGCGCTCTCGGCATCCTCGAGGTCGGCGAAGGTAACGAAACCATATCCCTTTGACTTCTTGGTCTGTGGGTCGCTGACAACAGTGGCGTGCTTAATCACATAGGACTGTGAAAAGTACGCGCCGAGAGTCTCAGTGGTCGCCGAGAAGGGCAGCGATCGAACGAAGAGGGTTCGCTTCGGTTGAATTGGTGCGGTGGCATCTGTGTCCTCGGTCTTGGTGTCGTTCATTTTCGTATCGGCATCTTTGGGAGAATCGTCCTGTGACAGGCGTCGTTTCTTGTGTGGTTCCGACATGATTTAATATGTTTGTAGAATATCAAAAGGCCGGCTGGTTCGCTCTTTTTTTTTTTCCTCCATAGAATTTGACGGCAGAAAAACCATGGCGGTGAGGATGAATAGTGGATATCCCGATAAGACGGAGCTGTTATCCTTTATCGTCTATCACAACCTTGGAGTCCGCTTTCCTACCAATTCCACCTACACCATGGACGCTCGATCTGCAGCAGGTTCGCGGGCGCAGTCCCGTAATGGAGCTGAGAGTAATGCCCAGTCCTCCGGCTCCCTAACTCCTAATGTGTCCTCATCAGGACCACCCAAAGTTCAGCAGCCAAAACCACAAGTACTTCCCAACCGGTCTGGGCCTTCCGCGATTCTTGTTTCTCCGCGACAAAAAGGCAATCCTATTCTGAACCACATCAAGCTTGTACCTTGGGAATATACCGAGACCCCCGCTGACTATGTGATCGGAATGACGACATGCGCCTTGTTTTTATCTCTGAAATATCACCGGCTACACCCCGAATACGTTTACTCGCGAATCCGCCTCCTCGCTGGCAAATACAACCTACGAATTGTACTGGTAATGGTTGACATTCCCAATCACGAGGAAGTACTCAAAGAGCTTTCCAAGACTTCTTTGGTCAACAATCTCACCCTGATCCTTTGCTGGTCCGCACCCGAAGCCGCTCACTATCTCGAACTGTTCAAGTCGTCTGAATTCGCACAACCTACGGCGATCCGCACACAGCAAGCCCAGTCATACAAGGAGTCCTTGGTGGAGTTTGTTACCACACCGCGCAGTATCAATAAATCGGACGCTGCAAGTTTGATATCTACATTTGGGAGCTTGCAGAATGCCGTGAATGCCCAACCGGAACAGATCAACTCTGTCCCTGGCTGGGGTGAGAAAAAGGTCCAACAATGGTGCAGTGCGGTGAGAGAGGACTTCAGAGTAGAGTCTACCAAGAAGGCTACTGCTCCTCAACCTCAAACCCAAGTCAAAACTCCAAGGATTGCGAGGCCTGCAAGTCGGCCACGACAGGCCGAAATGGATGAGGACGAGGAAATCCTACGCGCTGTGCTAGCCGAGAGCCGTGAAACAGCAGCGTTAGAGGCAGCAGCAAACGAGAGTCACTCAAAACCAAGTGAACCCACCGAAGAACTGAGTGACGGTATCATGGCTGCTCTAGCCAAGTTGCGGGATACCAACGGATGAAAGGTCGCATCTATACACGGTGAGATTGAATCTACCAATTAGACAACTTTCGCGTTCATCAGAATGAGTTGGCTCGGTGAAATATCTCCGATGAACCCCATGAGGCTTGAAAGTCTGCTTCAAGCATATCTTCAGCAATCCCGCAGCTCATGGATGTTTTTCTTGAAGCTTAGACTAGACCTCGTACGGGGAACCTGGCCTGCGCCTAAAACGGAAACAGAAACGATCTCATATCCTACGTCGGATCCCTGGTCTGATGGAACTGCCCAAATGGCCAATGAAATACACTATTAGTCAACTTTCGGCTCTTCCGAGGCACAATCCCCACCAGTTGATGGAAAGTTGGGATTCTCCGTTGGCTTTCCCACCTGAGCCACCTCCCACTTCCCCGCTTCTTTCCCACTTTCGATGTGGGGGACTCATGCACGCAAAGTCACGCAAAGTCACAACTCACAGCCTTATGCTGAAATAAAATAAAAACCCACAAACGGCTGCTCCCGGGGCACGCTGTTTTGTTCTATTTAGAAGCCTCGATAATTTGTTCGATAATTTGTATAGACTAGAACATAAGCCATAGAGATGTCACCTCTGTTTCATACCTCGCCTTTGGATGAGGAGGTCCCAGTTCTAATTATCGGTGGGGGGCCATCAGGTCTTCTTCTCGCTTTTTTGCTCGCTCAACTGGGTGGTATCTAGCCCCAGAGACTCCTTCGTTTATGATTATCAAGTTGCTGACTGGGATTAGTTCGATCTTTGGTCATCGAACGCTACCCAACCAGGCTAGCAGCTCCTAAAGCACATGCGCTTTCGCCTCGATCTCTCGAATTCTGTCGACAGGCGGGGTTGGATGTAAATGAGATTCGCAAAATTGGCAACCCTCGTCAAGATGCTTATTGGGTCAACTTTGTCACAAGTCTAGCTGGCAGACAAGTCGGGCGTTTACCCTACGAGCGCATGGATCATGGAGTTCTTAACGATACTCCAACTGTAAGACACCCGTTAATTCCTCTCGGAATGCGAGACTTATTTATTCGCAAAGATGATACACAATATTCCCCAACCAGCATTTGAAGATTTCATTTCCAAGCGACTATCGAAGACCAACCTCGTTGAAATTCGCAAGAACCACTCGTTTATGAGCCTTGAGCAGGTTAGTCATGAACATTAACTCAAAGAACAACAAAGATAGTCATAATGCTTACTCAGTTTCAAGAGAGATGGGTTTGTTGTGACCAAAATCGAAGACAGATCATCTCAAAGGGAATACAGTATCAAGTCCCAGCATGTCATTGCGTGCGATGGGGCTAGAAGTGCCGTTCGACAGTTTCTTGGAATAGCAAGTGAAGGCGAAGAGACTTGTCAGTTTCTTAAGTTATTCTATGGAATTAACGTTTTATCGGAACTAACAGAGCTATTCAAGGTGAAACTATGATGACAATCCATTTCAATGCCGACTTGAAGCCCGTGATCAAGGAACAAGTTGGCATGCTGCACTGGATCATGGACCCATTAGTCTCTGGATTTATTATTGGATATGATCTGTCCGGAAACCAAGTGCTGATTTGCAACTTCGATGTGAGTTTATGATATACAACTTGTTGTTAACATACTGATAGGGATCATGGTCAGTCCGAAAAGTACCCAGTGGAATCCTGGGATGAAAAACACTGTCGAGAGATCATTGATGCAGCCATTGGCGTTGAGGTGCCTTATGATGTCCTCAGTTATCGGCCTTGGATTCTTAGTAGAAAAGTAGCCCACTCATACCGCAAGGGTCAAGTCTTCCTGTAAGTCAAACATCAAGCAGTATAAAGCATTTGCAATGACTAAATTGTACCGTTTTCTCTGAAGTGCCGGGGATGCCGCTCATTCCTTCCCTCCGACCGGTGGTCTCGGTCTAAACTCTGGCTTAGGCGATGTCCATAATCTGGCGTACAAACTCGCAGCAGTCCATCACGGCTGGGGTGGTGATAGTCTTCTTGACACATATCAACCTGAACGTCGTCAAGTATCCCTTGTCAACGCTAGCCAGAGCGTCAAAAATGGCAAGCAGATCTTCGGTCTTCTCAAGGCATTGGGTACGACTGATCCCGACGTGACCATCTCCCGACAAAATCTCTACCACAACATCGAAGATCCAGAAGCCATGATTGAGATCAACAAAGGAATCGAGGGTCAGCGGGAACATTTTGATAATCTCGGATTACACATTGGGTACGTGTACGGCGATACAGAAATCCCCTCCAACGTGTCGGCATTTCGAGCTTCGTGTGTACCCGGTGCTCGACTTCCACATGCGTGGATTAAGGACACTTCGGGACTACTGCAGCTTCCTGCGATAGACTGCAGTTACGTGCACGAACTTACCAAAGAAGAAATCTCCAAGAAGCAATATTCGACTCTGGACTTATGCCAGCTGGACACATTCACTTTGATCATTGACGAATGTAATCTGTCTCATTTCCAGTCGATGGTGAGCGATGCATTTGCCAACTTGCCCAAAGAGATACAACAAGTCTTTCCTCTAAAGACGGTCGTGTTAGGCGTTGACTTCCAACTGCAAGGAGAAACAGAGGGCAATAATTGGGTATCTTTGATGGGATTGAATGAGCATGGGATTCTTGTTCGCCCAGATCAGCATATTTTGACCTGCATTTCCAACAAGGCCGAGTCGGGGGAGTTGTTGCAACCCCTCAAAGACCATCTTGGGTGGTGAGTAAAGGGACATATTAAACTCCAGAGGTCATGGTCAATCGTATAACATTCTTGGCGTTTCGATACTCTCTCTCTCTCTCTCTAATCGCGCATTGGCCTTACAATGCCCAGATGATATACTAGTATATGAAGCAAATTTCTCATACTATTATAAATTCATTACGCTTATCGTTTCATTTTCACCGCGCGGTTCCCCCACACCGTGGACCGAATATACCAGCACTTGTACGCTATGATGGACTGACACCGAAATCAAAGTTGAAACCTGAGCTGTTCAGCCAATCATCACTTTGATATCAGACGACCGAGATATCCAATCAATTCATTCACGTGCCAACTAGTGCATAGATGTGGGAAAGTTGGGGATATCAGAACTTGTACAAATGTACGCCGTAGCTATCCAAGTCCCCCACCTCGGTATCTCCCTTCTTTCCCCACCTTCCCCATCTCCCCCACATGAACTAACGAACCTATATCAATCAGTACATAGCCAAGTCGACTTCCCCAGAGATTTACTCCCAAAACTATAAATCCTCAATCTGCAAGATTCCCCAAATCCCAAACACAACGACCATGACCTCCCTAACTCTTCCCCCACCAGGCCTCTCCCTTAAAGATGCCAATCTCCTCCTCTCACACCCCTACCTCCCCATGGAAGCCGGAGTGGCCTTCACCGAAGACGGAATGTGCCACATTGCAGCCTCAACCTACATGAAAGGCTGCACAGGCGCAATGATAGACTGGTGGTTTGGCTGGATCCACAAAACAGAGCAATATGCACTCTGGCACCCGCGCGACCACGTATTCTCCGATTGGGAAGGACCTCGCGAGAATAACAGCACCTATATTGGAGGCCATCACCTGGTGCACGAGTACATCGGGGGTGAGCTACAGAAATTGAAGATATCTTTCAAGGATCCGGGTCAGTACTTTGGTGCTGGGTGGGAGGGTGCGTTCCAGGAGGCTGGGTACTCGACTGCTGTATGTGGGAGGACGGGAGTGTGGGATGATGAAAAGAATGAAGTGATGTATGTTGGGCACTTGATTCATCTGATTAAGAATGAGCCGGATGGAGTGAGGATGCGATCTCGCTTCTGGTTGGGAGATGTTGATGGAATTACTGATCCCGAAATGAGGAAGGCGGGGGTATCTTTGGAATTCGCTACGGGGCTTTTGAAACATTGCACGGAGGAGATGGCAATCTTGGCTAGTATTTTGCCTGATATGTACAGTAAATACTCGAAGACAGAGGTCAAATTGTGAAGGGATTACAGGCAGTGCATAAGATTTGCACATATGGATTTGTCCGGCTTAAATTGAGGTGCGGTTTTGGCGCGCAATAGCAGCAAATCTTCCGATGATCTCACCCATCTGTGCGGAGACGCCCCATCGCGATGCGATAGTTTCCAGAATAACCTGGAGAGAGTTCAGCTCATCGAGAAGATTTACAAGTTTCATACCACTCGGGCCAGATATTCCTAGATCCCGTAGAACATCTTCAGGTCCGGACGAACTAAGGGATTCTTGGTCTGCACCTGGAGAAAGTTGACTCTTCCAAACATCTGGCCAGGTATATCGTTCCGGAATCTCAATAAAAGGCCCCTTCAAAAGACACATGGTAGCAATTACCATCGCTGAAGTAAATACCGCAGTAGGTATGTGCATTGCCCTGTAAACCTGGCTAAGGGGAAGGTTATCAAGAAGGCGAGTGATAGAGACGGCGTGCAGGACTGCGCGGAAAGCATCTGCTTGTCCAACCCATTCAGTCAAGTTGAGCTTTAGATGATGGCCCTTGGCATGTATTCCACTAAGATCCTGTGGAAGATCGTAGTGATCGCACAGCCATCGGTAGACTGAGATTGAATGAGCCGTAGTCTCGATAAAAACGCAATGCCACCTTATGAGAAGCGGAAGGTTATCACGGTCTGATCCCGTTTCAAGCGCTATATTTCCTTGGTGTATATTAAGCATTGCTTGAATAACCTGATTTCGCGATACCGAGCCGAACACCGGACCCTTGTTTTCATGTAGGTCGGCAATTAATGTCTGCAACCCTTCGATGATGACGAATATCGATAAGTATGCGAGCTTTAGAGGGATTTCAGTGTAATTTGGCGCAAATATGCGCGTGAAAGCCTCACTCATTGGAATCTGTGATTGCTTTGAACGTGAAATCTCCACTATCCATTCATCGGCAGTCTTCGCCGTGAAAGCAGCATCAGAACACGCTGTTCCAAGGCTGTTAATGAGATGTCTTGCGCTCGCTGGCGAACCCGATGCTTGCGAGATCAAGCCGTCAAGTATATAGTGTCCATGAATTGCTCTCCGTTGGACTTCAGTAGCAGCCCAAGTCTTCCAGAGAGTATTCTTCTCTTCTTCGGGCAGATTGGGGCTCGGTGAATTTAACAAGACATCTGGCACGGAGTACATGCCTGTGGTTCGGGCCCAGTAGAATCCCAATCCATGAATCACTGATACAGTTGTTCGGATGCTTGCGTTGTTCGACAGCATCGCATATGCTTGTCCGATGAGAGCGGTTAGAACCAATTGAATGCCATCACAGGTATCCCATGGTCCTCGTATCTCAAGCATCGAGGGCCAAGATGTGGACACAGCTGTGTGTCCCAATCTCCAAAGCATCTCACCCTTTTCAATGGCATCTTTCTCACAGACAAAGAGAGATCCCATTGCAACCATGTTCAGTAACAGGGGTGGAATGGTCTTTTGCGCTGAGAAGGTCTGTTCATGAATGACAGGAAAATTGGGAGAAATTCTTTTGAAATACTCATGAAGACAGGAGTCCAAGAATGAAGAAGTGAATCCCGAGCGATGAACATCTGAGTTAAGTTTTTTCGAAAGATCGTCAATCATTTTGTAGATCTGGTCCAATGCCATGTTCCCTGGACCCTGGCTAGCTCGTGTTTCCGCGTTGCCAGGACGAGTGGGGTTTTCACCATTCACTGATCGAGCAGAAAACCCCCCCAGGGGGAGCGGTACTACTGGGGCTCCATTAAGGTCAGACATTAACCATTCGAGCAGAACTCCAGACTCCAATAATGTGTGTGGTTCTGGTGCATTCGGTTGTCCTAGGACAACCGCCGGGCAGTTAGTTGTCAAACTGCTAGAAGTCGGAGCTTGTTCAGGGACCGGATGGTTGGTCTCATTTCCCCAGGTTCGTGGAAATAATGGAAACTCATTATTATGTTGTCGTCTCACGTGTCTTGTAAGCACATCTTGGCGCCCGAAACGCCGACTGCACTGGTGACATTGGAACGGCTGTGAATTTGAATCTATTCACGAATAAGAATGTAGTTTCTTCCAGGGTAGTCGATACAATTTATCTCACGTGTCCTCTCATGTCTCTTAGGAATTCGTTAGTCACTTTCTGAAGTTGCTTCTCAGGGGCCACGGGGGGATCTCAGAACGTACCCTCAAGTGGTCTTGCTTGGTATATGCTCGATTGCATTGTGAGCATACATAGGGCTTAGCTGGGTCTATTCCACGCCCTGTTGCAATGGACGGGGAACTCATGGCGCTAGTGGATTACCAGGCTTTGCTGAGTGACGAGTTGCAGTCAAGTGGGAAAAAGGTGGGGGAGCCGGGCGCCGGGAGGTGGGGATATTCTGTACTTACCGAACTGCGGTGGGTGTGCTGGAATGAACACCCACTTGCTAAATAGACCTTTGGCGAACACACGTCCATCAACCATTTGCATGGGGGAAACAGGTATATAGGGCGTAAAAAGCTTACAAGATGGCCGTTTATTGTTCTTGGAATAATTATTACCAGAATTTTAATGGAATCTACCTATCGGCTATGCTATATAGCCATCCAATTGTCCACTAGGGCATGTGGGGCCAGATGAGAGACTGAATATGCACTCCATGTACCAGGTCCTATTTACGTCAGATACAGGGATCAATTTATCCATGCTCAAAAGTCCTCGGGACGCAAACTTCTCCACATTATGGATAGGTATAAATGACTCAAGCTCCGGTAGGTATTTAGAAAGTATCTCGATATTCAGTACCAATCCCTAAAGAACTTCCAAGAATACCACTCACGATGGCACTAAGACATTTCCTCAAATACATCGAAGCCTTCAATGCAAAGGACTACCACGTCCAGCATAGCTACTACCACCAAGATGTCACACTTGCCATCCCCGATCCCGAGATCGGAACACTTATTGGATCAACGGGAATCATGAGACATTATGCCATGGTCCACGCCGATGCCCGGGAAACCGTCGTCCCGATGTTCGTCATGTTTGATGGCCCGCGGATCTTCTTCAGCATGGAGGCTTACTTCCTTTATACCCGTGTCACCAAAAATGCGGTCCATAGCCACAAGGTCAAGGCTGGAGATGTGATTCGAGTCAAGGTTTGGGCGACCTATGATATGGTTGATGGAAAGATGGCAAAGATTACTTGTAACGCGCTGAGTGATGAGTTTCTGGGACAGGTTAATGTGGACGAATTGATTCAGGAAAGTTGGAGTCGTTCGGATGAGAATGTGAAGGCAAACTGGAAGAAGCCTACTTCTGTTCTATAGAGGTGTTGGAAGTTTTTTGTTATCTATACAAACTGATGGCTACACTCATCCAGCCCTCTATTGCTTAGAAGCTAAGCCAGATTAGCGGCCTAGAAAAGTCTGTTTAATCAGTTATAGATAATCTCCATGCCCTGGGAAAGAATCGGTAGGGAAATCGGAGGATCTAACATCTGAACCCAATCGGGTGTACAAATCTTCAAATGTTGTGTTTGCAGAATCGAAAGGTGTTTTGGGGAACTCCTGTTACAGGACAGACCCGGTGAGGTTTTTCCCATATATATCAACGTAACGCATATTTTACAGTACATTATTATGTAGGACTGGAAGGGTAAAAGCATTTGATGCCTGAGGCACCAGTCAGCTCGCGGCACAGAAATATCATATCTAGGCACAATTTCTCGTTGGGTTCCGTGCCAGTATCAAACAGCAGGGACTCCCTGCTATGCTGGATCAAAGTCGAGACGGATGCGACCCTGACCATTCAAACAGGGTGATGCGATCAACCCAGTGAACCGACTTTTCCACATGTGCAGACCCAGCTGTGCAATTCTCCGAAAAGCCCCAAAAATGGCCCTCACAAATCTGCCAATCGAACTTTTGAACAAAATCTGCAGCTATTTAGAACAATCCGAATGGGCCGCACTCAGATTATCCTCTCGCTCGCTTTACGCAAGGTCCCTGGATGCATATGCAGATCGCTACTTCAAAAGCATTTGCTTCATTGCCACTGCTGAAGGCATTCGGGAACTAGAGGAGCTGGCAAAGAACGATACCTTTTCAACATGTGTTCGGCAATTATGGATGATTCCGACCGTCTTTGAAGGTCTACACGATCTGGAACTTGAAAAATTCAAGTTAAAAAGTTCTGGGTATTCAAAGCGATCTAACCCCCTTGATCGGTATGAGGATGAGCTGCGAGCTTGTTATGCAATCTATCAAACCATCAAAGCCGATAACCAAGCTCTTCTTGAGTCAAGCACCTTTAGCGCTAGGCTTCACGCATGCTTTTCTTCCTTTGGAAACTTAAATTCTGTTGGACTAAAGCATTACGCGACAAGCTATTTACTCGATCCAAGGCAAACGGAATTTCGATGCCTGGGATTGCGAAATCTAAGAGATCAAGTTGACTATGTGTTTACGCCCTCCAACTTGCCACGTCTCCAGTGGCACTTTCCAGCGAATATCAACTCACTGGCCTTATCGAGGATGTTGCAAGGCCTTACTGAATCCAACCCGAAAATCAGAGCCTTAAACACATGTGGTGCTAATTTCTGTGGCTCAACTTCGCCTTATCATTTTCTCACGCAAGAGCATTATACTTCTCTCCTCCAAAAGCTTAAAAACCTGGAACATCTTCATATGTGCATCTGCTACAACGAGAAAGAGCTGAGTCGCACTTCAACTTCAACTTCAACTTCAACTTCAACTTCAACTTCAACTTCAACTTCAACTTCAACTTCAACTTCAACTTCAACTTCACCTTTAACCTCAACCACATATATTGATCTTCTGATTTTCGTTGCACCCAGACTTGAAAGTCTATATTTCTCCCAATGGGATCAGCTTACACGTGATATAAGTGATTCTTATTTTTTGGGACTCGCTCAACACATCAATTTTACCCGACTGAAAGAGCTTCACCTTCACTGGATTCAGATCGGATCTGAGTCTTTCAAATTATTTTTAACCACCGCCAAGCAGACTCTGAAGACTCTCACACTCACATTGGTATATTTGAAAGAACACCTGTCAATAAATCCTGAGTCTACTGGTTGGAAGCACATTTGGGAATTTCTTGGAGAAGAGCTATCACTACAAAGCTTTTCCATGACAAACATTGGCTATGTCGGACATAAATTGATGGTGCAAGGGCCCGGAGACTCGGTCGAACCGACAAGCTCCGTTCGATTTAGTGCAGAAATGAGCAGCATTCCCTTCGCCAAATGGATCAGGCAGCTCAAGCCGATTTTAACTGGACCGGACGTAAAAGTAAGAAGATATCCAGGTTCGTATCCCCCTAAGCCCCAGACGTCGTGGAAATCATTTTCTAATAAACAACTGCTAGACATGTTCATGGGGTTGCAGCGCCAGTGTCCCCGTTATGACTCCTCGTGAGGCGGCCCCCAATCTCTTAGATCGTCACCCTAGAGCGCCGTGCCCTGATTAATCTTCGATCTACCACACGTGTATCGGCGTATATGGGCGTCTCTCACAATAAAGATCCCGAGGGTTGCATCAACGTGAAGGTGGGGCTGGGAATGAACATCAATCACAATCGGGAAACATCGAAAGGTCATTGCCACGCCTGTGAAGAATATCAGATCGATTACACTGGCAGCTCATGGTTAGATGAATAAACCACATAATTACATATTAAGTGAATGCATAGCGAAAGTCTCTGCTGGACATCACTAGAGAAGGCCCCCTTTCCAAATTAAAGCACATGAGTGTTCTGGCCAGCCCAGCCCAGAAACAACGAATGGAAATTCTCACTCGAACCTTCCAAGCGCTTCAACCTAATTCCAATATGGCTATTAGAACTTGTAAGAATGCTTAAGACAAATGAGAAAATCTGAATTTGGAGAAACTTATATTTTGAATGATGGAATTGATAGCTCGCTGCTCTCAATGGCCTCTAGATGTCTTGATACATGATACTACTAGCCAAACAAATCATCATAATGTTGAGACATGTACTAGTTTACTATGTAATGTCCCCACACTGGCAAACTCAAATTGATTTGATCTAACGAATATCATGGCACTACATAGTATCTACCTAGGTACTACCACCACTAGTAGTAGTTCCATTTCGTCCTGAAGGGATACATGTAGTAGCAGTGCTTCATTCCAAAATCTACAAAAATGGCATTGCAGACTTGAAATATTTGTATTGCTCTGAGCTTCAAATGTTGTCTCTGATAAACCGCTAGGGGCTAGACACTGGTAGAAGATTCATAGACTACACGAAAGAAAAGCACCAACCATTTTACGCTGCAGTCTTGAAATTAGGAGACAAGTACGAATGCCATCTATATTCATACCTTGTTTTATCCATAGCGACAAGTAATGAAGCTGAATAAAACATATCAGCTTGGTTTGAAAGTAACTGGCAATGGTTTGGCGTAGCCTAATGTGGAAATACAGCCCCCATTCCCCCCTTTGGGCCTTTGCTTATAGTGCGACTTTCTTCATTAGGAAAGCGAATAACCTCTTCAAGCCTGACTAAGAATGGCTTGCCACCTGTTATACTAAATACGACTATCCAGGTAAAAAAAAAAAGGGGCACAGAGTGCATAACGCATAGTCTACTATAGACTATGCAGAAACTCCAGAGATAGATAAAACATATGGGGAAAAAAACCGCTAAAAATACTGAGCTTGTACATATTGACCTATATACTACTATTCATGAAGTATTTCTTCCAATCATTTTCCGAAGCAAAAAGTAGTGTTGTAACTTGCCATACTGTTCATATGGGGCTGGGGAGTGGGGATGTTGAAGTTATTCAGGATTCATGTAGTACCGATCAGGGAAAAACAATACTATACGACAAGGATTGAGAGAAGAGTTTTGGCAGTGATAGGCCTTTCCAAGTTTGTTTACTACAGTTAATTGCTATTGCTAGGAAGATCGGCACGCAAAAGAGGTATTTGTTTCATGTTTTAGATACTACATCCCGGGGGCAAAAGCATCAACCTCAGGCTACCACAGAGCCAAGCCAAGAATTCATACGCATACGAAAATCTGAAGTTGATATGCTAAAGATAGAAACTTATAGAGATGTCCATCTTCTACCTTCTATAATGGCTTGGCTCATGGTTAAATAGCTGAAGATTCCCACTCGAAATACAGAGAACATCAACAATCAACTCAATCAACGAAACAATCCAACCTCCTCTACTCTCAACTCCAATCAAACGATCACTCGATCATCCAATCTCAACCGCCAAAATGCAGTTCATCACCATCGTCATTGCTACCCTGGCCGCCGTTGCCGCCGCCGTGCCCTACCCTGATGCTTTTGAAAAGCGCACTTGTGTCGGCAGTGAGTTTTGTCTGGGAATTGAAAAGACATGGGCATTAGAAAAAGAACAAGCTGACTCTCTTCATAGACTACAAGGTTGCCTGCCAGACTAGTGGCCCTTCTTGCTGCGATGACTGGCAATGTGTCGGTGCCACTGAGTGGAACGATGGTGTCTGCATCCCTAACTACTAGGGGCATTTGATGGACATGATATTTGTGCAGGCATAAATATAGTTAGAAACTCATGATGTCTTTCTTTTTGTCTCAGTTATTCAATGTTATTTCTTCGCCTCCAAATCGGTAAAGAGCTTTCCATATGTATTTTGTAGAAAGTGTTCTGATCATTCAAATGTATCCATTGGGTATTGTTGACTGGATCTCTAATCGCATTTCAATAAAGCAGTAAAGACATAAGCCGAGACCTCCAACCAGGCCATAAACAACACGAGGCAGAAAAAAAAAACATAAAAAGGTAATCAAAAACGATAACTCAGGGATATAGTTGACTTAGTCAGGATGAACGGCGCCGCCGAATTTTCCACGAGTAAAAACAAACATTCATGACCCTAGCACTATACAATCCTGTGAACTTGCTCTGACTTTAGAGTCAGAACAAGAAAACCAGGACACGTAAATGATAAGATAGGCAAGCGTAATGGCATGTACTGGTTAAAAAGTCTCCAGTTTCGATTCGTCAAAATGAACTCTGGCAGAGCCAGTTAAAAAGTAGGGGGAGGGAGAAAGGAAATAAGATGCGACAGAGTCCTATGTGGGCTTCTCGCATCCAATGCGACCCAATAGAGCTTTCCGATCACTCTGATCAAATGGCACACGGCCGCGACCACGAGCGCGCACCGATGAAGTGCCATTAGACCGATGGCGGTCCAATCCCAGGGCACTGTCATTGATAACGGTGGCAGTGTTAGCGCCATCCTGAGCGGCCAGCCGCACGGATCCGCTGGGTAGAACTTGGCCTGCTTCAACCTCGACCTCGGCCTCGTCTTCCTCGTCACTACGAGTGTCCTCTGCATTGCCAGTAACAACGACACCGTATGCGACGCGAACAATCATGGTAAACCAGACAATAGACAGGCCCTGCAAGGACAGGAGAAAAGACAAGAAGATCCACTTGATGCTCCGGTTCATGCAAATGGGGTTCTCCAGGCTGCGGAAAGGCGCGAAGAGGTATGCAAAGGCATCGGGGTAGCCATTCTCGCTGATCATCTCGGAGGTAGCGCCAGAGTAGCATCCGTATGACATTTGAGATGGCACGTTCTTATAGATAGACCACCATAGCATGTTATACAAGACGTGTCGGGTTATGAACCAGACGGACATGAAGACGCCGAATGCCACATTGCAGGCATTTTCAAACTTGAGGTACTTTAGGATCTTCGCCGACTATTGGAATGATTAGTATTGAATGTCGATACAGCGGAGAATCAAGTTTTACATACGGGCAGAAGGAAATCCACGACGTCCATCAAGCACAGTACCACGTTGGACACATTGTAGAAACCGTAGATGTATGCCGAGCTCAAGAGAGTGCTGGTGATGATATGGTGAGACAACATCTGGTAGTGATCCTTGCGGCGCTCTTCCACGTGGATGACGAAGATCTGTTGCACCAAAAAGGCCAACTCCACGAGAAGATACCACTTCATCAGACCCGACACTGGGCGAGCTGGCCACTCCGCCCAGATGGCTCCAAAGTCGAACCAATAGTAGGAATTCTTCCACAGATACTATCAAGTCAATTGTCAGCCTACCACTCCTTCTGCATCACCTCTTTACTCCGGGGACGAGTACATACCAATCCAACTGCCCAAATGACACCATAATACATGGCCTGCCATCCCTGTTCGGCGAACCGGACAGATCCCTTCCGCTTCAAGCCCGCCCTGCGGGCCAGCGGTTGTAGGACCCATTCAATTGCGAAGGCGCGCACGGCTGTGAGGGCAAGTGCGGCGCTGATGACGAAGTAGACGTCGTCCCATCCTTGGACGTAATAATCTCCGGATTCACTGCGGTAAGACAATTTGAAAAAAGGTTGGGTATAAGGACGAAGCGACGGGTAAAGGTTATGCAGAGCCAGCAACATAGCCAGGATGGTCATGGAGATACCTATAGTGGAGGAATTGCCAAGTGTCAGCTATGCCGAGGTTCGTATGAGAAAAAGCAGCGGGGGAATTCCAGATGGGAACAGGCAAATGCGCAAGCTCCCAGAGCTCCGGTTTGCGCAAAAAATTACGCATGGGTAGCATGTTTGAGATGGCTTCTCTGGGGGATGTTGACGTTCATACCGATTTGGTTGTTGACCACCCATTCCCGGAACGTGGTCTCCATGGCTAGCCGTGGGCCATTTCGGCTAGAACCATAGACATTGAGCTGCGATTGCGGGACAGTTGTTTTTTTGGTCATGACTGATGCTGGGCGAACAACCAGAAGGTGGGAATGCGGAAGAAAAAATGGCAGCCGGAGGGGAAACGAAGGAGTGGTCGGCGTCGCCACTAATTAATTTGCGAAGCGGGATTGGGGGTCTCGATGTCTGAGTCGTGGATCCGCCGCGTCACAGGTTATAAGACAATAAAATCGCACGAAGGCTAGCTATTGTTGAGGGATTGTCTTCCTTTTTTTTTTGGAATGGTTTCTTTTTCTTTCTTCTTTTTTTTCTTGTCAAAAGAAGGAGCTGAACAAACGAAGGTCACCAAGAAGTAAGGAATTACCAGAATCCCTGTGGAACGAGAGAGCGGAGGGGGAAAAGAAAGCTCGTTTCAAGTGTATCTTTCCAAGGTTATGATGATCGACAAGTCCCACACCGCCTCATCAAGGGAATAGAGATACCAAGACTTTTCATTGAAGAACATCATTAGTTACATGTCACTAGGGATGTACAGTATGTACTTCCTGCAGTATTACAATGTAGACCCTTTCCCCGCATCATTGATCGTTGCAAGTCAGAAACTCTTAGATCCACTACTTTTAGCCCTCGACCCGCTAAAAGGCTCGAGCCACTTTTAATTGCTTTGAAATGCCGAATGCCCTTGTTCTCATTCTCTCCCGTTGGTTCCACTCTTCGATGATTCCGATGTGATTTGTGGGATTCGGGCTACATGTGGTTTAGAGTCTAGACTGTGAAGATGACTTCTTGTCATACTACTTTAGTAGGTAATTCTGAGATATGCGTTTTTAATTCTGAAATGACAGCACTGACTTGTCAGTACAAAAGAAGCTTGAAATATGAGATGGACATCACGCGCGCTCCCCAATAAATACCGTGGGAATAGAAATATAAAAAGAAATTGAGAAAACCACGCTTCAAAACGCCATCCCTCCCAGTCATCGAACGCCCTATGACAGAAAATGAGATTTAAACTCCCGTATCCACAAAATGCACCCACAATACAAATATCTAGACATGTCCCGAGTACATGGCCGGGTGGTGCGCAGGATCTGGCATCCGAACCTCACCCGAATCCCGCGAGTACTTGGACGAGGCGGCGTCATTGGCGTTGGCAGCGTTCTTGGTATTGCCAAGTGGCGACGAGATCTTAAGAGGAAAACGTTCTGTCAATCGCCGAGAGGCTCGCTTGAGGGCTGGTTCGCGTTCGCGGGTGTAGGTAGGGAGGGAGTCTTCACGCTTCAGACTGAGCTGAAATGAGCGGCGGCTGCTGGTTCGACTCACCACCTTTTGTGGAGCCACGGCACCATACGCCCGAATGTGGCGGGCACTGACACCTGCCTTGCGATCGGTAAAAATGAATGTCTAGATGAGGGTCGTAAATTAGCATCTCTCTTGTGTGTGAGCTGGTGGTATCAGAAGCTGGGAACTTACCGTGAGTAGATTGATCACACTCATCACCATGGATAGGACGCCAGCGGAGATTACAATCTGCCAGAATGATAGTCCCAGTGACTTCTGGCTCAGGGCGGCGGAGTTCAGGTTGCCCAATGTTGCGACTCCAAGGATCATCATGATGGCTGCCAGTGTTACGAAGCTAGCATCTTCGCCGAACAGAGGCCATTGGCGGTTGAAGTATCCGCGCAGGATAGGAAGCTCGGAGATGATCAGGAAAACTGCTCGGGTGAAGATTTGTTAGCATAGCTCGGGGATAGATATTCTCAAGTGGGGACGAGAAGAATTGTACTTACTACTGATGAGTGCCACTACGGCATGTGTGACGGCTTGAAAGAAGAAAAAGCCATTGGTAGTCTTGGTTTTCACCAACATGACCACGCAGGCTGCGATTAAGTCGAGGAAGACGATGATATTGAAAGCACGGACGATGTTGAGGATGATATATCCTGGACCAGCCAGGGACTCCCGAAGTTTACCCATCATGATGGTGAAACCGGAGATTTCGTAAAAGAAAAGAGTCTAAGAGAAGAG
This sequence comes from Penicillium verhagenii, assembly GCF_028828195.1. Taxonomy (NCBI): domain Eukaryota; kingdom Fungi; phylum Ascomycota; class Eurotiomycetes; order Eurotiales; family Aspergillaceae; genus Penicillium; species Penicillium verhagenii. The sequence continues at coordinate 1,929,617 of NW_026643169.1, forward strand.
AATATCCTGATCCTCGAGATTGTAAAACGTATTGATATAAATGAAGGGACACTCCAAAGGTTGTGTGTAGAAAAAGGGCGTGGATGGTGAGATTTAAAGGAGTGGGGAAAGGAAGCAGCTGGCCAGCAGGACTTAAACAAAGGAAAGAAAGGAGGATTCGAGGATGGAAAGAAAGGAAAGAAACTAAAGAAAGAGAAGAAAGGAAAGAAAGTGAAGAAGGGAGTCGTTGAATAGGAAAAGAAAGAGAAAGGACTAAGACTATCTTAGATACTCACTTTGCATTGTTCGAGCCGCCCTACAACCCCTACTAGCCCCGGGTTTCCGATTTGCCTAACAAAGGGGGTTCCTATGATTAGAAGCTCAAAAAGCAGTGTTTATTTCGATATCAAAGGCTCTGCTAATTTTGAGGCTTTTTATTTAATGTTTCTTCAGGGTCTTTGTCACACGACGTTTCATCTCTACTTTTATAGCAAGCTTCTTACTGGCCAGAGGCAGATTTAAGCGCAGAGATCGGGAGCAGATGCCCGAAGGTGGATCGATTCAATTCTGGTCTAGTGAGATGGATCGTGCAAGGATTGGTTCAGAGCATTCGATATTTGTGTATGCTGAAACCGACCCCGTAGATGAGCGGTTAACAGTGAGTGATCCATGATAGAGAAAAGAAAAGAACCGGTAAGAGAACAAAATACAATACTATTCACTTAGGGACTTTGATTTAGGAACCAGGATGTTTCTTACTATATTAACCCATAGTGCTTTTAGTATAATACTCCTTAATTATATACAAATGTTATGATTCTTTGTCATCCTCTTCCATTCTACTTGGAAACACTCGAAACCTGACTATTTACGCGCCCAATCATCGGCATCTCTCCAAGCGCCTGGTTACAGGTTTTGTTTTGTTTTTTTTTCTTATTTCGTCTCAGTTTCACTTTATGCTTCTCTTATGCTATGCAGTGAATTCTGTAAATTGAGAAATTCCAAACGTACAGATTAGTGATAAGTATAGAATCGGGGAGAAAACGAGTTCCATGGCTCAAGTCTGATTCGTCCGAACCTGGAGTTTGCCTTAAACGCCGGAGAAAAAAAAAAAACACGCCGCCCCTCCTTCTTTCCCTTCTACCACCTCAAGTTTCATCAACTCTCGGCGTTGCGCTCTCAATATTAGCGATCTTTTAGTCTACATTTTAGTACATCATGACTCGTGGAAACCAGCGGGATACCGATCGGGCCAAGGCCCAGAAGAAGGCCCAGGGTCAGGTTCGTCCTTTACCCCTCCCCATCATTCACAGTGAGACTGACCCAAAACAGAAGGGCAAGAACACCCAATCGGGTACTCAGTTCCAGAAGACCAAGGAGGATGCTGCCACCATCATGCGCGAGAAGCAGCGCAAAGGTAAAGCCTATTGCGCCACCCCACTCTTGACTTTCTTCGTCAGTTTGCTGATCATTTGTTTCGATAATAGCCGATGAGAAAAAGGCTGCAGAGGCGGGAGGCCAAAAGAAATAACCCAATTCCCCATCATTTCGTCCTCTCCGATCATTCCCTACGTCAAACCTCTTTCGGCAATGCATTCCTATGTGACAATGATTGTGAAGATTGAGGTCTGAGCAGGATTCGACCTTGGGGAACTTCCAACGAGGAAATATTCCGTTTGCTTTATGGCTTCCGTGCCAGCGACTAGCGAGGCGTTTATCATACATACACTGTAAAACCAGAGCGAGAACTTTACATATCCCAGGCTTGAACGCTGTTCATTTTGTCCTTTTTTTTCTTGAATTGGCTCTTGCGACAAGTCGCATATTATTCCTCCACCCTTGTGTTTCGATATGCAGCCCAAAATGCTTGTGCCCTGGTCAGCCGGCCCAGCCAAGGCGATTTTGGCACAGCGTGTTGGTCCGCGTCCAGCGTATCAGATGGCAAAATCTCATCGAGCACATTTTCCAAGTCGAATTGGCGGATGGATTGGTCAACAAATGTCCACAGGCTCTCGCCCTCCCATCCAATATCGCGCGCAAAACAGACCACTCGCCCTACCGCGTCTGTCCGAACCTGTTGCTCCGCAATACAACCCAGTAAATACTTCGCAAAGATCCAGGCAGATATATCCCGTGGGTGAGCAAGACACCAGTCAAGAACGGGATCCATCAAGGGTCTAGCCAGTTGTTCAGACAAGTTCGAGAAATCTGTCGTATGCGCAAGAAGAGCATGAAGCTGCCGTATATAGCCGAAGGCATAGTAGTTCTTAGGGTGTAACTCCGCGGCACGCAGGACTCCATCAAGCTCCGCACGATGCAATTTCAACAGGGCTTCCGGGGTCCAGGTTTGGATCTGAAACATCTGCCTCACTACCCATAGCCTATGGGACCACAGAGTCGGAGATTTAGTATGCCGGTGTAGTGGTGAACACTGATAGGTCGTCAAAAGCGACAGCTCAGTGTCCAGCAGCTTTTTTGTCGAGGCAATCTGATCTAGATCTTCAGCGCATTGTGCAACGGCTGCCAGCAGCCAACGTTTGCGCCAGTTACATGCGGTCAGATGCTCACAGTCAAAAAGTAGCATGACTTCTGTAATGGCTCGATCTGATACCCCGCTAGTGATGGCGTCCTCGACGGAGTCCACGTGAAAATCATCTCCAGACATTGACACCAGGCGCTCGAAGAACAGGCTTCGTGCGACGGTATAGGCGTACACGAGCATTTTCTTGGTCATTCCAATGAACAATTCATCTTGCAAAAAGGGTGTTCCCAGAGTGGAGGAGATCATCTCAATCTCCAAGATCTGGTTCCCTCTGGAAGAGAAGACCCGAGCAATTTCCTGGTATGCATTCTCAGGAGTAGTCATGGAGAGTCATGGATACAATTCAAACTGCTTTCCAGTCTCTGGATAAATTATTTCAACAGAGAGAATACCGATTTGTTGAAATTAAGGGCTGCTGTGTAGAAAGTTGTTGCTCAAAAAGGGCCCGCATGACAAAGGCGGAGAGGAGTGACTCCGGGCTTCCACAGTTGCAAGATCGCCTGGACGTCATTTTCTCCGACTTGCATTTCAAGTACCGCAATTCCCACTGCCTCCTGCAAACATCACACAGTCTTGGTCACTCGCCCTCCTTGCTCCTAGCTTCTGCTTGAGCTTCAGCGCCAACGAAAACCCCACATATCCGGCCGCCTGGCTAACCCCCCGCCATCATGCTGTCTCTCACGCTTATGATCCTCTTCGTGCATATCGCCATTTACCTGATCAATACAATCGGCGCATCAACAATCGACCTCCTGGTACGTCTGTTCAAGCGTAACCCAAGCGCTATAAAAATTTCCCCTCCAGATCCCACAACGCGATAACCAAGGGCCTCATACTAAACATCATCTCTCCACGTCTAGTTATGGCAACTGTATCTCAAGGTGCCAACGTCGTCTGCCCGGAATGCCCGCGAGCAACAGCGATTGAAGGGCGAAGTGGTGAAGTTGAAGCGCGAGATGAACAGCACCAGCTCGCAAGACGAGTTTGCGAAATGGGCTAAATTGCGCAGACGGCACGACAAGGCCGTCGAGGAGTTCGAGGCAATGAGTACGTGTTATATTGACAGCTTCATTTATTGAGGCAAACAACCTCGTTGATTACTCCCTGTCGACTAACTTCTGTTTCCCCCTTTCTCAACAGACACCACTATCTCGGCGCAGAAAAGTTCCTTCGATCGAATCGTCAAGACCGGCCGCTGGCTCAGCACCAACGGACTCAAGATGTTCCTACAATTCTGGTACTCGAAAACACCTATCTTTGCCTTGCCAGAGGGCTGGTTCCCCTACTACGTTGAATGGGTTCTTTCATTCCCGAGGGCACCGCTTGGCTCCGTGAGCATTCACGTTTGGAGCAATGTGTGTGCGAGCGCCATTGCTGCCATTGCTGAGATTATTGGTGCATTGGTGGTGCGGGTTGTTGGGCAGAAACAAGAGGCTGTCGCCAATGGAGCTAAGAAGACACAATAATTGAGAGACGAGAGACGGTCATGCCCCATGCCTAAGGGCTCTACTAGGTTCCGGTGTATTATACTGATATTATACTGAAGGAAACGTGGGAGTTCCACGATGTAATGATCATAGCATACATAAAGCCATTCATTGCATTTCAGGTCAAAATAATAAAAATCGTTGAATATGAAATGTTTCTTCAAGGCTTACAAAGGGTTTTCAGGAAAAAAGAAAAGTAATTGTAAAGAATAAAATAAAATAAATTGGTATATATGAATGTTCATCAGATAATTTTAAATCGTTTATCAGCATCGACCCCTTGGGATCTCAGTGCTTGACTCTATGATTGATATATCATCACGCGAACATACGAAGCTCATGCCAGAAGCAAAAGAAGTTATAGAAAGAGTCCAGCCCCTTCGACCGGGCTTCTGTGACCAAGAGAGAAAAAAGCCCGAGAAAAAAAAAATCCCAAACCGAGAATCTCAAATCACCGCTTTGCCATAAGCTACAGACTCGAAAAACAAGAACTCCTCGCCTCAAGAATGAGCCCCATTGAGTTACCCCATCCCCGAAGAGAATAAAGAGCAATCGCATGACTATCCAAACACGACGAAAAGCAACCCAACACAAGGGAAGACCGAAATCCTCCCTTCCCCTCTCAGACCAAGACCACACACCCCATTATGACCGGCAACACACGAAGCGAGACCGTCGGATGGCAGCACAAAGCCAGGAGGGAGTAGGGCAGTCAGCCGCTATCGAATTGCTTCTATGGCGGCGCGTTTCCGCATTGCCTGACTTGATAACTTTGGAGAACCAAAGTGCAGGGTGTCCGGGGACTTTCTCCCAAAGCGAGGATGAGAAAGAATTAAAATTCTTTGTGTGTGAGCTTTGAATGCGATTCTTTGAGCGAGGAGTTGGAAAGAAAGAAGGATTGGGAAGAAATTTTGCGGCGTTTTCTTTACCAAGTGGAGGTCATGTGACGGGGCTAGATTGGATTAGGACTAGCGTCATAAGGGAATTCGACTGGAGCTTTTTCGGACTGAAGAAACTGGTTAAGCGATCAAAGACAAATGGGATTTTGAAGAGATTTTAGGAAATAATCCGAATAATAATACGTAATAATAACAGATCACTAATGATTCATTATTTCTATACCTCAAATTTGGTGACATTATGCACATACATCAGCTCCAAGTTGATATTGTACTAGGCATCTATTGTATATCATCTCTGAAGAAATTTCTTAAAAAATAAGTTCTATTTGAATAGATATTTAAAATAAACAGAAACAGATAGAAAACATCAAACATGCACATAAAAGGCTATGGGAAATAAACAATACATCAAATCAATTTTGTACACCGTTTAAGCCTTGGCCTTGGTCTTCTTGGTGGCCTTTTTCTTGGGTGCAGGGGACTCTGTTGTGGCCTTGGGCTTGGGAGCATCCTCGGTCTTTTCGACCTTCTTGCCCTTCTTGCCCTTCTTGGGGGTATCTTCCTTGACAACGGGGGTATCAATGACCTTCACGGGCTCTTCCACGGCAGCCTCAACAGCCTTGGTGGGCTCGGCGGCTTCAATGGTCTCAGTAGCCTCAGTAGCCTCAATGGCCTTGGGGGCTTCTTGAACTGGCACATCGTCGACGCTCTTGAGCTGGGGGAGCTCAATATCGTAGCCCAAAGCTTGGAGCTTATCAATCTTGGCCTGTCTCCTCTTCTGCTCCTGCTCAATACGCTTGGTCCACTGCTCACGGGTCTTGCCCTTCTCCAGACGCTTCTTCTCAATGCGGTTCCATGGGGTCTTCTTGAAGCGGCGGTTGGCACCCTTCCAGACCTCGGGGTGGAGCTGCTCCTGGGGAACAAACTTGCACTTAAGGATATGGCTGTACATCAGGTAGTTATCCATGGTCTCGGCGACGATCTTGGCGACGGTGGTGGAGGTGAATTCCACAAAGGCGTAGTGCTTTGACCGACCGGTCAGACGGTTGCGGGAGAGACGCAGACGAGTAATTTCACCGAACTGGGAGAAGTAGGCACGCATTTCGTGCTCGTAGAAACCGTGAGGAATACGTCTAGAAAGCACAATGTTAGTTGGGAAAAAAATCTGATGAAAGTGGTCGAAGGAATATTACATACCCAACGTAGACGGTACCGGGAGTATCAGGAACACCGCTATCCTTCTGGCTCTTCGCAATCTTTCTCTGGGCCTTCTTGGTATCTGGGATCTTGGGAACGGGCTTGTTGGGGTTGTGGCCTTCACCCTCGGACTCATCCTCATCGTCACTGCTCTCGAAGCCCTTGATGAGCGCAGCAGTCTGGTCATCCAGGACCTCATCCTCAGACTCCTCATCCTCTTCGCTGTCAGATCCAAGGGAGATCAAATCAGCCTCGTCATCCTCGGACTCCACTGCAACCTCCTCGACCTTCTTGGCCTTCGGTGTAGCCTTGGCCTTCTTCACGGCGGATACGGGAGCAGTCTCCTCCTTCTTGGACTTCTTGTTGGCAGTCTTCTTCTCGGCAACAGGGGAGGGAGCAGCGGGCTCCTCGGTCTCCTCGTCGCTGATGAAGTCGGCAGCGCGCTTGCGAGGCTTGGCCTGGCGAGCAGGGGTACCATTGGCCTTCACAGGGGCGGCAGTCTTGGTCTCCTTAGCCTTGGGGGCGGCAGCAGCCTTCTTTTTCAAGATAGACTTGGGAGCTTCTTCGGAGGTCTCAGCAGGTTTGGCCTGGACCTTCTTAGTTTTTTTGGCGGGCGGGTCGCTCACGGCGGGCGCTGTTTCTTTAGTGTCAGCGACATTCAAGCTATTAATTAAAACGTAACAATTGGAACGCGGTTGGCTTACCCTTGCGCTTCATATCCTTCTTAGCAGGGGCCATTTTGGTATTTGTTCGGTGTGAATTGAATACTGAAGACAAGCACGTCTTCTTTGCGCTGAAACTTTTTTTTTCACTGATTTGGATCGGAAGGCGGTGAGACTCCACCCGTTGCCTATCAGGCTATCAGCACCTATCACCGCCCTTATCTCACCAACACGTCTTTCGGAGGATTGGACGGCCATGGGGAAGTCCAATACTTTGACACACGAGGAGATCTGGGATGATTCTTCTCTAGTGCGATCGTGGGACGATGCAGTGGAGGAGTACCAGGTACGCTTCATACTTCCTCGAGTTCCATTTCTATGAATTCACGTGACTTATGTTAACTTGTTGATGGTAGCTCTATCACAGTATTCATGCCAAGGGCGAGAATGTCGAAGATGTTCTGAAAGAGGCAGAAGAAACAGGCACTGCCGAAGAGTTTCCTGCTGTCGAGGGTGCTGATCAAGTCGATATCCAAGATGGCTCCATGGAGGTCGATACTGGCGATTCACTTGCAGATGTCACGGTATGTCTAAATTAATTCAACTCTGCTTTTCTTATATCTAACTCTTCCAGGCCGACCAGTCCGAAGCAAAGGTTGCCGCTGCCCAGTCTGCGCCAGAAGGAGGAAGCGCCGCCGCTGAGGGCCCAAAGGTTCCCGCGGGGGCCATGTCGATGCCTGAGCCGCTCTTAGCTCAAGGTATGTTTTGTCACTGTTGATCTGATTAAGTGGATATGTTCTCTAACGGATTATTAGTCCAAGATGAAAGCTTGAAGCGTCTCATGATGGCCTGGTATTATGCAGGGTACTACACTGGCCTCCATGAAGGACAACAACAAGCCACCCAGGGAAAGAACTGAGGATCCAAGAAGATCAACATGTATTCGATCGAGTTTGTAACTTCCCAATAACACATCCCTTCTCCACGGTGGTGCATAGTTATGGTTTGATGCAAATTCTGCGCAGGCTTACTGTACGATAAGTGAAACAGTGCAAGAAATCTAGGCTGCACTAGGAAAACAATTAATGTGCAATAAATTTCCTACTCGGCTGGCTAAATGCCTTTGACGCCAACATAACCAAGCGAAAGGTGCCCCATGGACAATCTCCAAATGTAGAATCCAACGCGTTTGACCCAATCATCACAAACATCACGATAGTTCTTTCCTTCCGTCATACTGAACTACTGGCCCTCAGGATCACTTGGTGTACATTTAAAAAGCTCCAGTACCGCCAAGCAGACCACCGACAATGGGGAGCTTGCCCAGAGCATTGGGCTTGGAAGTAGGCTTGTGAGTGCTGGTGGCAGTGGGTGTGGCGAAGTTGCCAGAGGTGAGCTTCTTCTCAGTCTTTGTAGCCTCGGGCTCCTCATCATCGCTGGAATCCTGATCGACATCAGCGTCGTCATCAACCTCGTTCTTCTCGTTGTTGACGTCCTTCTGATCAACGTTGTTCATAATCTTAGTAGCAGACTGTATGAACAGTGTTAGCCCAAGTCGAGCTTGCAATCCAGTGCATTTTCACAAACCTTCAATTGATCAAAGGTCTTATCAAGTCCCAGCGCCTGGCCGGCAGAAGACAGCTCATCACGCTTGGTCGGGAGTGACAGAGCAAAAACTGCCAGGAACAGGAAGACAGCGAGGAAAGACAGATTGAAGCGAGCCATGGTGGATAATAATATGTTTGATAAAATGTATCAAGTGAAAAGAAGTATATTAGAAGTAATCGGCAAAAGGAGTGGAAGGGCGTATAGCTTCGAAGGAATGAATGTATTCTATAGCCAAGTAGATTTGAGCAAAAAATGTGTGGCCGACGTGGAAGGGGATTTGTGTTGGATTTATATTCCTATCCCTTTCCAACACTCACATAGGGCGGGAATGGACCGACCTTGAAGGGGGGGGGGGAAAGGAAATTGAGCAGCGAGGGTCAGCTTGTTTACTCTCGTCTTCCCGAGGCATTTCCGACTACAACCCCCAAACCACTTAAAATTGGTCTCCTCCCATCTCCCCAGCAGAGGTCAGCCACTCTGGTTTTGCGAACCATAACCGGTTCCATGGTTGACACGCACGTAAATATGCGACTGCGCCAACATGTTGAAACATCCCTTGACCAGAGTATGATCGACCTTCAAAAAATGCAAGGGAACGAGCCGGTCCAATTGAAAGGCGAAAGGAAAATTGATTAATGCCCAATGAGGATCATTATCTTTCCGTAAGCACTCCACATTCCACTCTGGCGCATTATCAGTTGCACTTACGCATATCAATGTCTGACCGTGAGTTGGCCTGGTATTTTCCCCCTTGCCAGTATTAGTAAGATGACTCGAGGCTCGATTGTACATGGAACAAAGCCGTCTTAATTAATAAACCCATGCATGAGCATTTTTAATGATTTAGATTTAAATTGCATGTCAATTTAAGAATCGCTATACATGTGTAGCATTGACATTCCAATCTCATGCAACGCGTTGTTCGAATGCTCTCTCCCTCACGTGGGTATCACCCGTCAAAAGCTCGGCTGATATTCCCGCTCCCTTGGTCTTTTTTTCTGCTGAGGAGTATATGAAATAAAGGGCCCAGTGTTAATATCCGTGTGGATGGACTAGCGAGGAGACTTATGATGGGCTTGACATGAGGCCAGCAATCTACAGGTCAAACGACTATATCAGATCAATGAAATACATACCTTCGTAGATGAGAGGATATGAAAATAGTATGTGTCTATGACCACCAGTCTCATAAGAAGATTTTAAGTATAAAATAAGCTTTTACTATAAAAGCCGGCCCATTCAAGCCTTGAAAAACTACTAGCTTAAAAGAATTAGTCAGTACACAAGTAAAATTAGGGCCTGAAAGTATAAGAGAGTAGTACAAGTAGAAATGGCTAGAGGAGGAATGTATGGGGGGAATACTAGCACCAAAGTTAAACAGAAAGGAGGCTTATCGGGAGTGCTAATTAACAACACTTTCGTGGTGCAGCGGGCAAGACAGTCACCAGTTCAACCTAGGCTAGAAGTACTACTCAACATAGAAATTACTCCAGGATGACCTTGCCAGGGATCGACCCTTGCTCGTTCCTTTACATTGTATAGGGGTACAAGCCAATGCTGTTAACCTTTGTCCGCGACTGGTGCTTCATTCTTGTGTGTCAGGCTCGCCTTTTGAAGCTTTAGCTCGGTGCACAGCTGCGACTCCACGGGAGCAGCTGAAGGCGCCTTGGTGGCACTTGAGGAGGGTCCACTGTCGGTCGGTACGATGATATTTAATACTCATTCTTTGAGACCACAGTACCATAAACCGGTACTACCTATTTTTATTTTATTTTTATTTTCCATAAAGCTATTCCCAACTCCCCTTTCCATGCCAATATTCCCACATTCCCTTTCCCTTACCATATAACTACTATTCCCACCCCACTTCCCATGATTCTATTCCCATTACCCATTCCCATGCAATAGACTCTCTTCCCATTCCTCCTTCCCATAAAAATTTTCCCACCACATCTACGTATTTTTATTTCGACACAAACAATCTTTTATTATAAGTTCCGAGTACCATCTATACTAATTACAGGATAGTTATCACTTCAGCGTCCTATTCAGTTAGTATACTTAACTAGAAAGAATATATAGACACCCACATGAGAAAACAGAAGGGCACAAATTCCAAGGTATGAAATGTTGGGGTTGAGGATAGAAGCATGCCAAGATGCCAACTATCAAAAAGCTTAGCACGTTTCTGCTTGATATGATTGGTGTCCGCACTCCATGGGGACCCACTTGGACCGGAGTGACCGGAGCCAGGTTCTAGGGGAAAATAAATACCAACGGATCGGTATCGCGTGCTCAAATGGTTCCTGAAAACCAGAAGGTAACGTAAGTCCCAAATCCCGGTATAGCATGAGGACAAGATGCATGTGAATCGCAAAACCCAAAGAGCCACAAATCAACTAGTGCTTTTCCTCTCCATCCTCCTATTCATTATCTACCTCAACCGCCCCCAATCCGAAGACAAATCCTTCTCATGGACAAAAATTCGCTACAAGACCACATCCGCCCGACTCCCCGAAGCCCGAGGCAAATGTCCCAAGCTATCCGGCTCCAAAAACCCAGCCTTGGTCGTATCACGCGTAGCCGCAGACGGTGACCCAGCATGGCTCAACAAACTGACAGACCATTACCATCTCTGCGTGTACGGTGTCGACAGCCCAGCCGACAAAACCTCCACGTTCCTCCAAGTCCCCGCAAACCGCGGCCACGAAGCAATGGCCTACCTCACATTCATCATCGATAACTACGCCGATATACCAGCGGCAGGCGCGGTATTCGTACACGGGTCCCGCTGGGCATGGCACAACGACGCACCGGACTACGATAACGCGGCCCTGCTCACCGCGCTAGACGTGCCTCGTGCATTGGAGCTGAGGGGGTACTATAACCTGCGCTGTGATTGGAGCACCAGTACCTGCCCGCCTACGGTAGCGGCGCAGGGCAGTCTAGAGATGCGGCTCCAATCGACGCTGGAGCCGTGGAGTGCGCGTGCAGCGTCGGATACGGCGCTGCCGCGGGCTCTGGTGTCGATCTTTGGTGGAGGGGATTATACGGCTATGGAGCAGAAGGCGAAGCTGGAGCTGAGGCGGACGGATGCGGTGCGGTCTCAGTGCTGTGCGCAATTCGTTGTGTCTCGTGAGCGGGTGTTGCAGCATTCACGGCTAGAGTATGTTGCTTTGCGGCAGTGGCTGCTTGATGGGATGGAGGATCCTCGTAGCTCGCAGACTCATGGTGGCCAGGCTGCGCCTTTGGATGACCGGGTTGCTGGACGGATCCTATCTTATCTTTGGCATATACTATTTGCCAAGCCGAATGCAAGTGGGGAGCTGGAGTTGCGGCAGCTTAATCAGGATGCTTGTCCTAATGCTGCTGACTGTTATTGTCGCTTATATGGCCGCTGCGATCTCCAGTGCCCCAACCCCGGGATTTGCTGGGGGCAATATAAAATCCCGCCAGATTATAAGCTTCCTAGCGACTGGGCGGCAACGCATTCATGATAATCTAGGCTGGCTCTAGTTTTGTATATATTCCAAGTTCATAGGGCTACGGTCCCGTGGACGTGGGGGTTGATTCAAGCATATTTGATATTGTATTTGATCAATTGATCACCACGTGGCAGGGGAATAAGTAAAATTGTATGTATCTCGATCGTGATCATGTTACACAAGCATGTGCGACTATTTATAGAGCTCTAGACTGTGTGACCATAGTCTTAGAAACGGGCAAGAACCCGCTGCTGGGCATCGGCGAGAGCATACGCGCTGTGTTTCTTGCTGCATACCGAGTTGGCCTGCTCAGCGGTGAATCCACGAGCCTCGACAGCCGGGTTATAGCCAAGACCGGTGATCTTGCCCACAACATCTGACGGAACGGCAGCCGCGACCTTGCCATCAGCACGCTTGTACACGCTGACCACAACAGCACCACCAAGTCCGAGGTTGTGTTGCAAAGCAGCGCCAGTACCGTCAATAAGACGGTTGTTAGCCCAGCCGCGCAGGTGCCAGACCAGCTCAGAACACTGAGCAATACCAGTAGCACCGAGCGGGTGGCCCTTGGAGATGAGACCACCCGAGGGGTTGATCACCATTTTACCACCGTAGGTGATATCGCCGCGGCGGACCATCTCGTGGGCCTTGCCGGGCTCAGATAGTTCGAGGGCATCGATTGTGATCATTTCATTGGCAGAGAAGCAGTCGTGCAGCTCGCAAACCTTGATGTCCTTGACATTCACACCGGCCTCGGCGATGGCAGTGCGGGCCGCATGTCGCGACATGCCGAATCCCATCAGATCAATTGCACTAGTGTTGTAAAGTTGGTCGGTATCGGTGGCCATGGATTGGCCAGCGATCAGGATGGCCTGGTCCTTCAGGTGGGGACGGGCATCGAGGAACTCTTGAGAGACGATGACGGCAGCGGCACCACCATCCGAAGTGGGACAGCACTGGAGCTTGGTGAGCGGCTCAAAGATCATAGGTGCCTTCATAATCTGCTCGAGGGAGTATTCGTCTTGGAATTGGGAGTAAGGGTTACGTTTGGAGTGCTCGTGGTTGATGCGGGCGATTTCAGCAAAGTCTTCGTTCTTTGCGCCGTACCTAAGGAGGAATAAATGCGTTAGCAATAGGAACATTCGCTTGAAAAATGGGCTGGTGCTCTTCATACTTCTCCATGTATTCCCGACCAGCATTTCCGAACATCTGCGCGGCACCGGGCGCGTTGGTCACTCCCCGTGTTTCCGCCATCATTGTTCCGAACAGGGTGGTTGGGCCAGTGCGATCGTTATATACCGACTGCAAGCTACCGGGGTTCATCTTCTCAAAGCCAACGACTAGGACACAGTCGGCAGCACCGTGGGAGACCAAGGTGCGACCCATGGCCAAGCCAGTAGAGCCGGTCGAGCAGTTGTTGTTGACATTGTAGATAGGGATGTTGGTGAGGCCGAATTGGTAGAACACACGCTGTCCACATGTGCTGTCGCCATACACATAGCATGCAACGCCCTGGTCGACATCATCGTATGTGATGTGGGCATCGAGCATGGCTTTGATGCCAGCCTCGTAGCCCAGCTCATTATAGTCAACTTTGCCACGCGGCTTGATGAACTTGGTCATGCCCACGCCCAAGACGTAGGCAGGACCTGCTTGTTTCTTGCCCATGGTGCGAAATGTGGAGTTTTTTTGGAAAATTAAAGGATTTGAAGGTGTTCACGTCTGGATCGGGGATCTCCAAGGGGCTGGTGGCAGCTATATGTAAGTTCGCGAGTCGGCATTTAGACTATGTCACGAGTGGGGCAGGGGGCTGCTATTTTGCGGGGACTGGGGGCGACCGAGGTCCCGAGGACCCGAGGGAGCACATTGAATCTTGGTTCAATACAATATGTTGCACAAATCCATTGCACAAAAAAACAAAACTCCGATGATCTGATTTGCATTTTAATGATCTCTAGTCTCCACTTTTCAAACCAAATAACACCCTGACACATGAACCATCATGTGTTTGAGCCGAGTATCTTGAATTTAGCGAAATTCTATCACGTGAAGCCCAAGTTACGCCAAGCCTTATGACTAATCTGATCATCTCGATTCTCTGGAGTGAACTAACTAACATAGGGAAACCTTTCTCTACAAATATGCATATGTTAATGAATTTGAAGGGTAAAGCGTAGGTGATATCCATGGATGGAAGGTAAAATTTGAAGTAAAGATTATTAGAATGGGCGGGGTAGTAGATCTCAAGTGCTGCTGTCAATGAAAACCGATCAAGCCGCAAGCGTATAGGTGCTTGAATGGATATGTATACATACTCTGGATGAATATCTCTAGGTATGCTTGTACGCACCTAGATAGATGGATGTACTTGTGTACGCACATCCATGTGTATTCAACCTCCAGGCCCGGAAAATTTGAATGTGACACCTGGGCAGGAAATTTGGATTCTAGACAAGGCAGTGGATGGATGTGTATCCGGTCGCAACATTTGAAAGAGTAGTGAACTACGACCAACCTTGGAACCTTGAAATGTATAAACAGTTTCAACTGGTCATGTTATAGAGGGGAACATACGCTAAATTGTAATTCGGACATTTTATTGGACGGGTACATGCAGACTTAAGCATGCAGGAAAACCTGGCAAGTCAGTCCTCCTCACGATCTGCAAAGCGCACCAATCAGCAGCTTTCCAACTATATTGACCCAAGTCTGGGCCTCCTGTAAACAAGTGTTTTCTTTCTAATCCGCTTTGAAACATTCAAACCATAGGATTTGGATTCAACTAGCGACTTATGTATTCTAGATCATTGGCGGGGAATAGATATCCACTATTCCTTTTATAGGTTATAAGTAAGACCGGATGACTATCCTCCACCGGAATAGTCAAGCTGCATAGGATACCCATTGATGGATCCATGGATCTCCCCAGACTTTATATTCAATGTTGGCAATGCTAATCTTATATGTACTAGTTTTCTACGTGTGGTTTTACAAGTTCTGTCATCGTTTTTAATCTCGGACCACTTATCTCTTTTGTTAATAATGGCCAATGACAGATTCAAGGCCAGTTTGAATCAGAATCCTTGATCTAAATGCGATTGCGGCAAAGCCCTTGTCCCGCATGGGGGGCAAAGCTAACAATTTCCCCGCCAGAACTTTGATGGGCAACCATGAGCAGCATCCATCATAATATAGAATCAAATAACCACCACCAAAAAAAAAAAGAAATAAAAGCTCTCAGACAAGGAGAAAAAGGACCTTCCGTATACTAGGAGTAAGAATCCTGATATACCTCATTCTACAGCTGAATATTGTGGAAAATACAAGACTAAGCTGGGGCAATACTCACGACGTCACTGCATCCGCACTAAGCCTATTTGAGCGAATGCACAAAGCTCGGTCCACATGCCTATTTGCCCTGCCCTCAACTTCCTCTTCCACCTCTGTTCTCTGAGCAGGTCTTGCTTTATGATCGGGGTGAAGGCTGTACCGGTAAGATGAACATATTCTACTTTTCTTATTCTCTCTAGCTTTTTACCACTGTCAAGTATGTTAAGAGAAAGCCGACCGCACTGTTCGATCAATGCTGATCTCCTTCAGCTCCCGCACCAAATCACATTCCACCCCATTGCGACCGATGAAATCCTCTAAAGAACCCTACTAAGCCTATTTGGAACAGAGAAGCTTCGATATAAAAAGTTCAGCACAAGCTTGAACTTTGACAACAGCAAAGAGCTCGTTGCTCTGCTCGGTCGCCGTCGCCGCGGGGTCATATTTTTGATTGCCGAGACAAGCCCTTTGGCCCAACATCGAACCAGCCGTCCCACACCCACAGATTTCAATCCGTCTCATCCAATCGAGCCACTCGGCTTGTCTTTGTGTCCGTAAACCTATAAAAACCCAACCCTCGAATGGATAATTACGGGACGCTGAACGGTCTTCTCGTGTACTACTGAGAGACCGCTTTGCGTTCCATAAGGATTTTCAACCTGGTGTTGCGATCAAGACAATATCTGTTCCACCACCTATAAAAGAAAACACATCAGCACCGCAACGTCGAATCGAAGGATATATCAGCACCGCAACATCGAATCGAAGAATAAATCAGCACCGCAACATCGAATCGAAGAATACAAAGAACTGAACATAGGGATCTCTACTAGTAATACATATTAGGTATGACTATTGGGAAACGGGCTGAACATGAACTCTTCCCTGTCAACAACTCTTCCCCAACGTTACCCGCCCAGAACATCTGGAACATGGATGAAAAAACCCGCAATGCTCTTCTGAAGAAGTACCAGACGCAGCTGGCTTCAGGAGCGTCAACCGTCTGTGCAACTTTGGCTGTTGTAAGTAATTCTGATCATCTGCAGGTTCCCTTGGGGCAGGATTTGAATAAGTGCTTCTTGTTAACGTCCCGTTAGACGCCCCTAGAGAATGTTAAAACCCGCATGCAAACGTATGTTGCTTTTTGACTAAAATCTACAAAACATCAGCTGTTGACGCTCAAACTGCATATCTAGTCACGACTTCAAGAACATTTCTCAATGCATGCGCTACTTGTGGCGGACCGAGGGACCTCGTGGCTATGTTGCCGGTAATTCTTGAACCCACCATCCTAGAGTATTTTTTGGATATAGTATTGATCTGTTTACCTAGGTGCTCTCCCACCCCTGGCAAGTGTAACCGCAGTCCGGGTAGTCAATTTCACCTCATACAGTTGGGCCAAGATTCGGATCTCCGACATGATCCGCCAGATAACTGGAGTATCACCGCTCGCGGAATACAATAAACCGAGCAGCACACCCACAGTTAGTGGTATCATGACCTTTGCCGCTGCGGGTGCGCTGGCTGGTTTGATCTCATCCCCCCTTGCCTGTGCGAATTTCCTTATCCTTGGAACATACCTGGATTTGACTGACTTTAAAAGGTCCCTTTGAGCTAGCTAAGAATGTTGTCCAAACTTCGGTCTTAGTGTCCAACCGCGCACAAGCTGCCCCTGATGCTGCCCGAAACCCTGACCTGCGACGCAAACCCCGGCTGGGAACTGTGCAGGCTATCCGGCAAATTGTCAAACGTCATGGCTTCCGAGGACTTTACACAGGCTTTCGCTTACATGTTCTGCGCGACACTGTGGGCTCCGGCCTATATTTCAGCGTTTATGAGACCGTCAAGCAGGTGGCAGCGAAGGAGCTGGGTGATAACAAATCGCCTTTTGGGGCTCCCATGATTGCTGGTGCCATCTGTAGTACAGTCCCATGGGTTTGCGTATGTCCCCTAGATCCTGAACTTTTGACTCTCATTACTCACAAATTTATGCAGACCTACCCCCTCGACACACGCAAGACCCGTGCTCAAAGTGTCTTGCTTGGTAAAAGCAAGGAAATTGGAGAGGCATCAGCTGCAGTTGCTAAGGCGAGCATGTACAAAGGCATGTCAATCATTCTGATCCGAACGGGGCTGAATAATATGATTTTGCTTAGCATGTTTGAATTCATCAAGGCCAAAATCACAGAGCTTCCAGAAGAGTGAAGCTAGGGTGCCGGGAACATGACTTTGATCAGTCTTGATCATATCGACTGCATGCCTGGACGACTTTTTAACAAGAAGCGCGACAGGGAAAATACCGCATATTTATCGAGGAAGAAATTTTCGCGCTTTTTGGGATGCTTTTTATCTATGCATACATAGTACATATTACATATGCCCCGATCAACTTGATTCTCATAGCATTTAAATACGAGAGATGAAACCGGTATTTCCCATTACTTCCTAGATAATATGACTAGTAGGTGCAATGCCCTGTGTATGTAGATGTTTGGAATACACTAGTCCCTTTTTCTATGAACTGTTCCCACTTCGTTCCAACATTTAATGTTACCACTACTAAGTAGTACATACATACTAGTAGTTTGCATAGTATGCGGTCTGGACATTTTGTACTAGTAAGTTATCTAGGCGTATTTGAATTTTGAACAATACCCACGAGAAGGAACCGCCAAGTATCCTATTAGTAAGAATGTCACGTTGAGCAGCTGCTCTTTACCAGGTTGGCAAGTGTATCAAACCCTGAGAATACTGAGTAGACTGGCCCAGTGCTTCATGTCAAAAATTAAACAATGCGGAGTAGGGTGCCTCAGGCTCCACAACGTCATTCCGCTGCCGGGTGGGGGTTTTTTGGTGCCAGAGCAACCTCGTCAACAAAGGTTTCTTTCTTTCTTGCCCAAGCTGTGAACCACCACAACGATGGCATCGTGAGTACCCCACTGGCATTTGTAAAGAAAATACCAAATTCTTTGAAACCCGCTGACTCATTCTGTCGACCAACACAGCAATATCCTACAGCTCCCGTTTCGTCGCTCCCATAGCGTTTCGCTATCGGATGCGATTACGCAATACATTTCCTCCAAATATGACCAGCGCCCGGACATGTTTGCTGATGATCTACTGATTATTGATCGTCTGAGAACCGAGGCTATTAATGTACAGGAGCCGCATGTCAGTGGCATTAGTCGACTGGTTACATATGCGGCGCAGTTGAAATGGCTTGGTGGGAAGTTCCCGGTTGATGTACGCAGTCCTCCTTGTGTGTCAAGTATTCCTTTTGCAGCTTTTTATTGACGACAGGCATAAAAATAGGTGGGAGTCGATTTTGTGTGGTATCCGGCATTTGGGTTTAACACATCGCGACCTGGTAAGTTGTGACTTCCTAAATTGAGAGTACAAGATCATCATGGGTGGCGGGGCGGGGCAAATGGAAACACTGAGAGGGACATGTTTGCTGATGGCATGAATAAAAGTATCACAAAATAACCTTCGCTTCGAACTCGCCAATGTGCTTTTCAACCTCGCCGCTCTATACTCCCAACTTGCATATGCAGGGAACCGGACAACCTCGGATGGCCTCAAGCAAGCATGCAATTACTCCTGTCAAGCGGCTGGAGTCTTGAGTCACCTACGCAACGATATCCTTCCCGACCTTCGCACATCTCCCCCGGAAGATATGGATGAGATGACATTGAAGAGCTTGGAACAACTGTTGCTCGCCCAAGGCCAAGAGTGCTTCTGGCAGAAGGCTGTAAAGGATGGACTGAAGGATATATCAATCGCACGACTCGCTGCACAGGTTTCCGACTTTTATGGGGATGCAGGGGACTTGGCCGTCAATTCTAATGCAATCAGCACCGAATGGATCCACCATATGACCGCCAAAAACCATCACTTTGCAGCCGCGGCACAATTCCGACAAGCACTCGACTGCCTGGATAAGCGCAAGTATGGTGAAGAGGTGGCAAGATTGCGCGATGGTCTAGATTGTGTTAAAGAAGGCTTGAAGGAAACGCAGTGGATTAACCGGACTGTGCTGGGAGATCTGAATGGACTCAAGAGTCGTGTGGCCGAGGATCTGAAGCGCGCGGAGAAGGACAATGATATGATTTATCTCAATCCTGTGCCTACAAAATCCGAACTCAAGGCGATTGACCGCGCTAGTATGGTTGCTGCCAAGGCACCGACACAAGTCACAGACGCCATATCGATGCTTGGAAACAATGGCCCTCTTGGCCAGCCCCTTTTCGCGAGATTGGTTCCTTATGCCGTACACATTGCGGCCAGCATCTACTCCGACCGCCGAGATCGGTTGATCAATGAAAGTCTGGTTGGAGAGTTGGAGTCTATGACCGACAAGCTCCGGGAGTATGGATTGCAAAAGTCCCCTCATTTGAGGATCTCTGACTAACTAAACTCTCTAGTCTCTTATCTTCATTGAATTTGCCAGGTTCTTTGCAAGCCTTGGAGAAGCCACTTGGGCTTCCACCTGCGCTGGTCTCCCATGCCGAGGAAATGCGTCAGCAAGATGGGCTGAACCGCCTGCGGCGATCCGTCGAGGACACCGCAAGGGTCAAAGGCAATGATCTGACTATCTACAATGAAGGCGTTGCGTTGCTGGCCGCCGAAAAGGCCGAGGACGATGCCGCAGTTCGCAAATATGGCACCGATCGATGGAACCGTGACACATCAGAGAAAGCTGCCCCTAAGATCTACAATACCTCCAAAGAGATCAACGGGTATTTCACTTCTGCCCAGAGTAGCGATTCCCTCGTCGACCAGAAGCTCCGGGACTCCGAGTCCGTGTTTCTCGTTCTCATGGGAACTAACCGAGACCTCGAGTCTTACGTTCCAAGCAGCCGCAGGGCCACCATCCCTCCAGAGTTGGAAAGGGAGTCTATCAAACTACGGAGCTGTTTGAGTGAAGTGAGTAGGATGGAAAACCGGCGGCGTCGACGAATCCAGACACTGAAAGACAAGGGCCGCGCTGATGATATCCGTGAGTAACTCTTCTTTGATCCCTTTGAAAAACAAAAATGTTTGCCTGAGTTCGATTTGCTGAAACATAAACAGACCCGGCCCTTCTGAATGAGACTGCTCGGTTAGAACGCGAGTTCCCTATGCAGACCATCCAAGCAAGCCAGTTTGAAGACCTGTTTGAGAAGCACTTGCGCCACTATGACTCCGATCGGCAGATGTTAGCTCAAGAACAAAAGGAACAGGATCAGCTCGGAGAGGAGGTACGCGAGGCTAACCGGGCCTTCACCCGAGCTCACAAAGGTGATACCTCCACCAAGGAGCGGGAGACTGCTCTGCAAGACCTAGAAAACGGATACTTGAAGTACAAGGAGATTATTTCCAATCTCGAAGTTGGGCGCAAGTTCTACAATGACCTGGCCAAAATTGTGAGCCGATTCCGCGACGATGCAAAGGCATTTGTTCATCAGCGACGGATGGAGGCTAGTCAGCTGGAAGCGTGAGTCCTAATCTCCCCCACCCTCTCCCTCTTCTTGCCCACCGGCAAAGCTCCATGTGACTGACCCGATGATCAACAGTGACATCTCCAACGTCACCGCCATGTCGTCGCTACACATTTCCCAGCCTCATTTACGCCAACCTACTCATCAGCCGGCTCATACCCATCACGCTCAAACATATGCGGCACCCCCGCCCTCCCAGCCACTCTCCCAACCACCTCCGCCGGTGCACGCACCTCGGCTCTCGGAACCTGTGGCGCCGCTGACGGCGCCTCAACCCCTGCGAGCAGCGGTTCCTCCCCCTTCTATCCCCATGCCGGGCATGTGGTCCCCTGATATGGGGATTCGATTTGACACTGGCGGCGCACCGCCAAGGATGGCTCCCAGTGGCGGAAGTGGTGCTGTTCCTGCACCAGCCGCTCGTGGGCAACCAGGCATCTGGGATCCGAGCCAAGGGCTCCGATTTTCTTGAGAATGCAAACGCATGACGATGCAACGATGTTAAAAACAATGAGTACCGGAGTCATGAGTTGGGTCCGCATTGCATATGTATGCGGAGGGACCAGATGCACATATAGAAAATAAATTCAAAGCTGACGAGGCGTCGGGATAAGATGTGTTAGATATCATATGTGTTGTTTATGTATACCAACTAGTACATTAGCTAAATTTACGTGTATTGTCAGAAATGAGAAATTAGAATGGGTGTATGTCTTTTTGTGCGGTAAGAGGCAATACAACCGTTAAGCCTCAAAAGCACGAGCGACAATCAACACCAAGCAAGACCTCGGGATTGAACATCTGAACATCTGAACATCTGAGACTCTGGACCCTCCATTCCAACGCGATGGCGATATCAGATCTCAGTAATCGAATCAAGCTCCCCCGCACCATGTGAGCATATCTCGTGCATGTGGAACGCCCCCACATTCCTTAGAAGCCGACTTTGCTATTTACAGAACACGATTGCAACATTTGAAGACTAGGGCCGATCCACCGATTACGTGTGCGAAAATGGCGATGAACCTGGACCAGCTTTAATGTTGGTTCTGATGGGCAATAATCAAGATGAAGATTGGAAGGAATCGGCACGAAGCAAATGTAGGTTGCAGATCGATATGACTTTTCCTTGAAAAAATGTTGCTTTTTGCAGTCATTTGCAGTAATGAGGCGTGTTGTACATGTACATGTAGACTAGTTGGGCAGAGTTACATACATTAAATGATTGTCATTTTGGGTGCAATTTCCCTAGAAAATCCGATCAGAAGGGTAAATCAGATCCAATGTACATAATTGGCATAGCATACTCCGTAGAAAATTGTGTACACTACGCAGTTCTCGGACAGTCGGACTTTTTGGACTTTGAAGTCTTTGCCAGCCACACGGACCCACCGGGCGTAACGCGCACCAGAATTTGTCCGCACTTACGCAACTCTCCCCTGCAGAGAGTCGCTCTCTCGTATTCGGTTGGCTTTATACCGCTTAAACTTATCACTTTTCTTAAACGCCGGATTAAAAATAGAATGTTTCTTACTGTATGGCGATAAAGTTTCAGGGTCTTTGGAAATAACATGAACGAATCACCGAGTCTGGTAGCGCCGCCACAGGGACCATTGGTTTAGAATGGAAATTGTACACAGAGTTGATGAGCACACAAGCCTACTGAAGGATTCCAATAGTGGGATTTTTCTCCCTCTTCTTTCTCTTTCTGGCTACGTCAAGCATTGCGAGGATCTGGGCCCCCCGTGTTGTCCTGAACCAAGTTAGGGCCAATACAACGCCAAGATGGGGACGACGCATCATCGAGAGCCACTTTTCACAGGGTCTTCCCGCCCAAACGACGCGTTTGGTCCCCATTTTTCGATCGATTGTGATTCGCAGCCAGTGAGACTTTCTCTTGGTGAAGTGGATCCATCCAATGAAATGGATTCGCCATGAAATTAAATGGCGAAAATGGAGAAGAAAAATTAGAAAATAAAAAGAAATTCCCAAAAAATATCCGTTTTGCTGCACAGTCCAAGGAGGCGGTAAAGCTGGGCATTTCCCCCTTTTTTTTTTTCCCAGTCCTGTACAATACACAGTATATACTCTGTATCGTATTCAAGTGGCTGCAAGGGGATTGATTGGACTACGTACACAGTACAACGTTGACAACCTTTTCTTTTTGGCTTGACCTCTTTCTTATTCCCTTTCTTATTCCCTTCTCCTTGCGGAGTCGGTGACCTCATGTGGCGGTAGGCGGTGGATCAGAGTTTGTGGTTTTCTTAGGATCATCAGGGGAAGATCCTAACAGGTCTAGGGAAAAAGAAAGTCGATCATGAGATGTTATAAAAGAACATCTTTTCTCAAAGAACGTCAAGGTCAGGCTCCAGGGATTTTTATGTACTTTTCTACAGTAGATTGATGATTAGCTCCTTTATATTCCCCAAGTGGGAACCACGAGACCCATAATCACGCTATTTTTGTACCAGATTGGATGATACAGCCGAACAAAGCAGGTAAGGATATGAAAGATGAACTCCACATCTGAAACAAAAGTGGCAGTGTCAAGTTGAGTTATGGTAGTTCAGGCCCAGAAGGTTAAAATACACTTCTTTTCCATTTCAATACGAGCCCTTATTCACTTGCCCTTTTGAGTGGTTTCGTTAAAAGTTAAGGCCCCCGTTTGGTACCGAAATGGGGCTTACTGTACCCAAGTATTACGGTTGCCTTGGTTCTTGCTTCTTTACTTCCCTTTGACCTTGAACCTTTCTTGATACTCCAACCCCCCCCTGGCCCAGATTCCAGATCATGGGGCTCGTGATTCCGGTGATCTCACATTGAAGAAAAAAATTAACCCCCGAAACCCTTCCACTCTTTTTTTTTTTTTGCTTTAAGTTGATTTCTCTGGGAGAAATCTTCCAACACTCACTCATACTATGAAGTTCCCCTGGGCGGCCGGGCTCGCCGGGGCTCTCTTCTTCTCCGCCGCATCTGCTGAGGACTTGTTCGAGGCGTCGTCTATGACCCCATGTTCGACTGATGGCAAAATCTCCGTCAATCATTTCAGTGTCGTCTTTACACCAGGAAACTCTTCAGCAACAATCGAATTCGATGGCAAAATTGATTATACCGGCAAATTTAAGATCGAAGTCTCCCTTTTGGTCTATGGATACACTGCGCTCACAAAGCTCGTCGACCCGTGTACCCTCTCAAGCAATGGATTGGGCATGTGCCCAATCTCCGCAGAACAATTAACAATTCCAACCGCTTCATTGACTATCGATTCTTCTATTCTTGGCGATATTCCAAGTGAGTCCCTTCCTGACATTTCCGTTTTTGCGACGACCTTTCAAGAGTCGCCCCAAGAAACCCGACCAGTTTTCCCCCTAACATGATTACTTCTCCCATAGGCATCGCTTATACTGTCCCTGATCTCGATGCAATCGTGCGCCTCAACTTGGTCAATTATACAACCGGCGATGCAATCAGTTGTATCGAAACACGCGTTCTGAATGGCAAGACGGTTGATCAATCGGCGGTCGCCTGGATCACCGCTATCATCACGGGGCTGGGCCTCATCACCACAGTGGTGATTTCGATTTTGGGTCACACCGTGATCGCCACCCACCTCAATTTCCGAACCATGCTATTTTTGGGTTTCATGCAAACCCAGGCCATTGCGGGCAACGCCGCTGTCAACTTCCCTCCGATTGTGCAATCATGGACGCAGACTTTCCAATGGACCATGGGCATCCTCCACACCACCGCTTTACAAAGCATTGCGACATGGTTTCAACGGGCCACCGGCGGAACCCCTGCCGATTTACTGACTTTAACTGGAAAGGAATCCATTTATCTTGCGAAGCGCTCCACCACCACCACCACCGGCGGAACTGAACAAACTGTGAGAGGTATTGAGCGGGTCGGTTTCCGGGCGAACATTGAATCTTCCAACATTTTCATGACGGGTTACCTCTTCTTTTACTTTGTCGCTGTTCTCATCATTCTATCGATCCTGTTCTTGCGACTCGTTTTACCCGCTTTATCCCGCAAGATCAACAACAACAAGCTGGCACAGGCTGCCAACGCTACA
Organism: Penicillium verhagenii; assembly: GCF_028828195.1. Taxonomy (NCBI): domain Eukaryota; kingdom Fungi; phylum Ascomycota; class Eurotiomycetes; order Eurotiales; family Aspergillaceae; genus Penicillium; species Penicillium verhagenii. Next base: position 1,954,361 of record NW_026643169.1, read on the forward strand.
TCGGAGTGGCAAACGTTCATGCGAGGCAGTCTCTACCGAGTTGTTTCGCTGGGATACCCTCAGATGTGTGTCATTTGCATGTGGGAGTTGATTCAGCGAGACTCCGCCGCGGAGATTGTTCTGGCAATCACAATGTGGTTGGTCATGAGCATTGTTCTGCTGTACGCCGGATTCCGAGTTTTCCAGCGCGCGAAAGCGTCCAAGGCTTTGAATGAGCACCCGGCTTATACGCTCTATTCGGACCCTGTCACCTTGACAAAGTGGGGTTTCTTATATATCAACTATCGTGCGCAGGCATACTACTTTATCATTCCGGTCATGACAGCCACAGTTGTTCGGGGTATGATCACCGCTTTCGCGCAATCCGCATGGATCCCGCAGGCCGTGGTGCTTCTCGTGGTGGAAGCCGCCATGATGGTTATCACCATTATCATCAAGCCGTACATGGATCGGGCCGCCAATGGATTCGCCATCACCGCGACCGTGCTCAATTTCGTGAACGCGATCTTCATGCTCGTCTTTTCGAACGTCTTCAACCAACCTGAAATGATGACTTCCATTATGGGTGTGCTTTGGTTTATTTTCAACGCGGTGTTCACGTTGGCATTGTTGATCTGGCTCCTCATCGGATTTTTCTATGCCTTCACTCTTAAGGAACCGGAAGGAAAGTACAAGCGTCTCTCAGACAACCGCGAATCTTTCCGCCTGTCCGGATTTGAAAACCGGATGACGACTGAGCTTCTCCCACTAGAGAAGACGGCCCGAGGCGACGACAGTTCTAGCAGACTTGGATCTCGCTGGAATATCGACGAAACCGGCCATGCCGAGTCAAACCACGAACTGAACATGTCTCTGGGCCACCAGGGTTCCCGCTACAACATCGATGACCGATCACCAACTCATACAAACGAGAAGCTGGCCGGGCCTCCGCGATCGCCCGCTCACGACGTTTTAGAACCTACTCTCCCTTTGATCCCCACAAGCTCCGATAACTCTGGAAGGCGATCGCCCGCCTCTCCAGCTTACAACCATCCATCAAGACGGTCATGAAAACACCCTTTACCATTTTCCCTCCTTGGCGATTTCTTGTATTTTCTTTCTTCTCTTCTACTTTTTTTTTTTTTTTCAAATGATGTCTATCAACCTTCAACCCACTTCTTCCCAACTTCAACTCTTCGACCCTTCTTTCACCTCTTTTTTTAACCTTTTCACCTTTTTTTTGTACACATTTTTGAGAAGCTGGCGTGGCTTCTGTACATTGCAAACCTGGCGTTTGGTCTTTTCATACTCGGTTGTTCTTAGTGTGTAAATAATGAACTCACTTGAAAATGAACAATAAATCCAAAACATTCAAAATATTCAATCAAGATCTATATTGGTTTACGTTCTTTATCTAATGCAAGTGAACCACGCTCCAACACTGTACTAAAAGTATTGGTTAATTCATGTCTGATCATCTTCTACAAGGCTGACATTATCTCGAATAATCACAGGGCCATTTGAATCGCTTGTCCAGCAACTCAGTCTAGTTGACCGATTGCACATGGAGCATTCTATGACGCCTATGTTAATCAACATGCATGTGAGGATTTCTGCCTTCCGAATACCAGAACAGAGTTACTTTGATAAGTTTTCGAATAGATATTGAACAATAATATGATACACCATCATATGACTCGTTTGATCAGTAAGAGCGGCTATTGCTTCCCGCAGCGCCTCCTTCAGCGCCTCCAGCTCCACCGGTGACTCGAAAGGCTGAATGACATGCTCCAGCGCAGGCGAAGAAGCCAACTTCTGCATGTTTTGTACATGACGGGCCAGAATCTCGATATCCATCTCATTCGCCAAGGCCTGTACATCTATATCGGACTTGACATCAAATTCCGAAGATGAAATATGGACACTCCCGCGAGAAAACGGGAAGCTTGAGATGATGCCCAAGATTGCAATGCCCCCGGGCATGACGCCAAAAATATAAAATGCGGAGGCTTCATCGGGACTGCGGAGGATGGATTTGATGATATGTTCATGGCTCTGGGTGTTGTCGTTGGAGCTTAAGCTCAACGAGAATACATGTTCCTGATTGTCTTTGTCCAGCCGCGTGAAAGCCGTCGCCTTGATACCGGGTGTGATGCCTTCTATCTTGAGCTGGGTGGGAATCGCAGCCATGATGTGGTTCTGGAGGTTCTCGCCCACGCCAGGTAGATCGATGAGAACAGGAATACCAAGCTCAGTGAGCCGATCCTTTTGCCCGATCCCCGAGAGTTCGAGTAGCTTCGGAGTATGGAATCCGCCTGCGGCAAGAATGACCTCTTTCTTTGCAAAGAGCGTGATGATCTGTCCGTCTACTTCGACTTCCACTCCAGTAGCGACAACATCTGTAGACTGTTCATCATCAGCACCGGCAAGTAAGATCTTTCGGACGGTCGCCTCAGTGACAATATGTAGGTTGGGACGGTCGACTCGAGCATACGTGCTGTCGGCACTACTGCGTGATCCAGAGGGGTCGATAGTCGCTATAAAATCACGGGAACCAACTGTTTTCTGACCACCCAGAATCTCGGCGGAAAAGTCATATCCTTGTTCTTCAAGTGCTTTATTCCAAGCCTCGAGAACAGGCGCGTCACTCTTTTCTGCACGCGCAGGGTTGGCCAATCGGATTGTATCTTTCTCCTGTCTATCAATGTCTGTACCATCCTGTACATTTTGCCCAAGCCGCGACGCGCTATACGACTTTTGAAGATATGGCAGGAGGGACTCCCAGTTCCAGTCCGGGTTACCCAAGTCCGCCCACGCATCAATGCCTGCGCGAGAAGGAGGAACCCACACCAGCCCGTTCAGAGCAGATGATCCGCCCAGCATCTTCCCCGCTGGCAAATTTTGTTCTCGATTATTGAGACCTGTCTGCAGCGCAAAGAGCCAGGTCAGTGAGTTTCATAAACACAGAACAGCTCTTGTTAGCATACCTGGGGCACTGTTTTCAGTTGCCAATCTAGCTCCGAGCCAGCCAAAGTGGGCCAAGCGTTAGGGTCTTTCACCCGCGGATCAGAAGTTCTGTCAGGGCCACTTTCCAAGACCACGACCTGTATATTGGGGTCTTCGGACAATCGATTCGCGACTACAAGGCCGGAAGTACCGCCGCCGATAATGAGATAATCGGCATTTTGAGGAAGAGAGGAGGCCATGAGTAAGCTATTGTACTTGATTTAAGTATAAGTAACGAAAGGTAGGTAGTACATATATAAAGAGAAGGAAAAGTATTCAAAACCTCTTGAGCTGACCGTTTGAAAGGTGATTTGTGAGCATAGCATTAGTACCGGGACGTTTTATCTGTCTCTAACCCACGGTAAGACATCCGGACGCAATTGCGGAAGAACGGACACAATTCTACCAATCAAAGCATCGAGTCGGCTTAGAATACTGGCCTGCAGAAGCATAGTAGTACATCTGAGTGGCCCGATTTTACGCACTAATTCTTGATTTGTCGTTTAAACTTCGGGGCCAAATAAATGCTACTGTAAGCGAAATTGTCGAGATGCTACGTGTACAGAGGAGATACGGCGATGCTCTTACAATGGTGGAAAAAAGTGATAGCCTAATATTTGGTCTATCAGTTTATTATATAATGATCGCTGGATGACTTGTCGGATGTTGTCAGGGCCGTTTCAGCCTCATGGTTTGTTAAATAGAATCTGCGAAAAATCCACATTATTATTAATATTAAAGAAGCCACCCATGCAGGGCCTCCGATTATCTTGATCATCAGCCCTGCAATAGATGCCGTATAGATTATGTACACATCAGTCATTAACCCCTCATTTGACGCCTCCGTCAGACCACATCAGCCTGCCAGCATTCAAACTTTATTAGTGCCTCATCTTGGCTCCGGATTTCAGCCTTCCAGATGCCAAAAATGGTCGCCAAAACCGATTCAATAAGGAGCAAAAACATTTGAATGCAAAACCAGGTAGATGTTTGAAGAAAATCGTAATATACAACAGGGGCTGTGTCATCAATGCCCGAAAAACGTCATTAGCCTCCGGATATACGGAGGTGAAGATGTCGGAATAAATCGACATGTCATCTATCGTTCTGTTTTTGTACCAAACTGCGCTGCGCTTGGACCAAACAGTATTATGCAAGCCCCGAAACCAGAATCAGTGCTTGACAGACTCATTCTCCGGAGCCTGGGCATCTTCTTCAGGACCCGAATCATCAGAGCGATCATCTTTTTTCTCACCGGTGGTGATAAACTTCCAAGAGCTGCGCCCGAGACAGTAAAGCCAGAATAGGTTGAGACTCTGAAGCATGGCCAGCAAAGCGAACGTAATGATATTTGAGATCCAGCATTTATATTGCTGAGTTTCCCAGTTGAGTTCGTACGGGCCAATGGTTCGGAACTCAGTAAGCAAGGAGTAGAGAATGTGGAGATTCAGGTAGTGACGCAGATAGATCCACGCAACCACGTTAAGAGCGTAAAAGGGCATCATGATGTCCGATCCCGCATAGTGTAAGGATTTAGAGATCTAACGACCACAATCAGCCAAAAAAACCCCCAAAGATATCACAGAGGGCACGAATAAGCCAAATCAAACATCAAACATCAAACTTACCGCAAGGAAGAAATCACTGATATCATGAGTAGTATAAATAGCAATTCCAATATAAGTGAAATGGAATCGGTAGCTCAACCCAATCAAAGCCAAAGTGACAATATGATGAGCCACAAGCTCCTTGAAATCCTTCCGCCGCTCCTCCAGCCCAAGCAGCATAACAAGAGCCTGCTGAGCCCAATAAGCCGCCTCAAACAAGTAATAAAACTTGAAAGCAGCCTCATGCGTGCGATGCGGGAACCCCTCATACATACCAGCGGTACGGAAATACCAAACAGGCGTGCGCGACATGACATACAGACCCGCAGCACCAGTACAAGCACAGTAGATAGCGGTATACATCTGCTCCATGAACCGGGCCTGTTTGCGCTGCGACCGAATGCCACAGAATCTCGCAAAGGGACTCAGCAACTCCTGCATGATAAACTCGCGCGTGAAGGACAAAACAATCGTATAGAAAGCAACGAAGGCCACATCCCACAATCCCTTACCATATTGAACGGGCCCGCCGATGTCAACGGGCGACTGCTCATAGGAAAGGAAGATAAAGCGATGAACGATATTGCTCGGGGTCGGATTGAGCGCATACACCGAAAGGAACGCCAAAACCAGAATGAGCGGCACCAACCACGTGTGCTTCACGGCGCGATGCTTGAAGCGGCGAAGCCACGAGCGCGACTCACGTCGTTTAAGTTGGCTCTTTGGCTCGGGAGCAGAAGCAGATTTAGAAGCATTGCGAAGATGGCCATTTGGATTGGACTTGGAAGCTAACTGCTCTTTCGCTTTTGATGGAGACGGAATGAGGACTTCGATTCTCGCATTCGGGTTCGGGCCGCGGCGGCGTGACGCACCGTCTGTGGCTGAATACGTGGACGTTGACATATTCCGCTACGTGTCTTGATTTTCCCTCTAGTGAACGTTGGAACGGGTACGGGGAGAAATGCAAAGGTTTCAGGGGGAAGAGGAAGTGTTTATTTTGAAGTTGTTTAATTTGACCGCTCTGCCCCCTTTCCAATCATAGGTCAGTTTTGTTGATCTGGAGGGCCATTTTTTCAGATCCGATTTTTCCCTTTTCGGGCTTAGGATAGCGTTGGGGCCGGCCAAATCAGAGTCCGTGTCCGAGGGGCCAAGACTCCCATGAGCTCCGTGTTCCCCGGTGGATGCGAGGAATATTCTTGAATCTTTCATGTTGGACTGGTGAAGATTTATAGTCTGGTCCGTGACACTCTTTTATGTCCCAGAGTCCGGAGTAATAAGAGGGTGATCTCGATTCTCAACGGTGAATCTCACTCGGAGGCCTTTTCTGGCCCCCTGAGTGGAGGTGGTTCCAACATTCTAATAGAACGTATCAGATTAATTCTTGCCATGTTTGATTACTATTGACTTGCCAAGGTGTTTTCAAATTGACTGCCACATACTCCATACTCGTAACTACAATTTCTCAAGTTCACGAATCACGGGTGTCCGTTTAGCCCCCTTTCACTTTGTATACCCCCTATTTATCACGTGAGATCTGCGATCGACAATTTTTTATTTCGAAAGTTCAATTCTTATTCAGAACTCATACTTATTCTCATACTTGTATCATTAATCAGTGAGAATGTCGATAATTGATGTGGCCGTGCACCCTTATTACCCCCTTGATCTAGAGATCGTGGGGTATTTGGCCAATGAATGGGACACCTTGACCTTAGTGTCGCTCTTTGCAGTAGGATGTACAGCTATTTTCCTGATGACATATCTTCTGGTGATGAGAATCCAGCCAAAAATATCATCCGGTGATTTGTGGACAATTTTGTGGTTTGTGCTATGTACGGGGCCCCTCCACCAACTTCCACCTATTGCAGTGAAGGGTTTTGCTAACAATGAAATCAGGTGGCTGTATCCATCTCTTTTTCGAGGGGTATTTCGCATACAATTTTCGACGCATGTCTAGCATGCAGGATCTCTTTGGACAACTCTGGAAGGAATATTCATTGTCTGATTCTCGTTACCAAACTCAAGATGCTTTCGTCCTATGCATGGAGACCATCACTGCCGTCTGTTGGGGCCCTTTGTCTTTCATTTTGGCTGGCATGATCATGATTCAACACCCCCTGCGCTATCCACTGCAGGCTATTGTCTCCCTTGGTCAACTTTACGGGGATATTCTTTATTATGCGACCTGCATGTTCGACCACTACATTCTTGGTCTTTCATACTCGCGGCCTGAGGCTTGGATCTTTTGGGGATACTTTGTCTTTTGCAACGCCTTTTGGATTGTTATTCCCTTGCGTGAGTATCCTGCATCGAACGGATTTTTATGGCCTTTGCTAATCAACTTGCTCAGTTCTGCTCTACAATAGCTTGTCGATCAGCAAGAAAGCATTCCTTGCCCTGTCGGCCGCAGAAGGGAAAGATGTCTCAAAGACGGCGAAAACAGAGTAAACTCGTTTCTTTGTTCCAGCCTTGGACCTTTTTTCTCTGGCCCCAGACTACTTGGGCTGTGAATTAAGTTTGATTTAATTATAATCATTTTCAACCCTTGGAAATTGGTTTCCAATGCTCTGAAGGGGGAAGATAGCATTTTCTTTCATCAAAATCTTACAATTAAGCGTAAAGGGATTTAGCAAGTCTGACTGATTGGCAAGCTGATCAAGAAAAATTCTACCCATTTCCATCCTCCAAAGCTTGACAAAGACAAAGATACTCACCAGGGCCCGCAATGATGGCGTCGAAAAATTCCCTCCCATTTGGTTCTCTTTCTTCAAAGTTGAAATGCTTTTTTCTCGAGAGAAAACCCTTTCACCAAGATGACTCCGTCTTTGATGTCTTTTTGGGCAATGTTCTTTCACAAAAATGTTCCCCAAAACTTTTTGGAATCATGGAATCTGAACGAAGTGGTCTAAATATAATCATTTTCATCCGAAATGTCAAGATGAAGACTTGGGACAAAGAGGACCTTGAGTTAAAAGTGAGCACCCCCTCGAACATCAATAATTGCAACGAACGCTACCAACACAATTTTGAAAGACTTTCTCAATACTTGACTTATTATTATATTTTCAAACATCTGCAAATCCTTCTTTTCATCTTCATCATCTATAGCCATTGCTCAAGATGGTTCGAGCTCGTAAAGGACCGAGAAGGGAAGTAGACCCAAGGTACGACAGCAAAAATCTGACTGAAGCTTGGTTTAAGCTTGGTCTTAAGGATGTAGTGCTCGCAGGTATCATCATAGATACCCTCAAAGGCATTTATCAAGAAGCCAGGCCAGTCAATTTTGTGCAAAGATATGACCGATCACGCCTCAAGGAAGAAGTTTTCGTGGCATTGTACCAAATGCCACCGTTGATCCAAAATGCAGCCCGGCGAAACAAAGAGCGCACCATTCACAATCTTTACCGCATCATCCAGCTTCAACATGCGAATTGGGATGGCAGAATGCTTCCGCCACGTATTGGGGCGGGACCTAACTCACGTCATCCGTCACGGCTTGAAAAGCGCCCCGTGTTACCTCCAACTAGAAAGAGACCAACCAGACGAACCAGAAATCCACCGAAAACGTATGTTGAGCAGGCCTCCACCTCGGGATCAGACGACCAATCCGACAAGCAGTCCAGCAAGGTGTCTGAGTATTTGAACTCGTCGGGTCCAGCTTCATCTAGATATACTTCTTCTGGTCGCGCGTCACCTGCGGTTTCTTCATCTGACGAGTCAGAGCTTGAGGAAGAGACTGAAAGGAAATCTGCTGCATCCGAAGATGAATACTATGCGGATTCAGGACCACCTCCTATCTATACGCCCCAAACTCAATATCAATCCAGGGAGCCTTCGCCAAGTCCATCGTCGGAGGAGGCACAGGAAGAGTTCCACAGCGAGTCTAGTGATGGATCGGATGATATCTATGACCTACCGGATCGAAATTATCATCCATTACCTCCAGCACATCCATTACCTCCAGCACATCCATTACCTCCAGCACATCCATTACCTCCAGCACATCCACTACCTCCATTGCCTCGATCATCTCCACATGTAAACCATCCTGGGTTGCCTCCTCTTTCGGGATCAGAGGAAGGGTCCGATAGCCGGTCTAGAAATACATCCTCTCGATCTGGAACTCAGCCTCGTGGTATATCAGTCACACCATCCAGGAGTGTATCCGCGCGATCTGGCATTCAATCTCGTCATCCATCGGTCTCGGAATCGGATGCATCAGAAGAATCAGAAGCATCGGATGAAGAACCTGAAAACGTATCCTCTCGATCTAGCATTCAGTCGCGCGGTCCGTCAAGCTCATCGTCCAACAAGGTATCTCCTCGGGTTGGCATTCAATTTAGCTCTCCTAAATTTTCATCGCCCAAAAATGTATCTTCTCGATCTGGCTTTGAGTCGCGTGGTCCGTCGAGTTTATCATCAAACAAGGTATCTCCTCGGTCTGGCATTCACCCGCGCGGTCTGTCAATTTCATCATCCAGAGATGTATCCTCTCGATCTGGAACTCAGCCTCGTGGTATATCGGTCATACCATCCAGGAGTGTCTCCGCTCGCTCTGAAACCCAGCCTCGTGGTATATCAATGACACCATCCAGGAGTGTATCCGCTCGGTCTGGAACTCAGCCTCGTGGTATATCGATCACGCCATCCAGGAGTTTATCCGCTCTCTCTGGAACTCAATCTCGTCATCCATCGGTCTCGGAATCAGAAGAGTCTGACGAAGAGTCTGAGAATCAGTCTAGAAAAACTTCATCTCAACCTCGCATCAAGTCAAGTGAAAGGGTTTCACCGTCCGACGATGAATCAGAGGAAGAATCTGAAAACCAATCCAACGATGCATCATCTGAGTCGGAGGAAGAACCCGATGTTCAGTCTAGACCTACATCTTCCCGATCTCGTGTTCAATCTCGTGATCCTTTAGCATTGTCTGACGAATCAGAGGAATCAGAGGACGAACAAGCACCGGGACTTGAAGAGCTGGACTCTCATAGCGAGTCCGAAGAAGAGCCTGAGGACCTGACCCATGAAAATGAGCCACAGCAAGAAGTGCAGGGATCCGAAGACGGGTCTGATGAGGAATCAAACTCTGAATCCGTTGCTGAATCCGAAGCTGAATCCGGAGCTGAGCTTCAAGCTTCGTCCCAAGCCGTACCAGAGGCTGAGTCTGAATCCGAGTCTGAATCCGAAGCTGAAGCCGAGCTTGAAGTTGAAGCTGAAGCTGAAGTTGAAGCTGAAGCTGAAGATGAATCCGAATCTGAAGTTGAATCTGAAGTCGAAGCGGAGCTTGAAGTTGAAGGTGAGGCTGAAGCTGAATCTGAATCCGAAGACGAATCCGAAGTTGAAGGTGAAGTTGAAGGTGAAGCCGAAGATGAATCCGAATCTGAAGTTGAATCTGAAGTCGAAGCTGAGCTTGAAGTTGAAGGTGAGGCTGAAGCTGAATCAGAATCTGAAGTTGAAGCTGTGGCTGAAGTTGAAGTTGAAGGCGAGGCTGAAGCTGAGGCTATGGATGAGGATGAAGATGAAGGTGAAGCTGAAGTTGAAGGTGAGGCTGAAGCTGAATCTGAATCTGAAGTTGAAGCTGAGCTTGAAGTCGAAGCTGAAGTCGAAGTTGAAGGTGAGGCTGAAGCTGAATCCGAATCCGAAGCCGAATCCGAAGCTGAAGGCGAGGCTGAAGAGGATACAGATGAAGCTGAATCTGAATCTGAATCCGAAGTTGAAGCTGTGGCTGAAGTTGAAGGCGAGGCTGAAGATGAAGATGATGAGGCCGAATATGAAACCGAAGTTGAGCCTGAAGCTGAAGCTGAAGCCCAAGATCAGTCTCAAGATAAAGTTAACAGTGTTAAGGAATCTTCTGATGTAGCCTCTACAAGCAAGCCGTTTGGCCTTGATAGTATTTTTGATTTTCTTCCTTGGGGAAACAAAAAGCCCGAAGAGAACACCAAAAAGGGATCTGATACTAGCCCTCAAGCTGGGCTAGAATCCGAACTACAGGTTTCAGATAAGCCTGAAACAGAAGGCACACTTCATGAGGTGATTGAGAGTGAATCTGAGGGTGAAGATGGGAATAGCCTTGACGACAATCACGAAGACCCAACGAATCACTACGAAGAGGAGGATGTTTCTGATAATGAGGAAGAGGATGGGGCTGATAACGAGGAAGAGGATGGGGCTGAGACTAAAGCCAATAGCGAGCTGCAGTTTGAAGATGAAGCCGAGGACGACGCTGCAACTGATGATGATGTCATGGATGAGACTCCAGATAACGCTGCGGATGATGTTGCGGATGAGAAGCACAACGATAGCGCGGAAACATTCGACTTCAACAGACCCTCCGTGGTGCCCAATGCCAATATTGATATCATTCGAGCTGATGATCCGCATCGACTTCTACAGATCAGGCTCAATGATCTCCTGAAGGATCCCAACAATGCTTTGCATCAAAGTCAAGATGGGAACTGGATCGATATTTCTGAATTGCACATCAAGGTTCTCCAAAAGGGGTTGATGAAGGAAGGTTACTTGAGGTTAGGTGCGGACGATATTTGGTGGAGTCCTTCCGCCTACAATGACATCGACGTATCTAAAATCGATATTCCACAAGGTAATGAAAGCAGACTTACCGAGTTCAACATGGTGACCGTCATCAAGCGCTCTGTTGACGCTTTCCATCCCGGACTTGGAATCGCCATGGGCGATAAAAACCAAGTACCACGGCCAAGCTTTTCAGTCATTATACGGGATGCCAGCACAGAAGGTAAAAGAGCCTCTTGCAAACTCCATTAGAATTTTCTTTTGTCAAGACATGCTAACGATCGACTTCTTTCATTACAGATGGTAAATTAGATCGTTCGAGAGAGCCAAGTCTAGCGCTCCCTAATTCGACCAAGCCGTCTCCTTCCAAGTCAGTTCGTACTCGGTCAAGCAACGGGCCGACTGCTAATAATGGAGATGCGCTTGAAAGTCCCAGTAAGAGGCGGAAGAGGTCTGCGGATTCAGATGAAATGTCTTGGAAACCAACTCTTCAGACACAAAAGGTCTCCTCTGGAAATAACAGCGCGCAAACTTCTACCCGAAAGCGAAAGACTCGTTCGGATTCAGAGAACAGCTCCGCCGATCGACCTGCGCAGAGACAGAAGCTATCCTCTGTAAATCAAACTGCTCAACCTTCTACCCAGAAGCGGAAGAGGTCTGCGGATTCAGATGATATCTCTTCCAACCCGCCTCTTCAGAGACAAAAGGTCTCCTCTGGAAATAACAGTGCGCAAGCTTCCACCCGAAAGCGAAAGCTCCGTTCGGATTCAGAACAAAGCTCCACCAATCGACCTGCTCGGAGACAGAAAGTTTCTTCGGGAAATCGTAGTTCTTCGCAGTTTGATGGTGCAATGGACGATGAAGAGGATCCATTGTCAGCCGAGGACGACCAAAGTGACCTGTAAGCAACCATAAAGAGCGTGCGGGGGGCCTGAAACTACCAATAGTGCAGGGTCCGTTGCATTGTCTCAAAGCCAAGCTTTCAGTGATTCTTGAGAAGGTGCCACCAGACAAAACTCATTCACTATTAAAGGTATTTCAACCCCCCTGCCTACTTAGTGCACATTCATCCCAAAAACCATTTTGGCAATTTGCTAACCGATGAGTTTTTATTGCTATCTATAGCAAGGGCCAATTGACGGTTGAGTGCAAGTCATCCCCTCGCCCTTTCTCCCATGTCGCCACGGAACCCGAAATATGGAGCTTCCGAGATGTCCTCAAGCCTGATATTTGGAAATTCATGCGACCTCGAAGCCCGCCAAAGGCGGATAACGAGTTCACCCTGCAAGCAAAGCTTACTAGCACCGTAAAATCCTCCGTACCATGCGGTGGATTGGGTCTTAACCCGCTTCCTCCAAGACCCCAAACCCCTGCTTTTACTCCGAGTACGGAATCCTCAAAGCAATTCCCGTCACCTCCTAGTCCTGTTCAAAGTCCCCCATTCATCAGCCAGGCTAGTATGAGTGCTTTAACCCGGTTGTCTATTGATAGTCGAGTCCCAAATACAACAGTAGCCGAGCCATTATATGAGGATCTATATCCATTTCATTTTCAACCACCATCTCGACTGACGAATCCAGTGCACGCCAAGAATTCATCTAGCTCTAATCCGTTACCTTCTCTTAATGCCGCTTCTCCGCTGCATCCGATCACGAGCCAAGCGGGCGGCACAGCTTTTAAGTCGTTCAAAAACATGTTTGCTTATATTTTACGAGGCCTTCGTTTTGTGCCTACCAACACAGAAGATCGCCCCAGTTCCAGCTTTGGGATGGGTGCATTGCCTTCCGACTTCATCCCCAAGTTCAACATCCCTATGGTCAGCAGGCCTGCAGCCAACACGCCCAGTGTCTACAGCCGCGCGAGTTCGTTTTCAGCTCTTCCAGAATCTCCTAAAAATATTTCTTCTCCTGCTCTGTCAAATGAAGGCACTGGAAAGAAGAAAAGGAAGAATTCGGTCACCTTTGAGAAAGAAAAGCCAAAGACTGAGCAAGAAAAACTCAACGAGACGATAGCGAAGATAAAAGAGAATCTTCAAGACATAGAAGATTTAGAGAAGGAAATCACTTTGCTGCTGGAAGTTGGGGATGAACAACAGGAGAAGGTTGAAGCTCTGGGCGAGGCAATCGATGAAATGGAGAAAACTCGAGATAAACTGGAGGACAAGATAGACGACATGACAGAAGAGCTTGCGAGACTTCGAGATGTCAGGGATGAATTGGCCAAGGACGTGGAGAGTGTGTGGGAGGATCTGGATAGACTGAAAAGGATGAAGAGGAGGGCAAAACAGGAGGAGCGTCGAGCCTGGTCTCGGAGAGGAAGTAGCAGTACTTCTTCATTCGGATCGAGTTGGAGGAGAAATGAAAAGACGAGATTAAAAACAACTCGGCGGAAAGACATCGGAAAACGGCAAATGAGAGAATGGAGGGAAGAGCAGGCTCTCTCTCCTAAATCTCGGAAAGCCCACAACGGAGCAACTGATGATTCTGAAAAGAAGAAAAGAAAACCCAAAAAAAGAAAGGAAAAGGAGGGAAACAAAGGAATACAGCAACAGCATAAAGATGGAGATGGAGATCATATCATGGGAGAAGCGGATAAGAAAGATTCGGAGACCCCGAATATTGCAGAAACAGGTTCAAGTTCACAACCCTCAACACTGCCAGTCTCTACCTCGGAGAATTCAAGCTCCTTGCTTGAGAGTTCGGGTCGGATTGATTATGACGTGATTAGAGTACAAAAACGAAGTACTACTATCACAGATTTCAGAAAAAAGAAGAAAAAAGACAACGGGAATGGGAATGGGAAGCGGAAGCGGAAGGACGGCCGGTCCAAAAAAAAAGAAAAACATACAGAAAAAAAATTAGAAGCTTGATTTTTTTTCACCTAAGGCGTTTCTTTTTTGTTTTTGGTTATGTTGTCTTTATAGTTGAATTTTCTGGATTTGGAATGGAACAAACCTTAGATGAGCTTAATTCAATGTTTGGTCCCGATGAATTGATGCCCTAAATGGGTATTTGATACGAGTACATACTCGGTACATGGGGAGTGCCTATTACATTGAGAATCCACAATGGGTCAAGGCCTGTAAAATTGAGTCATAGCTATCTTCCAAATGTCCAAGGCTGGAAAATTACCTAGGTAGGCACCGAAGATTGAATACGGAATTATCGATAAGTGAGGTATATAAATAGTGAAGCACTTGAGGCATATGTGCAAGGATTGACTGCCTAGGTGAGTCTCGAATGATCTAGGCCTACGAACCTTTGAAGTATACTGTTTTTCAAAATTGGAAAAGTCTGCATAGAACTTCGGAGCGAGAGTATAGTATGATAGAATGCCTAGTTTGGCAAAAAAGCGGCTCATACTACTTTCCCTAGATGATCATGAACTAAGCCTAACCTGACCACCATCAACCATTTCAGTATAAGTACCATCTAATAAACCTTTCAACAAGAAATGAACCTTGGAACTATCATTACTCTTTAGGGTAACATATACAAAATAAGAAGCGGATAGACAGAATAAACTTCAAGCAAAAAATATATAAAAGCCCCCCCCCCCCCCTCCTCTCACCTTCTTCTTCCTTTCTTCTTCCTTTCCTCTCGTCCATCGCTCACTCACCTCTCACTTCCACGTAAACGCCTAGACTCCAGTAAATCAAACTCACACAACACTCACGACAGGCACAGCATCTAAGAAGATCATGTCTTCTTCACAAATTTCCTTGCCTGAAAAGGCTTACTTCGGCGGGCTTCAAAAGACCGAGATCATCCAACAAGCGATGGTCGAAGACGTCGAGGCCCAATTCAGCATTGAGGAGATCAATGCATACCGGCCAAAGGGCTTCTGGGGGCTGCTGCGAGAGAATGCAAAAGGCATTTTGTTTTGGTTGGCGATCGCGGCATTCGTCATCATTGTCGGGTTGATGGCAACTGGGGTCATTCCGGAAGAAGAATACGAATGCGTCGGTGAAAGATGCGTTCCGACACGCAATCGCCATGTCATCGATGACTTGTTCTCTGCTGCGGGCAATGTGGTCCAGGATGGTGGTCCGGTCGTGGTGTGAGGATGATGAGGTTTGTGACCTCGGGGGCTCAGATGTTTGGAGTTGGTCTTTTGGCCACTCGGTGTTTTGGATATTTCTTTTTGTTCTTCTTTTTCATGTTCAAATGTTGAGACCTCACTTTGTTTTTATTTTTGTTTTTATTTTTTTCTTGTTTGAAATTTCGAGATCTCAGTTTGGTTGACTTTTGCAACTGCACTTTTGTTGTCTTTGGTTGTGTGTTCGAGTCAACCATGTATATTAATTTGCGCCTTCAAACAATAAAAATTCGGGCTTCACCACTCACATGAATCACTTCTACTTAGAGTTTTCTGCGTAATGATGTAATTTTAGTGTAAGCTGCCCTTTAATTCAAGCGATGATCGCAGATCCCCTGGCTACATTATCCGTGTATTGTCCCGCATTTACTCCTTGTAATCCCTCGAAGAGTCTGGTATCTCGTTCCATATTCCCCAGCGATACAGGTAACTCGAAGTGCCTGTTAATACCGATATAGTCTTCTGGACTCTGCCCAAAAGGCACATTAAGTATATTCACAGTTGCTCGTGGGACAACAGGTTGGTTCGTCGATTGTTGGGCTATACATGCATGTCAGCACTGCATGTGGATATTTCAAATGTTGATTTTAAATGCCCCCAAATCCAGCAGCGACGTTCCGATTCTCAGATAGATCACATTTTTGAACGACTCGCAATTACACTACTCACCTGGAGTAAAGCTTTGTTCAAGAAGTAGCACAGGCTGACCCTGTTCATCACCGCCATCCTTTTGCCCGCATTTGGCTCTGAGATCCCACCTTCGTATGGAATGGGGTGGTATAGACTCTTTAACGGGTTTCTCGGCACCGTTGAATCGACCCCGGGAAGCAATGCCAGCACCCCAGCGAAGTCTTATTTCGTATCCCTCGCATGTCAGTCCTCGTTTGGAGCACTGTTGACACCCGGGCCTCGTTTCGTCGCAGTGGATCCGCTTCCGTTTACAGGTCCAACAGCCTTTATGAGACCGGTGACGGGAAGAATCTTTCTTTTTATTTTCGGGAGTCATGATGGAATGAAGGAAGGGAAAAAGAAAGCAAATTTGAAGCGACAAAAAGGGGGCGTTGGGCCTCACTGCGATCATATATGGCGATGCAACTATAGACAGGTAGCCATGGCGCGATCTGATTGGCCAGAGAATCTTCTCAAAGTCGAAAAAAATACCGCGTTCTAACCCATTATAGGGAGGAATTTCCGGTCCGCTGCCAAAAGCTGTGCAGATATTGGGCTCGCAATTCCCTCGCAATCAGTCGCTCACAAGGGTATATATCATCAACTTATGATCGGCCCGAATTAAATGTTTTAAAGTCGGATTTCCTGATCTCGGCCTGAGGCCAGCGCCGGTTGTAACCGTTTTGGGCAGGTACACCCAAGCGCTATCGGCCGCCATAGAACCCCACTTCGCGATATCTACCTTGTTTTTGCAGTCGGCGTTCTTTGATGGGCAATTGGGTCAATGTCTGAGCCAACGGCTAGTCTTTCTTGTTCCAACAACCCGTGGGGAAAGCCCGACCCTCCTCCCCCGGCCCAGGACCACATATTTTTCAACCATGTGTCATAAAATCGGATCACACAGTTATCGTGCTCCACGAGGCTAAGCATTCCAAGTAAGAAATCTGGGCCGTGAGAGGACTATGCTGCCGAATGACTTCATGTTCGAAAACCCGTCGCCCCAAGACCGGATCTACCTTCCAGACCAGGAATACTCTACCTCGCCAAAGCTCCGGGGTGAAGATAATCATGGTGGAACTCCAGGGGAAACACGCGCGACGTTTTCGCCTAATCCCCAGACCCTTTCCAAGGACCGGTAGCCACAAGTGGGCCAGCTTCGGTGTACGAGGATGTCTCCCCTCCAGAGCCCACAGAACCCACCACGCGTGGGGTTCCCCAGAAAATGACAAAAAAAACCCCCGGGTCCCTATGGGGTTGACCATTTCGGTCCACTGGAATCTCATCCCAAGCATCACACCACAACCTGGAGACCACCATCATACGATCTTTGCGGAGAATGAGCCCACCTTGCGCAGCTTGAAATTCGCCTTCGTCGAGCAGAAATTATGGACTTGGAAACCGACACCACTCTCAAGCCGACCGACCAGAACACTCAAGATGCATACGACCTGGCGGAGTTCGGGCACGGCCAGAGTCTTGAGCGAAAATTCAACATCTGGAGCATGCTAGCCTTGGCTTTCTGCGTTCTTGGAACATGGTCAACCTTTGCACAGGATCTTTCGGACGGTCTCATCAATGGCGGCCCGATCTCTATTCTATGGGGACTCGCTCTTGTGGCATTCTGTAACACATGCGTGGCTCTTTCGTTGGGAGAAATCTGCAGCAGCATGCCTACTGCGTTGGGTCAAGCATACTGGATCTATCGTCTTTGGGATACTCCCTTAGGTCGCTTCGTCTCCTATATCTGTGCGTGGATCAATGTTTTCGGCTGGTGGACTCTGGCTGCCTCGCAGGTTGCCTTCATGACCAATTTCATTCTGGGAATGAAGGTCATGTTCGATGTTGAGTGGACAGGAGCTTCGGCCGGGTGGTTGAACTTTGTTGTCTATCTTGGATGCGTTTTCGTTCTCACGTTGATCAATGTCGTTGGGTGTCGGCGAGAAAAGTTCCTACCCTGGTTGAATAACTTTGTCGGAGTGTGGTTTTTCGGCTTGTTCTTTGTCTTTTCCCTCGCTCTTCTGATCTCGGTTGGAATGAAAGAAGATCTTTCTTACCAACCTCCATCATTTGTCTTTGGCAAATGGATCAACCAAACCGGATGGCCTGACGGTGTGGTTTGGTTCATTGGATTGGTGCAAGCTGCCTATGGGTTGACTGCCTTCGATGCTGTGATCCACATGGTCGAGGAAATCCCTGCGCCTCGCAAGAACGCACCAAAGGTCATTTACTTTGCAGTTCTCTCGGGTGCAGTAAGCGGCTTCATCTTAATGATGGTCTGTCTTTTCTGCATCCAAAAGGTGGGATCGGTCATCGACTCTCCCAGTGGCCTTCCTTTCATGGAACTCGTCCAAGAAACAGTGGGCAGGAATGGAGCCGCTGTGCTCATCGCACTGTTCATCTGTAATGGCCTCGGTCAAGCCGTCAGTATCTTTACCACCGCATCTCGCCTGACCTGGGGCTTCGCTCGAGACGGCGGACTCCCATTCAGTCGATATCTATCACACGTCGATCCTACCTGGAAGGCCCCAGTTCGAGCTTTGTGGTTCCAGGGTGGCCTGATTGCCCTGGTTGGCGTTCTATTCCTCTTCGCCGAGACAGTCTTGAATGCCATTCTTAGTGTCAGCACAATCGCACTGACAATCTCATACGGTCTTCCTATTGCCACTGTTCTCATGATGGGTCGCAACAAACTTCCCCCGGGAGGAGAATTCCATCTTGGAAGATTTGGTGCCCCTGCTAACTGGGTCAGTATCATCTACTGCTCCATTACCACTGTTTTTTTCTTTTTCCCGAGCTCGCCCAAGCCGTCGGGGGGTGAGATGAACTACGCAATTGGTGTTTTCGGGGTGATGCTTGTTATTTCGATAGCTTTCTGGTTCGTTCAAGGAAGTCGGACCTACCTCAACACCGAGGAAGCGTTCACCCATGTTATTCAGGCGCAGGAAGCGATGGCCAATGATGCTCCTGCACCTGTACCCACGAAGAAAGATTGAACTGGCTCTATGATCAAATTTCATGAATTGAGGAGAGAATGTTGGAGGAAGTCTGCTACAAAATGGATAAAGTGATTCGGGTGGGGGGTTGCTTTGGGAGTTGGAACTGCGACTTGATTGTAGATAGATCATAGATGGCATCAATCATTGAGGAAGTCGAGTCCATGCTAGTAAATATTTGAAGAAGAAAAGAGCCCTGTTCATATTACGAAAATTCAAAGGTTCAAACATGATCGTTAATTTATGACCAATCTTTCAATCTAACGTTGTCATTCAATTTTGATTCAATCTTATATACAAAAATAACCAGAAATCTCAGCGTCACAAATCCATGCCTTAAAGCTTGGACTTCATGTTCACATGAATAGCCTTAATAGTGGAATAGGCATCCAATCCAGCCTCACCAAGTTCCCGACCAATACCACTCTGCTTGACACCACCGAAGGGGATACGCCAATCGCTATCCTGACTAGAGTTGATCCAGACCATACCCGCCTCAATGCGCTTCGCAACACGATGAGCACGAGTAAGGTTAGTAGTGAAAACAGCACTTCCAAGACCATAAGTAGAGTCATTAGCCATCTGAACCGCATCCTCCTCAGTCTTGAAGCGAGCAATAACCGCGAACGGACCAAAGACTTCCTCCTGATAAATGCGCATATTAGGAGTAACATTAGTGAAGACAGTAGGCTCAATAAAGAAGCCCTTGCCCGCACCAGCGCCCTTGAACGGCTTACCGCCACACTCCAGCGTAGCCTTCTCAGAGTGCCCAACATCGACATAAGACAGGATGCGATCATACTGCGCCTGGGTAACCTGCGGACCCTGGAAAGTGCTCTCGTCGAACGGATCGCCGACCTTGGAAACATTCTTGATCTGCGCCTTGAAGGCCGCAACGAAGCGATCGTAGATCTCATCTTGAACCAGAATGCGAGAGGTGGCCGTGCAGATCTGGCCCTGGTTGTACATGATACCGATGTGTGCCCATTCGACGGCTTGCTCGAGATCGCAGTCGTTGAACACGATCAAGGGGCTCTTTCCGCCAGTCTCAAGGGTGATATTCTTCAGGTTGGCGCTGGCCATCTTCATGATCTGCTTTGCGGTCGCTGTGCTGCCGGTGAAGGCGATCTTGTCCACGTCCAGGTGTGAGGCGAGGGTAGCTCCGGCGACGGCACCGTGGCCGTTGACGATGTTGACCACTCCGGGCGGGAATCCGGCTTCCTTGATGAGATTGGCGAGGAATAGGATGGAGAGGGGGGTTTGCTCGGCGGGCTTGAGGATGACGGCGTTGCCGCAGGCAAGCGCAGGTCCAAGCTTCCAGGCTGCCATAGAGAGGGGGAAGTTCCATCTAGACGAGATGAAAATGTCAGTTCGAATTTTATTTTTCAGGTCTTAAAATGTTCGAAATTCTTTACTCACGGGATGATCTGGCCGCAGACACCCACTGGCTGGCGCACAGTGTACGCGAACTTGTCAACGGTGGTATCGATCACCTGCCCAAACACCTTGTCGGCATATCCACTGTAGTAGCGGATTGTCTCGGCGGTCTCGGTCATATCGTCGTTCAAGGAGACAAGGTATGGCTTTCCGTTATCGCAAGTCTCGATAGTAGCCAGGGTTTCCTTGTTCTCCTCGATGAGTTGGGCCAAGCGGTTCATCAACTTGCCGCGCTCGAGACCTGGCAGGTCACGCCAGCTGGGATCATTGAGTGCAGCGCGCGCAGCCTTAACAGCGGTGTCGATGTCCTGGGCTGTACCGGCATACACGGATGCGATTTCTGTAGCAGTACTGCAATTTTGAGAAAAAAAAAAGATTAACTTCAATTCTGATTTCGAGAGCATAGTTGATGCTACCGTCGCTACGGAAACATGACAAAGAGCACATACGCTGGGTTAATGCTGGTAATCTTGCCGCCATCTGAGGACTTGACCCATTCATTGTTGATGAACAGTCCTGTGGGTTGAGTCCAAGTGCGGCCGTTTGGCGCAGTACACTGAACTGTTAAAGACATGTTGTAGGTTGACAGTATAGAATGGTATACCAATATTGACACACTTGAGAGGTGAAAGTGGCAAGTCAAGTACAGCCGTAGTCTTTAGAGTCCAAGCGCAACTGGAGCTTCAGCGCTGTTATCGTGAAGATAACTATCTCGGCACGACATTCCCAAAAGGGAAGGCGGATGAGACCCGCCTTTCTGGAGAAGAAAGCCCCACCTGTGGACACGCATCTCCAGAGTCCCAGAGTCCCAAAGTCCCCAGATGCGATGAGAATCTCGGATTCGGGGGTTTCGGAGTTTACATAATACAATTGGGCTACTCGGACGCTAAACCCAAACAGGTAGGTCCACGCAATTCCCCCAGAGTGGCGATCATAAGATAAACGATAAGCTAGAGGTGGGATAATGAAATTATTCAAAGACAATTGCACACATTATCTTAGCTGGGTTAGAAAAAGAAATTGACATATCTCATATAAGCATTTAAAATATTTTAAGCTATTTGAACACGTAACACCATATTCAATGGATCTATACACTACGTAGGACATATGTAACCCTTTGTGGCAAACTAGAATCATCTCACGTGGCCAAGATAAACGATAAGCTTGATTTCACTTTGGGAAGGAGCAATATTAAACAAAATTATCAATTGATCAGAGACCACATGACATACGGGGGTCCAGGTTTAAACTGCCCGATCGGTGAATGCTTATGTGCCCTCATGCTTGTTCGGAGAGTACATCCAAGTGCAAAGGTCTGATTGGCGCACATTGCCGCACGTCAAAGAAGTTAAACGATCTTTTACGCAAAAGATATTACGGGATAAATGCACGTCTAACGGGATGCCGTACATCTTCTCCAGGCTTTTGCCCAAAGGAGCAAACCACGGGAAGCGTCAACTCGGGTAGAGTCGCCCACACACTTATCTGGTCTGGACAACGTCTCGACTGCCTAATTGGGAATGTCCATGCGGCTTCCTATTGATCTGATAAAAGTGGTTGGAGCACTATATAAGGTCTTGGACGGAACCTTGGCCTATGAGAATTTTCTGGTTACAGCTTCATCAAGTCAATCTTTGCCTTATTTCTCTACACCATGGCGTCTGCCCCTGATACCACGTCCATCCCGGGTTATACCATTTTCCGGGAGGGAGACTATGATAGCGTTGCTGCAACTGCTATGCTCCCGCAGGGAACTCCCCACCCGCTAGGTACGTGCACATACCAAGAAGATTGAACATTTGAAAAAAAAACAAAAAAAAGAAGATTGCGTTTTGCGAGCATCATTCGAAAAGATCTAGCATATATATTTCACGAACGTGCACTAATTTCACAATCACCATGCAGACCAGCTTTCAATCAAGGAAATCCCCTTGGCTGCCAAGCTTATCCGCGAATATGCCAGCCCCAAGACCATCAAATTCAACTGCCTCACATTGCGCGAGCCCGCCAAGGCCGAATACCAGGCCTTCCGCGCTGGAAAGATCCCTGCCCCCGATCGCCGCTGTTTTGCCATTATCATTGAGCGCGAGACCAAGGCCGTCGCCGAGGTCGTCGTCAACCTGGTCACCGGCAAGGTCGAGCTATGGAAGCAAACAAAGGATGTCCAGCCTACTCTCACCCTCGAGGATCTGGATATCATGGAGCGCATCTCCCGCAAGGATTCCCGCGTGATCCGCGCCTGTGCCGAGCTCGGCATCACCGATATGTCCAAGGTCTTCATTGACGCCTGGGCCATCGGTATCGATGAGCGCTGGGGCCTCGAGCACCGTCTGCAACAAGGATTGGCCTACTACCGCGCCGAGGAGTTCGACAACCAATATGCCCACCCATTGGACTTCACAGTTGTGGCCGATACCGAGAAGGAAGAGGTCCTCAGCGTTGACGTTCGTCTCGTGAACGGTGAGCGCACCGCCGTGCCTCTCAAGGAACACAACTACCTCCCCCAGTACATTGGTGACAAGTACAACCACGACCGCCTCAAGCCCATCGACATCACCCAGCCCCAGGGCGTCTCCTTCAAGGTGCGCGGCAACGAGCTCTCTTGGGCCAACTTCAAGATGCACATCGGCTTCAACTACCGCGAAGGTATCGTCATCTCCGACGTGCGCACACACGACATGTACGAGGACCGCGAGCGCACCCTCTTCAACCGCATCAGTGTCGTCGAGATGGTCGTGCCCTACGGCGCCCCCGAAGGACCCCACCACAAGAAGCACGCCTTCGATGTCGGCGAGTACGGCACGGGTCTCATGACCAACTCCCTCAAGCTGGGTTGCGATTGCAAGGGCGCAATCCACTACATGGACGGAATCATGTCAACAGCCAACGGCGAAGCCGCCGTGATCAAAAACGCCATCTGCATCCACGAGGAAGACAACGGCCTCCTATACAAGCACACCGACTACCGCGACGGCACGGTGATCTCAGCCCGCGACCGCAAGCTCATCGTCTCCCAGATCATCACAGCCGCCAACTACGAATACGGCTTCTACCACACCTTCACGCTAGACGGAACCTACAAGCTCGAGATGAAGCTGACCGGCATGCTAAACACCTACTGCCTGCACCCGACGGAGGAAGCAGCACCCTACGGCACACAGGTTGCCCCCCAGATCACCGCGCACAACCACCAACACATCTTCTCGCTGCGCATTGACCCCGAGATCGACGGACCCAACAACTCCGTCGTGCAAAACGACGCCGTCTCCTCCGAGGCCGCCGTCGGCTCGCCCGAAAACCCCTACGGAAACGCCTTCTACAGCAAGAAGACTCTGCTGCGCACATCTCTCGAGGGCGCGGCCGATTACTGCTACGAGACCAACCGCACATGGGACATCATTAATCCTAACCGCATGAACGCCGTCGCCAAGAAGCCCGTCGGCTACAAGATCGTCAACAACAACTGCCCGCCGCTGCTCGCTAAGCCCGGCAGCACAGTCTACAACCGTGCTGGATTCGCCCGCAAGCCGCTCTGGGTCACCCCCTACAAGGATTACGAGCTCTTCCCTGCTGGTGACTATGTGTGCCAGTCGACCGGTGAGGAGGGACACCCGCACAACTCGACGATCGTCGATTGGGCCAAGCGGAACGAGAGTATCGAGAATACCGATATTGTTGTCTACCTCCAGTTTGGATTGACTCATTTCCCTCGCACTGAGGATTTCCCTGTCATGCCTGCTGAGCCGGTTAGCATTATGCTCCGTGCCTCTAATTTCCACGAGAAGAATCCCGGTCTTTGGGTTCCTCCTTCTGCTATCTGTGTTGATACCCAGTCCAAGGAGGCCTTTGCTTCGTCTTGTTGTGCCGCAAATGCCCCTGCTAGCTCGTCAAGACTGTAAGGGTTTTTGGAGAAAAAAAAGCTAAAAAATGATGGTTATATATGATACGCCTGGACTGAACATACTTTGTAAATAGCACTTTTCCTTTGAATTCATCTTTTTTTTCCAAAAAAAAAAACATTCTATCCGTGAATGCCTGTCTCTCCAGATCCAGTAATCAATACATGTATATTCTCAAGGACTTCACTTCAACCTTGGATATGCTAGTATACAACAGCACTGTAGATAAAAAATTCATTGCTCGTTTATATTTTTTGAACAAGACATATATATGCAAGGAAAAAATTTACAACACAAAATATTGTGGGTATCGAATCGCAGACACCAGCCCAACATTTGAACAAGACAAAAGCTTATCCCCAACCTTGGAACCCCAAAATAAGCACTAGCACAAGCACCGACAAGTACATGCCAGACCCAGTCAAGCCAAGCCCAGCCAAGTAAAGCCAAGTAAAGCCAAGCCGAGCCAAGCCAGATCCAACAGACAGATCGCGACAACAGGAATCACGATGCTACAGTTCACCCTTCTCCGGATTAACATTAATATCAATATCCGGCTCCTGGTCCACATTCCCCAGGAAGAAATCAAGTTCACTTGGACCACCCTGCGAGTGCTCATTCTCAGCAAGCTGCTCCAACAAACTCAAGAAGGGATCTTTCTCCAAACTACCCGTCTCACTGCCACCCGTATGCGAGCCACTAGTTTGTGATTGCGCACCTGGTGTCAGAGCGGTGGTTGCATTGTGGTTTGCGTGGGTAGTGTCGAAGGGGAAGGTAGCGTATTGTGGATTTGATGGAGGGGTGGGAGCGATGCTTAATGCGGAGTCTGTGAGGAAAGCGGGCGGGGAGAGGCCGAATGCTGATGGGGAGAAGGGGAGGGCGAGGTGATTGTTGGTGTCTTGTGTGCCGGGGGATAGGTCGCCTGAACCTTGGACGGGGAAGAGAGAGGAGAGGGAGGGAGATGGCTGGTGGAATTGGAGGGTTGGAGAGAGGGATGTTGGGTTGTGATTTTGGGTTTGTTTATTGACCATAGAGTGAGAGGCGGAATTGTGTCTTTCGGAGTCGGGGCTTTGATTTGATGGGAAAGGCGGGGGTGTTGGCCTTGTGTTGGGGTAGAAGCCTGGGTTTTGGAATAATGGGGGTGCCATGGGGCGGTAATATTGATCTTGGCGATCGACCATGTTGGGGCCACTGGTGGTAGAAAAGATAAGTATGATTTCGGAGAAAAGAGGCGCGCCTGGGATGTGTAGAGAGTGTGGGATAATTACCTTGGGCGAAGTTCGTCCCCTGTATCTAATAACCGGACATGGGCTCCATCCAGGGTCAAACCAGGATATCTGTCGAGGAAGTCTTCGAGGTGGAAAACGGGAGAAAAGCGCATTGGGCTGCTCGCGAGATTACGAACCAGCTCAGCGTGGCAGGTGTAGATTGTTTGAAGCAATTCACGTTGATGTTGGACGCCCGCCCAGGCATTTCGAAGCCAGGTCAGTTGGTGCATCTCGCGGGTCAAAAATTCAGCACTTGATGAGAAGACCTCGCCCTCACGGCCTTTGTAGTGTACGCCATGAACATGCACCGTACCAGCGGTACACACACAGTAACCGACAAAGGCAGGCCATTCAACCAGCGGAGAATTGCGACCCAATTCCACGAGCTCTGCAATGGCATTCGAGTGGGAGAAACACAGATTAGTGGCCTCGATCTGCCATGACTGGTGCTGACCCGTTCCTCTCAGCTCCACGAGATCGATAGGCAAGAATGGACGGTACAAGAGACAGTGAACCAGATGGTAGATCAATTTGCTGAGTAGTAGTGTGGTACTCTCTCGATGGCCGAACAATGTCTCGATCGAGGCAAAGACATCCTGTGTCCCTGCAGCCCAGATATCCAACTCTTGTCTAATCTTGGATAAGTTCGAAAGCGCATGCCAAGGGAAATGGGAATCGCCCTTGACTCCCCCAGCAGCCAAATATCGATTTGTCACCCCAAGGATACGGGTAATGTCGATCAGTAGGGATGCAGCACTCGGGGATTTCCGGCGCGAATCCGCCGAGTATTGAATGTTGGGACCAACATGGAATAACTCCCCTTCCATATTTAGACCCGCAGCGTGTGGAGACCATGAGGGAAGGCGCAAGACGATGGAGTTATCCGAAATGAGACACGGGCGTCGTGACCCACATACAATAAATCGATCCATGAGATAAACAGACCAAAATAGCCGACGCCTCATCTCACGCTCTTGAAGCGAGAGACTAGCTTTGGAGGGGACTTCGCGAAGCAAATCCAAAGCCACCACCATTGCCACGCAACTTGCTGTTTGAAATTAGCCGAGGGGATTCAAATTTATTTGGGGGAGTCTTAGTGCATCCGTACAAAATGTCATATAGGCTTTCTTGCCCAGTCCATAGGCAAAGAAAGCCTGTGATAATAAGAGCAGAGTCTGTAAGGCTTCTACTGTAGGATTGTCTACATCAACGATCCGGCGCGCTTGTAAAGCAGCGTCCAAACCCATATGTATAGACTGTTCTGGTTGGCCAAGCGTATGCGTGTACCTAAGAGCATATGACAATTAGTATCCTGATTTTATCCCCCAGTAGCGAAAAAGCAACATACCTTAACGTCATGGCCGAGATAGCCATAGACAAATGCGCGGGGAGTTGATTTAACTGATGACGCTGTCGCGTACTTGGTTCGTCCAAAATATAAAAGGGCTTCCCATGTAATCGCGTAAAGTAGGCATCCAAAAGCATTTCGGACAAGACACCATTCTGACTATGAGAGGGCTGGGAGAAGCTCAGCGATGAAGCATGGCCTGCGGATCTGGGGAACTGATCTGCCTGCGACAAAGGGGTGGATATTGAAGGTCGTGAGTCCCCGGAGGCCCCGGAGGGGTAGGGGGAGAAAGTCGAGGTGGTATCGATAGTGTTGCGACGGCCATTTGGTTGGCTTAGCGGGAGCGGGAGCTGCTCCTCGGGCTTTTTATCAGGAGATGTAGGCGAGATGGGATTCTTTTCATCCTGGAGTCTTTTCTCTAGACCGTCCACGCGCTTGAGGAGAGCTTCTAACACATCTGTTTTGGGGCCGCGTTTTTTGGGGATTGCATCTGCGGAGAACAATCAGACGATTGGGATCGGCGGGCCGAGTCTTTGCCGTGGACCAACGACTCACCATATACGCAGGCACATTGAAAGACTTTGCAGGCCTCACAACTGGGTCGCAAGCGATTACATTTGATCTGGGATGACGGAAGAATTATTAGATTCTTTTTCTTTCATTCTCGATCTCTTCTTTTTGTGTTTTTCTTGAGTTTTGATTTTTTCCGTACGGTACCTTTCGTTTGCGACACGATTTGCAGTTCATTGCCTCGCGCGGTTCGATTGTCGCGCGGCGGGGCATAAGCCGGTCGATGCTGACCTGAGGGCGAGACATGGTCACATTTGGGGAATATAGAAGGGAAGGAATAAATTGGGGGAAAACATATGGCGCAATGTGAAGTTCTAATCCTAATTGAGGGGGAAGAAACAGGGGAAAAAGTTGTGGAGAAAGGGAAAATGCGGAGAAAGTGTCAAGTCAAGGGACTAAAAGTACCAAAAAGCTACTAAAAGTGCCGCCGGAGTTATTGTGCCAGGAAAACTCTAGATTTCTTTCTTTTTTTTACCCTTTGATCCGTTGCATTTTGCATTTTTACTATTATAAAAGCATTCAGTTTCAGTTCTTTCTAAGCTCTTGAGTCTTTCCCCTAAAATCCCTGAAATCTCCCTTAATCTATTTCGTGGGTACTAGACCCTCGGGGATCGTTACCTTTTCGCTCTTCCCACCGTTAGGGTTCGGCCCATCGGAGGCGACAATGGCGACACTTGGAATCCCAAGCTTTCCCTTTTTTTCTTTTTCTTTACGATGCTAAAATCCTGAAAATCTGGAAATCTGCAAATCCCGCATAATCTTCCACAGACCCTCTTCCCCACAAATTACCCCGAAGCGTCCCTTAATACATTCTGCACGGATCGGGGATGTGAAGCCCCAAAACCCTACTCACCACCAGATGTATAATGTAAGCGCCCGGCGGGGGAATATGCACGACTTGGATCGACAACCCCAGATGCTGTTTTGGGTACGGAGTGGCCCAGGAGTCCAGAGTGAAGAAAATAGTTAGTGACTCGAATACGAATTCGTAATAGGCTCGGATTCGGCTTCAAACAAGCACCAAAGCCTAATACGGAGTCCTTGAGGGTTATTTCCCAAACAATGCCAATGCCCTGCAGAAATATGACTTGCAGAAAACGCACCGTTTTGCTTCGCCAAATAAGCATTTATCCAACCGAAGGTCTTCACATCTGCACGTATGACTGCAGCAAATCAGCCACCGAAACTGGTAACCTGTACGAAAAAAAAATAAAACCAAAATACCCGACCGGGA
The DNA here is from genome assembly GCF_028828195.1 of Penicillium verhagenii. Lineage (NCBI taxonomy): Eukaryota > Fungi > Ascomycota > Eurotiomycetes > Eurotiales > Aspergillaceae > Penicillium > Penicillium verhagenii. The sequence continues at coordinate 1,983,003 of NW_026643169.1, forward strand.
AAGACCACATATCAGGAACCCTGGAATAATATATCTATGTACTCTATGTTTATGCATTCAATGTTTATAGCTCCAGAGTCTCACTTGTCACACGTAGACGTAGACGTAGACACCACACACCCACTCTTCACAAACCCCGCCATCTCTCGTGCGCGATCACTCTGCATCCCCTCCAACCCCTCCACCACCCCGCTCCGATCAACCCCCGGTCGTTCCTGGCTAACCTTGAAACGGCCCTCGATCCGGGTGATCTCAATGCGCATCCCAACAATGTTCTTCAACAACGTCGCAATGTACTCCTTGGGCGCCTCGGCGATCTTCCAAGGTGAATGTTCACCACCGGCCTCGCCGAGACTACTAGTGCCACTGCCTTGACTGCCACTGCCATCCCGAAACCCCATTACCCCTTCCTCGCCTAACGAGGCAAGATCAGTCAACTGGCTCCGCAAAAACTCGCCCGTACATGCACCCCCCTCGTTCGAGTCGTGGTAGATGCGCGCGCGCCCGTAGACCTGCACAGCGGCGTAATTCCACGTCGGCGCAACTTTCCCTCCCACTTTGCCCTGCGTGTAGAAATTCGGTGTGATGTAGTGGTCCACCGGGCTGGTGAATACGATCATGACATCTTCGGGCAAGAGATCTGAGCCCTGTGGCTGTTCCGTATCTGGGTCTGAAGAGGATGTGCGTTTGGCACGGGCTTCCGTGACGGCTTCGATCATGGCTTTGCTTTGGGGATTTGCACGGGCAATATGGCCCCGCATTATGCCAAGGAATGGCGGGTGATTATCGAGCTTGGTCGGATTGGCATTGGCAGCGAGGTCTGCCTTGGGGCTGATTGGTGGGTTGCTGTCCAGCACCCATGGTATATGGCTGCATTGGAGTGTTGGGTGGTTCTCTGATGGGAGGGAAGTGGTGAGGACGCCAAGAGGGTGTGCGCGGATGAAGGCGTGGAGGGTTCGGAGGTCCCGGACGGCATGGTCGGGGCGTAGATGCATTGTTTGTTTCGGCGTTTCTAATGAAGAGTGTGATCAAGTTGTTTACGAAAAACAAACGTCAGAGGCGTGCAATGCGGAGGAAATTGAGGGGTACCCCGGATTTTGCTGATAAGGCTTATCGGGTCAGGCACGGCAAGTCCAGAAAATATACGTTGAGAAGTTGAGGCCATCGGAATAAGATATTGACATCGAGTTTCAAATGTTCATTCCGATTCGAACTACACATAAACAAGACACCGATGCCAACATGGAACGTCTATTGCATCGCCCCGCCTCCATCAATATATCAACATAAAACAAGAGTATATAGAGCAAGATCAAAAGCACAAGCCGAAAGATAACTGAAGACAAACAAAGAACATTCCCCACAAATTCTAGCCACTACATGTACAGCTAGAACAGAGAGCGCCCAGACGCCATGCGTACAAAGTCAAACGGCACATTCTGCCCAACCAACAACCGCAACGTCTCAACCGTAGTCCACGCACTAACATCCTCCGACCCATAAGCAGTCCACCCAGCACTAGCAGCCACGGCAAGGGGATCACCCTTCCGAGACCCAGTAGTCAAATCCAGATAGACTTTACCGCGGGTGGCAGTCGGCGACAACCGACCGTTACTACGATAATGGCGCAAAAGCGGCTGAACCAATAGCGATTTCTCCGGTGGGAGTGCCGAGACGATAACAAATGGCTGCTCGACCAATTTGACAGACTGAATGGATGTGAAGGGTTGCAGGCCGCCAGCCAGAGGGCCGGAAGCCTTGAATCCGACCGTGTAAATAGGGCCAACCTCTAGATTGCGGAGCGCAAAGATGGCGGCAGAGGCGTCTGTCTCGGATCCAGCTAAGATAATTGCGGCTCGGCCGCGGTATGCAGAGGGGACATGGTCGCGTGTGAGGGTCGCGCGGATGCCCTTCCAGGCGGTATTTTCGCCGATGAAATGCGGGGTGCCTGTGCCGTTGGGCGGGGACGCTGAGCCCGAAGCCGAGCCTGTGCCTGAGACTGAGCCGTCGCCGGCTATGTTCATGGCTATGGTGTCGACGAGCCCGATAGCACGGGCCGCGTCGCTGATGGCGGGGATATAGGTTGTAGAACTGGGGATGGGAGGGTTTACTGAGGCGCCGCCGAATTGGGGGGACATGATCACGGCCTCCATTGAGCCCTTGGGACCACGATCGATGGAGTTAAATGAGTGCGGCAAGCCTAGCTCGTTGAGACATTTCTCCATGAACATGGAGTGCGGCGTCGCGCGGAATGAGCCGATGGCGTAGAAATCGCGCTTGGGCAATTGGCCCATAATATGGAGGGCCTCGTTGATCTCGGCCGCGGTTAACTGACCCGGGGCTGCAATCATAGGAAGAAGAGGGTGGGTGATGGGGGAGAAGACGGTATTGAGCGCACGGGAGAGCTGGCCCAGCTGGCCCATGTTCACGGCCGATAACAACGGGCCTGTACCGCGGTTTTTGATAGTTGACCGGAAATACTCCAGCTCGTAGTTTTCTTCCATTGTCGAGACCATAGCAATCATCTTGACGATATCGGCATACTTTGTGCTCTCGTCAAAGATGCGCTGGGCCTCAGGGGATGTCCACTTCCAGGTTCCTGAAAAATCGTGGAAAGCCGACATAATGGTACTGTGGCCTTTGGCTTGGGCAAGCTGCCGGCGGATATTCTCCGGAAGCCATAATTCCACATCGACGTACTCGACACCCCACTGGATCGCTCGTCGCAGGTACTTGTAAAACAGAACGGGATCTTCCATGGGGAATTTTCCATTTTCCTTGGTACATCTTGTGGTAAATATGATGGGCAGTTCGGTATGCTGGCGGAGCAACATCAATTGCTGGCCCACATATCTAAGACTCGGCACTGAGCCTGCTCCATTTCCATTTATTCCAGGCTCGACTAGCAAATCCACACGGATCTCCACCGCATCTGAGCCAACGGAAAGAATATCCAAATTGGGTAGCGCAGCATGAACGTCCGGGAAAGTTGTGGAAATGAAATTGGTGCGGGTCTTTGTGCGGAGATCCTCATGCGGTCTCGTCTGGCCCAAAATCAACGACAAAAAGCGAGTGAGATCCCGTCGCAGGAATGGACTGTGCGAGTACAAAAATTCATAGTCGCAGGTTTCCGACAGCTGATCGTCCGGCGCGGATCCGTCCTCCACACTATGGGTGTTGATTATCACAAGCGACGACCGGTCACATCCCTCCAGACTGCGTTGTAGATTTTGCGCCCAAACTCCGACCACAATCACATCACCGACTCTATTAAGAGTGGCCAGAGATGTCTCTGTAGTCCATGGTTTCCCAAGCACCTCTGCCACCATATGCACAATATGGTCTTGATTCGGACCAAACACAACGACAATGGTACTGGTCGTGTTATCGGACGGTGATGCGACATGTCCATTGTTCTGAGTTGACGGAAGCACCGGGGGGTTGACTAATGTGGAAATATTGAAGGCGGAGGTAGCAGCATTGTTGTTGGCGGTAGGGGGGCTCGGTTGTGGTAAGGAGGCGATGGTAGTTTCGTCAAGCAACGGCGTCGCCATGGGCTGGAGGGCTGTAGGCATCATCGCATAGCAGACACAAGTGTTTTCATACTTGGGGGTTTTCAAGACGGGCCGGATGTTCCAGATGCGAAAGAAGTTCGAGGCGGCAAATGGTCAGGATGTCAAGGGGTTTGAGAAGCTTTTCCCCACGCCACGCAGAAGGGCTTAATGGCTTTTGCTTATTGACGAGAAGGGGGGGGGGGGGGTGACGGAGGAAGCACGGATATCAAGAAAGTAGTATCCGCGTCGCATGGGCCAAGCGAAATTTGAGTCTAGGGACCAGGTAAAGGCGCGCGGAGTTCAACCGATGTCAAAATCAAGTCAATTCCATTCGGCCGCACGGTATATGGATAGAGTTTAATACGGGGCACGAGGCGGCAAAAATGGCCATGTACCCACGGCATTGAAACCAGTACGACATTGAGATGGAAGAAATCGCGTTGCTAATGCACCATGCGAGGATCCATCCGGGGGGCGCGGGGGAGAATTAGACGGGGATGCATTTCTCCGCCAATCAGAGTGGAGCTTGATAACACCTCGGGGAGCTTTCCGTTGTTGGTTCATGTTTAATGTGAAGTCTTCAGTTAAGAAATTTTTGTATATATAGATATTTATTTCTAAAAAAGTAGATAAATAAGGTGATAGTTGAAGACTGATTGGAAGAATCTCATGAATAGAAAAAATAGTCAACTTTATACCATAAACGTCTTATGCTACTACTTTCAGGATTCCTAGCATAGCCCTGTGGTTACAGACACTACAATCTGATACGGGGAAAATCTCCGTCTAACTACAAGGAGATCCCCCTTATAGTGGACCCAATGACTTCCGGGGTTATTGACTGAAGAAAATATGGAAACGGAAATTGAACCAAGAAATCCAATGCTGGATCCTGAGTGGTCACTCATACAACTGCCCAAATTGGATCTACTTGTTGATAGGTGAGAATGTCCAACAGGTTATAAGGTACCTAAACCCCTTCAGTGCCCTACGTGTCAGAACATGACATATCTCATTCCTACTAGTACTAGGTAGTAGCTTTGATCTATTCACGAGTAAAATTTATTCCAGGACATATTCACAGGCAAAATGCATCATTAAAACATCCAGATAACGGGATTATGTCTATCCTGTACCCGTGTCAAAAAATCCAACCGATGTGACCATGATTCGGAAATGACAAGGGGTCATTGTATCATCACACAACGTTAAGAAATGAATAGAGAATATTCGCCACACTGTACTTCAAACAGAAAAACGAGAGAAAAGGATACCAGCCGAATCAAGGGGGTATTGAATAAGAACCGGAACCAAAAAAAAAGCAAAAAAACAAAAGACGGAAAAAGAAGAGTAGGGAGAAACCTGCCTACCCATTCAAACCATTTATCAAGCAAATAAGAAATACCAGCCTAGATTTCGCCTTTTGGTTTTGTTCAATCCACCGGGCATCAAGCCCGGGGAAACACTATGTACGAGAAAACGATGACTGGGGGAATAAAAAAAATACCATGCCGACAAGAGGCCGAGTGGTGTGCTTCGGCGGATGTGATCGCGCCAGAGCAAAGTAAATCATGTGGGAGGGAGAGATTCAAGGTAGGATCGAGATTCGAGGGCATTTGTGACACAGCATTACCAAGCGTAAAGCAGGCCATGAACAATGTTATTCCGAGTACAAGGCTCGGTGCCGGAGAAAGCAGGCAAGAGGAAACCAAAATAGAGAGAGAGTGTGAGAGAGATAGAGAGGGTGAGAGATAAGAGAGAGATGGTTGGAGAGAGAGAAAAACAAGGCAGGGGTAGTGAAGCTGGATCAATCGAGATGCAAGAAAATAAGGGTGAGAAGTTTCAGCCCGGCCAGCGGTCTGTCCTTCCCGGGTTGCGTCGTCCATCCGGAGATGATTGGCACACACCGTCCATGCATTGCCCAATCTTTGGGGCAAACACGGGCTAGATGCCTTACTCTCGGGACAGTCGAGTCCGAGCCAAAGACCGGAGTGCTTGTTTTTGTTTTGTTTTTCCAGGCAACAAAGACCAGGTTTGGGAAGATGCAGGAGGGACGGCCCACACGACTACAGGGGGTCTATCCGGACGATCTCTGAAGAATATTCACACCAATTAACTGGGAGGAGAGATCGCCAATCCATTCATAAGCTTGGGGAGTGGCTTCCTGCGGGCAGTATTTGCCGTCTTGGAGACCCGAGGGGCCCCGTGAATCATGCGGGGCTCTGTCATCAGACTTGTGTCCAATTTCGCCGGTGCTATTGACATATTGTTAGCCAAAAGATAAATCTCAGGGGACCGAATAAGACTGCTCACCTCGGGTGCTGATGCGACTATAATCCTGGGAGAGGTTCTGCTGGCTGCGGCTAGGGGCAAAGAAGGTTGCGTTCGCGGTCCGCCACAGGTGATTGGATGTGTCAGATAAGAAATCGGTGGTAGAACGGCTAGAGAAGATTAATGTTCGGCCACGGTTGCGCTTCGACAGGACGATTTCATCGAACAGAGCCATCTTGGAATCCTTGGTCTTTGGGTTGGCTCGTTCTCGCTCACTGATAAACTCATTGAATCCTGAAAAAACTTGACATTAGCTCCGGGGACCTTGATGAAACACGAAAGTCATCGCTTACCTTGTGTTTGTTGGAGAACTGCAATGTATTCAGCATGCTCATGTGGAAGACTCTTCATGAAAGCATCCATGCTGAAAGTGTAAAACATTCCGGATTTCTTCTTATCGCCACTGGTAGGCACGAGATACTTCTTGTAAGTGTAAAACAGGCTAGCAAAGCATCTTACAAATGCAGCGCGAACCTGATCAGCATGGAAAGCTGCATCGCAAACAAGGCAAATTTGAGAGGCGCAGCGATTGTGCACAATCATCTTGCAAGAGGTGCACTTGTACATTCCTTCGTCGGCACGCTCGTCGCAGATAGCGCAGACCGATTTCTCGTCAAATGGCTGAATGCGAAGCAAGTGTCCTTCAATCCAGCAAGTGCCCTCGGAATTGCCTGCTGGCTGTACAGTAGCCTGGGGGACAATTGTGGAAGCGGCAATGGTCGATTGAGCATATACGGACGGGGCATAAGTAGATCCAGTCCCGTAATCCGTGTTCAACGTTGTTACTGACAAATTAGATGTATGTCCCAGGAATGGAGCACTTGGGCGTCGGTTCATGCCAAACGAGGAGCTCCTGCGAGATGCAGCATCGAAATGACCCGAACGCTTCTCTCGCAAAGAAGCTTGTAGGGCCATACCCGAATCATTGCGCGAAGATGGTGTAGGAGGGGGCGGAGGGAAGTGACCCGATGTTGGAGAGCTCTCTCGCGGCGAAGGTGGGGACGTCGCAACTCTGGATCCTGCACTCGTCCCTGGACGATCCGAGCTCTTTGAAGAATAACCTCGCGAGGACGCTTGTTCGTGTCGCGCGTGAAGGAAAGTGTTGAATATCGGTGGCTGGTAGGAGTTGGGAACCACAGCAGCTGAGCCAAATGCGCTGGAGTTGAGACCCACATACTTTGCAAGATTGGTCGGAGGGGCTTTGGAGTTGTAGGTGGCAGGGGATTCCGTCAAGAAAGTGTCCCAGGGGTAGGTCTCAATTGCATATGCCGGGGGGCCAGTTGGGACACCGCATTGGCTGTGGTGAGGTGCGGCCAGTTGCAGGAGTGACAAGAGTTTCCTGCGCTGATGACGGGGAAGCGGAGTGGGGCGAATAGTACTCTCAATCATGTCGGCGTCCAAATCCACCAGAACAAAGTCGTCGGTGGGTAATTCAACCTTCTCATAGCGGCGTTCGATACCTATAATGTAGGGACAGGGTGCTTCGATGGCCTGGATCAGACGTGCAGGCAGAACCGGGATGAGAACACCAGCCCATTGGAGTGGAAATAGAAGGTCAATCAATGCCCGTGTCGCAAGATAGAGCATAGAGGTATGCGAGGACAAGAAAATGATGCGGGATTCCGTGAGGGCATACTCGAAAAGGATGATGATGTTAGGGACTGATAGAGTTCGGAACAAGCTGTATAGATCAGTGTTACGCGACCCCGGAAGCTCATTAGGCGCCTCTTTCCGAGCAAACAACCGCAGTTCTCGAATCGCAAGCTCCACTTGTGTTTTCGAGGAGATTGGACAGAATGCCTCTGTACAAAGGTTCATCACATACCGCTCCAGCGGCTGCCACACACCCATCCGAGGTGAACTAGGAGGCACACGCTGAATGGCATTCTCCGTCATGGGGACAACGATTGCTTTTAACCATTCCTTCCAGAAGCTGGTCATCGTGCTCTCTCGGCCAAGGATACCGTATGCTCGCGGAATCCAGAAACCAGTATCGCCATCGGTGAGACCCTCAATCTTTGAAGCTGCGCCATGTCGAACGGGACGCAGAAGATCTGTCATGAGACCAATCTTCTCCTCAACCGCACTAATCTCATCCTCGAGTTGCTCACGGGATTCCGAGCCCGACGGAACGTTCGGTAGTTGGGCAAGAAGTTGCGACAACTTTGCCCGCTCGGAAGCCAATCTTTCTCCCAGACTCGCGGCCAATTCCCGCTCCTCGTCTGTCATGTTATCTTTGCGCCATTCTTCGCAGCGCTTTTCAAGCTCATCCGCGGCTTGGGGGTTGAGAGGAATCCAGATGATCACGCAAATTGCATGAAGCTTAGACCCATTATCTGTTGTCATGGCAAATCCGTGCCAAGTCGATCGTGGACGTTCATCGGAAGAGACGATATTAATGTCATTCGGAAAGGCGAACATGGGAACATAATCGGGGAAGTTTCCACGCTGCTGCAGCTCTTCGGACATGTTGCGAGTGGGGTATCGGTCGAGGAGGACGGGTTCGAATCGACGTTTTAATGGATGCATCGAGGGCGAGAATTCAAGCGGTTGAGGTACAGGAATTACTGAGTTATAGTTACTTAGTCGTCGCGATGTTCGCACCGAAGCTGGAGACGAGATTACTTGTTAGCAATGCACCAATGATGGATCACACATTCGCCGAACTGAAGGCCAATCAAGCGAACATATTCCACATACCATGTCGAGCAATTGACGGCTGTCTTTTCATGCTATTCATATCCCGGAACGCCATGTGTCGGCGAACACTCCCGATACCGGATCTAAGGAGACCGGGTGACCCTTGAGGTGAATCATCCGAGACAATCTTTTGAGTCCGCACCCGCGATCGTGGACGAGTATTTTGCGTAATGGCGCCGGCGCTCACATTCAAGTCTGTCAAAAAGGTATCTCTCTCCGACGCGAATTTAACCAAAGCCTGGTCGAAATCGAAGTCCTCCGAAAACAGCGCGGATGCACGAAACAGAGACGACGCGCCTTTGACGGTGGCACTACTGCGGTTGCTGCTGGCGCCATTGGTCTGTCCCGAGTCTCTGGAGAGGGTTGACAGCCGCTGTTGAGAGGTGCGACGACTCACACTCGCACCCGTGTACAGAGTCGAGGTGGGCCGGGAGGCTCCGTCGACGGGATCCTCTTCCTCGGCATCTGCATCTTCCTGAATGGCATCGGCGAGGGCCGGCCCCGGGGATGCAGCGCCATTGATACGATATTCCTCGCCCAAACGCTTGTATGTGTCGAAGACCTCGGATCCGTCCAAGCCAGCTATCCAAAAGTAATCGGCCAGCGGGGCACCCTCTAAGGAGCTTGTAGACATTGCGCAGTTGTTGCGATAGACCAATTACCCTGACTGGTCAATGTTCCACCCAAAAACCCTTTTGCTTGTCACCGCATGGACTGCAGAATCCCTAAGCTTATCAATCAGGGGTGTGGATAGGTTCTGGCAGTTTCTTTTTTTTTTAAAAAAAAAAAGCCGCGGGGGGGGGGAGGGAAAACGTCGCGGAACGGCGGTGGGAAGGAAAGGTGCGTATGCTGTGGACGAGCAAGCGTGCAAGGATTTTGGAATTGATCGATTGAGGACTTTTGGACAATCTTGGGGAGTAGAGAGGGAGAATTTCGGGAGGAGGGGCGAGGGGTTTAGGAGTGAAGATCAATTTTGGGGTGGGTTTGATGTATGTTCCTGTATGTATTGAATGACGGGTAGAGAGGGAGAAGAAAAAGGAGAGAAATGGATATGACGATGTTGAAGAAAAAAGACGAAAAAAGGACAGAAAATAAGAAAAAAAAGAAATGCAGCAGGAATGTGGGGAATGGGGCTTTTCTGTTTTCTTTTCTTTTTTATTTCTCTTTTTTTCCCTTTCGTCTTTGACTTATACCAATTCTTCTCTTTTCTTTTTTTTCTCTCCTTAGCTCATTAAGTTACATGGGCGGATGGTTGCGTACCCAAGTGGTAATGCGGATACTGGTAAAGTAGCTTAGTTCGGCACAGACCAAGTACTTTTTAGCTCCTGCACACGCACGCCCCGAACTTGAAAATTCCCCACTAAACAAATCAGAGAATAGAAAAAATTTGTTCATGGGGATATGGGGATATAGAATGTATCTTTAGGTACTTAGGTGCTGTATGGAGAAGATGTCTATTTATGTTTTTTAAAGATTTCCCTATAAATCTAATACCTAAAGATATCAGACGAAAGACTTGCCTTTTAAGTATCATCCGAAAGAGGTCCCTTTCAAGCATCAGACAAAAGTCTTCACGTTACACTTTGGTACCTAGGGCTAGGGGTTTATCATACCTTAGAGATCGGCCATGGCTGCACAAGAGTCTGACACGGGAGAGCATCCTGCAGGCAATTGCACTCCAACGCTGTAACTGGCCGGTTTCAAAGGATCCCAGACCCTCAGGGAAAAGATTGACGACTAAAAAGATTAATAGATTTTGAGCACGAGGAGACATAGATAATACAGAAAGCGTCTCAATTGGTTCTAGATGTCTTCGTAAATTTGCTAAATAATATAATGCAGGTGTTCCAGTTCCAATCTCCACGAAAAAAAAAGAAAGAACATTTGAAAGGTCTCCACCAAACAACTAAACTGATTCACATTAGCTGTTTGGGTCAGTGGAGCTCAAGTTCTAGGACCTTCTCCATTACAATCCATCCAACCCGTTGGGTTCCCATACGATCCCCAAGCACTGGGGCCGCGTTCCACGGTTGAGGTCCATTAGCATAAATTCAAGGTCCTCTTGCCAAGCGATATCGCAGCTCATGCACAACCCCTGGAAATTGAATCTTTTCCAACGCTCAAACTACAAAATCATTCTGAATGGTTCGTCGGGACTTTACCAATATCGTATTTTTGGGGGCGGGCTATAGGCACGTCACTTTGATCCCTTCCGTGAGACATGGCGTTTTTGAGAGAACGCCGATCCCTTTTTTTAGGTGAGATTGCTTCTCCCGTACTCCGTACAATGCTATTTATTCTTGCCACGGAAACTATGCACCGGGCAAAAGAGAATGCCTGGGCAATTTCGGCAGATTGGGATTGCGCTCACATGAGAAGATGATGATAGGGGTTTCTGGGGGTGGAAGGGGAGAAAAGAGAAAAAATTGTCGGAGACTTCCGCAGCTTTCAACCGTTGCATATCAGTGACTGATTCCATGCACAAATCATAGATAGTCCGATCCACGGATCGGATGCTAGTCTAAAAAGAAAAGAGATCCTTGTCTTTATATGTAACATCTATTGAATAGTCAATCTCTTCATACATAACACTTAAGAACCTACATGCTCATCCTTTGCTGAGTTTCCCATCAAGGTCAACTACATCGTAACACATGTGCACGTTGGAATTTGAGTCAGGAGTCAACGAAAGTGGAGGCCTGTGCCTCTGGGGGAACCGATCCCTACCGAATGTGGATGAAGGTGGAGTAATTGAGGGGTGAAATTCTCATTGGGATTTCAAAAGGTGTAAGTGTACCGACCGTGGGGCGTTCCTTTCGGAAGCCCAAAGTTAAAATTACCATGCAGAAAGTACGTGTACAGAGTACAAAACACATATAAAACACATGAACCTCTATACATTTTATACCCATACGGAAATACCCGTGGAATGTCCTCCCGAGAGGGCTGCTGCTTTAACGTTGTATAATCCATAGGCCCAGATTCCTTCTGAAGGCTTCAAGGCGGGAAGAACCTTGGAATGGAGCAAAATAAGAAATAAAACTCAAACTCAAACACAAGAACTGAAGACGATGTATGAGGTTGAATGAGAAGTCTTCAACATCTAGAAAAAAGCTTGACTCTTTGTTTGAAACATAAATGCAAGCCCAACTTGCGCGGTCCTGTTACAAAAGTTATACCTACTAAACATGTCGCCTTAACCGCTTGGCTACTACCGGTCGGATAAATTGATTCTTACTAGATACTATGTACCTAAGCCATGGAGCCATGATCTCTATGATCATCTAATGAAGTGCACTGTCGGTTTTCTAGATTCCATTTTCCCTCTTGTGACATTGATTAGAATTGCAAAAGCGGCAAGTGACAAACCCCCAAAGAGGTCTATCCGTATAAAGCTCACATGTGCCAACATTTCAAATGTTGAATCTGTACTTCCTTATTGAATCCATACTATTCCTCAAACTCCTTTGCTATGTATCACCTGGGCTCCTCTGGGCTCCCTTACCTGATGTCTACGGATTCTGCGTGCCCACCTTTACATTACGTTTGTCTCATCGTCAAAATCAGTGATTAGTGGGGGAGAAATTTTCCAAAACGCCCTTGGCCCGCCACAGTAACACAGGCCAAGGACTAGCAAGCGAACCTTACGTGTAGCGTGTCGGGTGCTGATGCACCGGTAGCCCTTTTCGTATCTATGCATGCGACAGGGCTACGGCAAGGTTATCCCAACCTGCACCTGTCCTTCGTACTTAATCTTGCATGGGGGTGTTCAACAAGCAAAGAAGCGGTGGGCAATTTGCCAATGCCCAAATCAGCAGTGCTTATAAACAGAAGCAGGGAATGTGGATTCCAATCAAAGTGGGGGAGTCCTATACAATTATGTAACACTTGGGCAGCTCTAGCAGAAAACTGCGTCGAAAAAGGGGACAGTTCAGGAGGTCTTTGTATTATAGCCAGAAACCCATGATATCGTACCCTTGAATGATTATTGGGTAAACAACGTGTCTACAACAGACCTGGAGCTGAAAAGAAAAAGTGCCCTGTGGGTTGGATCCACGCTATGTTCATCGGGTGGGGGGGGCTATGGGGTCTAGACTCTGTCCTGTACATAACGACCCCTGTTGTATGTACACACCTTAGGGGTCGATCATGGACTAGATCTGCATGCCCACTCTTTGTTGCCAACTGTAGAAATATGATATGAGAAAAAAAAAATACCTCTATGTTTTACAGGTTGACATTTTCATAATAGCCAGAAACCCGTGGGAGATCCACTATTCAAGCCTGGACCGTGAAAAGAGCTGCATGGCAAAAGCCGCCTTCCGCGCCCCATGCTTGTGGCGCCAGGGACTGACGGTAGGGTGCGGCTCGGCAGATACTACTTAGTTCCCCAGGGCTAAATCTTTGTACAACTCAAGCCTTGTACCTGAATCAAAGTTTGGAGTAATGTCTCAAGCTAAATTGTTTTGTTTGTGGTGTAAAAGGTTTCAGATAGAAGTAGGCTCACTGTGCGTAATTCAGCACCTGGGTGGACTACTTTGTTACAAATGCTGCCCGATGAATTTCCGGTTCATTGGAACAATGTTAGTATATACGTGTTCTAGATTCAAGCCCCCACAAGTTGCTCATGATCCACTCGTGCCCAGCAGCCAAATCGGTTAGATGCATCGGGGGACTCGGCCAGCATGTCGTCGTATGCTAGCATAAAACATTCCATTCAGGCTCACACCGTGTTTCATGTGCGTTTCCGGCTCATAAGATTGCCCGTGGTAAGGAAGCCCTTGTCCCCCATGGCTCCACGCCATTCAATCGACAACTGGCCGAGAGTGGCACGCCCGTCCCGCCTCAAATCCTTCTGGAGAGCTTCCAGGCCCTCCTGGCAACCTTCTTCCTGTTCCACCAAGAATGCAATCTGCAGCACGTCGCGCGGATTTAATGTCGGAGGTACCGATGCCGACTCATCCAGATCATCCCAGTTGAGCGATTGGGATTTGAACGGTGGCTTGGGGATTAATCTGGTTTGCTGTTGCATGCGTAAGCCAAGACTGCCGACTACCCAGTTGAAACGAGAATCCATGCCCGATGATGAATTGCTTACCTTGACTACAACGGCTCCATCCCCGACGTTTTCCAGTTGTGCTTCCAAGGCAAAGCGGACCAAACGTGTTTTCCCATATGGACCGAGCGACTTATTATTCACCTCCAATGGCGGCAGCTCTGAAGCCTTGGTCCGAACGCTAAGACATGGTTGCGCGACAAATTGATACAATTTGCGGAAAGTCCGGACTCGACCACTAGCAGCTTGTGCATCCTGACCAATCCTGGTCTCGGAATAGCTCACACTGACTGCAAGGATGTGGTTTCCTTCCTCTTTGAGATCATAGCGAACTATCTTCTGCAATGACTCGCCGATCTTCAACCCATCAGATTGCGCGGAATCATCCGACGGCTCAAGTTCTAGAGATGCCACGGATGATGGAGTTTGCATCTCAGCCACAATGCGCACCGATGTCACGACCCGTCCGGTCTCATCGTCGTCAATTTCGTTATTCGCGCTAAGGGTACAAGCAAAAGTTTCTCCGACGTAGACCGAACCGAAGGCTGGGGGGAGGGTGAGCTGCGCCTCAAATTAGCCAAGATTTGGAGCAGGTTCAGTATACAGGGATCAACCCACGATCGGCGTGATTATGAACTGGTCATCGGAATCGGGAGATGGGTAGCCTAGCGATGCTTTCGGGGAGATCTTTGTGTTCGCGGCGGGGAGGGGAGATTGATAAGACAGCGAAGGTCGTGAGAGTCTAGTAGACGTCAGACATCACACTGTAGTAGTATATGTTCCATATGGCTATGAAATTTACCGTAATACTGAATGTGAGGAATGCCGTCAGCTGTGCCCGTCAACGTTGCTCCACCAGATTTGCCCACCTTTCAGGGAGACCCCATGGGGTTCTTTTGGGGCATCGGCACTCGATGCAGCTCGGGAGCGCGCCATTATTTATTTGCAGAGGTCGAGCCTAATTTGTGGAATAGACCATCTTCGGACCTCAACAGGTTAATGATGATAAGGTCAAGTTGTTGGCAATTGCATGTGACCGATAGCGATAGCAAACGGGAAGCAACAAACGGTGCAAACTCTCCGGGGTTGACCCACACACATTCCACATGCATGTTCCCTTATTACATCACAATCACTGGGTCATGTTTTTCTTTCATACTATACCTCCGAGTCCTTTTCTTTTTTCCTCTTTACCTTCAACTTCCTTTCATACCATACTTTTCTTTGATTATCAAAAAACCAACTGAGACGCTTCGATCTGATTGACTCGGAAATCAACTGTTCATTGTTAATGACGCCACACTCACCCTCTGCGTCTCTTCAGTATCCACCCGGGTAGTGAACTGTGAGTAGATATCGAAACCGTCGCTCAAGAACCTTGAGTTTGCCTTGGCGATTTGGCAATTTGGCAATTTGGCAATTTCCAGCGCCATTTCCGCGTCCAGTCACAGCCAAGATGGATAGTGAGGCACTCAGACTGAGTCTGGCCCACTCAAAGGCTCAAGATGAGATTGCTCGCTTATCGAAGTTATCAAAGACCGGCAAAAGTCGTCACAAGCAAACGAATCGCAACAAAACCACAGATACCCCATATCAAGATGAATACAATCGAATGCTTCAAGTTCACAATAAACCAGGACCTCCATCCAACCAACCTGTCAGGAAAAACAGACCAACAACTAACAAAGATGGAAGTGAGCGGCGGGCTAGAAGGTATCGCAATCATGCCCCACAGTCCTTCCTTGAAAGAATCAAGCGCCTTAGGCTGCAGAGGTTCGTATAACTCCGCAAATCCTTACTAAGTATATATAGTGTATTGAATATACATCGCTAACAAGACCTTGTTAGATTGTTTGTGGTGGGACATACGGTCACAGGTCTGGATGAGAACCCTGAGATTTCTTTCGATATTGTCGGTTCAACCGGCAACATCTATAAGACAACCATCGGGAGGGATCCAACATGCAATTGCCCAGATGGACAGCGCGGCAACCAGTGCAAGCACATTTGCTATGGTCAGTTTAAAATTTTTCAATCGGGCGGCATTTCTACATTACCCGGTCATCCATTTCATCCATACTGACAACGCATACAGCTCTTGTATTTGCACTGAGAGCTCCAGGTGACCTTCAGTATCAATTGGCTTTCTTGAACACGGCAAGTGATATCGCTCAATTGGTGTACACCGGTCTAATGAAATCCCATGAAATAGGAAGTTCGCGAAATATGGCAAGACTCCCCCCTGAATCGACTCCAGGCCACCTCTATTGAGCCTACGGGTGGTAATCGGAAGCCCGTTGAAGGCGATTGTCCTATCTGTTTCATGGAATTTGAACCTCACGAAGATACTGTCTGGTGCAAGGCTGCCTGCGGTAACAACATCCACAAGACCTGCTTCGATCAATGGGCAGCCACGACGCGAAAATCGGGTGTGCGCTGCGTTTATTGGTTAGTTTCATTCGATATGCATTGGGCAATGTTCTGGGCTAACAGAGGATGAATATCAGTCGTGCGGCTTGGAAGAATGATACTGCTGATCTCAACATTGAGACAATCCGAAATAGCGGCAGCATTGGTGAAGATGGCTACGTCAATGTGGCGTCTCAATTCGGATTGTCCACTGAGCGTGGTATGAGTCTTCCCTTTTATCCCTGCCCTTGTTCAGTCCCACCAGTTGCCACTTGCTAACTGACTGCTGGGCAGATTATTCAGTATACTCACGTTTTTCAACTGTTCGACGATCGTATTATGACCGGCCACATCAACAAAGTCATTCCGTCCGTATAATTCGGCGTCAGTGATTTTTATTCTTATTTCTTGGCCTGGTGCTGCACGGGTTTAGTTTCAAACACCAAGGGCGCGCAACAGTCATGGTTGTATATCTTCAATTATCTTTCGCGGCGGAGGGTGGCTTAGGTTCTTCGTGCAGAATGCTTCCATTGATACCCATTAGCTAGGTGAGCTATCGCTATCAATAGCTTTAGGCCCGGTACCCGATAGGTATTGAATACTACAAAGGTATTATTCCTATGTCCCAGTTACGTTGATAACTAGATCTCGAAATTTCTGCCCAGGAACCGGGACTATGTGCACGACCAGACATCATGGACATGGGGACCAGACTCCGTCCCGGGCCGTCTAAGAGCTCATTCAACGTACCTCATAGACCTCTTACGATTGATTTGGAGAAACCTTTGTCCATCGCTTAAAATCGAACTTTGGATTGATATGACTATATTTCTCGTCGCCTAGCAAGCCAACCAAAATGGGTATCATAGCACAAGGCCTAACAAAATCCGTAGAACAAAAACCATAGACGCCACTTGCAATATAAGTTTGGGACAACACAAAACATTTCAACAAGCCCATTCAATCTGTCTTCTGGATTCGGCGGCCATCCCGAATAACAGCCATGCTCACAGCTTCTTCCCCTGTCATCCAGGATGGCATGCGTTCCGGATCCACTACACCCAGTTCAGCGAGCCTCCGAATACCACCAATCACATCGGCTCCAGTGAACGACAGTGACACGGGAGGCACTGCCCCGGCCAGTCTATCCACCTCATTGTCCTCGTCGCCGAAATCAGGCAAATCTAAAAGTCGAACATCCAAACGGTCCAACGGTGCGGGAGTGAGCGAAGACCCAGCCGAGCCAAAACGTGAATCCACGGCTAATCGCCTCTTTTTAGACGTCGGTGATAACAAATTAGGATCAGTGATTCCAGAGACTCGCTTTTTAGATGAAACGAAAGGCAATTGGGATTCCTCTCCCGCGTTCCCATTTTCTTTATCCTCATTATCAACGGGTTTCCTCGCACCACGCATATGCTCCTCTGCAGGAACGGTATTAGATGGACGCGGATCCAACGGACTTCCTTCTAGAGCAGCATCTGCAAATATACTATAGCTACCATTTGCGGCTGCTGAGCGACCCGGTCCGCGCAGGGCTAACAGAGTTGGCAAATTCTTCGCTGCTAGCGCCGTAGCTTTGACGGTATATCGCTCCTGGGGGCGGGAGAGAGCTTTTGGAACGGCATCGCGTACCAGACGCTGAAGACTCCGTGGGTCCGTAGCAATAGAGCTAGACGAGGGCGCAGATGGTTTAGAGCCCGAAGAGGCCGTGATGGATGTGTAGATGTAGGGACAGCTGTCCGGGAAAGCAACATAGATGACGCGCGACGAGTCGGCGAATACCTCGGGAGCTTGACGGGGAGACTGGTAGGGCGAGTTAAGGATGAATATGCGCAGGAATGTGATAGGGAGGGTTGAGGAGCGCGCGAGATGGTAATGCGCTTTTACGAGCGAAGCGATTTCCTGCTGGAGAGCTTTCACGAAAGTGGCGGCTTGTATGCGGGGGATGCTGCTGGACCAGTCTTCATTCGCGGAAGACCCTTTGGATTGAGTCTCGATGCGAGTAAGCTCGAGTGCTGTCCAGCGCAAGCTTGCTGGGTGGTCGTCCATGTAGCGGAGATCAGCCATTGCGAGCTGTCGCAGGGTGATTCCGTGTCGCCAGTCGCCCTCTAGAATGCGCTCAAGAACTTCTCGCTTTCCACCCTTCCTCTCTTGTAGATCCTCGTATGCCTGGCGCACTTCTTCAATGGTCTCTGCGGCGGGGTAGGGTAATGCTTCTTCGTCGTCGGGGTTGTTGTCATTTTTGCGGTTGAGGTAGGGCGGGAATGATTCGATGTTTTTATCGTCAAGCCATGATAAAGCTAGATCCAGCAGTGCGGGCCGGGAAAGTTTGCCCAGGGTCTTGGTCAAGGACGACGTAGTCGAGGGAATGCGGAGGTTGTTTGGAAGACTGGCTGTTGTCGGCGCCCGTACTATTTTCGGGCGCGCCATGACAAGCAGTAATTTCCTGGAAACTGATTGATAGGTGTTTCGTACAGTCCTTGTTTAGATTGGTCGCATTGTTGGGCCTCCAGGGCACTAATCTGATCGTCTTGTTTTCTTCATGTCTAGATTCCACGCGTTGAGGGCGATAAGGCGTCGAGGCATCAACAAAGTCACGTGGAGATAAGACCGTGTTACCAGAAATAGAGATTCGGAGGGAAGATTATCCGGAGACAGCACCTACTGTGTAATGAAGATTGAGAAAACGACTTCATATATGTTTATCAATTCCCCCTCACTCTTTTGAATGTATCCCCAATTCCACATATTTGTAAATAGTAATCACATGCACCGAGCCTTCTGCGAATGTCATGTTCAGGGTGTCGATAGCCCATCCGGGCCATCCCCTTCTACTTGCCACCACAAGGAATCTAGATCGGGCCGCAATCCCGAAACCAGTATTTGCTCGAGGCCGTACACAATCTCACCCTAGCCCGTCATCAATAGTCCGGTGGCATCCATGGATGATTATGCACAACACGAGATATTGTTCGTATCTTCAATGATGGATGATGGCTCTAGAAAGTCGTTCTCAAAAGTTGAACCCCTAGCCAGAAACCCGCGCTAATCCATCGGGCCGTTGCGGCGTCCGTGCCCAAAAAAAAAGATGTTGTGCAGCTCTACCCTGCAATCATACATGAGATCAGTCATATACATACCGAATGCCGTACGGTAGGGTTGTAGGGTAGTACAGAGAAGCTCATAGTTGCCGCTTCTCCGCAACCCCGATTAATAATTGCGCACTGAGTTTATACTTGGCGGAGTGGTCTCGGGAAAACCAGGATGAGTTCAAGGTGATTGTACCCGATTCAGGTGTGGCTGCGCTAGGGCTTACAAATGCAAGTTGGAACCTTATACTCTGCCAATCACCGATACCGCCGAATCGCTCTGGGGTTTGGAAGAGATTTGGTTCAAAGCCGCGCTTGTCGCTGGAATTCCAGTCCGAGTAAGGTGTTCGATTGTCTCAACCTTACCTCAAGAAACGTCAATTGTGCATATGACGATGGGGAGAATACAACCCAGTTAGCTTGGAACGTTGACTGTGCGAGTGGCCTGTTCCCACTCTATTACCCCATTTGGGGAAGATGGTCCGCGAAGTGGATGGCAAGTGGGTTCGACTCCGATCATCGGCCTCGTTTTTGTGCGATCGTTTTCAATGGGATTTTGTAAACCACACATTCCATTAAAAGGAGAGAATAGGAAAATACCAACAACGTAGTAATGCAGTAGATAGCTTTCCATTGAGTTTCACAAGTCCACCTGTTCTTCCATGAATCATAAAATAAAATCAAGTAAATGGGGGGGTTCTTGACTGTGGAAAGTATGGAACGGATGATTCAAGAGGCGAAAACGGGGGATTAATCATCATCCACTCCCACCCCTCTCACTGATTCCTCCCCACTTTAAACTCAAAGAAAAAACCCACTCGTGGCCCCAAACTGGATCCCAAATCCCCTCTTCCTACTTTCCTTCTTCAACCTCACCGTCACCACCAAATCGACAAATCGACAACGGTGACCTACGCGCTTCGACAACAACCCAGATTTAATCCCGTCACCGCGGTCCTATATAAGACCGAATCGACAAACCCCGACTGAGCCGCATCCGGCGCGACCGAGTCACGTCCGACCGTCCACGCGAAACGGTCTATGTTCAACGGAACAAGACATTCTTTCGCCTCCATTTGAATAGCTCAACTCCGAAGTTGACGAAACATCATCATGGCCGGATACAATGGGCGTCGCGCCCCCAACTTCTCGCAATATCTCGATGACTTGAACGCCATTCCGTCCGCATACGACCAGGCCCTGCAGCAACAGCAGCAGAACACCTTTAATGTCGATGATGAGTTGGCCCTTTTCACCAACGCCGAGTTCTTCGATTTCGATAACTTTACCGGCCTGGATCTGCCTTCCTTCGACCCAGTTGACAAGACGGCGCATGGCGAGCTTGACCAATCTACACAAAATGGGGATATGAAGTTCTTGGACTTCCTGAATGGTAAGTCGGAGTGTTGAATTTGCTTGCTATTGGATCTCTCGATGTGGTTGGGCAAGTGTTTATGCGGTATCAACCCTTTTGAATCGCATTATCCTGGTTTTGGCCCACGGTTGATACATTGTATGGGACCACTTTATGGTGTACCACCCTTGCAAACAACCCCTGCGTGGTATGGCTCAAGACGTGCATGATTGGTTATTGGTGGCTGCAAAATAGTCGGGTTCGGTTGCACTACGCTTGGCCCTATATGGCGTCTTTCGAACGTGCAATTTGCCCATGACCTGCCAAGGCTCAGTTTGGACCCCTGTCAAGGTTTTTTTCGGGGCCCTGCAGGCCATGCCGTGCAGTGGCGCTTGAAGCGCTTTTGATTATCCCCGATCTGATCCTGGCAATTGGCTATATCAAACGCGAATATGCTCCACTCTTACACCATACCACGTGATGGACCCCTGTCCAGCCACTTCGAGTCACCGAGATCGGGATATTTGCGATGCATTCATGTCATAGATTGTTGCTAATCAGTACATACAGATGGAAGCCTTGCAAACATCACCGATTTCCAGACCGAGCTGAATGCCGTGAATGCTCCGGTGCACATGCCCAATGCGCCCTTCGCGGCCATCCCTGCGCCTAACGCCGCCACTGCTCCGGCTGTTCCCATGCAGCTTCCCCAGAATGTCGCCCCAGCACCCGCTCAGAGTCTTTCTCCGATCTCACCCACTACGACCAGTCCTGTTGCTGGACCCAAGCGGAAGAACACCCAGAAGGCTCCCGAGGTCCTCCCTGAGGAGGCCTTGGGTAACATGGCCGAGGAGGATAAGCGTCGTCGAAACACGGCTGCCAGTGCTCGTTTCCGTGTGAAGAAGAAGATGCGTGAGGCAGCTCTTGAGCGTACCGTGAAGGAGACCAATGATAAGAACGACGCTCTCGAGGCTCGTGTTACCCAACTTGAGTTGGAGAACCACTGGCTCCGGGGTTTGATCATGGAGAAGAATGGAACCGAAGAGCGCAACGAGCAGTCTGAAAAGGCCATCTCCGATATGTTCAAGAGCTTCTTGGCATCACGCAACGAGCTTTCTTCAAGTCCCTCCGAGTCCAAGCACGGCGTTGGAACTATTGCGTAAAGCAATGGAGAAAAATAAAGCTCAAAAAATGACACGAAAAGATGACAAAAAAAAAGATGTTATCCCCTCTCTAGTTCGTTCCACTGGTTCCGTTGTCCCCTCCAGCTTTAAGTGGTAGTTTTTGCGATGTTGCATCCCCAAACTACCCTCTGTTTATATTGTTGTCAGCGAGTCTTGTTTATTTCTTACCTCCATCGGAGGTCAGCAGTCAGCGTCATTCCAAATGGCCTCTGCATATTAGGGGGTTGGCAGGTGACCATGAATGATGATTTCTAAAGTGCAAATT
The DNA here is from genome assembly GCF_028828195.1 of Penicillium verhagenii. Classification (NCBI taxonomy): domain Eukaryota; kingdom Fungi; phylum Ascomycota; class Eurotiomycetes; order Eurotiales; family Aspergillaceae; genus Penicillium; species Penicillium verhagenii. The sequence continues at coordinate 2,004,948 of NW_026643169.1, forward strand.
TAAACGAATACACCTTACTTTATTATACTACCCAGTATTCAAATGTTGTTCTTCCAGGTTCCAAACCTTCATCATAGCCACATACATCTCTCAACCTGGCAACCATGATCTGATCCCTGCCCATTCACGCCCTACTCAGTCCAGGTGCCCACAGCGAAGCACTTCCGAGGTTCCGTAAATCGATCGGCGTCGCTACCAGCTAGCTCCAGCAGTCACGTACATTAGTGTGATTCTTAGGGACCCCCATCGTATTTATCAGCCTCTCAATTGGTCCATTCTACCCAGGGACTTGACACGTCTCTCAGCTGAACGATAATGCCCCACAAAGCACTCGAGATCTGCTCCGCAACTTTGTCTTGAATCTTGACTGGCACTTCAGCTCTTCAAGTCCGCCACAATAACAAATCCTTTCAAACACGACTAGTCGCGGCATAAGCTATTACTACATTACGATAAAGCCCCACAATGTGATTATCTACATACTAGTACATATACGAAGCATCTTGGCCTCCCTTTGCAAGATGTGTTTGTCTTTCTCAAATATCAGGGTCCTCCCTCCATTTAATACTTCGTCATGGCGGCTCTTCGACTCATACTGCTGACTTTAGGCACGACAGCCACCATCGCCAGTGCTGATAACCTGAAGCCCTGCTTGCAAGAAGCTGTAGCAGGCAGCGGCCGAGTTGCGTTCGCCGGAGATCTTTTCTACCAGGCCGTAGATGTTGAAATCTACAACCTTGACATTCCCGTCACCCCCGCAGCAGTTAGCTTCCCAACCACCGTGGAACAAGTATCTGCCATTGTCAAGTGCGCCGCGATACCCCGTCCAAGCCAAGAGTGGAGGCCATAGCTACGGCAACTACGGTACGTGCCTACCAATACAACTCCATTAAACATGAATCGGACGAAGCCAATCTAATATCAAACAACACTAGGCCTAGGTGGAGTCGACGGCGCCGTCGTCGTCGACATGAAAGAATTCCAGCAATTCTCCATGAACACCACGAACTGGCAAGCGACAATCGGCAGCGGCACACTTCTGACAGACGTGACCACGCGCCTCCACAACGCCGGCGGCCGCGCGATGTCGCACGGCACATCCCCCCAGATCGGCTCCGGCGGCCACTTCACGATCGGCGGACTAGGCCCAACAGCCCGGCAATTCGGCATGGCACTAGACCACGTCCTGGAAGCCCAAGTAGTGCTAGCGAACGGCAGCATCATCTCAGCATCCGAAACGCAAAACGCAGACGTATTCTGGGCGATCAAAGGCGCGGGATCGGGCTTCGGGATCGTCACGGAGTTCACGGTGCGCACGGAGCCCTCGCCCGGCACCGCAGTGCAATACGAGTTCAGTCTGAAGATCGGATCGAGCGCGGCGCGCGCCGCGTTGTTCAAACAGTGGCAAGCCTACGTCTCCGATCCAGCCCTAACGTGGAAACTTGCATCAACGCTCACGCTGGCGATCGACAGCGTGATTATATCCGGCACGTACTTCGGCACGAAAGAGGAGTACGACGAGCTGGATATTGGGTCCCAGTTCCCTGGTGCGAATGGGACGGCTGTCGTCTTTGAAGACTGGCTCGGGCTGGTGGGCGAGTGGGCGGAAGAAGTTGCCTTGGAATTGGGGGGTGGGGTCCCGGCTCATTTCTATTCGAAGTCTACTGCATTGACGTATGAGACGCTGATGAGAAGCGAGACGGTTGACCGGTTCTTTGAATATGTGGATAATATGGCCCAGGGCACGTTGTTGTGGTTTCTTATCTTTGATTTTGAGGGCGGCTATACGAATACCGTTGCGTCTGATGCTACATCCTATGCGCATCGGGATGCGCTTATTTGGCTGCAGACCTACTCTATTAACTTGCTCGGGGATGTGACTCAGACGCAGGTTGATTTCTTGGATGGGGTCAACCAGATCGTTACCAGTGATGAGGCCCCATATGCTGCTTACCCTGGATATGTTGATCCTCGTTTGTCCAATGGAGCTGAGGCGTACTGGGGTGATAACTTGCCCCGGTTACAGCGGATCAAGGGGGATATTGATCCCAATAATGTGTTTCGCAACCCACAGAGCCCTTTGCCTTCCCAATGAAGTGGTTTTGAGTTATAAATATTAATTGATGGCAAGAGACATTGCCTTTGCAGATGAAAGAAGATTCGTCAGTATATACAGGACTCAAAACAAACTCACTCTACACATGTATGTACGTGAAATGTATCTAGATAATTTCCAAGGTTTCCCAAACTCAAGCTGGCTTCAAATATTGCAGCTACGTAGATTGGTGCCCAGGCGCCTTGGTTTCAATCAATTGATTTTTTTATGTCACGATCTCCTCGCAACAACCACATACCCCCTAACAATCCCACTCCTCGCCCACCAGTCAAAAACCAGCCTCGCCCCCCGATACTTCCCAACCCTCAACCCAAACGGCTCGGCCTCTCCGACCCTCCTCCCCAAAAACCCCGCCAACCCATCAAAGACATGAGCAGAGACATCCGTCATCTTAATCTCCGAAGCCCGATAGCCCACGTCACGAAGAAGAAGCTTATATTGATCCTTGGTCAAAAAATTTGCAAACGGCGCCCCAAGAGCCCAGCAGATGATTCGTAAGAGAAAGAGTTGCCACCATGAAACATTGTCGGCGAGAATAAGATCAAAGCCCATATACGAGGCGTGGAGTGTATCGTGCGCGAATTGCAGAATGGGCCGACGCGATGGCCGGAAGTGGTACATTGTGTCGAGCGCCAGGAGCCATGTTTCCGTGCTGGGCTGTTGTGCGGTGTTGGCTAGGTCGCTGATGGAGGTTTGTAGGTCTCCAAGCCAAGTCGCGGGGTTAGCTGCATCGGCGCAGAATATTTTTGCCGGGGAAAGATCCAGGCCATTGTTGTTTTGGGTATGAGTTTGGGGTTGGGTTTGATTTTGCTTGCGCCGTGCATCTTGTACGCGAGACTTGGCTAAGCCTGCCTGTGTCGGCTCTAAGGTGATACCGATATAGGTATCTATTAATAATGGATGAGGATGGGCGTGTTGTAGGCGGGCCTGCGGAGTAGAAAAAGCAGGAGAAGCTTCCAAGGCTGAGGATGACGCTGATTCCTCGGTGGATGAGGATCCATTCCTGTGGAGACTGGTGAGGTATAGGGACTGGTCGCCGCAGCCGCATCCAACATCCAGCACCCTTAGGCATTGGGAGTTGGATTGCAAGAGGCCAGCTGATAAGACTTGGTGAAGCAAGGCTTGACAAGCTTCGGGAAAATCGGAGGTGGACTGGAAAATGTTAGATTTTCAGTCTTTGGTTGTGGAATGGTATTCCAGTGCTTACTTCCCAGTAGCCCATATTCATCCACATGGTTTGTGGCGGTAGCTGGATGTTAAGAACGGCATGGTCCAGTCCATAGGTCTCGATACGGGGCTTTTTGAAGAGCCGCTTGAGGAGTGCCGGCATATTTTATACAGTATGTCTCTTGGAGTAGTAGATACTCCACCGAGGCTAATTGATCGAGGTTATGTGGGTCCACTGGCAGTTCTCACTATGTTGAACAATAAAGGAGGTTGAAGTTCGGGATTGGTTGGGTGATGCCAAGCCTTTGGAAAACCTGGTCTGCAAAGACCCTTCAGCTTCCTGGTCCAGATGCGATTTGATTTGACCAGGTAAAGCGATCTGGATATTCCAAGGTTCAAGATCGAAGCATGAGTCCCGGTTGGGGATGTTTGCCATTCGAAATGTGTTGGCCCTGTTGTGTCACTCTAAATCCGGTTGTGTTACGTAGGGGGAGATAGAGCTTCAAACTATCAGCTTTTTTGTACATAGTACAGAGTCTGAACATATGATTTTGTTTGATTTTATTACACTTCTTCTCTTTTTTTTAAAAAAAAAAACAAAAAACAAAAACAAAAACAAAAACAATCCTCGGCTTCACACCCATTTCCCAAAGTAGAAAGAGAAGGAAAACGAGGAACAAACGCATCAAACAGTCTTGGCTCGAGTGATTGGCAGAAGCTTCACTTAAAATCCTTCGATCGGCATTGACAAACGAAATCGACGTGTTCTGATTGGCTCAACAACTCGATACCCAAATCAAGTCACATGGACCGTTGAGAGTAGCCGAGGATTTTTAATTCCATGGTGAGATTTTAGGGGCAAATTTTTATCCAATTTATTCATTCGGTTTTATGCCTTTGATTTCCCTTTTTTCAGCTGAGAAATGGGCTGACAAAGCCCTGCAGCAAACTCCTTCACGCGCTCGGCGGTCACCGTCAAATCTTCAACTCGAAACTTTGTTCCCCTACATGGCACCGTTTAAGGATATACCATGTCATCGGTCAAACCACAGTCGGTTGCCATTATTGGCACTGGCATGGCCGGCCTCATCACAGCGTATATATTAAGAAATGACCCGCGCGCTAGATTTGACGTGGAGGTTTTCGAGAAGGTAGGCTTGTGTTGTTGTTGTTGTTGTTGTTGTTGTTGTTTTTTTTTTTTCAAAAAAAACCCCCCTCATGTTTATTTACCCTTAGTCGTTGCGCAAGTCTCTGACTACTCTATAGCAAAAAGAATTGTCGCTTGATTCTGCATCATTCACTGTAAAAACCAACACAGGGACAGAGCAGCGCGTGGATCTACCCATGCGAGCCTTTGCAAGCGGCTTCTACGACAATCTGAAACGCATGTACGACTACCTGGGAATCGAGTATGGCTCGCAAAGATTTATTTTTCCATTTTCCACAATCTCGGAATCAAATCCGAGTGATATCTATACGCGCTTCATTCATTCATCTCACACTCACCAATTCCCTCTTCGTCCCCGAGGACCCTCATGGATCTCATGGCTCGTAGAGATCCTCTACCTATTAATCTGCCACATCTGGATCGTCATCTGTTCATTCTTCATCGAGCCCAAAGAAGCCACCAGCTCAAGGCCATCCGAAACATTTGGCCAGTACGCGGCGAGGATACGTTTGCCACAATACTTCGTGAAGCATTACTACCTACCAATCATGTCCGCGGTAACTACCTGCCCGCACGACGCCTTAATGAATTTCCCCGCCATCGACCTGGTCGATTACCAGGCGAAAACTTTCCGAAAGCCGCATTACACCGTCATCGGTGGCGTCAGCAAAGTTCAAGATAAGCTTTCCAAGGGTCTCAATGTACGATATTCCTCAGCAGCGATCAAAGTCCAGAATGTCGGCTCCAAGGTCCAATTGACATGGAGAAACGATGGAGCCGACTCCGCGGAATCCAAGCTATATGACCATGTCATCATGGCCGTCACGCCAGACGTTGTCCGCGCAATCTTCGCCCCTCTGCGGAGTGCGCTAGCTGTCATCCCGACTGCTACTATTCCAGCTTATATCCATCGTGATTTCGACCGGTTGCCGAAATGCAGCCAGCTTGTGGATGGAGGCATTCGCTCAGAACCGGGCCTCCCGCTCCCTGAACGAATTCACCTTTGTTCGAACTCTACATCCACGGAGTTCACGCATGAGCATCTTTCCTCTGTCATTATCACCACCTCTCCTATTGTTCCCATTGATCCATCCAAAATAGAGCATAGTGTGACGTTTACACGGACACTGCGCACCCCGACCAGCCGCAAAGTGACAAATGAGATCTTCGGCTCAAGGTCACAGAGAGATGTGGTCGATTCAAAGCAGTGGCAAAATGGAGATGGGAATGTTTGGCTTGTGGGGAGTTGGTGCTGGGATGGAATGGTTCTGCTGGAGGGGTGTATCGCCTCGGCTCTGCGGGTAGCAGAGAAGCTTGATGTCGAGGTCCCATGGGCTTTATGAATAATGTCTTTTCCATGCTGTAAGTATCATGATTTCTACAACGTATTTTACTCTATGCACATAATATCAATATATCAGCATATCCATTCAAGGATGTATAAGCCACCCGTGAACGGATGTATATGAAAATGAGAACAGAAACATCCATTTCGAGGTCCTTACAGCCCCCCGGGCAGCCCAATCAATTTATCATTCCAACATTCATCGGTATATTGCCAGGGGCCTCGAGCTCACGGGTGACACAGCCGTTCAAAATGAATGTGAACACTGGTTACAGTAGGATATGGTGTGACAGACTACGTATTGAATGAACGCTCCATGTATCCTAAAAAGCTTACATCAAGATACACACGACGTTGAATTGAAGCTGATGTCTATCTCAAGTTCTGTTAAAATAACTGCACATGTGGCATTTGAATTTTCAAAGTTGGATAACATTTGAAAAACACATGCCCACCCATCCATCCGTCGCATTGATAATCAAGAATCTTAACTAGCCAGTTACCGGGTGTAGTCAGCGCCCGGCCCCGGGGGATCTTCAGTGAAATACTAGAGTTCAAAGCGGCCCCGGGGAATTTGTGCAACATACGAACGTCGTATCACAACCTTATCGAGGAATTAACTAAAGAAAAAAAGAAAAATCAACTACTGTTGCATTATCCTCTCCATGAGTCGGCCTTTCAAATAAAATTTTGCGGAGTAACCCTGCATGTGGGGTAGGGTTCTCGCCATAAAAAAGGCAACAATTGGAAAAGTCCTCGGCATAACCTCTCTCTGGTCAACCCCAGAGACATCAATTGATGCAGAGAAGTCACACAATCAGGAAGGAAAACATTGATCCAAACCTTGCAACTTATCATTCTGCACCGAGGCTTTCATGTGGGAAAGGTTTTGGGTAGTATGAACAACACTTAAAACCAGTGACCCTCATGGAGCTCAGAGATATGGGCAAATTTCAAGCTGCCGAAGCCTCGAACCTATCCGATTCGATCTAAGGGTTTGTCTACTGCCCAGGTGGGGAAAACTTACTAGCTTCACCCAATATCTGCCCGCAGGTGGCATTTTCCAAGATGGCCAGTAAAACATTATTTCTTTTGCAAGTTCTGGGTAAGAGACTGAACACTAAGCCACCTTCCTGAAGGCTAGACTTCTAATACACATTAGCGATCTGGATAAGCGTATTTTTGTATTCGGATGCAAAGCCCTTGAATGCAAGCTCATCCGTTGTCGCAACTACAAGAGTCACCCCGTTATCAACTGGAGATTTTAATGGTCTATGCGCGCCGTTTATTCCATGGAAACCGGTATGCTGCCAGTTTGTTTTGGAAGTGAGATCTTATCAAAAAGAAAACAGGTCAACTGATCTCGAGTTTATTATAGTGCCCTACCAACCAAACGTGCTGTAACTTTAATTGCGTGAACACGCAATCAGACACTGGTAATTGTGGAAATTGCAATGCACCAGTACGTATTCTCCTGGAGCTTTGTCTGAAGGACCTACACTATTCAATAAATGCTAACATCGCCTTCAGTGTGAGGGGCAACAAGTTCCTGGCTGCTGTTCAGGAACTTGCACGGATTTTGGTCAGAGCACTACCAACTGCGGAACATGCAACAACACCGTAAGATGTCATTTCTTTTAAATTTCTGAATTTCCATAAATGGCCCACCGGTAGACTGAGTTAAGATCAAACATTCTGGCAGGGAAATGAACTGATGAGATGTTCCCTAGTGCATTGGACAAAAACCCGCTTGCTGCTTCGGCAGCTGCGCAGATCTCGCCACGTCCTTGACCAAGTGTGGTAGTTGTAATGCGTTTCCAGTGAGCGAGCGATTCATCATTTCTTGGAAATATTTTAATTTCTGGCTAAACAAGCACTAGTGTACTGGGCTGCAACCAGCCTGTTGCAATGGTACCTGCCAAGATCTGGCTTCGAGCATCCAGCGATGTGGAGGATGCAATGCGCCAGTGGTAAGTCCAGAACTTTCCCAGTTTACTTTCCAGACAAGTGAAAAGCTCAGTACTTACCGATTTTTACAGTGCACCGGAACAATTCCCGCCTGCTGCTCTGGAAAGTGCGCTGATCTGACCGCGTCTGCCACAAACTGTGGTGTCTGTGGGGTGAACGTGAGTCTGACTACTATCCATCCACACTGGCTCTGCTTAATAAATGCTCGCAGTGCACGGGAGTCGATCCAGCATGTTGTTCGGGTACATGCGCCGATCTGAATTCTGACCTTCTCCATTGTGGTGATTGTACTAGCACGCCTTGTCTGGGAATAATACCCGAGTGTTGCTCGGGAGAATGCACTGATGTCGCGACGGATGCCAATCATTGTGGAAATTGTAGTACAACTGTGAGCTGGTATCAGAAAGAGATTGAGGTCCAAGGTTGCTAATTTTGAGAACACGATAGTGTACCGGGGTTCAACCTGCTTGTTGTCTCGGAACTTGTGCCGACCTTTACTCCAATCCCAACCATTGCGGCGCCTGTATCACAACTCCATGTCTTGGAGTCACTCCGGCATGTTGCTCGGGAGCATGTTCTGATCTGAATTCCAACACCACTCATTGTGGTGCATGCAATACTGCCGTAAGTATTGTATATCAATTTTTTTTCCCTTTTGTTTCAGAAACAAAAGAAAGAGGGAGAATCTTCAGCTAAGAATATTGAAACCCCATTTATATATAGTGCCCACCAACCGCCTCAAGCTGCTGCTCAGGAAACTGCACCGATCTCACCTCGAACGTAAACCACTGCGGCAACTGCAATGCGCTCCCATGCGGAGGCCAAATACCAGCATGCTGCAACGGCACCTGCGCCGATCTATCCACGAGCATAGCGAGCTGTGGATCCTGCACCGCAGCCCCATGTACCGGTCTCCTCCCCGCCTGCTGCAACGGCACCTGCGCAGACCTCCTATCCAGCCCCCAACACTGCGGCTCATGCAGCGCTTCCCCATGCACCGGCACCCTACCAGGCTGCTGCTCAGGAATATGCACCGATCTCTCTGCCGACAGCTTCCACTGCGGATCCTGCACAGCGGCAACCTGTACGGGCGTGAACCCCAAGTGCTGCAACGGGACCTGCGCCGATCTCTCTTCATCCCTGACACACTGCGGCGCTTGCAACGCGACAGCATGCACGGGCGTCTCCCCAGCCTGCTGTTCCGGCACATGCACGGATCTGAGCATCGACCCGAACCACTGCGGCGCCTGTCTCACGCTCCCATGTGTCGGGGTTAAGCCGGCGTGCTGCAGCGGCGCGTGCACGGATCTAGCAAGCAATACCAGCCACTGTGGAGCCTGTACGACGCCCGCGTGTACGGGCGTGAACCCGGCCTGTTGCAGCGGTAATTGCACGGATCTCGCCTCGGACGTTAACCACTGTGGTAACTGTTTCTCGTTCCCGTGCGGAGGCCTGGAGCCTGCTTGCTGTAATGGGACATGTACGGATCTCAGCTCGGATATCACTCATTGTGGAGCTTGCACTACGCCTACCTGCACTGGCACACTGCCTGCTTGTTGCAATGGTGTCTGCGCTGACTTGACTAAAAGCTTGAGCAATTGTGGACAGTGCAATAAATCGGTATGCGCATTCCGTATTCGGTGATTGGAAGAATATGGGATTGGGGGGGTTTTTCCTCCTTCGTCGGCTAACGTATTAAATTTACTAGTGCCCACCTGGCCCCGGTGGTGGGGCCTGTGTCAATGGGCTTTGTATCAGCTGTCCTGCCGCCACGCCCTTCTGTGCCGCATCAGGAATATGCGTAAGCGCCATCCGCCCTAGTGATTGATTGGGACTAGAACTGAGAGTATAACAGTGTCCGGCTTTGACGACTTGTATAACGGGTGGACCGCTTCCCGGCTGCTGTCTCAATACGAACGTTTGTCCGCCTGCTTCCAATCCAAGTGGCGCAAAGATATGTGTACGTGGCTTATGATATTTTCTCCATTTGCTTTCTTTTAAAGCTTCCCACTGACTGACAATCCTAAAATAGTGCCCAACACCCTGCAGCTTGATTATCAACACAGTTTGTGTGGGCTTTTGATCTCTCTTCTTTCTAGTTGGATCTCGGACGACTGTACTCATAGTGCTCTTGGGAGTTTGATCGATTCTGACTTTTCGGTGGAAACTTGGTAGGTAGTCAATCCTGCTCCATAGTTTCCCGCTGTCAAAACTTCAATAAATTCTTCCGCGGGTCACTCTGTAACGTATTACCGATAACTATCACAAGTAAACTGGGTAAACCTTGTAAGGAGGACAACCCTGGATGGAGCCTTTGAACATCGAACTTGAATCATTAAACATATATCCATTTTTAAATATTTTATGGAGACCGAGAATACATCACCGAGACCTCCGTAGTCAAATTAATACTTTCTTTCCCCAACACGGGAGACTGCGGTTCAACAATAGCAGTCTGACTCCCCGCATCGCGGAGACTTTCCCGCCCAATATCCGTCTGCGTCTCTCCCTCGGAACTATCAAAGACTTTCCGAGAAGGGGCTTTGGGCGGATAAGAGATCATGTTGTAGTTGTCTTCTGCTGAGCTAGGGAACATGCTCACTAAGAGAGGTTTCAAAGCCGGGATTGAAGAAGCGGTGATGGCCAGACCGTCTTCCACGGCAGCCCAGTAGAGCAGGGGGGCCAGTTCCCCTAATCAGATCGAAGTTGAAAATTAGCTGACTTGTTTCTTGCTGTTTTTTTTTTATATAGCGTTAGAGGCAATTTGGGTGCTAGGTCGTCTTACATGTGAAGTCTGCTTTAGCGGACAGTGCTACTAGGAATGTTGTCTTGACGATGGCGGCAGCACCGGCGCTGGGGAACAGCACGGGCGAAAGTCAGTATAACATGTTATAGGAGGAATTGGCTGGGAATCTTCCAATAGAGTCCCATCAACAATAACTTACAAGACACCCAGACTCATGGCAAAGGCAACGCCAAACTTTTCCTTCTTCTTCATCTGAAGATTCCACACAATTGACCAGGGGAGAAGTGCTAGGACAAAGTCTTGAGCACCAGAGTATGCTATATGAGAACATTAGTAAGAGAAGGAAGACGAAGAGACAAGGCAGAATGAACGTGTCAAGTACGTAACTGGAACTCACCTCCGACAAACAGCGAATAATTAGTAAAAACATCCGAAGACCAGCACTCGGAAGGGATGGCAGGATTCCATAGATGTCGAGGATCCTTGCATTGAGCAAAGACAAAGATAGCCGTCAAGATATTGACCAAGTTCATAGTCACGATGACCACCCACAAGACTACAGTCATCCACCTCTTGACGACGATGCGCAAGAGGGTGACAGCGAACGAGGTCTTTCCCAAAGTACAAGCCATGATAGCCAAAGCTTCGCCAATATCACATAGCAAAGCCACGGTAATAAGATTATCAGGATTTTCTTCCACGACAGCTAGATGTTGGCCCAGGCCATACTGCGTGGCAACATGACACACGGCAGCGTAAGCGATCAGAAGGGCCTGATCGGGGGGGTTAAGAATGGAGAGTCAGCGGATATTTTCTCAGCGACCAGGATAGGATAAGTAGTCAATTGAATATTGCATTTGATTTGAATTGAAATGGACTGAAATGAAGATTGAATAGAATTGACGAGGATAGAACGAGTGCACTCACCGTCGCAATAATAATGATAAAATCGTCCCAGCCAAAAACCCGCTTCACGTAACACCGGACATATAAACGAATGCCAACGAAAACCAAAGGAACCACCGCCATCACCCACATCACGCCCCTGACCAAAGGAGCCCTGCTCTCTTGCGAGTCGGATGACATGTTGAAGGGTGGATGGGAAAGGGCACGCTAAAAAGAGCACAGCAAAAAATAAAAAAAATCAAGAACTTTTGTATGACCCTCTAGGGCTCACTTCTCTGGACCCGAGTATATATGGGGTCAAGGAGAGAAACACAGGGATACATGCAGGGTGTAGAGATCTTAAGCAGTAAAGTTTTCTTACTATAAGCCGAAACCAGTCTAAACGAAGTTAGGAAATATGACAGGAGGAATTGGTGGTTCAGATGGGTCATTCCTACCTAAGTAAGTGGGTTCGTTGCTTTTTGTATAGTTTTTACGGGGGTTTCCGATCTGTCATATTTTCTATGGATTTTCTATGTAGTCAATGCAAGGCCTATTCCCTTTTCGCCTCATCCTGCAAAGACGTGTGAGATCAAAGCATCTTTAAAACGACATGTTCGAAAAAAAAGCACGATTCCAAGGTTTTTCAATGTTGGATCTTTTCCCTCTCTTTTCTTCCTTTATTTTTATTTTTTCCCACCTTTCCTCTTATTCCCGTATTCTCTTGACTAGCAAAAGAAAAGAAAAAAAAGCTCCCCACTGCTCTAAACGAACAGTTGCATTGTCCACGCCACATCAACTCTGGTCTCCACATCCCGCCCTTCCCCGTTTCGTGCCAAAGATGAAAGGTCCAAACTGGTCATTTTCGTTAATTGAGCTCCGCATTAACGGGACATAGTCCCAAGTAGTCCTTAGTACTCTTCAGCAGTCCCCGTTAGCCCTTAACTAACTAGCACTTGATTCTAGTAGTAAATTACTAGTAATCCAACATTTGAAGGCCTGGAACTCGTCCTCGCATTGACCTCCCGTTCCCGTCTAATTTTCAGGCGTTTCGTCTTCCCCAAATTCCAGGGTCCCTCGTGGCTCCTAAAACAATTTGTGATGTTAGTTCCCTTGAACTCCTAGCTTCCTGCATATGCGTAACAGCTGCTCTTCTTTACACACCGCAAGCGCGAACGCTTTCTCTTTGCTTTTTTTTCCTTTTTCCGTACTTTTGTCTTGTGCTAGGTCTTGGCCACAATGGATGTGTGGTCTTCACTGCCGTCTAGCTTGTGGGCCCAGGGCCTTCTTGCCCTGGGATTATTATGTCTCACAAAGCTAGGCTGGGATGTTTTCTTCTCGCCGTTGAGAGTGATTCCTGGTCCACGTTTGGCCAAGATCACCGATCTCTGGCGTGCATTTCACACATATCGGGGCCGTGTGGATCTGAAGCATGTCGAGCTGCACCGCAAGTATGGAACTGCTGTGCAGATTGGTCCTAATTGCGTGAGCATTTCTGATCCGAATCTGATTCGGACTATCTACTCGACTCGTAATCCATGGAAGAAGGTGTGCATCTAAATCTTTTCTTGTTCTTTTTCCCTTTTCTTCTCGTTTATACATTCACTCGCATCGCATATACAATGCAAGTATTGATTCCAATATCTCAACACATCCCGCTGACGAAATGTAACAGAGTGATATGTATAGGCCCAATGATGTCTTGATCGAAGGTCATCGTTTATCCAACCTATTCAACACCCAGGATGAAGATTGGCATAATCAAAATATCCGCCACATTCGTGGCCTCTGGAGTATGACCAAGGTTCTCGAATATGAGCCTCTGATCGACGAGACTCTCACCAAGTTCGTGGACAAACTAGCCCTGAGATTCGTCGACGGTGAAAACGCCGGCAAGGTTTGTCCAGCCGATGAATGGATTGGATTCTGTAAGTCGAATTCATACATCCCATATTGAAAATTACCCCATAAACATCCCGCTAATCTCCCACCTCCTAACCCTAGTCGCCTGGGATGTCACCGCAAACTTCAGCTTCGGCCGCCACTACGGTTTCATTGACCAAGAAAAGGACGTCGACAACCTCATCACCGACTCCACCGCTGGCCTAATCTACTTCGCACCCGTACGTAACACAAACTGCACCTACCCACCTCGCCATCAACGCTCACAATAACAACGCAAAACATAAACAACTAACAAAAGAGCTTTATCAAATCCCAGATCTCCCAAATCCCCTGGCTAGACAACCTCCTCGACAAAAATCCCATCAAGCGCATCGGCCCCAAACCAACCCTGACCGGCGTCCTGTACGCCTTCAAAGTCGCCGCAGAATACCAGGCCCAACTAGCCGACAAGCAAACCCCCGCCGGCACCGGCACCGTAGCTCACACGCTGGACAAATACGTGCAACTAAAACAGACAAACCCGGACGTCGTAACAGACCAGCAAATCGTCAACTGGCTCATGCTCAGCATCCTCGCCGGCGGCGACACCAGCTCCGCAACAATGCGCTCCGTCCTCTACTACCTCGCCAAAGCGCCAGCATCACGCGCAAAGCTAGCGGCCGAGCTTTCAGCCGCCGCACTCCCAGCCTCCAAACCCGCGCCCTGGGTCCTAATTCGCGACCTCCCGTATCTCGACGCGGTGATTCGGGAGTCGATGCGGCTCAACCCCGGTATTGCGATGGTGTTTGAACGAGTCGTGCCGGAGGGTGGGTTTACGCTACCGGATGGACGGTACTTGCCCGCTGGGACGAAGGTTGGATCGAATCCATTTGTGACGGGTCGGGATTACGGAGTTTTTGGAGAGGATGCTGATAGCTTTGATCCTGATCGCTGGCTTCGAAGCGAAGGGGAGGGCGAGGAGGCGTTTGAGGCGAGATTGAGGCGGATGAAGGATACTGTTAATTTTGTGTTTGGGGGTGGTGGTCGGATTTGTATGGGGAGGTATTTGGCTATGTTGGAGATTAAGAAGTTGATTGCGACGCTTTACAACTTGTTTGATGTGAGTGGCTCTTTGAGTGGCTCTATTTGCCTTTGTGCTTCTTTTATCCTTGAGCTAATCTCTTTTCCAGATCCAATTGGTTGATCCCAAGCACGAGTGGAAGTATCGGGATGCTTGGTTCGTCTACCAATACGATATGCCGATGATCATTCGTCGTCGTCGTGTGGTTCAATGATCACGATCATATATTTTCAAGAAGGTTAAACTGAGCCGATGGATGCACATAAAAAGATGGTCAAGTGAATGTAGCTTCGTTCTTATGAATACACGATTCAATTTGCAAGTTTATGCACGGAAGCAAAGGTAAAAGCGCAAGGATATCAAGTCCGACCCAAAGAGAAAAGAAAAAACGCCAGCGTGAAAAAGAAGGAAAGAAGACAAACACCACAAAATTAGCCCACAGATACCCCCGAATCCAAGTTCCATGCGTGAGTTCATTAGTATAAGAGAAAGCAAGTGAAAAACGGCAAGAAACCAAAAAAAAAAGAGAAAAAAGGAACCCGAAGCAAGTCAATCGCTTCGCTGTCTTTGCGTTACATCATCGAGGTCTATGCGATCACCTCATTTAAAATCAGAATTCGTCCTTGAGCTCTTCTTGAAAGCTAGAGTCAGGCTTCATAGCAGGCTTCTCATCAATGCGGTCAGCCGAACCTCTTTCGTCCGCTTCATCGCCCGTAATCTCTCCCCACCCGGAGCTTCTGCGACTGACCCGACCAGACGCCATGACAAGCGGGCTGCCGACGCCAGTAATGCTAGCAGCGGTGCTATCATTGCGACCATGTGAGGGCGAGCCACTCCGGATACTAGCTCCATCACCAGCAGTTGCGCTTGGCTTGGTATAGAAGCTTCCCCGCTCACCTGCGGCGCTCGCGATAGGCGCAATGGGCGTAACGCCGGATGCCGAGTACACACTGATGCGCTCGGCGCTAGCCAGTCCGACAATGCTGGGGCGACTCAGCACGCCCTGGGCATTGAAGGCAGAGGTATTGGACGGGTCGACGACAGTTCCACCCAGCACGCTCAAGGGCAGGCTCTCGCGACTTCCACCGAAGACGGATGAGGGCGCGAGACCGCGGACCGAGGCGTTTGTATCGAGGGAGTTTCTGCGACGGCGTTTGGAGGAGCTGGCTAGTGTGAGGATGGAGGCGTTGTCGGTCAAGACATTGTTTGCTGTTGCGGTGGTGTAGGTCATGGATTGGCTGTGGGGTATAAGATGTGGGGGCACGGCAGTAGCGGGGGAGGATGAGGTCGGGAACTGGTGGGAGAATTGGACTTGTTGGTTGCCGGAATTCTGTGTCGAGTGTCCTCCGTGACTATGGCCATGTCCATGTCCGTTTCCGTTTCCAGGGCCGTTCGGTGTGTTGTTCTGTGTGGGGTATAACTGGGTTGAAGGTGCGGCGGATTGGACCGTTGTCAAGGTGGTTGTCAACGAGCGCACCGAGGGGTTCGGGGAAGAGAATGTGCTTCCTTCTCCTCCGCCATTGGTACTGATGCCTCCGCCGTTGGTTGCCATTGTGCCTGCCTTGGAATAGGCTGCCTCGGAGTTTGCGGCATCCCCGATGGTCGAGATGGTGGGGGCCGCGGATTTCGCGCCCGCCCCTGGAAGATGATTGTCGTAGGCTGAATAGACCAGGGATGGATCGCTTCGTGAGCGAGACTCGCGACCATCTCGTTCACTTTCTTCGTACGACCCGCTTGGATTTGTTTGCCGATTGAGTGTCCCAGATAACGGATAAGGGTTGTTATTGTTGTTCTTCGGTTGTCTCTTCTTCCCCTTAGTGGAACCGTAACGTTTGTGGGACCAGCGGTTTGAGCCAGATTCGGAGGAGCCCTTGAGGCTTGCAAGACGCTTCATCCAGCTAGAAAATGGGTGACGGCGACCGTTGCGATCTATTTATACAAGTGCGTCATTAGTATGTTTCACAAAGGCCACATCTTCTCCTGGGGGCGATTACCGTGTGCCCGCGAGGGCCCTTCAGCTGTAGCCATATTGGAATTAGGGAGAAACGTGAGGATCCGCCCTCTTCCAAATGCCGACAACTTAGTAGGGGCAACAAGTGAAGCTTTGTGAGAGAGTGCGCGCCGAGGCAAATGGAAACACTGCGGGTTGACTGTTTATCCGTGCACGACAGTAATCCTTGCAGGTCATGTGCCCACTCTTGATGTCATTTCGGTCTGGAATTCCTCAACTTCACTTTTTGTAAGGATAAGAAAGAACTTTTGGACTTTGGCTTCATTCCTGAAACATTCAGTTATTTTTTACTTTTACACGCCTAGCTGGGCAATGTGACAACCATGACAAAAGTGGCAACGCTCTTGCCGTCATTAGAAGTCAGCCAACCGTCGTTGCTATGGAAAGACAAAAACATAGTTTGTTAAACGATCTGCTCAATATTTGAGCTAGTGGATGCGCAGATCATGCCATCGCCCAGAGCAGGAATCCAAGCTCTCCCTCCAGATGTTGCTGCCAAGATTAAGTCTTCCATCTCAATCACCCATCTAAACGGTGTGGTTTTGGAATTGGTCAAAAATGCCCTAGATGCAAATGCCAGCACTGTCCACATCTCCGTGGATTTTAAGCGTGGGGGTTGTATCGTCGAAGACGATGGCGATGGAATTCGTTCCGTTGAATTTGAGGCCACAGGGGGGCTTGGGAAAGCTCATCGTATGTCCCTCTGGCTGTGAAATGTCTACACACTTGCTAATTCGCAGTACAGACACCTCCAATTTCCAAAAGACAGACAAATATGGTCAACGCGGTCTCTTCTTATTCGCTCTGAGTGCGCTATCTTTGCTTACTGTGACATCCTGCCATGTCCAAGAAAAAACCACAAATTCGGTTATATTTCATCGCTCTATGCCCGTGGCGCGTTTGATCCCAGCGCCTGCGCATCAAGATCTTCGATTTGGTGAACACGGCACATGTGTGACGGTGAATGACCTTTTTGGCAATATGCCAGTACGTGTCAAGCGTCGCGCCCTTGCCTTGGAAAGACAGGATGAGTTGGATCGAGAATGGGATAGTCTGAGATGTTCGCTGGCCGCTCTCATGTTAGCCAACCCTCTCCTACTGAGATTGGTTATCTCCGATGCGGAGCGGGGCAAGAGAATCTCTATTCGCCTTGATAAATATCCACGGGGTGATAGTGTGAATATCTCAAATGAAATTGGCCTACGCCGGATTGGATCGATTTTGGCGCAATCCGGGATGCTCAATTCTAGGAAACTGGATTCATGGCATGTCATTTCGGCTAGTGTTCCCGATCTCACCATTTGGGCAGCAATTTCCACTGTCCCCAGTCCCTCCAAAAAGATCCAATTCATTTCACTAGGTAACGATCCGGTGCTATCGAGCGGTTCCAATGTGCTCTTCAACGAGATCAATCGTCTGATATCTCTATCGGACTTTGGGATCTCTAATTTATCTCGCAGTAGTACTGCTACATTTCAATCTCCTGTTCTAGGGTACTCCGAGGCCCCAAGTAGTGTCAGTGGCAGAAATTCCTCGAAACCTGTCAACAAGTGGCCGATGTTCTATATACGCATCGATAACAGTACATCTCTAACATTAGATGAAGATGGTGATGGGATATCCCCGAGTTCAGACAAGTCTTTTCAACGCGTCACCGACCTCCTCGAGGCAATGATCTTGGAATTTCTCAAGCAACAAAATATGAGACCCCGGATCACGAAGCGGCACAGCAGGATGCCAGATCGTGATCAAGGAGGCCCTTCAGTCGGTCAAAGTCGGGCTGAATCGTTTTCCAAGAATCGAGGTGCGGCATCTAGTACAGAAGAGGCCCTTGACAAGAATATCAAACTTCCTTCATTCCAGCGACCGCAGCATTCAAATTCAAGCCAGAATCTGAACAGTTGGTCTAGGGTGAAGACTGCAAAACAGTTTGACAGCCATGCACCCTGTCGAAATACTGCTAGCCGCCTGGGGGAACAGATCTTGACGTTACCTGAGCGTCCGCGGAGCCAGACAACTCAAGAAGAGTGTACCATGGACCTGCCAGCCGAAACACCTGAAGGCAATGGAAAAGAAGCTTCTAAGGATGAAGTTGGGAATGAATCATCTACGGCCGACAAATTGATTCCTTGGGTCAATCAGCGTACCGGGAAAACACATATGATTAATTCACGAACGGGTCAGACAGTCCAACCAACTGTGCTTGGCAAACCCACGAGATCAAATCTACCAAGACTAGGTGGTGCCCAAGAATCATCATCCACCCCAAAGGTTTGGGTAGAAAATTTGCTGAAATCGTGGGATAACCCTACATTTACCCGCACGGAAATACCTTTACCGAGCTTTGATCCCGAAACGGATTACTTGAATACGGTTTCGTCTCGCAACTGTGTTCATGATTTTGGAAATATGGAGGCTGCCCAAATTACCAAGTTCAAAGGAAAGCTCCAACGCCAAAGCCTAATGAAGGCCACGATCATCGCACAAGTTGATCAAAAGTATATTCTCGCCAAACTGGACGCAGCACCTTCACAAAGCTCCAGTATACAGGAGACTGTTTTGGTATTGATCGACCAACATGCCGCAGATGAACGTTGTCGAATCGAACAATTATTCGAGGAGATGTTTATTTCAACAGAATTGCCGTATCAGAATGAGGTTCGCACTGTTGAGATCAACCCGATTACTTTCAAAATTTCTTCGACAGAAGCTACACTTTTTCACCGATATCGAAGCTTCTTTCAAGACTGGGGAATATGGTACCATATAGACGAAACGTCAGACTCCGAGTCCACCGTCTCTATCCAATTGTTACCAGCCCTGATTGCAGAGAGATGCCGCTTAGAGCCTAGGATAATCATTGAGCTCCTTCGCCGTGAAATTTGGACAAACGAGGAAACCGGTAGGAGGAAGCCACTGGGTGCGGGGATGGCCTCTGCAAATAGCCAGACTCGGGGCGATGAGATGAACAACGACAACGAAGCCTCTCTCGCGGAACCTGAATCAGAATCCCCTGCCCCGCATTCTTGGGTACAAAGGATGAGTGGTTGTCCCCAGGGTATCTTTGATCTTTTGAATTCCCGTGCCTGCCGGGGGGCTATTATGTTTAACGACCCATTGAGCATTGATGATTGCAGGACGTTGGTTTCACGGCTGGCTCGGTGTGCGTTCCCGTTTCAGTGTGCCCATGGACGGCCTTCCATGATTCCCATACTTGATCTGCGGCCACGACCAGAGTACGAGGTTGAATCTTTTTATGAGGGCATGGCAGCTGACAGTAATGACTATGAAGATTCAGGCTTGAATTTTGTAGAGGCCTTTCAAGCGCAATATGTACATACAAATGTTGACTGATTGGTTCCATAGGTACAAGTTCAACCAGACATATCCATTCCAACGTCCTCACCTGAGCATGACACTACTATCACAACTATCATTCAATCAATCAATCACCTGGGTCAAGTAAAACATCATTTTTCGCATTCAGTGCGCATTCAAATCCCACTCTATACGGCAAAGATGTCTTGGCAGGTCAACTTAAGCCGGCCCAAGCCCACCAAAAATGATATATCACATCTCCCACGCCAAAGAGCCACGCCCCACGCACAAAAAAAGACCAAAAACCAATACAAACCCATACAACCTCCTCCAGCGTACAGCGCAATACAGTCACCGGACCATGAAAACACACACGGCCCGACCTCGGGATTGATCCCTCAGCTCGCCACCACGTCGCAAGGTTATACAAAAGACCCAAGCATGAACCAGATCAACCACGCATAACCAAGAATCTGCAACCTTTGCACGAAATATGCAAGAGCGAAAATAGTTTCCGATAAGTCTCATTTTGACGCCTTGCAGATCCATAGATGGACCCGTACTGTACATCTTGCGAGTTGACGTATCCCTTGCAGGAGGGCTCGTGGGGAAGGGATCCGATCTTGTCTGACGTGGCATGGGGATTATGGACGGTGCGACTTGGAATAGCGTGGGCCTAGAGAGTGGTGGAGGGGTAATATGCAAGGACTGCTCATTTTGGATACGAAACAGGATATAGATGGATGCATCAAGTACTTAATTGACCCCCCCATTTGAAGGTTTTGTCTTTCGCGTCGTCTTCTTTGCGAATTCGGGTGTCCATGCGATGCTCTTTGTGGGGATGGGAAGGTTTGTGGCGTCCTTGGGTGAAATTGATTGAGGCTCTTGGAGAACTAGAGGAAATGTTGTTTTGTGGGGTGACGTAGTGCGATATGGAGAATCAGTTTGCCAGGATAGGAAATACCTAGTAGTATGAATTAAAAATGCATCTTAAATGGTTTGCTCTCGATAGAAGGATTGCAGTGCTCAATATCTCCATCTGGGCAGATAATGTGTGCTCAAGTGCTTTGTACCCTTCAAACTTCCAGTCTACTGTTCTCCATTAAGCACCTTTCCTTTCAACTGTTACCTACCAAGCTTCTTCCTCTTCCTTCCTTGCAGCACTCAATCCACAGCATTGCGTTCTCGCCCTCGCTCCCCGTTCGTAGACTCGTTCTTCGTTCTTTTAGGTCCCATGCAACTTCCAAGGCCTGAAAATACCTCAGTTCAAGACGAGTTGAAATATTGATCTACAATCCTGAATCAGGGACGACCACCCAAGCTCAAACTCATACCCGGTGCGCTAGGGAAGCTGACTGCTTTGACTGGATACCTCCAACAGGTGCTCATCCCCGCGTGCGATGAATCTTTTGCCGATATGCCCACCGACCCCAAGAAGCTGGACTTTGAAACTCAGTGAAACCATCTTAGCCCAGATGATGCTAAAGGCAGACGCGATCGAACCCGATGGCAGCGCCGAGGTGCGCACTTCCGGCTCTGCACATGTGGGGTCCATCTCACAACGAGCTCTCAACATCCAATGTTTGAACTATCTACAAAAAGCTGGTCAAGCTGGTATATGTATACATGGATATATGCACATGGCATCTCGACGGTCTCGCCATCAACTTGAGACCCTGCCGTGCAGTCCTGTGGGATTCACGTCAGTGTAGGATTCCGATTCTAAGGTCTTCTATGGACGACGCACTTCAGTTTGCGTTACTTCCTTCTGTTTGGTCATACAACTGATCCGCTCAGCCGAGTAATTGATCCCCACACCAACCCCTCTTTCGACTCTGATCCTTTATGACCGCCAGATAGCAACATTGAAAGAAATTCCGCTACCATTGATCCGGGAAGATTTAAGGACTCCCTGGTCCCGCGTGAGTTTACCGTTGGCTCACTTGCGCATGTGTTCACGCTCGCGGTATTGAGCCCGATGGCTACAGTCTACGGGGCTGCTCACCACGTTCTACCACCTCTCTATGATAAACGGGGCTTGGGAAGAGCCTGGACAGTGACGATACTACCAGAAGCTATCATTGAAAGGAACGCCTTCGTGATGCCCCGGACTGGTACTGGAACGCCATATCCCCCCGCTGTATAACGAGCTAGTGATAGGTCGAGTGCCAATAAATAAGAATGCGTCTTATAATGTTGCCATGAAAAATCCAATCTCCCTTACTGTCGAGAAGTTGTGTGCTAACCTTGGAGTGAGAACACTCTGCTAGATAATAATATAAACTCGTAGAGGACTCTTAATAGTAAACCTACCTTTCCCGGTACAAAGATAGTAATTAATCCTACTGCAAATCGGCGGCTAAAATGCAAAAATAGAGTTATCAACGCAAAAAGCATCCATGACCAAACGGGGTAAACCCCGAGCCCAGGAGATAGACAGCCCTGGAGAGAAGCGCTCATATGGACCGAGGATCAAGTGGTTCTAGATGTATCTTCGGTGATCACATAGTTTTCCAGTAGTATTCCCATTCGGTGGCCGCTGGAGTCCTTGCCATTTCGGTAGTTACAGAAGAGGCAAAATACCAATGATGGAAATTGGTCTATTTGGGTTCTGTAAAATCTGGCACTGCTCAGAGCTAATCTGCTATATCACCTTTCTTAGAAATACTCTCTGTTCACACGCTTTTTCCAAGGTTGGAAATTCTACGATTCTATCCCATTTACTGTTGGGCATAGGCTTCAACCCCGAGGCTTATTGGGGCTCTTATACAAATCCAGAAAACGAGAGTCGACTAGAAAGGAAAGAATATTCCCCGGAACTGAATTGGGATATTATCAGTTTGGGGCTTCGGAGTGAGGTTTCGATGCCTCAATATTGTGTCGGGGCTTCTTGAGTCACTCTGTATCCCCAAATCGGTCCCTCCGACTCTTGTACCAGACAATGCACTATCATTTCAGGTAAAAAAGAACAGAATATTGCCTTTTCTCAGATCTGTAGCTTTCTCTGTATCCATAGAAATCCAAAACTTAACTGATATCCCCAGGCTATAAAAGCCCCGTCCATCCCCCACCCTTCTTCTCTTCTTTTTATTTTCTTTCTTTCGCCGTTCCTTCGAGGGGGGAACCTGCCCTAGTAGCTGCCTGTATGTACCTAGTCCAACTTCAATCTCAACTTCAAAGCACTCAGTGGGGCTCAGCCTCCGAGTTCCATAAACGCCAGGAGCCCCACTGGGTATGGCGCAACAACAAGTGCGAGGATCAACTCGCCATCATGCAGAAGCGTCTTCATGCTTCCACTTCCGACACCCTCACAGACAACCTAGAGGTCGCCTGCCATATACGGCGGATTTGTCTCGGCCACCTTGAAGAAATTCCCGACCTTGACTCCAAAGATCTTCCCGGGACCCCCTGGTTCCGGCCCGAAACCGCGATTTACTTGCACAAAGCAAATCACCGCAAGACGACCAAGTTCTTCACGACAACTCGCCGAATTAAAGAGGATCCGTCCATGCCAGAAGATGCGAAGGATATCCTGCTCGGAAAGGCGCTCGTCTCTGAGTACCTGAGCAACCGCGATGCGGTTTCCATCGATGGCGGCTCCCCTGAACTTGACAGCTTCGAGTATGTTTCACTTTACTTCCCTTCGTTCTCTCACTTATCTCTCGGCTCTTCGCTGACTTTGCTTGCAGTCCTCATTCAAAGACCCGTGACAAGATCAAAGCCCTTAAGCCGAAGTTGAAGGTCCTCCGCACTGAGGAGACCACTGAGGTCAAGGGCTGTCACCGGGTAATTACGGTCGAAGTCCGTGAGAAGGCGGATTTGCTTCCCCGCCCCTGTGAGCTGGAGGCCCTTGTCATCTATATCAAAGATGCCATGCTCGGCCAGTCAAGGGTCATCAATGATCCCCTACGTCGCTACGACGTTTGGAACGTCCATCATCACTTCCCGGTAAGCCGCATCTATTGATTGCAGCCTTTACGGTCTTTCCAGTGTCTTCTTTCTTTCCAGCATCGTCGAGCCTTTTAGACCTCCTTGGTCTTTCTCTCTTCAGTCTTTTCAGTGTCTCGCTTTCCACATTGCCAATCTTCTCAGTGTCTTCGGTCTTTCGAGCATCACCGAACCTTTGCGATCTTCTTAGTCTTTTCAATCAATGCAGTCTTTCCAGTGCATCAGTCCATTCCAGTCATTCCATGCTCCACAACAACACCATACACAGAAAAATCTAACATCCCACCCAGGTCCTGCTGGTAGTTCTGTACCCAGGAGCCAAAGCCCGAGTCATTGTCGGCAGCTTCGACGGCAATGAGCTCGAAGTCCAATTCACTTCGGTGATGGAATTCAACGAAAAGTCCTTCCTCGTCCAACTAGAAGACCTAATCGCGTGGGCTGTCCCCTTCTGTCTCTGGGACACAACCAACATCCCGCGATTAGCGCCCATCGAGGAAGAAGAAGAAGAAGAAAGTAGCGAGCCAAGCACTACGATGCCCCAAATGACCCTCTCCTCCCCGCTCCCAACATCGGCGAGAAGGCCCTCTCCCTTGGAGAAAACCCACAGACACTCCAAGGTGACGGCGAAAGCAGTAGCTGCGCGGCAGCGAAAGAAGAAGCAGAAGACCGTTACGACGGCCAGGAAGTCACGTCTGAGGAAGGAGGCGGTGACGAAGAAGAAGCTGTACCTCGCAGCTATACAAAAACGACAAAAAACAAAAACATGGAAAAACGAATGAGGGAAAAGGACCAAAAAAAAAACACCGAAAAAACAAAAGCGGCAAAAAAGGGGGGTGGTGCGAGAGTCAAGTCAACTCGTCGATGACTAACATTTCATTATCCAGAATTCAGAAATCGCAACTATTTTGTCTGCTGCGATGCAATGCGTGCGTGCGTGCGTGCTATTCTACATTTGAAAGTCGAGATCGGTTCCATGTTCGGGGATGAAGTCGAGTGAAAAGGGTTGAAGGCAGGGCGCAAACCAAGGCAAGGATGACAACGAATTGAAACGGCAAACGAAAATACCGGGCGATCTGGAATCCTGTTCATGGTACACCTACTTACGAGGAAGTGTAGCCCATGACCCATGGATGGGGGAAGGGGAGTCAGGAGATTTCTTTGTCGGACTGATTTTCGCTCAACATCCGCTCTGTTTTTCTTCACGCTTGGCTGGAACTTGGACTGGGGCTGGTCTCCAATTTGTTCTTCATTTTTGATTTTGGTTTTTGGCCCAGTCGCACGGGCTTTTTGTGTGCGACACCCAAGCATGACTTGCACCTTTACGTGGTGCTTGGGATAAGTAGCCCTTCGTGGTGAAACCAAGCAAGTCAACAGCATTGCTACGAGAGACAGTACAGTCCAGTCCAGTACAGTGCACGAGATTGCAGATCTAGAGGCTCGTTACGCGTTCTCGAGATCACATTACACTCTTACTCGATAGAAGGAATAGAAGAAGAAGTTTTGTTTGAAAAAGCTTGATTGCATCCCAGGCAGCTTATGATTTTGCTAGTTGCAGTTATACAAAAGCCTCGCGGCTTGTCCTTTCTAAGGATTGAACACAGAAAATAATAGTAATAAGGTCCCAAGTTCCATCCATTTCCTGTCCTTTTCCTTCCATGAGATAGATCCTTCCTTTCCACCCCCAGAACAATTGGGAAAACGAAAACATGACAGGCCGTGTTGTACTCCGATTTTTCCAAGCTGGACCCCATCCATTTCCGTTGTCGCTTTTTCTGATCCCAGGCCAGTTTAGTCCCCGTGGGGACTATGAAACACAAAACACACGAGCGCCGCCCAAATAACAAGACGAGAAAGAGAGAGAAAATGAAGTAAAAAAAGAAACAGAAATAAAAAAGATATTCACAGAACATTTGAGAGATGGGAAAGAAAACGAAACGGTGGTTGGTAGATGCAGCCAAAATTGGGAAGAGTGGAAGCAAATGGCCGGGATGTTGAAAGAAGAAGATGGCAAATAACACGCAAGAAGTAAGGGAGTATGTCATCAGGTCATGAAAATAATATGATGGATAGAGGTAGAAGGTAAAAGGTAAAAGTGTAAAAATTGGGTATAATGTGAGGAAGAGAGAAGAAGAAGAAAGAAGGGTTTACCCATTAGTCGCGACGACGGACTTGGGTTTAGACGGGTGCGTCCAGGAGAACAAGTCAAACTTGTCCTTGGCATTCTCAAGAATTGAAGAATTAGATTCAGACGGGGTTTGAGGTTGCGAAGAGGGTTGTGAATGAGGCTGAAGATGTGTTGGTGGCTGGAGTTGCAAGCCGGCATGGGTGCCGCGGGGCGCAGAAGGGTCTCGAGGCTCAAGAACACACGACCGACGGTAAAAGGCCGCATTGGTAGATTCACCGCCGATGGAGCGAACACGCACAAGCTCGTTTTGCATCCAGGTCTGCAACTCGGGAACTTCGGTAAGACGGTAAGGAATCTGGAAGCGCTGGAGCTCACTGATGATGCGGGCTGTCTTCATGTGCTTGTCGAAGTTGATCACGTTTCGGTCACCGTCATCTGTGGGCAAGCTGCGGACAGACTGGTTGCCGTGGTCGACAAAGGTCAGATCGGTCAGGTAGGTTCCAACGAAAGGCAGGCACGGTGGAACGTGATTTTGAAGACGTTGTCGGAGCACGATGTAGTTCCGAGAAACATCAACAATGCTGCGGAGATTTTCGAAGGATGCCTTAGTCTTCTGAGAGACCATGTCCCAGGTACGTTTGAGTCTTTGTACCATTGACAGGTTCAACGATGCGACGATAGCCATGAGTGAGTCATAGTTGTTCAGTTCCAGACATTTGCTGGCAATCTTCACCCAGTGCTTGATGATCACAGCACGTTTCTTGGGCTCCTCCAGGAAGAGAATGGAGTCGGCTACCAAGTGAGCAAGATCGGTTGACAAAGTCGACATGGCACGGACGTTGACAGCAAGCGAGCCCGACTTCCGCGTCCATTCAGTGTCGAGAAGTTCCTCGGGAAGAATAGAGCAGAAGATGCGCGACTCCTTGATGGTCAGTTGCCGAGCCAATTCCAGCGGGTCAAAGTCGAGGATTGTAATCGAGGCCTCGCCGTTCTTCCATTGCTTGAGCAAGTTGATCTCCTTCTTTCCAAGGATGGGAGCGGGAAGAGGGGTATCAGGGTGGACGTATAGAGCAATTGAAGTGTTGGTTTTGCCCATGGAGGACACCAGACGAGGGACAACGGGGCCGTGAACAGCGGACACCTTGTCGGATAAATCAAGCAGACGCTTACCTGCAGTAGGCAGATCGGTGGTCAGTCGGTTCTTAGCGAAATCGACAATGAAGTCCAGAGCAGTGTTGTCGCGGTCGTGGCGCCAGTGGGACTCGAGCCAGCCCTTGAAGACGTTGTAAACACGCAAGCGAACGGGACCAGCGGCATGGGGGGTATCTCCAATGTATTCGAATCGCTCCGAGAGCGCCTCGGCAAATTCCAGCGGGGTAGCGAAGAGACGGAAGGTGAGGTAGAAGGTTGAAACAAACAGAGCGTCGGGGGTAGATTGATGGGCGGTAAGCTTCTCGATCAAAGCACGAAGACTGCCACCCATGATTTGACCCTCCTTGTACATTAACTCGTGGGCATAAGTCTTCTCCAGAAGGTGGGCTTCCGTTTCCTCATTCTCCTCGGCCAGGGTCGAGTGGCTGACACTCTCCTTCAGGGATGGCCCATGGAAGCTGCCAGGGAAGCTACCACTAATATCAGGGGAGGTTGCGCGAGTCGAAGCTTGCGACAGACCGCTCATTTCGGAGTCCCGAGTGTGGCTGACGTATGTGAAGCTGCTACCCGTGCTCGTGACACCTCGACCGAAAGACTCACTAACGTCGGATTGAGGGTGACTTTCACGGTAACTGCTATCGTATGAAGAGAAAGAAGTCATTTCGAGGTGGGTGGGGAGAATTGAAGATGATGGAAGAGAAGAATGAGCAGGGGATGGGACTGCGGAGTTGGAAGACGCGAGGTGGGAGGGGGCGGTAGAATCTGGGAGAGCAGAGGTCGAAAGTGATGAAGAGTGGGTTGGTTTGGCAATGGTGTGAGGAGGAGGGGGAAGTTGCAAGGAAAGCTCTTGCGACTTTTCTTCACTCGGAGTGTCGTCGGAGTGAGGGGTCACAATTCCCTGCGCATCCTCGCCAGTTTCCAATTCTTTTTTCAGGGGCTCAAGCTCGATGTCTCCAGTTTGTTCCAGCACCAAACGGGACTTAGCCAGGCAATTACCAGCAGCGCGTACGCAATCAGTCGCAGCATCCACCAGACGCTTGCCCTGATCCGGCATCATTACCAAGTCATCATCTTGCGAGCTGGCGGGGCGGAACACATCACGAGCGGCGTGAACCAGCTCGGACAGCCGCTCACACATTGACTCGCGAGCCTCCTCGAGGAAAGAACTATGCTGAGCATCATGCTCATAGACAGCCTCTACAACATCTAGTAAAGACCGACAAGATTGCACTGCTTGCTGGGTGGTCACGACCAACTCAGTAGATGATCGCGATTGCATGTGAAGCCCAATGAAAGATCCAAGTACACCGAGGAACGCATCGTATGTCGTTCCCAGGCGCTCTGATGCGAGGTTCTGGGAACGAATCGCTGAAGAGGCACCCGAATAAGAAATTCGATGGGATATGGAAATGCGTTTGGTTGCGACAGAGACCGGACGAGATGGGTGATCGAGCATCTCGGTACGCACCGATGCTCGACTAACACCCATTCGGCTGCGGCTCATTTGTCGAGACTCGTTACGTTCGGTGCATGCATCCGACATTGGCCCACTATCGATGGTGAAGGTCTCTGAAGCAGGCGTTGGAGGCATGTCGAACTGAGTAAGACCATCGCCGGCATTTTGAAGCTCAGCAATAGTGCGACTCAGGCCAACCTCCTCGTTCCACACGTCCAAAAACCGAACTCCACGAGTCACAATCTTGAATGCCTTCAAGAGCATCTCATCCAAAATGGCCTCTACTTCATCATCCGCTGGGCTACCATTAGCAACCTCTTGAAACTTCTTAGCTGTCTTCACCAATGAAGACAGATCAGATAATAATGCCTTTCGGATTCTGCGTAGTCCATCATAATTCTTAACCAAAGGTGCTTCCCTTGTTAAACATTCTGCCTTCTCCTACAGGCCGGGTGAATGGTCAGTGGTGTTTCCAGTGGTAGATAATCCTGTTCTTGCCAGTCTGGACTTACCAGAAGGAAGCGAACACCGGCAATAGGGCCTCGCATCAAATCTTGATTTCCAAAATCCTTTAATGATGATCCACATCCACCTCGTATAATATCCCAGAAATCCGTGAGGGCTTTTAATAAAGGACGCATAGGCAATTGGTCGTATGCTTCGCAATAATTCGTGGGTAGCCAGCCTCGATGTCCAGAATCTAACAAGGTACCATCGGCCCAGCCATTGGTGTGAACGGAGTGAACCAAGATGATATCTCCCTGGTCCAATGGAAGAGTGACGGTCGATGGCGAAACATTTCCAGCCGGGTGGAAAGGATAGAATGCGCGTAGGTAATTGTGAAAAACGGCCCTTGGGGGTTCGGAGGTCTCTGGTGGTTCCATATTGCTTCCTTGTGTTCCTTGTGGTGTTAATGGCGGAGTGATCTCGGACTGGGCGTTATGCAAGTAAAAACGACTCGACATGGACTGTATATCGTCGGGTTCAGCGTTGGGTATATCGGTATTCGGCTTGGCGATTTTTAATGGTGGTATATTCGGCTTCATTGATCCCATCTCTGTGTCGACACTATGGGACATGGTTTCCAATTGTCGTAATAGAAAAAAAAAAGTTGAACAATAACAAAAAAAAAACGGCCGTTTGAGTTGGTCACGGACCGAGGGGCGTTCAAGCGATAGATGCAGTTGACATGCTTCAATGGACCAGATTCAATGAAGAAGTGGCGAGTTTGCTAATCAGGGATAAGGCGCGGGGAAAGGATTGGATCGCCAAAAAGGCTGGGGATGATCCTACAACATTCAATCGTCAATTGAGGGGGCGCTATTGGAAGGGCAAGTGGGATAGCGGGAGAGATGAACTATAGGAGTGTTTGTGTATGGAATGCCCAATTCCAAGGGTGTTGGGCGAGACAAGAATGCTGGGGGAGAGGGAATAGGTAAAAAAGGGCTTTTGAAGGAGAAAAACACAAGTCGGAAGTTTTTACACACCAAACAACAAATCAATGGAAAACTATAAACAGTTGCTGCATAGAAAGTCCGGAACATAGAACGACCTTGGAAGGGGGATGACCAGTCGCAAATCAATTGTAACGCTCGAGTCCCCGTAGCGTCAATGCGAGGTTGGGAGTAATGCACTGTAAGAAAGGGAGTCCAGTGGCCCAGCCCTGTGGATGAAGATCGCAGCAAGGACGGAAAGCCGTAAAGGAAACTGACTTGCAGTTTCTTGTTAATGACGAAATTTGAATTTCCCTCTGCTTTTTAATTATTGGGAGATTGAGTGATTGGGGGTCCCACGCAAGGGCGTAAGGATAATAAAAGAAGGGATGAATGAATGTTATATTACCACCGGCGGCAATGAAATCCTAAAAGACACAAACGAGTCTTGAAAAGAAAAGAAAAAGGGACGAAAAGAAAGGAGGGCGAAGGAGAGGAATAAGAGCTCTCCAGAGTTCCTTTCGAGGGACCCAGTTGATTCTTTTCCGGGGCTCGATCGGGACGATCCATGTGGGTATTTTGGTATTCAAAGGTTGGTTTTATTGGTATGGCACTGGTATTGCTTACGGGCGATGATGTAATGTGACCATTTCATACGTGCTGATACATGATTACCAAGTATTTATTTTTTATTTATTTATCTATTACTCACACTATACTTGATGTACAAGAGGCAATAGTACTATCCAATCCCGCCAACTCTTTTTTTTTTTTTCTTCTTTTCTTTCTTCGCCTTTGAACCATTTTCCTTTTTTTTCATATGGAAGAAGATTCAAAAAAGAGAAAATTCAATTCCGCCAGAATAAGAAATACCCATGTAACATCCAGATATCAAGTCAGACCAACAAATATACCAACCAAAAATAAATCAGAAATTAATCTAAATAATTATAAACAAATGCACCTTGCATCTACCGAGGGCTTTCCGTTCCAGACCACGCAAAAACTCCAACTCCTTCCCCCCTAATCCACCCCTCGATTTCTGATTTGTTCACATTCAAAAACCACCAAGCCTTCCCGTGGTACCGCACCAATCAAAAATGCATCTGGAAAATAATATGTTGGTTAATAGTCCAAGTGTCTTGAAAAATAAAATAAAAATAATAAAAAATAAAAAATATGCACTGGCCGTGTGCTAAAGCCCGCAGCAAACACCAGACTCGATCAATCACTCTTGTGGCAACGCTCGTTGCCTGTCAACTATCTCTCCGGGGATCGACCGCGCAGCCCCAAAGTGACAGGAGCCCTAAAACTCTTTTTTTTCTCAGCCATTCAAAAGTATGAAATGACAAAAGAGACGTCTGAGCACAGAATCCATTGAAAAAGAGGACATTTGCGACTTCAAAGATAGGAGCAAAATTTGAAGATTTGAAAAAAAATCGCCCCTAAAAACTCCTTACGAATTATCGCCTCGGTTTGTTCCCATCTTGAATTGATCCCTGTCTTTGTGGCTTCATCGTCGCCACTAACAGATCCCGCTACGATTCCTCTTGACTCCATCCGTCTCTCGTTCTTTGTTTTCCCTGTCCCGCGTGGGGCGCTGGTACATATTAAGATGGGGATCAAGGCCCAAGGTTCACGTTGGCTCCGCGACACTTTAGTACTGTTTAGTTCCATAACAGGATCCACCACAATCCAAGCTACAGTAGAACTTTGGGAGTATGATTGCGAAGATCAGAAACGGGTTTAACTGCTAACGTCATGCTCTATTGCAGTGCCACCCGCGGCATGCATATCCAACCTACTAGTCCGCCATAGTCAAATGCAGGTGCTAGGGTTTTTAGGGACGGGATCAGCTTGGGTTTTTTTTGGGTATTTTGACGTGGACCCGCCTCTTGGCTACATGAGAAGTGTGTACTCGGTAAGACCTATGGAATGGATTCCTACTCGTTGGATGAGTTAGGGGACCTCGAAAGAGGGGTTTGTTTCCTCCCTTTGCCTTGTGGATGAAGATTTCAAAGTTCCGTACTTTTGGGTGTGCTCTGACAAAAATACATTCCGAGAGGGGAATGGGAAGATTTGAAGGCAAACACAATTGACCGATCATAACGGGGGAACTCTTCAATGTTTAACCATTCAAATGTTGACTCCAGGAATACGGCAAAATTCCCAAAGTCTTTTCATCCTTTGGCAAAAGTCCTAAAATTGGTACAAAATCAACATAAAACAAGTCTCCCAAAATTCCATCTCGACTTTTTTTTCCGGCCCCCAGGTCTAGACTTGAAGCTCTCAACCGCTAAACCTACTAACCCCCGATACGCCGTACAAACAATTTGTTATGCACTTAGTCAACGGCGACAGCTTAAACCTGCATGTTAAAAATAAAAGACAAAAATCTGACAGGAAAGCTGGCAATTCCTGCAATTCCTGCAGTTTCTGCAGTTATCTGCGTCTGCAGTTTCCAGTCCATTTCACAATCCCCCTCGAAGGAATATCCTCAGTCCCAGTCAAAACCCGCGTCGCATCTCCAGAACAAAATAGAAATCCTCCGACTCGCTATGAAAAGCAATAGGCTGCCCCAGGAAGAAGTAATGCAAGCCTCCTCCACATTATCACATCGGCGCCTCTGAGATCCTTCAAATGGTGCTAAGTAAGAGTGCGATCTGCGGCCCACGAGTTGAATTGGGATGAATCCCCGAGTCACCACGGGATCGATCCGTGGCGGGTTTAGAGCTCGGGCCATACAAATCCATTTTATACCCCGTACCCGAGATAAGATGACTCTAAGTGGTATGTTTTATGGACGAAGTTTTGTATTAATAAAAAATAAGTGAATACTTGGATGGTCAAACTCGTGACAATGTGCAGTTGGAACGCGCACGTTTGTACAATGTGATACAGGCGGGATCACCCGTCTTGCCCTTCGTTTGCTAACTACCGCATCTCGTGCACAATTAGTGCTGACCAAGTCAGAAGTTTGCTTTGATTAGCGAATCCTCTCCGGGAAAAAAGACACGAGACTGATGCCCAAGTGGTGGGGCGTTGCCTTGTTTTTCTCCATGTAGGCATGGAATACTTTCTAAAGGATTGTTCACTTGAAGCAGTTTGAGTGGGGTCTTTTCTTTCCTTTTTCTTTGCCTTTCAATTCCCTATCTTGTCTATGAGGGTTTTGAGGAGTCGAGGTTATCGGTTTGTTTCTTTGCTTGTCTCAGCCAAGCCAAACGTGTTAGGCTTTGGTACATGCGTCCATGCCGCTCTGGATACATATAAATCGTACTGGACTATGAAGTTTTTTCATACAAGCTTTCAACGTATTTCGATGGTTTTGGTGGCTGTACTTTCATACGACTTCAAATCTTCGATTGTATTTCGTCCGACTTGACACGGCGAATTCTAGACCGCTGAGGGTAGACGATTGATTCGTGGGATATGAAGATCTCAATTCCAATCCCGGCTTTGTTGCACGACAGAGATTCTTAGCTTAAGCAGGGGCACTACCTCAAACCTACTCCATAGAGAGTCCAAGCTTTTGAGCTCGAGCGAGTCTTGTCTTTTAGGTTTCAAGGTCGGATCCGCATCTGAATCAAAGTAAAGACCCGCGGATCTGAGAATTGAGGGAAACATGACAAATAGCAGCGCTTTATTGTATCCTATCTCCATAGGAGATTTAAAGATTACGATCTCCTTATGGTCTTTGTCTTGGAAGCTCTCTATTGGCGGAATCTTGCATCAAGAATTCCGATCTTCTCGCGTCAACGCTCCAACATTAGAGATCGAGGTGGTCTACGATATACAACCTTGAAATTATTGAATTGAGTTACTACTTAGACCAAATAGTATAAAGCCCTTATGATCAAGACTACATATATATGACTGCAGAATTATTACATGCAATAAAAGAGTTTGGGAATATTTTACTAGGTCATCTACATGTCACTTTACATCGGGACTGCCGTCTTAAAAAAAAAGAAAGCAATGAAAAGTGATAGATGGCATTTAACCTGCGTTAGAACGTGAGTAAACCCCACCACCTCGGAACCTGAATCCCAGTTCAGACTTCCTAGTCGCAGATCCCGCAGACTTTTCCTTGTTTCTCATCCTCAGGGTCATGTTGTGTAGCCTCGTGGCGAGCCATGCATCTCGTGGCGTACGACTGAGGCTGAAATAACAAAGTAGCGGTGCGCACATGCGATCCAAGCTCAGCACTGTACCTGCATTCACCTGCGCCAGAACCCGCAAATTCCCACGCCCCTGCACAACCAGACCTTGAAATCTACATGATAATGCGCCCTTTCATTCATGTGTAACTAAAACTGAGTTCGATGTTCGAACTCTCTATTGCATAAAAATTCCACCTTTTGGCCTTTGAGCTAGTAGCTATTGCGAAAAAAGAGTCGTCTCCAGACTGCTTTGGTTTTTCCTTTCACTATCTGCACCTTCCCGCGAGCACTTGAGTCCAGCCACGCCACATTTTGACCGATTGTTACACTACTTTTGCATCGGTCGACCTCGGTTGATCTGTGTCTCTGTCACCTCCGTGGAGTTTGAGAAGCACTCCGCAATGCAAATATGGTGCTATTTGCCGACTGTATTCGACCCATTCGCCAAAGCCCTGTCAATCAATTCCTCATCTGCAGAACTCCGTCATTTTATGCGAGTGACTGTACTATGTACGCATCATATGAAGGTACATACATTGTCCTTGGTACTTGCCTACCCCATATTTGAGAACTCGGTGATTAAATTAACCTCAAAAATGATGAGATTCAATTAGATTGCAATTACTTACTGGCTTGGCTCAAAAATTGGAAGTTCCATTTAAACACAAGCGGTCCCATGGAACAAAGGTGGATCGCCGAGGTAACTGTCAATAGTGTCGGGCAACAGGCAGCTCTTCTACAAAGAGCCAACAGCCACCATGTAGATCCTTATTCTTTCATGTGCGATAACATTGAAAGAAGTAGATCCGAGGAGATGAACGTGCGCAGAGTATATCGCGATAGCCCCCTTCTTCTTGGAATTTAGTGGAAAGATAGCTCACGTATCATACATTGTTGCGTATAGTACGGAGTATACACTACGCAGTATCTGTACACCATCTGAAATACGTAAAACAGTATTCCAGCACTGCTCCACACAACCTGCTCGATACACGGAGTAGATCCGCTCGGTACCAACATCTCGATAGCCTTGCATCTCAAGAGAGGATACACTACGACGCCGCCACCCCACATATCAAACATTGAACCTCCACAATTAACAAGCACATAATATTGTATAATGCCGAACAGCATAAGCATCCGGCAACACTTCCGCGCTACGCTTACGGGATACGGATGCTGAATCCGCTAATATAAAATTAACCATGGTCCAAGGCCGAGGAACACGCGACCGTTATTGGTCAGCACGTTCCTTCATAACATTTCAGCCAAGTACTTTTGGAGCGAAGGAATCGTGCCTTGCACGACTCATCACCTTTTCCCAGTCCCTATTCCCTAGTCTATGTATATGGCGCCCACTAGACCTAGAACACGGCTACTTTAAGCAGACTTTCGTAATCCCCGGAGAGGGGCTTCCGTGTCGTTCCCCGCCGGACCCCGGGCTGAAGTGCCTACTTAGGAATGGGGGAGCAGGGGGCGTCTTTGTTTCTTTGTTCAGATTTTCAATGTTACGAGGCGCTCCATAGTACGAAAAAAAATCTACGTATTCACGGAGTATTTGGAAGCGCGTTCGTTTCCTATGGATACGCTACTCGGTAACGGGCCATGGTGTTTACGACTATGTTGGATTTGATCAGTGGGTCCCCTCATCTGGATGGAGCGAGTCCATTTTGTAGTTCGGTGGGACAGACGGAAGAGCTTCCCGAGTCCAGTACAAAGAATCGGGATCTGAGGTGGATTCGTTCCTGTCATGGAGGGACCGAAAGAATTGTTAGGTGCAGATTTCAATGGAGCATGAGATGCGCGATGTGATCATGAGTCCACCAGGCTCCCTTATGATTTAATGATCTACATCCAAAATAGCTGGTGAGAAGCTGCTAACGACAAACTATTGAAAACTGAACAGACATACTTTACACTTCCCGTTCCTGATCTTCGACCGTTGGACCCGGAGTAATAACCGTCGTATTGCACGAGAAAACCGGCATTATTGCTTGATAATCGATAGTTTCAACGTCTATTCTACCATTCTGTATTGCCGAGGTCGCAGTACCACAATTAAATGGAGAATGAAAAACTAAGTTCGAGTCCAGAACACGTCGAGTCATTCGATGATCGCCTTCCGCAAAAGGGGGTGATGACCTAGTAAAAAAGTCACGGTTGTCATTGGGGTTTTCCCGTGTTTTTTTCATTTGATAATTCCCAAAGCACGTGTTCATCAAGCTATGCGGGACTAAAGCTATTCCCTGTTGATTTCATTTCGCCCCTGAATCGTAAGGGCTTTGTGAAAGTGGGGGAGACTAGAGCTATCCCAACCTATCGGAAGCCACGCTAGAAGGAAACCGATAGTGTGGCCTCGTGGACTAGAACGTTCCCACAGAAAAAAAAACTAAGCAAAACCAAAATTTATAAATAAAAAAGAGGCAAAGACTAGACTAACAGGATTTTGTCCTAGTCGGCCTCTCAGCCTTAGCAAATCGAAATAAAAAATATGGGGGGGTAATTTCGCAAAACGACGCGAACTGGATCGCAGGATTTGTTTTTCAAAGAAATCAATTCAATAGCTACAAGCGACTTACCCCACCCTTTCCGCGCCACGGTCCTTGGGAGCGGGATGAGGCAAACATGATAGCCTATAGGTCTTGTCCTTATCATCACAGTCACTAAGTACGCATCCCAGCACTTCCGCGGGACGGGATGTTGTTGACGGTCATGAAAAAAAGAGATCGCCGCTTATCCATGGATTGCTCGTTGATATGATACAATGCCCAGTCCTCAAGGTTTCACTATTGCGAGCCATTACTTGGAAATATGGCATGATTTTCCCATGTATACTCCAATAATTCGACGCGACCCTCTTTCCTTTGGCCCCTCCTCGGTGAAGTGGATATACTTGTGCCGCTCGGCAACCTCACGTGACCATTGAATACGATACCGGTACGTGTTTTCTGGTTTGGCGTTTATAGTACGGGGTACAGAGTACCAGGATTACGCCCAAAACATGTGTTTTTTTTTTTGGCCACAGTTTGGTTCGATATTCGTTATATTGGCTGGACTTTCTGGTTACTCTCCAATTTCTTTGCTCATTCTCCACGGGATCGCGATCATTACCTCCACATGAGATTTATGCTCTTGTCGATCATCTCTGGTGGCAATGTGATCAGCTGCTGTGTAGGTAAGTGGATAAAAACCAAACCCTCGTTCGATTTACGAACTATGTACGTAGTACTTTCGTATGTACATACAGGTGGTACTCTGTACAAAAAAACCAACAAGAACTTGAGGATTTTTGCTTTTGCCCAAATCCACTACTCTTCAAGCTAAGCAGAAAAAAGGAAAAAAAGGCAAAAAGAGAGGGGGGGGGGGAAACGCCAACTTGTGTTCTCTCTTGCCGTGTTCGGCTGACGAACCTGTTGTTCGAGCAACCCAAGCTAAAAGCTCGACCCAAATGTGGATGCTCAAGGCCCATAACATCGCGAACCAAGGCTTCCTTCGTGTGGGGCTACTGCATCGACGATCAAGTGGGCGCTCAGCTCGCTCCAAGTCAAGAAACTGACGGCGGGGCTTGTCGTTTTTTGCCCCTATGAAGAAACGCAAAACGTGCTCCCCATCCTCCACTTTGCGATGATCTTTTCTTGGCTAGGTAATCGGGTGCTTTTCTAGCTTTCCTCACCGGGCCTTGACGTGACAAGACCCCAAACACCTGCATTAGAGGGAGGGGCAAAGCTGTCTGTCTGCCTGTCTCTGGTCGTAGAATTACCTAACCTATATTTTTAGACAAAAAAAAGAGGAAGATGTGATTTGAAGTCCACTTAATGCAGGATGCAGGAACGTGAAGAAAAAGCGCGAATTCCCCGGACATTTGATACCATGAAGGGTTTAAAGCCCGGCATTTCAGATGAAGAGTTCGGGATCTGTATCCTTTATCCGTGGGCCCCCAATCACAAGTATGGTTTGTGCTTTCAATCTCCCCCATTCCCCTCCCCCTCTCCCCTTCTCCACGGACGGTGATCCAAAATGGCCTCTGCTTTCTCGATAGGGGGTTCCCCCGAGCGATCCGTCTCTGCCGCCGAGCGCCGACCGAGCTAATTCTGGAGAACTAGAGTGACGGGATCTGACCAGAGTAACCAATCTCCAGTTCCGAAGGCCTCTTACGAAACATGCACAATATTTATCACCCGACCCTGCAAAAGCACACGCACACTGCATATCAGCATCGGCTACCCAGCCCAAACAGTATACATAAATCCTTCCTATCGAATCATCGCTTACGAGAGCCCTAGCGGATAAGATATCATTCACCATTTCCCCCCAAGTTCCCACTCCGATTCAGCCAAGGATCAAACCATCTGCACGAGGCTTGGAAGAACCAAAGTGGAAACCGAACCAACCACGAAAAAAGAAAAACAAACCACCCACCCTCAATCCTCATCTCATCTCCCAGTCCCCATCTTTCCCGCGCCCCGCGGGAAGACTGGGTTCACCTCTACGTCAAGCGGGACTCCGAACGCTAATATTCACGAGTCACGACCAGAGCTTCCAACACACGGCGCCACCAGTACGTAAATAACGATAAACACCGTGGCTGTCAATGGAAGGTCTAGAAAAAAAAAGTGGCCGCGCCATCGCGTTCTAGCGCATCCCGGGATCTGGTCCCTTTAATGAGGTAAAAAGCCAAAAAAAAAAAGGGGGGGGGATGGATGCTGGACTTATTACCCAGGTCCAATTGCAGAGCTCAGAGTGGATGACTTCATTTAGGATATACGGGCTACTCTTTCTTTTTGTCATTTCATTTCATTTCTTGATTTCGTCGCGTCTGTTCCATCGTCCATGCCTGATCGGGAAGGAGAATTGGACTCGGCTTGTCGTTTCAGTACCTCGTAACCGTACGAACGGCCCGCGCGGGCCCCGGGGATTGATAGATATCATCAAGTGACACATGGACACGGGATCTGTTGGTCCGTGAAGAGCAAAGCAAAGCTTCTAGAGCTTCGCATCGCATTGCAGTACTATATTTGATACAAGGCTTGGTTTGTTCTGTAGACGATCTTCATTTCGGTCGATATCCGTGGGTGCGAGGACTCCATTACTACTAACTATATGAGAGCAAGCTCTACGGGGTACGGATGGGTAGCACCATATTTAGATGCGTGGTTTATCAAAGGTGGATTTAGTGTTGTGGTGCAGGCGGATACCTCTAGGCAAAAGGGGCACTACGTACTTTTGTCACGGGTGTACATACCTGAGTTTTGTGGTAGTCAGGGAGACTGGACCGAGTCAAGGTCCGCAGCTTGAGGTATCAGATGGATTCAATATCGAAAATTTCCAAGGTTGAATGCAAGGTCACATGGACTCATTCGATGTTGTTTTCACGTGGTTCATGAATTGAACGTCAATAATTGAGTGGTTCATTAGTAAATTATCAAAAGCCAAGTGGATATTTAGAACCTTGGAATGTGTATGAAAATCAATCAATAGATCCATACCTAGCCCTGGAGGTATAACCTTGTAAATGCTTACAGCCTTTACCCGTGGGCCTATGTATGTACCTGAAGAAGGTTAGAATCAATTACCATGGTGCCCGAGGCTCGTCGAGATACTCAGGTCAACAGGTATCGATCTAATCCAGCATAGGTATATTCCGTTCATGTACCCGTGGACATATTGTTGCATCCGCCTCCTTGACTTTGGAGAAGCAATAACCTTAGAAACGGCATATCCTTCTTTCAAACATTTGAATGTTTGAAAGATTGAAGTTTCGGTGACATCTGGAATGATTCAATGTTGAAGATGAGCATCGCTGCTACATAAACATGCATACCTATGTAAACATTGAAGTACTGCTCTACCAAGTGCCCACATCAATTGATGCATCCAGATGTCCAGATGTCAGGTATGCTTTTCAAATGTTCAGGACGATGCGCAAAGTGCATACTAGCACTCAAGGTAGATGTGCAGTAGAAAATTCATGACTATGCATATTAGCACTGGTATATGTAATCACCGATTCAGCACTTGAGTCAACCCGGCTGCCTGTTGACGTTGAGCAGTCAATGCGGGATGATGGATACTGTACTATATATCCGTGGATGTTGAAGGTTGACATTTCAATATTCAATGTTCCAAGGTTCCGACAATTTCAAGTCTGAATGAAAATTTGAATTCTGGCTTACTATGTACATATTAATTGATGCTTGGTGTATAGATCGGCTGTCAATAAACTTTTTCTTCAGAGTGAAAGGTGTATATATTCATGTGGATGAAACCGCGTGAGGGCCAGACAAGGATCAGGACCCCAACCTGCAGCCCTTTCCCCTCACTTAGCAAGACCTATTCAAAAACATGAAATCTTACAACATTGAATTGATTGGTATCACAGCAATCACAAGTTCAAACCCAAAAAACAAATGTTCCCTCGATCTCGATCTCTCAGTCTGAGGTCAGCGACACCTATCCGAATACTGCGGCAACCTGTCCACGCGCATTCGACAGATCAAAGTAAGCTCCCAACACCCAACAATACAGAAGTACTTATTGACGCCTCCAAGCGCCCGCCAAATAACGTTTATCCCACCCATGTCATCGAACCCTGAAAAGGAACTCCGCAATCCCAGAAAACCTCCCTTTGACAGGACACCTCATCCTTGGTTTTCCCGAAACCACCCCCTTGCATGCGTGGATCGCTTCGAGATGCGCCTGGCAGCGTCTTAATGTAAGAGTCAAGATGTG
The DNA here is from genome assembly GCF_028828195.1 of Penicillium verhagenii. NCBI lineage: Eukaryota > Fungi > Ascomycota > Eurotiomycetes > Eurotiales > Aspergillaceae > Penicillium > Penicillium verhagenii. Next base: position 2,045,640 of record NW_026643169.1, read on the forward strand.
ACCTGTAGAATACACATGGAAAAGCCACCAAAGCGAGCAGTGACAAATGCTTGGAAAGGGAATATGTTCAAAATCTTATTTCTAAATGGGTTGCCTGCATCGTTTACGGGGGACGGAAGTATGTGCAGAGGGGAAGACGGAAACTCTGCTTGACTCGTAGATACGAGCAGGTAAGATTGAAAGTCAGTAAGGTAAAGTACAGCGAAACGGAAAGCATTTGTTCAAATCAAATCAAATCAAAACATTCAATGTTTCGAACATTCATTTGAGTCAGTGTCCAGCTAGGGCGGCCGACGCGTCGCGTTCGAGGATTCCTCACGTCGAGCTGAGTTTGGGATCGATGCCTTCATACCACGGGATAAGGGACAATTTATCCCTATCGCGGTGTTGGGGTTTAGCTGGGAGGGAGGGAAGGAGGGGGTTAATAAAAACAGTTGAGCTCGTTTCGTGTTTATTTCTATTAATCTATTCCCTCGTATACAAGGACCGCGAAGTAGCACAGACGATACTCTTTCATCCCATATTCTTGAAAAGGCCAAGTCAAGTCCGATTGTCAAGTATGTGACTCGATAAGCACTTCGAATAGAATATTTGAATGTGACGATCATGTATGCACTGTACTAACCATGCAACCAGACCCGATCATTCAACCGAGCCAGGAAAAAACATCTCAACACACAAAATGAAGCTGACAACCTTCCTCGCTGCGCTCTCGCTCTCCTCATTCGCGGCCGCAGCGCCAGTCCCTGTCTCGGGCAACGCTCCTCGAGGACTTCTTCCATCCCCCGGCGCTTTGATCGAAAAGATGTTTCCACACTCGGGTGTGCCTCAACTTGTGGGGAAGGTGGATAAAGCGACAGGAATTTGTACGTGCTGCGCTGTTCTGTACCGTGTCATGAGACATTTGAAAAGGTGAACTCGAGCTAACGCGTTCCGTTTTTATAGAAATGACGAGTATAAAGGGGATATGAAAGAACAAGAAGAGGCCACTCTAGTTGCAGACAGGAGGTGGCGAGACAATGATCAAGTTCTTGATCTGAGATTGATACCTGGAGAATCTTCAAGCGAAAACGATATTGAGGCGGAGATGAAAGTATAGGAAGCGTTGCAACGATGTGCTAGCGTGTCATACCGAATAGAATATAATATCTTTCATTCAAAGTAATTATGCTGTATAATTAGAACATGCCCTCCATATCCAGATCCAGGAACTCGGGGTTCCCAACCGCCATATCGGCAGCGTTGAGAACATCGTCAATGGCATCCATGCCAGCGGTACCCTCATCTAACCCCATATCTTGACCTATACCACCATCCATGCCCGCCGCCGCAGCAGCAGCGGCATTATCGAGCATCTGGTTAATATTCTCGGAATCGTCGTCACCAACAGCACCACCCACACCAGCAGAAGGTTCAAGATCCATGCGATCTGAAGCATCGACGCCAAGATCCATATTGTGAATGATGCTGCTTACATCGATATTTGGGACTTGAGCTGGGGGCGTAGTCAACATGCTGACGCGGCGCCAGAGACGGACAATGATCTCCGCGCGTAGTGGATCTTTCTCCGAGATCTTGGGAACATTATCGTGTTGAAGAGCTAGCGCATCACGCAAGGTCAGGATCTGGCAGCGAGGAAGAGCCTCCTTGGTTGGGTCGACGGGATGACAGCTGTTCTGGTCCACGGCGAAGGATTCAGGCATCGGGGCGCTGGTGATTGTTGCGACGATATCGAGGGCCAGGTCGCCGCTGCCGGTCTCGGTTTGCTGTTTTAGTTCATCGAGTAGGGCATTCAGGACTCGAGAAGCACCGAGGATGCGGATCCCTGCTAGTATTTGGCGATGCGAGTAGGATTGTGGTGCCATATTCATGACCGAGTTTGTACTCCACATCACAAGTGCCTGTAATGTGTTGCGGATGCTCCCTGGGAAGCCACCCACGGTTTGTGTGGACCATCCCTCCAGCTCGGAGCGGTGACAAGCACCTACTCGGCGGAAGGCAAGGTACGGCTCTAGCGCGTCTAGGATTGGTTTAATATCCGAGCGCGATTGGTGTCGAGTTCGAACATCTTTGAGACGTTCTTCGAGAGGGCGGGCAGTGATGCTGAGAACCGTATGATGGATGGCTTGCGCCTCGCCAGAGATGGAGCTTGGCTTAACCAAAGAATATAGCGTCCGTAAAGGGATTGCGGGGTCAGTCTCTGACTCCCAAATGTGATTGCCCAGCCAAGTCAAAGCGAGCACTAACGATGGCAACAAGAAGGGTTCAAGCAAATCTGGGATCACGTCAGTTCATAACCATTCATAAGCCCGCGGCGACTGTGGATTGATCTTACATTCAAGTCCTCCCTTTAATGTATCGAAATCCATCTTCCCTGATTCACATGCTCCAAGACTTTGGTCGAATAATGTAGCCACAAGAAGGTAGAATTCCTGTGGACTGCAAGATGCCATGGTCTCCTCATTGATACCCTCGGCAATGAACAGAGCGCCAATCCATCCACCTAGGTCAGTGTTCTGCTTGTCACTGAGCTCCGTCAGCTTCTGGCTGCAGGGACCTCTATCCAGAAGATTCAACAAGAAGGAGTTGCTACTGGAAATGCCAAGGTCTGACGGGCTGAGGTCATAGCGGTATTTAAAGGCAAGTACCAGTAGAAGAATGCTACCGAATTCATCATAGACCGGTTGATTCTCACTTTGTTCCTCATCCCACCGCCAGGTATCCAGAAGGTCACAGAGAGGTTGCAAAACCTGCCTCGTGGTCCTGAATAATAAGACAACATCGAGAGCTTGTGGGCGTCGGGAGAGCGCATTGCAGATGCCCTTCAACGCGATCGTCTCTCGGCCATGGCAAAGAGTAAACATGACCTAATTTAGATTTAGCCATGGACCACATTTATCACTGCTGACCTACTTACCTCGGTAATCGCACCAACGATCGCACCCGCATTACCCTCCATAGACTCAATCTCGCCAATCAATTGATCAGCACGGTCTGGGTGACTGTTGATCTGAGAAATCAGATCGTCCTTCTGATATGGGCCTCCAACAGGCAGTGTTTGCATGGGATTTTCTCCTAGAAGACGCTCAATGCTGGACTCTGGGATGAGCCTGTGAGCTGCACAGGCGAATAAGAACTCTTGGCGGGCATCTGAAAGGATGCTGTTGCCTTGCATCGAAAACATTTGGGAGAAAGAGGGAAACAAATTGGGATCCAACCGGTTTAATGCTTGGCTGACACAAATCTCCACATTTATCGGAACCATGGCAGCGGCCGTCATTGCGGCAAAAAACGCGGGCAGCTTGTTGACTAGGAATGATCTGAAAAGGAACATCGTCCGACTAGATTCATTGCGATAGACACCATTGGACAAGACATCAAAGGCAGCCGTAATCATTTCCTCGATAAGTACCTCCTGGTGGCCCTCATATCGATTGGTGAGATAATTGAGGAGCATAGAGTCATCGACCAAGGGCCGGCCGGCGAGCATGGAATTCAAATACACATAGATGCCAGCTCTAGTGTTAATGATCGGACCATCCATGACAGACCCCTCGAATTGAAGAGCATTGACATTCAAGCCATCAATGCCGGAATGATCTAATGGCTTTGAGGATTGCTCCCCATATAGATTGAATTCTTTCTGCAGTGCATCCAGCCGCTGACGCAGAGGCAACGAAACATCCACACAGAGAGGAATATAGGCGGAGAGGGCCTGGCCCAGTTTCTGTTTCAGACCCTTCATTACACCTTTTTGTGAGTCGCTGGAAAGCGTTTCCACGCCCTTGGCGGTGCCCGACAGCGCAGCAAGCAGAATCCCGATCGACTCAATTAACGAAACTGCGTCAGGGGAGCTCATCAAACCACCCATATGCTGCGGTGAGCCCATATTGTTTTTATGGGACGAAACGACCGCAAATATCCACTCTACGGTGGCAGTGTAGAGCTCCGCAGCTTCATTGGCAGACCGCGGGATGGCCCCAGTGGAGATAGAAAGCATGACGTCCCCGATGACCTTGATATCAGTCATAAGCGTAGAGGTTTTGCTCCGATTTCCGTTTTGGTCGTGAATTGAAGAATGCTTGAGCACACTCGTCAACGCCGAAGACGCCTTGATCTGGCCAGCCTTGCAAAGCCCGTCGACGTAAACAGGCAGGAGTGGATCCCAGGTGATGGTGGAGGCGCCACGCGCCTCAAGGAGCATATCGAGTAGCTCATCCTCTTTTACTGGAGAACGCGTGAGCATCAATTTGGATAAGTCTTTGAACTCGTCGACATCTACTCGATGCGCTAAACATTGGTGGAGGAAGGTCCTCCACTTTTCGGGAGACGCCACATCTTGCAGCATTTTGAGACCATGCGCATACCAGACGACAGATCAAATTATAAGATGAGTATTTATAACATCAGACTGATGCCGGGCATTCTTGCACCTGGCCGTGGATCAGGTCAAGATCATCGTCAATGATTGGGCCGAGGGATGGCGTCTGTTTGTTGGTCACGTGAACTCGTGTATGAACGATCACGTGGATTCGTGCGTATTCGATGCCAAGTTGGTTATGCCGACTGGCGAACATGTCATGATGGGGTGAAGCTCCCTTAATGTCACTACGATTGAAGCATTTTGACAAAAGGGGGTGCAACTTGGAAATAATTACCTCAAATGCATCATGTTTTTTATTACAACCCACTACTGTTTATTAGTCCAAGAAGCGTGGAAACTCATTCATGTCGAAGCGACGCGTCGCGGTACCAAAAAGTCTATGGTCAGACATCGCCTGGGTTATGGGCAAGGTCGATGAGCTCTATAAAAGGAACTTGATCAATTGTTCTACAGTACAGGCAAATCTACCTAATATGTTCAAAGAACTACAGGTCTACAGGTAGGAGAATAATTAATTGGAATACTTCATTCAATTTCATAATCGTCATGACGATCCCAAAGCAGACGAAAAGCCAAATGCTCAAAGTGGGAATATCATCAAATGCAAAAAACATAACCGGCGCCTCTATCCAAAACCCGCTCGACATAATTCGGAATAATAAAATGCGTCAAAACCGAACCTGATCACTCAGGATACAGTTATGAGGAAACAGGATCATCACTTTTTTAAAGAAAGAAACTTTTTGTGATGATGACTGATTTACCACCAGTCACCGTGGTCCTTCATGGCCTCAGCAACCTTGGTGAATCCAGCAATGTTGGATCCAGCAACGAGGGAGGGAAGGGAGCCCTCGGCGGGGGTAACGTACTCCTGAGCGGTGGCAAGACCGTTCTTGAAGCAGTCCTCCATGATGTTCTTCAGGCGGTTGTCAACCTCCTCGCGGGTCCAGTTGATGCGAGCGGAGTTCTGGGCCATCTCGAGACCGGAGACAGCGACACCACCGGCGTTGGCGGCCTTACCGGGGGCGTACCAGATGGCAGCGCCACCCTGGTTAGCCTCACGGTGGGCCTCGAAGACATCGATAGCCTCCTGGGTGGAACCCATGTTGGAACCCTCAGCGATGAACTTGCAGCCAGCGGCGATCAGGGCCTTAGCCTCGTCACCGGAGACCTCGTTCTGGGTAGCGGAGGGCAGGGCAACGTCGATGCGACCGACGATGTTGGTCCAGGGGCGAGCACCGGGGATGTACTTGAACTTGGAGCTGAAGGCAGCGGTGGAGGCGAGCTCGGCGATCTGCTTGCGCTCGACCTTGATGGCGGCGATCTGGTTGATCTCCTCCTCGGTGAAAGAGCCCTCCTCGCCGGTGAGGACGAGAGCACCCTGGGAGTCGGAGAGGGAGATGACGGAACCGCCGAGCTCGATGACCTTGAGGGCAGCGTACTGGGCAACGTTACCGGAACCGGAGATGGCGACGCGCTTGCCGGCGAAGGACTCCTTGCCGCCGGAGGCGTGCTTGATCATGTGCTCGGTGTAGTAGACGACACCGTATCCGGTGGCCTCGGGGCGGATGAGAGAACCACCCCAGCTGCCACCCTTACCGGTGAGGACACCCTCCCACTGGTTGCGGATCTTCTTGTACTGGCCGAACATGAAACCGACCTCGCGACCGGTGACACCGATATCACCAGCGGGGACATCAGTGTCCTGACCGATGTGCTTGCAGAGCTCGGTCATGAAGGAGACACAGAAGCGACGGATCTCGTTGTCGGACTTGCCCTTGGGGTCGAAGTCGGAACCACCCTTACCACCACCCATGTTGAGGCCAGTCAAGGCATTCTTGAAGATCTGCTCGAAACCGAGGAACTTCAGGATGGAAAGGTTGACGGAAGGGTGGAAACGGAGACCACCCTTGTAGGGGCCAAGAGCGGAGTTGAACTGGACACGGAAACCGCGGTTGATTTGGACCTAGATGGCGATCGATTGTCAGCCGGAATGCGCTTCCAAGGTTTTGGGGTAAGAAAAAGAGAGAGAAAAAAAAAGTTACTTGTAACTTTAAATTTTTTTTTCTTTCCCTTTTTCCATTCTCAATGACGACATACATTGCCAGCATCATCCTCCCAGACAACACGGAACTGAACAATGCGCTCAGGGACGGAGACAACCTGGAGGGCCTTGCGGTACTCAGGCTTCTTCTGGAAGAGGGTGGAGTTCTCGAGGGTGGAAGCAAGCTCTGTTCGGGAAAACGATATGATTAGCTGAGAACTTGCCGAAAGTCCACTTGCCGAGGAAGCCGAATGGATAAAGGATTAAGTCGGGGAGATAGAACCCGATCAGAAAAGATAATGGAGGGGCAATGGAGGGGTATTGGAGGGGCAATCCCAATGTTGGAGGGGTAGTAAAAAAGAAATCATTTGATTTCAGATACGGAATGATAAAAGTCACATACCCTTGTAGGCCTGCTCGAACTCGGGCTCGGAGGGGAGGTTCTGGGCAGTCATTATGGCTGATATATTTTGAAATCGACTCTTGGATTGACCTTCGGGTATATATTGATCTTTAGATCAAGTTGTATTAAGATGGGAAGGTAAGAGCGTAGGTGAAGGAAAGGAAAGAAAAGACGGGAAAGCCAGAATTATATATACAGGTGATGACCGAAGAGCAATGGAGTGGGGTAGGAGAAAGGACCGGAGTCGGACGAGAGAATCCGGACAACGTGACGGGGAAGGAAGAACGGGAGTTGAATGGAGAGAGCGATGGTTGCACAGCGAATACCCGGGCAGTTTCTTGGGAGGATTGGACATGGTCTGGTTTCCGTGGGAAGAACGTCCGAAGTTCGGGGGGTCCACTTGGCTCAGAGCTGAGTTCATTGGAGTTTCTAATTTTTATCTTATGCTTTAAGGTCACAGAAATATGGGCTTATCTTGCTGGTGGCGGCACACTCTACTTAGCTCCCGCTAATCACAGTCACCGAATGGTCATTCCCGCTGGGCTCCACCATCTTCCACTTTGCTCGTTCCGTGTCAAATTCGTGAAGTCGTTAATTGATGGGGAATTATCGGATCGGTCCTCTCCGACTTGACGATAATTGGCCTTGGCTAACTGAAAAAAATAAAAATTCCCCTAATCAAGCCTTCATGGATTGGACTTTATTTCCCATGTCTTCTTCTCTTATGTCGTATAGACCACGGTGGTAGTAAGAATTTCCTACAATGTAACCTAGCAACTTTGGAAAGAGCGAAAAGAAAAAAAAAAAAGACCCTCGAAATGCGGAGAACGGAACACGATGCATGACGCAGTGATATATGCCAGGATCCTCTCAATCCCAATATGCTGTACACTCTATATACATCTCAGGAGATTTACCTTTTTGAACCAATTTTCTCATTTCATTATTTTTCCACTCCGCCACCGACTTCCTACTTCGGAGCCAAGACTGGGAAGAGGGCGCAAGGCGTCACGTGACCCTGTCCTGCAAGCGGCGAATCACACATTCTACCGTGTCCCCCACCACCTTATCTACTAACTTTGTCAATTCTTTTTCATAACCGTTTGACTCACAGGAAATCATGCTGCCTTTTCACTGGTAAATACTCGTCAATACTTTGGTTATCGCCTCCCCGGCCATTTCCCCCTAAATTTCCGAATATTAAATCCCAATCTCGGCATTTCTCCCCACAAGCCTTCCGTGAGGGTGGAGGGGTAAAATAGAGGGGGCTGAAGGGCTGAAGAGGGGTTCACCTCCAGAGAGGATCTGGAGACCATCATTCTTATACTCGGTTTATCCGCGGAGCCAATTTCCAACCTTTTAGAAGAATCAATATTGTATTAACTTGAGTGTTTGTATACTACTAGTAATCAATGAAGTAAACAACCATGCACCCACGGGTGCATGCTCACGCATGCACTAGCGCTGGCATTGTTATCCGGGGCTTGACTTTGTCAGGCACAGATATCGTGTGCCAAGGATCCCTATCAACCCTATTTGCTGTGCCCGAGCGTCGGAACCTTCAAGTTAGTGTGCACCCCGGTGAGTGGGTTAGGCTGGGGAACACGCTCAATATCGGCGGCAACGGCGTCCAACACTCTTGCCACTGGGGATTGTTGTCATTTTGCCGGTTGCCTTCTTATTGACCACGTATTCTATACTCTCAAACTCTCCTTCTAGTTTACTTCTTTTTTTACTTTTCCTTCCCCTCATTGCACACCAATCCCCCCTCAAAAGACCGGCATGAGGCTGATATTGCCTTTTGCCTTCTACCCCTTCGCCTCCAAATAATCCGCATGGTTGCCTTTTACAAGTGCACGTGTTATAATCCGATTGACTACTATAACTAAAGAACAAACTTCTCAAGCAATAAATATGGTGGCAAAGAAGAAATCACCCCGCTATTAATTGATAGACTTCACTGCTGTATGGGGTAGTTAAGATGCGCGTAGCACATGCCAATCTCACCACAACCTTTGCACTTGCAACCACCACAACAAAAGAACCAGCCGACAACGGAGACCCCCTGTAGTCCATATGCAAACTACTGCAATGTCCAGATTTCCCGGTTCCCCGAACAAAAGGCGGGACCAAACCCTCTTTGGAAAGATGGAACGAGTTCCGATTTGGATCCCAATCTAGCTAAGCTTCTATCTAGTCTCTGCTGACTGGGACTAGCTTCCTCAACCCTGGTTAGTGGACACATGGTACGTGCCCAGGTGCTACTTACTGCACGTGCGCTAATCTTATCAATCTTTGGTCCTAATTGGTACATTTAGTGTGTCAGGGTTTGTTGCATTTGGCTGGATGGCATATATAATAAGGTTTGATTTAGGCTATTTGAGGCTCTTTGCATATTTGAGCAAGTACATCATTTATGGCCTGCCATTCACCAGATTCACCGCTTAATTGATTATCGTGGACATTCTGATACACTGCACATGTTGCGCTTTGTACTCCCAAGGTTATGGGTTTGGATGTTGGTATGGTCTTCTTTCCTACCACACTGCTTGTCAAAAATGCCACAGCCCGCTTTAAAAATTCCATAGCATTCGACGCGTTTCAAAGCGACTTGGTTATTATTTGAATCAAGTAGTGATTTGGATCTTGTCAACCATAGCGTAAATATCATCCAAACTAGAGCGCTCCTCGGGCCTATCTCTGGTACAAGCTTCCAAAACAGCATCCAGAGGAGGGGGAACAGGCCACTCCACCGCAATCGTTACCGGGACGTTACCGGGACGTTTCCGTATACCATACCTTTTATCAGATAACCGAGGTCATAAATGTCCGATTTCTCAGTCCAGCCAGTATCCAAAACCGGCTCGCGAGAGATCTCAGGAGCCAGACGATTACCCTAACGACCCTCGAGATCGCATATAAGCACGCGAGATGTATCAGAAGAGAAGACGATGTTATCGATGCGAATATCACGATGGATAATCCCAAGTGAATGAAGCCCTTTCATCCCGGAGATTATCTGCAGAATCCAATCTTTGTAGACTGCAAGGGGATAAATATGGCCTAAAACGTATCGAGGCTTGAACTTCTCGAAAACCAGCTCCCCACCTGGCGACTTTCCTTGTAACTGAATGATATGCGATGATTTTGGCACTCCTAGGCAAGTATCACCTTGGCATTTAAGTAGATTCCGGATCTCGCTCTTATATTTGCCCTTTTTGACAAAATTTTTGCTAGCATCAACTTCGACTATAGGTAGTGAGGCAATAATTATATCAGTACCTCAGAGTCATCGTCTAGCTTTGGAAGTGGTGGTACATCCTCCAGGAGGCGTATCTGGTCACTGATGATTTCATGGTTGCCATGGTTGCTATCATTAACTGAGTCGGGCAGATTTCAGTGTAGGCGGAGGATATCACCAGACAAAGTGCCGGGAATATCAGCTAGCAGGATAGAATGGTGCTCATACCAATACGGGTAGCAAAACACACCATCAACCATTTCCAACCTGAGATCGATTACCCGTCGACCACCGGCAGGACCCAAGTTGGACTGAGCTTTTTTCCCCTCGTAATCAGCTCTCAGCTGCTGAACTTTCTGAGTAAAAGGATCGTTGGGTGATTGGCTCATCAGTACTGGTAGAGGGGGATTTTGCGGTAAAATCGCGAGGTATTCTTTACTCGACAGGAAGGCTTTGCGGAGGCGAAAGATACCAAGAGGAAGTCCGAATATTGGCACCAAGCCGCAGGCTTACTACCTAATACATAATGGGTAGTAGTGCTAGATCTACCCCCCTTTCTATTATCGAGAAACTCTTGAAGAACGGCGAACAACTGAAACTCGGTGTCAGCGGCGTACAGAGTCAGCAGAGCCGCATGATCTTCTTCTTACTACCCAAACGGCAGAAGTTCCTTTCGGAATTTGCGCGTCAATCCACTCAAAAAATCCATTCGTCAACAACATGTCGCCCGCCAGACCTTACCGTTTAGGATGTGGGATTTGAACGGAGACTCAAAGGCGTGAATGAGAGTTCTCCTGTTACATGGGTACATAAGGATCATTCACTTCACTTCAATGTGTTGACTCTCCAGGGCTCTTTTCTCTAGGCTTCTTTCAACAGTCACCCTCTCATATTTCTATCGAGTTCTTCTCATAGATTGCTTCTGGTAATGAAGATGACCTCCCTGTAATCCCCTCGCGCCGGCCCTGCCACTTCCCTGTCGTGCATGGGAGTATGCTCTCGAGGAGGAAACAGGTCAATAACAGCACATGCCGCAAAGTTCATGCTGTTTCTTTTCTTTGGGGGGTTTAATATACAACTCACAATCCAAACTTGGATCTGATCAAAACCAATTGAAAACAAATTGGAACTCAACATGGATACAAACATTCCAGAGTGTCTATCTTCCTTCTTCCCGAGTGAGTGATCACCCAGTCCAAGTCGCTCGAATATACTTCTAATGCGCTACTCAGCAAAGTCTACTTACCCCGAATCAGCCACGACATCTGGAGGATGACCCACCAGTACACTTTGAGTACAGTTAAGACCTGTCTTTGGCGAGAGTGACTACAGGAATATAAAGGGAGCACTATCATCATCAAAAATAGTGGATTCCATCAACGTACATCAATATCAAGCCCACCAAAATCGCAACTCTGGCCCGGCCCCAAACCCCACAAGCCGCAAGCGTTCCTAGCCTAGACCTAGCGCCCGCAGGGGAGCCCACATCACCAAACTACCCCAGACTCACCCATGCATGAGATATGAGATCCAGCTTAAATTTTACATAAACTTCACGCAATATGATATCCAAAAAGTGATCCAGAACCAGCCACGTGCATTCAAAAAATGTGGAGTAAACATTCTAGTTAAATCTTTATTTTTTCGACAGGTGTGTCTGCTTAGCCACAGTGGCTGGTGCCCGATGCGCATTGTGAGACACGGATCAAAGCGCAGGGCATCGGCGGTCTCCGCAGTGTCTTCCATTCCGACACATCGAGGGATGATAGGGCGATCAGCCTAGTTGAAGTACACCCGAGGTCTGCAGGTAGTTTCCCTATCATAGGAGCACCTGAGGGGAGGCGGACGGCATCGGGGATTTGACACATAAAATTACTCGATATTGTCGTCTTCAAATTAGTACTGTATACCTAATATATAAGTACATCTACCAGCACTGAGTCCTATCGACTGAAGTGAACGTGTATGGAAAGAGGGGGTATTACCTAGATGTCTTCCCGCATACATAACGTCAGTGGCAAAACATCCATGGATACATATGTGCATGTATACTACGAATGTTTCCAAGGTTGTATAGTACGTGTCTGTAGGTAGTAGGTTTAATGTTGTGAAATGAGTCCTTGCTTGATTCTGGAACTGTTGGAAGAAATGCCTCATTGTTACTTCATTTCCAAGGCGATTTACGAATTGATTAATTCTTTCCTGGGCACGTTCCTAGTGAAGTGGTAGCGGGGTTGAGCGGTGACGGAAAGTTGATAGATCACTTCTTATTCTGGTGCCGCCTCGGCTAAATTTCTAGAAGTAAATGATTTGGAATCATGAGTTACTGCATCTATGATTTGTAGATTTATGCCATTCACTCGCCTCACTATGCACGAGGATAGATTTGGATGAAGCGGCAAGGTGTACGCATTTTTCTTTTCTGGAATCGTGATGCAATAAATAAAGTATATGCACGCTCTGCTTATCTGTGCATTGTTGGGAGTCAGGTTTGAAGTAAGGTCTTACCGCTATTGCTCATTGCAATATTTGATTATTATACATGAGGTCATGAAGAGTTCCAAAGTTGAAGTCAAATTTGCCGGGACTGATCTATGACAGCATCCACGAGGATGTCGTCTCGTGTTCTTCCACGGGCAGTCATAGATACAGTCTTTAGCGTAGATTAAAAAGATACTCCGAACCTATTTTGACCGAATAAGCCGTACTTTGGACTTTTATTTACCCAACAGCGCTATTAGCGACCGGCTAACCCAAATCATCAACTCCGGCGGCTCATCAGGTAGCAGTGCAGAAAGAAAGTGAAAATAGCGCGGACAATTCGTCCTGCCGCATAATCCAAGTCAATTTGCGTCAGAGCGCTAGAGCCTGGGCCTCTGATAGTTTCTCCAAGTTCCATAGAGTCGGGACGGAATAATTCTTCCCAGTTGAAAGGGGGTGGTGGGTGGGGGAGGGAGAATTCGAAGCTCGCTAAGCGCTTGCAGATTGAAATATTGATCTCCATTCCACCCCGAGCCTCAATACATATTGTACAAGTAAAAGATGAAGGAAGATGGGACCACCTTGCGGGAAATAGGATTAAACCTTGCGCCCCCTGGCGCCATTAACGATCCATCTCGAAACCCAAATATCCTCGTGCATATCCTGGAATTCGGCCCGCAGTATCTTGCAGAGCGTATTATTAAATGCCGAGTTTACAGCGCGAAAGGTGTAACCCGGAGACAAAAGCCGATGTAAAGAAAAACCGGATGTTGGAGATGCCTTGCATTATTTTCAATTGCCAAAAATAATACTCCGTGGGTACTCTGTGGATAATGCATCCGATCGGCGGTTACAGTTCCCGCGCGGTTTGTTGTGGCCCCCCTAGGGATTAATTAGTAGGGGGGGGGTTTTTTTTTTGGAAAGTTGTGAGAACCAAAGCCCCTGAGAATGAAAAGGAAAATCAACAGATAAATGGAATAAATGACCAAATGCAGTACACATGCAAGTACATGCAGTAGCAACGCACACGCGATCATACTCCGTAATCACTGCGCAAAGAAACCCCATATTAACCTGTCATGGTAAAGTGGATCTCGATGCCCTCCGCATGTGGCAAATTAGGGAGTCCGGAGTTAATCAGAATGACCATCGTCAGCTTCAGATTGAAAGGCAAAACAGAGAAAGAATGACAAAAGAAGTTTAAACATGAAAAATAATACTGGGAATTGAAGGAACCACCATTGTTCAATGTCCAAGTTGAATATCCCATACCCCTGGGACTGGAGTCATGGATTTCGTGCAGCTGACAAGACCCGCAATGCTCGCCTCGACTCTAGAAAAAAGGGGAAAGAACTGCCCAAACAAGTTACGATCAAGCATTTTCACCATGACCACAATATTTCGTAATAAATGTGGAGCACCACTCACAGCTCCAGTGATCGGCTCTGTCACTTGCTCATCTTGGGGTCCCTGTGATGGTGGGTAACATAAGGTCGTAGCTTCTAAGAGGTTAAGTTGCTAAAGAGGGTAAGTAAGAAAGGACTCACAGCTCGATGGGTGGTCCCTGCTCGCGTCTGACTTGAGATCCCAGATCGTGTTCTAGTGACGCCATTTGAAGGACCCGAGCGCGATTGTTTTTTTAGTTTTGAATAGTTCGTAAAGTAAGAGATCTGATCTTGCAGGGGGGGGGGATTGAATACGGCTGGCTTTTTGAAGCGCCTGCTGAATAAGATCGATGGATCAAATCTGCAATTTATTTTTTTCTCCCTGTCTCTTTCGTATATTTTCCGAACAAGACCGAGTTCATTGGGTAGCGCCACACGCGATCGCAAACTAAGCTATCGGTTCTTAGGAGGTATCCAGCAGCGCCCCCCTCTTTGCCTCTCTCCCTTTGCCTCCCTGTTTTGGCTTTGATTTTAATTTATTTGATATTTTGTATTTTGGATATTTACAACCTTGGAAATATTTCCAGTGTTTTCTTCTTTTCTTGTTCTTCAGGGGAAGGGGGAAAGAACAGAGAAATTAAGAATTTAGAAAGCTATTGGAAAAGGTATGGAATATTCCTTACGTGAGGCAAAGTGGTATGCTAACCACGAGCCCTTTCTCCAGACATCTGGAACCATTTGAAGCGCAGTGATGTGCAGATCAGGGCACATGGCCAATATATTCCAAGTGGGGGAAAGTAACATTTGAAGCATCTGACCAGTCATCTTTTCTTATAATTGAAATGTTCATAACTCAAGTGTCCTCGTGGACGCTTAATTCCAATCATGACTAGGCACCTTGCAGCGACAACCTTCGGGGTCTAGCATAATTCACCCCGAACAGGTAGGACCTAGGTAGTTAAGGGCCCCTTTTTTGGATAACCCTGATCCCGGTGATGAGAAAATCCTCGATGCCTGATATGTCTTTGGGCATCGAATGAAGGAGCGAAATATGATAAAAATAAATTTATAAATTTATAAAAGAAAAAAAAAAAAAAGGGAATAATACTTACGAGACCTCGGCAGAGAAAAGAGGAGAATAAGATAAAAAATAGAAATCAAAAAATAGAAATCAAAAAATAGAAAATTAAAAAAAAGGGGAGAGCTAGAAAGGGTAAGGGTGATTAGAATCGACGCCGTCTTGATTCTTGGAACCAATGAGGAGTGGCAAACGGGGGTATGAGATCTGTCTATATGTGCAAGGATAACTTCCCCAGTAGATATCCCAGTAATCATCACAGTGGTCACTTATGAAAAGTCCCGTGGAACGAAGAACCAGGAACCAGGAACTAAGTCAAGCTGAACCGTACTCTAGATCGTCTCCACTGAGAAAAAAGAGTAAGATCTGATGTTTGGAAGTGATTGGCCTAACCGGATAGACCCGTTCTGATGGATCCGATTCAAAAACCAAAAATACTCCGTATACATCGAACTGCACTTTTCCCTTTTTTTTTTTTCTATGAACGTTCCAGAATAAAGTTTCCTTGCGATCTTCATTTCTGTCCCTTGAGCCCTTTTAACTATATCGACTTCTCTTCCCTCTTCCCTACTACTCTCCTCTTTCCCTTCCTTCTTCATCTCCCACTCAACATGTATGTCAGCTATTTCTTTACTTCATAAGATCAATGGGTCTTCATCATCACATTACCCATCTCTTTCCCCTTACCTGAGCAGGCATCTTGTCATGAGTCGCTGCCCTAAATGGTCCTTTCCTGATCGATGTCCATAAACAAGCCCCAATCTGGCCGAGGACTCGGCGCCATCAGAGACCTGTTCCGCTCTGCTCCCCCGCCTTCCCCTTCCTCTCCTTCCTCCCGACGCCGAGTGTCCGTACTGGTTCGTCGAGGTAGGGATCTCTTTTCAAACAAGTAACACTTCCCTTTTTCCCATTCCCCTCCCTTCCTCTCCTCCCTCTTTCCTTTATGACGTTCTCCCTCTCAGTTTTGACTGGTTCTACCGGACTTTCATTTGGGGCTGGTTGGTTCAGATGCGGCTTTTGGGAGCCGAAATCGACCCCACTGAGACCCAAACGGAAACCCCGAAGCGCCAAACTCTCACACCCCTCCCCTTCTCTCAGGAAAAAAAAACCGTGAAAAAAACACACCAAAACAAAGAGGAACGCCTAGCTAAGAATATGAACCCATCAAAAACAGACAGCCAGTAGAACCTCCCAAATATCCATCACCACCTATGAATTCCCAACCACATTTTGATCCGGCCATCATGTCGGGCCTGGCCGGCGCCCCGGGAAGAGCAGAGGACAACTTCGACATCTTCGAATGGTACCCATGCTATCAGAGCTGTCAGCGCTACTTTTTGGACCAG
This sequence comes from Penicillium verhagenii, assembly GCF_028828195.1. Classification (NCBI taxonomy): domain Eukaryota; kingdom Fungi; phylum Ascomycota; class Eurotiomycetes; order Eurotiales; family Aspergillaceae; genus Penicillium; species Penicillium verhagenii. The sequence continues at coordinate 2,062,002 of NW_026643169.1, forward strand.
GCTCAACACAGCGTCCCCGTCCAAGCGCTATCCGCCTTTTTGAATATCCGACTCCCCTTCCAGCGACAAACCCCCATCTTGAATTCGACCTCAACCCCGAACTCGAACTCGCATTCTAATCCGTCAGCAGCCGGGTTGGGCCATCAACCTCCACCAAGCCCACCCGCTGCCTCGTTAATTCCTTACATTCGCCGTTTAGTCGCCACCGGAATGGATTTCCCGGGCGTCTTGCATGGATTCTTTGGTGATGATTGGGGCAGCGGAGTTGGACCTTTGCATGAGCAGGAACGTCGCAACTATCTATTTGCTGCGAAGAGCGGAGGCTGGGCTGGAGTGAAGAAAGACTACGACATGTCACCGTTGGAGACGATCCCATTCTTGCGCCCGCTACAGGGGCCCTTGGACGCTGAGATTGAAGCCGCCGAGCGCAGTTGGAGTGAATGGCTCGCCATGGAAGACTGGATGGTTGGACCGCGTGCACCAGATGTTCTCAGGGACTCTTCTTCTCAGAACTCGCGACCTCGAAGTTCACGCGGGTGAGAAGTACAAAAATTATCATTACCGCGGCTCCCTTTCTCTTGCATGGTTCCCTCCTTTTTTTCTTTCATCTCTCTGATATGATTTTGATCTCCATTGAGTTCTCAGCCCATTGGTCTCTCTTGTCCAGCGATTGAATCTTTTCTTCTCAACCCTCTCTTTTTCATTGTCGACTCTCCAAAGCGTCTTTCCCCCATACAGCATTACTACAAAGATTTTGTACCGAGGTTGAAGTTGTCTGCATGACATCTGAGCATCATTTCTCGGTGGTTTCAGCGCATTTACAGGGGATCTAATTTATGTGGCTGTTATCCAAAACTAGACCTGATGGATATATGCATCTATACCTTTTCCATACCAATGAAACATTACTTATACCCAATCAAACTGCATCCAGGCCTGCATTCGCACCACGGTATGATCAGTTCGATAAAAGTACCTAGCCAATCCTCCACAGAGCGCTTGATTTGAATGCATAGTACCCGGGAAAGCAAAAAATACGGTAAACCGATTTCAACCCCCCTCCAGTTCTCATTCGCATTTTTGGAACGCGCTTCGGATCCAGCCAGCTGGGACGCCCTAAGTGATTTCATTCACCTCAGAACAGGGAAAATCAAAGCCAAAAAAAGGGATTTTTCCAAATGATTTCCAACCGCTTACAGGTTGATTATTCCTACAATCCGTGGACGTCATCTCGGCCGGGTCTCCAAGTTGTCTCGGCACCGGAGTCGAGAGCAAAAGGGTAATCTTGAGTGTCAATCATTTCTACTCCGCCAATCCGTGAACCGTGCTAGCGTCAAGGTTTTTTTATTTTTTTATTTTTATTTCTTTTCTTTGAACTCCCCTTCTTGTCCCTTCTTTCGACTGGCTACAGACAAATAAGAATCGAGGAAAAAAGAAAGGAAAATGTCTCCCCTGTTGCAGCCCCACTAGTTTGTGCTTTGTGCTTTTGTGCTTTTCCGCTGTGGACACCCCAGAATCCAGATCCCACATGTATTCTGGGTCCAAGGTTGGCTTATTTGGCTTAGGCTGAGTCTTGACCATGTCCCTTGTCCCTTGGTGGAGAATGGTATCCCCCCTATCAAAGGAATCGGGTTATAAGGAGACCAGTTACGCATACGGGGGACTGGGATTGGTTTGATTTATTCTTATTTTTCTCAACTTGTAAAGCTTTCGCGGTTCGTTTAATATCTGGTTCGCAAGATTCGTTCCAGATCGAACACATCTCTGGAACCGTCCGTACCACAACCAAACATCATGCCCCTGAAAACGTTTAAAAAAAAAACCAATTAAAAAAAAAAGACTCGAAAATCACGACAAGAACCCCTAGCATAATCTTCAAGTTGGAATCGCGGCATGGAAAAAAGATATCCAAAATCGCCACCAACCACAGTAAAACCCCTACAACATCCAACCCACAAGCTCTAGAACAGAACCCGGAGGACAGGCCAAACCCGGACTATTCAATTTAAATCTATACTCCATACCCAGCACCACTCTAGGCACATATGTGAAAAACCCAGTCCACAATACGGAGTACATATAGGGATCTGAATCCGAATCCCGATAGCCCCCCCCAACCCCCAAACAATCCCACCAACCAACAAGCAAGTTCCAAGTCGACAGCAGATCCGTGCCGTGTGCTTGACGTTTTGTGTTTGTGGCGTGGCTGAAAGACTCCCCTTAGTGCGTGAACTAGTTATAGTTTGGCCGCTAATTATTAATTCGGCGCCTATCCTGCCGTCCTTCCACGCCTATTGGTCTCCTCGCAGTTGATCGCAGGAAATTTCGCAAATTTTAATTCTCCGAGATCATCAGTTACGAGCTTGGCAAGCCTGTACTAGGTGATAATGCATGCTGACTCGATGCGTGGAATCGCGAGGTTTCAGATCACCATGGATCGCCGCGAGGCTCAATGTTGAGTGAGTGCTGCAGGGCTTCTTTCTCTGTTCCGTACGGGTACACATCAATTGTAGGGCTCTGGTCGAAAGTGGGGGGGTATTGAAATACCTTTGGAACATTTGAACCTTAGAATGTGCCTGTGTCTGCTGCACTATGTACGTATGTGCTATACTACCTAACCCCCTTTTTTACAGCGTCTTGCGGAATACATTTCCTTTACGCCGTGCGTACGCTTTACGAAATGTTAATTGTGCTTGGTGCTTTTCCAAGGTTCTTGTTTCTTCCCCCCCACCCCACACACACATCCCTGTCTGGCTCTGGCTCGCCTTGCTCCGTACATCCATGTGGAATGGAGATCTACAGATCGGACGAACAAATATATGTAAAAAGTAGAGTAATCATTAATTGAAATGTCTTAAATTTCTATTTATTTCCAATCCTGAGTGTCCTTCACCCCTGAAACAAGCTTACTCCGAATCCCAGACCCAAATCTTCAATGTTTCGGCCGATTGATCAAAGTGGACTGCAGATCGGTACTTTCCTTGCCTTCGCATGCAGGAAATGATATCGATTCGATCGCCCGATTAAATTCTATCGTGGCTTTATTCGATCCTCGAAAAAAAGTACGACATGTGGCTTTGATCATCCACCCCTCAAGTACACATGCATTATGTACTTCGGCGTTCAATATTTCCAGACTTGAACAGTACCTACACGGTACCTACCCCCAGGGCTGTTGTGTTGCACTGGAAACTTCCCAGCACCAGACTCGACTCACCGGTTCAATATTGATCCACACGCATACCCACAACTGCCCGTCCATCTTGCAAGACACAAAACAAAACTAGTTGACGGATAACTAGTTACTCCGTCCTTAGTCTAGTCAAGTCTGGAAGCTAAGTTAAGTTACCTGTCAAGAACGGTCTCGTCGCCGTTTTATCCGAAGTGGATCGTACCAGTGTCCTGAGGAATGAACATGAACAAGAACAAACCCCTCTTCAACAACCATGGTTCTTGCAGCTGAAACACGAGAAAATCTTGGGTGCCGACTCCATCGTCTCCATTAACGCCTGTTTCGCGCGATCACCCGGGTATAGTTCGGGAAGGGGACAGAAAAGCCCTATGTAGCGTACTTGGTGGGTTTGTTCTTTTTTCTTTTTGGCCCTAGTCGGCTTTCGGGTTGGCGGCTTGGACTCCGGGCTTCGTGCCGGGATTGCGATTTTGTGTGCGTGGGGCGGGCCGCTTAGTCAGTTTGGTGATTGCACTCACTTACTGAGAAGAGCGCACCGTCACTTAGAGGAAGGGAGTCTGGTAGTCAAAATGCGCAGACTTCAAAAGATCGTTATCAAATGCTCATTCAACGTTGAGTTGATTATGAGTTCTACTCACTTCTCGCTTTACTTTCAGGTTCACTTCTCTCGCTTTATTGTCTGTCTCCAATAGCTAGTTGCACGAGAGTACGGTACTTCCCGATTAGGATTGGTATACACCCGTCGACCCCTCCGCTACTACCTTTCTTGCTACTATTTTTTATTGTTCACTATATTTTTATTGTTCTCGTTTGAAAATTGAATGTGTTATGAATACATTCCCGAAGTGAAGGGGCAAACGTATAAATAACTCAATGTTGGTTTCTCCTGCTCGTCTCGTCATGCTTCCAAGCTTGTTTCTACCAAAGACCGTCGATGAACTATAGCAATTTCTCCACTTTCAAGGTTCTCAATAGCAACCCCTCAAATTTCAAGGTTGAGGTCACGTCCTTGAAGATCCTACAAACCCGGAGAAGAATACGACGAGCGCGGCACTGGTCACCAGGAAAATGTCGTCTCAAGACTGGTGCATCCTGTGCTTGGAACATAACGAGGAATTCAGCGATATCTTCCCCCTACTGATACACCTCAAGCAGCGCCACCATTTCCAAATTGCTCTACATGTCATGCCCTATTCCCCCGAAGGGCCACAACCTGATACAGACTGGGTGTGCCACGAGTGTTATCCATGCTGCAGGAAGACAGGCGATCTTGCCATATGGAAACACATCTGGGAAGATCATTTCATGGCCTTAGACTGTCTGTTCGGCAGAGCAGAGAATGCATCCAGCAATCTCGATGCCGGCTTTGAGGGCTGACCAGCTGGACCTGGCAGCGAGCTGCGCATGAGCTGAGAAGCCAGAACATTGGCGTGAAAATAAAGTGGTAATGACTCGTCCTGATATTGCATTTGCAACGTCAAATCTCGCTTGACTCGCTCGCTAACCCGTGCAGTGATGATCACCGAATAAGCGTTCAAAGGGTCTTCCGCTACCTGACATAGGATATGAAATCTCTTGGCCTTTGTTATCACGAAACAACCCTCAACGCCAACGTTACGCCAGATATGCGCCTACATGGATACACCGATGCGACTAAGACAGGTCCGCATACCGCAGTCTGTCTCTCCAAATCAGGATTCAGGGTACGTCTTCAAATTGGCCGGTGCCGCCATCTCGTGGCAATCTCGCAAACAAACCGCCGTCACCCTCAGTTCCAAACATCTGGAGAGAGCGAATACATGGCACAAGCTCATGCCATACAGGAGTACAACGTTGAAGTGGCTTCTACTCCTACTGAGCGACAACCTCATCAGTGACGTCAAATCCTTATTAAAGATCAAGGATATGGGCGATCCAACCAAGTTCCTAGGCTCGTACATTACAAAGACTGAGCATGAAGGCGAGTACAGCATCGAACTCGATCAAGCTCAATATGCTCGAGACCTGCTATCAGTTGAAAGAATGGAAGATGCAAAGCCGACAAAAGTGCCGGCTACAATTGGAACAACCCTTCCGATGACGCAAGACGACATCAACGAGGAACAACGCCGAAACGATGATGAGATCGAGCAATTGAGGTCTCGAGTCGGCAAATTGGGATGGTTGTCATGAAGACTAGTCCAGACCTGTTCTATGTCGCTGGAATGCTGCAAAGAGCAGTGACCTTCCCGTTGAAAGATGCGTTGAGACTGTCTAAGCAGGTCTTGCGTTATGTAACAGGGAAAACAACACTGGGTCTGCAGTTCAACAATATGAAGCCAGGGGGTGTCAGTCTGAGCAGAGAGAAACTTAATATGACAGGTCTGGTCAGTTACCTCGATGCATGACATGCAAACGACATGCTGTTAAGGAAGTCTATTGAAGGATTCATCTTCTTCCTCAATGGTACGCCAATCTCATGGTCTTCGAAGACACAAGAGTTAGTGCCGCCATCTACAACATGAGGTTGTCCTTTCCTTCCTGTTTCCTCTTCTCCTTTTCTCTTTCTCCCCTGTCTGTGTTCTTCTCGAGTTCAGGGCCTTAAAACAATTACGTTGTTTTTGATTGCCACATCACATTAAATTCCACTACAAGCGATAAAAGGTCTTAGCAGTGAACTGCTGCCTCGTCTACATTTCAACGGCATCCATGGCCGCTGAATCTCATTGACTTACTAAGCCCCTCGCAGTTGCACCCTTTCGCCGTTTTGTTCAATTAATTGGATTGTCATCCAGTTAGAACCGCCTTTTATTGCAGTTTCTATGCCTTGTTCGCGGCTTTAACTGCACTTTGCAGCGCATGTTTAGATAGTTGTTAGGGACTCGATGACTTTGAGTATGGTGGCAGTCTTAAACCCAGTCTTCCAAATGAACAAAAACATTGACCAAAATCTCAAGCACTCAATCCACACATAGCAACAATAATATCAATCGTCTTTCGGCATGACCCTTTACTCCCAGTATACCCCAGCCAGCCACGCCCAAAACCCGCCATCGCAACCATCGTGGTAGTGGTAGTGGTAGTGGTAGTCCCAACAGCCCGCGGACCCTCGCCAGAATCATCAAAAGAATACCATATGTGCCGCTCCTCAACGTTCCAAATAGGCCGACCTCCCGCACGATAGATTTGCGGTGCACGCCCATCAAGCATACCACCCTCGGGACCGCCCTCAGCCGCAGGATTGAACTCAAATCTCCTATGTTGACGGAACAAGCCCGAGGTCCAACTCAGTCCCGCCCTGGCGAAAAAAGGTGCGATATGCTCGGGGTCGACTCTGTAGAACTCGCACGCCGTGATGCAAATACCGCCGTAGTAAACGAAGGCCAGGACAATGTCCCAGTAGAAGGTGTTTTTGGGCAATGCCAGTTCGCTGTCTGCAACGATGAGAATTGTTGTTGGGTCTTCGATGAGGGCTGGGAGCGCGGTTATGTGGCGGGCTGTCTTGACTTCGATTTTGGTTTCGAGTAGACTCATCAACCGGTACCAGCGTTGATAGAAGGTACTGGTCTCTGGTGAGCCGGTGTGAAAGATTATTAGGCGGGGTGGGGGCTCGTGGGGGGACATGTTGTTGGTCGTTGTGCAAATGGTTTGAGATTGCTGCGAGGGTCCACGGATATTCGCGCTCAACGGCAAGTTATTCACGGCAATGGTTTGTCGAACGTGAAAGTGGTTCGAGTCTATGAAGCGAAGAAGTTTGTGAGTTGAAATATTCTGCGAGTCGAATCAGTCTGTGAGCTTAAACCATGAACTCTGCGAATCGAAGGAATTTACGAAAGTTTGAATTTTGACCTCAGGAGCTTGTCAATATCCATGGATGTAGTATCAGTCTTTCAACGGGAGAACTCTGTGCACATATGAGCAATCGAGCTTGGTGAACGGTATAGATGAGGAATCTGGGAATGGTATGAAGGTGCCAAGGTTCTAAATTTGGTAGTGGCGATAAACGGGGTTGAAGATGCATGTCTACCGATGTGAGATAGATGAGGGTAAGCACCTGGACATCATCAGAAGACACCTAGGCAGGTGCCTACTATTAGGTACTATATGCCTGGTAGATATCCATGTATATAGTGAGCACTTGAGGCTAGCACGGCCTGGAGGTGGATGGAGTAAGCCCTGGCGTACATGCATAGGTAAGAAAGGTTGCCCAGGTTCCAAAAAAGAGCACGATTTTGGAAGAACTTGGCTTGGGCGGAAGAGTATTTCATGTTGGCTTGGGATTTGAACGACTCTAGGCATGGATATATGTAGGTGAACAGATCCGTGAAATCAACTCACAAGCTTGAAATGCATAGGCCTCATAGCTCTGGGGCTCTAGGAAGGGTTGGATGGTCCCTCAATGGAATTTAAATGCGATAGACCTGATGGTAGAGCCATTTTGAGATTTATGATAAGCTAATTTTGTTACAACACCATCGCTGTATATAGATGATTGGCCCATGACCAAGATTCGAAAATCAGCCAGCTTCAAATGCACCTTTAGATAGCAAAAGACTCCACCTAAAGTCCCCGGTTCAGAAATAGTAAAGAAATAGCAAAAAATTGGTATCCCGGAATTAAGAGTAGATGAAGAGAGTGAAAAAGGATTGGTGGTATTATGGGAAGAAAATAAACAAAAAACATATTTGTAAATCATGTTGGGTATCATGGTACATAAGGAAAGGTCATGTCATCATTCAGGAATGGGGGAATGTCGATGTGTTGAAGATTCATTAGAGGATTGTGAGTTATCCTGAAAGGAAGAGCTCGATTTGGAGCGAAGACTCCTCGAGATAGGGATGGGGATAATTTGATGTGTCTCTCCCGGGAATGGAAGATCAGGTAAATCATCCGGATTGGAGACCACGCTCCGTCGGCGCGAGAGAACACCGCCCCTAGACTGGTTTTCTTTTTCACGGCGAATTGCTCCCACCGGGGCACGTCTGCGGCGACGATGACGACGCAGGTACTCATTGGGTACTGGGTCGACTTGTTTTTTGACTGCGGGTACGAGGTTGAGATATATAGGGAAGATGGCACCCGCCGCAAAGACAGCGACAACAACACAGAACGAGTATGACGTCCCGCGCGCATTGTATGTAGCATATTCTGCAAAGGGAAAGAAGACGCCGCCGCAGGTGCCCATTGTAAGGAATGCGGAGGCGGTTTTGGTGTGTCGAGCAGTGCCACGCAAGGAGATTGCAAAGATAATGCTGTAGACGCCACTCATAAAAAGATATACCAGCATGACCATAGCGATGGCCGCAGAGCCAGTGGTGTTCATACAGAGCACCGAAAAAACAATCATGCCAACATAGGCCACCATGAGAAGCCAACGTGGTTTCAAGAACCATTGCGCAAAGGCCGCGAGGAATCGACCTATAGCGAAGAGACTATGGCCAAGCGTGAGGAAATCAAAGGAATTAAGAGAAGAGCTAGGGTCCACGGTTAAAACGAAGCGCTCGAGGCTGGTAGCAATGACTTCTTGACCCGCGACGTAGAAGAATTGTGACCAGACTCCTAGGCCAAGCGTGAGCCAGACGACCGGAATTCCCACAACCTTGGCCATGTTATCATCCCGGCGTCTATTTGCCAGTTCTTCCAAGTCCTCATCTGATGCTTCCGGGATTGGAAGATAATAGAAAGCTGCGGCTAGAAGGACATCAAAGAGGGCGATGCCTAGGTAAGTCCACTGGACATTCACCAGAGAAGCAACGTCCTGCACATTCCTGAAAAGAACCCGCTTTGCTAGAAGAGGAGACAGAACGCTACCAACGGCCTGTACACCTTGTGAGATGTTCAGACGAATTTCCGAGTTTTCCAAGGGTCCACATAACGCAATGAACGGGTTTGCTGCCGTTTCCAAAACTGCAAGGCCAAAGCCAACGATAAAGTTCGAAACCGTAAATGCGGCAGTAGATGTGAGAACGGCAGAGGGCCAGAACACGAGAGTTCCGCAGGCATAAATGCACAGCCCAGTGATGAAGGTGGATTTGAAACCCCAAATTTTCAGGACTGGTCGACCAACTAACAATGGACCCACCGCGTAACCTCCAAAGTATGCGCCGTGCAATCCCAATGAATGCCAAGAATCCAATTGAACAATAGTCTGAAATTGGGTATTCAGTATGTCAAGCAATCCATATGCAAAGCCCCACAGAAAGAAAAGTAGAGTTGTCAATGCAATCGGAGCTATGGATTCTCTGTTGTTGAGCTTCAGCATGCTCTCTGGGGACTTCATGTTGACGAAATCGAAGAATGTGATGTTAGGGTAGGATGAGCCGGTCTGGGCGTTAGACTCTGTATCATGGGGGCCCGTAGGAGGATGACCTAGGAAGTCCAACATGGTGACAGGAGCGTTGGAGCTTCGGCGACGACCAGATATACTGTGCCTTGTTTCAGAGGGACCGCTTCCTTTACTGTCCGGAGTTTGAGTTGAGCCGGAATCTTGAATCTCTGCCAGGGGAGGGATGGCGATTGGGGGCTCTCCGGTTGCATAGCGATGGGGTGTTGGATCCGATACGTCATTGGTGCCTTTGATTAATTTGGGTAAAATACGAGCGACGAGTGGTTTTAGACTCGGAACGCATCCACAAATGATAGACGCGTTGACTTCGACTGCAGACCACATGAACGAAAACGACGCGTACCCTAGAAAGAAAAAGAATGAGCATTCCATGGCATGACTAATAATCCTGTGAATGGGATAGCCTTACAGCTAAAGTCCGCAGTGCCAACGTTCTGAAGATGAATCGACTTCAAAGCAACTTGGCGCGAGATAGCTGCTTGCTGGAGAAAAGCGATTCGAATGACATCCACGACGGCCACGAAGAAACCGAAACTGAAAGTAATAATCAAAATGATTTTTTGTTTCTTTGGGAGGCGCATCTGGGTAAGTAGTGGCATTGGAAGAAACAGCATGGCCAGATCGGTAATGATGTTTACGGGAGATGAGGATAAATAGAGTGTGACGATATCGGTGCAATGCGCACCGGACGGGAGGCTGGCGCGAAATGCGGCAGAGACTGGTCGACATTGGAACACATTGACCAGCGTCAACGCAAGGCCAGCTGCATTGACGACTGCGAGAGTAACATAGTTTGCCCATCGAAAGACCTTTTGGTTCCTTGTCAAGGTCAGGTAGAAAACGAGGATCGAAGTTTTGACAGCCATCAGCGCTGGGCTCTAATAATTGATGGAGATTAGTACGATGTGCATTGTATTCGATGCATGGACTTTGCTTTCGGGGTCTCACGTAGAGGACGGTAAATGCATAATTGGCTCTATTGAGGGCCGCCTCGTTTTCGGGGAGAACGTCGTCTGAGTGTAGGCCGAGTCCGTTGCGAATCGCGTAAAATAATGAGAACGAGAAGCCGAAGTCAATCACCTGCAGAGTCCTGTCTTTAGCCAGTGAACCCATACGAGAGCACGTGACCTAGTATGCGCATGCGGCATGCGGCATCCAACCCCAGGTGCGTGGGCACTGCGGGTTCCCGAGAGAACTTGCAAAAAGTCAGAGCGACTTACCCATGCAAGCAGCATCAAATAGTCGTGTAGGGCGACTCTCCTGACCACGAAGACACGAGATATAAAGCGCAGGGCCACGAAAACGCTGGCGATGACGAAGAAGGTCACCGAGACACCAAGGGTGACCGGTTGGCGGCTTTGCATTTTGACCGTGTAGCTGCCACTGGGGGGTGGCGCGGATAATGGTAGAGCTCGATGAAAAGAGTAGGGGGTGTAGCGAGATCCACAACGGCTAATACATGGTGATTATGGCTCTAGGTGTTGCGAGCATCGGGATCAGCTGGAGACCGCATAATCCCACGAAATCCGGGGTAGAGGGGGTTTTTTCGACTTTTTTTCGATTTTCGACAAGGGCATAGAGGGAGAGGAATCATGAAAGAATAAGAAATAATAGAAATTTGAACAGTCCCACTTTTTCCATCTAAGGTGTGTGAGGGGGAGGAAAATCCAAGAGGAGAAAATGTGGAGGTTAAGAAAGGGATCAGCGTCATTGGTTCCCGCAAAACCGGGTCTTGGAGTAAAAAGAAAAAACCGTTGCGCTTAAGAAAAAAAAATCTCTCAACCAATTCTATCATCTCGCTTGTTCACCGTCTCTCTACACCGTCAATTCATTTTGCTTCTTCCCGTCGGGTTTTCACTTGGGTTGTAACTTGTTACCTCTCCACGTCTTTTGAACCAATAGATTCTCCAATTGGGAGTCAACGCCACCATCCGCTACGGAAACATCAGGCAATTTTCCCGGGTTTTTAATATGGATCGCCCTTGAAAAAAAGCCACGATGGACTGAGAGCCACTAAGAGAAGCCACTAAGGGCCACTGACAGGTTTAGTCCGACCAAACCCTACTTGAAAAGGCACAAAAGAAAAAAACATCTGAATGCCAATAATGACAGATGTTTTTGAAAGATTCAAAAAGCAAATCCCTCCATTTGTCCGTACAAGCTGTTCGGATCAATCATCTCACGGCATTTCATTTCTCCGTGGAGATCAGGTGATCTTTAACATTTCCCCAAATCTCTACCATGATTCATCTGGACTCTGGAGTATATATAAAGACCAGTATTGCCGACCCATGTGGATTAAAAGTGGGATCTGAATCAGATAAAATCCATGTTGATCAGATACAAGCTCGGCTAATCATCCAAACCAGTAATAGTCGAGATCTAGTAGATCCCCACATCGTCGCTTGCAGCTCCGATGAGCTTGGCATGATTGAACATGGATGCCCCGATAAGATTGCTAATGCAAGCTACAGAGTACCTAGTCTGCACATGTGGTAGATCAACAAGGTCAGGTGCCGAAAATCAGCTGACCTCTCCTTGGCGGCCATTTTTTTCACGACAAAGTGCCAAGCTGCCGTTAGCTCCATAAGTAACTAAGGCAACCCCCCCCCCCCCCTGAGTTCCTGCCACCCATTTTACCAGCGCTCTGGGATACTTGATTCCCAGTTAAAAATCTTCAACCACTCTGACCATCTGTACCTTGGTGAGCTATGTTTAAGGGTTGGTACACAAGGGCGGTGTTCTTGTGCTTGTGCTTGTGTCTGAAATGAAGTGTTCGGATCGTGAAAAGATCCCATAGATCGATTCCAAGCTTGACGTTATTCAATGCGATTTTCCATGGCATATCCATGGTCGTCCCAATTTTGGAGTATTGGGCATGTTTCTTCAGGGTCATTTTTGATGCAGGGTTAGTCCCCAAAGCAGAAACAGTTAACTCACAGGTACTACGCGGTGGAGATAAGGAGGGCCACAGGCCCTATGGGTACATAGAAATCCAGAATAAAAACGCGGTACTCACATCTGGTCCCTAGACTTCAATTCGAAGACGGGAGACATGATTTTTTATTCTCTCAATATGACATGAAATGCTATATTTCAAAGTTCTTACCTGCCCAGGTGGGCTATGTTGTACATACGGAGGTATCTAGAGTTGCCAAGATCTTGGAGCTGCCGACCAAGAAATTACCAGATTCTTGAATGTTTACCCTATTTTTCTGTCTCATAGCCAAAGCAAGAAAAATCAGAAAAACCAGAGGCTAGAAGCTCCGCTATTTGAAGTGGCGTACGTCTTGATCGGTTAAAGTCAACAGTTTTGTGAAATCCACGGCGAATTAGCTCAGGAACATCCAACGCCACCGCCGCTAGCGCCAGGAACGCTAATGACCTCCAACCATGCGGGAAATTTTACGCGCAGGATTCAGGAACATGTGGATCTTTAAATTAGGCAATTGACTCAATTTTTTCAGCTCATTGATAATCTTCTTCTTTTCCAAGGTTTTCCCTCTCTTTTCTATTCTCTTGAGAGACAGTCCATTCGTTTGACCTGATTCATTCATTAATCTTGACACCATGCAGGTGTTTTCTCGTCTGCAGAGGAGCTCGCTCGTTTTGCCTATTCTGGCCTATATCCTCCCAGCCATTGGTACATCCGTGCCAATTGTCTCATGCTCCATCAATCAACCACAACTGTTCACGAACCCCAGTTTTGAAGATGGAGATCTCACTGGTTGGACATACGTTTCTTCATCCGCCAACCCCGAGGTCTACAATGTAGGCTCGTCAAGCTCGGCATTCACTACTGCTGCGGATGGAGTGTACTATCTAGACACAAAAAGCACCATGCCCCGGGGCGATGATGCTCTATTTCTTCACCAGACTGTCGATGGACTCGACACAAGCATGACATACACCATTTCATATTCAATTGCCGCAGAGGCTTCCACATTTTCGGGCACCGAGTACTGCTACATGTACATCTTCAAAGATTCCCAGACGAATGCAAATCTCCTCCAAGAAGACCAGATCAAAATATCTTCAGCAGGACTTTCTTGGACGGAGTACTCCTTTGACTTCCAGCCTACTGCTGAAAGTCATCTTATATTGTTTCTTCCTGAATGTACCATTACAACGGCGCATATCGGATTTGACAATTTTGAATTCCTTCAACCTGAAACTACCGTGTGCTCAACATCCTACTCCACTGTTGCCGTGCCATCCTCTACACCTTCGAGCAGCGCTGAACTATCGACATCCTCGTCCATCGTTGCCGTGTCATCCTCTACACCTTCGAGTAGTGCTAAACTATCAACATCCTCCGCCACTGTTGCCGTATCATCTCCTGTCTCCTCAATTCAAGCTGTCTCTTCGTCTATTGCGCCGTCGAACTCGCCCAGTCCTGTTTCCACTTCAAGCCCACTGTCATCCGTCTCGCCTTTATCGAAATCAACTCCAATGCGCTCGATTCCCGTCCAAACCAGCAGTGTGCCTGTGAAATCCTCATCAACTTTAACCCCCATTCCTTCAAGCCAATCCAACTCCGTGACTAGCTCCAGCCTGGTTAGTAGTGCTTCGCGCTCGCCATCGATCCGCGTTCCAACTCGATCTGTATCTATACATCAGCATTCCAGAAAACCCAGCAGTGTATCAAAGTTGAGATCTATCAGCTTTTCACACGGAGTCACTGCCACTTCTTCTATTCCTCTGATCACGGCCACATCCAAGGCTTCCAGTTCGGCCTCTATCTTATCATTCAATATATCACCAGCTGCATCTGGGTCATCATCAAAGATTACTGACTCGGAAGTTCCAACCCCAACCGAGACTCTTTCCAACTACCAAACTGGTACTGCCGGATCTGAGACAACTTCTGTCTTCGCTGTTAAGCCTACCGGTACTGGACCTGGTGGAATGACTGGTGGCGACAGACCTGGCAGCGGTGACAAGCCCGGCAACGGTGACAAGCCCGGTCGCGGTGACAAGCCTGGCAGCAATGACAAGCCCGGTCGCGGTGACAAGCCTGGCAGCAATGACAAGCCCGGTAGCGGTGACAAGCCTGGAAATGATGGCAATGATGGCAAGCCTGGCAATGGTGACAAGCCCGGTAATGGTGACAAGCCTGGCAGTGCCAACGGAGGTGGTGAAATCACCGAGACTAGCATCTCCAATTCTGCCTTGCCGACCGAGGTCATCACCGCCGAAACAACTGGCTTTACCAAGACTGCCGATCATCTTTCCAGTGTTTACCAAACGATAGTTCCAACTACCACAGTAGTGTGGGAAAGTGGCCACGCCGTTACCAAAACACTCTACGAAACTGTTACGGAATGTCCAGAGGCTGGGGAGACTTCTTCTGTCGGTTCCCTTCCTGTGATTACGCAGAGTGCGACTGTCGGATCTGAGACTACTTCCAGTACTCTGTCAAGTTATGCTGCTTTTGCCACCGGGTCCTCTGATGTCTCTTCCTCTCTCGAAGGGGGCCATGGATCATCACCTGCGGATTCCACTGGATCTGCGGCTCCCACTGACTCTGCAGATTTCATTGGCTCTGTGAGTTTCACTGGATCTGCGGCTCCCACTGACTCTGCAGATTTCGTTAGCTCTGTAGCTTCCACTGATTCTGCGACTGCCACTGGTTTCGGAGACTCCATTGGCTCTGTAGCTGCTACCGAGTCTGCAGCTTCCGTCAAGTCTACTTCTACTTCTACCGAGGCTTCGGTTCCCACTGAGTGGGCGGCTTCCGCCGAGTCTTCCCAAACAGAGAAATCTACTACTGCCCCATTGGCTGTCTCCCTCTCTGGTCAGCCTCACACTACTCTGCAGAAATCCAGCTCTGCTTATTACGCGAGTGGAACTGCTCAGTCTACTCCACTCGTTGCTACCTCGAGCTCTGCATCAGCAACAGCCACCTCGCCAAGCGCGGTATACACTGGCCTCGCTATTTCCCGAATGGAAAACCAGCCTCATTTGCCCATTTTGATTGGAGGAGTGTTCGTGCTGGCTAATCTTCTATAGAGAAAACCTATACCAAGGTCTTGCTCTGAATCTTATATGTAATCTAATTTCATTCAAAGGTTAATGCTGGGATATTTCTATTTTTTTTTTGGTCCATGCCCAGGTGGGTCCTACTTAGGACACATTTTCTCTTCTTGTATATACATCCTGTTACTTTCAAAATGTTAATACCTACTACCCATCAAAATTTCAGCTTCTATCCAGCAACGAGGGTCTTGAGATTAGGTAATTGTATGTCAAGTCCGGCGTAGAATTCTAAAACTAGGAGTGATTTCATTTTTAGCCGACGCGAAGCGCATCCACACAGCAGATATCTAATGATTTAGTGTGCAGGGCCAAGATATCGTTTCAGCGGCGGAAATTAGTTGACCGCGTGCAGCGTTGTAAACAATGGTTTGCTGGGCTTACTTGTTTAAGGATGCAGTCGCGAAGAACCCCTCTCAGTCGGCTTTCAATAAATCCCGTCCATTCAATGTTGCATTATTGTAGTCATGTCATCACATTCCCGAGGCCATTCAGGAGAAAACTTCCGTAGTCCTTATTAGTTTATAGTGGCCAGGTTTCTTTTGGTTCTATTTTCCATTAAATTAGGATCCACCTGGGCATGAGACTGGTTGTTTCCAGTCTGGACGAGGAAGGTGTACTGAAAGGTACAAGGAGCGAATAGTAGCCAATTTTGGTCAGAATGTTGGATCAAAGTCCACATTTCAAGTCGAAACGCGTTTTGAATATTACCCAAAACAAAAACAAAAACAAAACGGTTTTCCGCGCATAGCCTTTATAGCCATGAAAGCTACTAGTACTTTTAATACGTATCATTCAGATCCGTCATCAAGGACTACCGTGACTAGTAGGTATTTTCAATATTAATAGTTCACTAAAATAGATTCCGGTGCTAGGCGAACAGAGACATTCAGTGTCTGGGCATATGCACGCTTGCTCTATAGTACTAGTAGACATGTGCTCTCGGCAGACCGGGGCCCCACGTGTGGAATAAAATAACCCCTTCCACCTATATAAGACTCTATCTCGTAGCTGAACAGATCCGTGTTTCATAAGACCACCTGCAGTACTCCAGGATCATCATCAACGACAGCCCTGGAGATCTCAAAATGTGGCTGCTCAAACCGAGCCAGATTCTATTCCTTAGTACCTTACTCGCTTGGTTACCTTGTTCCAATGCTCACGCCGAATCTACCGAAAGCTGGATCACTGATATCTGGAATCAATTCAAGGAGGCAGTTGACTGTACCAGCTGCCAGGTATGACTCAATCACTACAACTCATCATACAGCGAGGAACCTTCCAAAGCTTACACCACCACGATAGATTATCTTGGGTGGGTTAAAACTAGCAGCAAACCTCGGCGATACCTTCATGATCGATGTGCTGACTGGAGTCTGCGCTCTCAGTGGTGTAAGCTGTCCCATCAAAAATTCCACTAAAAACATCAAACTCACACAAAGATAGGCCGAGGACCCCGATGTCTGCGCTGGAGTCATTACCGCCGAAGGCCCATCAGTACAGTACTCCCTTTCGAATCTCGAGCTAGGATCCCACACTTCCAAAACACTCTGTGCCAGCCTATTAGGCCTGTGTCAATACCCAGAAGTCCGAGCATACGAATTGGCATTCCCTCTCCCCAAACCATCAACCAGTCGACCCCCACCAAGCGGCGAGCCCCCGATCCAAGTCGTCCATTTCAGCGACACACACGTTGACCTTTCCTACGAGCCCGGCTCTAACTATGCCTGTTCCAAGCCTATATGCTGCAGGACCTACACAGACGGTGACGCACCAGGGCATACTTCCACCCCCTGCGGACCCTGGGGCAACGCTCACTGCGACCCTCCACACCGACTGCAAGAAAGCATGAACGCCGCGATCAAGGCTCTGGGCCCCGCCTTCTCGCTCTACACAGGCGACGTAGTCGCCCACGACGTCTGGCTAAACGACCGATCCGAAGTCCTCCAAAACTTCAACGCCACCTACGGCGCAATGGCAGACGGCCTAGGCCGCGTCTACGCCGCAGTAGGAAACCACGACACCGCCCCCCTCAATCTCTTCCCCTCGTCCCAGCTCCCCTCAACATACAACCCGCAATGGGCCTACGATGCCCTAACAGCGAACTG
Organism: Penicillium verhagenii; assembly: GCF_028828195.1. Lineage (NCBI taxonomy): Eukaryota > Fungi > Ascomycota > Eurotiomycetes > Eurotiales > Aspergillaceae > Penicillium > Penicillium verhagenii. Next base: position 2,079,661 of record NW_026643169.1, read on the forward strand.
GATGGCGCTGTCAGGCTCGCCGTCCATCGAGTTCGCGGACCAGTACGGAGCATATTCGGTCCTGCACCCAAACAGCAACCTGCGAATAATCTCTTACAACAGCATGTTCTACTACAAATACAATTTCTTCGCCTACACCGAACCAATGGAACAAGACCCCAGCGGCCAGCTGGAATGGCTGGTCAACGAGCTCCAGGCCGCCGAAACGGCTTCCGAGCGCGTCTGGCTCATCTCGCATATCCCGTCCGGTAACCCTGATCATTTCCATGACCATTCGCACTATTTCGATCAGATAGTACGCCGCTACGAGGCCACCATCGCCGCTATCTTCTTCGGTCATACCCACAGAGACGAGTTCCAGATCTCGTACTCGGACTATGAACTCCGGAGCTGGGATACCGCGACGGCAATGGGATACATCGCCCCGTCCATGACGCCGACGTCCGGCCCGCCTTCTTTCCGCGTCTACGATATCGACCCCGTCACATTTGGTGTGCTGGATTTTACGCAGTACATCGCCGATATTGGTATCGATGGCGATGATCCGCTAGAATCTCAGACGTCCGTGCAATGGACACCATATTACTCTGCCAAGGCGGCTTACGGATCTAAGCTTGTGCCGCCGGTCACCGATTCCAGCACCGAGCTATCGCCGGCTTTTTGGCACAATGTTACCGTGGCGATGGAGCAAGATGCGGCGCTTTTCGGGGATTTCTGGGCAAGGCGGACGCGCGGGTATATGGTTCCGAGCTGTGATGGGGATTGCGTTCGTGGTGAGATTTGTGCGTTGAGGGGAGCAGATGCGCAGTATAACTGCTTTGTGGAGAAGGTCGGGTTTAGTTTTGAGAAGAGGGGTGGAGTTGATAGGTCGGATTTGCGTGAGAGGATGCTGCCGGAGTGTAATCATGCTGGGATGGCGCCTTTGCTGGGCAAGATTGCTCGGCGTGCTGGTATTGCGAGGGAGATGGAGAAGCGTTGATTCTCCAGGATATATTGATACATACATTATGCAAAATATCGTATGTATAACAGCACAGCACTACATGTAGGTCATAACTCTGAATTTCTGTGAGGGTTTTAATTTAAAGCGTATAGATAGGTAACCGCTCAATTTTTCTGGTGTGGTGATGATGCAAATTGTTAGTATAAATTCAGTAAATACACACAGCTTTTAATAGCTTCAGCCCGATCCAGCATCTGTCGGCAAAAGACTCTGTCTATCGATCATGGCCACCAAATCATCATCCATCATAAATTCCCCAAGCTCCATACCAAAAGGCGAGAAATCAAAGTCTGCCGCCGGTAGATCCTCGGAACCCATACCCAACGATGGGAACAAAGGCGTCGGGCCTTCTGTATCTGTATTGCATAGTATGAATTTTAATAAACAACTCTTTGAATAGCGAAAAAGACATACATAAGATAGATATATCGAAAGAGGAAACTCACCAGGATCCACTAATATTTTATTAAAATGTTCCAAGAAGCACCGGCACCGATCAATCAGCCTATTCCCATTATCCAATTTGGAGAGCGCGATAACTGCTCGACCGGGATAATCTCTTAATTCGCTTGCTTTTGCGAGCATTGGTGAGCCTGTCAGGCTTGTGTCGCGGTAAACCCAAATAGCGCCGAGAATGACCAAAGCGGCGTTGAAGGCTAATGTTTGGTTCACTCGTAAGCATTTGTAGACTGTGGATTTTCTTTAAAGGCTTCTGCAGCAGAGGAAGGAACAAAGGGGTTGGGCTTGACTTACTGTAGTAAAGCGAGTACCAGTATGCGCCCAACAAGCTTTTCTTCAATTCCGGGTCCGAAACCACTCGGTAGACAAGGTCGATTATCTGCATGGCAGAATCGGTGCAGGATTCCACAATGCTCAGTCCCATAGACCGTAGCATTCTGATGTCGTAAGTGTCGCGGTCAGGAGATCGACTGGCCATGATGAATCTGACGAGAATGGGTCTGTGGAGCAAGATTTTAAGGTTCAGGAAGCGTAGTGTCAAAATGACCCGGAACTTCCAGGAAGAATAATAGGTGTTTGGGAGCTTTTCTCGAGGTATCTCATCCATGCTGGTCTTGGTGATTAGTTGTAAGGAGACGGGAAGCGCTTTTTCCCAGGAGAATAAACCTTCCTGGAGTTGAAAGATGTGAGTGAAGGTTGGACTGATGTCTAGTGGGTCGTCGCAGCCGATGTTTTGGCCGTATAGACAGTCAAGGATTTTCCACAGATTTTTATACAATGTGCTTTGTGGATTTGGAATCGTTAATTGTTGTCTTTCATATTCGTATTTATGGTTACTCACATTGTGCAGTTGAAAAAAGAGACGCTGAGGCTAGATGTCTCGGCGTCCACTACATCCGATGAAGACTCAAATTGGTGCACTGAAGGTAGTTCCAGCTTCACATAGCTGTCCGGAATAGCAGCCGGTCGGCCAAAGGTCATGCTCAGTGTTCTAAACGATTAGTATCGATTATCACCATGCAATATTTTTCATTCTTACCTGTCCAGCATAATACAGCAATACCAAGTACGCTTTCGAGACTCCTGCTCCAAGGGATCGAATTGGCGAGATGCATGTTGAGAGTGAAGTCCAAGCTGTAAAGCGCCTTTTACTGCTAGTCCATGCACAGTCCAAACCTGCACAGACTTCTGAGTGCCCTGCAAATATTGGCCCGTCAAGAGGTGGAACTGGACTGTCCCTGTGTAAGTAACAAAATCCCGTCCTAAAGAGGTAAACTCATAACTCGTGTTCCCGGTCATACTTACCAAGCTCCAAAGTGGTACCGCGCCACAGCTCACCACCACAAAGCCCCAGACCACGCTGATAGAAAACATCAGATTCGGCGATGCGCGTGTCCGCACTGGCGCCTTCTGAATCAGCTGTGATAGTAGCCATGGCCAAAATCATATTCAACAGACCAAGCCATGTTTTTCGAACGTTGGCGAAATTCTCTCGCGCCATTCGGTGATAAGTCGCCAAGAACGTGGATGGGTAAATATACGGGTAGAGTAGGCCCGTATTCGAAAATTAAAGGTTAATCAATGCCAAAGTCTCGGCATGAGGAGGTAACGCAAATACATTGACTTTCTCCTGTGCTGGTTGGCGTATTGCTGAATGTGGTTTCGACACGCTTATGAAACCTCCTTCTGCAACTCCGGTGCCATCTCCAGGAGATAAGAGGTATCCTTGCTGAGCTACCGCCCCAGACAAATGTCTCAAGAAAGCGATATTCGAGGATGGCCCTGTGACAATTATCAGCATTGCTCTCCAGAAGTCTTTATCTCATAATATCAAGATGAATTCCACTATACCGAAGAACCCCGAGTCCTCTTCATCCGCGAAAGAAATCGCACCCATCGCATCAACCGAGTCCTCGGGCCCAACCAGCTCGGAATCAGAAACAGGAACAGCCCCGTGGGCCTCCTGGCTAGATCCAACACCAGCTCCACCTCTAACTGCCACCGGGTGTGCCTCTGGCACCCGATCAACACGCACCACCAACCCATCAATATCATCCCGAACAGACTTCAACGAATCCTCAAGCTTCTTTACCCGATCTTCCAGCCCATGCAGATACTCCTTCTGCACGATTACATTCGTCGCCGTAGCCGGCGGTGTATACATGCATTCAAAGCCTAGATCCGTGCACAGTGAGCAGCGAGGCCGGGTGCCATCGCATCGGGATTTCCGGCTCCGACATGCATCGCAGGCGACGGCCACGCGGCGTCGTTTTGATGGCCGTACTTCTGGTGTGGGACTAGGATCTTCTGATGGGGCCATCGATTGGACAGGTATGGGGGTTATTGTTGGTGGTTGGGCTAGTTGGATAGATTTGGCTCGGGTCGGGGAGTGGTCGGGTAGGATTTAGAGTGGCGCGGGTAGATCGGATGTGAATAATCCCCGTCAAGTCCGGTGGTATAGATGTTGACGTTCTTCATGATGAACATCACTGTAAATCAATTGAGTTGAGATTTTTGACATTCGTATGTCTTCTGGCTGTGAAAAATCTCATGTTCCCTGCCCCATGTTTCAAGCCCGCCTTATTACTTGGCCAAGGATCAAATAGTAACCTTCGCGCTGGATCAAAGTAGAGAGATGGACTTCATCCCTCTGGCAAATTCTTCTCTTGACTTCAAGCAAAAATCCAATACCATACCGATCACCTACTTCTGTATATTAGCTTCATCCATAGATGACAAACAGAATACGTACACCTCGTACCACCGTGACAATGCGAAACAAATCCGTCTCCACCCCCACCTCCCATCACCCACATGGGCCACATCCCAGTCTAGTCTGCAAGCGCGTAAACAGCGTTTCTGTACTTTTACATTTTATCTGAAACTTCAAAAGGAGATACTATGCAAGATTCCCGACCGAACCGAAAGCTTGATTCAGCCCTGCAACGTCACCTTTGGTGCATTGTTGGGCATCTTGTGATTCGATATGGCCTGGCGGCGAATGAGATGGTCGCTATACGCGCCGACTCCATGCTTTATGGAATATCTCGTTATCGGAAGGTAGTACCCGCTGGATGGACTTTGCTGAAGAAAGCCTGCAGGAGTCATGATCTATGGGAATTTGAAAGGAAATTTTGGAGAAAATAAGAATATGTAGAATCACTTGTGGAAATGGGAGATCGGTGGGGTAGGGCATGCTATACGGCGTGTCTTCAGGGCGCTTCTAATGCATACTACTCCAACCAATCAAATCAAATCTTCGATCTACAATTTCAAGCTACTTTGTAATTTTAAAATAAATATTGATCAGAACGAATGTTTTGTATTTGCCTGTCTGCAGGACGCAGTGGTATCAAAGTGGAAAAAGGTAAAAAAGAGAAAAAAGCTATCGTAAATCGTGTCGGCTAGCAAAAGATGGGCAAAGAGCCAGCAAAAACCCATATATGCAAATGAAATCGCCAACCTTCTTGTACAAGACGTCTTTTTCAGAGAATGTTCATCCTAAGATCCAATGGCACGGCCATCAGAGTCCAAGAAAAAAAAAGGATTCAAACCAAAAGGGTGTGGTAGAAGTGAAAGTAAAAGTAGGCATGAAAGAATGTCTCTAGTGTGAACCGAGAAAGAAAAATGAAAGGACTGGAAGGCGATACAACATTTATGCCTTGACACAATATTGGTATCCCAACCAGAGATTTGAGCAGGATTCGTCCAATCCTGAATTCCAGCTTCGGAGTTCGGACGCAGTAATGCCGTATTGGCTCTCGACCTTTTCGCAGTAGTCGCCCGAGACCACGGAGTAGTACTCTGTGCAAGACGAAGTCGCGTATGGGTAGACGGGGTCAGTGGAGGTCGAAGTTGAAGCCGACGCAGTGGCGGATGCAGCAGCGGTAGTAGTCGCGGCACTGGTGGCAGCTGCAGTGGGGATCACGGCCACGGAAGTGGTGGTGGGCACGGCGGCAGCAGTCGAGGTAGTAGCGGCGGCAGTAGTGGCGGCGGCAGTAGTCACGGGGACAACGGTGGTAGCGGCGGCAGAGGTAGTGGCCTCTGGGACAACGGTCGAGACGGTGGAAGTCGTGGCAACGGCCGAGGACGAGGCAGAAGTAGTGCTTCCAGAGCTAGTACTGCTGCCTGACCAGTCGGAGTCGGTCAAGTCGCCGACGGTATCGGCGTCACAGGAGCTAGTGCCGGACGACCAGCCGAGAAGACGGTTGGCGACGTCGGAAGCGTAGCAGTGGGTGGCAACGCCTTGGCCGAGGTTACCGTCCGAATCAACGGAGCCAGAGTTGTAGCAACGAGCGACCTTGTAGTAATCCTCAGCGGTGGAGCCGCCCTCAGCAGTGAGGAGCTGCTCGAGACCGTCACCCTCGGTGGTACCCTCAACACCATCGACGATCATCTGGTGAATCTCGCTGTAGGGGCAGGGGTTCTGGACTGTGCCGTCCTTGTTGCAGGAGCCGGAGCCGTCGTGGCTTTGCATGAGACCGGGGTTGACGACGCCGTTGTCGGTAGTCTGGACACGGACACAGCCGTTGGATTCCTGCATGACAATGGCGAGAATGAAACGGGCGTCCACACCGCTGGAGGTAGCGACAGCTTGGATGGCGGTCTTGATATCGGCGTTCTCAGCATCGGAGTTATCTGCCACGTCGAATTGAGCACAGCTCGCGGACATGACAGCTTCGTTGGCTTCGAACCTAGAAATAAGAGAAGATAACGAATAAGTCTGATTGGTCTTGTTTCCCCCCAATTGCATCCTGGCTCTCGTTTATATTGGAGAAACTTACATCTCGTCAAAAGTGGAGATCCACTCCGAGATCGTGGGCCACCCGTCGGCGGTCGAACCATCACCACCAAAAACTGCTTCATAAAGATCGGAACTGCGTTCAACAACGGTACTGCGTTCAACAATGGAAGGACTGGACACTGCGTCTGCAGACTTCTTGTAAAGATAGGATGCTATCGGCGCCCCGGAAATGAGGGGGAGGCTGCCGGCAGCCAAAAGCTGAAAATTGGAGAAGGGTTAGTATATCCAAGGATTTCGAGGTAAATGTGGAGATGGAGATAGAACATACGAATGGAAGGATGAACATGTTTGCTGAAAAAGGAGTGCCCAGCACAACAGGTAAAAATGAGAGAAAAGAAGACTTGCTTGCTCTTCCCAGAAACGCGAGGAAAGAAAGGTATATGTACCCTGGAGCAGTGGAGAGGTCAACCCCACAGCGACTCAGTCTCCCCCCATTCAGGGACGTGAATGGGACGAGGACCACATAATGGACCAATTACGGGGCGACGGGAGCCTTGCGGCGCAGGAGGTGAAACAACCTAACAAGCCCCAATTCACTTCGAACGGTACCTGTGGTTAGGCTTGGTATTGTCCTGGAACGGTAAAGATGATCGTAGATGGTCGCTAGTTTCAGGTGAGGGATCATTAAGGCGGAGACCACGGCCTTGCAGTTGGATGTTGCCGTTCTACTACTTGATTGGTGAGTGAACATCTTTCTTCTCAGCCTTCAGCTTTGTTTCACCACCCAATGACCTTTCAGCTTCGGTCATTCCGTGTGATTTTTTTGGGTATTTTTCATATTTCTCACTTTTTTTTATATTTATTGAATTCCCTTTCAGTTCGTTTTCTAGAGTTTAGAAGGTCTCCTGGACTTTGATTATTTCTTTGTCATATTTTTATTCTATTTTGGCTCTGGGAGAAATAAATTAAGGGGATGCTCCCTATTCATTCTATTAAGATTTTCTTTCATTTGATATGCCGTAGAGTAGCACTGGATTTTTAATTAATCGAACTCCTCATCTTTGAATCTACTTAACCCCGAGATACGGAGTGGCTTTCTGGTTAGTGGAGACTCTCTCTATACACACCGAGGGCTGGAAAACAAAAACCCTTGAACTCCCCAGTGAACCCAATGACATAATAATGTCTAGAAAAAAAAATACCAAATATACAGGTGTGAAATTCACCAAAACCCATAGTAGCTGACGAGTCTCTTCGCTTGAGTAGTATTCACTCAAACGCCTCAAACTAGTCTCATCGATCCTTCGGACTCCGCTCTGGTATGTCGGAGATCGCGCACGTCTGTGACCCGGTCACAAAATCTACTTTCCTACCCGAGAAGTCCCTCTTTTTTTCGGACTCACCCCGTTGTGGCTTTTATTTCTTCTTTTTATTTCTTATTTTCTCTTTCTCCATTAATGACGTGACAGTGAAAACTAAATAGGCAGGAAATGTTTCTCGTGCGTTGGTCACAGCGTCTAACTGTGGGGCTCAAGGCCCAAGCGAAGTCCAAAGAGAATCAATGGAGATCTGTACAACAAAAAGAAGGGTTTGGTGAGATTGGTCACAGAAAGTCTGCAGATTCGACAATCCCTGCATCATACTTGTCAAAGTTCTTTATAGATGTACTAATTTCAGATAGCCTTTGTTCTCGCGCCAATGCCTCATGGATTCGGTACGTGTCGATCACTTGATTGACACGAATACACCGCTGGTCATGGATCGGCAAAGTTTTCGTCTACGTATCACGAAGGGATGTAAAGAAAAGCAGAATAAAAAACACTATGTCTCGTTTGAAGCTTATATTCTTATGAAGTTGACACCTAATGGATCAAGATAGGATCCATGGATATTGTAAACAGAAGGATTGCTCTCACGGGAACAATGCCTCAATACCAACCAAGATAGGCTCAGACTACTAGTACATGACTCATTAAATATCAAATCCGCTTTAACTGTTTCGTTCCCAGTTGCTCAAGACAGTCAATGTCGCACAGAATACTAGTACCGTTTGCAGGTTTCAAACATCTTACATATACTCGCTCCTGCTACAAACCATTAAAACACGAGTTGCCTAACCCTTCACTCAACCCATGTATATTTGAAAGAGATGTATCTAACAGCCACAGGGTGTGTGGGTTGTTTCGCCCTCCAAACTCACCCAACACGATCGGGAGTTTGTCAAGCTAACCCGTTGGTTATGTATCGCAAATTAAGTCAACATACATGTACTTCTGACCAATAGCGCCAATCCAATACTCTGCCGTCATCGCCCCTGTATCAGATCATGAGATGACCCAAGATCCGAGATCCCTCTCCAACCGCCCGACCATCTTGAAGAAGCAACAGTTTAACCGGAACAAGGAATGCAGAGTCAAACGGGCAGCCTCAAACAGGCAACCAGTAAAATGTGAGTATGCAACCATATGCAACCCGTCCAACCGCCTGGGGCTACGGGTACCTGGATTATCCTTGTCATAGTCTTCGAATAATATCCAAAGTACTCATCAATCTCCACTTCCGCTTAGAACAAAAAGTCAAAATCGCATCGCCACCCCGCATCTGCACCTGCGGACCGTACAAACCGAACTTACTTGGACCCTGGATGATATATCATATTATAAACGCTGTGGTGGTTCTCTTCTGCTTGTGAGATGGTTCCTGTTTGACGTTACGAGCTGGCGACTGCTGCAAGATGTGTCAGCGGTTCATATGTATTCGGTGCATAGTTATTTGACGGGCCAGTGATTTTTCTCGCCGAGGCCCAAAGTGGAGAACCATGGGCAAAGTACGTGCTTTATCTGAGAGTCTAGTGTATATTGCGGGCTCATTTTAGGTTCAGTTGAATATATATACGGAGTATGCATATGGGTAATTATAGGTAGCGGTTAGGTGTTTTTGGAGCGAAGAAGCGGACATCTGGAGTCTCAAACTTTAAGGTATTAGGAAGATGTAAATCAATTGATATGATATTTCCAAGAATTAATAAACATTTGAACATATCTGCTCATGTACAAGATGTCGACGGCACTTTCAAAATTTCCTGTCCATCTGACTTACAGAGTGTTTCTAGAGTCTCAAATGAACAGCTTAGCATAACTAGGGATATTGAGGATGACTACATACTAGCAGGTAACAACATTCAATGTTGGTTGATGATATACTAAGATAGAGCTTGGGGAGTAAGTATTATCCCTCTCAAACAAAAGCTATCTTCTTTCAATCTTTAATGTTGATATATATTCAAATGTTATTTTTGTTGTTGAAAGAAACATTGAACATTGAACATGTGGAAAAGGATTCTACTACCGGCAATTGATTTCCATCCATGCATATGCTGGATGTTTCCAGCACCAGGTGTTTGGGCAACAACTCTAAAGTCCTGGGTATAAAATGTCCTGTCAATTTTTTCTCCACTCCAAATAAAAGTGGGAAAAGAAATACCCATCAACGTCAGGTGGCGTTCCTCTGGACACACCATGGACCGGCCATGGAGCGCAATAATGATATCCAATACCGGCCATTATTGCCAACCTTGCCAAATTGAAATATAAGTTACAACACAACCGGCAATTGACATGAGTAGTACACAAACTCCGACATCAAATTGTTAGCTCCCTTTGAAGCTCACCAATTCTACCTTCATTTGAATGTTTAGACCCATTGAGGATGATGGTCATCCGGATATCGCCTCTTATAACGAGGAGTTGGAGCAGCCAGTCTGTTTACTTACTGGGACGACTTGGGCAACACCGAGACACCAGCTTGATTGCGGTATCCATGCTTTCCACAACCAAGAAGTGATGGTATTATTTCCGAGCACTTGAGATTTATGGCAACCCTTTCCCGATGGCCTCGACATGAGCTGGAAGGTACCCTACTTGAACCCCATGGATATCAACTTGACAGTCGTCGATTACCTGTGCAAAGAACATGCCTTTGTCAAAGCAGACTGCCCCATCTGGCGAATAGTGCTCACCCAATGCATGTGTCCCAATCAACGCTAGGTGAAGTCAAGTCACTATAAACGCGGGATTTGAAGGCTCAATTATCTTACCATCTATCACGAGTCACTGCATTAACGAAACATGTGAATCAAGTGATTTATCAACAAACCTTCAAAAAACCGGAACATCCACCACAGAAACGTGTGAACCTCGCAACAACTTCGAAGAGCACGCTCAGAAAGCAGACATTCCAGACAGATATTTTGGAGGAGATCGATCGGCTTCGGCGCCTTCAACGCAAATACTATATACAGGACCTATGGCTGACATATGGGTTCTCTGATCACATATACATGAGCAATCAAGGCTTCCAAGGTTACGACAAGAATCTAACATCTGAGTGGTATACATATATTGGCTACTGGATGCTTTTGACCTGCTTTCGGGTATTGGGATCAATCCTTTAATGTTCAAAGCACATGTTCAGAGATGGACGGAGTATTCAGGGTCTCTACCACTATGCGAATGTGATCGGGATTTGACCGACCAGGGATTGATAGGTAAGTACAAAATCTCCTAAAGCAAACATCAATTCGGTTATCAATACCTACTGATTTTCAAGTCAGACGGGGTTTCCATCTACCTTAGGTCCAGTACTGAAAGTAGAGGCCCAACATCATATCCTGGGGACTGGCCTCCCCCCCTGAGGCTCGCGCCCTCACCATTATGGTGTACCGTCTCGTGGCGAGTATGCTGGTAAAGACTGCGTGTCCCAGGAATGTGGCTGTTCATGGTGCGCAAGAGGTTCTGGATTCAGAGGAATTTGCAAGTGAAGTCGGTCGTATGGTTCTGTTGGCCATATCCGATGATTTGTAACTGTGGAGGATGAATTAACGCCTCAGTGCTTTTTTTCAGTACAAAGCTATTGATGGATCAGGTATATTTGGAGTCGGAAAAGTGATCATGATATTGAGCCAGACTCATCATGAGCAAATCAGATATCTTATCTGCATCCAGCAAATGACACTTGCCGAAAAAGACGGTTTGTTGAATCTGCTTTGGCTTCAAACTAAAGGTCAAAGATTCGATCTAGTTGGTCTTCAGAATGTCTCTGATGTCCTAAACATGAATATGTCATAGACATAAATGGAGAAGGCAATTGGGAATACACCAAGTGTCGAAAAGAGTATTACATTTCATCTGGCAATTTCCGCCAATCTGAGCAATATTCGTTAATGCTAGATAGTCATCAATGTTGAATTTAATATGTGTTAATGTTTGATACTGCTTGATACTTTTTTTCGAGTCAGGAAAGATTCAGATACTAAAGAGCTGTTCTGATATGAATTAGAGAACCTTCCTAAATTAATCAATAATGATACACTTTTAGGGATGATACTATTTTGACTAAGTGATAAATATTTCTTTTGATATAGTAAAGATACAGTATCTTTACCAAATATATATATATATTGATACATATAGGAGATGTATTTAACATTAGGTCGGGTATGCCCGAGGGTCACCTTGGAAACATTGAATAGACTATAGTGCTTAATGTGGTATTGATCATGCATTTCTCCTAGGTACATACACCTGCAAGGTTCTTCTATGCTAAGCAGGTATGTAGTCCAAAGCTTAAAAAACAGAGCCGAAAATAGAAAACCAAATATTGTCGTCGAACCTGATTTTTCCACTGGAATCGAATCCACTTTGATCAACCTGGCCGAGTCGTGTGGGCAAACTCAATAATGAGCACTGACGCAGATCGTCAGGGGGATCATCTTTCGAGGCTATGCAAACAGGCACCAACACAGACGGTCGGACCGAGCAGTAGGCTGGGTACATGCACCCGGTGTTTTAATAACTTGAATGAAACATTTCAAGGTCAATATGATGAGTCAAGTGAGGCTTGAGACCTGTTGGTGTTTGTTTGATGTTTGAGGCGTGTGTCGTCCCTGGTGCTGCTATTCGGAACAGGTTCAATTGGCAATAAATCACATATTTGGGACCACAATGTCCAAAAATTGAATGCAATTGCTATGTATTTATCCAAAGTCCACTAGTAAATGGGGCTTACTGAAGCTTATTTGAAATGCATAGCTTGGAGGCTCGTTTTGTTTTTCTTGGAGCCAAACCGTTTTCCGATAATACCACACTCTGGTTTGAGGCTGTGCGCGCCAAAACGTTTTGCGAAGAGCAATAAAAATCGGTCTATTTGTTTGGAAATAAGACATGGACGTGGCATCAAAACACTCCAACTGAGATGAAGCCATGGCTGGACCAGCTCCAATGTGATGGAGCGTTCGCCTCCCCAGCTCGCCACGAGCATGTGACGGATCGTTCTACCCCCATGAAGGAAGTACCCTGTAAAATTTGGGCAACTAAAGTTTACTACAGGATACAAGCTTAAAGATGGGAAGATGAGAAGAGACTGGAAACTCGAGATAGAAACGTAGATTCCAATTCCATACAGCAGTAGACTATGGAAAAGAGGCGCAAAGCGACCGTTCCTTTTTGGGTGTTCATTTCCAACATGATCGTCGTAGATATCATGACACTCCCACAAAACATCAAGATGCTTCGAATCGACCGATAAAAGCCAATGAGCCAAAGTATCCTGATGGCAATGCCAGCATGCGCTTGGGATGGGAGGCAGAAGGGTAAAGGCAAAGGGGTTTGTTAGGCGGGCAATCCCTGGTAGGTAATATTGTCACAAAGCGGAAAAGAGGAGAAAAAAGCTATCAACATGAAAGAAAGTCGATAAAAGCAGCCCACTAGGGGCGCACATTGTTTCAAAATGGAACTGTAATCCATAAGGGAGTGTCAGAAAAGAATGAAAGAGGGCCCGGTGTGCTATTTTCAACAAGAACAGATCAAAGGAAAGATGACCGTACTCGAAGGAAAGGGCAGATGGGAACGAAGTCAAGATAAAGATGGGGGGGATAAAAAATGTGACATATATGAAATCTACCAGAGATTTCCCAATCCTGCTACGCCCCGCGATCTACGCGGTCGTATGGTATCAATTGTTACTTGTCGCTTAGTTGATGTACCAGGTAGCGCCAGAAATACGGCCAGCGGAGAGAGAGTCAAAGGCCTCGAAGAAAGCCCGCGACAGATCGACGGAGCCATCGTCGCAGCCCATGCACTTGTCGACGACGGTGCCGGTCTTGGTGACACCGTTGTAGGTGATGGTCACGGACTTGCCGCAGTCGGAGTCGACCATGACGCCGACAGGGAGAGCCAAGACAAGCTCGGTCAGGCCATCGTTGGTGGTTCCACAGGCACTGGGGTTGCTGGAAGAGGTGGCAGTGTCGTAGTAGGTCAAGTCACCGGTGCAGGGGGAGCCCTCATCGCAAGTGCCGGAGTAACCATCGGAAGAGGTGGTGGAAGCAGAAGTGGTCGCAGCGGGAGCAGCCGAGGTGGTGGAAGTGGCCTCGGAGGAAGTGGTACGCTCGACAACGGGAGCGACATAGGTGGAAGTGGAGCTGGAGCTGGTGGTGGCAGGCTCGACGGCGGCGGCAACGACAGCGGGGGCAGCGGTGGTGGCGGCTTGCTCGGTGGTCACGGGAGCAGCGGCAACAGTGGTGCTAGAGCTAGTGCTGGTGGAGCTGGTGGTGGGCTGGACAATTTCTTCGGTCTTGGCTGCGTGGACGGCGGTAGTCTCAACGGCGGCGGAGGTGGTCACAGGAACGACAGTGGCAGTCGCAGTAGCAATAAGCTCCTGGGGGTAGAGAGTGGTGGTAACATCGACGGTGGTCCAGACCACGTCGGTGACAGTTTCCCACACAACAGCACGCTTCTCAATGGGAGCGGCGAAGCCAGAGAAGGCAAAGAGAGCGCCAGCAAGGGCGAGGGTCTTGGTGATTGGGGCCATTTCGATGAACTTGGGGAAAGAATGAAGGTTTTCGAGGGAAAGTGATTGTAAATGATAGTCGACTGCACAGCAGTTTGAAATGACCAAGAAGCACTCAAAGGAACGAGAGTGAGGAGTCGCAAAGGAATGGCGAGTTGGAGAAAGAAAGAAAGAAAAGAGAGGATCCAGGCGCTTTTAATAAAATAAAAAACCAAGTATAACGGAGTACGGGCGGAAATCAAACCCCTTCGACCCACCTTCCCTTCTTTCCACTTTTCCTTTCCACTTTTCTCTTTTCCCATGGATCTAATTCAAGCCACAATTCCCCTGGTTTTTGGACCCAATTATTCCCGAGTAACTTACCAGTTCCCCCCAAAAAAACCATTAAAACCATTAAAACCATTAACTTTCCTCACAGGTACCCGGACTCTGGATCTCACGGAACCTAACACTTCAAAGCCCTGATTGGCCCCATGGAGTTACGCCAACGCAGGTGCAGGGGTTGATGTGTGCCACCGTTTTTCTTTCTCCTGACCCTAAACCATTAATGGGTCCGGGCGGCTGAATGAACCGATCCAATCTTAACACCAATAGGAAAATTCCCCCACCTTCTTTGGTGATTCGAGACTTTCGCCAAAACTGAGATTCTTGGCTTCTGGATTCTTTTTTTTTTCTTCACTTTGGCTTTCAAGAACGGGCCAAGCATTTTCTATCATCGTATGTACACCTTGCGCCTTAATGCCCCTGACAGGTCTTATTGGCTGTATGTACTGCGGGTCCCTGCGCCAGCATCCAATTGGTACGATGATGAGACACGGCGATATCTACATGTACACTCAGCTGAGAGATCTGACTGGGCCACGAATGATGATGCCCCAACTGCATTACTGCCTACACTATGAGAGACACGACATACCTAAAAGCGTCCCTCCCCCCCGCTCTGTATGTACGCCCGTCGCGAATTTCAATGTTCCACCTGAAAACGCATTTTCGCTCCCCATCACATCACCGCGAATGCTGTAGTCACTGTGGGGCTTTGTAAAAAGTGTGGCTTGCGGTGGAAACCAAACCAAATACCCTGAAACCACTAACATCGATTCGATCATGACACCTGAACGGTGCGTTTGTGTGTGTCCACTTGTCCACGGGCTACGAACTGAGACTTAGGAGGGAAAAGAGTGTGTCCGTCTATACCATGTATCATCTATGCACTTCTACATGCATATCTCCAATATAACTGCCAATGTCGTGATCTCCGACATTTGTCCCCGCCCCACGTAACAACTTTGAAGTTACAAGCACACCGAACCACCCTGTAAACGCCTCGTCTGTGGGCGCATCATAATACGCATTACCACAGGTTCCCAGATCGGTGATGTGAAACGATTCCGATCTCCATCACAATTCTAGACCGAACTGGGGTCTCTACCCCCCGACCAATTGATGGGGGTCTTTTCGCATTACGGCCCCGTCGGTAACGGTAACTGGTGGGAATCCACCACACACTCTGGACCTTTCTCTCGCGCTTGGTTTTCGTTTTTTTTTTTCGACCGGCCAGTCAGTGTTGCTCCACTCGGCCGACGATCACCCCGGAATGAGAGGGAGGTACCGTGGTAATTTGGACGAAAATCGGCAAGTATATCGAGCGAGATGAAATAAAATATTTTCATGGTCGGATGTTTTACTGGGTAGACAAGGGCTGGGGAGTGAGGAGTGGTGTGGTTGCTGGTGCTTTTTGACCGGGCTGGGGTGCAAGGGTGTTCGGTAGAGTGAACGGATCTGCAAAAATGCAACTTGACCACAGTCTCTTACAGTCTCTTCATTTATTTTGCATTGGAAACCCTGGATAAGAAATCTGCGACCAATTTTGGACATATCCGATCGACATGTGCAATACGATTGTAGGAATGTGCCGACCTCGTGGCGTCGGATCATTGAAGGCGTTCGCTCTCCAGGGCATTCCAAGTGTGGAACCGTTGTTACATCAGGAACCCGTGGACCTAGACCCAGTAACATCGGATTATGTGGGTTCGGGACGTTTTTCAAAGTTTCATCATTAAGCGTTCTATGGTTCGGTTCTGCAAAGAACCCTTGGAACCATTCTTTCAGTCTTCTATCGCCTGCTCTTCTGGAACGTCAAATCGCCGGATATGGAAGGCGAATCCGCTGGGTGCCGGCTCGGGAGGTTTCCGAGTCCTGTTCGCTGTATTGATTAGTGCGAGAGGTACAGAAGAGCACCGGGTACTCGGATGATGGAAGATTGCATCTACAAGGGCATACATATTTGAGAAACATGTAATGAACATGGGACGTCATTGTAACAAGAACGTACATAGGAAATTAAAAGAAAAAGACT
The DNA here is from genome assembly GCF_028828195.1 of Penicillium verhagenii. Classification (NCBI taxonomy): domain Eukaryota; kingdom Fungi; phylum Ascomycota; class Eurotiomycetes; order Eurotiales; family Aspergillaceae; genus Penicillium; species Penicillium verhagenii. The sequence goes on from NW_026643169.1 coordinate 2,096,068, forward strand.
TAACTGGTAATGTGCGCCTGAGAAAACCACCAAAGACAAAAGAAAAGAACAGGAAACAAAACCATCAATCTCGTCATAGAAGTACATAAATCACACTCGGTGTGGCGTTGCATGGGGAACCAAGGGGAAGAAGAACAGAAACATTAGACAATGTCAAGGCGAATCTAACCCTGGCACATGAGGCAAGCCTCCTTGTTTTCAATGCTGCACTGGAGAACAGCGTCCGAGAAGATATCACCCTGGGGGCCCTCGCCCTCGGCGACAACCTCTTCAGCGGGAGCAGCCTCTTCAGCCGAAGCGATGACCTCAACGGGAGCTGCGACAGGGGCAGCAACGATGGGCTCAGGGACCAGAGTGCGGGGGCTCTCTTGGATGGGAGCAGGAGTAGCAGTCTCAGAACGGGGCACAGCAGAGTAAGAGGAGACAACACCACCAACACGCTTCTTAGAACGGGCAACGTTGGTATCCTCAACCTTCAGCGCCTCCTGGTCAACAGTGAACTGAATGGGAGCAGAGGCGGCCATGGTACGCAGGTAGTACATGCCAGTCTTCAGACCCATCTTCCAGCCAGCAAAGTGCATACTAGTGATCTTGCCCATGGTAGGTTCCTTCATGTGGATGTTCAGGGACTGAGACTGGTCAATGAAAGCACCACGGTCGGCAGCCATCTGCAGGATGTTACGCTGGGAGATCTCCCACACGGTCTTGTACAGAGCCTTGATGTCGGCGGGGATGTTGGGGATGTTCTGGACAGAGCCACCGTCGGCGATAATACGGTTCTTCATGTTGTCGGACCACAGGCCAAGGTCGACCAGGTCCTTGAGGAGCCAGGGGTTGACAACCTGGAACTCACCAGCCAAGACACGACGGGAGTAGATGTTGGAGGTGTAGGGCTCGAAGCACTCGTTGAAGCCCAGGATCTGACTGGTACTGGCAGTGGGCATGGGAGCGACCAGCAGACTGTTGCGAACACCACTCTCGGCAATCTTGGCCTTCAGGGAAGCCCAATCCCACAGATCAGTAGGAGTACGGTCCCACATGTCGTACTGCAGGATACCCTGCGAAACAGGAGAGCCAGGGTAGGTCTCGTAGGTACCGAGCTGCTTGGCCAGCTCAGCGGAAGCAGTGAGGGCACCGTGGTAGATGGTCTCGAAGATCTGGATGTTGAGCTGCTTGGCCTCGGGTGAGTCGAAGGGCAAACGCAGGGCAAGGAAAGCATCGGCCAGACCGTTGACACCTAGAGCGATGGGACGGTGACGGAAGTTGCTCTTCTTAGCCTCAGGGACGGGGTAGTAGTTGATGTCAATGATCTTGTTCAGGTTGCGAACCAGAACCTGGACGACCTCGTGGAGCTTGCCAAAGTCATACTCGCCACGAGCAGCATCAACAAAGGTGGGAAGAGCCAGAGAGGCCAAGTTGCAGACGGCGACCTCATCAGGGGCGCTGTACTCGATAATCTCAGTGCACAAGTTGGAGCTGCGAATGGTACCCAGGTTCTTCTGGTTGCTCTTGCGGTTGCAAGCATCCTTGTACAGCATGAAGGGGTTACCGGTCTCAGTCTGAGCCTCGAGGATAGCATACCAGAGCTTCTGGGCCTTGATAGTCTTGCGACCCCGGCCTTCGCGCTCGTACTTCTCGAAAAGGGCGTCGAACTCATCACCGTAGACATCGGCAAGGCCAGGGGCCTCGTTGGGGCAGAACAGGGTCCAGTCGCCGTTGGCTTCAACACGCTTCATGAACAGATCGGGAGTCCACAGAGCGTAGAAGAGATCACGAGCACGAACCTCCTCCTTACCGTGGTTCTTGCGCAAGTCCAAGAACTCGAACACATCGGCGTGCCAGGGCTCGAGGTAGATGGCAAAGGCACCGGGGCGCTTGTTGCCACCCTGGTCGACGTAGCGAGCAGTGTTGTTGAACACACGTAGCATAGGAACGATACCATTGGAGGAACCGTTAGTACCGCCAATGTATGATCCAGTAGCACGGATGCGGTGAACATTGAGACCGATACCACCAGCGGTCTTAGAAATCATGGCACAGGTCTTCAAAGTGTCATAGATACCCTCAATGCTGTCACTGCTGACATCAACCAGGAAACAAGAAGCCAGCTGGGGCTGGGGAGTACCAGCATTGAAGAGAGTGGGGGAAGCGTGAGTGAAGAACTTCTGGGACATGAGGTGGTATGTCTCAATGGCCTTCTCAATATCCTCGCCGTGGATTCCCACAGAGACACGCATCAACAAATGTTGAGGACGCTCGGCGACCTTGCCGTTAACCCGGAGGAGATATGAACGCTCCAAAGTCTTGAAACCGAAGTAGTTGTAGTTGAAATCACGGTCATAAACAATGGCCGAGTTGAGCTCATCGGCGTGCTTCATAACGATCTCATAGGTCTCTTTGGAGATCATGGGGGCAGCCTTGTTGTTTTTGGGGTTGACATAGTGGTAGAGATCTGAGATAGCCATGGAGAACTGCTTCTTAGTCTGCTTGTGGAGGTTGGAAACGGCAATACGAGCGGCCAGGATGGCATAGTCGGGATGTGTGACGGTCATGTACGCAGCGGTCTCGGCAGCCTGAAGGACGTGGCAGTTAGCAAGAGAAAAGGAAGAAAAAATTGTTTCAAGTGCCAAAGGATGGCGGTGGCGACCATACCAAGTTGTCCAGCTCAATGGTGTTAACTCCCTGGTAGACACCAGAGATGACTTTTTGGGTGATGGCAGCAGCATCGACGTGCTCAGGGTCAAGACCGTAACACAGTCTGGAGACGCGAGCAGTGATCTTATCAAACTGCACGCGTTCCTTGCGTCCATCTACGAGAATCCAGTTAGTTTCTGATGTTGGAGGTCGGTGGCAAGACTAGCTTCAAGTCTCATGCACAACGAGGAGGGAGTTTGCCCCGCGTCTCGAGCGAAAAGGCTTCATCTTCGATGGTTTCACGTACCTCTCTTGTAAACGAACATTTTGGCGTGATGATTGAAAGGGGTTTGCAAAAAAAGAGGTTTGAAAAGCAGTGGGTATTAAAGAAGAGTTGCAAGCAATAGAGGATATTAGGGATTTGGAAGGAGGGGGGAAGGTATTTTGGAGGGGATTAGAGATAGAGGGGATGGGAAGAAAAAGAAGACTGGATCGGAGGGGGAGGATATTTGATGTCGCCAGGGCAGACGCGTTTTTTCGCGAATTGGCGTCTCCTAGCAGCCAGCTTCTCAGTAATTATTATGTGGGGCTTTGTTGAAAATTAGTTAGGATTGGTAAGCTTTGTACACCGTATGTTTCAGCGGGGTTTGGAGATAGGGATGGCGAGAGGTTTATATTAGCTTCCACATGCGTTGGGATTCCTATATAAACTATGTAGATACAAAGTTAACCTGCTGAAGTCACCCTGCAGACTTTTCTGGATTGATTTAGACTTCATAGAAGCAAGTTAGGGGTGTCTGTACGCTACTTTGACTGGTAACGGCATAGTTCAGCTTACAAGCAGATAGGTATAACCTTAAAACTTGAATAGGTAGCTTTGCCATATAGAATGTCCTACTTTGAGCCCATTCCATTAGACTGAGACTCTTTCACAAGTAGAACATGCCTCGAAGGGCCTGTAGAAAGCTCGACTGAGCGTCAAGAATGTATATTTCAATGTACCGCATTTACCACGCTAACCCGATATAGGAAAACCGAGTTATGGATCGCGATGGTCACGTGCTTACGTGTCTGGGTCCCATCCGATGCTCGGAAGCTCCTCGCGCATGGCACCGGCATTGCGGTGACCGAGCGGAGTCCAACATTCCGGGCTCAGGCAACTCCGGTGTCACTTAAGCTACATCTACTTGCGCCCCCGCATTGCTGATCTACAAGTTGCGGTGACGGTAGGCATGGATACACGTCGACCCTTGGCTCTTGAGCGCCCACTCCGCCACCTGGCGACCTCCTTACAGGAATAGGCAGCAGGCCACAGTACTCGAGCCTGCTGCCTAAGGCGTTGTTTTGGGATAAGAAACAACAAAGGGGCAATAGAAGTATGGAAAATAAAGCACCAAAAGCAATCGAAATTGCCTTTCTAATGTGATAAGCGGTGTGGGAACTCGATACAAAGCCACATGGATGAGCAAGACATTCAACATGTTCGAAATCGCCCTTTTCCAAAAGGATGTGGTAACTGAGAACACATTCAATACAGCATATCCAAGCCAAATTATTTATCAATACATATTGAAAGGTCGCACTGTGAGAGCGAGAAACTGTTTGCTGCTGTGAACTCTTAGAGAAGTGCGGCAGCACCAAAGAACAGCGCAGCAGCGAAGGCGGTGCTCGAGAGCTGCTGACCGCCCACAGCGCCAGCAACAGAAGGCGAAGGGTAAGCCGAAGCGCTACCGGACGCAGTGCTGCTAGCAGAGCCAGAGCCAGAGCCAGATGTCTTAGTACCAGTGGTCTTGGAGCCGGAGGTCGAGGCAGCAGTGGTGAAGCCGGTAGCGGTACCAGTGGCGCCAGTACCGGTGGTAGTGGCACTGGGAGATTTTTCTGTAGATCAACATTAGCCTCGGGCCCTAGATAAGATATCGATCTAGTCGGGTCTCCTGTAGATTCTTACCAACAGTGTAGCCGTGGCTCTTGCAGGTGTTGGAGAAGAAAGTCAAGGCGGAATCAGCGTTATCTCCGCACGTGCTCTGGATCTTAGACTGGATTGTCTTAGAGCAGCAGATAGTCGCGAGGTCGTCGGGGTTGGCCGTATCACTATCGAAGATCAGCATCATGTCAGTCGCAAACGTATGGGTGTCGGTATCCTTACCCCATCACGGAGATAACACATGCGGGAGTCTGAGAGGCAGAGACGATGTTGGCGAGGGCCATGAAGGCCAGGGCGAGAGTAGATTTGAACAGCATGATGCAGGAGACTGGAGTCACGGATTGGAAAAGATTAGGGAGAGTCGGGTAGATTGGACGGATTGGATGGATAGATCGCGCAGCGAATCGGTTGTAGTAAAGACTGTGAAATAGCGAAGGAGTGACTATTGTGGGAAAAAAACGAAGGTGTGCAAATCGAAGACAAAGAGTGACGAAGGAGAGATAAAAGCGGATCTCGATACGGAAAGGATTCAGGGTGGGAATAATCAGGGTCTTGAGGAGTGACCCGAGTGGGCGCCGCTACTGCAGTTTCGTCTTTGCTCAACTAAGGAATTGATTGACGGTCCCTGACCGTACGGTAATGTACCAGTCCCTGAAATTATCACCTGTCCGCTCCATTTAACTAGTAAACATACTTCCGTATTAACGTATTGAAAGTACTAGTGTATATGTACTCCCCCACGACCAAGCACCACTATGCCTATAGTCGACTAGCGTCAGGGACCGCGGACCCTTGGCCCCAGTCAGCTGCTTCGATTATGTCCACTGTGGCATAACGATGCATTTTCCGTTACAGTGAGCCGAATGCATGTTTAATGTTAAATTGCACTACTGCAATTATGTTCCTGTCTTACTTGCAATTAAAACCGAAATACAAAAATCAAACGATGGTCTGAAGTGGTGTCGTCAATGTCTCACCTTCCGATCCCAGGGATAGGCAGATGCCCTAAAAAGCATGTCTCTACTAGTATGGGTTTAATGTCGGAGGTTTAGGGCAAGAATTCCTATCATTTGTCTGAACTTTATCATTTTGCTATAGTTCGTCTGGTCTATTTTAATCTACTCAACTAGAGGTACATACTAGATATAACCTTGGAAATATTGGAGTAGACCCATGGATGTACTAAAATTCGTATTATGAACAAGATGTTCAAGACATCCATGGATCATCAGTGTATCTTCCAAGTACCTGAGGTATTCAACGAATACTGAATGCTGGGACAGAGTAAGTGGGTACCTACTAGTAGGTATTAGTCCCTAAACATACCTAGCACTTGATGAATTTGGATGACCAAATTACCGACCACAGACACCAGTTGACCCTGGAAAAGAAGCAGTCCTAGAGCAAGAACAAACTTGAATGTTCATCCGAATACTTAATTAGTGGAAACCTTCGAATCTTTCATCAAGTCAATGTAGTATCACTCTATATGCAACATGAATCTATCGCACGCTGACACAATGTTTCCCAGTTTTGTACTTCATTAACGATCATGGCTTTTCCCATGTAGGATCATAGATGCTCGAAACCATCTCCTGAATCGGCAGCCTAAAATCCACAATCTCCTTCCCATTAACCAAATCATTCTCCTTCACCCTCTTATCAGCCGCCTCTTCATCCTTTGCAATCCCTGCCTTAACATGCCTCTTAACCAACCTCGTCCTCGCAATCTCAAAATCAACATCTACAAACCACAATTCATCCATCAACCCGGCTGCACAGCGCCACGGCTCCTTATTCAGACTTAAATAATTTCCTTCGAAAAAGATGACTCGACAAGACGCCGGGATCGGAATATCATCATCAACGGGGTCCTTAATTGCATGATCAAAGCTGGGAGCATACAGCGCCGTTGAAGCCAGTGTCACCGGTTTCCGTAAAGCTTGTACGAGCGCCAGGAATTTCTCTCCGTCAAAGGTGAATGCTGCGCCGCGGCGCGCGAATGCATAGTCCGGATCTGACATTGCCGATAGCTGGGCACGAGTGAGGTGGTAGCCATCCATCGGGATAGCTGTAGCGATTGGTGTTGAGCTGGGGTTTTCTGAGGCATATATTTTGTTGATTTGCTGGGTCATCATGTTGGCGAGGGCTGTCTTGCCAGAGCCTGGAATACCGCTGACGGCGATCATTAAGCGGGCGTCATCGGGGGTTGAGCAGAATTTCGCTGCAAAGAGAAGGTTAGCGATTGAGCATGGAATTATGAGGTGTTCGTTCAAGGCAGGGTTCTGCGGCCATTCAGAACCGACCAATGCGCTAGACCGGGGCTAACAGGGGTTAACTTGGGTGATGGATCGCCCACTTACCCCAGGTCTTCTTGACCAGGTGCTCCACCTGTGGGTTCATGATGCAATTAAATTGCTGATCAAGTTTGGGTATCATATAATGGACTTTGGGTATGAAGAGTTCTCGATGTATGGTTTCTGATTGTGCTCGGCGCGGCGATCTTCAGGAGGGTTCGTGTCGCGTGCTGCTGCGGTATATGCTGGTGAGGATCACACTTTGAAGCAATTCCTCAAGCTATAACAGAGATCGTGGGGTGAGATAGCGTGAAAGGAGTGGAGGCTGGAAAGGCTTCAATATGTACGCAGTCTGGACTCTGAAGTGTGTTTGGTCGTCGTCGAGAATGCTACACAATCCCGCGATAACGGATTGGCGGGGCTGTCTATGACTGAGCCGGTGGGGACTGCTGTGCTCCGAGGCCTAACGGACTTACGTCACAAACCATTGGCCCACCATAGACAGCAAATGAATTGTCCATTTTCGTGGAGGAATGGCCAACTAAATTGAAGGATTAAGATGTGAATTATCAATGTATGTACAATAGGTCTGATACTAGCGTTTTTTAAAGTGCTGATGACATCATGCACGATTTACTCCTAAGGCTGCAGCGTGTGGCCGTGCGCATTTATCGAACAGAAAGAGAATGGACGAGTCACGATCGAGAAACACAGTCAGATAATAAGGATAAATGATGAAGTGGTATTCGGAGAACAATGCTCAGGCCATTTTCGAGGAAGATGAATTGAAACAAAAACACTGCGCTGGAGCCTATGCGGCTAAGACAGACACAAAACACAATCAGGAGGGCCATGGCCGGGACCACAATGAACTGGCGAAACCACCAGAGATCTTCAAACGCCGTAATCCAACAAACCCTGTCCTAGAAAAGAAGCTTCACAAGATAATTAGATGTTCCAACGAAAAGAAAACCCCGGGCAGAAAAAAAAATGGTCATAATAAATACTTGGAAGATGCAATATGTGATAAAAGGGTCAATTAATCAATCGGTACCTTCGTTGTCGTTGGCACGGGGGTTAGTACCAGTGCTGAGGCCACGGCCCAGGTTGCGCGACAGGCCAGCCCCCGCCCACCAGTCATCGGGGATATCCTCACGACGGGCGAGTCGATCCAGAATGGCCTGCATCTGCTGAAGATCTGTATCGCTAGAGTCGGAAAAGGAGAAAGAGATGGTGGGGATTGGAGGGTGGTTGCTCAATGTGGAAGGAAGACCAGGCGAGCGACGTAGTGCAATTGGAAGACCTGATGGACCGGCGATTCGATGGTAGTTTACAGGGGTGTCTTCGTCTTCCGATGAACTTAAATCACAGGGGTGAAGCTGATCCGGGTATGGGTCTAGAGCCATGTGAACAGGCGGCAATGTTTGGGAAGATGCGGTAGAGGTTCGAGAGGTGCTGTTGTGCGAGGCGTCGGTGGTGGGGCCAGTGGTTGAAAAAAATGATGTGCTAGTGGAAGGGAGATGGGCATCTGGTGTAAGAGTAGAAAGAAGAGTCTCCCATGCGTCATTCTCACGCTCGCCATCCGGGCTCACGCTTCGCTGGCGGTCACCAAGCCCATCTATGGGAGGGTCTTCATTGGATCTGCCTGGTGTGTTGTCGTTACGATAGTCTCGTAGAATAAATGATGGGATGTAAGTTGGCGAGTCGTGATTGAGAGTACTGGTGCGGCGGAGAGGAGGGAGAGGGGGAAGACGGACACCATCCGAGGGTAAACGGGCGGAGGTAGCGGTCCGGTATGCAACGGCAGGAGCAAAGTTTGGGGTGAAAGAAGGGCTCGGGCGGCGATCAGCGCGACTGAGGATGTCGGACAACAAAGCCTGTTCCCGGGCGGTTCTGGCACGGCGGGCTAAATGGTCTGCGTCACGACTGGGTTGTGGACGCGCAGTGTTCCGGCCTAAAGCTTCGCGACGACTCGCATCAAGATCTAACCCATCCTCACTAATTCCCAGATTCAGAACAGGAGATCGTACCCCCATCTGAGGCTCAGCTATACCACGCTGTATCTCATCGAGGATTTGGGAATGGAATGCGGATAAACCGCCGACACCACGCGCGCGAGCAGTGTGACGCGAGGGACGTCGAAGGGAGGCCTGGCGACGGATCGCTGATCGTGCGGCTGCAGAAGAGTCCTTTTCCACAGCAGACTTGGAATCGTCTGACTCTGACGGCTCGCGCCATAGTCTATCATCATGTCAGTCAACGCGGCAACGAGGTGGCGAGGTGGCGCAATGCGATCGCATCCAGGAACAAAAAGGAGGTTGACTCACGGAATACCCATTGCTGTAATCGTGGGGAAGAAACTTAGTGAACAAAAAACGAGGGAAACAAAGAGAAACTTTTAAAAAAACGATGTGTACGCGACCCCGGAAACACAAGAAGTAGTGAGTGGAGATTCAGGATGGAGTCCGATCGGAAGGGGGATGATTGCGTTTTTCTGCCGGTTGGTCGGGTTATCACGTGACCGGGTATTTTTATATACTGGTCTCCGCTCTCGACTGCGGAGCTTGTGATTGACCGATCGTCATTGCGGAGGACAATGACTCTGTGAGCTCTTTTACCCCAAATCATGACAATTGAGCTTGCCTAATAAGCAGCACATTTTGGTGGAATGATTGAGTTAGGCTTAAGTCGCGTTTCGCGTCTTCTCCAACAGACCCCGCTTACCTGGAAAGCCATCCACATTGCGGGGACCAACGGCAAAGGCTCGATCAGCGCCTACCTCTCCCACCTTCTTGCAACTGATGGTGTCCGCTGCGGCCGTTTTACCTCCCCACACCTGATCGACCGGTGGGATTGCATCACCATTGACGAACGAGTCGTGCAAGAATCCCTATTCCGGCAAATCGAGGACCAGGTCAAACTACGAGACCAAACGTTGGGCATTGGAGCATCCGAATTCGAGCTCTTGACTGCTACGGCATTTGAGATCTTCAACCATGAAAATGTTGAAGTCGGAGTTGTCGAGGTGGGCATGGGTGGCCGCTTAGATGCGACGAATATACTGGGCAACGTGCTGGTCTCGGTTATTGCCAAAATTGGAATGGACCATCAGGCGTTCTTGGGCTCAACCATTGAGGAGATCGCCCGAGAAAAAGCTGGAATTTTGAAATCAGAAGTCCCTTGCGTGATTGACAACACCAACGAGCCAGCGGTGCTAGGAGCCTTGTCGACGCGTATTCAAGAACTTGGTATCGAGGCAACATTTGTCTCCCCAGACAAGGTAGAGGCGCAACTCCCACCGCTTGCACAGCTTTTCCAGAAGCTAGATCTAGAACCCCACCAACAAGAAAACATGTGCTGTGCGGTAACAGCATTGCGCATTGCTTTATCTAAGATCCGCCCTGAAGAAAATGCGTTTTCCCTTCTTCCACATCTCGCCAACGTGAGGTGGCCTGGTCGGTTGGAAAACATCAGTCTGAATAGTCTTGTTGGTCGTGAAGAACCCGCTCTCCTTGACGGTGCTCATAATCCTCAGTCTGCTGATGTTCTGGGGAAATATGTTGACCGTAAGCTACGACCCCAATCTGGAAACGTGACATGGGTGGTTGCGGCTTCCAGTGGGAAGGACCTGGCTGGAGTCTTTCGCTCCATCATTCGGCCTGGAGATAATGTTGCAACCGCCGAATTTGGGCCCGTGGATGGAATGCCCTGGGTCACACCAACCAATGCTGAGGAACTTGGATCAGCTATTCGATCTATTCCTGCCATTGGCCAGGTGAATACCTTCGAAGGTGATCTCATCCCCGCAATCAAATGGGCCAGCGATGTTTCTCAAGGTGGACCACTAGTTATTGCAGGCAGCTTGTACTTGATTTCCGATGTGCATCGGTTGCTCCGGGAGGCACAAAAATGATACCCTTGTCCTTTATTTACACAGCTATGTATCCATACGAGGACATTTGAAGCAAACAATTTGAATCTTGGGAGAATTAAATTCTTCCAAGGTTCCTACCTTTGGAGCAGACTGGTATTGCGCAATGATCCCCAGGTCCATCTAAAACCACCGGACAGATGAGCCTGGATGAATTATCCCGCCGACCTTCAAAGGCTGGCAATGGATTCAAAAGCAGGCACATGTACATATCACGTAGTAGGTAAAATGCCCAGGTGTTTTGATACATACATAGTAGTACCTAATATAACGCCACCTGGCCCTGGAGGGACCTCTGGGCAGCGAGAATTGAATCACAATCTTCAAGTATCAACTTGTACATCAATCGGGCGTGCAGACGCACATGCAGCCCTCACGTTCTATGGTTCCCCAGATGCTCTCGACGAAAGTGCTCCAGGCCTGGTCCAAGGTTTCCAAGGTTATATTTACCCCTGGACCCGCCGGGCCCACGATACCATCGATTGAATCCATGTTCCAAGGTTTTGGTGGAAAAGATGTGGACTCAAACTATGTACTGGAGAGTCAATCCACTTCATTGTTGAGACACCTGGGCATTTTGAACATGTACCAACATTTGAACCTCAGACTAGGATATGTATGTGCACTTGATGAACAAATTCACAGCTACATGCCTACATATTGCTGTACAGAATGTGATCTGACAAGGCTAACAATAATACATGCTTCTATAATACATTTTCAGCACTATTGAAATTTATGTTTGGGAAGAATCAAGTTTGTAAACCTTTAGAGTGGCGTAGGGCTGATCGGCGGGCAAGTCAAGCACAGCCGCTGCATGATGCGGCGAGCGGCCTGTGGAGAGGAAAGTTCAAAACAATCAACAATTTACACCCATACGCTCCAAACACCCTGGTTTAGTCTGGTTGCTGTCGCTCTGCTCCCGGGGTGGATTCGAGCTAATTATTCTTCTGCGTTTCCGTCCTTTTTAAGCGCATCAGCCCCAAGTTCCACATTTACGCGCGCGAGAGAGCTCCTGTGATCGCTTGGTGAGACTCTCTCCCTAACACGCCTGCATACGGAAAATACCCTCAACCCCTATAACACTCGTTTGCGACCGGATTGATTCAGACAAGTTAACAATCTGATCTCTCTAGAACCTGCGGACATGAACCCTGAGACTGTTGCCCTCGGCTCCTGCCTCTTTCCTTAGCTTCCAACCCCACCCCGTCTACCTGAAACAACATTCCGAGACTGTCGATCGGATCGAATCCTCCGCACTGAACTCCAGAGAAATCAGGCCTACTCTGCCATGGTATCTCGCTCCGGCGAAGGGAATGAGGGGCCGCGCCCCCTCACCCCCTCCAGGACCCCCGGCACGCCGATTAAACCGCGATTGACACGGATCAGCACCAGCCCAACCAAGCGCGATGAGAAACCAAAGGAGGAGAAGGTCTTGAAGTCGTCGGCCAAGGACGTGGCAGAGCTGAAGGATTACGTATGGATCCCTTTAGATGCGCCCGCGCATTGTGAGGTTGAACAGGTGCTGACTATGAATTTCTACAGCAACTGGGCGACTGTCTAGGGAAAGGAGCTTTTGGATCGGTCTACCGTGCATTGAATTGGAATACTGGGGAGACAGTCGCCGTGAAGCAAATCAAGCTGACGGACCTTCCTAAGAGCGAGTTGCGCGTTATCATGGTATGGGAATCTACCCACCGCGCATCTTAATGGGAAATCTACTAATACGAGACGTCTCAGCTGGAAATCGACCTCCTGAAAAACCTTGATGTGAGACTCCCCCCCCCACGTTCGGACGAGGGAACTTGTTATTGACGAGATACAACAGCACCCGAATATTGTCAAGTACCATGGATTTGTGAAGTCGGTCGAAACCTTAAACATCATTCTCGAGTAAGTGTCCCGAAGAAAAGGAGGTGGAGAATCATGATGTTGATACTTCTTTAGATACTGTGAGAACGGCTCACTTCACTCTATCGCAAAGAACTTTGGTCGTTTCCCAGAAAACTTGGTTGGTTTATATATGTCCCAAGTGCTGCATGGTCTACTGTACTTGCACGAGCAAGGTGTAATCCACCGAGATATCAAGGGTGCAAACATCTTAACCACAAAAGAAGGCCTGGTCAAACTCGCAGATTTCGGTGTGGCCAGCAGAACAACCGGTCCGAGTGAGTCGAGCGTTGTTGGTACCCCGTACTGGATGGCACCCGAGGTCATTGAACTCTCGGGGGCAACTACCGCGTCGGATATTTGGAGTTTGGGATGTACCGTCATCGAACTTCTCGAGGGAAAACCACCGTATCACAACCTACAGCCGATGCCGGCGTTGTTTCGCATTGTTAACGATGATCATCCTCCACTTCCTCAAGGTGCTTCACCGGTATGCATTTACTGATATCCAAAGAGTATGTGCAACACTGACAGTAATATAGGCCGTGAAAGACTTCCTGATGCAGTGCTTCCAAAAGGACCCCAATCTGCGTGTCTCAGCAAAAAAACTACTAAAACATCCTTGGATCGTTAATGCTCGCCGAACAGATTCTGTTATCCCGAAGAAATCCACAGAGTACGAAGAGGCCGTGAAAAGTGTACAGGAATGGAACGAAGCCCTCCGGTCTCCCGGTGCAGGTACATCGAGGAAAAGCAACAAGTTTGAACACGGTGTCGGACCTCTTTCTACACAGCGCAATTCTCTCGTGGACACATTGCCATCTCCAACTTCCCACAAGACTACTGATCGGTTCCGTTCCCCAGAATCTGCAGAAGATGACAACTGGGACAATGATTTTGCGACAGCGATCTCCCCTAGCGCATTGCAGCTACCTCATCTTCGACCTCATGATAACTTTGGTGGAATGCTTTCTTCCGAGCGACTCAAGGCATTTGCGTCGCTCGATGGGACAATGTTGAGACCCGACGACAGCTTCGATGAATTTGAAGATTCATCCATGACAATACAAGATAATGACCCCCTACAAACAATACGGCCATATTCAACCAAGCCCTCGGCAGTTGAACCGTCCAAATCTCACAGCCCTGTTCGGCCTCAACCGAGCAAGCCTTCGGCATCGGCTTTGCAAAATGTCCCAATCCTGACACAGAATCCTGTGCCACCGATGAGGCGAGCACGCCCGGCTAATATCTACAAAGAAAACTCCGTCGAGGATTACAGCGATCTCATTATGGCAAACGAGGACGTTCTTGATCGAAAACTTGGTCTAATTCTCGAAGACGACGATCCTGCTTCCCCGGTACATGAAAACGGATACAACGCGTTTGATGACGATCGAAGCGGTCAGCACCCTCAACTGCGTAAGCAGCTTTCTGTGAAACGCGACCGTTCAACAATCGAGATTCACAAGTTTGCAGAAAATGAAAGCGACGAGGATTTCTCCGATATCCTCGGAGCTGAAGAAGTGGGCTTAGATACCGAGGAGTGTGATGACGGCTCGGATCGTAGCACTTTGATGCTGAACTCCAAGTTGTCTAATAACTCATGGCTGGGAGATCAAGATGACGACGATGATCCTTTTGCCCAACTAGAGGAAGGATTTGATGAAATGGATCTAGAGGCTAACATCGCGCGCGATAAATATGCACGCCTAAGGAACCAAGTTGAGGGACTGGTGGCCTCTTTGAAGACATCCCAGGACGAAGAAGTCCTCGCAGATATTTCGGAACAGCTCCTCACTGATTTCTGTGACCTGCCGGAGACCAAGAGCATCATCATTAGCGCACATGGAATGCTGCCAATTTTGGAAATCCTTGACACATCGCGCCGCCGAGACACTATCATATGCCTACTCCGCGTTGTCAATGCCATAATTTACAACGACTACGAAGTCCAGGAGAACCTGTGTTTCGTTGGTGGAATTCCCATCATCAATGAGTTTGCATCCAAGAAGTATCCGCGCGAAATTCGTCTAGAGGCCGCTGCTTTTGTGCAACAGATGTATCAAACATCCACTCTTACACTGCAAATGTTTGTTAGTGCTGGCGGTCTTAATGTCCTAGTTGAGTTTTTGGAAGACGACTATGAGGATGAGCGCGATTTGGTATTGATTGGTGTCAATGGAATTTGGAGTGTCTTTGAATTACAGGTGACTACATCCCGATCACATAGTCTTTATGAGACTTAAACTAACTGATACTCGTAGCAGGGGTCGACTCCGAAAAATGATTTTTGCAGGATTTTGTCGCGTAACTCTGTTCTCGACCCCCTCTCACTCGTGCTAAGCCGTGTGTTGGACGAAGAAGGCCATCTGGCGGAGGTAATTGAGGGCCGCATTGCCAACATCTTCTTCATCTTCTCGCAGGCTGAGAATCATGTCAAAGAGATGGTTTCGGAGCGAACTGTGTTGCACAGAGTTCTTAAAGAACTTAAACGGATGTCCCCCATCCACCAAATCACAATGCTCAAGTTCATCAAGAACCTTTCTATGCTTTCGACTACCCTGGACTCTCTTCAGAATTCCAATGCAATTGATGTCCTTACGGAATTGCTTCGGTCAACTATGAAGAGAGGGCATTTCCGAGAGGTTTCAAACCAAATTCTCAACACCATCTACAACATGTGCCGTCTGAACAAATCTCGGCAAGAGGATGCTGCCCTTAACGGTATCGTACCTTTGCTGCAGAAAATTGTCAATACTGAGCGACCCTTGAAAGAGTTTGCTCTACCGATTCTCTGTGATATGGCACAATCCGGTAAAGTTGGCCGGAGAGAACTATGGCGTAATAAGGGTCTCGCCTTCTATATCTCGCTACTTGCGGATCCATACTGGCAAGTGACGGCTCTGGATGCCATTTTCACGTGGCTGCAAGAAGAGACCGCCAAGGTCGAGGAGCATCTGCTAGACACTCGTCCAGACAGGAACTCCTTCACCGACGCTATCGTGCGGTGCTTGGCACTCACCAAGGCAAACGCCTTTGAGAATATCCTTGACCCACTACAAAAGCTTCTTCGATTAAGTCCCCCAGTGGCGTCCACATTTGCTCGGCCGGATCTATTCACGAGACTGGGTCAAAAGCTTCATCACAACAAGGCCGCCGTACGCTTAAATATTTTGCGTATCATATCGACAATTTGCGACTCAAGTGAACAACAAGGTGGTCTCCTTGCCACCTATGGCTTACTAGATGCCATTCGAGAACTTGAGAATGACCCTGCTATTCTCGTCCGAGACATGGCAGGCAAGCTCATTCAGTCCAATGAGCGCAGCGATGCGTTTGCCGCCAGCAAGCGTAGACCGGTCAGCCGCAGGAAAAGTACATCCACAACTCCACCAAATCTATTCTCTAGCTCGACACCCTCAACTCCCCAAGCCAACCGCGCAAGCCAACCAAGGGGATATTTCGAGGGCCGCGAGACCCCGCGCCATCCACGCAACTCCCTGAGTGTTTCTTCCCTCGCTATGCGACCGGGTAGTCGAGACGGAAACATGCCTTCTTCCCTTAGCACTGCAGCCAATACCGGTGCAGCTGCATCACGGGCTCGTGTTCCACGCGGAATGACCAACCGACTTTCTTATATCGAGACCCTTCAAGACGAGAGTGGACAAGCGCCTAGCTCTCTCAGTCGTCGACCTTCTGTAATTCCTCGACGCCGCCGGCCCGCGGTTGCCGATTCTGAATGGACATAACTTGGGTCTGTAAGGTTCGATATTGAGAACCTCCTGCCCATGTCATTGTAGCTGTCACTATCAATTTTTTATGTTTTTTTTATTTGTATTCTGATTTTAAAGAGAGGCTGGCGTCATCAAAAAGGAGACGGGGGGAAGGGGTTTGGGTCGTGAAATCATCTGTGTGCTTAATCGTCTTGTCGTTTCCCCCCACTATGATAGCACTGGGTGCTGCATATAGAACTTACATAAACGTTTGATCAGACGTAATTATTCATTATCAAGATGTTCCACGATTATGACTCTTGGTATTTGGTCAATATACGCTCGACTGCTTTTCCTTTTCGCATTGGCATGGCACATGTGACGTACTAGTAGTCCCTAAACAGGACTTCAATCTACTGCAGACTTACTACAGACTTGCCGACTCGTCGCTTTTCTAACTGTGCGTCGCCCATACTAGTCTTGCTAAACCACCACTGTCCTATACTCCGACACTCATCGATGACGTCGGCTGAAATCGGAATCACGTGTGGCAACTCGACCCCCGAGACCGGGCGAGGCTAGCCGATTGGCGGCAAGAACCGTCCCAAAAAAATCTCCCTGATCATACAATTCCAAGCAGGAGCATGGTTTAAGCCTGGCGCTTTCCCTGCATTTTCTCTTTAGCTAGCTGTTCTCGCCAGGACGGCACTTGGTCGGTATGAGCGTACCATTTCGCCTGCCGCTGCGGACTTTGGCCAATCCCGCGCCGGTAGTTCGCAACTCACCAAAAGCCTCGATTGCCAGCACTTTCTCCAGTCTAGCTACGAAGCCGTTGCGCACGACTTTCTCGCCTTCCAGATTGACTACCCAGCAATGGAGTCCTCGACAATGTGAACCAGTCTCGGGTGCATCCCTGTCCAGACGCTGTTTCGCCACAACAACCTCACCCCTCTTGACCGCGGAGACCAACAGCCAGCAAAAAAACGGACCGAAAGACAAGCCTCCGAAATCGCGGAAAGCGATTGTGTATCTGGTTGCATTGGGCGCTATCGGTGTTGGCGGAGTGGTGTACTCTCACGAGATCAAGCATGCATACCAAGCAGCGGGACGGAGTGGTCGTGTGGTCGGCACATTGGCAGTCTGCATCAATGAGTGAGTACCTTCCGCGCTTCTTACCGAGATTTCAAGAAAGGAATCCCATGACGAACTTCTCACTGACATTTATTTGAACCATAGTTACCGCGTTACCCTTAACAAAGAATCACCTTCTCCCGAAGAGCGCGATGCCAGCATCCGCGCATGCCACAAGCGATGCGCTGAGCGTACGCTCCGTGTGCTCGAGAAGAACGGATCTATTTTCATCAAGCTGGGCCAACATCTTAGCAGCATGAGCTATCTACTCCCGATCGAATGGACAGAAACCTTCATCCCGCTCCAGGACAAGTGCCCGGTGTCCTCTATCGAGTCGATTGAGGAGATGTTCATTCAGGATACCGGACAGACAATCGATGAGCTTTTCAGCTCTTTTGAGCCTTACCCAACTGGTGCTGCCTCGCTTGCCCAGGTGCACATTGCTACCCTGAGAGAAACTGGTCAGAAGGTTGCCGTTAAGGTCCAGCACCCGGCTCTCGCTGAGTGGGTGCCTTTGGACCTTGCGCTGAACCGATTCACCTTCTCTATGCTTAAGCGCTTCTTCCCGGACTATGATTTGGAATGGTTGTCCAAGGAGATGGATTTGTCTCTGCCCATTGAACTGGATTTCCGCATGGAAGCCCAGAATGCCACTGAAGCCAGCGAATATTTCAAGAAGCACTCTGACGCTCCATTGGTTATCCCCGAAGGTAAAATGAATATTCTTCAAGTAATGATGAGCCCCCAAAACTAACAGTCATTCTAGTTATGTGGTCGCAGAAGCGCATCCTTGTTATGGAGTACATCGCTGGCCGCCGTCCCGACGACATCGCTTTCCTCGACGCTAACAACATTGACCGTGACGAGGTCTCCGCTGCCTTCGCACACATCTTCAACGAAATGATCTTCGGTGACAACGCCCCGCTCCACTGCGACCCCCATGGCGGCAACGTTGCCATTCGTGTAAACCCCAACCGCAGCCACCCGAACTTCGACATCATCCTGTATGACCACGGCTTGTACCGCAACATCCCCCGTGAACTGCGTCGCAACTATGCCAAGCTATGGCTCGCCGTTATCGATGCTGATGTTCCCCGGATGCGTGAGTATGCACACAAGGTAGCCGGCGTCACGGACGAGCAGTTCCCTCTCTTCGCCAGCGCCATCACTGGCCGTGACTACTCTGTCTTGACGAAGCAGAACGTCGTATCTTCGCGCACTGCCCAGGAGAAGAAGGAGATCTCCGGCGCACTGGGCGAGGGCATGCTGCAACAGTTGGTGGTATTGCTGAGCCAGGTCCCCCGAATCATTCTTCTGATTCTCAAGACCAACGATCTTAGTATGTTTCCCAACAGTCCTTCAAATCATCGCTTTGATCGAGTATACTAACAACCTTACAGCTCGCAGTCTTGACGAAAACCTACACACTCGCCAGGGCCCGATGCGCACATTCCTCATTCTTGCGCGCTACGCCACCCGCACTGTCTTCGAAGAGCAAATTGAGGCGATCCGGGATTCTGGTGGCGTCTTTGTGAATTTCTTCCGGTACCTCTCCGCCTGGATGGGATTCATGCGCGTCGAGATAAAGCTGTCTGTCTATGAAACGGCTTTGAGCTTGAAGAGCCGATTCGGTCTGCGAACCGCGTAACGCATCACACTAACTTACGGTCGGCTCGCGATTTTGTTTGTTATTTTGTTTTGTAAATAGATATCCCCTTTTAGATTTCCGGGTTTGGGGGTTCAGAGCACGGATGTGATCATTCTGTGCATCTAGCGATGGCGTTCCTTTACTTCTTTTCTTTTTCCCAAGGGTTTTGCTGTGTCCCCTGTCCTCATACAGCGGTCTGTATAGATAGTCTTGTCCATATATTTAGACGCCATTGTACGTTTTTCTCACGCTCAAGGTTTCAATTGGCCCAGCGCCATATCACTCTTGCAATGTTACGTGTGGATAGAAAAGCGAGTTCTGATTTCATCGTTTCATTAAAACTATCAAGGCACCATCGCTTTTGAAGAGTAAAGTATCGATCGAGGATCCCAGATACCGAGGCGCCCCCACAGAAAAAAAAAAGAGCCCAACAAAAAAGGGATTCAAACATGCAAAGAAAGGGGAAATAAAGAAATTCTGTACAGCAAACAAATAACGCATATTTGTTTGAAACCTCCATCACCAAGACAATCTCAGTCGTTCGGTGATCAAATCCGGCTCGGAACTAGTTATCGCTCGATCAAAGGATTGTGCTTGTATTTTCACAGCGCTCGTGGGGTAATCACATCTCAGTTAAAAGAATAAAGAAAAAAAAAAAGAGAAAGAGCTTTGCTTGCTGGGACCGAGGTCTGTTTCAGCCCGGTTTCCGGATGCTTCCGCTTGAGTAAACAATTTAAACGGCAGCAGCAGCGGCACCGGCAGTGGCAGTCACATCAGGGATGGAGGCACCAGTTCCGGACAGGTCGGTAGACTTGGTCTTGGGGTTCTTGGTGTAGTAATCGGAAATGGCGGACTTGATAGCATCCTCAGCAAGCATAGAGCAGTGCACTAATAGAGAACAGGAGTTAGCAAATAAATCCCACATTGCACACGAAACGTGATGTCACGTCAAGAGATACATACGCTTGACAGGCGGGAGGCAAAGCTCCTTCGCCACATCGGTGTTCTTGATCTTGCCAGCCTCATCAAGGGACATGCCGCGGACAAGCTCGGTAAGGTAGCTTGATGAAGCAATAGCACTTCCACAGCCGAAGGTCTTGAAGACAACGTCGTCAATGCGGCCGGTGTCCTTGTTCACGCGGATCTGGAGCTTCATGACATCGCCGCAGGCGGGGGCACCGACCAGGCCGGTACCAACATCACTGTCGCCCTTCTTGAAGGAGCCGACGTTGCGGGGGTTGTTGTAGTGATCAAGGACCTTCTCGTGGTATCCGCGTCGCTGGACGGGAGAGGCAGTGGGGACACGGCTCTGGATGGGCTGGACGGATTGCAGGGCCGAGAGAGGGGAGAAAGTACGGGGCGCCGCAGCGCCGACGCGAGGGGCGACGGTGACGAGACGCTTGAACATTGTGAGTTATGGGGTGTTGAGTAAGTTAAGATCGGTTATTGTGATGGGTTGTTGAGGTTGAGGATGAAGGTGGTTGAAGGCGAAAAACAGATCTGATATGGGGAGAATGATGAATTCATTGCTAAATAATCTGATTCTTATTCAGCGTTCGCGCTAGTCCTAATGGGGAAGTCTAGAACCTCCGAGTCGCCGGACATCGGAGTTGACTAAGCATTCTTTTACAAGGGCGTTTTCTACAGTTTACTGCACACAGAACGATCAATTATTTAATAGAGCTGCAATAGTACGTCAAAATTGAAGGGGGAGTGAGGGCAAAATGAGCGCTGCCCCAGGCTGAACCCACTTTGGTGATATCACTGTCTGAGGGGCAGTGGCGAGCCTAGACGGACGGCCATTAATGTTGTCCGCGGTGGACTCTTCAACTTTCTTGTTTTCCGATGGAACATACCTCGGCCAATTGAATGCCAATGATATCAAATGGTGGGTATGACGTTCAAGGCAAAGATGTACATTCGATGATTTAATATTCGGTCAATTGTTCTGTTGGGTTCGATTTATTCAATTGACCGTCGTCCGGCCCTGGTCTTCACTACAGTAGTCCATCCCCCAGCACGAAGTCTCTAATTCCCCCGGTATTATCCGCAAGACCGCAACCTCCGCGGAGGTTCGGAGATACGAACTCGGCAAATTCAAAGAACCCGCAAAATCCGAGCATGCATGAACTAACTCGGGAACACGCCCGATCAACTGATCGGAGCCTCCGGTGAGAGAATCGCTGAGGGGTAATTCGCGGATTGCCGCAACAGATCGGGAATGGAATATGTACCATGTCGTTCTCACATGTGGTGATTGTTTTGAGCTCCTAGAAACTAGTACTTATACACACGTCAATTATGCAAAGTTACCACTAATTCCGCATGTTACCTAGCGGTGAGCTATGGGATTTGCACAGAGATATTTGAGAGCTCTTTATACCGGCATCGCCCTTGGTGAAGTGTGCCTTTCAAGGAGTTTCTTACGCATGAAGTCAAGATTCCAGAAGAACGCGAGCATTTTGCTAAGCAACAGCGCTGTGGCATTTCATATGTTTCAAGGCCAACGACAATATAGCGAAGTGGATCATACGGATACAATGATGGGAGGAGTAACAGGAATGAATTGCGAAAAGGCCCTTCGCTGGCAATTGGCATAGTGTCGCCTTTGTATACTAAATTTTGTGTAACGAGTTACGAGATTATAGTAGAGTCTACTATAGACCCCTGTTGAGCACAGACCTGCTGCCTCTACTGGTTCTTCAGGAAGGGGGCCTGCTGTACAAGTGATCTTTGTTCTACAACTGCTGCTGCTGCGTTCCGAGAAGATTCGTGAGTGTTTCATGCTTTAAAATTGAAGCACCAAGAACATTCAGTTGAGCTGGCTAAACTATCTAGTCAACCTTAGAGCCTCACTTTGACGCACCCCGTTCTTCTCTTTGCTCACCTACCCCACACCCCCAGCAGCGAGCTTTTTTGCAGACCAGCTTCCAACCTGGTCCATATCAACGCTATCATGGATATTCAGCAGCAGTTCCCCGATGTACACTGGCTCTGGAAAGGGGGTATCTCCTTTGTGTATGAGGTCCATCCTCATGTCGTGGTCAAAGTTCCAAAATCTGGCGAATTTGAGAGAGAACAATTCCAGAAAGAACTCAAGATCTATGAGATCTTTTCTCGACATTCGCCCTGCCCTTCTATAGTTCAGTGTTTCCTCTATACAGATCATGGCATCTTTCTTCAGTATATGCGAGGTGCGACCCTTATTAGTATATAATACTTACTAGTATATCTATAACTATACTAACAACATTTTTAGATATAACCCTTTTCTGGAGAATCCATGATAACCAAACTCGCGACCAGCAAACAGAAGGTTTTGTCAATTCAAGTTCATAAACTGGAGCCTCTGCCCTTACGAAAGGAATGGATGAACGATCTTGCTCAAGCCGTTGGTTTTCTAGAATCGCTCAATCTTGCACATGGCGACCTACGACCCAAAAACATTCTACTTGATCGGAACCGAATAAAACTGTCTGATTTTGATTCCACAGCTGAAATTGGTTCAGATTTTGAAGCATGTATGGCTCCGTATGGAAGAATACTCAACAGCGACGAGCAGGATCAGGGACCGCGTGGGGGTTTTGGTTTTCTAGGTCCTCGAACCGAACAATTCGCCTTGGGTTCCTTGTACTATCTCATAAACTATGGCTTTGAAGTTTATGAAGATCGGCAACTTACAGAGGACCGCAAAGAGCATGGATGCAAAGTTGTGGATTTACTGCAGGACATGGAATTTCCCAAGTTAGATGGCGATCCGTTGATTGACGACATTATCACAAAATGTTGGCACAACAAATATACCACGATTAAAGAATTGTCCGCATACACAGAGACGCTTCTTCCCGCAAGACATAATTGCCAAGACGACTCGGCAGAGGATTTATCTTTCAAAAAAAAAAAAAAATGTCAAGACCTAGACAAGCGGGGGCTTCTTCAAATGCTTTATTTGGGAGAGCCAGAGCAACTTGGATTCAAACTCAAGTGGTATAGAGATACCACAAATTGAAGCGAAAGCTCAGCCGCGTTATACTGCCAGCGAGAGATATAAAGCGCCGACTAAGAAAGCAACAATGAATGCGGGATGCTAGCAGTATGCTATCATGAAGTTTAGTAATGAAATGTAAAGCTTTGAAGAACCATCAAATAATGTAAATTAACAGAAGCTTGGCTGGATCCCATAAATCTAAAAATCGTTGAATTAACTCATGTAAAACCTGGTATCAAGGTGCAAAGTAACGTCAACTGGATAGTGGAGCCATCGGGGGGAATACTTGGCGTTCCCCGTCTTCCCGCGACTCTCCAAAGTGACACTCTTCCGAGGCTTAAGGTAGATTGTCTGAGACTTCTACAACTAATACACACATCTCAATGACACAAAAACACCCACCGAATCCCAAGGCCCTCGGCCGATCTGCAGGAGTAAGTCTGAATCAATGTTCCTTGGGTCCAACACGCGTCGGGCCGTCATCATACCATAGCATAACATCTGAGACATTGCATTCAATGTTGCGTTGGAGATTCAATTACAACATAATCAGCTACTAATAAGATCTAATATTCAAGTCCCTTAATGCGCCTATTGCGGCTTTTACTATGGCGGTTCTACTTTGCACGTACTGCTTCAGCTCTATTCGTACTGCAAGACAGGATGCCCAAGTCCAATCTCAATCACCGGCTACATCGCAGCAGCGGGTAACAAGGGCAGATCGGGATAGGGATGCATCATGGGTTCAGAAGGCTCTTGAGGAGAGTCGGGCGGAAAAAGAGGGGAAGAATGTGAAATCCGATGGGTGATATCGGGATTCTTACGGTTTTTCGAAACTAAGAGAGGCGAGAAGGAAAGTCGGAGAAAATGCAAGTTCAATATTCTTATAAGCTTCGTGTGACATTATTCTAGTATTTAAAGAAGTAACACTGGCAAGATATCTTTAACAAACTGTGGCTTCAGCGGGAGTATACCATAAGCTCTAAGCCAATGAAACGCTCAGCTCTTTCCACTTCTCATCCGACTCAGCAAGCGTCTGTGCAGCCTTAGCAGCGTAGGGAATGGCATCAGCGCCAATAACAAGACGCAACGGAGGCTCCTCCTCATCAAGAAGCTTGATGATTATCCTGGCAATATTCTCCGGCAACGTGGGCTCAGTTCCAGAGTATTGGCGAAGGAACTGAGCAATGGCTCCAACTGTGGCCTGGTATGGCTCGCTAACGGGTGGGTAATCCATTGATGCACCGGCCCAGTCAGTGCGGATACCACCCGGCTCAAGGACAGTGACCTTGATACCGAGCGGGGCAACTTCCTGAGCAAGAACCCCCGAGAAACCGCCAACTGCCCACTTGGCACATTGATAGGCCGAAAGACCGGGCATACCGATTCGTCCACCAACTGAAGAAATCTGGAAGATGTGACCCGACTTTTGTTGACGGAGGATAGGAAGTACGGCCTTTGAGACATAGACCACGCCGAAAAGATTGGCGTCGACTTGGGCGCGGAAGTCTTCGACGGTGATGTCTTCGACAGCGGCAGTGTTGGCATATCCGGCATTGTTGACTACGACGTCGATGCGGCCGAACTTGGCATGTCCAGCTTGGACAGCCTCGAGGACTTGGTCGTTGTTGGTGACGTCAAGGGCGACGGGGTAGATGCGGTCGCTGCCGTATTTATCCACTAGGCTTGCCAATTGCTCGGGCTTGCGAGCTGTTGCAATGACATTGTCTCCTTTGTCGAGGGCGGCTTTGGTAGTGGCGAGGCCGAGACCCCGGGAAGAGCCAGTGATGAACCACACCTTTGTCATGATGAAGTCTGTTTTTCGGGGTGTTGAAACGGTGATAGAATAGGTAGGTAAGACAGGGAATGAATGGTAGTTGCGATGATGAGAAAAAAAGACTATCTCTGGGAATTGCAGAGTTTATATAGACCACGATGGGTAATCCTGCTCACAGAAATACTGTAGATCATATTCTTCGCGGCCGCTCGTATTGGCTTCATGAATTTCCATTCCGATTGTATGCCCACGCGGCCGCATTTTCAGCTTATAAACCGACGAAGAGAGCGGCCGCAAAGGGTGGCGTAATGAAATGTGCTATGTCGACCACGTTTAGAGATGGGGAGCGGCCGCATCTGCGGGACCAATGATTGTGAAGGGGAGCGGCCGCAGATCCCCGCATGGCCTAACATTGAATATAGCGGCCGCTTCTTGGGAAACAGACTTTCCACGCCGAGCTTCCGAGTCAATGAATTCATCCCAATGCGTCAGCTTGCACAATGAAATGATGATCATCATCCCGGATCCATCTTCTCGGCGATCTCGGCGAGCTAGGCCGGGGCAATAGGTCATCAAAGCTTGTATTTTGCCATGTAAGCAGGCTGCAGCGGAACTCAATTTGCGACGCGGCTCGGTAGACTTCAACATTTGCGAAAGACCGCAGTTGAAAATAGAGAAGACGTCCCCAAAACCAATTGGACTGTGAAGGTGTTGGAATCTAACACCGGGGGCTACAGCAATTGAAATCACGTGAACAACGTTCACTTTAAAGTCTACATGGGAATTGTCTTTTCGAAGGTATAATAATGCATTGAGTTAAGCTAAGTTAGACTAAGATAACAAAAAAAACAAAACAAAACAAACCTTCTTCGTGATCGATCAGAATTTTCAGTGTATTAGCGATCATGCCCCAGGAGTCTAAGTGTATAACAGCCTGGTTCAATCTTGATTAAAAGATCATCATAGAAATCACGAAGAGGGAATGTGGTGTAGGGAAGTAGTCATGTAATAAATCAGTAGCAAGGAGATGCTCTGGAATTTGATACAATCATGAGGTATGGAAGGTAAGGCTTCAATTGAAGCCTGCAGACGCGATCCGAGTTTCTGGGTCTTCACGTTTTTCTGGGGATGATTGGAGATTAGAGTCGTCGTATTTGCACAGAGTGTGGCTTCGCATAAGTAGCCGAGCGATGTACGGATGTGCTGGAACAATATCAAGGGCGACTCTGGAATTCAAACATTAAAATTCCATGTCACTTTTGACAAGCAGACAAGTGTGTGGAAGAAAGAGGAAAACGAAGCGAAGAAGAAAATATGGTCGGGAGCTGCT
Source organism: Penicillium verhagenii (assembly GCF_028828195.1). Lineage (NCBI taxonomy): Eukaryota > Fungi > Ascomycota > Eurotiomycetes > Eurotiales > Aspergillaceae > Penicillium > Penicillium verhagenii. The sequence goes on from NW_026643169.1 coordinate 2,122,334, forward strand.
CACGTGATACTTCGTTATCTTATCTTAGCGCCTAAGTCAGATCCACTTTTGCCTTTCCTGCCAAGCAATACACTCGAGCCCTCAACTAAGTAAACGAACACCAGTATCCCCGAATCTTGCATCTTGGATAAGTTCGGCTGTGTCGATGGCGGGGCTTAGAGATACATCTCTGAGACGCGTCATCCGAGCTCTGACAATTTATTCGCGTTTGGAACATCATTGCTCGGAAATTTCGGCGAGACTCACGTGAGTCACGTCGTCCAAGTCGCTACCATTTACTTCGTACACTACTTGAACTTGCGCTTTGCGAAGTTTCTCCGGAACCTCCTTACACTACCGACAAATCGTGCCAATTTTACCGAGCTTCGGACCGAGACTAACCTAATCCCTACATGCCTTTCTATACCAATAACCTTCCCCATGGGGAACCCCCGCATCTACATTCTACATTTAAAGAGCAGGTCGTTATAACCAAATGATCAAATTCAACAAGCGAGCCTGTCTTTTCCTTCGCTGTTTTTGTCACAATGGATTTCGCCCATTCAAAAGACTCTCTTGAGGAGTGTGAGAAGAGAGCTTCAAATCACATTGAAGTTGCTCACGAAGAATTCGAATTGAAGGAAAGCATACACCCAGCGCCAAACACGACAGCAAAAGAACAATGGAGCAAACTCTGGTTGGCCATCAAGGCAAATAAACAATTTTGCTGGTGGACGATTTACACCATGCTTCTGACATTTGGTTATGGATATGACTCCGGGCTCTCCGGTACTGCCATAGCTTTCCCTGCATTTCGCAAATACTATGGGAACTATTACACCGACGGCGAGGAGTGGGTCATTCCTGCTTTATGGCAATCCCTTTGGAATGCAGCATCGACTATTGGCCAAGTCTTTGGCGGGTATGCCGCTGGTCAATTTGCAGATGTTTTAGGCCGCAAGAAGCTGTTGTACACTGCTGTCACTATTTCACTCTGTTCCTCTTTCGCCTTAGTCTTTGCACCTAACCTTCCGGTCCTCTTTGTCTCGAAGCTTCTTCTGGGTCTTGCTGTGGGACTGTCAACTGTTCTCCCGCCTCTTTACGTGACAGAGAATGCACCGGCGAATCTGCGCAGTACGGCCTCATCTCTCACCAATGTTATCATTGTGTTTGGCAATTTCTGCTCATCAATGACAGGATATGGCGCATCCGGTTTATCTGGAAATTGGTCTTTCAGGCTTGCATTTCTCATGACATTTGTCATCCCCGGAATCTATCTCTGTGGTCTTCCTTTCCTCCCCGAAAGCCCAGTCTGGTACATGAAGAAAGGCAGGGAAAGTGACGCACGCAAGGCCATTCGCCGGCTGTACGGTTCAAAGTCTGACGTCGAAATCTACATTCAAGCCATCAAGCTTGAGCTGAGACAACTCGAGAATGAAGAGTCCACAGCTTGTCAGACAAGTTGGAAGAGCATATTCTCCAAGGAACACAGATCCCGTACATTTGTCGCAGTGCTTGGTCTTCAATCCCAGAACTTCAGCGGTGGCTACTTTGCCAACACCTACCAGACCTACTACTTTGAACTAATCGGTCAAACAAACTCCTTTCAGCTGACGGCGATCTCATCTACCCTTCAACTCTGCTCAAATATTGTCGCTGTCTTTTTGTCCGATGTGATTCCCCGTCGTAAAGGTCTGATTGGTGGTGGCACTTTCCTCATGTTCTGGTCAGTGATCATCGCTGGCGTATCGATCGCCCCGACTTCTAATACCTCAGCGAACATCGCACTGCTTGCCTTCATGATTACCTGGTCGATGCTTTACACTGCAACAGTTGGATGCTATGGATGGGCCGTGGCTCAGGAGACAGCTGCCCAGGTGACACGGCCCAAGACTATTGCGTTTGTGCTTGTTTGCCAGCAGCTTACGGCGCTCTTACTTTCGTCTATTTTCCCTTATTTTATCAACCCCAATGAGTTGAACTGGGGTGGTAGGGTCATGTTTCTGTTTGTTGGTGCTGAGTTTTTCATTATGTTTGGGCTTTACTTCTTCCAGCCCGAGACGCAGAACAGGTCATATGCGGAGATCGATGCTCTCTACGCTAACGGGCTTCCTCCTCGCAAGTTCAAGGAGTTTATTATCGTGGACGGTCAGGTTGTGGAGAATTCCCCGAGGATTAATTCTCCGAATTGGGCTTTGGGAAGGAAAGAGCCAATTGTATAAAGTCAATGTTAAATACACGGCAAGTTAATATTTCAGACACATGGAAGTCATTCATACTTTCAATGGGATAACTGGGGAGAGTATGGCTAGTATGGCTAGTATGCATGTATACCTGTAATGACCTTTCATAATCCTGGGTAGGAATATAACAAAAGTAAATACTCAATACCCGAAAATTCAAGGGGGATAGTGGAACATTCGGTGCTCAGGTAAAATCATGATGAGATGAATGGACCTTTTCCTCGGATTCTTCAGCTTGAGCAAGCTCTTGCAGAGCCTCTTCTGCCATTTTCTCCCTTTCCGCATCTGTCGCATCGTACCAATGACAAGCAACATTAGCCTCATCGCCAAACAAAGCACCTATCTCCTCGAGAGCCCGACCTTTTGTCTCCGGGAAGAAAAGGTAAATGACCCCAATATAGAACAAGGATGGAACAATCAGCACTAAGTAGAACTTCCATCCAACTTTAGCCAAGCCCACGGGCGCAGCAACCAAAGTCACTTCCGATGCCAAGTAGAAGAAGGCAATGCCAAGTGCCACGCCTTGGGTCCGTAGATGATTCGGAAAGATCTCGGTCACGTAAATATATTGTGTGGCATCCATGAAAAAACACCACCAAAAACAGTAGAAGAAAACAAAAAAAACAGCAGCATGCAGCCAGGCTGTGTTATCCGTCCCAAGGTACCGGGCACAGAGGGCACACAAGAATATCAGACAAGCAACACAGCCAATGGATCCGATCAGCAGGAAAGTTCGGCGTCCGTAACGGTCGACGTAGAGCGCCGTCCACGTATTACCAATCAACGTAAAACTGGCCCAGCATGCATAGAGTAAAAGAGGAACCGGATCCTCGAACCCAATACTCTCGTAGATCAAGACTCCATAATTGGTAATAATAAATATTCCAAGGAATTGATCTCCCCACATCAACGCACACGCCACAAAGGCGCGTCGCCGATTAGACGGCGTCCGAACAATCTCAAACCACCGCGTCTGAACAGATCGATCAAGCTCAAATTGTTTCTCAACCAAGAAGAATTCCTGCCTGGCCTTGACAACATCCCTCTGTAAACGCGTGACAACCGACAACGCTTTCTCCCGATGTCCCTGCTGCAACAACCACCTCGGCGACTCAGGAACAAAAGGACTTCCCACCAAAACAATCAGCGGGAAAAGAACCTGGACTGCCAACGGGAACCTCCAAGAGAATTGGACCGAATCCCCGTCCTGAATATGATAACAGGCATATCCAAGCCACGCCGCAACAGAGTACCCAACGGCATACATGATGCCCGTAACAGCAACCATTGCGCCCCTGGTCTCAGCAGTCGCGATCTCAGACTGATACGTCGGCACAATGCAGGCCAGCGTACCCGAGCCAATCCCGGCGATCAACCGCGCAACGATGAACATCGCAATATCCACTGTCCCCGCGCACAATGCTCCGCCCAAGATGAGGACCACGAGCCCAAACTGCATGGTCCATTTGCGGCCGAAGTAATCGCCGGCCCAGGCTTGGAATGTACAGCCTATTATTGCGCCCGCGGAGTTCACGCCATTTAGGGCGCCGATTATGTTGGTTGTGTGGTCGTATCCTGGGTTGCCTTGTGGGGCAAGGTTGAAATATTTGTAGAAGTTGGGTTGTCCGACTGTTGTGCCTATTATTGCGAGGCCGTAGGCACTAGAGATTGTTCCTATGGCCACGTATGTGACTATCCAGAAACTGTAGGAATTTATTGAGAATTTGTTGGACATTGTGAGATGGACGAGTGGAGACCTCTGCAATCATGATGGGAGAGAGGAATGGCAACGAATGGCGGGAGCTGAAGGATAAATAGGAATGAGGATTTCAGCTGGCCAAAAGATCAACATGGTTCTTTTCCTTGATAGTTGTTATTATCCGGTGGAGTAGTATACTGTATACTAGTCATCGGCTTTTCGTTTTTAACTTTAGTTTGGGGTAATGGGGTTGATGCGGGGAAGACTATCAATGACTTCACTTCTTTGCCTCGGTTTGCAGGGGGATTTTCTCTTCGGCAACTCACAGGTTCTTATTTCCATCAATTTGGAGAACATCGAATGGAGACTTAGGACCTACTAGTAGTATGCAGGCATGCCAGTAACTCCGCAAGAACGAATGACCAGAACAAAAGAAAAGGCTGGCTGCCCGTACAGGTTTAATCCTCAAATTCGCATAATCCCACATTGTGAATCCCACATCCTGCTTCCTTCTTCTCTGTATTCAATTCCTATCAGCGTTCCTGGCTCGTACATCTTCCGTTTCATCAATAGTGTTCGTGGTCGTATTTGCGCTGTCATTGTGGTTGTCTCGGGGGAAAGATTGCGGTCCCTTTTTTACGTTACAGACTTAGCTTTAGGATACTTCCAATATCAAAAACAATTTTCGCTATAAATAGAGGGAAAAGTGGGAGGAAAGGGGCTGTACTGCCATTTTACTCTGCTTTTACCTTCTGCTTTGATTAACCAACCACCTAACCTCTATGACTACTAGTAATAATTACAGCTGGAGTGTACTAGCTTGAATACCAGGGCGGTGATAAAAGCGGGTACAAAGAAAAATGATGTGGCGGGTGCGGCTGTCCGGGAGGGACCGCCGTAGTGTGGGTAAGCCCGTAGGCCGCAGCCCGTAGTGTACTGTGTGGGTAAGCGATAGGGAACGATGCCCCACTGGCATACGCGGCTGTTTTTGGAGATCTTCCACCCGACCAGCTCTTTCTCTTCAAATCATTTCTCTTCAAAATACTCATCATCGAATTCTGCGCTCCATTCTTTGTCAAGTGAGCCATCTCTTCAGCGTCCATATTGTTGACCGCGATCTCCAACGATCATCACTGGCCCATTCGCCCTATACTCCACTTTATTGGTAGAATTCAACCGAAATCGGGAAACCCGGCGAATCCCATGCTAATATTGAGATAGCTCCTTTCAAGTTGCTTGAATTGAATTGAGTTGATCGCAACATGACCGATATTGCGTGGAAAGATATGGCGCCCACTGTGGCTGCCGTGGGAGTCATTGTTTTCGCCTTGCGCCAGTATTCCAAGTACAATAAGGCCCAACGAGTCGTCTTTCAGTTTACGATTGTTTTCTTTATTCTGGGACTTTCTCTGTTTGTCGCGAGTCAGTTGCTGAGTCTCGTTAATGCTTATTTGTGATGGGGCATTTCGCGACACCGAGTACTGGGTTGCCTTACGGGGCAAGGTTGAAATATTTGTAGAAGTTGGGTGTTAATACAGAGAAGATTATTAATAACTTTATTTCTATTTGGTGTTTGGTGTTTGGTGATAGCTTGTTCTCTTTCTCTTCTTCTTCTTCCTTCCTTGCAGCACCCAATACACATCATTGCGCTCGCCCCGTTTCCCTCAGCAGACTCGTTCTCTTGTTTTATTAATTTCTTTGCCTTAGTCTATAGGGGGATTTCCTCTTCGGTAATTGATAGGTTCTTATTTCCATCAATTCGGAGAACATTGAATGGAGACTTAAGACCTACTGGTATTATGTTGTTATGCCAGACTACCCAACGTTGAACCTCTTTGCCTGAAGCTCTCCAATATCCCGTTCCACTTTCAGGTACTTCCTTCCTTCATTCCAATATCCTGATGTAATTTGATCTATTTCTTTCTTTCTAATAGTGTTATTGAACATTTGCTCTCTATCTAAGTGACCTTTTATCCAAGACACGCCCAATATGTGGAGATGAGCTGCGCCTCTAGCCGGCCCAATATCGGCACATCGCCTTGAGAACAGGAACATTTCAAGTATTTCTCCTTAGCACTTTCATATTCAAATGCTCCGAGGACGAAGACGGAATACCAGCAAGATGGAGCGTCAATTCCAGGTCACCAAGAAGGCTTCGAAGTACATGAGACACCCCGGCCTCTCCAGCAATAGCAAGCCCATAAACATACGGCCGACCAATAAGGACCATTTTTGCGCCAAGCGCCAAAGCTCGAGCAATATCAGCCCCGGTCCGAATACCAGAATCGAAAATAATCTCCATTCGGTCCCCAACCGCTTCCACAATCTCAGGAAGCACATCGAGAGATCCGACTCCTCCATCCTGCTGACGACCACCGTGATTAGAAACCACAATGCCCTGAACTCCAGCTTCAACAGCCTGTTCTGCATCCCGAACAGTCTGGATTCCCTTCAAAACAATCGGTCCATCCCAATGCTCTTGAAGAAACTTCAGATCTTCCCAGGAATGGCTGAGACCCGAGAATATAGTTTTCGTCCACTCTGCCGCAGCAGTCCCCATGTCATCCTCCACCTCCTTACCATGCCGTTCACGGAACCAATGGCGGAAAACAGGGTCTGAGAAGCCTAGCTCGACGCCAATGTTATCCGGGCGCAGGAAAGGGTTGAATGCATTTGAAAGGTCAGATGGACGCCAGCCCAGGATATATGTGTCAAGTGTCACCACGAGCACGCTGTACCCGGATTGCTTAGCTCTCTTCAAAAGATTTACGGTAATGTCATTGTGCTCGTTTGATGGCCAGTACAACTGGAACCAACGCGGGCCGTCGGCATTGGCGTTTGCAGCATCCTCAATGCTGGTTGATGAAGCCGAGCTGAGAATATACGGAACATTCTCCTTGCATGCTGCTGTGGCAGTTGCGATTTCCCCGTCGCGGTGAAAGATGCGTTGAACGCCCACTGGTGCAATCGCAATAGGGGATTTGTACGTTTGGCCGAAAATAGTGGTCGAAAGGTTTGGGAAGTCCGCCTTGACCAGGCGTGATGGAATAATGGCCCATTTGCGGAACGCTGCTCGATTGTTGTCGTCTGTCTCACGGATGCCGGCTGAACCCCATACATAGCCGAAACTTTCGGCGGGAAGAATTTCCTTGGCTTTGACTTCCCAGTCAAGTGGGTTGAAGCTAATGGCTGGTTTTAAGTTCTTAAGGCCATCTGCATATACTTCATTTTCGTAGGTGTGGGGCTGAGATGTCGTCATGGTCTTGACTCTTGGGATTTGCGGGAAGTGGCGATGGAGAAGACTATAGTAATTTGCGGCTTTCACTTTGCCCCAAGGGTTATTGGCGCGAAATGTGAAGTCTCAAATGGCTGAATGTTGTATCTTTCTCTAGACCGGGAAGATAACGCCATTTATTCAAATGTTATGAAATGATACCACAGCTACGTCATATCGTTCCTTGGTCCTGTTGGATTTGTAGTTGAGCCATGGAAAACGATGTGTATGCACGAGACAGTAAATAAACAAAATTTGAGTAGGCAATTAAAAAAGCTTGTAAATTCAAATGCTATCAATGGCTTTTCTAGTTTCGTGCGATTGCGGCCATGCCTCTCTTAATTGCAGTTCTTGATCGAAAAACAGACACATGTGGATATATGTATACAGCACAGTCGCCGAAATGTCCTGGGGTTTTGACCCGCATCTGAACGCTTCATAATCAACGAGGACGGGCTTCAATTTGCGTCTATTAACCTTGGATTTTTTTTTTTTTTTTTTTTTTTGGATGAGTGAAGAAGATTTTGGATTCGACCCTACATTCACTATGCAGAATGGGCATCAAATCATTGAGATAGAGCGCAATGGTCAGACTGAGCGTATTTTCCTCGAAAAATCGATTGCACGGACCCGTGTAAAATGGGTTGAGTGACAACGTGCTGGAAAGCACATAGCGAAGCGGACCCAGAAGTCTTGTCACTTGTTAAAGATTCTTGGCAGAGTACCGAACGCGATGAAGGCGAGCTTCTTAGGGAAGCAACTGAAAAAGAAGTGATCAATGTCGCACGCTATTTCACCACTGGACAGTTTGTATTCGTGGTAAAATTGATGATGTCCAGGAAAAAGTTCGATGCGGCCTGGATATTAGTAATTTAGGACCGCGGAGGAAGAATTTAAGGAGCATTTCCAGCCCCTTATACCGTGTGTCAACAGACTTCGAAGTTCGGAAGGTACTAGTAGTCTTTCCTGGAGGAAACAGATGGAGGAAAGAGGATGAGAGGATGAAGGCTTGTATGCTGAAATAAAGGATAGTTTGCGGAGCACCCGGGAAGAAGTTGAAAGGATGCCTTGATGGTCTTTAAGGTTCCATTCTACTTGATATTTGATTGTGTTCAAGTTGTAACTTGTAACTTGTTCATAGAATCGTAACAGTTGACCAGTTGTTTGATTTAAATTTGATTTTCTGCCTGTCTCGAAAGGGCGGTGAGCAGTTACAATATGACGAAATGGCCCAATGGCCATGATGGAGCGCATTTAATTGTACCCGCGCCTGGCTCGCCATCGCAACGTGACTCAAATTCCAGCTCCTCTGTCCCCATGGAGAGCGATAATGCTCACGAAGAGAATGTGAACTTCCTTCGGTCTCGCTCCCTGCTATATAATCCAAGTTTACTATCCTTCGGTCGAGATCGCCATCGTCGGTATCCACCGTCCTATTTGCAGCCCATGGAAGACGAAGAGGGTCAAATGGATGTGGATGAGCCTAACCCGCGCCTACCAATCGAGATCAACCGTCGCATCCCTATAGTGCATCGCCCGCACGAAGACACTACTGCTTCCACGAATATGCCCAACTACGAGGGTCGCCGATCAAATTCCCGATCGCTCTTTGGCTGGGCGCCTGGGTCAGATGATGAGGACGAGGACACTCCCCGTGCCGGCGAATCGGAAGAAGATCAGATCCAGCCCTTCCTCCATGCTGTTGCAGACCGCAGTACCTCATCAAGCCGGCCAAGCCGACCCCGGCGACATGACCCGAATGTTCGCACGCCATCTATAAACGCTAGTGACCGAGGAGAAACATCTGAGGGTGACAGTGTCTTTCGGAATCCTCCTATCTCAACGATGGAAGCCCTGCTGCAATCCACAAGGCGACAACCTCGTTTATCTCGAACACGTACGCTAGAAAGTTACCTCTTGGATAACAGGCACAGCCGCGCTAGCGATGAGTCGGAGGAAACCGAGCGAGCGGCAGCAGGTTCATCATCTTCGCGGGCATATCGATACCGACCCCCAAACCGAGCCGAACCTCATCGAATTCTCACCCACAGTGACTTGCGTGCTCGCACCGCTGCACATCGGCAACTATATTCCGAGGCCCCTGGGGACTCAATCTTGAAAGATACAATCAGCTACCTGGATCATCTGCGCTATTCCAATTCCGTTGAGGAGAGTATCAACTCGGCGCATGCAAGAGGTTTCCTGTCACCAGACAACTTCTCTAGTGATTTTATCCTAGATATAAATACTATAGCCCCTCCAGCAGCCTGCTCTTGGCTCCAACCTGGAGTTGTCTTCACTGGATGCCAAAGGGCTGCGAATTCAAGTTGCCCAGCCTTACAACCTCGGATACCAAGCCCCAATGCGCCAAGTGACCCCGTCATTGTTAACGGAAGTGAGGCCAATACTCGCATCACTGTCTCTACGACTAGTGGACGGCGATATCAAGCAAACCCTCGCGATGAGAACTGGCCCGTCAAAGTCACCATTCACAACATAAATTTCAGCGAAATGACCCTTTCGGGCACCATGGAGGCTTACAACATCCCCGACAAAACATCACCAACTCAGGATGCGCATATCGTGACCTTCCTAGAGGGTGAAATCATTGATTTCAACAAACATACCCTCGAGACAAAGAATTTCAAAGCGGATGCAGACACCGACACCACCTACTGGCGAAAGCTTCAGCCTTTCAAGGACCTGCCTGATGCTGAAATAGCCAAGAATCTTGTCAGCCATACATGGATTACCGAGAAACTAGCGCAAGGGTGGATCTTGATGCGATGGAAAGGTAAGCTTCATTATCCACATTATCCCCCGCACGTCCTACTAAGATTCCTTCATTGACGTACAATAGAACGATGTTTCATTACACCAACAGATTCTCGTCAAGGTCTAACCATCTCCGGTTTCTACTACACTTCTCTCTCCCGAGAAGACGGTAGTGTCGATGGACTCTATTATGATCCTGGAAGCTCCCCTTATCAGCAACTCTCCTTGAAACCAGAAAGTGTCACTATGAGCCGTCCCTCTTATTCTTTCCGGTAGGTAGAGCCGACGTGGAGCCTATTCAGCATCATGTTTCCATTTCTTTCGTGTCATTCTTGCTTTTTGTTTAGCGGCGCCAAATTACCCTCCGCCTCCGATCGCCCATCCGATTTCAGCGTTTTGATTCATTTCTGATATTTTGGCGTTTGACCAATTTGGGATGATATTTTATTTTATTATCTTTGCATAGCAGGCTGGTGGTGCATTTCGAATTATCTGCTGTATATTTTAGGAGACAGTCCGATAATCTGTCTAGGTTCGATCATCTATTGAAAAGCCTTATTCTTCCCCTTTTTCAATTGATAAAAATATGAATGAATTCCAAGATTTAACATACCAGTCTACTATTAGGCTGCGCACTTCCAAGGTTGGCAGTGTAGCTGCTGGTGCCCATATGCTTCGTTCCAAGCCACGTCTCACTTGTATTACCCACTTATATCCCGACACGCAATGAGAACTTCATTATTTTTTCTGAAGCGAAGACGTGGGGAATTGACATACTAATCGTTCAACTTCTATTCTCAATGAGACATCGCAGAGATGATCTTCGCATGGACAAGCCTGCCCCGCATGGGCTTACCCGATACTGCAATCCTAGAACGAGTGGATCTATTGAAAGGTTACATGGCCCTGTCGATCATAACCTGGGCATTAGCTAACTAACAACTTCCAAGATAATGTCGTCACATCTCACTGCATTGGCAATATTTTGTGCACGAAGCACACTGTGCTACAGTATTTATTTGCAACGTCTACGCCCCGGATTCCATCCCAAACATTGTAATCTCTTCTTCTGAAGTATCTTCAGCGCCATGCATTTGCCATATATCTCCGTCTTGGCGGGCTTGGCCAGTTGCTCCATTCCGGCTGCTGCCCATGTGTCACAGCAGCTAAGAAACCAGGAGGGGACTTGTAAGAAGACAACCGTTGCCATTCTGTAAGTCAAAGAAAGGCTCTCCGACTCTATCCGTGCCAGTTACCTACTCTATGCCTGCTTCGAAATTAACAACCCAAAGAGGAGGTGGAATTGCAGGAATCACAGCAGCCGTGAGTTATTCTCCTTCGCATATAGTTCGTATCCGTTAAGTTGGTAGCTAACTGTTCATAGCAAGCTCTTTCCAATGCCTCGGTTCATGATTTCGCTATACTGGAGTACCGGGATACAATCGGAGGCCGAGCTTGGCACAGGCCATTTGGTATAGATCCAAAAACCGGAGAACCTTATACTATTGAGATGGGTGCCAATTGGGTATGTCGAAGCTCATTAAAACTATGTGATCGTCACTGACGTACAAATGTTTCCATAGGTTCAAGGTCTTGGGAACCCGGGTGGCCCTCAGAACCCTATTTGGACCCTGGTACACATATCAGAATGAGAGGATAATCCCACTCGTACGTGAGCTAATCGGTTAAACAGGCTCAAAAATACCATTTGAAGACTCATTACTCCGACTATGATAATGTTTCGACGTACAATGAAAATGGGTACTCCGACTACAGTCATTTGCTGACCGAATATGATAATGCTTACAACATTGCCAATATGAAAGCGGGGGAGATCCTGACACAAAATCTCCAGGATCAGACTGCTCAATCTGGTTTGGCACTCGCTGGTTGGAGCCCGGGTAAACACGATATGGAGGCACAGGCGGTTGACTGGTGGAAATGGGGTAAGTTTCAGCTTATTTCCTCATCTTTTTTTCCCGTGGACTTATGAATTCTATTTTCCAGATTTCGAGGATAATTTCAGCCCACTGGAGAGCTCTCTGGTATTTGGCTGTGCCGGAGACAACCTGACCGAGAACGTCTTCGGTGACCATGATAATTTTGTGACTGACCAGCGCGGATTCAACACAATCATCAAAGGGGAGGCTGCCACGTTCCTCAAACCCAACGATACGAGATTGCATCTCAATACACAAATCACAGATATCACATACTCTGATGATGGAGTCACCATCCACAATAAAGACGGCAGCTGTGTGACTGCAGCATATGCTATATGTACATTCTCTCTAGGCGTCCTGCAAAGCGATGAAGTCAAGTTCACGCCAACACTTCCAGAATGGAAACAGACCGCCATCCATAAATTCACAATGGGTACCTACACCAAGATCTTCATGCAATTCAACGAGACCTTCTGGCCAACGAACACCCAATATTTCCTCTACGCCGATCCAGGCCTTCGAGGCTGGTACCCCATCTTCCAGTCCCTCTCCATGCCACAATTCCTCCCCGACTCTAACATTCTCTTTGTGACTGTGACAAACGAGTTCTCCTGGCGCGTGGAGCGCCAGTCAAACGAGCAAACCAAGCGCGAAATAATGGATGTTCTACGCAAAATGTTCCCTGAAAAGGACATTCCCGATCCGACATCCTTCCTTTACCCGCGCTGGAGCACGGAGCCCTGGGCCCACGGTAGCTACTCCAACTGGCCCCCAGCGACAACGCTAGAGATGCATGAGAATCTACGCGCCAATACGGACCGGCTTTGGTTTGCGGGCGAAGCCACCAGCCCTACGTACTTTGGTTTCTTGCAGGGTGCTTGGTTTGAGGGCCGGGAGGCGGGACGACAGATTGCTGCTCTCTTGCAGGATAAGTGCAGTGCTAATTCTACTGAAACCAATGAGTGCGGAGCTAGGAGGCATTACGACGTCTTACATGGAACTTCACCTTTTGCTGATTATTCGGCGGTAAATGGGTGGACAGCGAATAGCTTCTATGACAGCAACTCGGATTAGATTGCCCAGTGGATGAGAGACTATATTGGACTACCTAGCAGGGGGAGTAAGACACTAGTTTATTGATTCTCTGGGTATCGAAGAAATCTATATGTCAACAATCGTACACTTTCATCTCTTATCAAGTAATCTCGCCTTTTCTTCGCATTCGGATGTTCGGATTTTCGGAGCAACGGTCGGAGCCGCCTTGATCCCCGAGCTACTGATAGGTGATCTCCGGATCATCGCTTTCCGTCAACAAGACTCCGCATTTATACCCCAAGATTCCCAATATGCTGACTTCAAAGCAGACCCGCAGGGTAAGGCCGACAGTGAATCTCATCAGTCATGGATTTACAAGAACATGAACTCAATTCCGACGCGATCGCGACTATTGGCCCCACAGATGTTGAATTGGCCCCAGTCGCTGCCCATCCCAGTAAATCAGATGACCCATTTCTGGTGACATTTGCGGAGCCTTACGATGCAGATAATCCCAAGGACTGGCGGACAGGTCGAAAATGGGCCGTCACAGATGTGCTCTCCGCGACAGGCTTCAACCGCATCATGGTATCCACCATCATGGCGCCGGCATTGTCGACAATAGCAAAAGAGTTTGATATGAATTCCGCAGAGTCAGCCATGGCGCTTTCCATCTACCTGTTGGCAACTGCACTGGGTCCGCTTGCTATCGGACCTTTATCAGAAGTATATGGTCGAAAGCCGATTTTGCACGCGTCGAACATTTGGTTCTTGATCTGGAATATTGCTTGTGGGTTTGCAAATAGCAAGGGTGTGCTGATTGCGTCGCGATTCTTTGCTGGATTTGGTGCTAGCGCTATCTATGCTCTTGCTAATGGGGTGTTGGGTGATGTGTGGCGCCCAGAGCAGCGTGGTCGTTCTCTGGGTGTTTACTTGCTTATCCCTTTGTTGGGAGCGGCTGTCGGTTCGTACCAATTGACTTATCTATAGTTCATGACAATTTACTGATGCAGACCCTCTACAGGCCCAATCATAGGAGGATTTATGGCAGAGCGCACCACTTGGCGGTGGATGTTCTGGTCGACGTCGATCTTTCAAGCCGTGATGATTGTTGTTTCATTCGTTTCCTTCCATGAGACGTATGAGCCATTGATCCTGCGTCATCGGGCTGAGCGTCTTCGACGTGATACTGGTGACTCGCGGTACTACACCCTAGATGAACATATAAACGCAAACAGATCGGCCACCAGAGTCCTAGGCAGAGCATTGTCTCGCCCACTTCGGCTTCTAACCTTCCACCCCATTATTCAGATCTCCTCGCTCATCTCTGCATTCTATTACGGTATTCTTTACATTGTGCTCTCTACCTTTTCCGACCTATGGACCAAGCAATACAATGAATCCATTGAGATCAGTGGTTTACACTACATCGCAGTTGCCTTCGGTGAAATTGCCGGTAGTCAGATCTGCGCAAAGCTTATGGACAGCCTGTACCATAGACTCAAAGCGCGTGCCAATGGAGAGCACACCCCGGAGCTTCGCACACCCTCCATATTCCCTGGGGCCCTGCTCGGCCCAGTGGGTCTGTTCCTTTACGGCTGGGCGGCTCATTATCGCTTACATTGGGTCATCGTTGACATCGGTGTATTCATTACTATGCTTGGAATGCAAATTACTAGCATGCCACTGCAGGCCTATGTTATGGAGGCTTACCCAGAGCACACTGGAAGCGCCGGTGCTGCTCAGCAATTCATGCGCAGTCTAACTGCCTTTTTGTTCCCGCTTTTTGCGCCCACTATGTACGATGTTCTTGGGTATGGTTGGGGAAACACTACCATTGCATTGATTGGGTTGTTTGTTGGGCTTCCGGCTCCATTGCTTATTTGGCGCTACGGTGCCAAGTTGAGAGCGAAGGCAGGAATGGTATATTAGTCTATACCTCTGGTACTTCAACTATTTTATCCTTCCTTTGGGCATGTTGCTGCAGGGTCCTGTCGAAATAGCTTGCTCTTTCCTCTCAAGAGGGGTCCATAAGATCTGAATACGAGAGGGATTGGTATCATGACTGCAGCCAAGCACCCAAGCAAAGTGCAAGCCCATTGAATTCCCATATTTTCAAACATCTGTTTGGTGAACAGTGGAAAGCCTGCAGCGACTGATGAACGAAGGATAATGTTTGCGGCAACAGTTGATGCGGCGCTAAATACAAACATGTGTCAATTTCTCTGAATCTCTCGATTTTCAAAACAATCACTCACAGCGAGATATAAGAGTCAACAAGATAGTTGAAGCATGGGAGAAAGACACAGAGAACCCCAAATCCAATGAATATACCCGCTGCAGTGGGGGCGGCCCAATGAACTGCAGGAGTGAAGCCCGTCCAGCCGAACCTAAATTGCGTAAAATGAGCCTATGACTTTTATTCTCTGTCGAAGATAAACAAAACTCACCAAAATATTCCAATGGTAAACACAGGAGCTCCGAGTATCGTGGGGGATAATCGCCATTCTGGCACAGGAACATTTTTGTTTTCAACCAGCTTTCGCGCATATTTCCCTTGCTGGGAGATAATAAAGGTGCAAGCGATAACCTGGCCAATAATCAAGCCAATAAACGGCAGTCCATCCACCCCCAGACGCATACCATACGTATGTTGGAATACATACGGGTACGCCTCCAGCAGCGCATAGACCAAGCCATAAATAAAAGACATGTACAGAGAGACAAGAAGGATGATGGGCTCCGTAATGAGCATCTGAAGCGGCCGCGTAAAGTACTTCTCTACAAGCTGCGTAAAGTCCACCTCGATCTTCTCCTGCTTTGCATGAATGGCCCAGTTCCCAGTCTGCTGGCGTAGCCGAGCAGCTTTCACAACGAGCAAACATGGCGCGTAAGTCTCATCGAGAAAGAAGACCGAAACAGCACCATTGGCGAAGCTCAAGATAGCCGGCAGGTAAAGCGTCCATCTCCACCCCAAGTAACTTGCCGTTATGAACCCGCCCACGAATGGCGCAGTGAAAGGGCCCACAAATACCGTGAGTGCATAGAGCGAGATGGCCATTCCCCGGTAGGTATTGTCGAATACATCTGCCAAGACGCCGGGGACAACCGTGAGCTGGCTTGCGCCACACATGCCGGCGAAGAAACGGCAAATTGTTAGTGTTTGGATATCTTTGGCCACGGCTGATGCGATTGTGAAGATCCCTCCGGCGAGCATGGCGATTGTTAATGGCCATTTTCTTCCACGTAGCTCTGAGGCAGGTGCCCAGATCAATGGACCACATGCGAAACCGAGGACATATAGAGATGTTCCCAGAGCTCCGACCTCTGAGCTGACGTGGAATTCTTTACTTGCGCTGTCGATTCCGGGGGCGAAGATGGCACTCGTCAATGATACGACCAGTGTTCCTGAACAGACCAGGATGGAGGCGAAAAGCCTAGAGTTCCGGATGCAATGTCAACTGGCTGCGGATGTAAGAAGTGTTCATTTTCGTTTGGGTGAACATACTTTGTAGAAAGATTCCAGTTATATGGATGTGTGGGGTCATCAGGACCATCGAAATCAACGACATAGCTTTCGGCGTTAGGTGGTGGAAGGTATGGTTTCCCCAGTCCTAGCGATGGTCCCTCATTCATAATGTTTAATTGTAACGCTCTTTTAGCCTCATTATCTGGCTCGATTTGAGGCATATTGTAGCAGAACATCGCACCGGGCTGGAAGTAAGGATGGCCAGGAATTGCTTGCATGAACCAATACTTACTACAATCAAAGGTATCTTCTAGTCTCTGAGGTAACGGCTATTGCGGATATTTTACGGGATGAAACAATATGTTCCTCAACAAGCTGGGGCCGCTAATCCCGCAACACCCGCAACCAACCATGTAACCATGTTGGATTCACCACATGTATGATGTCAGTCTCCACTGATAGCTAAGCTTCAAGCCAGCAACCGAGACTAGGTGGAGCATTATACGTCAATTATGTATCTACGTGCCGATTTACATGTAAACTACCCATGCCAGGCTTGCACCCAGTCTAGTCACTAGTGCATTCGTAATTTCGAAAACCATCCAGATGTCTATAGTAGACTAATTTCGCTTCAAATGTTCTTTTCAATTCAGGATAGAGGACAATTTGATTAAATGGGTTTAATCGATTAATTGTGGTAACTAGGCTGCATATGACATATATAGTAGGCAATATTTCGTTTGCTATTGATAGGTTTCAGTTGGGTTAGGTGGACATCAGGAATTCATCTAGGCACTGTAGAATCCCAATGACTGAATCTTCTCCAGAGCACCGCTCTGAACTTCTCGCACAATATCCTCGGCACTGGCCACACTGTGAACTAAGCCAACAGAAGCACCAGCGTACGTGGCAAGTCTCCCATCTGGCCCCCATCCATCATCGCCAGCTTTTAAAGCTTCATCATGAAGACCCTTGAGCTCGTCAAACGAAGCGCCTTCCTGTTGCTCAATGAATGATTTGTTAATGATTGTCCTCGGGCTGTAGGCATCTGGCCACCCAAATGTACCGCGGAGATGATTATAGAGCAGTGTTCGTGTTGTATTCGCACCACCATCCGACGCCCGCACAACCTCATTCTGGTACCCCTTGCTAATGCGTGTTTCTTCCGCAGCCAGGAACCGAGTCCCCAACACCACCCCGAAAGCACCCAGACATAATACAGCCGCGGCTCCTCGTCCATCAGCAATTCCTCCAGCCGCGACCAAAGGAATCTGACTTGCCGCAACCGCATCTGCTATCTCAGGAAACAGCGACACAAGTCCCATTCCATCCTTCGCCCGACCGTGGCCGCCTGACTCAGACCCTTGCACGACAATAACATCGGGCTTCTGCGCTATTTGTAGAAGTTGCTTTGCTTCTCCCAGGGTCCCGATCTGTATCCAGATTTGGGTTTCTGGCGATGCTTGGCGAATATGATGCGACCACTTCACGTAATCTTCCGGATCATCACGGGGAGCATATAACCAGGCTGCACAAGGCTTAAACTTCTCAATCGCGGAGATAGCATCTTTCAAATCGTCGGCCCAAAGCTGGATGCCGACTCCAACGGGTAGAAGGGCGTTTTTGGATGGTAGAGAGTCGAACACGGGTGATGAGGCGCGTATTTTCTTGACCATGGCTGAAGCTTCTTCAAGATCAATGCCCACGTCTTTAGTTTTGATACCAGGTCCAATGAAGCCCAAGCCGCCGGCGCGTGAGACTGCGACGGCCAATGCTGGGCCGGACATGACACGCATTGGCGCGCTGATGATAAATGGGCCCGATGCCCACGGGTAGCGTGATAATAATTTCGTAGCCATGTTGGCCATGTTCGTCGAATTATTCAAAGTCGATTGTCTTCCAGTATGAATTGATTCAGGTGGAGAAAGAGAGGCTAAGAGCCAAAGAAGTATACTTTCAAATAAGAAAAGAGGACTGATTGCTGTTCGTTGCTATTATTAATTCTTTCTATTTCTCGTTCCCGTGAGCCGCTCCGCTTCGACCCCGCTCCCCGCCCTTCCCGCAACTTCCGCATTTCCCACTTCCCCCTTGGCCTCTTCATGCCATCGCCCCAGCCACAGCATAATGCAAGTTCTGAAACGTAAACGGGCCCGATTGGCCTGCAAGCCTTGCAGGGATCGAAAAAGGAAGTGCGATTCGGGCGAACCCTGCGTGACTTGCACTACATGGGGCTATGAGTGCTACTACGAAGCCCAACCACGAAAGTCTCGAACAAATGAAACACTCGAGGACCAATCTGAGCCGCGCTCGTCTCCAAAAACAGCTGCGGGGCCAAGCACTGTTGAATCCGATCAATCGGGCATGGTTCGCCGCTTAGAAGCCAATTCTGGCGCTGCCTTTGTGAGGAAGCTCGGACTTAAGATCGATCCTGCAAAGGCACCTAAGCTTAACCTCTTTGGTTGGAATATTGGCACTCGAAAATTGTCGGCTCAAACTATTCCCACCACAGGCGCTTTGTCAATTATTGAGATCACCTCTCTTGATCATATGAAGGCTTTGACTCAGGTCTATTTTGACAAGGTCGATCCGTGCTACGGGTTTATTGATCGTCATGATTTCTTCGCAAGACTTGATGCACGCTGGCTATCCCCACTGACTCCAGACATCTATGATAGCGTTCTATCTGGTGTCGCTGCAATCGGTTGTCTTTTTTCCCAACGAAATGCCTCAACCACGGAGTTGCATTTGGTTCGAACCGCCAGTTACTGCTTGGATATGCACCGTCTGAGAGGTCCTCCGTCCCTCGACCTCTTGACTGGATGGGTACTGAGATCCATCTACTTGCGGCTAACGGATTCGCCGTACTCAACGTGGGTGGCCAGCTCAACCCTCATGCATCTACTTGAAGCCGCAGGCCTTCACCCCGAGGCACCCGAAAATTCAGTTCTTCCCCACTGCGCTCAATGCGATCCCGATCTCCAAAGGCGAATAGTTGGCGTCGCGCATCATTTGAACATGTGGACCTCATTTGATCTGGGTCTGTCGAGGGTTTCTTTCCAAAAGAACGATCTGCCACTCCCTCCGTCGCCCAAACCAGGAGATTATACCCACGAAGTTCTCGGTCTTTTATCAATTTCAGTCAGTCTTGACCCGGCTACGTTAAAAGACGAAACCGATCTCACTTCAACCTTAGCCCAGCTTCTGGACGGAACACATACACAGCCCCCCTCTGTCCTCGCCCAATGCAACCTCGCCCTTTGCATTCTGCGACGCATCCACACCCAGAATTTGGATATTCCTTCAAGCGTAGCAGACCGTGTACTGATATTATTGAAAAAAGGACTTGGGTGTGCAAGTAGTATGGTGTTAGAATGCTCACCATGGCATCAAGTGGCGAATGTGCCTTTTCAAATCATCTGTGTTCTCCTCACAATGGATACACGAGCTTCGCTAGCTATACTTCCTGAGGCAATGCAGACGCTAAGCTTGGTTGCATCTACCTACAACACGGAAGCTATGGCGGAAGCCTACAGCACGGCTTGTTTGTTGATTTTATTACATCAACAACGCAGGAAAGATGATATTAATGTTTTGGGAGAAGCACTCAATGTTCACCATCAGGCTACACCGATCGAGTCTCCACAACAGTTTAACCCGAATGAAGAGGAGTACTCATGGCTGGGTGCACTTGTTGCCGATCTGCCTGGGCTGCAACGCGTTGATCTTGAACAATTCCTTAATGCGGATCTGCTGGATGCGTCTTTATTTATGGGTGGTGCCATCTGAGTTGTTCTAAGGGTTTAAGAGCTATTTTGCGTATGTTTACGAATTGATGGATTCAAATAAGCAATGCATTTATATGTGATTCCAAGGTTTTTTGTGTTACTCTATGCACGCGGATGTGGTGTTCCAAGATTTGTATTTCCAAGTACACAAAGGTCCCAAGCCTCAAGTGCTTGCTAAGCCCGGTTTAGGCCGATTTTGTTATCAATCGATTGATGTTTGTTTCATTATGTACGATCGTTAATTTGACATCTGGATATGACATAACCATATAATGGTCTCAAGCTCAGACTCCGATCAAGCTCCAGATATCTGCTACATGTAGTAGGTATGCGTAGTTGCATATTCAAATGTTGCCATTTGATTACATAATATGTATGAACTTCATAAGAATATCATTGTATTATACATGTATAGAGTGGACTTTCGCTGATAGACTGGGCGCATTTGGCACGAGTCATAGCTATAGAGACGCAAATAACAAAAGATAAACGGATCACATGGAACCAAATATCTGCATCATCCATGCATCATCCAGACCGTCAATAGGCAACATGAGATCGGGGGCAGGTGGAACGAATTCGTCACCAGCCATGCCACCAGAGGGCAAACTTGGATACCACACATCCATGAGCTTGGGCTCCCATCCCTGCTTTATCGATTGAACCATTTTTATCCCCTTTTCAAGGGTACACCATTCAGAGTCGCCAGGAGGAACAGCCGTCTCAATGCATCTCTTCATATTATAATTTGTTCGGTCAAGGAAGTCAAGAATATTGGCCGTATTCCGAACCATTGTCTTGTCCCAGCCGGGATCCTCTAGTGTGGACAGTCTGAATAGGCTCACAATGGACCGAGAGAACTGGAAAAATGTGGTGAAAGGAAGGCCGTGGTATGAAAATGGAGGAACCGAGAGCCAGACGTCGAGCCAGTTTTTGGTGGCGTGGAGGGCAGCACAAAGACTTTCGAGACGGTACAGCTCAGGGGATTGTGGATCGATAGGGGCTTGGATGGCCCACTCGTGGATGACCAATTCTGCGTTGAACACGTACATCAAGATGGTTTCTGTTATTGTGGTTAGTTGTTGTCAGAAATTAAAGTCGGTTGCCAAGCTTACCATCTTGTTGCAAGTGCGCAGGTATTAACTTTCGTACAACATCAAGTTGCGCTTGAAAAGACTTAATGTAGAAGCGTGAAAGTAACTGGTCATCACCATCTCGCCTAGCTTGATATACTTTGTCGACCACCAGTTGGATCCTGACCAAATTGACCAATATTTCATCTTCGGGGCATTCTTTTGACTCCATCAAGATGTTCAGATTTTCTTCCATGTGTGGACTCCATCTTAAGGCATCAATCCGGTTTAAAGTCAATGCAACACTGGGCGGAATTTACCAATTAGCCGACAAGAAAGAATACATGTATATATTTGGAAAGATTAAGGCACTTACCTGGAGGTGATGAGAAAGCACCCCAGAACAGTTCTTCTTTCTTCCATGGTTCTTGCAGTGTTGATGTTTTGTTGCCAGCCCACTGCACATTTGAAAGCCTGCAAAGTCGATAGATCTTTAGGGACAGCCTTATTAATTCCTAGATCGCAGATAATACCCATGATCATGTGGGTGTAGAAGTTGAGAAATGGCCTCTTTGAGAAGGTGGTCCTAGGTAATTAAAGTTAGCATCTATTTATATCATCCGGGGGGTTTTTTTTCGGAATTTATTCTCATATGCCACTCACCACGATACAAATGTCATAATTCCCAAGAGAATGTCCATGCTCGGAGAGAATCCAACGATGACTTCTTGATGGATCAGGTCAGTTACCTTGGCGGAAAGCATATTTCTTTTGCTTTCGCCCGGTGTGCAAACTACCATGATACATAGCCAGAGAAACGGCCGATCATTGCGAAGTTGATGAGAGGTGACATGAGATGGGATGTAAAGGAAAGGGAGAACCTTCAAGTTTTGTTTACGAAAGTTGTTAAGATAGCTCTCGGCAAGCTCTGGGCAAATTTGCAGAGACGTGCACACATCCACCATTGAACTATTATTTGGTGAAGGCACTGTTGGTGGCGGAGTTGGCATGCGATAAGCAAAAGGAGACGGTTGTTTTGAGCCCGGGGCGCTAGAATCCCAATCTGCCGGCAGACCGGGATTCGCGTTGGTAGTTTGGAGCAAAGAAACAATACTATCAAGCTTTGCCTCTAGTTGGGCAGTTTTAGAAGCCGACGAGCGATTACTTCGCTTTCGTACGGTCGGCGACGGTCGACAATCTTTCTTTAACCGTTGACATCTACGGGTGATCAGCCTTTACTCAAAGAATATCAGTGCAAACGCCACATCTTACCTCTCGCAACCTCTGCCGACTGTCAGCAAAATACACTTACTTTTGGCGCGAGAGCAGTTGATGCAAGCTCGGCCATAGGGCGCCGGGGTCCCACTTTGGCTTGGGCTAGTTTCCATTCCGATATCCGATCGTGGGGACCGGGCCACGGTCAGAACACTAGCGAATTCCTAGAGAGTAAATCCCCGAGAGGTATGGCAATAGGGATTGAGGGATCAATATGGGCAGAACCCGAAAAGAATGGCGAAATAAAAGAGATAAGTGTGGTGGGTAGATGGTGCGGTGAAGAGGGAAACGGGGTTCGGGGACTTAAATTCTGAATTCCGCTTGACGTTTTGACGCGGGGACAAAGGCCCAGCTTACGTGATCGCTGATTGGATAAGAAACTCGTTTTGGGTTCGGGATCGGATTTAAAAAGCGGAGATAAACCCGGGAATTTCAGCCTCGTCTGGCCCGAACAAAGCAGACAATGCCTTTCTTGTCATGAGAAGCCCTAATCTTAGCCTTTGTCATTGATAGGCCAACATTTGCTTATTCAATTACAAAATACGGCATTGCATGGGTGTCGCAAAGCCCTGTGCGTACTTTACGCGTGTATGGCGTAGAGATTCATGCAGATGTACTCCCAGCTGAAGGCCACCGGGATTCGGGATTCGGGATTCAATGTTGGGAAGATGTTGTGTTTTGACCCCAGCTTGAGTGGATCAAATCTTCACATTCAATGCCCTGAAGTTTGAACCCCACTAGAGGTCTTTCTCTGAGCTCTATCGTCTATGCGAGTTCTCGCCTGAAAACGCTTATTTACGAGCAGAGGTGCAGGAAGATTTATTAATCGGCATCACGTGTGCAGTTCTTCGCTCATATATAGCTGATCTCGCGTTCCGTCTCAAACGTGGGAACACATATGCTGTGAAAACGACCCAGGTAAATATGGAGACACCAGTCCCCACTACGGAGAAGTCTGGCTTATCCACTACCCACCCGTCAAGCTCAGACTTCGACAAGGAAGTACAAGTGTCCTCGGGCTCAACACCGCGGCCTTCAATAAACGAACCTGAACCTCCGAAGGAGATCGCGGAGGCTGTGGGAAATGACAATGAGGAT
Source organism: Penicillium verhagenii (assembly GCF_028828195.1). Classification (NCBI taxonomy): domain Eukaryota; kingdom Fungi; phylum Ascomycota; class Eurotiomycetes; order Eurotiales; family Aspergillaceae; genus Penicillium; species Penicillium verhagenii. The sequence continues at coordinate 2,145,982 of NW_026643169.1, forward strand.
GACAGCAAATATCTCACCGGCACTAAACTCATCGTGGTTATTTCTGCTGTCACCTTGGTTAGCTTTTTAATTCTCCTTGATGTGTCAATTATTGTGACGGTGGGTGTCTACATTCCGTTCGATTTGCTCCAATCAAGGGGTAGCTGCTGACAACATTCAGGCGATCCCGACTATTACTACCCATTTCCACTCGCTTGAAGATGTGGGATGGTATGGAAGCTCTTATCAGATTGCAAGGTATGCTCTAACTTTGATTTCTCTGGGTATTGATAGCCGTCGATCTAATCAAATCATTCTTTTAGTGCTTGCCTGCAACCTCTTACCGGAAAAATCTATAGCAACTTCAGTACCAAGGTACATCCATTCAGATGAGCCGCCCTCCGTCGAACGAATACTAAAAACACCTACAGTGGACCTATTTAGTCTTCTTTTTTGTCTTCGAATTGGGCTCCCTACTATGTGGCATTTCAACATCTTCCAAAATGCTCATCATCGCTCGTGCGGTGGCAGGTCTGGGATGCTCTGGCCTGATGAATGGTAGTTTGACTATCATTTCTGCTTGTGTTCCACTTCACAAGTCTCCGAGTATGTCTTCTGATCATCTCCACTCTGATTATTTGCTAACCGCTCGCAGTGTTCATCGGTATAGTCATGGGCTGTCAGTAATTCTCTGCTGCTATCTCTTTCGTCTATTCTGCTGACAATTTACATAGTTTGCCAACTGGGTCTCATTGCTGGACCACTGATTGGCGGTGCATTTACCGAAAAGGCATCCTGGAGATGGTGTATGTGACTTTGAAGAATTTTCTTCGCCCAGATTTCATATGCGATATCTAACACATCGTTTCTTAGGTTTCTTTCTCAATCTTCCCATCGGTGGTATTGTCGCAGTGGCAATGGTATTCATCAATATTCCCAACCACATTCCTAAGCCGCCGATCAGAGAAGCAGCCAAAACTATTCTCAACGAGCTCGACCTGATCGGCTTCGTCCTGTTCTCTCCCTCGGCTATCCAACTCCTCCTTGCGCTCGAATATGGTGCAAGCACATATCCATGGGGAAGTGCAACGGTTATCGGTCTTTTCTGTGGGTCAGGCGGATCTTTCATTGTCTTCCTCCTCTGGGAGTATCGTCAAGGAGAAAAAGCAATGATTCCTCTGTCCATGGTTTCTAAGAGGGTAGTCTGGTCAAGTTGCATTCTCATGATCAGCCTTTTCGCAACGGTCCTCTCAATCTCCTATTACCTTCCCATTTATTTCCAGTCTGTCAAGAATGATTCTCCAATCATGAGTGGTGTTTCCATGATTCCGGTCATGCTTACACAGGTCACCTGTGCAGTGATATCAGGTGTGCTCAGTATGTCACTCGTCACCACCCCTGCTTGGCATGATCGATACTGACCAAAAACAGTCGGGAAGCTAGGATATTACCTACCGTGGGCCATAGCTGGTGGTTTGCTCACCGCTGTTGGCGGAGGACTTTTTGGATTACTAGATCCATTTACATCAGTTGGCAAATGGATTGGGTTTGGAATTATTGTTGGCGCGGGTCGAGGATTTGCTTTCCAAACGGTAAAAATCTCCAGTCTAATTCTGGCAGCTGGAGTTAGGAATAAATGAGCTAATCTCTTCATTTCCAGCCTATCGTTGCCATCCAAAACGCCCTCCATCCTAGCCAGATATCAGTCGGCATGGCAATCCTCATGTTCACTCAGACACTATCCGGCGCCGTTTTTCTCACAATAGCAGATGTTATTTTCGATGCCGGCCTTCGGTCGTTACTCACCAAGGACGCGCCTCATGCTAATAAAGCGGCCGTTCTGGCTGTTGGTGCCACTGGTTTCAGAAGCGTTGTTTCAATCGAAGATCTTCCTGGTGTGTTGCTAGCATATGCGACGAGTGTTGACTATGTGTTCTACATGACTGCTGCACTTGGAGTGGTCATGTTCTTCTCTGCATTCGGTATTGGTTGGAAAGATGTGCGAAAGAAGGGGCCTTCCACTGAGAAAGTATAAGTGCTCAGTTGGAAAAGAATTTACGAAAGAAGACGCCTTCAATGTTCTATTGATTTGGAAGGAAATCGCAGGTGCTAAATTGACTACATAAAGATGTTTTATTTTACATCTTCTAACTTCAGGTTGGATTTCGGGTGATATTGATTGGGCGTGCGGAGATTATTTATAGAAACCACTCCTATCTTATTGTATAAATTATAATTCTACTTACATCAAACACACATCACCTGCATGCATAGTATCTCAATGACTATGTCAAGTGTGACATCGGTGTAGTAGGCTCACTCAAGGCGTGATTAGGGAATGCCACCCACTCCGCCCAGCCAGGTCCCAGAAATTCACTTATAGATTGAATCAAGTAACGGCCACCATCGCCAAACAACCACAGATTCCGATGGTGATGCAGAATAACCGCGTAGTGTGCCAAAATAGCCAGAGCATCTGGAGATCGACGCGTAAGAAGATCAATATACTCAGAGGATAGTGTTGCAGGCCAAGAAACAACACCCACACAATAACCTCTGGGGGAATCGGTAGATGACACTGAGTTGAACGCCATTTGCAAACTCTCAATAGCAGTGTGATAAGTTGCGGTAATCGAAGGTCCCAGATTTGACCGTTCAACCAATCCTAGGAGCCTACTGCACTCCGGGCCCAAGCCATCATTCGTTTTAGATTGCAATCTTAATTCGCCGTCTCGCAAAACAGGCCCAAGCGCGGTTTCATTCAGAGCTTGCCACTTGTTGCGCATTACCGAACGTACCCCGCAGTGTATGCGGAGGTAGTGAGTGAAAGAATCGAGGAACAGGGTAAAGTCGGGGTCGCGAAAATGCAAAGTGTCACACAGCATATGCACGCCAAGCATGGACGAGAAAATGAATCGACACATGTACCCCTCTGGTTCCTCAGAATTCTGGGCGTTATTGAAGGAAGCTAGGGCATGGTTTTGCAATTGAGTAGCATGGTGGCGGTAAATACTCCGCTCGGATGGACGCTGGATGCTTATGTGCGTGGCAGCTAGAGCAAGGAGCTCATTCATGAGAAAAGGACTTGTTGAACTGGACTTCATGATTTGGGCATTGGCCGAGAATTTTTCATCTTCCAGTAAGGATGGCAAAGTGTCCGTTATCAAATGGCAAAATAACTCCGTATGGAGGATATTGACGGGTGGCTCTTCAAGAAAGGCAGCAGATCCATCTCCTGGTGTTTGATCTGATGGTGAATCCTGAACTGTAGATGATGCTGGAGTTCTTGATAGGCTTCTTCTTTCGGGGACGGTTCTCTTCGTCCCCACTGGTACTTGCAAGTATTCACACAACCGATCTGATATTGTGCATTGCGAGCATATGGGATGTCGCTCATCGCACTTTTTGATGAGTTAAATGGTGGATGCGTGGAAAGAAAAAGAACTGCCGATGATCAGCCTACCTTGATATGACGGCGCTTGCATTCTAGGCACCCGCCCCTTGATTTCCGGTGTTTTCTGCGAGGCATCCCGCTTTCGGGAGATAAGCCAATTCTCAGATTGTATGTGGAGCTATTCAAAATGAGTAGCGTGAAGTATAGCTTGTACTTCTATTTATCGATTTGGCTTTATTGTTTTATCATAGAAATACTTAGAAAAATCAGTAAAGCACAACGATGCTGTAACATCCGGGGAATCATTATTCCGGCTCGGCGTACCAAGTCCAGGGACCCACCTTTTAGTCTTTTATCTCTTTATCTGGACCCACTTACCTTTTGTTTTTCCTTTGAAGTAATCCAATCTTAAATATTCTTAAATTCTTTCTAATCTGATGCATCCGGTGCACTACCATAGTTTTCTATAGCCCATTGTAAGCCCTTCCATTGGTGGTTACAGTCATCCTGGTAATTGGATGAGGAACACCTTTGACCCGCAGCGTGACATCCCTGTTCGGCGTAGCAAAAGGCATTTTGAATCAAGGGTCACTCTGAAACACGACGGAAACCATGTTGGTTTGTTCAGAAGAGCAGTCCGCGACAAGTTTTCCAGAATCCAGAATCCAGGGTCCCATGGCTGCCTACGGCATCTAAGGCATAAGCCATTGCCTCACCCTGGAAGCTGGCGAGTGCATCCTTGATTTCCAGAATGACAGTTTTGGACTTAAAATTAAAGCAACGAGTGGCCCCAAGCTCATATAAGAGATGGTGTCTTCCGGGCGATGCAGTCACAAAGATGGGTTGAACACCACTAGTGCATGCTACTTGGACCGTGCAAATTCCAACACTGGAAGAAGCACCCCGGATTAGCATGGGCTTTGGACGCGTCTCTGGTGAAGCGCTCGGTAGTGGTGGTTTGAATAGATTGTAGAGGATATCTGCGGCTGTCATTGTGACAACACTAAGGCATGCGGCATGGTAATAGGGAAGATTGGGAGGAACCAGAAACACCATCTCTTCGAGGCAGCTCAGATAGCTCTGGTGGGTGCCGTATGTTTTCGCCCTGTCAACAAGTAGCCGGGTAGATTCCAAGCAGAGTCGCGTGTTTGCCATCTGCGGGGTTGGTTCCTGAAAAGAGCATCTCGATAAATAGCTCACCATCTTCTGGCTCTAATAAAGGCGCATCCTCTTGTGGGAATCCAAAGGTAAGGTTTCCATCCACATAAAGCAAAGTGTTTCTGTTTGTGGATGTCATAATTCTTTGATATCTCTGGTTTTGGTACGGATCAAATAATGCCCAGGACTGACGATGATGGGGACCTTAGGTACGCCAGGGTTGTTAACATGAGGGGTAATCTTGCACATGTGGACTTTGGGGGTCTGGTTCCACCCGGGTCTGCAAGGACATCAAAGGATCCATATCAATCATGTATCTATATGGCTCCTCGGGTTAAGGAGATTAACCCGTCTTTGACCCTATACAAATCACGATTAGTCTAGCAATACCTATTAGTAGGTATGGAAGCATTATAAATCACGACTAGATGGTTCATTATTTGCACTTCTCATCAAAACTGATGTTCTATCAATCATATCGATCTGCGATAAACGCAAGAAGCCCACATCCGGCGCATTCATCCAAGCAGATGAATATAAGGAAAAAAAACCACACATAAAAACATGAACATACCAAACCCCCGGAGATGCCACTCGACGATAACCAAACCAAACCAAACCAACCAAATGAAAGGAAAGACCATCTGCGTAAAAGAACCAGCTTTTGCATGATGTTCAGAGAAATGTGCCGAAAATAAATATGAATGGGGCGACACCGCCAGTCTCAATGACTCCGGTCTTGTCATGTCGCCAAATGAAGGGTCATGAAATATAAGTTGAATAAAGAACGGAAGAACGACCATGTATCAAGCGTTAGTCATAACATGCATAAAACCATCAAGTCCATCAGGTCGATGGATCACTTGAAGTCTAGCTGGAAAGCTCTCCACCTTCCTCCAACTGTCCGGCACCGAGGACACCCTCGAACGCTTGGATAGCTGGTTGGTCCTGGTTGAAGATTGTTCATGGAACCATTGCCTGGACTGCGATAGGAAGTTGGTGGACTGGCGACGAACATGGGGACGCATTCGCGACAAACACCACAGATGCATTCTGTACAGGCAAAACATTCATTCAAGGCCCACGGTCGTTTGCAGTGTGAGCAGTAGATCTGAATTTCCTTATTGCGGAAAGAAGCCGGGGTGGGGTTCGAAAATCGGTGGTGCTGGCGTTGGGAAATGGGGGGGATAAGATTGAGAACTGGACTAGTATCTGAGTTTACGGAATGAGCCATACCCCCAGATGATGACGAGGGGAAGTTCTTTCCAGATGCCGAGGACATTGAGTCGAGAGATGATTCAATCGATGGGAATGGTTCCATGTCGCTGTCGCGGCCTCGGGGGCCATCAAATGGTGGCGGGGTAAGTGACTTGTGCAGAGGTGACGCAGCATAATGGGGTGGGAAAGCTCTGTGCGTCCCAATAGGAGGGAGTCCTCCAGATTGAAAGGCCGGGGGTAGAGAAGACCGATTCTTAGGACCAGATGGTGCCGATGTGATGTTGGCGAGCAGTGGAGCAATAGTTGGAGATCGACCAGCCTGAGAGCGTTAGGAAGAGAACACCAAAGTCACAGCAAAGTAACTTCCAACTTACCTCGGAGTACGGTTCATCATCAACCTCTGTTGCTGACGTCGCCGCTTCAATCAAATCTTCCCAGCGCTTGCCTTGCGCCCAAGCTGCTGTTTGAGGTTCCGCAGATAATGCCTTACGGTCGCCCAGGCTGGGTCGGCGACCAAACTCCTTTGATCTTTGGCGTTCATGCTTGGGTTTCCGAGCCGATTGCGTAATTGATGATTTGCGAGGGCGAGAAAGCTTTTCTTTGCGTTGAATGGGGGGCAAAGTAGATGAGCGACCGGGCGGCGAATGATTCAGGATTGATGGAAGAAGGCCTCGCGGGCGCGCTGAAAACGGAGGCAGAGATTCTTGTTTAAAATGGTCGCGCAGCGACGGCAATTCAATCGATGAACGCATTGGACCGTGAGCGATATCGGTGTCGGAGTGAGTGTCCTAAAAAATTGCGGGGAGATGAATCAGCGACCGGGATCACGCGGGGCAATAAGAGAGGGAAAGTGAGAGCGAAAGGAAAAAAAAAAAAAAAAAAAAAAAGGAGCAACTCATACCATGTCTGTGTCCCAGTCAGAAGCTAGGCGATGGTGATGCAATTGTGCCAACGCAACAGCTGCGGTGGCCGCAGCCGGGTGTGGTTCATCAAGAGCTCGCGGGGTGGCCGGGGAGCTGGCGTCAGCGACGTAGATGTCCCTATCCGCCACATCTGTAGGTAGCCGTCAGTCATCCGGGGCTCCGCAGACAAACAGATTACCAACTAACCATGTCGACGTCGCGGAGGAGCAGGATCTGGTGGTGAAAGATGCACTCTTTGCTCCGGTGGGGTATTGACCATCAAAAGGAAGCTCTCTTCGGTAGCCGGGAGCTTCGGGATGTAGTGATTCGGATGCGCACGTCGGATATGCTCCTGCATGGAGCGATAGCGCTTTTCCTATTGCGACGGAATGATTAGACTCGACAGATACAGGTCTACCAGAGCAGTTTATATAAATATTTCAAGGATATGCATGGCAAAATTTTCGATCTTTCTTGTCGTCCTAAGAAAGTTGCCGCATTTGTGGACGAGCGGATGGCGATAACAGGTGGGGCTGGAAAGGAGGGGGGAGGGGAAAGAAGAAGACTCACTCCCAAGCATCGCTTGCGACAATTGGAACCATCGTTATTCTTCAAAGGGCAAACAACTTCATTGTTGGCATCGGTGACCGAGAAGGAACTGGTCAACGAGCTTCGGGGAGGCATGGTGCATATATGGGGGCGAAAGGACCCTCTCTCTGCCTCACACACTCTTGAGGGGGGGGGGAAGGGAAAAGGGAAAGAAGGGAAAGGAAGGGAAAAAAGTGCAGGGGAAAAAAGAGTTACAGTTCACAAAAGGGCTGAAGATTCGCCAGGATTGGCTTGCTCTCTTTTTCTCTCGTTTCTTCTTGACGGGGAGAAAAGAAAAAGAAAGAGGAAAGTGTACAAGTACATTGAGCGACTCGATCCGCCATCGTGGTAGTGCGGTGCTTCCTTGTAGCCGTGGGTATTTACCGTAATTAACGTATTATATCCCCCCCGCTTGCATTTCCCAAGTTTCCTTATTATAGATTGTAGCTCTTGTTACTTGAATTAGTGTCAACCTTTCCACCTCTATATTCGACTTGATGCGACTCTAATTATTCAAGTCTCGTTCTTTGTTCTAAGAAAAGAGGGGGGATGCATGCATGACATGGGTTATTCAAGCTTGGAGATTTTCCAGATAAGTGTATGGTCATTTGGTTCTATAATTACGGCGCCCGACCAAACCATTCGGAAAGCTCGGTGCCACGCCGTAGCGTTGGGAAAATTTGAAAAATTTGAATTTTGGGAAGTTTGGGAATTTCTGGTCTTCTCCATCTTAACTCATTTCCCCAAATTTCAAACGTCCGATGTTCTACGGTTGATCTTAGAAACCTGAGATAGAGCTGTGTAGAAACGTTGGGGGTAGTTGCGATAGGCGCTATCAGTGGCCCCTCCGAAGCTCTCCCCAGCTCGAGCTCGAGATTCCAGAAGCTCTGGGTTGGAAAGGAGGGGAGCTCCGAGTGGCAAATACCAAGGCCTTTTAGCGCCACGTTACCGTAATCTTACCGTCCAGAGAAACGCAAGTCATGGCGTAAGTAAAAAAAAAAAAAGATCAAAAGAGACCAGATCAAAAGTAATGAAACAATGAAAGAAACAAGAAACAAGAAACCCGATCTATAGATCTGGAAATGCAGAAGCAAAAAAAAAAAACAACAAAGAAGCTATTGACCTTCCCTAGTGGGACCTGCATACCGCGGCTGATGGTTAGCTGTGTAGTCTTGAGTTAGTATTGCCTCTCTGCCTTTGAATCCCCCTCTAGCTTTCCAGGTGAAAAAAAAAGCTCTTTCTAAAACTCGTCAAAGAACCTCACCAATCGTTTAACTAATCTCTACAAAGCTCATCTATTAATAATATTTTATATATACCAGGTACCCCTCCAACTCGCAGCTCCAACTCTAAATAGGTCACGGTAAGAGTCCCGTAATTACACACAGTCCCGGTACACTGTATAACCGCTCTCCACCGGGGGCACATGCCGATGAAGAGCAAAGACCAAAGCAATATGATTGGCTTCGACTCGCGCACGGTGGAGTCCCGCGGTGCCTATTACCCGCCCTATGATTCGTCACCGGACTCGGCGGCAAGGGCGCCATCCCGGATGTGGATGGCTGTGCAGGAGGCCTGGAGGGGGGATCAGCTACTGTGGGAAAAAAAACTCTGCTTTTTGCCGTTTTCCGGTGCTTGGAGCTTGCCTGATTGTACTTGCAAAGTCTACTCCGTACTCCGTTTGTGGGTATAAATGGAGTGCTTGCTCCGTAATAGGGTCCAATATGTATACACACACGTAAAACCACGTAGGCTAAATCCATCTAGGCTAACACCGCTGTTCTCGACCTGGGCCCATCTCCCCCCGGGCTTCAGCAGGCTTAGGTGTCGGGGGTGGACTTTGTCCCGAAGCGGCGGGGCGGAGACCGGTGGAGCTGTGTCGTGTGTCGTGTGTCGAGCTAGAAATTGAAACAACGTTACCATTACCGTTACGGAGCTTCAGCTCGGTTCTGGAAGGTCGTTCCTACTGTAGCTCTACCACCGGCGATCTTTTGCCAGGCAGTTCGGTTCGTGGAGCTTGAGGCTGGGAATTAGCTTACATGTAGCTTCGCCATGTATTTTCACATACTACCTACTACACGGTCATGAAATTTGAACATTGATCTTGGAATTCTATCTATTTCAAATCTTCCATCTCTATTCCAACATGCATTATTGACAGTATGTACATAAGGTAAGTACCCATCCCAATTGATGTCGAATCCCAATCAATTCCTTGCAGACTCAACATACCAGCTGCGTTTCAGCCCGCCATTCATCAAGGCAACCAACCCTTTTCTTTTCCGTTATCGCCACTGTTCAGGGGAGAGGGGGGTGGCACCTGCCGTTGATCCCAGTCTTGCTTACTCTAACCCTGTTTCACACAATGCAAACTAGCAAGCTGAGTCCTTGCTGTTTGTTCCTGTTGCCTAAGCTGTAAGATGAAAATGGCTTATTCCCCCGAGCAGCTTGATCGCATTCGTCATGCATGCCACTCAACTCAATCCCGTCGTCACCACCGAAACACCGTGTTTCATGCTCCATATACCACAAACCTCTTAACCACCCTGGCAATTGACATGACATGCCGCAATGCAATCTTTAAAAAAAAAAATTGGAAAATGAAAAAAGGGCTCATTGCCCGGGCACTGCAGTTTCCAACAACTCATTCAAGAGGAGGCGTAAGCATCCCATGAGGTGCATTAAGGCCTCCCAACTTCAATCCCAATCCCAATCCCAGTGCAGAAGAATTCTCTGCGGCCTGCGTTTGATCTTCACCAGCAAAAAAGATCAGTACAGCCTCTGCAGCAGCTTTCGCATCATCATCATCCTCGGCACCGGGGACAAGAGCGCGCTCAATCCATTCAACATATCGCTGAACCAACTCAGTAGGCCAGTTAGAGCGCCGTCCAAACTCGATGCATAGTTCGCGGTTTGTAAACACATCGAACTCAAAGTGGCCCTGGTAAGTCAAGATGCGACCCGGATAATAAAGTCCCTGGACATCGCATGCGGCGCTGTGACCAATACTCATCCAGCCTGGAGGCAGTGGAATTTCGCTTTGCCCTGCAGCTAAAGCGGCGGCTTTTGCGGCTGGGGTAGGGACGACAATGTCGCCATGGACTAATTGAACACGGAATGGCGAAGTAGATGAGGTGTGGTGTGCTAGCACTGGGAAGTTCGCCGTGAAAGATGGGTCGAGAATTATAGGTTGAATGCCGAGCTCGAAGCCGAGAGGGGAAGGCTCGACGTGGAATGTTGAGTGAGGCTGCGAATGAGTTTCATTTTCAGTTCCGGCTTTATTTTTGGTAGCTGATCCTGACAGAAGAGCCTGGGCGATAATCTGATGTCCGAAACAGGACCCGAACATCTTGACGTGCGGGAAATTCTCGTGCACGATTTGAATAAAGGATTCGAGTTCCCGAATCCATGGGTGAGGATCGTACGCTGAACATGCAGATCCTGTGATTAGGATTGCGTCGATGGCGCTGAATGGACCACGTGCTTTAGAGTCTGCTGGAGAGCGGGGAGTGGATCGTAGATATTCCAGAGGTGGGAGTGTACCTCCAACGGCATCAAAGGCCGTGACATACACAGCTAGCGGACCATTTTGGAGTTGTAGTTCTGCGTTTGTGTTGACTCGCTCAGCGGCTGATTGTAACAGAACTCGAAACTGCGAGCTGTAAAGACCGCGCTGGGCGTATACAGTCTGGCAGGGGACATCGGTGTCTAAAACGGCGACGTGGATTTGGTTTGCCATGGGAAGGTTTAGATGCAGTAGTACACTGATTGTATTGCGGGGGTGAGTGCTGTTAGTCTGCAGGTTCTGAGGTTCTGAGGCTCTGGGGTATTGATGGTGTGATGCCTGATATGGATGCTGAATATGAGATATGTAGTGCAGCAAAATATTTGAGTATATCAAGTGTACCTCAAACTTGGAGAAATTGTACTGACTCATCCCCATCGATGCCACTGATAGGGCGTCGGATCAGCATGCCTGATAAGGGTTTCTGTGAGTAATCGGGTGGAGAGAAGCATCCCGAACAGGAAGCCAAATCCCTGCCTTGTGTCGAATGAGATTGATCAGTTGGTCAGTTGACTAGTAGAGGGAAATTTTAATGACATGAGCTGGCAATATGAACCAACAGTGGTCGCTTGCCTTGGTTGACCAGCTGCCAATTTTCAAGCTCGGCCGCAGTCGTTAACTCCCGAGATTGTTATACCTCAACAAGTATGGCATCACAGAGATTTGGAAATAGAACTGAAGAAATTTGCTTCTTCAATCAGTACTAGTACCCGTAGATCAAGCATTAGAGATCAAGTCATATAAATCACAAATCATCAAAACAAGCAAAACAAGCAAAACAAGCAAAACAAGCAAAACAAGCAAAACAAGCAAAACAAGCAAAACAAGCAAAACAAGCAAAACAAGCAAAACAAGCAAAACAAGCAAAACAAGCAAAACAAGCAAAACAAGCAAAACAAGCAAAACAAGCAAAACAAGCAAAACAAGCAAAACCAACAGACGAGATGGCAGATCTGCAGAGGGTTATTACTTGTACGTTGTGTGAGGAGATGTCTACCACTTTAAATTTAGTACTTGCGGGTTAAGACGCCAGCCAATTTCAAGCCTTCTGAAATGTTCCGGTTTTGACCTTCCAAACGATCTCCTTGATTAATCATAACAATAATGACCTATGCTTCTCGCACGAGAGAGAACGGGCACACCTTTACCCTTAAAAGTTCCAGCGCGTATCGCCTTCTATTCCGAGCTATCGGCTCGTCGGCGAACACGACTGGATGACGGTGATCGTAACGAGATTTGACTGGAGATATGGATAAATCCATCTATCGGCCGAGTGAGCCTACAGAAGAGGGAACCGTGGATTTGATGTTCCCTTGGAGATTGAGATTCAGATGTTGATTGGTGATGGCCGACCGTACTATAACTTGCTCATCTTTAATTCAACGTCGAGTACTAGAACCAGTATAGGCCAATTATTTTGCCCTGATGTTATTACTCTTCAGTCTAAGTTGCAATTCAATATCTGTGGTATATTCGTACAAATAAGCCAAGCGTTGAACTTATCAATCTACAATGTCGAGGGTTACATGCCGTCGGGAAATGCGATCCAATGCGATCGACTGCCATCACAACATTCACCTCCGCAAATTGCGCCATCGCCCACAGACTTCCCCCAATCATCGTATTCGACAATGTCAAAAGTCATTCCCACTGGTCTTACTCAGGTAAATCCTTAATAATCCTTGGACAAGCAAGCCCCACTCAAATGCTCGCATGTCTACTCCAACTTATTCGCAATCCCATGGGTGGATCGCAAGCCTCGCACGCCATATTGTCCACTAGATACATCACCATAGGATGACAATGACCATAATATGCCATTGGTAAAAACACATGTGCATCTCAGACACAATAAAAAGTATAAATAGTCCCGACGAGCCCATTCGCATCATTCTCACGACCAGTCGAGATCCAAGCGCTTTTACCCCAGCTTTCCTTTCCCTCGTATACTCCTCCCCGCTCCCGCGAGAAGCATCATCACAAACCACACCACCATCCACCATGGCTCCCGCTGCCACCGCATCCGCGCCTATTGCGCCGCACAATCTCGCCAAGGAAGCCCCGCTCCATATCTTCCCCGACGGACTAAGGACAACCGGCCAGCACGATCCCCTCTACGACCACATCCTGCCATTTGAAAAGTTCCCCAAGCAGATCACCGGTCCTACAGTCTGGAACCCGGAGGAATATCGCTCCAAGCCAGAGACATGGACACACCAGTTCACCTCCGACCAGATCGAGGAACTAAGCAACGCCGCAGATGCCTTCCTTGCATCCAAGACCCCGCTCACCGGTATTTCCAAGGTCCGTGCTATCTACACTGCTACTGCTGCGCCTTGAACTATAACCACGCGCACACATATGTAGAAAGTACACATCCAACTAAATCTCGCGCGCAGAGCAACTTCCAAGTCCCCGTCCTAGCCCCATACCTGGAGAAGCTCCGTCTCGACCTGATCGACGGCAAGGGCTTCATCCTGTTCAAGGGCTTCCCCGTCCAACTATGGGGTAACCACAAGTCGGCCGTCGCATACATGGGCCTGGGCACATACCTTGGCTACTTCGTCAGCCAGAACAGCCGCGGCCATGTGCTCGGCCACGTCAAGGATCTCGGCGAAGACTCCACGCAGATCGACAAGGTCCGCATCTACCGGACAAACGCCCGGTAAGTGAAAGTCCACGCTGCACGCATATGCATTTCCAGCACCGCAAGAACCCCGAAAGTTCAAACAAAGAAAATCCCCCGCTAATCCCCCGGCCCGCCATCAGCCAATTCTTCCACGCCGACGACTCCGACATCGTCGGACTCCTCTGCATCGCCAAGGCCCTGGAAGGCGGCGAATCAGACCTCGTCTCCTCGCACAACGTCTACAACACACTCGCCGCCGAGCGTCCCGACATCCTGAAGACCCTCACCGAGCCAATCTGGTACTTCGACCGCAAGGGCGAGACAAGCACGGGCGAGAGAGAGTTCATCCGCACAAGCGTCGTGTACCTCGAGCGAGGCGAGAATGGCCGCGTATACACAAAGTAAGGCACAACCCAGCCCAACCCCCAAAAAAGACCATGCATGTTCTAACATTTCCCTTTCTCTCTTCAGGTGGGACCCCTACTACGTCCGCTCACTTAGCCGCTTCTCCGACGCAGGCATCATCCCCCCGCTCAGCGCAGCCCAGCTTGACGCGATCCAGGTGCTCGAGGACACCTGCAACCGACTCAGTCTGCACATGATCCTTGATATCGGCGACATCCAGTTCCTGGCTAACTCGCATATTTTGCACGCGCGCACGGCGTACACGGATCATGCGCCGCCTGCGCCGCGCCGCCATCTTATGCGGTTGTGGCTTGCGACGCCTGAGAATGAGGGCGGGTGGAAATTGCCTTTTTGGGACTCGAATGAGAAGAAGAGGGGGGGTATTCAGGTTGATGATCAGGCGCCTGTTGCGCCGCTTGATGCGGAGTAAAAAGTTGGGGCTGGATATTTTTATGTGTTATGATTATTATTTGTAGATATCTTACTTTGTGGAATTATGATTATTCCTTTGGCTTTTTGGTTCTTGAAGTTTTTGTAGGTTTTTTTTTTCTCTTCATTGAGCTTTGAGCTTGTTTTCTCTGGATGTGATTGGTCTTTCGAGGTTGGGGACTTGAGATCCATTTTGCTGCATGGAGATCTTGGATGCGTGCAGAACCCACTATATTGCTTTTTATGTAGATGCACCAATCACAGCAGGGTTCGAAGGTGGAAAGCAGCCGTGTACATAATAGTAGGACTAATAGTAGCGATACCAGGCTTACTAGACAGATCGAGGGTATTTGAAACGATAGCTCATCATTCATGGGTATAAAAAAGCCACCAGCAACGCCGGACAAAATGCTACTCGAGTAGTACTATCATATTAATGCACAAGCTTGTAACTGCCCCCACTAACAATCTCCAGTTTTCCTTTTGACACCATACCAGCCAAGAACTCGCGCAGTTCCTCGTGGCTAAAGGGGAATCCACCGGGAACAACAATGGAAAGCATCATGACAATGCGCTGCAAAGGCATGGAGCCTTGGTTCGTGAGCATTCCACAGATAAACTGCCAGTAGAGGTTCATCTTCTCCATAGCGGCCGCTTCAGCCGTTTCCTTAGCCGCGGCAGCGGCAGCAGCTTCAGCTGCAACTGCGGCGTTTTCTGCATCGTCGGTCGGATTGTCGTCTCCGGCCATTGAGCCGGACTCACCTACTGCGCGGTGCCTGTCTTCGGTGGGGAGGAATTCAAGAACCCGGTACGTGTCACGTTGGACTTCTGTGAGGATACGCTTGCTGACCCAGAAGAGACAGGCACTGCGGACTAGGGGTGGTGTCATTTCCAAAGAGTCCGCGAGCTCGGATGCGGTTTTCGTGACTGGCTCGTCGGAGTTGTCTTGGAAGGCGTAGATTACAGTAGCTTGCCAGGTGGTGACTTCATCTGCGAATGAACGGTCGCCCAGCTCCAGTTCAACATTGACTTGGCCGAGACCGTTACGCCATGTAAGCTTGCGAGATTGCTTGAGAGCCTCGAAGCCTTCGGAATATTTCTCTTGTAGAGAGAGAATCTCTGCTGGAACCTTGAATTCCTGGTCTTGGATCTCGGGCCAAAAGAAGCGTGACAAGATCTTGGTGTGAAGCTCCGGTATGTCTCGTCTTGGAACTCGCTTGGAGGTCAAGCGTGAGGGCTGCTTGTTGAATCCTTGATCGTTGCGTACAACGACGTCGACACGGCGAGAGTCATGGATATCGCGAAGCATTACCTCGCACGCCTGTAGAGCCGAGTCACCGAAGCGCACTTTGAGGAGTTCAAGGACTGAAATCTCTTGGTCGTACTCCTCACGCTTCTGTAAGAGGCGATCAGCCAAGAGAGTTTGCAATTCTTTGACGAAGGTTTCTTTCGAGTCGAACAGGCTAATGAGACTATCAATAACATCGGAGCCTTTTGCTTTCCGATAGTCAGGCGCAGCATCAATGGGGTCAGGCATCCAGTTCATGTCATTCCAGTCAAGCTCACTGTCATGCTGATTCATGGACAGCTGGTGTGCCCTTGTCAACTCCGTCGCCAATTCTGCCAGAGTATCTCCGGAAGATAATGACGGTGCCTCCGTGGCGGCAGTGGATGATGGCTCTGCCAGTAGACCACTGACAATAACCCGCACTGTATCCTCACGTTCTCTCAAATAACGTCGAATGGGTCGGGCAATCCGATCAAGGAGCACACCCTTCGGGTCCAAGAGATGGAAAGCGCGAATAATTGAGATGTACAGTTGCAGGATCTGAACTGTGGAGGCACCAGGGTGTAAAAGACGTTGGTTTAGGATGGCAATGAATGACTGCGTGACATGTGCTCTAGCTGCAGGATGTGTTGTGAAATGTCGCAAGTCCTCAATGGCACCAGAGCTCACAGGCCATTCCACAATTACATCAAAAAGCTCACTAGTTCGGAGAGCACCCAACCGGGCAATAGCAATCTCTTGCCACTTCTCCACGTCTCCAAAACTGACATCCATGGCACCCGCCATCTGATTACCAGCAGGAGGCGTGTGAATAATTGCCAGTACTTGAACTGCAAGCCTAGCGAAGATATTTTCAACCCAGTGTTTTAAATGCTGGGCAACCAACGTTGGCCTTTCCCATCGGCCATTATAAGCCGCACCGGTGTATGCCGCGCGCACGAATGCAGTCATCATTACATTCATTACGCTGGCAAAAACCTTCTGGGCCTTGTCTCCACCAAGTCCCACGAGTTGCAAGCCATTGAGGAAAGCCAAAAGTCGGTCACGAGCCACAGTAACAGATCCAGGCTCTCCCTCAGTCATAATCCGTGCCTGGGCATCTGAATCGCTCGATTTCCAATCCTCATACGAGACGGAATATTGTCGGTCTACCTCCATACCATCCTGGCTGACATCCTCTGAGGTTGAATCTTCGACCAGTGTATCAATGCCCATAATAACAAGCGCGTCTCGTGACAGCTCGCCAGCCAGTAGTGTTGAGATGTGTTCCCAAGGCAATGAATATGAAACAACTGTATGAAGAACTCGTTGTGTCTGGGTTAAAATGCGCCCTTGTTCGGATATCGGTATGAGAGGCATCAAGTAGTGCACGATGGGTGCAAGGTAGATTCTCCGGGCCAGTTGCAAACAGTCCACGATTGTCCTTAGCAGACCCTCCTTCTCAGGGCGGACAAGAAGCTATTTCCCAGTCAGCAATGCACATGGCCTTGATATCGCGCAAGAATGATCCTACTTCAAAGAGCTCGGTCCGAAGATTTGTGAGAAAATGTCTCCGTATCTCGTCGCCATACCAATCAAATAAATTATTCTGTGCCGATTGTCCGTGTTGCGCGGCAGCTGTCAAATATGCCAGCGCCTCTCCAGTTTCCTTGGACGGAGGGCTGACCCGATTCCATTTATTTAAGAGTTCGCTCCCATCGGTCTCTCTGTAATCGTAAATGGGCGCAAACCCTCGATCGGGTACGGATAGGAAAGCCGTTGCGGCAGACCACGCTTGGTCCCATGCTAGTCGGTCTGGAGTATTGTTCAAGGGCTGGTAGATTGATCCAAATGACTCGTTTCGAACTGTTGAGGTCGATTGAAAGGAGGCGTTCGGAGTCCCCTCGTTTGAATTGGATGCGAATGGTGGCCGAGCTTCGAGTGACGCGGGGGAGAAGACGGAGCCAAAGACGCGTCGGCGTCCCGCGCTGAGGGGGATTGTTGATATCATGGCGCTCAGGGTAGTTTCAGCATTGTGAGGTGCAAGATCTGGAGTTGAATCAAATCAATCCGAGGTGTCAAGCTGTGTTGTTGAATGTGAGTTTGGGGATACCCATGATGCTCGGCGCGTGGTCACGTGATTCTCCATTCTTGCAGTACGCGATTGGACATTTTAAGCTGCTTGCGATATATATAATCTACATAAAACTATTCAAGTAAGATGAATATATAGATTCTTTCTCTGTTGGTATAGAGTAACAGGAACTATATGTAATGCTGGATCGCTGGATGCAAATGAGCGTGAGACTGACCCATGTGGCTTGATGCGGCAGGATTCCAGGAATAACAACGCCCAAGGCAAAAAACAACAAGCAAATGTGCAACTCAAATCGGGTGCAACGCTGAACAAACATATGACAAGGGGGGGGTATCGTGTCACCTCGGACATCAAAGTCCGTAGAGCATAAACAGGCCATGAATAAATGGGTTCTCATTTATGGAGGAACCTTGCCAATATCACATTGTAGATCATTCCCAGGTCTTCAACAAGGGGAGTGTTAACTCCCCGTCTAGTTATCCTCGACCTTCTCCCACTCGCTATCAGTGCTGCCATATCCAGAGCTATCGCCACCAGCACTGATGCGCTTTTTAGGATCTTCCTCGGTCGGCTGAAGTCTCGCAGACACGGCACTTCCAGTTGTCACAGCGGTGGGCTTCTGGCCAGCCAAAGACTCGGTCTCTGTTTCACTGTCGGCACTGTCCACGGAATCCTTCTTCCTCTCGGATCCGGTTGTTTCTGCCTCGGCCTGTGCTTTCTTTTCAGCTTCCTGTGCTCGCTGCACGGCGCTTACTTCACGCGCGAACCAGTTGATGGAGTACCATAGACCGGCGCTCAAGAAGGAGAGAACGACAAAGTGGATGCTATAGGTGGCTAAGAGGAGGGCGAAGAAGACAAGCTGGAGTGCGGCGAAGGAGGCATTTGTTGCGATCAACAGTGTTGGGGTGGGGCCTGGCGTGAAGACGCTCGACCACAGCTCTTCCACGAAAGAGGCCATGGTGTGTGGGTGTTTATGGTTTGGTGAAGGCGCGTAAGGTGTAACCCAGGAGTGACGTCGTTGGAACGGAAACTGGAATCCGTAAATAAAAGATGGAGGGAAGAGGATCGGGCTTGAAGTTCCGAGATTTGGGAAATAAGCAGGAAGTTGGATCCACTGGAAAGGCGGACAGGAAGAGGGGCAACTGAAGCCGAAATTCGAATGGTCCAACAAGAATAATCAGAAATCAGAACAATCCACTACTTATTTACAATATGGAAAAGACGATACCCCAGGGGTTCATCATCTATAAATTATAAAGCCATTCAAGTCCTTCTCTTCCATTAGTAATGGGTCAGGTGTAGTATCAGCCGCTTTGTCGCGGGATTCCATCATTCTTGTATTGCGGCCCGATGGTGACGGCGTGACCGGATATTCGTATAGCCTTCTGACCTGCAGTGGGATTTTTCTTATTTGAAATCTGGACTTCTTGGTAAAACAGGGGTCGTATTGAGTTCTCGGCGTGAGACCGAGACTAAAATGTACCATAAGCTAACCCCAGTCCAATCTAGTTGAGAATGGGGGATACATAACGGTGATGTTGGAGAGAGAGTGTGTGTCAATTACAAGAATGTTATTTGTCTTATTTATTTACACGATTGGTCCTAGTATTAACCTCTTGGTTCTTGAATATCATGCTATTGCAGGCATTCATGATTTCTGCAACTCAGACCCTGCCAATCCCAAGACTTGGCCAATAGCCGCCTCAAAAGACTCCAATCGGTCTCACCCGATTACGCTTTTCCCACGCTACCCCACGCTTAACCTTAGTCGCTGATCAACCCCGTCTTTTCCCCATGCGGCCTTGGCACCTTTCCAGTTAGTCCCAATTCCAACGCTCATTGCCGTCATCGCGCACCCCACCCCCGACCTGTCCCCGTAAAACCACATCGGCCTATGGCATAATCGTCCAATCAGCATCCACTCTTCTAGAGACTGGTCTACAACATGTCGAAAAAGGAGGGGGTGGATACGCGATAGGGAAGCCAGCTTCCAAGCCCCAGACATGGAATTGGAATTTCTAACTTGTATAAATATACCCGGGAAATTCCTTCTAGCCCATTCTCAAAGCTCGGTGGAATTCCCTCTTTCTCAATCAGGTCTTCCAAGGGTTCAATCCTTTCTTATTTCTTTCTCTCCAGTTCTCATATACAACTTTTCTATTACCAAATTCCCATTTCCTCCCAAGAAATGGCAGATCAGCCAGAAATATCCAAAACCTTCTCGCCCGACGACGGTGTCATCGAGGGCTTCACCCATCATGCAGAACACATCACAGCAGACCGGGAACCATATGGACCCGCGGGTCTGCGGGGACTGGCGAGCAATCCGTTCGTGCTCATGTGTGCTGCGTGCTCAACGCTGGGTGGTTTGATTTTTGGTTATGACCAAGGTGTTGTCTCTGTCATCTTGGTGATGGACCAATTCCTGGAAGAGTTCCCGCGCATTGCAGGTTCGGGTGCGGGGTTTTGGAAGGGTCTACTGACTGCCATGATTGAATTGGGTGCACTGCTAGGCGCCTTGAATCAGGGTTGGATCGCCGATAAGATCTCGCGACGATACTCCATTCTGGTTGCCGTCGCCATCTTTACCGTTGGATCTGTCCTGCAGACTGCCGCGGTGGAGTATTCGATGTTGGTTGTGGCTCGTTTGATAGGTGGTGTGGGCATTGGCATGTTGTCCATGGTTGCACCATTGTATATCTCCGAGATTAGTAAGTCACTTACTTGGATCCCATCGGGGTATTTTCCATTGGGCGATAACTAACATTTCTTTCTTCTTGACTAGGTCCCCCAGAATGCCGTGGAACACTGCTCGTTCTTGAGGAATGGTGTATTGTGCTTGGAATTGTTATCGCTTACTGGATCACATATGCCACCAGATACATGGCGGGAGAATGGGCATGGCGTCTCCCTTTCCTGTTGCAGATGATTCCCGGATTCATTCTCGTTGGTGGTGTGGCAATCCTTCCATTCTCTCCCCGATGGCTGGCTTCCAAGGGCCGCAATGAAGAAGCCCTGCAGAGTCTCTGCAAACTGCGCAACCTTCCCGACACAGATCGCCGTATTCGTCAAGAGTTCCTGGATATCCAAGCGGAGGTACAATTCCACCAAGAAATGAATGCCGAGAAACACCCCAACTTGCAAAGCGGGAGCGCCAAGGACTCTTTCCTGCTGGAGCTTGCATCTTGGGGCGATTGCTTCAGAAAAGGTTGCTGGCGACGAACCCATATCGGTATCATGATTAGCTTCTTCCAACAAGTAAGTTATAGCCACAATGCTTTCTGACATCCCATCCTAATAAAGACTTATAGTTCGTGGGTATCAACGCACTGATCTACTACTCTCCCACCCTGTTCGGCACCATGGGACTAGACTCGAGCATGCAACTCGTCATGTCCGGTGTCCTCAACGTCCTACAGCTGGTCGGTGTAACAACCAGTATCTTCACAATGGACAGCATCGGTCGCCGCAAGCTTTTAATGGTCGGCTCAGCCCTCATGGCCATTGCAATGATCATCATCGCAGCCTTGGTGGGTATCTACAGCTCTGACTGGTCAACCCATCAGGCCCAAGGATGGACCAGTGCAGCCTTCCTACTCTTTTACATGGTCGCCTTTGGTGCCTCCTGGGGCCCAATCCCCTGGGCGCTTCCAGCCGAGATTTTCCCCTCCTCCCTCCGCGCAAAGGGTGTTGCCCTAGCCACCTGCTCCAACTGGGGCAACAACTTTATCATCGGTCTCATTACTCCCCCTTTGGTCGAAGACACCGGATACGGAGCGTATGTTTTCTTCGGCGTCTTCTGTGTAATCTCTGGTGTCTGGACCTACTATTTCGTCCCCGAGACCAAGGGTCGTACACTCGAGCAGATGGATCATGTCTTCAAAGATAACTCAAGCGAGTATGAAAAGACTCGTCGAAGTGCCATTGAGGCGCAGCTCGTGGAGCGAGAGTTACTCAGCCCACACCGCGGGATTGTCTGAATGTTTTATTTTAGCAATACGTTATACGGGAGCATCTTCGGATCTTGGAATTTGCGGGTTAGCGATGGATTTCTTTATACTTAGGTAGCAAGGTCGGAGTATTCAATGATATGAATTATGATTATGGAATGACAAGGTTAACTTCTCCCGTATGCAAATGTTTGTACCTGGTCTACGCAAAGTCTCGTTCATTCCATACTGTTCTTGTCAACACCCAAATCAATGCAGGCGGTACCCGAGCCGACTTCCGTGCGCAAACCGGATCGCGATGCGAGAACCTAAACCCCCATTGCATCATTTTAGTGTCCGATGTGAGCATATAGTCCGGGGTAAATAGAGACCTCGGTTGAGGTATAAAAATAGGAGATAGGCCCATTAAAAATCTGAAAAGCACGGTGAAGAAAAGAAAAGCATTGTTTGTTAATCTTCGAACATGCGCTTCTCTCAGGGCATCAAGGCGGCGGCTCTCTATGCTCCAGCCGTGACCGCTATCGCTACAGGTCAAACAACCACCAAGATCCAAGCCCCTGCAACTGTATCGGTAGATGCGTCCCAGATAGTGGCACACGACTTCGCCTCCTTCTCGATCCCAATTCATTTCTTCGCAGACTACGCCGGTAAGTATCAACCAACCATCAGTCGTCAAAGTAAGGCCCAGACTGACACAGGTCCAGGTAACAAAAGTAGTCCAAATGAATTCTCTCGCGATATCATCGAGCTTCTACACAAGAAGACAGGCGCTTATCCCCACATCCGCGTAGGCGGTACATCGGCGTGAGCAATTCGATCCCAACTTCAAAAGCGGGGGTTTGATAACTAACAACCAACCCAAACTAGTGACCGGGCCATCTACAACGCCTCACAGACCGAGTCCATCATTCTCTCATCAGAGTACGATAATGGAATTCCTCTCGAAGTCTACATTGGCCCGACGCTTTTCGAAGGCTTTGAAAGTTTCCCCGGTGTTCCCTGGACATTCCAGGTGAATCTTGCAAATAACAAGAGCGACGCGTTAGATAATGCCCTTGCTGAGGCTAGAGTTGCACTGAGTCATATCAGGGAGAACCTGGTCGCATTTGAAGTTGGAAATGAGCCTGATTTATATCCTGGTGCCGTCAGACCGTTGGATTTCTCGACAGCGGACTACGTCCGGGAGTGGACTTATTTCGCAGATGCGATTTCCAACGAGGTCCTGCGGGGTAACTCTTATGGGTTGGATTATTGGAGAATTTTCCAGGCTTTGACATTTGTGTTCAAGGGTGATGGATTCTCTGCGTAAGACTTATGCAACTGTTGAATGGTGCTACCTTTTCTCGTTACTGATTCATCCAATACAGGGCTAAGGCATTCAATGATGGGATCGATGACACCGGTCACGTCAAGACGGTTTCTTTGCACCAGTATGCCTTTCAAAATAACCATTCGCCTACTTCTTATACACTTGCTGATAAAACGTAGATATGCATCTGGAAATCAGGCTTGGGTCCGACTGCAAAGTAGGTCATTTCCCAGCACAAAAGAAATGACCCGTATCTTACATGCTCAGATTCCTTCATGAACCATACCGCAATCGCTGGGAATCTAACTCAGTATATACCCGACATGGAAGCAACGTACGCCGCTGACCCTAGCATCGAATTCCTGCTCGGCGAGACAAACAGTGACTATATCAATCTCGACATGGCACAAGTAGAAGGTGTTTTCGGAAGCTCGCTTTGGCTGCTCGATTATTTGCTTTACGGAATGAGCATGGTAAATGAAACCTACCACCAGGAAAAGATTCCTAATGCAATGAAATAAAGCAGCTAACAGCTCTACAGGGTATCAGCCGCTTCAATCTCATCCAAGGAACTACCTTCGGGTACGCTGCTTGGGTCCCAGTGGAGAACAACGGCCAAAGACCAGGCGTTAGACCTCCACTATATGGTCAACTCGTTGCCGCAGACGTAATTGGTCGCCACAATAAAGTCCACGTCAAATCATTGGATCTCGGTCTCTGGGACCTGTCTGCATACGCTGTCTATGAGTCGGGTGTTTTGGCACGATACGTCGTGATCAATCTTGATGAATGGAATGCCACGACGAGCTACGTGCGTCCTACCCGGAAGGTTTCTCTCAGTGTACCACGTGGTGTGATCTGGGGGGAGATCACGAAGTTGTCTGGGCCTGGGGCTAGCTCTGATACGGGGATTACTTGGGGTGGTCATAGTTGGAACTATACTACCCATGGAAGACTTGGACAATTTGGAAAGAAGCAGTCTACGCTTGTGTATCCGAGATCTGGGCTCCTGAACCTGGACATCTTTTCTACGGAGGCTATTGTTGTTGAGCTACAAAGGTAGGGAGAGAGCAAGTCATATACATATGTAGCAATCTTTACTTATTATTCTTGTCATGGGGACTCATTACATAATATACTATGGCTACAATGACAATGGGTGCCAACATTGAAGGCCTGGTTTGAATGTTATTTGATAAAGCACTGCATCAACCTTGGAACCTTGAAAGTGCTCAAGTACAAATAACAACCTTTCCATAATTCTTCTTTTCCCACAAATACTGAAAAGCATCCTTCGCCTCGTCGAATGAAAACATCTTCTGGTCAACCACCGGTTTAATACCATGCTCAGCAATGAAAGCATTCAATGCCTCAAACTGGTCCACCGGCCCAACTGTGATTCCCCTCACAATAGCCATCGTCTGCAAACAATCCAAAAACCCACATTTCCGTTCAGTTCCCGCTCCACTCAAAAATCCTACCAGGGAGATGACGCCCTCCATTCGAACCGCCCTAAGCGACTGCGGCATCGTGCCCTCCCCACCAACTTCAATAACATGATGAACTCCCTCCCCACCAGGCGACAATCTCTTAGCAGTCTCGCCCCAGTCCCTGTCCTGAACATAGTTAATAACATGTTGCACGCCCATAGCTCTCAACTTCCCAGCCTTCTCTTCCGAAGACGTCGTCGCGACGACCGTGGAACCAGCCGCAAGCGCAATCTGTATCGCAAACAGACTCACCCCGCCCGTCCCTTGTGTAAGAACCCAGTCGCCAGGACCGAGGGCGCGATCTTTCAAGCCAAAGAGACAGTTCCAGGCCGTGACGCCTGCACAAGAGAGAGTGGATGCTTCAACCATGTTTAGACCCCGCGGCGCTAATACCAGTCCCGCTTCGTGGAAGACGGCGTACTGTCGCAGGGTTCCGTCGGCCACATTCCCGAGACTATACTTGCGCTTTTCGAGGGATGTCAGGCCGGACTGGTGGGCTGGGTTGAAGGCTGTGCAGACGTGGTCGCCGGCTTTGAATCGGGTTGTAGAGTTCCCGATGGCGAGCACGATCCCTGCGGCGTCGGAACAGGGTATTATGCCCGAGTTGGACGTCATGGGGTAGGCTCCCATGGGGATTGCGACATCGCGGTAGTTGAGGGACACGGCTTGGATCTGAATGAGACAATCGTTGGGCCCGATGTTATTTATGGGTGCTGAGGTACAGTTGAGGCCTTCCCAGCCTCCGTTTGGGATTACTGTCCACTGTGCGGTTTGTGTGATCGACATTTCAATAAAATAAGCACAAACCAAAAGTGTGCAGAGGTAATATGCGGTGAGATGCTTATTTTTATTTGACCCATTGATGGTATTTTCTTCTTATGTATACGTACAATGTACATTTCGCTTTATCTGATTGATTACAAATGGGATCGGGTGTCGGCACGTCAAGTCAGGAACGAGATAACAATGTCCATTGACAAAGTTGAAGAATATAGCTAACTTGTCATCTGTTTCTACTCTATCTGAACACTCAATCTTGATGCGAGATCTCGGGGTGAGTACTATCGGATACCTTCTACCTACCAGCCATCGCCCCAACAAACTTGAAAGCGCCAGGTATATTTACGCTATAAACGCTACCAGTAATTTAAACGATACGAGAGAAATCGATCCATTCCAAGCTTGCTATACATGACAATTGATGACCGAACATTGCGACCGTAAATAAATCCACACGTTGCCACCTGCAACTGATTTTCATCATCAAGGCTCCAGCCTATACACAGTCGGAATTTCCAAGGTTTGAATTTCCCAGCCTCGGCAAGTACAAGTAAGTAGTATTTCCCCCAAAAAAGAAAACACTCAATATAAACCCCAACGACGCAACAAACCAGCGATCACAATTGCAGGCGCTTTTCTTTCCCGGATGCCCGCAAATTCCAGCCTGGAAAAAAAAAATAGATCCACAATCGGCATCCCGATTTCCCCGATACCTGATCGAAAACAGAAAAACGAAAATAGAAATAGTACAAGCTCCAAAGATCCACTAACTAGAGCCTCTCTCCTTCTTCACCGCTATTCCCCCCTGATTCCGGGCGAAAAGAGGGAAGAGAGAAGAAAAAAAAAACAGCATTCACAACAAAAGCAAAAGCAAAAGCTCATCGCTGTCCCGAAAATCCCGTTTCCTCGGCTAACAGCTCCAGCCTCGCTCCGTCGAGACCCAGCTCGGGAAGCCGAGGAGGAGAGTCGCTCCGCGACCCGACGCCGCTATTCCGTGCATCAAGCTCGTCGGCTTTGTCTTTTCTTTTCGAGCGCAGGGATCGGAGCCAGCCTGTGAAACTGAATGGTGATTCTCCGCCGGGCTGGGACCATTCGTCATCGCGGGTATGCGATTTTTGGAACGAGGCTCTGATTCGCGAGCCTCGCCTGGGCAGTCGCGTGCTCGAGTCCGGGGTCGAGTTTGTCTGGACTTCGGATGTAGGTCCTGCCTCCATCGAGGAAGATGTAGTAGTTGGTGATTGGGGCATTTTGGCCGCCATTGTATTCGGAGCCGGGATCGGGTCGATTCGATTCGAAGCTTAGTTCGAAAAATTTTCAAAATGCCTTGTATTGTTCACCGATTTGGGGAAGTATTGTTGAAGGGTTTAAAATCGTGGGTAGGGAGATTCATTGAGTATCCCCATGTCGGGAGAGTCAAGAGATGAAGTCGGGCAAAAAGTAAATACGAGTATTTGGGTGGGGAGGAGGCATGACAAGTTATGGGGCTAGGCGAGGTGATCATCATGCTTACTGGCTGCGTCACTGGTAAGTTGATCTATCATGTAAGGAGGCCCCGTCACAATTCTTCTGGGGTGATTTTCCTCCGCTTTTTCACTAGTGAACTTTCCCGCCCGCTTCCCACCCGCTCTAGTCTTTTTTATCCAAGCTATACTTCCAATAGTTGGTCGATTCGGCATTGTTTATTTAAGAGAACCCCTAACCCCTTCTCCAGAAATAAGCCAGGGTTAATGCATACACTTTAGACTCGGCATTGTGATTCCTTCAAGCTTAGATGTTGTGCTCAGGCTGAATCGCTGCATGCGTCAACGTATTTCTAGAATTCAAATGTAAGGCTGTCTTCGGCCATCATTGCCAATTGATCGCCACTGGAGATCATTCCAATTGTGTTTTCAAAATAATTCAACCAGAATTTGAGACTGTCAAGGGTCTTTCGTCGTTAAAGTTGTCTCCAGTTAGTGGCGTTCCAGGTGGAGGAGGTGGTATCAAGCAACTTTGAAGATTCAGTTGCATATTCAAGATCGGCAAGTCGGCTTAGTTCTATCGGCTTGTTCACCGGATTCTCTTGGCATGCGGCGACTCCCAGCCCTGCTTCTAGGGGGACGCTAGCCGCTGTTGTCAGGATGTATTTGGGTGTGCGGAGTATGGAGTAGGGAATCATGCATTTTTCAACGCGATATGCGTCTGACAACTCTTCTTTCATGCTCAGACTCCAGGGCTATCGGTATGCAATTGGTAGGAAGGGGCATGCTGCGTTAGGAGATACCTGGAAACTAGCAACAATTGGAAAAGCTCACCCCCTTTCCAGTTCATCTTCCTGAGCAGTGTTTGCAAGAGTTGGCTTCTAAATCAAACCAATTATTTGTTTTATCCAATGCCAAATAGTAATTCATCACATCATGTATCTGTAGCTGGCTCAGGTACCCACCTACGCCTTGAAATATGGACTGAAGTAAGCCAAAGATTGAAGTAGGCAATCAATGTTCTCTCAATCACGCCAATATTCAATGTTCCCCTGGATTGACACTCACGGGACTCACCAGTCCATGATCCGGGATTTGAGATTTTTTGGGCCAATATTGTGATGCTCTAGTCCATATTTCTGCATGAGCCACGCTGTTGGTCAAAACCTGTTTAAGGCAATAGTGTGCTGCACGACCTCGGTACGATAGAGATTCATGAGGTCGATAGGTTGAGTTGCATTTCTACCTCATGTGTGTCTGGGCTTGCAAGGTTATCTCTAGCCAGAACCTTGGGAAATTCCAGATGCTTCACGCAAGTAAGTGCGCCATTGAGTATGAATCGTTATATTCGTCTCAAATCTGGTCGGCCAGTTCATAGAAAATGTAGCTCTTTCAGGATCATGCATTTCTTCCGGGAGGAAAACGGATTTGTTCACGAGAGGTTGATATAAGCCTCAAAACGCAGTATCAATTGCTCTTGGGACATCTGGATGAGCTTTAGATAAAGAGCAAAGTCCCTTGAGATGTGTATTTGTATGTGTAGTATCCATCGTGCACAATCTGCGAAGGTGTTCAGCAAAGGAGCATGTGCAAAATTATTGTACTCCATACTCAACATGGGCTCGTCTGGCTAGTACCTGTTTGTACTCGTTATTCTCAGGTCATACTAAAGGAAAGTTGCCAGTGGATATAACAATGTGTTTGCTGAAGCTTTGATTTCAAAATTAGTATGAACGGCGAAGGGAGACTGCAAACCCAATCGGGGATCATTTTGATCGCGATTGACCCAAAAGTTTACCAAGTATGGACTGTCTAAGCTCTGAAGTCAACATTAGCGCCAAAATATATCCAATGTTGACTTTTTGCACTGACATTGCTGAATTCGGAGAGTCACATACTAACATTGAAGTGCAAGACTTGATAACCTCGGGAGAGTCAAGACCCCGCACCGCTACAGCCCACGCGGTTCGCCACAAGTTGACATATTTCCGTATCCAGTAAAAGCACTTGAGCCAATGGAATTCAAAGTAGAGTAAGCAAACCCCAAAATCTTTTGGAGCACATCGGATAAATATCCACCAAAACAAGAAACATTTGAAGAAATACTAGTATGTATATGAATGTGTATCTCCTCTCATTCAACCTACTCCAAACCCCCACTAAAACGCGCACAGGTGCTCATTTGAGATAGAACTTGCGAATTTCCAAACATTTGAAGCCTCAACTAACATTTGGAAGCTTCTAGTCTAAACAATTAATTAGCCTTACTGTCCCACCGTGCTGCATATCTCCCAAAACATGGCACCTACGGCTACCGTCCTATTAAAGGAAGACAGCAACAATGTCGCGTCTGGTGCTATGGGTCTAGCGAAAGATGGGCGGAAGCTCAAGATCCGCTCATACCCCAAATTCGACACTCTCCACGAAGAAAGAAACTACCGAAAACAACACCTAGCTGCAGCTTTCCGCGTCTTTGCCGATCGAGGATACGACGAGGGCGTCGCGGGGCACATCTCTGTTCGAGACCCCATCTTGACAGATCACTTCTGTATGACCCCGCCCAAGTTCTTCCAATCTACACAATTGCAGCCAAGGTTGCTGACAATGTTTCTTTCCACATCCAGGGCTTAACCCGTTATCCATGCACTTCGCCTTGATCAAAGTCTCGGACCTGATTCTAGTCAACGAAGACGGAGAGGTTGTTGAGGGAGACGAGCCTATCAATGGGGCCGCATTTGCCATTCATTCGGAGATCCATAAGGCTAGACCCGAGGTTAATGCTGCGTGTCATGCGCACTCTGTCCATGGAAAGGCGTTTAGTGCGTTCGGTCGGGAACTTGATATGATTACGCAGGATTCGCTGCGTTTCTATAAGAGTCATGCTGTTTATACGGAGTTTGGGGGTGTGGTGCTGGATAGGGAGGAGGGGAAACGGATTACACGGGCGCTTGGGAATGGGAAGGCTGCTATTTTGCAGAACCATGGGTTGCTGACGGTGAGTGGAGAAGAACGATACAAATATCTCATGTCCAGGTGCCTTTTGAATGCATAAATTCTGATGCGCTTTGTTTTTAGGTTGGTGGGAGTGTTGATGAGGCGGCGTTTTGGTTTATCAGTTTGGACAAGACATGCCATGCGCAGCTTCTTGTTGACGCGGCTGAGCTGGGGAGTGGTCATAAGAGGAAGATTATCAATGATGAGGAGGCGGAATTCACGTCGAAGCAGGTTGGGGGGCCAGAAAAGGGGTGGTTGGCGTTCCAGCCATATTACGATGAGATTCTTGCGAGAACCAATGGTGGGTTCTTGCTGTGATCAGTTTGTCATGTATTAGTGGCATGGAATCATTGCTTTGATATCGGACAAATGAAGCAAGAATGGTATTAAGGAATCCATGAGCCATGGAGTTTGCTTCACGAGGAAAGCCGGTATAGATAGATTTGAAAATGCAATTCGTGCTAGCTTACAAATGTGATCAGATGGTATCTTAAAAGATATAGCAACTTTAAAAGGGCCAATGCTTAACGCCAAGTCAGTGCCTGCCCCGAACGCCTGTTAAAACTGGAAATAACAAAAAATGAAAAATGACTACAGAGAAGACGTAAAGGGATTGCATAAAACAGATAGTAGGGCTGTCAAATCACACCGTGGCGGGCCTTGAAAATGGATATCTTGTCGTCGTAAAAGAGAATTTCCTGGAGCTTAAAATGGACTCGAGAAGTGTCGCTCTCCTCCATCTCGCTATCAGATTCAGTAAAATCGTTCGAAAGGAGCTCGTTATTGTTCGCAGGTGGGTCACGATCATCATCACTAGTATCCTGGGTGTCGTCCTCAAAAGGACCTAGGCCATCATTACCAGAGCCGAAGTTGGAAGATGGAGGTTCATCGGAATCTGACTGATTGCTCGGGCCATTCTTTTCGATGATCTGGTAGCATTTGGATTGCAACCCGATGTAAGTGATCTTGAGATCCGGGCGGATGCTAACAATATCAAGGACTTGTAAGGCGAGCTCTTTCAATTCACCGCGATGAACAGAATGGCTAATGCGCGGCAAGTATAATGCGCGTAGTTGGGGCATCTTGGGTAGCCTTTGTAGGAAATAGTGCTAAAAAAAAGACTGTTAGCCGACGAACTTAGAATATTTATCTCAAGATTTACCCAGTCACGATAGTGCATGGCCATCCCCAACTCTCTCAGTTGAGGCATTCGTCCGCTAGTGACAAAGGACACCATTTCCTGGTTAAACATCCATTTATGCCAACGTTGACCCATGCTGTCCACATTTCCATTGCGCTCAGAGGCATCAATGAGAATCTGTCGGAGGCTCAATCGATGCTTCCGAACAATATGCCGATAAATCGCTTCAATGTTGACGTTTGAGTCAAAGGCTGGGGCCTCATGCAGGTAGACACTTTCCAAGGTATTCGGGGCGATTGCATCTTTGATGAAAAGCATCAGGTATGGAGTAACGGTATCCGTTCTCAGATATTTGATATTGAGTGAGTAATCATCTTTGCCGAGGCTGGATCGACGCCTCTCGCCTTTCTGAGACCGTTTCTGGGGTGGCTGAGGGGGCGCATACTTTCGACGTAGCGCCCTCCATAGAGTCTCATGTTCTGCGCAACGCATCACAGTAAGTGTAGTGAGCCGGGTCCAGTCAAGCTGGGGTAGAAGATGTGGTATGGAAAGAGGAACTCGTTCCAACTCCAGTACTTCGAGGTTCAATTTCTCGCTGTTGGTACTAGTGGGTGCGCCATAAATGTGGCCACTTGCTTTCGGGGCAGGGCTTGAAGAAATTGTGTTGGATGAAACTATTTTAAGCTCTTTGTGTGACTTGGAAATAGATGGTGTGGAATTCGATCCCTGCCGAGATACATGATCCCCAGTCTGGGTATCATTATCAGTGGATTCATCTGACTGAAGCGAGTCACAAGCCGAGCGCGAGATAATGTCCTCCTTCTGGGGAACGGAGTTCTGCTTGGATAAAATGCTGAGTATTCCCCCAACCTTTGGCCAATTGAGATGAGAGTCAATTGGGGGGTCGTTATCTTTGACACACATCACCCAGTCAGACAGGTGCGCCTTTAACGCAACGCCAATTCGTAATTCCGTCAGACAATGACGGGAACGTTCGATTAGAACAGCGAGCTCTTCGACATAGGCAGTCTCATCAATGTCGAGAACAGCTATACTCTTAAGTGGCGGTAGCACAGATAGCGAAGGATGTTCGACGTGCTTGTACTTCTGGGGAACACGGGAGCTTAACGTTGCCGAGAGTCGTAAAGGATTCTCTGAATTATCGTGCCAACGTACCCAGATGCGCTCCAATCGACATTGACCATGCGATCCGTCAGCCAGGGAGGCAAGGGCAAGCCAGATCTCACGAACGACACCGGTCGGCATGTCCCATATGAATGCCTCAAGATTGATCATGCGCGCTACAGCCAAGGCGACCAGTGTTCCCAACATTTTCCCAACCTCTCGATTCACCGAATACTCTTGGACCCAGCTGAGTGGGCCATTCCCGATCGAGAAAGTGCGGGTGAATTGTGCATAGTGGTTCCCTCGTCGTCCCAGCGATCTACCAATACCGCCGTTTATGTGATTTCCTCGGTGATGTGGGTTGTCACATCCACAGTGAGAGCAGTCTTCCGAAGATCGATCAAGCCTTGCCAGAGGGGCATGGTGGAAAACGTCCTCTCCCATGACCAAGGTTGATAGCCCGTACGACAAGGCATCCACCCCCGCATAGTCATCGCTTGATGAGTTCAAGGATTCAGGCCAGACAATATCGAATCGGGAGTACATGTGCGGGACCGTCAAGGCATGGAGGGTAGAACATGTCAATGCAAGGGAGGTAAGGTCATTCGTATGGGTGACCTATTGATGACAATAGTTAGTTTCAGCCTGTCAGAGAACGGGAAAGGGCGGGTGATACTTCTTTGATGATATCCTTCAACAAATCAAGAGGGAGCTCCAGGAGCTGCATCGGATTTTTGGCTGTTGGCTTAAAGCATGACCCGGTGTAGACTGATGGGGCAGTACCTGGTGTTGAAGTTCGAGTCCCGTACTGGTCGGAAGATGTGATCCCATTCCCTGCGATGCTGAGTTTCCCAAACGAGGAGAGGTGGCGCTTTACGAACATAGCTTCCGGATCCACCGAGGCGGTGCTTTGAGTAGAAACAAAATCTTCTTCATCTGATGACAAGGCTCCCTCTGAGCGTGGTCGGTCAGCCCACTCGGCGCTAGTATCCGCCATCAGGAGGATATGCCTGCAAAAACAAATCGGAGAGGCAAAGCGAGGTAGATAATCATATCCTGATGCCAAGAGGAGGAAGCGCTCCAGACTTGACCGTCAGCTATGGAATCGGTCTCGGGCACAAGAACGAAGGGGGTCTGGGGAAGCGATAACGCTAGTGCCAAGCTGGTTAGTAGTTCACGGAGAGATCCGTTCGTGGATCATCAGATAGCACTGTTTGGGTTAGCGTGTTGTTAGTAATCCCTCAACTACTCAGTTAGTCAGACTTTAGGCTACGGTTGGCCAAATTGGGTCGCCGCGTCAACAGAGATCATCGCAAACGGTAATGAAAATCCTCATGGCATTCAAAATTAAGTAGACGTAAATTAAATCTATCACTGCAGCGACCAAGCATACAAATCATTTTTTTCTAATGTTGTTCAGCGATGCCCACTATTCTTCATGTCCCTCAGTACTAATCACGACCCAATCTCTCCAGATTGATAGCCGCACTGATACATGCCAAATGACTGAACGCCTGGGGAGTATTGCCCATCTGCTCGCCTGAGATGGCCACTTCTTCTGAGAACATTCCCAAGTGGTTTGAGTATGACAGAATATTGTCAAAGTGGGAGAGCGCGAGCTTCCAGATGTTGGGGATAGGAACATCATATTTGGCAGCCTATATATCCATGGGTCAACTGGGGGAAATTTGATTGCATGAAATGAAACGATAGGTAGCACATACCCGAGCCATGGCTTCAACAAGCCAAAAGGTAACCATGATGAAGGCACCCTCACCTCCACCCACACCTGTGAAACATGAACATCAGTAAATGGCCCAGGGGGGGTTGGACAGCCAAAGGCTCTACAAAGCAAAGCGCATACCATCATTTGCCTTCTCATGGTCATATCGGAACACCATCTTGGCACTGGAGAGACCCTCCTTCTCTGGGCTTTGCAAAATCCTCTTCAGGGTGTTGATGAATCGCGGATCATTTGGCGCCACAAAAAAGACCAAGGGAGCGATCAGAATTGATGCATCAAGAACATCGGGGCTTTCATAGCTTTGACAGAAGTGTTGGCGCTCGGTATTAAACCCTCTGGTCATTACCTCATCATAAAGCTCATCGCGGACCTGAATCCATTTGAATCGATCCGGGCATGGCAAACTAGATCGTTTTTCTGCAAGCCGAATGCCACGGTCCAATGCCACCCACATCATGACCTTCGAGTAGATGAAATTCTGGACCTGACCACGAGATTCCCAAATGGACATGTCCTTCTGATCTCGTACACTAACCACATAGTTCACCATGCGCCGAATAGAAGACCATTGGTCGTAGGTGATGGGGTTTCCATGCTTGTTGTAAAGGTAGATGCTATCCAGAAGCTCACCATAGATATCAAGCTGAGTGTGGAAAACAGCGGCGTTGCCAATACGGACTGGTTTGCTTCCTCTGTAGCCATCCAGGTGTTCCAGTTCCACTTCGGGAATGTCGTACTCACCACGGATAGTGAACATGAGCGGAAGAAAAGGGCGTTTGCTTCCCGGTTCCATATCCTGAGCGGCATGCGGGAAAATCCGTTCAAAAATGAAATTCACGTAGGCTTCCGCTTCGCGGCTGTATCCCATCTTCAAAAAGACATACAGGGTAAAAGCCGTGTCTCGCACCCAGGAATATCGGTAATCCCAGTTACGAGAGCCACCCACATTTTCTGGGAGTGAAAAAGTAGGCGCAGCGACAATCGCACCCGTTGGCTTGTAAGTAAGAAGCTTGAGAATCAGCAGGCTGCGCTCCACTGTCTCTCGGTAGTGGCCACGAAAGGCGCACTTGCGAGTCCACTCCGTCCAATAGTCCGACGTTTCTTCCTCCATCTTGCCCAGGTAGGCAGCCATCGTGGCGGAACTTGGCACCGCCTTCTCGGGGCTATGCAGAACAAAGTGCAAAGTTTGACCCTCAGACAGGCGGATCCAAGCCACCAGGCCACGGCCCTGCAAGCCGGGTCGCTCCTCCAATGCCAATTTGGCCTTTGGGTATCCAAGCTTTTCTGGCTCCCGACAATCCGCGAAGATCTCGAGTTGCAGTCTCTCACTCAGACTCTCAAAATGAATTGTCTGCAGTCGATGCTTGCACATGTCGTTCTCCAGTTTGGCGCGGGCATTGTGCGAGTCGCGAGCATAGTTGAAAGCAGGGAAAAACTCGATCTGCAACTCCATTGATCCTCGACTGCACTCTAGCTTTCTGACTAAACCTGAATGCTGCAGTCCTGACTTGAAGCGGTTGGCACCAGGATCGTTGCACGGACAGTATCCAGACAGAAGTCGACCTGACTGGGCACTCTTCTTGGGTGTCACCGGGAAGTAGTCCAGCATCGTGACAACTCCATCCTCGTTGGTCCACCGGGTCTCCAATAGATTCGAATACGGTAGGTATCGTTGCTTGCTGTGGGCGTCAATCACCGAATCATGAGGTTCGATAGACCAGAACCCTCCTTTCTTATCATCCAAGAGACGACAAAAGACTGAAGGGGAATCGAAAACCGGCCAGCACATGTAATCCAAGCTACCGCCTTTGCTCACCAAAGCACAAGTGTGCATATCGCCAATCAGACCATAGTCTTCAATGGCGTTATACGTATACTCTGCCATGATGACGGTGATGAGACAGCACTGGAGTGATGGTTCAAGAAATACTGATATTCGACAGTACTGTTGGCAAATTGTATCCAAAGGTGGTAGCGGGAATGGGATAGAACAGGTCAGGATGCCTCTACCCGACCACACCGGGGGAGATATATGATCGCACATACAGGCCGGAAGTCCTAGGAAGCAACGACATGATGATGATCATGATGGCTCCCAGCTGAGGTCATGTCTGTTTATTTAGACTGGCTCTGCCAATGAGGGACCGTCAATGGGCCGGGTTCCTGAGCTCGATGGAGGGGTGACACACATCATCATTATGGAAGAGCTGGCAGGAGTAGCTATCTCAAGCGGGGCCTTGGGTTATCAAGGATCATGATCTACTTGGGAGATGATCAACCTCCCCAACTCCCAGACTTGACGAATAATGTCCACGATCTAACACATCGAGGAATCGAAGACGGTTTCAAGCTTGAGGTTCCAGCAGCAAGCTTATTGTATTGGGCTATCACATATATTCGGATCTCGACCTGATCCTACAGCCATTATCGCCCTAGGAGATTTTCGGAAGTCGTAACCCGCCAATGACACGCGACCCAGGCCTGACCTGCATTTCCTTGGTGTGCATTTTCCCCTTGGACCCCGGATCGACCGGACAGTGGAGCATCGCCAAGGTGGAGTTGTGGCGACCAATGAGCAAGCGAGTTGAAATGAAGTGGGAAAGAGGAGAGAAAGAAAAACAACTTGGCGAAAAAGGGTGTGATTCCATCACCGCCAATCTTGATTGTTTCTTCAGCAACTTTCTTTTTTGATTTGACTCTGTGACCGCTTTTACCACCAACTTCATTCCTTTTTCTTGTTTTCTTTTAAAAAACCTTCACATATTCCACACATAACTCTCCGACATTCGCTAAATTAACTGGGAGAGATCCCCCCTTTCCTCGATCCTGATTCGAGGCTTTCCCCCCCACGTCAATAAAGGGTCGTGTGAACTCTCTCGGTCGCACTCTCATGGGGCTCGCAGCTCTCCTCTTCCCCATCCCCTCCCGCATTTAAACCCAAATTTCAACATGGGTATGTCACCCTCGAATCACCACCGACGGCGAAGCTCGATGCTCACAGGGGCCACTCGACCGACACACCCGGGCCCCTCGGAACGGAGAGATGATAGTCTTCGACCAGGGGAGGACAGATACAAATGGGATGAACAAGAGCCATTAACAGCAGAGGATACCGATACCTCGGATCTATCGGCAACGGCCATGGACACACGCGAGCTAGACATAAGTTCAGATGATGATCAATACGATGAGGAGACCGGTCTCACAGCACACCAGAAACGTCAGCGACGTCGACGGCGCAGGCAACGCCGCAAGCTGGATGCCCGTATCGCCGACACCAAATCTACCAATGACATATTCCGCCTCGGTCTGGCAGATCGCAATGTTGTCAAGAAGCTCATGGCTAATGCAGGTTTGATCCTCATGTGGTACTTCTTCTCATTGTCCATTTCAATCGTGAGTCGATCCTCCCAAGGTCCTTATCTTCCCAACTCATCAATGCTTACTTCTTCTCGCGAATAGTATAACAAGTGGATGTTTTCCGAAAGCGATGTCGTCTTCCCATACCCCCTTTTCACCACTAGTCTGCACATGGCGGTCCAATTCACACTCGCCAGTCTTTTGCTATACTTGTTCCCATCCTTGCGCCCGCGTCACCCTGAACCCGTCACAAACTCGGCTACCGAGGATCCAAAGACCGAGCCGGTGCTCACTAAATTATTCTACTTCACGCGCCTTGTTCCCTGCGGAGCAGCGACGTCCCTTGACGTTGGCCTGGGCAACATGTCGTTGAAGTTCATCTCCCTCACTTTCCTTACAATGTGCAAATCATCTGCACTCGCTTTCGTTCTTCTTTTTGCTTTCTTATTCCGCCTCGAGTCTCCCTCGGTGAAGCTGATCGTGGTCATCGCCGCAATGACGATCGGCGTGGTAATGATGGTCGCCGGCGAGACTGCATTCAATGCGCTTGGTTTCACCCTTGTGATTGCCTCCGCCTTCTTTTCCGGATTCCGATGGGGTCTGACACAGATTCTTCTGCTCCGTCATCCGGCAACCTCGAACCCCTTCTCGACTCTCTTTCTTCTCACGCCCGTCATGTTTGTTTCTCTTATCGTTATTGCCCTCGCCGTAGAGGGTCCTAACGAGATCCACCAAGGCTTTCTTAAACTCGCCGAGCAGCATGGAACGTGGGTTGGAACCGGCCTGCTGATTTTCCCTGGAGTTTTGGCATTCTGCATGATTTCATCTGAATTCGCCTTGCTGAAGCGCTCTTCAGTCGTCACTTTGAGTATCTGTGGTATCTTCAAAGAGGTTGTTACCATCAGTGCTGCGGGTGTGATTTTCCATGACAAATTGACCCCCGTTAACATCACTGGCCTTGTTGTTACAATTGGCAGCATCGCGTGCTACAACTATATGAAGATCTCCCGTATGCGCAGCGAGGCACAAGAAAACTGGAGCCGTGAAGGTAGCCCAGAATCTGACACCGAGGATACCGAGCTTAGTGGAGCTGAGAACAGTGACTATCATCGCGTCGCAGATCCCGAGCCGGATGTGATCAGTGCTGTCCCGGGGGATCATTTCGACGACGACCTGCATGCTTCACCAGCAGGTGACCAGCGGCGCTCATTCCGTGTCCGCGCCAGCGGCGCCATGCAGGGGCTTACAATCTCCACCTCCACTATCCCCGAGAATGATGGACCTGGGTCGCCTGTTCTCAAATCTGCCCCTCCAACCATCACCTCCCTACCCGATACACTCCCCGCACATCTTCAATCGTCTGATGAAGAAGCATCTTCAGACGTTCACACTCCTATGAAACACTAGTCTTCAACTTTCGTTCTTGATACCTATTTTTCTTATTCTGGTCTATTTATACGCCATCTTGGAATGAGCGCTTTTTTGTATTGTGGTTTCCCAGTACTTTGTTCTTTTGGTTCCTCGTGGGATCCACCCCCTTCGAGCTAACGAATTCGTCATCCAATACTTTGGACCTTTTGTTTATCCATATTTTGATGTACACGCTTCCTATGGAGCAATGAGAACTTCAGGTTGGCCTGAAGATGGACGTCTTTTTTTTTTATCTTTGCATGGCGGTCGTCAGGTTCTTTACAAAGCGGCCGGTTGACTGATACCACAATTAAATTTCTTTTCTCGGGAGGACCTACTACGGCCCTTCTATTCATTTGAACAAAATTCTTATTTCATGAATGTGCACAACTATATTTCCACCAAATCCCTCTGGCTCTGGCTTCGAATAAAAGTTTAGAACAAGAACTGCATATCATCTTCGCATTGATCTTCGCCATATCCTTCTCGGTCAAAACCGGTATTAAAAGGGAGGGTGGAGGAATTGAATTTTGTAACGAGCATAATAGCGATATTGTTCTTTTAAAGATGAATCAAAATTGATACTGGGCAGTTGGGTCATCTTCGTCTTCAAGGTGTAGTTTAAGTACACCAAGTACTATGTTTGTTCCCCTAATCAGAGCTGCCCTACGCGCATATCAAGTCTTCCATCGACCTTATCTCTTTTTCTCCTTCTCCTTCTACTTCTCAAACCCGGATCCACTTCATCCACTCCACAATTGGCTCCCATGCAAGTTCCGAGTCGGTCTCTCATGAAGCTTTTCGTTACTTTCTGCAGTTCACCAAACGGCCCCTTTTGAGCTCGTCGTCGTCATCAATCTTCTCTCTTGGTGTTTTTCTGGTTCCGATCCCGTGCTTTGTTGTGGTGTGGAGGGACAAGCCACAGGTCGATGAACTAGCAAGCAGTGAAGAAGTACTGGCCAAACACTCCTCTTAATTTAGCCCATGATCTCCCTGAACAGGCGTCATGTTTCTTCCCAGGAAGCTTGCGTGTCAGGACAAATTCAGAGAGAAACATGGACTAGCCCATGAGAAGTGATCGGCGCCCATGGCCTAGCCCACTTTTTGTTTTAGGACAGGCATCACGTCGGCTGAACACTTGTTCAGTTGACGTGCCAGGACAAATCCAGACAAGACTTGGCGCTGGGACCCATGACACTCAGCTCCATGGAATCCAGCATCGTGAGCCATTTCTGTTCTTTGCTCTTTTGTGTCGCCCCCCATATTCCCATCTACCATTTCCCTTTTATATGGAGTGGTTAAAACTGCTTCATGATTGCGGATTATGGCAGCATGATGAACTGCTGCAGCGAATTCTCCACTATCAATGTCGACCACTGTACGGTGTGCAAAAGAGCCAAACTGTGGCGGGACAACCCACCAGGCCTACTACAACCACTGCCCATACCGGATCGGCCATGGCAGCATATCCGTGCACAAAGGGTGCCGACGCCGCTCAAACAGCACGGTTGTTCGTACAAAATGTGTCACCCTGGACCAGCATGCCGGACTCGATTATATCTGACAGAGGCCACCAGTTCCTATCTGAATTCTGGACAGCTTTTTGCGCTATTATGGGTATTAAACGCAAACTTTCAACACAAGACATCCACAGACTGACGGCCAAACAGAGAATACAAACCAGTACTACATACAAAGGCTACTGCTGTACGTAAAGCATTACCGGGACAATTGGTCAGAGTACTTACTGATGATTGGCTTGGCATTAGTGTCGGTACCGTCAGCGTCAACTGGGCGCACTGGTTCGAATACGCATGCCCTTCGACTGGCAAGTGGGATCGTCAGATGCGCCTAAATATTACGCAAGGACAATGCAAATAGAGTGAGTGGAAACGAGAGATGCGCTTCTGAAGGCGCAAGAACCCTAGAAGAAACAGGCAGGTCGTCACCGAGGTCGACTTTGATGTCGGCGATATGGTGTACTTGACCCTGGAAGGCCTGGAACAAAACCGTCAAAGTCTTCAACGTCCTCTCACGCTATGCACTACTTCGAATGTTGGGCGCCTTGCTGTGGTGTTCGGTCCATTGCGCGGCGCTCTTTACCTGTGGTACATAGAGCATCGATAGGTACAAGTTACAGCTTACAAGGTGCAAATCAGTTCCGTGTACGGTGTCAGATATTCGTCAATCTTTCTGAAGCAGTCATTTGAATGCCTAAGCTTTCCATGTCGATGATTCAATGTTACTAAAATCCGGCCTCTCTGTTGTTTTTTCTCTCTTTTTTGCTGTTTGTCAATGTTGACTCGTTAAGTCTTATTCTTTGCACTTTGAAGTCAAAAGGTGCCAAGCCCCACATATCAGAGCGGGAACTGCAACTTTGCCCAAAATTTCATGCTTGACCTCTAAACAAACATAGATCAATAGAGCCATCCCTCTTGAGTCCTTCTTTGAGTCCCAGAAACGCCTTGGGTATTCGAAGTCATTCAGAGCATAACATCCCCCATCTGCGTTGTCCCGAATCCCGATGCTGCTCAACGCCGAGACTGGTGCGTCCCCATTCCATTGGAATATACCTCTCCCCCACTTCCCCGAGGGCCAAGATACATGGACCAATACATGCTGTCTAAGCAGTTGATGAACTATGTATACTAACAAAAATCCATACAGCTATCTCGACCTCCAAGGTCCTTCTCGTCCCATATTCCCCATGGCACGTTCCCCGCTACCATGAGTGGATGCAAGACGAGGTAAGAATTGGCACCGCCATCTACAACAACACCACTCTGCCCCTAATAAATAAATTCTTCATGTATGCTAACAAAATCCAGGAAATCCAAGAAGCAACAGCCTCAGAACCATTAACACTAGAAGAAGAATACACCATGCAACGCAGCTGGCGCCAAGACGCAGACAAGCTGACCTTCATAACCTGCCGACCCGTATCACAGTCAGCCAAAATCACACTTCGTCCCGAGGACGAGTCTGCCGAAAACATGATCGGAGACATCAACCTCTTCCTCCGCATCGAGGACGGAGAAGAAGGAGATGCACCCCCGCAGATCGTGGGCGAAATCGAGCTAATGGTAGCCGAGAAACTGAATCAGCGTCGTGGATTCGGGAAAGCTTCACTTTTGGTTTTCTTGAGATACGTTGCGGAGAAACAGGCGGGTATTCTGCGGGAGTTTGTTGGTGGTCTTGACGAGGAGGAGAGGAAGAAGTTGGCACAGGCTGCTGGTGGGGAGGAGTTGCGTTTGCAGTGGCTAAGTGTTAAGATTGGAAAGGAGAATGCTAGGAGTTTGGCGCTGTTTGAGAGCTTGGGATTTGTTAAGGTTTCTGTTGAGCCGAATTTCTTTGGGGAATTCGAGTTGAGAAGGTTGGACTTGGGGGTTAGGGGATTTGTGGAGGCTTTGGGCGATGCGAAGGTTGAGGGCTATGTTGAATTGGATTATGAGCGAAAGGAATAGATGCTCTATATTCAATATCGGGCGAAACATACATATTGATCTTTTCAAATGTCAATGCATGTGTGCCTATCACTTAGTAATTATTCAACATCTGAATTTCAGAATCACTTGAGTGCTTCGGGCACTGGGTGTGTCAACTCTTTCCTATGCATACTGTCTAATGTATGTTGAACTGACCCTGTAGAGAAAAATGTACATGTATTGATCTATCTACCTAGTAGGATCTTCCAGGTACACCACCGTGTTGCCTCAACCAAATGACAGAATCATCTCTATTAGCTCGCTTTGCATAATGAAGCGGAGATTCACCATTAGCATCCAGATCAAGCTTCGAAACACTCGAGTGCGCCTCCAAATACTCCAAAAAGCCCGGTCCATTAAAAACAGCAGCATGCCACGCCGTCGCAAGCCTAGTAAAACCAGACCGAGACCGTCCCACATCCAAACCTGAAAGCACCGTATCATAAATAGGCAAGCCAACACCCGCAAGTCTCCACGCCAACTCCCCCGTAACAAAGGTACAAAGAAAATACCCCTCGATCCCCGAAAGACAATTCCGCCTTCTCGGACCCTCCCGATGCCCCCCGGTCCTCTCCCGCCCAATACTCCTCGCAACACAAGGCTCCCACAAATCCAACAGAAACTCTAAGAACCCCACATCCCCTTCCCTAACAGCAAGCGCCACAGGCGTCGGGCCATCAGACATCTGGAACGCATTCGCCCGCATACGCAGGACCGCATCCATTGCGCCGACGGGCTTGTCCCACGCGAAAAGATACTCTAGGATGCCGATCGAGCGCGCGTATACCGCGATAGCGACGTATGTCCACCCAAACAGATTGCAGCCGTAACAGTCCATGCGGGGGAGTCGTCTTCGGATCCATTCGAAGCACCCGGGACAATCGTCCAGGATGGCGCCGGTGATTACGTCTGGTTCTTCGTCTGGCCAGCCGAGGATTGGAACGAGCATGTTTAGCGGGACGCGGCGGCCGCGCTGGGCATCGCGGTATGGGCCCAGGAAGGCGGTTTCTAGTTCGCGGTGGAAGCGTCGGTTGTTGTAGAGGAAGTTTCCTACGAAGGCGGCGGCTGCGTCTGTTGTTCGGGTGATTTGCCGGATGTGGCACAAGTTGGGGTGAGTGAGGTATCTGGGTTCTGTTAGAAGCCTGTTTAGTAGGGTGTTCAGGATGTTTGGGGGGAATGTGGGTGGTGATGGGGAAACTTCGGTGGGGTTGGATGAGTTGCTGGTAGAAGTAGATGCAGAGGAGCTGGATGTGGATGTTGGCGAATTGCTAGATATAGAGGACGATCGTATGTTTGTATCGGAAACTCGACTAATTCCAGGATGAATGGGAAACAGGTCTTCAGTTGCATGAGCTGGTTCTTGGTGGATGATATCTAGCTCATCTTGAAGGTCAAGATGAGTTTGACTCAGGTTCAACTGGTTGATATTAGTGATGAATTCGTCCATTAGTACAGGTCATTCATGAGGGTAAGCCTAGTAATTCCGATGAAATGGATATGGAAGGAAATGGGAGAGATTCGATATAAGATCGATTCCACTTCAGAATGATACGTAGTATTTTATACTACATATCCACGGGATTTCCTTCAGCCCTCATGAATGTTTCAACATGGGAGCATCCATTGTTTGCAGGGCTTTGAGCTGACCTGCCCAGATGCTAGGTAGACAAAGGACTTTGTTCTTCTCGGGTGTTTGGATACTGGGAAGTAGTCAATGAGAAGTACTGAAACAGTTACACAAACCAACAATGACTTGTACTTGTGAACAATTCCTGTTTATTGGAACTAAAAGCCTTTGTAGTTCTTTGATCTTGGAAGCATTGTAGAAGTCGTGACCAATGATAGGATCACTAAATGTTTAGAGGAACAGCACTCAACCTTGTAGTGCTTGCACGAAGTTAAAAGCAAGGTGAAAATGCGAATTCTTGAGCCTTGGAATGGTAGGCCAGAACTCACAACTGGCCAATATTCGAACTGTTCAAACTTGCCATTTAAATGTCGAAAAATGGCTCGGATTGCTACGTAGCACCTTACGCAAAAGATGAAACCTTGGGGTCTACTGTCATGGCAAAGAATAGTTTCAAGGATGCACCAAGTCATGTCATTAAGAATGGACCAGGGCAATTCCCCGCAGAAAGAGCGTAAGAAAGCCCAGTAAAGATGTTTCAACTGTTTTTTTCATTGGTGTGTGGTGACTGGAAACTCCGACAAAAGCGATCCTCGAATGCGTCCGGAAAATGCGAGTTCGTTTGACCGGTGGATTATCACATCGGGTGTACAAACGCAAGGATGTCGTATTTTTTAATCATATGCACCACCCCCGTGTCGGCTCGCAGAGAGATTCTAGGCTATGCCCATCTATCCCTCCAACAGTTGGTCTTTCATGCATCGACAACCAATCGCATCTCACTCCATGCCTCCTTTTATGCCATTGTCACTGAATTTACAGGGACTTCTTCTTGTCGCCGTTGGAGACGTCGACAACCTTGAGGGCTGTTAGGAGAAAAAAAAATTGTTAGTAAAGCTTCGGGCAATCTTCAATTCGGACAAATGAGATGAGTGTTTTCTCCGGATAGTTTCGTTGCCTCCTTCAATAGATTTTCCGACAGGCTTGCGAACTAGTAGGGTCACGGGTAGGGTCGATCGGGTGGAAATGTGGGGTTTGACGCACCAGGGGGAAGGGACTGCTTGAGCTTGTCGGCCTTGTCGGAGTCCTTGAGGACAAGGGTGTACAGGAAGCGCTCGCAGCGGACCTTGAACTTGATCTGCTGGGACTTGCGGTTGCGCTTGATGCGGGCAGCTGTAAAAAAGAATTGGGCATTAGTCTTCAATTCCGGATTCTCATTCTTTCTTCATCACGGGATCGGGATCAACTCCGATTTGAACGGGCGAAAACGTACAGGAGGCGTCCTTGCGGCGGCAGATCTCAATGAACTGCTTGATA
This sequence comes from Penicillium verhagenii, assembly GCF_028828195.1. Lineage (NCBI taxonomy): Eukaryota > Fungi > Ascomycota > Eurotiomycetes > Eurotiales > Aspergillaceae > Penicillium > Penicillium verhagenii. Next base: position 2,190,806 of record NW_026643169.1, read on the forward strand.
TCGGAGACTTCGCGAGGCATGGTGACGGTTGATGCTGATTGAGGTTGCAATGGTGAGGAATCAGAGTCAAGATCGTGTTGTGTGGATCGGATTAGGGTTTTTGCTCTGTGAAGCCCTGCTGGTCACGTGCAAGAGTGGCGGGTGTCAAGTGGCTAATCGTTATCGGCGGCGATGGAAGACGCTCCGATATCCCCTCCAGGACTGTTGGTCCGGGATATGCTGCGAAAGGATTGGATTGATGTCTTCGTTCCACTGTCGGATTCCAGTTCGGATTGGTCTGATCAAAACATACTGAAGGCCATTGTCGGAAGTTGGTGCTTTGATGTCGCAAATGCCTTAACGGCTGGGGCGCGCTATGGGGATTTACACCAAGCTCTTGGCCCTCCAAATCACGGCTGTCGATGGATGGAGTTTTGTTGGTGACGTGGAACCGAATTCGATATTTTTTCCAGAAGACTATGCTGGCAGCGTGTGAGATGACTGTGGTCTGCAAAATGAACGGGGAACTTAGCACTCTCACCCTTGAATGACCGCGCTTCCCACCGCAACAAAGAAGGTAACTGCTGTAAAGAATATGACAGCTTCCATGATGAGGCTCAAAGAAGCCAGAAAATGTACATTGAGAATCGGTGTCGACCGGGTGGAGTGTATAGATAGGACTCATAGGAGTAACTTGTACGAGGCAAAATATGATTGTTTTCTATTACAGCGAAAATCTCTGACTTGTGCTTGTTCATAGCTGCTATCGCAGTTTCCTAAACTATGCAGTTCGAAAGGTTCAAAAGCGAGGAAGGAAGATGTATGTGTTCGATGTTTGTAAATGGCCTAAAGCGTGTTCTAGACGTTCTGAGGCAGCAGCGGTCTGGAGTGGCGTAAGTGGCTGTGCATCCTCGACTCTTGAGTGGTCTACTTGTCCAAACTCACTCCAGGTTCTAGTGAACACATCACCCTTTCAAATTTGTGTTATAAGTTGGTGTGATCATTGCTCCTAATTCCAGTCTTTCAACTTTGTCAAGTACGCAACACCTTTGTCTATCGAAGAAGTCAAGATGCCTACTCCACTGGATCGCGCCATGAACTCCAAGGTACTCCACCCTGCCGGAACCACATGGATCTTATCAAGAAGCTGACGAGGACTCTTTAGAATTTATTCATGGGTGAATACATGAAAGCTGATAATATTCAAAGATAGATGTTCTAACTATTCATCACTCATTTAGGTTTTGCAGGCATGGTAACGGCTGTAGCAGCCTATTCCATCTGGGGCACTGATGTCTTCCCCAGTGAAGCTGACCCCAAAGGAGGTGAGTAACAAAAGACAACCAAAAAATGACGAAAGCATGTTCTGACCAAAAGTAGATCCCGAAGATTGGACTGCTGACGAAATGAGGAGGTGGCTTCGAGTTGTATGTTCCTGATCCCAGAACAGTGGGTTGAAGCTGTCACTAACTATGTATCACAGCGCGGGCTTTTGCCGACTGACAATGCGACTCGAGAGGAATTGTTGGAGAGAGTCAAGGCAAACCTGCGGATACCGCGCAACTCCAAACCTCCGGTATCCCAGTCGTAATGGCCGAGTTGGTGGTTTCTTTTTGGTCTCTTCATTTTCAATGCTTCCCAAGTGTAATTCCCCATTTGTTTCACAACCACGTCTTGTTATCAATTCATTTGAATTCTAGCTTCTTGGTAAAGGTATTTTCCACAACAAAGACTCATGCCTCAAGATGGTGTAGAGTTGAATTTCATGAGCCAAACCTTTCTCGCCCCAAAGAGCGACAAACATCGGAGCGATAATTGATGCAAATGTTTTATTTTCGTCTTTTGTGCAACAGATCAGACCACAAGGCGGAAGTTTTGGCTTTGGATCAACCAGTCTCGCCGGCGCTTGTTGCCGCGCTCAGTAGATGGATTGGGCACAAGGACGAATGTTTCACTGAAGCCTCGCTGGGGCTGGTCACGGTTCTCTCCATACCGCACGTGTCCACTGACGATCACCAAGATCGACATGTCCTTGACGGTCATCTCGGTGGTCGGCTTCAAACCAGAAGCGGTAACAGTGGGGTATGCGCGGTTGATAACTTGGCAATCATATGATTGGGCTTCGTAGTGTGCGTGTGGCATTTGGTTGACAAAGATATCTTGGACCGCAGCACCGTCCGCCACAGTGTTGCCGTTGAAAAGGATTTTAGAGGGTGCTGGGTCGTAAAATGACGCGATGGTTTCGCGGTTCGATGTGAGGGCCCCGTAAAAAGTTTGAACAAGGTCGGTGGCAGCTAAAAAAAAAAAAGAACTAGTCAATACAGGCAGAACCGATAAATGCCGAGGGGCCTGGCTTACCTTCGGTAGACACTCTGACCAGCTGGTCGTCGCTCGCTGGAGCCATTGCGAAGGATTGGAAAGGATTCGTCGGCTTAAAAGGTTGGCGAGGGGTATATAATAAATAAGTATGGCAAAGGCGCTAAGTTTTCGCGTATAGATAAGCCTAGTAGGTACTAGTGTATACCAGATAACAGTGTGTTGATTGGCAGACTCAATGTATACAAGGGTGAAGAAAGTGAGATGCTTGTGGATCAGAGAAAAATGACGGGCGGAGCTTGGACCACTTCCGAGTCGCGATGCGGAATAACATGCATCCAATGCGACGACTCGTTTTCTTCTCCGCACCGCTCGCCCCCAATGGCTTCCGCAAGAGCGCCATTCCGTGCCCTCTCCAGGGCTAATTCTCTTTTCAGTTACCGACGGTCGTGGGCGTTCTCTGCTTGCAAATATGGAAGTCCCAGGACTTTCCAGCGTGGAGTTGCAACCACCCCGACTCTGACTCCAACTCCAACTCCGGGGAACTCCAAAAAGCCATACTATGTGACCACACCAATTTTCTACGTCAATGCGGGTAAGTGGCCAATCTTATTGCAACTTGTATACTGTACTAATGACTGGCTTCTCAATAGCACCTCATGTCGGCCATTTTTACACCATGGTCATCGCCGATATCTTGAAACGATGGCAGGTACTACTCGGAAATACCGATGCTCAATTATTGACCGGAACCGACGAGCATGGAATGAAGGTGTGGATTATACATTCAAAATGGCACAGGATCTAGACTGATAAATTTATCAGATCCAGCAAGCTGCTCTCCAAGCGGGTATGGATACTCAGGCCTTCTGCGACATGAACTGTCGAACATTCGAGGTATGCATGTCTTGATTTAATTGTCCCCCTTTTCGGACAAAACAGTGGTTTAAATTTAAATTATGACAGGCCCTAGCTAAGGCAGCAAACCTCAATAACGACCATTTTATTCGAACCACCGACCCAGCGCATCGGGAGGCGGTACAATACTTCTGGGTAAGTAATTTCACTCGCCCGAAAGGGCCATACTAACGGACCAATATAGGAAATGCTCCAACACAGAGGTTATATCTACACATCCAAGCATGAAGGATGGTACTCTGTCAGCGATGAGACTTTCTACCCACAAACACAGGTACAAAACTCTCTGGATCCAGCAACCGGCAGGAAGAGGATGGTAAGTTTTAGACTCCCAACCAGCACTATTCACACATGCTCATATTCTACCAGGTCTCTATTGAGACAAACAAGGAAGTAGAATGGTCCTCAGAAACCAACTATCATTTCCGCCTTTCTGCGTTCAAGGACCGCCTACTTGAGCTTTACAGCAGAGAAGACTCCTTCATCACGCCATCCAAGTATGCAACAGCCATCATCCAGTCAGTATCTTCTGGGCTACAAGATCTGTCGATTTCACGGCCCTCGGAGCGGCTTACTTGGGGTATTCCGGTTCCTGGCGATGACACACAAACAATCTATGTCTGGCTGGACGCGCTTGTAAACTATCTCACGAGGGCAGGATACCCTTTCCCTCCCGGGAAAGAGAATGATTCTATGTGGCCTGCCAATGTTCACGTTGTCGGAAAGGACATAGTTCGGTAAGTACAGCATAGCATATTCTTCGACTTCGTCACTGACAAATCACAGTTTCCACTGCGTCTACTGGCCTGCATTCCTCATGGCTTTGGATCTCCCTGTGCCACGGAACGTTCTGGTGCATGGGCATTGGACCATGAACCGTGAGAAAATGTCAAAATCCACGGGCAACGTGGTAAATCCGTTCTTCGCCATCGAAAGATTTGGCGTAGATACCATGCGCTTCTTCCTCGCCTATCAAGGAGGTCTCGCCAACGATGCTGACTATGATAACTCCTTCATTATTCGTGATTATAAGAAGCTGCTCCAGGGAGGCATTGGCAACCTGGCATCGCGCACAATTGGGTGCGCCAAGGGGAAATTGGGCTCGTATGTTCAAGACGCAACCTCTAACAACCTCCCGGCCCCGACCCCGGCAGATGTACAACATCAGATCATGCTAGTCTCTACACCATCAAAGGTTGCCGAGCATATGAAGGGTCTGAACCCGCGTGCTGCGCTCCAAGAGATTATGAGCGTAATTGATAAGGTATGAACACCCCTCAACACCACTCTATTGAACAGCATCTCACGATAATTTGCCTATCAGACCAACAAGTACTTCCATGCGACAGAGCCGTGGAAGAACCCCAACTCTCAATGGGCACTTTTCAACGTCGCAGAATCGCTTCGCATCTCGGGCATCCTGCTACAACCGTTCATGCCCGCCAAGTCACTAGAACTTTTGGAGCTTCTCGGTGTAGATACATCCAACCCTGCTAAACTGGGCTTCTCGGCTGCGATCTATGGATCGGACTCAGAGTATGGTCAATATGCCAAGAAGGGCCACCTTTTCCCTGCTCTCCTTGCTGAGGACTAATAAATCTTGGCACGGGCTTTTTTGTCCTTTGATAAACCGGACGGGGGCAAGATGGCGGATGCCTCTCCCCCCACACTATGTATTACTATGTATAGCATTTAGGTAGCGCATGTAATTTTCTGCCTCTTATAACGTTTGATATCCAGTCGTCTGGACTCAGCCTCCAAGTGTCTGTTTACCGCGCGGGGCGGGGGTACGGAGTATATGGCCCCCACCGACGACCCCGACTTCCTCTCTGAGTTTAGCGCCAAAAGACCCTGACTCCTTCGGTGAGTCACTAGAAAATACATTTAAGCGATGCAGAGATCTCTCCCTTTTCATTGGGTCATGGGTAAGTACCAAGATAACTTGTAGGTATGAATCAGGCTTCAACCTCAACGCCAAGGAGCCCCATCGGTACCAACTTCCAAGTGCATCCTCAAGCATTCAATCCTTTCAGAAACAATCTATACTAACTAGTTCCAAGATCGAGGCTATAAAGCAAATAGGTCGCTCTATGTTGAATAAACACACACATCGAACTATGTTTCGTTCTCGAGTTCTTTCCCTCCCCTATTCCCACATACATGTAGTAATATGCCAATGGACATCCAAACCAACCTGACATACCTCCAATGGCAAACCAGCTATACCCAAAACCGACCATATCGAATTGCCCAATTTGGCCGCAGAAAGAAAGATGACAAGACACACAACCTAGTTTTCTGCAAAGCAGACTCTCCGGAGCTCATTAGGGATATCAGAGGTGTGGAAGCCGACGAGACGTTTACTCTGGAAAAGAACGGACTCGTATATGCAAGGCATCCGCCGCCCCGATTCACACAGCCAAGAGATTTCCTAGACCCGGACCAAGTCCGAAATATCTTCTTCCCTGAATGTGAAGCGATTTTGAGAAATGAAATTGAGGGGGTGGGTCGAATCTTTATTTTTGATTGGAAGGTAAGCAACATTTGCATGACTGGTTTTGTTTTGCATGTTTGGGACCCTTTTCTTACCTCAATCTTGATTCTTGTAGATCAGGAAGAAGAAAAGCGCCAAAGAGCGACGGAAAAGGAATCCAAATCTCCTGAAATTTGCCCGGCAGGTTCATGTCGGTATGTTTAGTTCAAGTTTTTTGAATGCCATATTGCATCTGTTCAAATGTTATATGACCGGCCAACTCTAATGGACTCCAGACACACTGCTTACCAGAGATGAACGCGAGACGTCCATGATGGAGCGCATTCGCAACCATCTTCCCGAAGAATCGCGCCATCTGCTTTCCGGCCGAGTCCAGATGATCAAGTGAGTGTTTCTGGTATCTGAAAACCCCTGGGAGATGTGAAGGCCAAAAATCTTCAGCTTTCTGACATTTGTATTCGACCTTAGCTTTTGGAGACCACTAAGTGGACCCGTCGAAGATGATCCCATTACTGTCTGTGATGGACGTACTCTTGATATCTCCAACTTGGTCGAAACAGATATGATCCGCAATGACTATACAGGTACACTCATGTATCCTTTGTATGATCCGAGACATTCTTGTCAGTGGTACTATATGAGTAGACAAGGCGTTGAAGATGTTCTGCTGTTCAAGAGTTTCGACTCAAAAGGGGACAGTGTCAAATGTAAGTTGCACATGTGTGCTTCGATTCAGATATGGAACAAGAACTTGATTGTCTGACCAAGGCATTCTGTGCTGTAGATGTCCCTCACACGTCATTTTCCTTGCCAGATGCACCGGAGGATGCAAGCCCGAGGATGAGTGTTGAGGTAAGGGCTTTAGTCTTTACTACACACTAGACCTAACATTGAAAATTGAAGGGTTATTCAAAAAGAACCAACTTTTTGATAGATAGTAATAATCAATTCATATAGCGCTTGAACCTCACAATAAACCTTATCAAACCCTCTTACACCTCAATCTCCCCCAGCATCTTAACCCGATAATCCCAATAATTCTTTCTCACAGGATCATACTTCTCCAACAACCCCAACATCTCAACAGCCTTCGCCTTCCTGCTCCAATCAGCAGCATAAACATCCGCCAACCACTCAACAGCATGCGAACTCTTAACCACATCCCCCGCAACAAACATCGCCGCAAACTCCTCCCACTCTCCCAACCCCCTACCCGAGGCAAGCAAAACACCCCTCGCATACGCCCACGGGCTCCGGTTCTCCGGCGCCCGCACAATAGCCTCCTGCGCAAACATCAGCTCCCCATCAACCATATCCTCGTCAACAACAGCCAACACGCCCTTATCCGCCGGCGTGGTGGACATGTCGCCAGCGTTCGCCATTCCGGCGTCGAACTGGTCGTCTGCGCGGGGTCCAAAGCGGAGCGTGTAGCGGTGGCTCCAGGCAGAGTTGTTGCGGACGTCGATCTTTAGCAGGACGTTTACGTCTTCGATTTCGCGCGGGTGGTCCCATAGCTTGAAGTGGCGGACGAGCCAGTGGCGGTATGTCCAGACGTGGTAGTTTTTGCTGTCCTGGGCGAACATTTCCATTAGGAAGTCTAGTTCCTTGAGGGGCAGGGTGGGGAAATGTTGGCGAGAGGACATGAGTACTTGGCGGTGGTGCCTGGGTGATGATGTTAGCCTTGATTGTTTTTAAGAAGGATGTTTTTTTTTTTGATATTCAAAAACAAAAACGAAGATAAAAGGTAAAGGTGTAGGTGTAGGTACCAGATTTGGTAGTTTTTCAAGTATTTAAGAGACACCCCGTTTAACCAAGCAATCTCTTCTTCGATACTCTTATCCAATGCGAAGAGGATCTTGGCGCGGTAAATCCTGGGAGAGTGTCAGAAATGGGCGTCACCAAATAACATATTACTTTGAAAGCAACAAATACATTGGAAAAAAGACTTACCAGACAGTGTAATGCGCAGGGTTCAACGCAATAACATCTTTAGTCAACTCCAACGCGCGATCAGACATCTCATTCGCAGCCATTACGGCCCGCAGATAAGATGTTGCCTCAAGGTATTCGGTAGGATAGGCAATGCACGCCAGGGGCTGGGCATCAGACCCTTCGCCATCATCAAGTGGAATTGGGGTAATATTTGCCCACACGGGGTCATTGGCGTATTTCCCGTCCATTTTGAGGGGGGTGGATTTGGACTTTGGGCTATCAAATTTGATGCGGGGGAGAGCTCGAGATGGATGTTCAAGTTTGTGTACAGCACTGGTCACACAAACTCGGGATACAAGAGAAGTGACTTTGTTGAACTTCCCTTTAGTGACCTCTGCGACAACGGTTTATTTTGTGCGGAGGAAATTGGACATTTTATGTGTTCATCAGAGTTGATCACTTCATGGTGAGTCGAGGTGCTTGGTGGGGCCGGGGATTATCTTTTGCCTGTTTTCATTGGTTGCCTGAGGCTGGAACAAAGAGAACAATATTAAGAACCAATTTACGTATGCATGCACTGGGCTTGATTAATCTGACTGAAAGGTATCACATGAATGATTCTGAGCATATCGGGCGAGTGTTCTTAATTGATGATGTGCCAGGGATAACAATTCTGGGCAAGAATAGCCCCCCGTACACAGTACTAATACAAGCTTGAAACCCTCGGGCGCTTGCTTCCGAGCATCAATTGATTAGGAGTCTTTCATACCCGGATTAATGTCCGCACCGAAGCTAGGATTACGCTAGACCGGAAACGGCTAGTATATGTCAATAGTTCAGTTTCTTTGTACACAAAGCGCTCCGTTCTTTATATCTACTAGTAGTATATGTACAAAGCCAAATCTGGACCGGAAATGGCCAGATATCATAAACACAGTTTCTTTGAAGGTTGGAATACTTATACCCACCAAATCCCCACAAACAGTAGTAACAACTCACTCAGAATCTACCCCTTTTATCATCATTAAATAAACTGCGCCCCCGCCTATAATCCCCTACGGTTCCGGCCCGGATTTACCTGCTGGTCCTGCTGGGCCATGGGCCGCATGGATCATGAATCCACTCAACTTAATGCGGCCCATGGCCCAGCAGGACCAGCAGGTAAATCCGGGCCGGGGCCGTAGAGGACTGTGGCCGGGGGTGCAGTAGCCATTATTTAGTGATGATAAATGGTGTAGATTCTGAGTGATAAAATGATTCTGAAATAATCATGCAAAAGTCTCCCCGCCATCCTCCAAATACCTCACCTCCTCCTCCGTCGAAACTCTCCCAATCGCCGCATTCCGATGCGGATACCTCCCAAACTGCTCAACAATAACCAAATGTCTCTTTTCAAAGTCAGCCGTATTAGCCAACCACGCCCTCATCGACTCCTGCTTCTGAAACAGAACATCAAAGCAAGCCTTCTCATCCTCACCCAGAGAGTCCTTCTCCAGCTTCAAAAACGCCTCCAAATCTCTAGCCGTCTCCTCATGCACTTCCACCGCCCGGTAGTGCACGTGCACATCCTCAGAGTGCATCAGCGGCAGATGGAACCAGAATCGATACGATAGCCTGTACCGGATCGGGTTCTGAAAGGGAATTCCGAGATCAATGGCTCTTAGAGCTATTTCGGAGGCAAGGGGATCGAAGCGCGTGAATACTTGCTTGGATGCGGGGCCTCGGTAGCAATTTCTTGGGACTTGGTCTAGAAGGATCAGGAGGCTGAGCCAGGTTAGTGGGTTTTTTGTGTCGACTGCAGATAATATATCTGAGGCTGTGGCGTTAGAGGCTAGGATTGTCTCTAGGGCTGGCTGGAATTGGGCCCTGGGTTAACATTTGAACGGTTAGTTTTGTTTTTGAAAGAAAGGAGGGTGTTTATGTACGAATTTGCGAAGTAGATAGAGGGCGTAGGGCTTACACGCAGGCTTTGTCGAAATCATGATCGGTGGAGAACCAGCGCTTCATCTCGCTTTGGCCGGGGAGAACCAATGACTTGTCATCGCTGAGGTGATCAAACCAGAATTTTTGGATGTCTTCGATGAGAGCGGGTGTGAGGGTTTGTTGCAGCTCTGCTGGAGTACCGGCCATGTTGGGCTGCGTCGTATAAAGCTTGGTTGACAATGGAAATGTATGACCTGGTTGTATGTTTGGGTTGCTGATTGTAGGCCGTTGGAAGCATTTATAAGCCAATCGTCTAGTTTGTGGCATCAAGACATGTTTCCGGGTTTGCCGGGTCAACAGGCTAAACCTGGATGTATTCAACTACATAGATGTTAGTTATCCGGCAGTATATACATGATGGAGAGCTTTTTTTTTTACCTTGCTTGCAAATGCCACCGAAGCCATGGTATGGTCTTGTTAAGCAGGGGCCTGCAGTTACGATAAAAAGGGTCTGAGATCTGAGTCAGCTCTGCCCGGGATCCACTTGTGGATGCGCCGGATCTGTGATGAATAGAAGAACTAAAGAATGTTGCAGAATTCCGGAACCATTGCTTCAATGGCTGTTGACAATCAGTATCATAAGCCAAATTTATTCCAAGATTACTAGTGGATATCTCAAACTGCCCATAGCTAACCAACGGACACAATGCGCCAAAAGACATGCTCATGCGAAGACAAAGGGGATTGCGGGCCTTTCCTCCAATAACCCAACAAATCAATAAAATCATAGATCAAAGAGATAAACCCGAAACAGTCGTCATAGCTTTCACATCATGCTCAGACTCAAGGTTCACAATCAACTCAAGGATCACAATAAAAAATTGGGTTTAAATGCATATGGGGTAACAATGTGTGCAAAGAATGAGACAAGAATGGGAGAAGAAGAAAAAGTCATCTCAGGACCGATAATAGAAAACCGAAATTGGAGGGCAGGTTCAAAAATGAAAAGAAAATAGAAGGATTATTAAGTGTCCAGTGGTTGTGTAGAGGAAAGGGAAACAAAGTCGGAGAATTAGAAAGGGGGATAAGCAGAGGTTGGATATTAAACCGCACGTTTCCAGAACTTCCAGCCTTCGCGCTTCTCGGGGAATGCGACACCCACAAGACGCTCAATTCCAATGTGACCTTCGGCCTCTTCGAATTTCTGTTGGTCGATCTCTTCACCACCCTCCTCGTCGGTGCCGTTGCGCAGGACGGCGGGGTAGAGGACACCCACACCGTCACCACCTAAAGTGGTCTGGTATTTATTGAAACCCTCGGCGGCAAGCTGCTTCACGAGCGTTTGAACGGCAACCGGGTCAGCGTCAGGGCGGAGAAGCGTCATAGTGCAGCCACCACCACCAGCACCAGTCAACTTGGTCCATCCAACGTTGGCAGTTTCGACCAGCTCGCAAACACGCTCGAGGCGGGGGTGAGAGACACCTAAAGAAACAAGCAGGCCGTGGTTGATGCGAATCAGAGTTCCAAATTTGGCCATTGTCTCATTGGAATCACCCTGGAACCCTGGGGCATCAATCATTTCGCGCGCGGAGCATGTGACTTGATCAATAGAGTTGAGAATTGATTCGGTCACGGCGGGAAGAGCGTCTTTCAGAGCGCGAACCTTTGCTAGTTCAGTCGCAGTGGAACGGGTCTGTTGGGTATCGACGATAAGGAGAGGCAATTCAGGGAAAGTAGGAAGTGTGATGACCTCGGGGGACTTTTCGTAATCGGTTCGCTTGAAGTACACAGCCTTTCCGCCTGCGGAGACCGTGTTGTCCACTCCACTAGGGTTTCCATGAATGCAAAGCTCACCCACGAATGCCCAGCGGTTGATTCGTTCAATTTGTGTCTCGGCCTCATCCGGTGGCTGATCGGGGTGAGGTCCAGCCAGTGTGCGAATCTGAAGCAAGAGAGCGGAACTCAAACAGACGCATACGCTGGCACTGCTGCCTAGTCCAGCGCCGGTGGGGATGGTTGATCGGAGAGTGTAAATGGCGCCAGCGCTTTGTGGGGAACCCAGAGAGAGGAAGAGGTAGAGGAATGAGGTGGCGGAGCTAACGTGAATCTTGCGCTGGTCCTCCGGAAGACCTGCTGAGACGGGTTTAAGGTGGGGTTCGAGTGCTTGGAGGAGTTCGTCGTCAAGAGAAGTGACTAGGCTGTAATAAAACTTCTTCTTATCGGCGCGGTGGAAAACATCCCAGGGAAGGGTGTCAATATCCCAAGTGTGTTTCAATCCCAAATCCCTGAAGTTGAGAGTAATTGTCCGCTGTGATTTGGAGAGAGTGGTGACGAGAAGGTAGGATCGGAGGGAGATGGCGGCGGCCATGGCGGCCTTTCCGTGTACGACGGCGTGTTCGCCGTACATAATGACTTTTCCAGGCGCAGAGACCATAAAGGTCGGGGCCATGGGGGATGACGCCTTGCGAGACATGGCTGGGCGGCGTGTTTTCGTTCCGTTTTCTGAGGGGGAGCCGGTGGAGGAACCGCCGTCGGAGAGATCTGAGTCAAATCCGTTGCTGTGACCGTTTCCGTTCACAGGGGGGTAAAGGAGTCCGTTCTGTATGTCGTCGGGGAGGAAATGGGCCACCGGGCGACGCTGTGGATTTAAACCACCGACATTGCCATTCAATTGCGCCTCGCTGATTGTTGACATGGTCGGTATTGAAATTCAGGGGTGGTGTGATATTCTTTGAGAGTCACAGCAAGGGGGGGGGAAGGGTGGGTAGAAAAGAGTGTATAAAGAACAATTGCTATGAAACTCTTGGCATGACGGGGTTGCCTGGAGCGCTCTTGAATTGAACTGGGGAGACAAGAGGGAAAGAGGAAGTCGGGGGATTTTCAGTGATTCAAATTACGGAGTATACCAGGGCACGAGCCAATGGCCAATCAGTGGCGTGGGATTTCTGGTTTGTCATGATTGGTGCTAAACCCCAACTTTTCGTGGATTTTTATTTTTAATTGAAACTCGGGAACCAATCAAAGTCTCGGGAATCTTCCCACTTTTTCCAATAGGCCGCTCATGAGCATCATGTTCAGCTGCATACCGGTGGCAGGTGGGTTCACGACAATTCGCTTAATCTCGGATATCATGAGGTCGGCTAGAATTGCCATTTCACTTGGGCTTGCTGTGCCGCTTTCTTCAGCACTTCAGCTTCAGCCGGACCAGTTGGAAGAGTTGGAATTCAAATTATACACCATAGTAGAGTTCAGTCAGCCCCGCTGATCTCCGGGTGGCGGCTCTGACATGCAGCAGTTTGCAGGACTAGTATCCGTTCGGGAAGCCCGATGCACAGTGCAGAATAAGGTAAGTACCAGGGTCACATCTCCAAGAGCAATACCGTCTCGTACTATCCCCACTAGTAGTACTCTCGAAGTCCAAGTTCAAATAACATTGATCTGATGTGATGCTCGCTAGCAAATGCCCGGGAAAAAAAAAACTGTATATGCAATTTGTCTATAGATATCATCACGCTAGCTAGATACAAAGATATAGACATGGTCGTTGTCTCATAGATTCATCGTCACCGTCATGCTATTGCTGTGAACCAGCAGACACGGCGGCAAATCTTGCCATAGTACCTCTAAATCACTCAAGTATGAGGCACTGTCCTGTTCACGGAGAGATGTTCCCTCCACTGGTGATGGTAAAGTCGTAAAAATAACTGCCGTCTCACTGCTTTGCTGAACCATCAACTCATTGAGAATAAGATGCTGTGCTCGGCTAGGAAGATCGTTGAAGGATAGCGGAACTGACGCAGAACCGGGAAACCCGGACGCGGTTTGGCCGCTCTGTGCGCTGGGGGAGGTAATAGATGGACGCCGTGCGTAGATGGAGTCAAGCTTTGCGAAGCGAGGAGGTGATGCGTTCTGCGCGAACATTATTGACGGGCCGGCTTCCTCCGCTCCGACATTGACCTTGGCTTCTGGAATTGGGGAACAGCTGAACCGGTTGCTGGATGCAGAGCGGCTGATACCAGGACGGTTTGGAGCGGGTGATTTGCTTTTCGGGGATGCGTTCTCGTCGGTGATTATTGAAGGGATTGCCATAGCGGATGCAAAGTCCTGTCCTACAGGACGAGTTGATGGACTGACACCAGAGCTCTGGACATCGTCACTCTTGGAACGGACAAGCAACTGGGAAGAGTTATTCCGACTGCTAGCCACATCTTCATGGCGGACCTCATCGTCAATCTCAGGGTCGCTGATGTACGCATCCAAATCGCTGTCATCGCTGCTTTCAGTGCTCGATGTATCCCCATCGTAATCAACAAAGGCATCCAATAAACGATGGGTTTGCATTCCAAGGTTGACCCCTCCCAATGCCCTAAAACTGGACACGGAACGTCTGCGTCCGTTAGATTGGATCAGTCTCCTTAGTCCGGTTACCTGTTGGAATGGCCGGCTCCTGCTATCGATGCTCGAAGGTAGTTGCCAGGTGGCTGCTCTCTCCAGCCGCATCTCATCATTGACTGCATCTACCGCCTGGCTTTCTGAATGGTTGCGAGCTCGCAAGACCCCCTGCCACCATTCCTCGTCCTGGAGAGCAGAATCAACATGGCTTTGACCATCTGCCACCTCTGGAGTAGTGTCTCCATTGACGATTATGCGGTACGCCTTCAGGTCTCCACAGGCAAGCCAGAAGACAAGAACTTCGGCTTCGATTCGCAGCTTATCAAGAAGAGCCTCGACCCGGCCTCTTTCATCCTCCACGTCTGTTTCATACTCGACAAACACCGCTACCCGCAATCGATATGTCTTCTTCCATGATGGAACAGTGTTGAGAATACAACCCAATTGCAGAATCAGTGTGTAGGTGTCAAAGTTGGTTGTCAACACATTTTGCTTGCTTTGAGTATCGGCCCCGAGCTCCGCTGACATCTGGATAGGCCAGAGATCGATATATTTCTTTGTATGGCGACCTTTAGGATCCGGCAGCTCCAAGTCTTCGAATCCCTTTGCCACTGCAACATTGATCCGGAGTTTAAACAAAAGATCCTCAAGAACTGTCACGTAACCCTGGTTACTCATGGGCTTGACTGGAATTCCGGATTCGTCTGGTACATCTCGTCTGGAGCCAAAGGCTGACGAGCGTCGTCTCGATTTGGTGTTACTGCTCAATGATAACGTCTCCACCAAAGACTGATCCTCTCGAAATTGATCAATGACGACGATATTCGGTCGCATGCCACCAAGTCCTGAGTTAAGAACAATGTTTCGCATACCCCATTCTGCGGTAGGGGCAATGGCAATGTTGACAAAAGCCTTGATCTTGGAGTATTCGACAATCTTCGTCCATATGGTTTGCTGTCGACGGGCCTCCGGAACAGCTGTTGAGAAGTCTTCGGTAACAATGACATGACCTAAGACAAATAATGCACCTTTTTTCAGAGAGTTGCAGAAGGAGACCATCTTGTATTGTTGATCAAGGTCGCTCACAAATAACAGAATCTGTGGCCGCCAAAATTTGACGTGTTCCTGGCGTAGACGCAAAAGATATTTGCGCACCTGATGATAGATCAAACTCTGGCTGACGTCTCCCCAGGGCTTGGGCGGCGATGTGTAGTGGATCAGCAGGAATAGGATGAACAGGATACTGACGCAGCCGGTGGCATATAAACCATCCACAAAGTACATGCTGACGCCGCTTACCAGCGTTCCCGTTGCAGCTGTTTGCCAGTTAAAGTAATGAAAAGATGGCCTGAAATTAGGCGCAGATCCAATCTTCAGCAGGAAACAGGCCAGATTAGTGACTAGAAAAGTCATCAAGTATACCATGGTCACAAAAGAGGCGATGCGATTGATGTCGAACAACATCGTAATCTGTGCGAAGATGAAGGTCACAATGATTGCATAGATAGGCTCGTCATTCTTCTTTGTACCCTGACCAAATATTTTGATACCGGGAACGAGACTATCTCGAGCAATCGCCTGGAGAAGCTTGGCTGATCCAGTGACACCCATTAGTGCGGAGAAGAAGCTAGTGGCAAACTCCCCCATTAGGATGATGGTATCGGAATAATTGACCTGTAATGTGGTGAGACAAGATTGGAAAAAAGATACAGCATAGTACAACTTACGACCTGGATTACGTTCACATTGTTATAGAAGGACTGCCTTGTAATGGAGGCAGCCATTGAAAGGATCACCAGTGTGTATGTGAAAAATGTCAGACCCAAGCCAGCCAAGGTACCCTTGGGGATTGCTTTGCTTGGGTTCTTGAGGTCACCCGACATACTCGCTCCCCTGGTAAATGGTCAGCGAGCGGAACTCCTCCATGGCAGGGCTTAGTACTTACGCAAAGATACCCGCTGTTGCGGGGAACAAAATGCCAAAGAGATCCTGAAAGTTTTCTCTCCCTTTTATCTGACTTCCTGCAGCACCTCTAGTAAGGTTTGGTTTGAGATTTCCAACAAGGGTCTGCAAGCTCAACCCAGTAAACTCCACGCCTTCTCGGATGAATGGCTTCATGAAAATGGCGGATATCGGGATGCTGAAAGTTGCCACAAGGAGAATGATTAACAGGCCATTGCTAGCTCTCGCGAAGAGAGAGCTACCTGCAAAGCAAATTGCAGTACAGACAACCAATATAATCGTCCCCCAGAGATATGACCACCAAAAGCCCTCCTGGAGGAAATTTGCCCAGTTGCCGGATACACTACCAAAGTTTTGGTAGAAACAGTCGACCAAGCCGACCGCATTCATACCGGTGTTGAAGACGTAGCCCATGTAGAACACTATCCCAATGGACCCACCAAATTCAGGGCCGAGGGATCGGGAGATCAAATAGTAGGCACCTCCGCCTCGAACAGTACCGTTTGTTGCGATGGCAGACAGAGACATCGTTGTTACCAAGTTGATTGTGTACGACACGGCAAGAAGTCCTTGTCTTGGTCAGCTGTGGCCATAGTATTGAAACTGGGGATAACTTACCTAGTATTCCCAGCAACCCTGCTTGGCCCAAGACAAACCCAAAGCGCAAGAACATCAAAATACTAAGTACATTGAGCGTCACAGGAACAAATACCCCAGAGAATGTGCCAAGCTTCTTTGCCTCCTCAGTCGTCGATCGAGAACGATGTCCATTCCTTTCCTTCTTATCGGCACTGGCATCGCGCAGAGGAGCTGCAGAGAGGGGCATATGAGGAGACTCTGCTTCTCCGCTGGTGTCCTGTGTATTTCCATTGTCTTTTTTCCCGGCCCACCAGCTTCCCAGGCCTTGAAATGGGCTTGCAGACCATGGTTGTTGATTAATCTCAGGCTCCGTGATGTTCGATTCCTGTTGGCGGGGTGAAACAGCCGGTATCAGGGACAGAAACCCAGCACCAGCAGAGGAGTCCGGCTCATTTGGGTCGAGACGTGAGACATCTTCTTCGGCTGTTCGAGTTGAGAAATTCGGGCGTCGGCGAGACATTGCGGGTGTGAAATGTCCCCGGGTTCAGCTGTCAAACGCAACGGTGCAACTGCGCTAGGAGCATAAGGGACAAATGAACACCCACACTCCTAGAGGGTATGTCAAGAACAAAAGGCGAAATAAAATCAAAAAGCAAAGTGAGCAAGCAGTCTTCTATAATCGAGGTAAAAAAGAAGCAGAATCACCACCTGCGTCACTGCGCGTCTAATCCAATAGATGGGATGACGTGAAGAAAGGGGACAAACAGTGCAAAGACCACCGCACCCGCACTTGGAGACGATCGGCCTCCTTCGCCTCTTTCCACCAACCACGATAACTCACTTTCACGCTCTCCCAGTAGATGCACGGCCCTGGATTACTTGATAACTAGCAGGCCCCTTTTCCCTCATGCCCATTTCTTTTTCCATACCTGTCCCCGGATCCTGATCAGGAGGAACAAACATTCAATATGACAGATAACGGCGAGAGTTCCTCGCTGAACCCAGCGAGGGCAATGCCAATTTCAGCATCGTCAATTCGATCATCATCTCCTGCTCCGGATGGAACCATTCGGCAGGCCTCGATGGCCCGGTTGGCATCACCTATTCCCTCTCCGTCTTTAGGCACCTCGTTGTCATCTCGACAAGGTATCCCAGGCAGTCGACCAATTATTACCAACAACACCAATCTCACCTCCGAACACAATTTCCGAGCTGTCAACGATCTTTCCTCGCTTCCAGGGCCGGGTCACTCGATGCTTGCATCTCAACTGCAGGAGAGTCTTGGTCGCTCGCCCCCGAATTTTGGCACCCCCTCTCGAGTAGCTGGATCGCCTGTCATACACTCGGCCCTCGAAAACCGACCTATAGCTTCGCAATATGGATCCTTTGACACTAGAAATGGTATCGACTCCCCGGCTCCTAATGAGGATCCAGAGGTGGTGAAAAGACATTTGGTTGAGACCGGGTCGGAGCTTGGAACTAGCATGGGTGAAGACCATTTCTCAAGTCTGCAGCTGCAGGGAGGCGACATGACTCGAGAGGTCTATCGGTGGGCAGAAGATGCTGACTCCGATAACCGATTTGCACGCAGCAAGAGTTTCAGCGTCAGCCGACCAGCTCCATCGGCAGAGACCGAGGATATCCACACAATTCTTGTGCCAGGAGGATTCCGACGAGACTATCTGCGAAGGACTGCGGGAAGCCCACACCGTGGAAGTGTGCAAGGGTCTAACTCTGGGGCACCACCTCAGCATCAGCTCCCCACTTCCAGCTTCTTGGAATTCTTGACGATGTACGGTCACTTCGCAGGAGAGGAGCTGGAGGAGGACGATGAGGTCTTGGGTCCAGATGAGTACTTCTCTTCTGGTACTTGGGATGAACCAGATGATGGCAGAGAGTCTGGAGAAGACGCCGCCTTGCTTCAGGGTGACCACGCAGGCCGTAAGAAACGGAAGCACAAGGCGCGCGCACCTCCCGGTACTACAACTGTTACTGGTGCCGTCATGTTGTTGCTCAAGTCCTTTGTCGGTACAGGCATTCTTTTCTTACCCCGCGCTTTCTTGAACGGAGGCTTGCTGTTTAGTAGCATGGTTCTTCTCGGAGTTTCACTACTCAGCTACTATGCCTTTATCTTACTGGTTAATACCCGCATGAAGATCGATGGTTCTTTTGGTGATATCGGCGGCATTTTGTATGGAAAGCACATGAGACGTATCATCCTTGGATCTATTGTTCTCAGTCAGCTTGGTTTCGTGGCCGCATACATTGTATTCGTGTCACAAAACCTGCAGGCATTTGTGCAGGCTGTGAGCAACTGCACCTCCTTCGTTGATCTTAAGTACTTGATCCTCTTGCAACTGGTTATTTTCCTGCCCCTTTCCTTGATCCGCGACATCAGCAAGCTTGGTTTCACTGCACTTATTGCCGATGCATTCATTCTACTGGGCTTGCTGTACATTTACTATTACGATGCCAGCACTCTCATCGGCAATGGGGGTATCTCAGATGTTGTGGCTTTCAACCCCGCAACCTGGTCCATGTTTATTGGAACTGCAATCTTCACTTATGAAGGAATTGGGCTCATCATCCCAATTCAGGAGTCAATGAGAGAGCCCCACCGGTTCCCAGGAGTCCTAGCTGGTGTCATGGTCGTCATTACTCTCATCTTCCTTTCTGCAGGAGCTTTGAGTTATGCGGCTTACGGATCCGCCACCAAGACTGTCATTTTGCTTAACTTGCCTCAAGATGACAAGTTTGTCAATGTGGTACAGCTGCTTTACTCGCTCGCCATCTTGCTGAGTACTCCTCTACAGCTCTTCCCTGCCATTCGTATCATGGAGAACGAACTCTTCACTCGCAGTGGCAAATATAACCCGTATATCAAGTGGAAGAAGAATGCCTTCCGCTTCTTCTTGGTGATTCTATGCGCCTTTGTCGGTTGGGTCGGAGCCGACGATCTGGACAAGTTCGTTTCGCTTGTCGGCAGCTTTGCGTGTGTACCTTTGATCTACGTTTACCCTGTAAGTTTTTTTTCGGTTACTGTCCTGCCATTGTTTTCGGATCTGAAGACTAATTTTCAAATTTCCGATATAGCCCCTTCTTCACCTGCGCGCCTGTGCCCGTTCTCGGCGCCAGGTTTTTGCCGACATCGCCCTTACTGTTCTAGGTGTCATTGGTTGTATCTACACGACATCGCTGACTATCCAAAACTGGATTGGTGCCCAGGTTCCCCAAAGCCCTGGCTATTGCGATTCTAAGTAATTGGCTTTTGCTGATGTTGGTATTGTTCAATAATTTCCTTTGGCCGTTTCAACACTAGATGGCATAGCATTGTTTATGCTTCTTTCTCGCATGAGCCGCGAGCAGACATGATTCACGGTATTTGATTTTCATTTCGGCGATCTATTCGGGGGCTTTATGGGTTGCATGGGCTCCTGTACAAATATCTCTTGCCTTCTAAATGCCTCAAAGCGAATTCTTCTGATTTTCATTCCAATGAATGCCTTATTGCATCCATTTTTATACATACGTCAATAAAAAGTTCTGGACGAAATGATTCAATTTAGTAGTCTATGTACAGTGACCAGACAAGCACATTGCACCTTTTGAACGAAGTCAGTGCACTTGCCAGCCAAACCCCCCTATCAGATATTTGTCTCTATAATCCTCTCCTTAAGAAACCGCACTAAATACCTCCCATCCTCCTCTTCTAGTAATTTTCTAACTTCAGTCACTCAAGATAAGGCAGAAGCTTGCACAAATACAGAATCGAGGTACAATGCAGCATACCAAGGTAAAAGACGAGCGAGCCAAACAAATATCAACTAAGGATGAAGATTTTAAGCGGAACCGCCCTCAGCAACAATGCTGCCCTGCTTGGCCTTCTCAGCAAGCTGAGCTTCTCGGCCTCCCCAGCTAAAACAATTAAACCATGTCAGTATTGTCAACAATCAATTTGGTAGTAGATGCACATGGACGTATATCCATGCCGACATCCACCATATGTTTATCGGTGTCACGTACTTCCAGTAAGCCAGATACCGGTATCCCTGGGTAGTCTGGGCGCCGAAGTTGGTCAAATGGCAGGCGAAGAGCAGGTAGTTCTTGGGGGTGATGGCGAGGGAGTAGCGCATGAAGGTGACAGCGTAAACAATAAGGGCGCCAGTCATGGTACCGGAGATACTGCGCAGGGTAACGGTATTAGTCACAGTCTTTATCTCTAACACGGATATCCCAAGGTGAAGGATATGAAACCAGCTTCCGATTGAAACGGAACTAGTCTGGGAATAATGCATCGGTTATATCGGACGTACATCTCAGGATCCTTCTGGGTATCCATCACAGCGGCGAAGGGGATACCGAAGTTGGAGACGGGGCCCCAGAAGTCTGCGATAAAGCATCGTCATTAGCAAACTACTTCCAGGAACAAAGTTGCGGCTTATTTTGTTGCCGCCCGCATTGTGCTTCCGTCTGGGGTTTTATTCGGATATTTCCGATTCACTTGGGACAAGCTGATCTCTTGCGTTCTGACTTCCAAGGTGCAGTATCATAGCTAGCCGATCTCGGTCCCGGAAGCACGGCGGGAAACTCGGGGGAAGAATTGGGGCTCGAGAAACGTACGGGTGGAGCAGACATAATCCGCAACCTTGTTGGAGCGGATCTTGGCGTTGATTGCCTTAATGAAAGCGGCCATGGCGACGAATGCAAGTGACAATCGAGGGTAAGGGCGCGGTGAGTTGTGGTTGGGGATCTTGCGGGTGTGGAATTGACTTGACCGGGGTCGGCCGTTGGTCACGTGTGGGTGTCGGATATCAAGCGGCTTATTTCCGTTAACTCTAGGGTTGGTTAAATTGCGTTTTTTTATAGAAAAACTAGTAGGTTTTTTTATTTGACTAACTCACGTGGGCATAGAATTAGCGGATATGAAAAATTGAAGAAGTACGTTGTAGAAAATCTATTCGATGCCATCATGCAGGTGAGCTTCTTTCTACCGTCGGGAATCCAAATGCATACTCGGAAATTCAAAAATGAGACCATGTACTACAACAGTTATTTCGAACACATTCTAAAGCTAGTAGTCATCGCAGAATACATATATGAAACCATATTTTATCGTGTTTTTTGGAAAAGAGGGTTCATGGATTGGAGTAGGTACTGAATACAATCTTCAGAGGTATTTCTCTTCTCCCGATGTCCATCCCGTACCTGCATGCGCCGCGACGAAAGAATTCACTGATGGTTTGAGGTCGTATGCCGGGTACTGTGCCGCCTTATAGTAGTTGCCTCGAATCATGTGTAGTTGGACAATTCAAAACTGAAAAAGCTTTTGAACGTATAGATCCACCTGAGTCTGTCATGCACATGCACTGTAGATATATATAGCCTTGATGAGAATATGTAGCTGTCAAACAGAGTCTTTGGATAACTGTACATATGTTCATCGCCTGGCGAGCGTCTCCGTCTGGCTATGGTCGAAGTTCAACCAGTAATCACGTCCACGAACTGCTGCGAACAGATGCTTGCCAGTGCACACGGCGTATACCACTTGTGTGGAGAGGACAGTAGCTGGGGGCGGGATTGTTCAAGTGTATTTGTACACCGTTGCTGTCGGCATTCCCCGTGAAAATTGGGTACGTATCCGTGACGCTTACCAGAGTCTTTCCTTCGCCGCTCCATATCTGGGGGACGTAGCTCGTAGTCCAGACAGGGCGTTGTATGCGGTCGAATTTGGCAGCCAATTGTCGAGATTTGTGTAAGTGAATACAGCGAGATGGTAACGAGTCCTTGGATATTGTATGCTTGGATTCTTCTTAACATTCTTTCGAAGAAAAAAGCAAAGCCAGGCAGACCTTAGGTGTGCGCCGTGCTAGCTTTTCTCGTGTTGGGTGCAGTGGCCCCGAGGTCTAGCACAACAAGCTCTTCACAGTCTTAAAGAGCATCCAGAGGTTCTCGAACCGCTATCTGCATAACTGATTAGCGAAATATACAGAGCGGAGTAAATGGATATCATACCTGTTAGTTCGGACAAAGAAAACGAACTGGGATAAGAAGATAGGGAGAATTGGTATCAGCAGAAAGGGAAGGGAAAGGAAGAAAGGTAAGACGGACAAGTCAGGAAAGGTAGAGGAACTCTGAAGTGTAAGGACAATAAGATCAGGACATTATCTAGGCGCGATATCAAGAAACATGAGTGGTTTAACCCATATGCTTATTTGAGCCGTGACATTCGACCCAAAAAACCGAGTGAGAGGTCCCGGACTCTGAGATGAGCACATATTATTGGTTCGAGGTCGGCACCTACCTGAAGAGATACCTACTAGAAATATTGCAATTCACGAACATGCACATGTGAACATTCAAGGCCAAAGCAAGCAAGAGGAAACAGATATGGAGGTACAATCTTCTTTTGAAGGTTAGGAACAATAGATTATGGGCTGATGTAGCCGATTTGCGTGCTATTTCCTTGGACATAGGTCTGGTTCGCTCCTAGCCCTGAGCCGCGCCTACAACTTTCCAGGCGAAAACAAGCCGCCAATTTTAACAGTGGAATCTTCCTTCGATGTACACCTAAATCATCTGCCGCCAAAGCCTGGAGGGGGGTATCCTCGTCCCTGGCCCGGGGGCTGGAATCCGGGAGGAGGTTGGAAAGCACCCGCTATATGAATACGTTAGCAGGAGACAAAAAAAGAAAAACCGATATTGATAAGACTCAAACTTACGAGGAGCACCAGGGGGAACGAAACCAGGAGGGGGAGCGAATCCAGCTAAAGAAGTGAATAAATCAGTATCCATGAGTGTGATCAGGGTATTATTCCAGAGAACTTACGAGGTCCGCCTGGGGGTCCTCCGCGACCAGCGAATCCAGGAGGAGGCGCACCGGGGAAACCACCGGGAGGGAAACCACCGAAGCCACCGGGGGGAGGTGGGCCACCGACACCAGCAGCAGGACCACCGAGTCCAATGGGCAGGCCACGACCAGCGGGCTTGCTGACACCAGGACCGGCAGCGAGAGTGGCAGCGGCACCAATACCGGGGCCAGTGTTACCGAGACGAGCAGAGGGATCGGCAGGAGGGGGTCCGTCGACGGAGCAGGAAACAACCTGGGCACCGCGCACGATAGTCAGACCGAGGGTTCGTTTCTCCTCCGCTTCGACCTGTGGGGTGGCAGTGGAGCCAGCGGCGGGCTTTGACTTCCGCTTGATGCGACGGAATTCTTCTGTGTCGGCGAGAACAAGGTTCATGTGCTGTGAGAGAGAAAAACGCAATGATGTCAGTACATGCCAGGAATATACGCTGGTAGAGATATAAGTCGTACCTTATCGAAGGCCAGCATCTGGCCGGTCATTTGGCGACCATCGTTGAGCGTAACTCTCATCCGGTAGTTGATCTGGGAGACTTGTCAGAGGAGCCAATTGGAGTATGGTTGTATCTTTTCAGTCGAACTTACGAGGTTGGCCTAGACAAAAGAAGTTAGCGACTGTCATTCGGTGCATATAGCATAGTCCGGTATTGCACAGAAGAATTGGAGAGACTTACCATCTTGCCCTTGTTGTTGGCGGCCATTATGAACTGTAAAGTGCACGAATGCAACTCAAAGGACTCAAAAAATTTGCAAGAGAGACAGTTGGACTATTCTCTTGGTAAGTAGATCGAGCGAGCGAGGCGCGTGATCCGTCGAGAAAGCTTAGCTCTTGATAACTGCGCAAGGTCACTTCACCGAGTCGCGACGTTATGTAATTTCACGTGTTGGTGCCTGTGGATTCAGGCTGTAACGTCATACAGCACAGCACACCTAAACCAACTTCCTGGAATCCCTTGAAAGGGTCTAGACGATTGGATTTAATCTTCAATTCTGTTCCAGCTTGACTTTTGTCTTTAGATAAAGACACAATGGGTCAGCTCATCTGACTTGCACTAGCAGGCAAACTACATACTACCGATGTGCCAAGTCCTCCCGACACAAGACCCTGATTCTTACATTATTACTATTCTCGAGCACATTTGTAAGTATTTCAGTTGTATCATTTTTCTTCTTTGCCTAGTTCCTGTTTTGGCACCTTCGTTAAGGTCCTAGAATATGCGAGGTCATAGTAGTGTACTGCTAAGTATACGTACGAACACACCGCCTTGACATAATTGTGATTAGATCAGCATTTCAATTAGGCATATCATGTGACTCTGAACTTTAACTCTTTTAAGTTGCTAGGTCATGTGACTACAGGGCTCGCTTCCGACTTCCCGTGACCTAGATCCCGTGATTGCGGAGCCCACACAAACCGCTTTTGTGCTTTTCGCAAGTTCTCCATCTCGTCGACAACCACCCTCACGCCTACCCACACACCAGTCGCCATGGTATGTTAACACCACAACCACTATTCCCAATCGCACAACACACATTCTAACAGAAATGCAGTCGGACGGAAAGGACAAGAGCGCGAACCCCATGCGCGAGCTGCGCATCCAGAAGCTCGTGCTGAACATCTCTGTCGGCGAGTCTGGTGATAGACTTACCCGTGCCGCCAAGGTGCTGGAGCAGCTGAGTGGTCAGACCCCCGTCTACAGCAAGGCCCGTTACACCGTCCGTACCTTCGGTATCCGTCGTAACGAGAAGATCTCCGTCCACGTCACCGTCCGTGGCCCCAAGGCTGAGGAGATTCTCGAGCGTGGCCTCAAGGTCAAGGAGTACGAGCTCCGCAAGCGCAACTTCTCCGAGACCGGTAACTTCGGATTCGGTATCTCCGAGCACATCGACTTGGGTATCAAGTACGACCCCGGTATCGGTATCTACGGAATGGACTTCTACTGCTGCATGTGAGTGACAGGAAACCCGGATTAAAAAACGACAAGGTTAGAGATGACAAAGGAGCATTATTGACAATTCTTTTTTCTTTCCAATTAGGACCCGCCCCGGTGAGCGTGTTGCCAAGCGTCGCCGCTGCAAGTCCTCCATCGGTGTCAACCACAAGATCAACGCCACCGAGACCATGAAGTGGTTCAAGAACCGCTTCGACGGTATCATCCGGTAAACGCCTCATGGAAAGTTGGGTGATTGAAATCTTGTGATTTACGATTCTCCCTCCCGAAAAGAAAACAAAAAACTCGGCCCAGGATGAGAATCAACCCGGCCGGGCTCCTGATCTCTGCGTCGGATATGGTGTTCTGAACCCTTTTATTTTTTTTCTATCACGGCAACCAGGATAGGCGTGTTAGAGACATGAATTCACTACATTTGCACAAAGCACATTCCCTTTTCACAATGAAGGCTACACGAAAGGTGTTGAACTCCGCATAACCATTGTCGAAAAGACGTTGGTTGATACTGGACTTCGGTCCAGTATCACCATGACTCGCTTGACTTGGGTTCGCCCTGTCAAAGAGTCGGTCTCTATCTCCGGGATTTGTCCTAGGAGATGAGTACCACCTTGGCCTATCTTGTCCGTTACTGTCTACACCTGGTGTGCTTTCTTTGCGTAGCAGTAGTCTCCGTAATCTGTAATCGTACGTAGACTGAGATACCCATCTTTTATCTCCTCGACCAGCCCACCAAATTCAACCCCACTCGAAATTGCAGATATCCCACCAGGGAAACTACTATACCAAACGCAGCCACCCCAAGCATCCACAATCAATGGACAGCCTCCAGCGCCAGTTCAACACGGGCTCTAGGGTCATCAAGATCTATTATTAGATCTTACTAGTATTTCCCGGGGTATAGATGGCCAAGAGAGGATCCGCCATAGTTGACTTAGGTCAAAAATCCACTGCGATTCCACAAAATCACAAAACGATAAGGGGAGATCTAGCTGACGAGAACCATCTACGTTCATAAAATGTTCTCGAAATGAATCACAATGGCATAAGCATAATAAAATAACTACATCAAAATGGGGATGAGTCGATGACCAATGAAAATCCCTCCAAGTAAACTTGAAAGTACTCATACTCCGTAATCCTGCCAGACCAGTCCGAAAATCTCACACAACACAGTTAGACAACACGCGAGCGGGAAAGAAAACCAAAAGCTTCCGTAACTTCCACGCTGAGGAAATCACCTCACGTATGAGAGAAAAGGAGGCTATACCGGCGCACAACTTCGTTTGTTGTAAAGTCCGGCCTAAACACCCAGTCTGCCTTGCATTGATTCCTGAGCTTTGAGTCGGACCGATGCTCAGACGAGAGATAATGGGAGTATGAGAGGGGGAGAGAAAAGAGAGAATGAGAGTTGGTAGCGAGCTACCGGGTGCAGAATACGGGCGTAGAACGCCGTATACTGCAGGAGTGCTGCGAAGTCCCCAGAGGTGAGAGCCCGAAGAAATCGCAACAGTAGATGTGAGGGGGTTTGCGGCCGTAGCGGCCACCCTTCCATCAGCCCCCACGCCTAGTGGCAGAGGGCGATGGGCTCTGGGCTCTTATGCCTGCCGCAGGAGCAGGTGAGCTTCGCATCATCATGGTGGTACTGTCTGTGGTACCAGTCAAAGTCGCCGTAGGTTGACCAAAGGGCCAGCCAGCGGTGAAGAGTTGTTTGTTGGTCACGGCGGGAAGTCGAGCTCTGGGGCAGTTTTGACCTTGTATTCAGGGCACCACTCAAGGCATCTGACCTGTATATGACTTGATTCTTTTGTGAGAATATGCGCGAGAAATATCGTTTTGCGTTTTGCGTTTTGCGTTTTGCGTATTGCATGTTTCGTATCGCTTGTTGCGCGATTTGCGACAGAACGCAAAAAAATGAGGTCTTATGAGGATATGCGCGAGAATAATTTCGTTTTGCGTTTTGGCGAAGATAGAGTCGGGTGGACCGATAGAATCAACTCCAAAGTAAAGCTCTCGGAACTTTTCCAGGTCGCCCCGTGAGCTTGGGTCCATTGCATATGACCGCAGACTGCCAAGGGCTGCAAATGCTCGCCTGACCATGCCATTGTCTGGGCGTTCAAAGACCAAGCAATCCCGCTAGAAGTAACGGCGACGTTTATGACGATCAGGAAAGCGCTCTTCAAACCTAGAATTGCGAGGTTCATCATCGTCCTCAGCCCAAGGGTTTCGCTCCTCAAGCTCCCTTATGTCTCTTTCGACCAATGCCCCCTTTTGGATCAGAGTACGTTCGATGCGGCGACGATCATACTTCAGTCGCTCTTCTATGACTGACATAGCCTTGTACGCCTCCATTAATGGTTTTATATCCCCGCGATTTGCGGCGGTATATACCTTGTGATCATCAAGCGGGGATTTATACCAAGTGTCGGGATAATCAGGACCCGCGGAAGTACGAACAGTTCGCGAGGATGATGCAAAAATAGGTTGGAAGGGGGTGGTCATGGAATTATCAGTGGTAGGACGCGGCGAAAGAAACGGTAGCGGATTGTTCGAAGACGTTCCGAGGTCATCAGCAATTGCAACGAAATATGCATTTCCGGAAGTCAAATTTGGTGATGCATTACTTGAGGAAGACACCTTGATACGAGCAGCTTCCGATGAGACTGGGGTTTCTGTGGCAGATACCTCAAGGTGAGCAGGGCCTGCTGGGGAAAGTGCGACATCTATCTCCATGGTAGTTCTTCTTGGAAATTGATTATTTGATTCAAGGCGAGCAGCAACTTCCGAGGAAGGTCCAGGAGAACCAGGTGTCCAATCATATGAGGAAGACTCTGCAGAAGCAGAAGCTGCTTCGGAATCAGCCTCAGATGCGCCCTCGTAATCTTCAAGGCGAGGATCATCCGACTGAATCCGTGAAAGCCGAGCCAATATTTCCCGGGGCAAAGCTCCATAAGTCCGGAAAGAACAAGACTTCATTCTGCTGAGGTATGCGCATGATGCGCAAGCCCCCTCCCATAACAGCTTATTGGACTTCGTAATGACAACCACACAAGTAGCAAAGGGACCTGTTAATTTTTGACAGCAGTCGCATGGAGAGCCCACTTCGATTCCAACTTGGTAGGCGAGAGCAGCCAGTTTGTTTGCGTAGGTTCGAACCTTCATCTTCTCGGTGGAGCGCCATTTGACATCTCGAACGGGCACCTCATCTAATAGAGCGCATGCGAAAGGAGTTGAAAAATCGTCCAGTCTGGGGTTTCCATATTCATTAAGGCCCAATGACCTTGCTGTATCTGGTGACAGATGTCGACGTCCGAAATTCTGCTGGAACGAAGCTGGGTCGAAGATGTTAGTGCATGATCTGGTTGCATTCCGTCCATGAAGCCAAGGGGAAGGACGTGAAACTCACACATGGCAACGCAGAGATGCTGAGGTAAAGATAAGTGGAAAACACGTGCAAGGATCAGGAAGCGTACTAGTAGTAGAGAGTTAAATGTGCTCACATGTGCAGGCTTCTTTGTTCATAGTACCAGGCTGAACCGTACATAAATAGAGCGATCAATCAATTGTAGCAGGCTTGGCGATTCGCATCTTTTAAATCAACATCGAACATATGTATATACTATGGTCTTTACACCACCAGCCCCTGTTCATCCTCAAGCTGCTACTATATGGTCTTCTTCTCGAGGCAAGAACCTGAACTGTACAAACCTGCCCTCCTTTATAATTCGTTCCTGTCAAACTCAATTAATCAAGATTGATGGAAACCAATGAGCTCACAGAAGTGCAACTTCCTGCGTAGGCAAGACCATATACCAAGCTTAGAATCAACCTGAAACATGATCGCCCCACTAGTGCATTTTAGTACAACTAGTACTATGTACATTTGAAAAAGTGCGGGGTTACTCGGTACTTCTGGTATGGAGAACATGACACTGTACTGAGTAAATACTAGTAGAGATTTGGTACGCACAAGTTGATTGGCATCGCTACTTTCCACTGCTTTCCAGCTTTCCCCGCATTCTTGGTTACGTCAAGCTGCAGCCCCACGCTGACGGCCCATCTAATGCGCACTCTGACTCGCCAGATGCCCCGGAAATGATTCATGTGCATTTCAGTGGTGGGATTGAGAGGAGCTTGATCCAGACCTGCCTCTGGCCGACTCTCTTTGTCTTTTACCAATAATGGCGTGGTTTCACAGTGATCGCCTGACCAAGTCTGGGGTTATTTACCGTATTCCCACTTCTAGAGCAGGGGAAAGCTACTGCTGCTACATACCACATACGGTACTAGTAGTCATTCAAATGGTAGTTACTAGTAGCATTCAAAAAATAACTGATAGATCGGTCATCCCCATATTTAAGTCGCTTTCATCCCACAAAATCCTTCCGATCTCTTTTACCCATACACCAACAAACAACGGTACTAGTATGTCTCCATCTCTTCTCCTCAGCTCTCTCCCTTATCCTTCAAATGTTTATTCTCTTGTTATTACCATCTACACACGTAACTCCCTTCCAATGTCCAAGATCAATCTCGATCTCTACACCACGACACCACCCCATCCATGGATCCCACCCCCCCAACCCAAACATATCCCCCATGACGTCTTCGACTCCGCACCCATCCCCCAACTCATGACTCCCTTCCGAATTAATTTCATTTTCTCCTCATCATCTCTACAATTAAATCCTACTAAGAAAACTAACATCTCAAACCCACTCTCTACTAAGCCTACACCCCGTTCCTACTACCACAAGGAACAGGAAAAGCAATCAATACAAGCCTCAAAAACGGACCTTGCCCTCTTTGAATACTCGAACATGTCCGACAACATGTCCGACAACGAACGCCGCCACTGGCACGGCATAGCAGGCGATCGCCACGAGCACCACAACGTCTGGACAGCCGGCGGTGCAAAGGGTCCTACCTCCCGCGCACCGTGGGCTCTGACGCCGGAGATGATGGCGAACCTGAATGCCCGCAAGGTAAGCCCTGCCTGACGAAGCAAGCCCATACATACCAGTAGTTAGCTGATAGCTGATATCTGATATCTGATAATTACAGGGCTCCGACGCCTCCACGAGCTCGAACTCCGCCGCCGCCAACGCCGCGGCCGGCACCACGAACGCGGCCGGCTCCCCGCCCATCCCGAGCATTAGCGAGCGTCGACGCTCGAGCGCCTCGTCCGGCAGTGGCGGCGGCCTCTTTTCCAATCTGCATACTCAGAAGCGGGAGTCGGTGGACCCGACTATGGCGGGGCGTCGGGCGAGTTGGAACGAGCAGCAGGCGCAGGGAGGATACTTTTCGAAGTTGTGGAATGGGTATACTCGGGGAGATAAGTGATGGACTTGGAATTAAGACATGAAAATTTGGATTGAAAATTGGTCCGATGTTGAGATGGTCTGATGGTCTGCTTTTGGTCTTGTGATGTTTCTGTTGTTGTTTTTTATACGGTGTATTATGAAATGCTTTGATTGGTTATCTGGTTATGTACTACGCATTTGAATGATGAATTGAATGGAAGAACTGCATTATATGGTGAAGATATAGATCCATATGGGTATTACTAGTAGGCATGTGTGAGGACATGTATTGTTGATGGTATTCACCTTACATTTAGCTCTCAAGTGCTGAGTACTTTGAGCCTCGACCTAGGGAGGTACTTGCACTTGAGGTATAACGTACGTGTTTGTAGATCAGTCTATTTACTTGAATATTGGAAACAACATTTGAATACCATCGCAATCAACTGCTGCAATGGACATCTGGATACTTCGATTCAAATCCAAATGCTATCATTGACTGGACGGCCTTTGGAGCCCTGGTACATAATCTACAGAGCTATATGCTATGACGGACTTGAGGAGATTTAGATATTTGAAAATTATCCATTCGTCTCGGACGATGACAGTAACCAAAAAAATTTGAACCCCAGAAAAAAATAACATAACCAAGGCCAGGAAAGAAACAGCCCAAAAGAAAGATCCCGCAGGAAAAGTAACCAAAAAACAAACTAATAACGCTAGAAGCTATCATTCACACATCTTTGCGCAACAGTCATGCACATCTCATCTCATACACAACTTTTAGACAATTAAGCCTTGCCGATCTTGCAGATCAAGTCTTGGCCGTCAACGGAGTCGCCCTCCTTGACTTGGAGGCCTTCGACCTTACCACTGTGAGGGGCGGAGATGACCATTTCCTGGAATAATTGTTAGTAAAAAGTATCATAGAAAGAAAAATGTTGCAAATTGGAAGGGTGTATAGAATTTCACTTACCATCTTCATGGCGCTCAGCACCGCAATGGGGTCACCCTTCTTCACCTCGTGGCCGTCGTGGACACGGATTTCAACGACAACACCGCTCATGGGCGCGCCAACCTGGCTGCTGTCCGCGGCGTCGGCCTTGGGACGGGCAATGTTGTCGACGGAGGCCTTGTGGTCGTCGACGGCGACCTGGCGAACTTCACCGTTGACTTCGTAGAAGACCTCACGCTGGCCGGTCTGCTCGGAGAGAGGACCAATGGCCAGCAACTTGAGGATCAGCACCTTACCCTGCTCCAGCTCGACGTGGAACTCCTCGTTGATCTCGGGACGGGCCAGGAAGAAGCGAGTGGGCAGGACGGAAAGGTCACCGTACTTGGCGACGAACTTGCGGTAGTCCTCGAAGACCTTGGGGTACATGGCGTAGGAGGCGACGTCACACTCGGTGGCGGAGCCGAACTTCTCGCGGATGTCCTTCTTGATCTGGATAAGGTCCAGAGGCTCAAGGTAGAGACCGGGGCGCTTGTCGAGCTTGCGGCGGTCACGCAGGGCTCGGGAGCGGAGGGGCTCGGGGAAGCCACCGAAGGGCTGACCCATCAGACCCTCAAGGAACTCCAGGACGGAGCCGGGGAAGTCGAGCTCGCCAGCGCGTTCGACAACGTCCTCGGAGCTCAGCTTGTTGGACACCATGAACTGGGCCAGATCACCAACGACCTTGGAGGTCGGGGTGACCTTGACGATGTCACCGAGCAAGTCGTTGGCGGCCTCGTAGGCCTTCTTGGTCTCGGCCCACTGCTGACCAAGACCGAGCTGGCTGGCCTGGAAGATCAGGTTGGTGAGCTGACCACCGGGGATCTCGTGCTCGTAGACCTCCGGGTCGGGGCCAGTGAGACCAGCCTCGAAGGGAGAGTAGAGCAGACGGAGCTGAGCCCAGTAGGTGTCAAGAGCGCGGACGTGAGCCAAGTCAAGCTTGGGGTCCTGCTCGGTGCCCTGGAGCGAGGCCAAGATGGCACCGATGCTGGGCTGGGAGGTCATACCAGACAGGCTGTCGGTGGCGGCATCGACGGCGTCAGCGCCAGCCTGGGCGCAGGCAATCATCGAAGCAACACCGGTACCGGCAGAGTCGTGAGTGTGAACGTGGATGGGGAGGTCGGGGTAGCGCTCGCGGATGGCACCAACCAGGAGACGGGCAGCCTGGGGCTTCAGCACACCAGCCATATCCTTGATACCAAGACTGTGAGTACCCATCTTGACAATACGCTCAACCAGAGCCAAGTAGTACTCCAAGTTGTACTTCTTGGCGGGGTTCAGCATGTCACCACTGTAACAGATGGTGGCCTCAACCACACCACCGGCCTGCTGGACAGCCTTGATACCGACCTCGAGCTGGTCAACGTCGTTGAGAGCGTCAAAGACACGGAAGATGTCAACACCGTACTTCTTGGCCTGCAAACAGAAGTGGTAGATGGCATTATCGGGAAGGGAGGAGTAGGCAACACCGTTGGCACCACGCAGCAACATCTGGAAGGGGATGTTGGGAACGGCCTTGCGGAGCTTGCGCAGGCGGTCCCAGGGGTCCTCGTAGAGGAAACGCATGGCCACATCGAAGGTAGCACCACCCCAGCACTCCAGAGAGTAAGCGTTCTGGAGAGCGTGGCTGGTCTCGTGGGCAATGTTCAACATATCAATGGTACGCACACGAGTGGCCAGGAGCGACTGGTGGGCATCACGCCAGGTGGTGTCCATGATCAGGCAGCCCTTGTTGGCACGCACAGCCTTGGCCCAGGCAGCGGGGCCCTCGCTGTCAAGAATCTGCTTCCATCCCTTAGAGCAGGGCTGGGAAACGTCGATGGGGGCACCAGAGGCATCCTTAAGAATGGGCTTGATAATGTCGACCTTCAACTTAGGCTCGCCAATCTGGCCCTTGATGCTGCTACCGTTGACAGCGACATCACCCAGGTAAGCCAGCAGCTTCTGGGCACGGTTCTGAGAGCTGACCAAGGCAAACAGCTCGGGGGTGTCATCGATGAAAGTAGTCCAGCAAGTACCATCGATGAAAGTGGGGTGGCTCAGCAAAGAGGCAAGGAAAGGAATGTTGGTCTTAACACCACGGATACGGAACTCGACCAAGGCACGCAGGACCTTGCGGCGGGCAATTTCGTATGTGGAACCACGGCAGGTACACTTGACCAGCATGGAGTCGTAGTGAGGAGTAATGATAGCACCGGCAAAACCGTTACCACCATCAAGACGGACACCGTTACCACCGGCGGAGCGGTAGACCTCAATCTTACCGGTATCGGGGGAGAAGCCCTTGGAGGGATCTTCAGTGGTGATACGACATTGGATGGCAAAACCACGGGTGGAGATGCGGTCCTGGGTCAGACCAAGCTGCTCCAGAGTAGCACCGGCAGCAATCTGGATCTGAGCAGCGACAATATCGATACCAGTAATCTCCTCGGTGATGGTGTGCTCGACCTGAATACGAGGGTTGATCTCAATGAAGTAGTGGCGGTTCTGTTGGTCCACCAAGAACTCAGCAGTACCAGCGTTGCGGTACTTGACGGACTTGGCCAACTTCACGGCGTCGGACAGAATCTGGTCACGGACATTGATGGGCAAGTCCTTGGCCGGAGCAATCTCAACGACCTTCTGGTGACGACGCTGAACAGAGCAGTCACGCTCGAACAGGTGAACCACGTTGCCCTGGTTATCACCGAGCAACTGAACCTCAATGTGCTTGGGTTTGTCGAGGAAGCGCTCAACAAAGACGGTTCCGTTACCGAAGGCGGAGCGAGCCTCAGAGGTAGCACGCTCAAAGGAGTCCCGCAGCTCGCTCTGGTTACGGACGACACGCATACCGCGGCCACCACCGCCAAAGGCAGCCTTAATAATAATGGGGAAGCCATACTCATCAGTGAAGGACTTGACCTCCTCAAAGCGCTCGACGGGGCCTTCCGTACCGGGAACAACCGGGACACCGCACTTGATCGCCAACCGGCGAGCGGAAACCTTGTCACCCAGTGCATCGATGGTGTCGGCGGTCGGGCCCACGAAAACGATGCCCGCCTTTTCGACATTTCGGGCAAATCCGGCATTCTCCGACAGGAAACCGTAGCCAGGGTGGATCAAGTGCACACCGTGCTCTTGGGCGATCTTGATGATCTCATCACCCGCCAAGTAAGCACCGACGGGAGTAAATTGACCCCGTTGGCCGATCATATAAGCCTCATCGGCCTTCTGACGATGCATAGACAGACGATCCTCGTGTGAGTAGACAGCGACTGTCTGCAGGGACAGCTCGTGGGCTGTACGGAAGATGCGAATGGGGATTTCACCACGGTTGGCTACGAGAATCTTCTGGAAGTGCATAATGGTGGAGTTTGCCCGCAGGCGACGGTGAACGGAGTCATGGTGGTGTTCGTGGTGGTCCTCGATGAACTCGGACTCATCGACTGCCTCCTCGGGTTGACGGTGCGGGGCAGACATTGTGACGTGGGGAAGGATGGGATATTAGGGGAAATAGAGAACTGAAATGATTTTGAAACGTGTTAATTTAAATAATTCCGGAAAACTCAATTGGACCCCAGTGACCTGGGGATAATTGAGATGGAATAGGGAAAGGGAAAGTGGGAAAATGAAAGGGAAATGTTTTGCGCGGGGCGGACTGACGGTTAATTTGGGCTTCTGAAGCTCTGGATAGTTTACCCCAGGCCGATTTCGGCAGAACGCAAGCGCAATTGCTCGCACTAGGCAACAAAGTCAGGATAAGCAATGGATTCCTCGGATTTTGTGAAATCAAGGAAGATGAGGATAGGGGGAATTTGAGGAAAGTAGAGAAGAAGAAAAAAAAAAAAAGAGGGAGGTGGGATAGATAAAAGGAGGGGAAAGTTCATGGATCTGCAACATTTGAAGGTCACAGGTACTTTCCGGGGCGAAGTAGCTGACACGCAGGATGAGGTAACGAGTACTTACCAGGTTACCGTCACAAGTCTCACCGGTACACCGGACTCTCTCACGCGGATCCAAGGAATTTGGAGATTTTGGAATAAGATAGCCAAGCAATTTCAATTAATATTATTGATGCTTGGAGGTAATGGCGGATTCTTTCTCGTAACTTTCTTTAAATAAAAATAAAAATTGAACCCACCGGATATAGCGACTTACCCGTACTTTATATACTAATTTATCCCTTACCCATCTACGGAGAAATGAGGGGCCTATCCAAGTCCAATTCCAACGAGATCTCCCGATGATCTCATAGCCGTTCATTGTATAGCATCGGGTGGATTAGGTAAAGAATGGGGAAAACAACCTCGGGTCCTCGGGGCTTTTGGATAGAGGAATTAGATTTAAAATTAAAATATTATAATATTAAAAAAAAAAAAGGCGCTTATAGATTTTCACAGCGATCACGCCAAAGGAACAAAAGTGGGTAACAGAAACACAAGCTAAGTTCCAACAGCTTTTTCCCACTGAGTCATAAAACGAACGGATATCCACGGGCAAACCTGGAGAAAATTGTCCGGGGGAAACTCGGAGAACTCTCGACTTCCCTTTTACAATGATTCTAAACAATTATCTACCAATAAGAAAGTCCGATTGAATGGTTTAAATCGGACATCAAAGTTCACTCTTCACCTCGGGGAAATTCATTCCGAAACCGCCATCACCTAATACTTTTTGTAACTTACTTATCAAATGCCAATTGACTTGGGAACTTCTAACCTGTATCGGGCGTCTTCCCGATGGCAATTGGGTCATGTGTACAATTCCCTAGAGGAAAGGATCTCCTATGGAGTGGAATTGACTTGTCCCCGGTGTCCTCTTCCCGACACCGCGGGATCATCACCGACACCTTCTGCCCTTGTACCTGACCCTTGCCGAGGGATGTCTCTTTTCAAATGTTTTATTGCACTTGGCATTCCGGTGATCTCCCGTCCCATGTATGACAGGTGATTCGATTTTTTTTTTTTTTTTTCCGAAGCCAAGTTGGCCAAGAATTGGCATAGAAAGGGAGGGGTTCATGTGAAATCCTCACTATAACCCGGAGATGCGATAGCTTCCCCGCCCCACCAAAAGTGCCGGACCCCTTCCTAAAAATACTTCATATGACAATCTCAGTACGAGCAGATGACATTCTACCGAGAATAGGATTGAAAAGAAAAAAACAATTCACCATAAACTATAGATTCAAAACTCCACAAACTATCACCAATTGTTCACCATCCGAACCTCAAAAACGGGGACTGCATTGCAGCACGCACCACAAGCCGGAGGCCCGCAAATCAGATCCATCCCCACGACCACACCTTATCGCCAACTCAGCCGAACCACAACGTCATCCAGAATTCAAATCAACATTTCAGACCTGAATGGATCACCACGTCAGCACCCTCAGTAACCGCCATCCAGAACCCCAGCTGATCCAGCTTTCTCCAGAATCTCGTCCCAAACGGAAAAATTCACTGCCACAATTCTTCCCCGAGCTGGGGGAAGCTACAGCACACTCCACATTCTCCACGGGGTAAAGAATTTCCCCGGAACAGACAGCTCATCTTGACTGTTCCATCCAGCCGGGCCGAGGATCGCATCGCATCGCTACGGAGAACATATCGGACTCGGAGTAAACAATAACCTGGGAATAATTTAAAAATAAGGTGGCGAGCTGTCGATTGCCGATATTCGCCATCTGGACTCGGCTGAGTGTACTGTATGCAGGTGCCTGGGGCTAGCTAGCTGTAGACCGTCTTTTGTTAGGGCCGACAGGACATTGATAACGAAAGACCTTGGGGCGTTTCAACCTTGGGTAGCACTGATTTACACAGGATTTGCGTATACTGCAGAAATTAGATTCCGTCTCAATAAAAAAATTGCTCGGCGTCGATCGCCAAGAGCTGACGGGGTAACTTGAATCGCTAGTTGCGCATCATTCAAGTACACCCCTACCCACTTGGATGAGCGGAATGTCTGGGCAGCCATGTAGTGTGACGATATTCCACCGGGGCTAGACGCTCCTTGCGCGGGGATCTATTGACTACTAGTATTTTGTATGGGGCAGATAGTGAAGAAATGCGGTGCCTTGGCGGCTTGGCGGGGTATACGGAAAGTCAGCTTCAATCCTCAATCCATGATTTGACTGGGTCTATTCTAGACTGCATTGCTTGGCAAGCAACATTGCAGCGACAAGCTAAGGCAGGTTTCAAATGGTCGGAAAGCAAGAAGAAACCCTTGGAAAGAAAAAGAAACAAAAAAACACGCAAGATCAAGATGCGGCTACTGAAAACGAAAAAGGCCGACCACGGCCCAGACCAAGGGATCTAGACATGGAAAGAACGCTGGAAAAAAAAGCCTATCAAAATACATTGTGGATAAGAAAATGTTAAAATAAAAGAGATAACGCAAAATGATAAATTAACGGGGCGTCATGAACATCCTCCTATGGCACATTTTCCCCGCTAGGTTCAACCTTTCCCCCTGGGACTCATGTCTTTTGCTTCGCACCAAAGAAGTCATCACGTCGCTTTATGGTACACATAAAATGAGAATAAAAGATAAAAAAAAAGTGTGAGGGAACTAAAATCCAGGGAATCATTGCATCAATCTAGAACGCGCGATAACCAGTGACTTGGGGAGAAAAGCCATTGGCCTGTGGCCCCGCGCCTTGGGTCAGCATGAGCCGAGAACCACCGAGGATGGGGGTGTTATCCTCCTCGGTCTTGTTGGTCTTCTCTCGAGACTTGCGCTCCTCATTGTCCTTCTTGAGCATTTCAATGGTGCGAGTTTGCTCGCACAGGAAGTTAATCATGAAGGGCATGGTGAAATCGTGCAGACCCTTGCGCCATGAAATCTCCATGATCACGTCAGGGCGGATGAGGTCGTAGCAGGCATACAGCATGCCAACATAGCACTCACGGCTACCAATATCCACGAACTATGAGAAAAGAAAAAAAAATGTTAGTATCATAAATAATCCAAGTGGAAAATAACGTGGAAGAAAAAACTTACGTAGCGAAGCAGTTCCTCAACAACCTCCGACTTGGCAGAGATCGCAGCAGTCTCGATAGCATCCTTGTAGAGCTTGTCTTGCTTGGACAGAGCAATCGACTTCTCCCAGCGCTTATTGTTACGGTAAATGTTGGCAGCAATCTGGCGGAAGAAGATGAGATCGTGCTTCTCAAGGCGTTGGGCAAGTTCAACAGCATCGAAGTTGTCATAGTTGTCCACAGAGTCACGGAGGGTCTTGTAGTCCTCCTCCTCAATCAGAAGCTCGTTAATGGCATCGTTGACGGCCCGCTTGTTCTGGGTCTGCACGTTCAAGAGGAAAGGCTTAATCAGAGGGATGTTATCGGAGCTCTGGAAGATGCGCACGACTCGGTTGACATCAATACGAGGGGTCAGAACCTGGAGCAGGTCGGTGATAAGAAGAGGCTGCTCCTGCAGGTAGAAGTTCAGGGCACGGTAGTAGATCTCCAAGTTAGCAACCTTGACGACAATGTCCTTGAAAGAGTGGTGCTCCCAGGAATCGGCAGCACGCTCCATCATGGCCAAAGCGGCGTTGTCCCACTCATCGTAGTGGCAGTAAAGGAAGACAAGCTCGGGCCACAGGTTGGCCTCCTCGCAGGCGCGGATCATCTTAGGGATGTTGATGCGAGACCAGAAGAGCTTCAAGTGCTCCATCACACGGTCCGGGTGATACTTGGACAGAGCGATACCCAGCTCAGTGAACATACCCATGTGGGCACGCTCCAAGCCAAGACCGGCCTCGAGAACGGAGATGAGCTCATCGAAGTAACCGTTACGCTCGTACTGGCGAACCAGGTTCTGTAGCTCCTCGGCGTGGACAATCAGGTTGAGACCACAAATCTGGGCAAGACGGAACTCCTTCTTGTCAACGCAAGCCTCGTTGACCTGCTTCCAGACCTTGACGCTGTTGGCCTTGCGAGCACACTCGACAGCGGCCTGGTACTCAGCGAGATGCACCAAGGTGGTCGCAAGCTTGGCCCAGTTAGAAATGCTAGTGAAGAAAATCTTGGCGGCCTGGTGGTAGCCCTCCTCGTAAGCCTTATCACCGGAGGTTTCAATGTCGGCGACATTGGTCGACCGGAGGAAGTCTTCAAGCTCTGCAAGCTGATCAAGACGGGCGAAACAGAAGGCAAGAGCGGTGTCGATGGCGGGTTCGCGAAGGGTCTTGCGAGCCATGCGGAGGAACTTGACGAGGTCTTCGTCTTTGCCAGCGTGGGTTGCAGTTTCAATCACCTCGTTGTAGTTCGATGGGTCATCAGCATGGATGTAGGACTGAATAGAGTCGGAGACACGCAGACCATCGAGCTGGGCCTTGGCAACCTTGCTCCATACGTCGGGGAGCTCAATACGCTCTGCGAATTCCTGAGCCCGGTCGATGCTGACAATGTTCTCAACAAGCACATTGACGGCAGCGAGGTAGTTGTTGACCTTCTTGTAGATCTCAAAGGCCTCCTCATAGAGACCAACACCAATACACATCTCAGCAATCTCATCGGCAGAGAACTCGTTCAGCTGTTGAATGTAGTTCATCAAACGGCTCTTGTCGGCCTTGGCGGCAGTCAACATCAGCAAATTTTGCAAGCTGGTGTTGTCGTTGAAGGGTGAAGGCTCCAAGATGATCTTCTCTAGCAGCTCGATCAGCTCACCGGGGAGATCAGCCTCGAGGAAGCACTTGACAGCCACAGAAACCTTGTCCGGCTCGGTAGACTCGGGCACAGCAGTGGCAACGACCTGGTCGACGAGCGAGCGACGGTGGATGTTATTCTCGCTGAGAACAAAGGTCCAAACCTCGGGATCGGAACGCTCAACCAGGTAGCGGGCCTGGGCACGGTACATGGAGTTCTCGTTGGTGATGTTGATAAGCTCCAAGTCATTCTGGCCCTTGCGGTAGGCAATGTACGCAAGGTTGGGATCACGCTTCTCACAGTACTTTCCGACAATCAAGGTATCGTACATGTCGTTCTCCTTGAGGAACTTCTCGGGGTTGTTATTGCTATCGATGTAGATCTTTGCGAGGGCGTTGTAAACGGCCTGCTGCTGGCTGCCGGTTGAAAGGGTAGCCTCCAAGAATGGAAGAAGCAGCTTGAGGCGGTTGCGGCTCTCAACCTCAGAAACAAGCTCATCAATGGGGATGGAATTGGCGTCCACACTGGAGAGCAGATTCTTGATGATGCTCTCATCGCAGTCGACATCCAGCAGACCACCAATCACAGCAGGGGCACGGGATGGGTTGACGCGCTGTACGTACACCTCAATGGACTTGAACTGCTGCTTCTGGTAAAGGTACAGAACCAAGTCGTGGATGAAGTTGAAGCGATCACAAACGATGATGAGAGGGAGCTGCTCGGTTAAGTTAGACTCCTTCAAGAAGTTCTTCACCTTCTCCGCGTTGTAGTACTGGCTCTCTCGGCAGATCCGCTCGACCTCGGTAAGTTGGTTCATATTAGTGGCAGCCTGGATGTACTTGAAGTGCACTTCGGGGTCCTCGCTAAGGTTGACGATGCTTCCAAGGTAGTAGTAGAGACCCTCGAAGGTATGGTACTTCTCGAGAAGGTCGATGAGGCGGTTGGCACCCAGAAGGTCGGAGAACTTGGTGGCAATTTGAATGACAGCCTGCAGATTCTGGCGGATGTTGGACTGGAGCATGGTGTCTAGGCATTCGAGAGTCTGCTCAACAGACAGACGACCGAAGTAATTCATCATCCACTCAGGGCTCAGCTTGTCAGTGCGGACAATGTTGCGCTTGATAACCGCAGGGTCATCAGAGTTCTCTAGAGCGCGCTGGATGAGACCGGCATTCTCACAAAGCTGGGCAACACGGGCATGGTCGTAATGAGTAAAAATCTCGTTACCAAGAATGGCATCTGCAACCTGGGATGCGTGAACAAGGTTCATCTCCAGAAGTCGGGTCTGGAGATTGCCTTGCTCGGGCTTGTTGTCCTTCAAGGCATCAAGGAGGAAGGAGGTTGCCTGCTGAATCATATTCTGCGAGAGGAAGACATCCACAACGCGGTCAAGATCCACGAGAGCACCACTCTCCTCGCTAGCGAGCTGGGTAGCAAACTCCGCGCCCTTCTCAGGGTTGACCCGCACGATGTGCTGCAGGAGCTGAGTGTAGTCGGGTTGATAACCCACTTGCTTGGAGTAAGTGAGAATCTTGTCGAATTGACCTGTCTCGGCGAATCCAGCAACAACCTTGTGAGGAATGTTGGCCTGGAGGTAAACGTTCAAGGCCAAAGCCATGTCATACGGACGAACAATATCTCCGAGCTCCTCTGAAGACTCCAGCTTGTTCTCGCGCATCCACTTCTCAAGCAAGTGCTTCCGGTTCTGTTGCAGCACAGGTCGAACAAGCTCCACACTCTCGTAACGGTTCAAGGCACCCTTGTCAAGCAACATACCGAAGTACTGCAAGATGACTGACATTTGACCAGTCTGCGGTGCGTTCTTGAAACGGGTAATAGTTTCGGGTGTGCGAAGGAATCCGCGAGGGGAGTTGGCAGCAACCTTGGCAGCCTCGCCATAGTCACCTGCAGCAATGAAGTTATCAAATTGGGTTTGGAAAAGGTGGTCAACTCCGGGGAGACCAGCTCGCGAGGCAAGCTTGACAGCGAGGCCAGCATTTGCAGGGTTGCTAGTCAAGTAATCGATGATTGTGTTCTCGTCAACGCTAACGGACAGAACTTGACCCTTGCGGTTGACACCGACAATTCCAGCACCCTCCGAATCGGCAGCGGTTGTGAAGATAGTTTCGCTTGAAATGCGGTTCATGAAGATACATACACCTGTCTCGAGATCGTAGAGATGGATGAAGCCGTACTTGGTTACCAAGTAAACGATATCGTATTTTGTGGACACTTGCATAGCCACGGGGAAGTCATTGACGGCCTCTGTGGGGAAGAAGACCTCCACGGCCTTCTTCTGGAATGCTGGGTTGGGACTTTGGTGATCGATTTCGGCAATCTGCAGCTTCGCGCCGGTCGCGGTCCGAACAGCGAAGGAGAAGAGGTGGTGGGGTAGGGGGGAACCCTCGACGTTAATAGACGCAAAAGCAGCAGCATGACCTTCAATGAATTGCGAAATACCCCTTTCCTTCGAAAAGAGCTGCATGGATCCCACAACACGGCCCTGCTGTTGACTAATACCAACAACGACCATCCATTTCTCCTCGGAATTGACACGGTAGTTGATAATTTGGCAGCCCTGGAAAGAGCACACAATTGATCAGTATACCTTCCCACGCGGATCTATTAGGAGAAGTGAAACATACCGCTAGGTTGGGAAGTCGGTCGAACACCTTCACTGGGTTTTGCTGGGTAGCATCGTAGACATCCCAGTGGTACACGGCAGTGTCGGTAA
Source organism: Penicillium verhagenii (assembly GCF_028828195.1). Lineage (NCBI taxonomy): Eukaryota > Fungi > Ascomycota > Eurotiomycetes > Eurotiales > Aspergillaceae > Penicillium > Penicillium verhagenii. The sequence continues at coordinate 2,233,761 of NW_026643169.1, forward strand.
CCAGACCCAGGGACTTTTCGCTGAACCACTTCCAGTAAACAATATCTTCATTCATGACCGCAGACTTGAGTTTCGACTTCGCCCCGAGGTCGAAGATCTGGATTGTGCGGCCTTGGGCCTTGAGGGCGATGATGTTCTTGTTCCAGTGCATGATTGCACTGTCGGCGTTGATCGGCCGGCGCATGACTTCATTGTTGTTTTTCAAGTCAACGATGATCACTTGAGGCTTATCATCTTCTTCGAGTTTCTGTCGAACACAGATATAGTGATCGGATTCTAGGGTCTGCGATACGGTCATTGCCAGGTTAGCCACGTCTCCGAGTTGTTTGTTTTAAGGGACATGTGGCACTTACGCATGATGTGAAGCCAATTGACGCCGGCTATATGATACGTGATATGTTAGTCAAGTGTATCGAGAAGCTAGAGAGCGAGTTCCGGGGGCGACCGGCGTATCCGTGTAGCCATAAATGGGGGCTCGTCGCAAGCCACTTTCCGGGGGGAAGCAGCGCAAGTAAACTGGGGACATACCGCAATGCCGACATTGGTCAACTATTTCATGATTGTAGTCAGTAAATGAAATAAGAACATTTATGGAATCATCGAGGTAATATCAACTCACATTGACCACTTCTGTGAACTTGATGGGGAGCGCCATATTTACTTAGGCCGCCGCAGTACGACCTGATCCGCCTAACTGAACGCCCCAGTAAAACGATGAAATGGGAATGAAAAGAAGGTGAGGAGTAAGGGGCGAGATCGAGGAGAAGATGACAAAGGGAAGAAAAGGGAGATAGAAGAAGGAGAGGGGTATGGGGAAATGAATCTAAGGAAGCGGAAGTGACCTCAGGAGGTCCGCTGTTGTCGTTGCTGAGGTGTCGCTTACCCGGTACGTCACGTGATACAGGGGTTGTCATTGCAGTCAAAAGCTCCATCACGCGTCATTGGCTTTTTATGTCCCGCTTTCTCTCTTGATTGGCACGTTTCACCTCACCGCACTCTGGAATACGCTATCCACTAAATCCTCAAGTTTACATCCTTCGGTATCCAATTCCAACTCAGTCCTTCAATTAATTTATCGAATTTGTGAGTGAAGATACTACATCTTCCCGCAAAGTACTCAAGACTCTAGAGTACCCACTTAACTGTTTCCTGGTCTAGACTCTACCATAGTCTGGCACTACCCAGAAAAACCACCCCCTTCACTTTCTAATCACCAACCAGAAATACTACATCCCTACCTACTAGGTAGTAGTCAAACAATATAGCTAGCCGGGTATGAAGCTATCATTTGATCTATGGATATAGTATGTACAGATGGAAATAAATATCGTCGGACATTGGTAGAGAGGGCATGTGCAAGATCTGGACACTAGTATCAAACACCTACCTAAGTAGTATTATCTGGGTCCACGGGTGTGCTTTCCAAATGTTCATACCTCCAGACAGATCTCCTACATACATCATACTAGTACGCACGCTACATGTATACCAACCTTGGAAGAAGCGAGGCGCATCCGTCTAAGTCCTTCTTGGTCGGTGTATTCTCATTAGTCAACAAAAACATTTGAATTCTCCAAGCGCCGAGAGAGACATTAGGTACCACAGTAAAGCTTCTAATGTGATAGGTATCCACATGCACACATCAATGGAGGTACACCTGGGTACAAGCATACATATTTATCCTTGGATGTAATTATTTGCCCAGGGTGCCGGTGGATCTATCAATGGATGTTGATTTGGATTGGAAATATATACATCAGGTCAGAGTTGACCTAAGTATGCACATATGCCCAGGAACCTATCCACATTGCATGCATTCCAGTGCTTAAATAGACCTTCGAGCTTGGAAAATTTTCAATGAGCTCATTAGTACTAGATTGAAATAAATACAGCGACCTGGAACTGGAAATTTGGCATGGAAGCCCTTTCAAAGCCCGCTGCTACATACCAAAAAACCCGCGCGAACCCTAAACGGGGCAGTGCACGTGATCCCACAACAGCTTCCTTTATCTAGCCAAATTTGACACAGTTTGTCATACAAGACGGCCGGCTGGCCCAATGGCAAGGCGCTTGACTACGAATCAAGAGATTGCAGGTTCGATCCCTGCGTCGGTCAATCTTTTTGTAATTTTTGAATCTTTTTATATATACACAGAGATCATTTGAGATGCCCCAAACGACGTTTTAAAAAACCAAGGCATCCAAAGCATTCATCGTCCATATGAGACGGTTCGAATTCCACCCGACGGTCATCACATTATGAAGCTCATTGTGCTAAGTTCGGATATATTTGCTCAAACCTTGGATTGCAGAGTTTTTCTCAAGACTTTGGAAGAGTGTATTGGGGGTTCAGGGTCGCAATCGGGTAAGACCTTCCAACGCTGTGGGGTTTAGTGGAGAAGCTAAGAAACAGTCTTACTACCAGCTAGTTATATCACGCATTTGGCTACATGAGGAGGGAGGATAGGAGAGGTAAAAGGAAATGAAATGGAATTACTAAGATAGTGAACACCAATGTATCACCGCGATAGGGGCCCAAGCCGTGGATTTTTCTCTGTGGGGAAGAAAGATTGCAGTGCCACACCACCCCCAATCAATCTTTCCTTTTCTCGCCCGGTCCGTCATGGTACTGAATGTTTTGATCATCTTGCCCAGATTCGTTGTGACCATTGCTTTCTTGAGCACAGTTTCGAGGCGCGAGATTGTTGATTTGAGGTTTCTAACCTCCATGGATTGGCGACGGTACACAGATGATGATTTGATCTGGGCTTCTTCAAGTTGCTGGATCCTGGTGATGAGGCGGTACACCTGCCCGCCTTAATCTCTTTAAGCTTCTCGGGTGTGAGGAGCCTAGAAGACTGTGGTGTCTTCTTGGGCGACAGGGTTGTGTTAAAGGAACATCTATCCGAATCACCGCTCCAGTGGCAATTGGCGCAAGCTGGGATTCTATTAACCCGAACGCAGATTGAAAAGGGGCCTTGATATTTTCGGCAACGTTCACATTGGTTCTCAATGTTTGCAATACCGCGACCAATTCCGCGACCAACCACTTGCATCATAATCGCTTCGGCGTTGACAAGTGAATAATCATCTGGCTGAAAAACTTTCCAGCAGTTCAGATGTTGCACCTTCCTGGCCGGATAACCGGCTCTCGTTGTGGCTCCAACTGGACCAGATAGCCCAGATGCTGTCCCTTTATGTTCTGGCCTTTGATGGCGATGGTGAGAGGGAAAGGTGTTTGCATGAGGAACTGAGCCCACACACTCGGGCCGAAGTTGTCGAACCGCGTGCAGGGCGCAGGTAGTTCGAGAGGGTGTCCAACTTGGTGATTTGGCGGTAAATTGCTTCCCCTATAAAAGGAGTATTAGTAGAGTAGTTGGTTTACATTTATGTATAATAGAAGCGGAAAATCTCACAGTGGAGCACTTAGCTGACTTGAGCCAACTATGAGAGAAAGAGGATGCCCCTCGACCAACTCATTCTTGTCATTCTCGTCATCAGATGAAAAAGGGAGATTTTCACTTGACTTGTGTCAAGTCAGGGACAAGGTGCGGAGTTGATCACCGTCATGGTCTGTCATTGTGAAGGAGATTGATCAAGAGATCAGAAAAGAAAGGGCCGAGGAGAGAAAGACAGGAGGAAAGAGTTGGTGAGATGAGAAGATATTCGTATCAGTTGATTTAAGTGAATAACCTTCAATGGATAATTTTTATTCACTTACTGACTCTATACCCATATTTGTACCTTGTGTTTCTATAGAAAATGTGCGCGGCTGCCATTAGGCTGCTCGATGTAATAGGAGAAGACCACTCACAGCGTCTACATGACAAATGATTTGCACGGCCTGTGGGACTACACCTGCCCACCTCCGATCTCACGTTAGATAAACTGAGACTTTTAATTCCTGTCAACAATTACTTGCGAATTTGTGAACGGTATACTTTTTACTGACCAGTGATGACCCACATTCAAGATAAGGCCCAAGTTACTTAAAACCCCGCGATTACAAATAGGCCCCGTTAGCGCCGAAATGTAGTTGGGGTACATGTAACCTGATAAACATCTCCAATCTCCAACTTTCATTCATAACTTGAACTTCCCCTTGCAATACTACTCCTTAATCGAATAAATTACACAAAATGTCTTTTAAAAAGCAACCAATCACCGCTTCAAATGCGCCAGCACCTGCACCCTTCCTTTCACAAGCCATCTTAATGGGCGACTTCGTCTTTTGCTCCGGACAAATTGGCTCTCACCCCGAGACCGGCGCGCTTGTCGCAGGTCCAATCGGGAACCGAACGGTAAGACCAAGCCCCTAAACTACAATGTCCTCTTCTACAGACGCATAACATTTTGCCAGAAACAAATCCTTGCCAATCTCCGCGCAGTTTTGGAAGCTGCTGGAAGTAGCTTGGATAATGTTGTCAAGTGTAACATTTACCTTACAAGCATGGGCGATTTCAATGCTGTCAATGAGGTTTATGCGGCTACATTTGAGAAGCCGATGCCGGTGAGTTTGAGATGTCCAATTATTCCAGTTGCAGAAGGAATGTCTGACAATGAATTTCGTAGGCGCGTACTTGTGTTTGCGTGAAGGAGTTGCCATTGGGAACGGATGTGGAGATTGAATGCATTGCGGCCGTGAAGAATGCGAAGCAATCCAAGCTTTAAATGATTATTTAGAATGGACAAATATTTACCAGTGTTCCGAGGTCAAATACACCCAATCTATTGTCCGAATCACCATGCAATTATGTCTATAAGATGTAGTATGTACCAGGCGCAACAATATGCAAATAAAGAAACAAAATCACTTTTTTTAAATCGCCCCAATGCACCGATGCACCAACGCAGCAACACAACGTACCTATTGAGCCTGCTGCGCGAACTTGCTATTCGCCCGAATCCAAGCCCCATACTTGATAAAGACAAACGGAACAACAGCAATTGCTATAGAAAAGAACCCAAGCAGCGAGTTCGCCCAATCGATCCCCAGTTTCGTATACATGGGATTAGCAGCCATGGGAAGGAAGATGGCGCAGAATGATCGCAAGGTGCTCGCGGCCGCCGAGGCCGAAGCAGAAAACTGCTTATACGCGTCCGTCAAGTAATTGAGCAGCGCGATAAAGATGAGAAGGTAGCCGAATCCGAAAAAGATTCCCGACATCATGGGCATGACGGGGTTGATGGAGAGCTTTGCGGACCATCCGAGCCAGAACAGGGCGATTGGGATTCCGGGCGCCCCGACGCAGGCTAGTGGGAGGCGTCGGTATTCTTCTGATGTTGCCCAGCGGTGGCCAGCGGCTAGGGCTTTGCTGTGGTATCCGCTGTACAGGAAGAATACGATAAACGCGAGGATGGATCCGGGGAGGACTGGTGGACAGGTTAGAAGTTGAAGATGGAGAGGGGACAAGGGTGTTTCTCACTTGGAAGGAAAGCTAGTCCGCCTACACCTGCTGATAGGCCATATAGATCTGGAAGTGGTCAGCTTGGAGCCGTCGATTGATAGACATGCCGAAAGAACGTACCTTGGAAAATGATGGGATATGCCTGGAAGTACAGGTACAATATGGAATAAATGAGAGCGAGATACATCGAGCAGCAGAAGACAATCGGCTCTCGTGTGAACATCAGGAACGGACGGCAGAGAATGACAGATAGTCCCGCACCGGCGTTCGTGGTAGGTTTGTGTACAATTCCTTCTTTCTCGTCGGATGTTCTGCTTCTTTGACGCAGAACAGGGACATATGTCTCAGGCATGGTGACCAAGAGGGGCATACCGGGTGCAGCAATAAGCAGACCCGCCCAGAAGGTCCATCTCCATGTGATGGTGGAGATGAAACCAGAGATAATAGGACCCAAAAGTGGTGGGAAAGTAGTCGCAAACATGAACCACGACATCGCCAGCCCGCGGTGATGGGGGTTTTCGTAAATATCCGAGAAAAGGCCGCCCAACACGGCGTTTGGTGCTGATCCTCCCAAACCACAGAAGAACCGGAAGATAAGAAGGGCCGGAAAGTTCGGTGCCAATGCGCATGCCATCATGAAGATGAGATAGATGGCGAATGTTGAAACCAGAACAGGTTTGCGGCCATAATGTTCACTCAAAGGACCAAAAATGACAGGGCCTGTCATCATGTCAGAGGAAGCTCAATTCATCTAGCTAGAAGATTAACTTACCTATCGCGAAACCAGCCATATAAAGAGACGTTGGAAGAACCATTTTGATGCTATCGCTGGGGATATTGAAATCGGTGGCCAGCTCATCGTGGGCTCCGGACGCGATAGAAGATCCAAGCGAGCTGTTAAAGACAAAATATACACCCGCAACTACAATGTGCAGCTTTCGCAACTGTTCCCATGATGTATTAGCGGACCTGACCTTCGTTTTGAGCCGAGAGTTTCAGGTACTATACCAGCGCAAAATCAAAAGGATGCTCGAATTCCTTCGGCGAATGAGTTTCCCGAGTCCGACATTGCGTCTCTTGTTTCGAAATTATCTCCATTCTCTCTGATATCCCATACCCTGGTCAAAATGGATAGTTGGAACTTCGATCAAAGGTATAGTTAGTAGAGTGAGGATGTATTGAATATTGTTGTGGACCAGCATTCGACCCCCAAGCAATTGTGGAGACGCATTGGAAATTTTTTTCCCTGATGGACTGACTCATGCCTATCATTGGCAGTGGTTTCCTTGAATCCATGTGGAGATTGACGACAATGCCAAAAACTATGGATCCGGTACGTAAAACGAACCCCGTGGAAAGAGTTTTCGGCAGCCCGATCGGCTACTTGTCCGGCTGGGTATCGTCGGAAATTATTCGACCGCAAAGAACCCCGTCTCCACCCGATCCATAGGCTAGTCTTCGCTGGGCCCGGACTCTTGTATACTTCGATCAGGCCAGGTACAATTCAGCCGCTAGTTCAATCCACCATGGCAAGCGACGGTCCCATCTATATCCTCGGGCTGGGGAGTATCGGGTCGTTCATTGCGCAATGTCTCCGCTCGGTCGCTGACCCACCGCCCGTGACGCTTCTCATCCACAGAGAAAGTCTCTTCCAGGACCTGTCAGCGAATGACTGGAAACTCGGGCTCCGCGTCGGAGAGCACGGGGATTTGCAGCAAAGCTCAGGCTTTAGTGCCGAGCTGTTGGGAAAAACAGCTTCGAGCACCAATCAAATACGTCACCTGATTGTCGCTGTCAAGGCATCGGCAACAGTAGCCGCCCTTGAACCCTATAAGGATCGCATCGGGCGCGAAACTACCATATGTCTTTTTCAAAATGGTCTTGGTCAAATCGACGATCTAAACGAGCGCCTATTCTCCGACCCCTCAGTACGGCCGACGTACATGTGTGGCGTGATTCGTCACGGCGTGTATTTGAAGGCGGCCGTCGAGGCTATATTGTCAGGTCCAAATGGTTGTGTTGATATCGGCTTTGTAGATGGGGATAAGGCGCGTCGCGGCCGTTTTCTTGTCGATACTCTCGTGCGATCGCCGATGCTTCGCTGTACGGAATTGAAAGACGCTGATCTTTTGAGGGTTCAGCTACTCAAGTTAGCTACCAATTGTGTGCTCAACCCATTAACGGCGCTTTTGGATATTCGCAACGGCGAGCTCTCGGAGAACTCTGCGCTCTGGCCCGTACAACGCCAACTGTTAGACGAAATATCAAAGGTTTTTGAGAATATCCCTGGAACTCAGGAGATGATTTGTGATGAGGCCCCACAGTTCTCAGTAGCCTTGTTGGAGACCACACTTCGCGATACTGTGGAAAAGACGGCGCAGAATTCCAGCAGTATGCGTGAGGATGTTAGGAAGGGAAGGAGTACGGAGATTGATAACATCAATGGGTGGATTATCAAAAAAGGCAAGGAATTGGGTATTGATTGTCCAGTAAACACTTGTTTGACTCAGATGATACTGGCTAAGAACCGATCGAATATGATTAGTTAGACGTGTCGGCCATATGAGTTGACTAAAATGAAGGCTACAACAAAATCCCTACACGATAGGCACGCGACGCAAAATTGGTATATTGAATAAACTAACGATCTTGTTTCCATTCCAAGTCTGATTCTCCGAAAAAATGTGACTTTGTGAGTGGTTATCGTGAGTTCAAATAGTCATTCGGCGTTCGCGGAAATAATCGACGTCATGACTTTCTATTGACTCAAAATTGTCGCCAACATAAATCAATAGAAAAGTCATAAGCTCAACATAAAAGATGTATTGATAATAATTTTCTCATCAAGTTTTCTTAGAGAGTTGAGAAAGATGGAATATGGGAAGTTTCACGATTTGAAGATTTAATATGGTCAAAGAGTAGCCCTGGAGTTCCATGATTCATGGTGGATCTTCAGTAGGAATTGACTCCAGGAACACAGGAGAGAATTTTTTTTTAAATTTTTTAATAAGTGTATTTCCACAAGATCTTAATCATTGCAATATTCTTTTTCTTCAATTGCTAAGCCCTGTCTGCCATTATGAGGTTGGCATCGATAAGACACGCCTCGCTGGCCTTGACAGTACTCATCACATTAAGTCATGCAATTGAATTGTCAGTTTCTCCAGATGGCGGAAATAAATCGAGTCCTCTGCTCTATGGAATCATGTTCGAGGTAAGAGAAATCTCGATCATTCGTATTCAACTCGCTGACGTTGTTCTAGGAAATGGATCATTCTGGTAAGACCAATTGTGAGATCATATTACCACAAGTAAACTAACACTCTTTCCCCTCAGGGGACGGCGGAATACATGGACAGCTTCTACAGAATAACGGATTCCAGGGTACGAGTTTGGGAATGACCGCATATGCACCTGTCGGGATGGTAGATATCTTTCAAGATACCGAAACGCCCGTGAGCGACGCCATCACGTCTTCACTGGCTGTCATAGTCCCAGAGAGTGTATCAGGATACGTTGGCTTTGCCAACACAGGTTACAGCGGAGTTCATGTCGTGAATTCCACGTACAACAGCTCATTCTGGATGATTGGGGACTATTCAGGGACGATCAATCTTCAACTTATTGGATCACACAGTGGCATCGTTTATGCCGATCACAACATGAGCGTGGAAAGCACAGAAGCGTCCTTCACCCAATTCAACACCACCTTTAATTCCAGTCTATCGCCAGATGGAGAAAACGAGTGGCACCTGACATTCGACGGATCCAAAGTTGCCGGAAGCGCATTGAACTTTGGGTACATTCAACTATTCCAACCGACATTTCACGGCCGCGAGAATGGACTGCGTGACGATCTTGCGACAATGCTAGATAAAGTCTCTTTCAAGTTCCTTCGGTTCCCAGGTGGCAACAATCTCGAGGGCCTGCAGGTTGATAACCGTTGGAAATGGAACACGACAATCGGGCCCCTGGTTGACCGACCCGGACGAGAGAGCGACTGGTTCTATCCCAACACCGATGCCTTGGGTCTAGACGAGTATCTATGGTGGTGCGAGGACATGAAAATGGCTCCATTGCTGGCTGTTTGGTCAGGCAAGTCATATGGCGACATCCTATCAGGACCCAGCCTGCAACCGTATGTCGAGGATATCATGAACGAGCTAGAATACCTATTTGGCAACACGTCCACTACGTTCGGCAAAATGCGAGCTCAAAACGGTCGCGTGGAGCCGTGGAACATTGATTATATTGAAATCGGGAACGAAGACGATCTTACCGGCGGGTGCGACACCTACCCCGATCGCTTTACCCAGATCTATACGGCCATACACGACCAATACCCCAACATCACGCTCGTGGCCTCGAATGGAGATTACTCTTGTCTACCGTCGCCATTACCTGCTGGTGTCATTATCGACCTTCACCTGTATCGTGCGCCGAATGATTTCGTGGCATTATTCAATCAGTTCGATAATCAGCCCCGGGACCAGCCAGTTATGGTTGGTGAGTACGGATGTCGCAATACATCAAATGCAAAGGGAGTGTATTGGTCATATATGCAAGGTAGCTGCAGTGAAGCTGTATACATGATGGGTATGGAACGGAACAGCGATGTCGTCGCGATGGCAGCGTACGCGCCTATGTTGGAACATTTTGGGCTTATAGCATGGTCGGTAAGTTTTTATCGGATAGAGCTGGACAACATTGGGACTCAAAACTGACTCGGTCACCATTTTTTCTTTTGAATTTCTAGCCGACTATGTATGGGTTTAACTCAACTCCTGGGTCTATTACGCCGTCGACATCTTATTTTGTGCAGAAAATGTTCGCATCGAATAAAGGGGACACGGTGCTGCAGGTAAATTCATCAGCAGACTTTGGACCCCTTTATTGGGTGGCTACGAAGACAGACTCACGGTATTATGTGAAGCTGGCAAACTATGGACCTGACGAGCAGAACGTTACTATCAGTGTCCCTAAGACTAGCTCAGGGAGATTGGAAATGCTTTCGGGGGAGCAATTTCAAGGCAATCAGCCTTATCAGGTGGAAATTGAGACGATAAGCACAAAGGTTCACAGCAAGAACGGTACATACTTGGTCCGGATGGATTCCTGGGCAGTTGGTGTCTTGGTTGTTTCATAATGAGGGCATTTTGAAGCTTGGAGTATCCTTGATAGTAATTATTTGTAGACCAATCTAGCAAGGTCTACCCCAGTCTAATGAGATGAGATTGATCAAACCACCCTTGGAAATGAAAAAAAAGTAAGACGCGTCTGCTCCAATTAGATCAAGTACCACAGAAAGCAGTACTGGTGCCATATCTAAAAAGCAAAGCCAAGAGTTGTCGACTCCGACCGGAAATCGCGTGACGCATTGTCTTTACTAACTTATCCAAGGAACGATAACACATTGGCCAGCTCCAACGCCGACGACAAAAATGACAAGATTAAGCTTTCAAAGACAGCCAGACACGAAGATTGTGCTACTCAACCATCAAACTCGCCAGAGACATGTCTGACGCCAAGAAGGGGGGATCTAAGAATGAATGCACGCAACGACCGTTTCGCGGTACACAACATGCCCAGCTACAAGATACGACTATCCCGACCATGGTGCACTCTGCAGCCTCTCTGTAGCTTCAAAGCTTTAAATAAGTCTAATTTCCCTCGGGCCTGAGATGGCGATATCGAAATGTGGCACAGGGTGTGGCAGTCACACAATCGCCCCCACGGGATATCTGTCGAACCACTCAGCGCACGGCCGCAAGCTTTATCCCACGGTAGCATACCCATTGGGTGAGGGTATTACGAATTTAACATATCGCAGGTCAGGTCTCCCTAAGAATGTAACGGTATCCCATCGTTGATCCCTCTTGCGCAATGTAACTGTTGAACAAACCGGAACCATACTTCGTCTTCCCGAGACACATGTGTAGATGGAATTGAGACTGCCAACCTAGTTGAATAATCAGATTGAAAGTCCATGATTATCTGTACTTGGGATGTGATTAGAGCGTCACATCATGTTGTCAATAGAGACATACCGATTATGCTTGAGTGGCAGGTTAGTAGATATGGTTGCACAACTAAGTCATTGCAACCCGGACTTGAGGGGGTTGGGACTATTTCTGAGTACACATGGCCATGAGTGATTTTTTTCCAGTAGCAAGACTGTAGCGACTGTGGTCTTTTCACGGTCATACAACGTGATGAAATTGAAGTTTGGCTATCGCAGACCCCTGCAGGGCCCAAGGGTATCGGGGTTGGATGATCGTCAATTCTTCAGATATAAAAGCACCTGTAGGAGAAGTCTCAAGCAAAGCCTCCCTTCAGCAACACATTCCGTTTTGAGTCGTTGGCGGTATACGATTTCTCGACAGGGTCTTTCAGCATTCGATCAATCGTAACCATGGTTCACGTATGCAGCCAAGCCATTATCTTGCTGGGACTTGCGTCTCTAGCCCTATCTGTCCCCGTTGAGCCAAAGGCAGACCAAATGGAAGCCTCTCCCGATTCCTACAACCCTCGTTGTTAGTTGACCCGAACACTCAAATTCCAGGAATAAAAACGCTCACATTTGAATCAAGGCAACCAATTCTATAAGATTCAGCACGGAGATACGTGCTGGGACATCGTCTCTGAAAATGAAAACACTTTCACCATGGACCAGCTGCTGTGCTGGAACCCCGACATCAACCCCTGGTGCTCGAACCTGATTCCCGGTCGCAATGTGTGTGTTGGAGTGACAAACCCCGGACAGCTTTGCTAAGTGACTTGGTTAAATTCGACGATGTCACAAGGTGGTTCTCATGAGCCGGTGCGCATGTTGATGAGCTATCAAGCTCCTCAAGATACGTGCGTTGTGTATGTGAGGCCGTGAAGTTCGCTATCGATGCAATTGTAATGAAGAGTGGATTTTGTATTTGATTTAAACTTGCCATTTACCTATTATTTCCAGCACTTCTCCAATAATTCTCTCATCCTCATGGGGCGCACATCCGGGAACTGGGCATTGAGCCTGTTCTCCTTGGGGAATTGGAAAACCCCACTCACAGTAAGACGGCTGACCAATGCCGTCATCTCTTTCGTTTCATCAAATGAGTCCTCTTCTGTATCATCAAGACTTGGTGGGACAGTAACATCCCCTGCGTTGATTTGCTCGATGCTGTCGTATGTCACTTTGAATTTGGTTCCTGTTGAAGACGAGCGGGGTTAGGCTGTAAGAGAGAGATTGGGAACAGGAAGATAATTTACCTGTGATTTCCTCTGCCAGGCTCAGAATCTGGTTATAGGTGACTTCGTCTCCTACGATCACGCTAAACTCAGGCCACACGTCGAGATCGAGTGCTTTGATCACGTAGGTGGCCATATCGTGGGTGTAGGTCATGCAGATCACGTCATTTCCATCACCGGGGATAGCGGCTTCGCGCTTGGCGATGTTGATTCCAAACACATAGGGATGAAGGTTGGTTTGGACACGAGGCATGCCCCAGTAGTCCATAAAGAAGCCAGGAATGACTCGGGTATACTTAAGTGTACTGTTCTTCAGACGATCGGCTGCATCGAGCCAGAACTTGATGCTTGGATCTATCGGAAGAAGACTTTCGCCGGGAAAATATCAGTAGAGTTGTGCGGGTGATGGAAGGGGTTTGAACTCACTCTGCCGTTTGAATAAACGAGTATTCACTCGGAATGAATCTCCGTGTTGCTGTGGATAATTCGGCTGCATCAATGAGGTTCAGTTGGGATTGACTTGTCTCATCGGAGACAAGGCCAATTGCTGATATGATGGTGTGAACATTGTTCGCATCAAGAGTCTTCGCTATCGAAACAATATCGTCGTAATCAATTTGCACTGTTGAAACTTCCGAGGTAGATGATTCTTGAGTTGACTTTTGATCAATCAGCAATTGCCCTGACGGAGGAAGCGAATGGAACGATCCTTACTTGACGAGATAACACGATGACTTTGAATTTGGGCTCCTGAATCAATCTCTCGACCAAGGTCTTTCCCACAGCCCCGGAGCCTCCCGCCACAGCGATGACGGTCATGGTTGTTTTTGTAATAGACGCGTGGTGTCGGTGGAGAAGTTACTGCCGAGGCGTCTCTGTCTTCTTGGCTCGGGTATCACAAAGCTGATGCCGATCCTTGGTTCTCAAGTATGGAGATTCCGGCTCTGCAATACAAGGAATCGTAGCTTGTCCCTCTGGTTGTGGAGCCTATGTACTCGGGTTATGAAGAGTCTAAATCTATCCGAGCCAAAAGCCCGATTTTCACCCCACGTTTTGCCCCACCATGTTTTCGCTTGAATCATTTGAATATCAACCACTTTTATAATGTGATGATCTGGCTGAAGAAACCTTTAAATCAATGCAAGGCAAGGCAATAAATTCAATTTCCATTACGATTACGTCCAGCTAAGGCGTTATCAGGGAACGCCGATACGAGATCGGGCTTTCTCAGCTTTTCGGGCTTCATCATCGGCGTTCATGACTAAGAATTCACCACGAAAACTTTTATAAAAGCAACATCCCCTTCTCCTGGTTTGCGCTATCCAAACACTCAAATTTCTCACATCTGAAAATAATCCAGACACCCAACACACATCTTATCACATACCCACTCTCATTCCAATATGTGTATGAAGGCTCAGTGCTCCACCTGTAGTAAGTTCCGCTGATCTGGGCATTCATTACCCGGGAACCACCCGACATCCCACCATAACTAACTAAACCTCCACAGACAAGGTGTCTTGGTGGGGCTGTGGTGCTCATATCCCATCTGTCTTGGACTCTATTCCCGAGAGCGAGTGGTGTACCTGTACTCCTCAGGTTGAGAAAGGTGGAAAGAAGTACCCTCCTAAGGCCGCTCAGTCTTGACTAGCTGGCTGCACGATTTTCTAAGCTTTTTTTTTGTGAGGTGATTTTGGACATTGGTCTGAAGCTGTTGTTAGTTTATCGAGAGGCAGAGAGAGATTGGACTCGTGTCTTGAAATGACCACTTGAAGGATATTTTGAAGTTGCGAAGTTGGAATTGAATTTTATACGAAATTTAACGTTGAACCTTAAGAGTAGCTCAGATTCATGAATATTATTGTACTGAAATAGTTCAACGCATTTCAATGTTTCAAGAAGGGAATACCCATAGGCCGTAACGTCTATAGGTTACTAGTATAATACTCGCTCTTTGCAGGAGATGGACATCCAATGAGAAATATCCCTCCAAGGTCCACTTCAAATGTTAGATATTAATTTCAATGTTAGCCGTGTGCTGTATACAGTATAGCCATACTAATCATTTAGTGTACTAAACACTCTAAGTTTAGAGACCTCGAATTGTAATTCTCGAAAGCACAGCTTCTTTTTCGCCCAAACGGGGATATTTTTGTATTTTTTGAGAAGAGAGACCTAAGAATAAACTAAGACCAAATCACACCTGCACAAGTTACAACAGTCAAGATTCACCAGCATAAATCGAATCAATGATGCAAAAACATCAAGCCCCCCACCCAATTTTTTTTGTCAATTGTAACAGTTTTCTCGGTTTTTTTTTTTTTTTTTTTGTTGTGGTGACGGTTTTTGTTTCTTCGAACTCAACTCGCATAGGTCTTGTCGCAATATGCAGCGCATAAATCGTCAATGTGAAAGATCAGAGGCACCCCAAAATGACAAATGCGAATAAAAGCCTTCCAACTTCGTACAAAAATTGAGACCCAAGCACAAAGGTATCCAAATAGCAGATTGTCCAGAACGATCAAACTCAACGGATAATGTCACTGACAAAATGTCCAGCCCAACGGTGGGAGCAAAATGCAACAAGAAATTTGGCAAAAAATAGAACAAAAGAAGATTTCACCATCAGTCCGATATCACTCGTGATACAAGATCAACTAGATGTAGACCATGTTTTCAGAGACCCGTGCATTAAGCTTAATCAGATCCCTATCTGGGCAAGGAGGGTGATGAAAGCCTCCTCCTTGTCGCTCATTCCAATCAGTGTAGTATGCAAGCATGTATTTTCGTGCCCGATCACAGAATCTATCAGCCAGGAAAGCTGGAGTGGCGTAGGAAACCGATCGAGTGCAACGACCCATCATGTAGCAGATAGCGGATGTTGCCTCTTGCAGCGCATTGGCGGGGTTGATCTGTCCCTCCTTGAAGATCTCATCCACAAGAACAATGTAGTGCGCAGGACGAGCCGATCCCATAATTGCGGACTGGGCTTGGAGGTAGAAATCCCAAAGAGCTGGACGAGTAATCCCACGGTCAACACATGTGCCAGGGAGTGGATTGCTGTTCCGATCCATGTCGGCATTTGTTGTAGGGTAGAAACGAACGTGATGACGCTTTGTGACGACAACCAAGGTGATTTTGGGGAGGGGTGTTTTCCGATCGGTGTAGAGTCGTTCACATTCCGTCCGGATAGGTGCTAGCTCATCTTGAAGGACCTTTTGGTACTGGCCCTCGCTAACACCGTCACGATAGATCAAGATGTTCTTAGGGTACTCCTTGTTTTCAAGTTTCCATCGATTGAGGCGACCTCCGATCATACTTGAGATGTGAACGATCATCTCTCTGCGTCGTACCTGAACACAGATTTCTCCAGGCCACTGCCCCATGTCTTTGTTGATGCTGGCGACAATTGATGCGATGCTGGGACATGATTCTGGGTCCATTCCTGAAGGGTGTGTAACATCAAGACCAACCACCATGGTCTTTCCTTGGTTGAGCATTGGAACGTTGATCTTGGTAAAATCAAGGGATTGACAGACGCCACCGAGCTTCAGGTTAATCTTCATGGCATTGTTGGCCAGGTACTGCTTGTCGATCTTGAGGAACTTGCTAGCATTGCAGCAGTGGGTCAAAACTCCGTATTGGCAGTCGCCTCTCCACTTCATGTGATTCCACGCTTTATCCTCGCCCTCGAGCATGAGAACAAGAACAAACGTGATGCCCTGTTTGGCGCTTTTGTCGAGCCAATCCTGAACGACTTTGCGCTGTCCAGGTCCCGATTGGTATTCAACAACCTCATGGGGCATAGGCTCATCCCAGGAAATTCCCAATTCCCGCAAAGACTTGCCCATCTCATCGATGGCATTCTTGATACCCCCACGGCTGTAGGATGCTTCCCAGTCCGAGAAGCCTCGTCTATTACCAGGGTTGATGAGACTAACAACTTGCCATTTCAGAGGCTGGGAAGCAGGCTTGGTGAACTTCACATCTCGGAGGTTCCAGCTTCCACCTCTTGGAACTGTAGAAGTTCTCCCATACTTGAGAGCAGGGGGTGGAATGATACGAGCAGGAACCGCAATCATGTTCTCATTGATATAGAACCCAGACGACTTGCTTGTTTCACCCTTGAGTGACATAATTTCCAGTCCTTCATTCATGATGGACAGGTAATTGTCAGGAGGACGGCGGCAGCAGAATTTGATAACGAGCTGTCGCTGAGAAGTGTTGAGCTCGCCGTTGAACACTTGTCCTGGAAGAATTCTGCAGACGTCCTGGGGAAGATAGACAGGTCGGTCTGCGGTGCCAACATTAAGAACTGGTCTTGGTTTGGTGGATTCAATGTTGTAAGCTATCCGATGTTAGTAATTAGACCCAAATGAGGTTAAACTTTGAGTTCGCGTGAGGGGTCAGATATACATACCCTTCTTGAAGTAATCCTTGACAGTGATGTATTTGCCACCTTTGCCGTCGCGCTCATTCTCCCAGAATTGAACATGTGGAGGCGAAGAGCCGATCCGGTCAACCTTAGGCCTATGCTCGCTCTTCTTTCCATCCTCAGGCTGTGCAACTCCCCAGATCGACTTCTGTCGCCATCCATTGACACCTTGCTCATTGAGTTCTTTAGGAAGGTGCGAGACCTCAACACGCAAGCCTCGGATGTAACGATTGTACAGCGGACGGTCTTCACCAAAGCACTCCAAAAATGCGTCTGTCAATTCGGCCATAGTTGTGGGCTGGAAGAAGATTCCGTGGTTCACATTCATGTTCAAGAGCATCTTGTCAGCCCCAAGCCGTGCGCTCACGAAGACTCCTCGAAGAACCTCGAGGCCACCTCCTAGGGAACAAGACTGCTTCTTGCCATCAATCCGGAAGAACTTTTGGCGTCCCTTACCCGTGATGACAATCCCTTTGTCTTGGTGTGGAAGACGAGTTAGCATAATGTTAATCGCCCGAATTGTATCAGCCTCCTTGAGCAGTGGGTAGCCCAGCGTAGAGTCTTTGAGCTCCGCAAGCAATTTCTTGCTGTTCACCTCTGTACCATTGCTGAACTTGGCGGTGTACTTGTTCTTATCTTCATCCTTTTTGCCACGGCCAAGGAGCTTGACCGTCACAGGAGAAGTATCCTCCATTTTACCGTATGTAATGACTTCCCCAGACATGTCAGCAGCAGCTTTACACTTTTAGAGGCGATCATGGCTGAGGAGTAGCTCAAAGACTTCTTTCTTCAGTCGCTTGGGCTGAGGTTCCGGTGAGATAGTAACTGTGTAAATGAAGAAGTTCTGTTTGGGATCCATGACAAGCTCAAAGAAGTTTGCCCGCAGTATGATCTGCTTTCCCAGAGTTGAATATGCCGGGCGGCGGACAAAAGTTCCAGAGGATTTTCCCCCGCTGTCTTTGATAGCCTGATCTTCAAACTTGTGCGTAGCATTGTCCAGAGCGGCTGGGACCTTTGTCAGGACTCTGTGTTGAAACATGTCAGTGATTTTGTCATTTGGGGCATTAGGGCTTGGTGACTTACTCTGCTGGAGCGGCGGGGGGAGCTCGATATCCACCTCCGCCGCCTCCACCACGGCCTCCGCCCCGGCCACCGTCACCTCGATAGCCGCCCCGGCCACCGTCACCACGGCCTCCACCCCGACCACCATCACCACGGTAGCCGCCACCACCTCCTCGACCACGGGGGCCTCCACGATCCCCCCGGCCACCACCTCCACGATCTCCACGGCCACCGGAAGACATGGTGGTTCAAGTGGGACAGAACAGGGTAAGAGTTTTGACGGGTCAAATTGAAATGACCCTTGAAGATGTAAACGAGAAAAAAAGAAAAAAGAGTTCGGTCTGCGGAGTACGGTGGGGTTCAACCCTGTTCTCCTGCTTTTTTGGTGTCCTAGGGACCCAATGCAGAGGTCGAGAAAGGGTTGGAAGGGCGAGGAAAAAGGCGAAGAGCCAGGCGCGACCTGACTACCGTATGAACTTTGGAAGTGAATGTGTAACAGTAGTTTCTATAAAAAAATATTAGTATGAAGTCAATGGGTGGTGTCAGGTATCCATAGGACGTGACGAGGTAGGAACAATGCAGGAATACAAAACGTACTGCGATAAAGAGGCACCGCAAGGATGATGGAAAGAAAGCGAAGGCAATGTGCTAGACTGGTAACTTAGGAAGATGTTTGAGGGATGAGAATGAGAAAGAAATCAATCGAATTTTGCGAGGTATATATAAGAAAAATTGAGAATCTTCGAAAAATTCAATGGAGGATAAAGGAGTAGTACATAGTGAATGGGCATAATTGAATTTTGAAGAGAATAAGGATGGAAAGGCCAACGGAAAGGACAGGATGAATCCATGCGAGAGTGAAACATTCAATGCATGTGGTGAATATCAGGGTGAATGTGAAAGAAAAAGCTAAGGTGAACATAGGGTAGAAGTGAATGCAATATAAAATGATACCAAAGAAAGAAAGGCCTGGTGAGCTTACCGCCGAGAGATCTGCAAACTTGAACTGTATTGAGATATGGAAGAAGGAAAGAGAAAGTAATAGAAAACATTCTTTAAATACCCCAAAATATGGACTTGAACTGAAGATTAGATCAAGGAATCATAAGGAGTGAGATATGAATTTGGAATCAGTAGTTCGGGAGGATACTGAAAATACACAAGCGCCCTCGATTGTTGATAACAAATATGACAATGATTGGCAAGTGAAAGATATTCCATATGGATATGGTCAATTGAAATTAGACATGCTTGTATATGTGTAAGCATTGAAAATACATCTAACATTTTGGTGTATAACCCAGAACCCATAACCCAAAAGTAAAAAAGAAAACAATCAAACACCAAAACGACCAAGGCAGATAGACCCAATGATATCAAAACAAAAAAAAACACCGGCTTCAACGTAGACAAAAGACAATTATAATAAAACACAGAAATATTTAGCAGAAAGCTGCTTCCAGGGCTTCGACATCACCACCCGCATTACGGACAGCCAAAAGAGCTGCCTCACTCAATTTGCGGCGCTTGTCACGAGCCTCTTGCTCCCGACGGGCCTTCGTCTTGGAGCTACCAGAGGGTGCAACGCCACCGAGGATGCGTTGGCTGTCGTGGGCGGTGAAGTTGACAAATGATACATTTGCTGATTTGGCGGCCCCTCGGGGACTTGTGATCTTGGCCGGCTTAGGGCCGTTCATGCTCTGACCTGAGAGCTTGCGGCCGTGTGTGCGGCGGTGGTTGGACTTCTTTGGTGAAGTACCAGCTTTGGGAGATAATGAAGGAGAACGGGAGTCAAGGACCTGAGGAGCGGTGGCAGGTGCCATGAACTTGTGAGAGTGGGGGAGCATGTTGTTGGAGAAGGAAGAGTCGCCGGCCATGTTAAAAGGCGCATCCAATTGGATCATTAGTCCACCTTGCATCATATCATTTTGAGAGCCAACGCTTTGCATGGTGCGTTGGGGGACTGGGGAAGGGACCATTTTTTGGTAAGAGTTCTGCTGTTGCGCAACTCGAGAAGGCATGGGGGACCACCAAGCCTGGTCAGCAGCTTGTAGATCGGGAGTGAAAGATAGGGAGGAGGTGCCAAGGTTATCGGATTGCCATGAGGAGATGGATTGAGGATCGGAGGAGTGTGAAGAAGAGAAAATGTCATCTGCAGAAGGAGGGCTGGAATTGGTCAAAGCCGAGGAGCTTGGGTGGCTCATATATTGTTGCTGGTGTCGTGCTAGCGCACCAATGGAAGGAGATGGCATGGAAACTGCGGGGGATCGCTGATAGAAATGCGCTTGCATATCGGCGGAATCCCGGTGGTTGATAATGTCGGTAGAGAGGTGCTCGTGCTGAACCAGAACATCTGAAGGTGGGGGAGACAAAGGAAGGCGATCATCTGAGCCGGCCAAAGTGAAATTTTGGATCCGTTGGGCCCATGCCTCGGGGTATGCCATTATTCCCTTGTGTAGGTTGGAAGAACGCATCAAGCTGGGCGAAAAACTTTGCTTGCGCAAAAGTCCACGACGCTCATTCGGGTCGCGATGGCGGATGGACTTGGGGGTGATAAGAGCACTCTTGGTAGCTTTGTTGCGGCGGGGAGTTGCCGGTGGGGTAGATGGAGAAGTAGTAGAGACACCGTTTGTGTGTGTTGGGTGGGAAGAAGTTTCAAAGGTGTGCTTGAAATCCAGGTCGGAAATTGCAGATGGGTGGATAGTGTCTTGAAAAGCGAACTGAGATCCGTCGTCCTGCAGGGACCATTCTTGGCTCCAGGGTTGCGGTGATTGATGGCGCTTCAAAGTGGAGCCAGTGGGGGAGTGATCGCCACAGTCACTCGACAGTGAGTCTAGCGGGAAGAGCTGGTCAAAATCACCAGAGAACGAGTCTTTGTTGCCATCGGGGCCCGAAGACTCCACATTGACAAACTGGTCGAAGATGTCATTGAACGAATGATCGAATGGCTGAGCGAACATTTTGGCGGCTTGGTCTCCGTTTGCGGCGAAGTAAGATAATGCAGGTCAAAGAACGACCGGGGGGGAAACAGAGGATGTGATTGGTACCAAGGACCCAAATTAGGCTCGAGGGGTTACTTAGGGCTTAGTGTGGATCACGGGAGATCTGGGGAGATCAATCAATGCAAATGATGCAAAAAAAGAGAGAGAGAACTGCAAAAAGTGAATGTTTGATAGTTTGTCAATCAAGCAAAACAATGCAGAGTATGCAAAGAAAGCAAAGCAAACAAACAGATCGAGGCGACTATTTGAATTGTCGCGAGAGATCCCAGCCTCGAGCTTTTCGCATACATTCTTCAGATCCTCTCCGATAGATGAGGAATGTACTGCAAGAGATCCGGTTGGCCAGTCATTAGATCCACCCATGGGCCGAGGAATGTATCCAGACAACCTCCAGTGCTTTGAGACCAATCGTAGGGCATTAATGGTGACTGGCTCATAGAGCCGGTTCAATCTGACTCCACTCCCGTCATAAAACTTGGGTTTGAATAGCCACCAGAGAGAATGTAACCCTCTCTGGCTAGACCAAAACCGGTGACCACCATAAGTCAGTGTGGCGGGTGTGGGGGAAGCTCCAAGTTTTATGTCAAATCAACACCTTCAATGGACATCACCCATAGCTCTAGCGGGGGCATAAGGGAGTATTGGAGCATTTGGATATGGATCGGATCGTCCAAGCCAAGATTAAGGAACCAGGAGAAACTTTTCTCTCCTAATAAAAGAGTCAGCTGCTCCGACTGATTGAGATTTCTCCCATTGATGGATAGCTTCGACAATCTATGCGTCATGACAGCCACGGTCTGAACCTCTTCCCCCAAACAAGGTTTGTTCGGGAGACGGTAGGATCCGTGCTGCTGCTCCATTTGAACAATTCTGGTACTATCATTAGCCAATTTCTTGCAAAAAATATCGTGGGGGCCAGTACAGTGACGCGGATAGGTAGGAATGTGGAGCGGAATGCCAACGGCTGGGAGGAATGTCACGCCCCCCTCAATTGTGCGCGGAAAATTCTGCTGAGATTCGAACATTCCAAATGAGTGCCTAAGGCGTTAGTACAGAGAATAATGAGGCCCCGCGGCTTTGAGGCCTGGATTTGCATAGAAAACCCTTGACCAATGATTGATCTTCTCCAGGGTTGGTCTCTCAAAATAGACCCCATGTTCTATATTTAACAATTTTGACAGGGATGGTAGCTGATCACTTTAAAGCCTTTGTCGCATGCAGTAAAAAGAACTTCGGGAGAAGCTTTCAATATGGTAATGCCCTGATCTGAAGACCCTAAGCCCAATAGATTTGCACCAAAGACTGCGGATCGCCCATTTAGGATAGCCATCAGGGCTCACAGTCAACATCTGCCCAGTCATTTCGTTCTTTGTTCTTCCTGCGTGACAAGCCAAAATAATCACCTTTGTCCAAGTCCGGAAAGCCAATATTTGTTGAATGAGCCTTCGTATTTGTCATTTCTGATTTCTTTGTGATGCGTGTGAATAACTAGTCTTTTTTTCTTCTTCTTTGCTGCATGTTCTCTTTGTTCCTCTTTCCTCTTTCAGCCCAATGATCTACCTAGGCGTCCTTTCCACTGCAGTACGGAGTACTAAGAGACGTATTGTAAACTGGGCGAGGAGGGCCTTACAGTTCGCCTTGCCAAAAGCTGTCAGGCAGGGGAACTCAGAGAGCTCAGGAACCAAGGACCCAAGATGAGATACCCTGAAGTGACCCAAAATGTGAGTTTAAATGAGCTCAAACCTGAACTTGGTAGATCATTAGAGTAATGTGCCTGATGCCCAAAGCCTGGAGAGTTGGGAAGTTGAAAGTTGGAACCTTCCTAGTTTGGAAGCGGATACCCGGCTGAGTCAGAATGACGATCACGAGAGGCGAAAATGAAAGAAAAACACTTCTTGGATGGAAGTTCTGGGCTAAGCCAGTTGCTTCGACTTGGGTATTAATTCATTTCATCTTCTGATGTTGAATTAATCATTCTCTTCCCACTTTTATCTATTGACTGTTGACTTCTCGTGGTCGCGGTCGCACTTCACTTCTCGCACTTTCCCTCCGACCCCGGAGTGAGTCAACTCGGATCTCACACCCCGCGGAACGTGGGTTTCTTCACTTCCTCGGATCTTTCTTCTCTTCTCCTCTTCTCGCTTCCCCTCAACCCTCTCCTCTCTTACCCAGCGACTTTCAACATTCAAAGACTTTCCGAAACAACGCGAAAGTCACCCCGAATTTTCTCTGACATTCCTGCGCCGTTTTCATCGGGTCGCTAGGATCGCCTAAACTTCGCCCGCGCCACTCTCGCGTTTCCTCTCACCTGCCGACGTCACCAACTCCCCCTTCTCAAACTCGCCGAGATTTATCATATCCAAACCCACGATACCTCCACCCCGCCCGATCTCCGAGAACGGGCGTTTAACAACACATTTCCACCTTTCAACAAAAATTACCAACATGTACCCAACTTTGATTCTTGCTGGGGTCAACCCCGTCAAGTGTCCCTAGACGATCGCACGATCCACGTGTGCCTCATCATGGAATTCTCTCTGTGCTTTGGAGGCCTTCGACGCCCATCGTCTCTTATTTTGATCTTCGATTGAACTACCCTAAATCTACTTGCTACGAATCCGAACGTGGACACTTCCTTCCCAGGGTTAGTGTCAAAGACTTCGTGGTAACACCAAGCAACGCAATATTTTCACACTCACGAATACACACAAATTGCTCCACCAAAAACATGGAGACAGCCTCAACCATGGCTCCCGCTACCAACCACCGAGAGTCATGGGACTCTCTTTCCTCCACCTTCGGTCAACTCGAAGTTTCATTCACGCAAGACAGCTGCTACGGCTCGGACGAAT
Source organism: Penicillium verhagenii (assembly GCF_028828195.1). Lineage (NCBI taxonomy): Eukaryota > Fungi > Ascomycota > Eurotiomycetes > Eurotiales > Aspergillaceae > Penicillium > Penicillium verhagenii. Next base: position 2,257,756 of record NW_026643169.1, read on the forward strand.
TGTCAGTTTCGTCGAAAACCACCGCTCCGCTAGAATCTAGCGCTTCTACATTCATCCCCAAACGTGAAGAGCCATCTCTCCATCCATTCCTCAAATCTATTCTCAAGAACTCTACCTCAAATTTGCAAGACGAGGAATCTGATAGCGACTCCGAGTCAGGTTATGGATCGGATGATATTGAGTTTGATTACGATGCTCTATCCGAAGAAGAGGACGATGAGGATGACATGTCTGATTTTTCTGTCTGGGATGACGAAACTTCGCACGATGTGCCCGAAACTCATCGCGACCACACTGATTCATTCGACGACTCCTTCATCGGCTTTGAGACCTCAGTGCGGTTTGACCCCCAAGTCCAATACATTGACACTCCTGAAATTGAAGCTGAGCCCTTGGAACCTGAGTCGGAATCTCATCCAGAGATGACCGTGCATGAGATGATGCTACTTGCCCAAAAGGCGGGCTGTACCCAGAGCTCCTTGGACCAATCTGATGCAGATGATCTCCATGACAACGGTCACTGTCGTCGCAAGGAATTTTCTCGAATAAACGCCACCCAGCTAGAAGATTTCACACGCGATGCCGTTGATGTCGATCAGCGTCTATTCATCGCATACATGCACGGGATTCATGGTATCGCGGACACAAATTATAAGACCTATCTCCGCACCCAGGCGGACAATATCAGACTTGGTCACGAGACAGAGTCCATGCACCCAGACGATCCCCCTTGCATGTATCTGGACCTAATTCTTAATCATGTAATCGGAGTTTTCAGGAATCTCCTTGCTGCGGATGAACTGAATGGACTGATCGCACTCCGCCAGGAAGATTTGGCCATTGAGCCTGCTTCCGAGACTGCTCTGCCCTCGTCTTCAAACCCCCATCAGGTTTTGCTGGACAAGATCGAACACTTTCTCCTTAACCGCCTGACAAATGGCGATGTGGACGTTCTTCCCGATGAGCTGAGCTTCTTTGCTGGTGGAATTGCACACGCACTCGGCACTGATAACTTGCCAGCATTAGTCTGAGTGTTCATCGCTTTCAGATTATACCAAAAAACCAACCACTTACTACGACGTTACGATTATGAGAAAAAAATGGGATCTCGGGTTCGACTGGATATTACCAGCGAAGGGAATTTACTGGATGTTCAACAACCAGATCAAGCATACATTATTCGGGATATCTCAGTTTTGCGGGAACAAGCCCTCACATGGGTTAGCAACAACATGTTTTTTTCCTAGCTTTCAATTATTGCAAAAAAAAATTGATTACAATGTTCAAATCTAAAATAGCCTGTCCCTACCCCTCTGCCGTAGCACGATCAGCTCCCGCTGAGTATTAGTAGTATGAGCAACATTGAAGAACAGGTAACACCACTTGCGCCTTCAGCAGGGCTCGATCCATGCACAAATAAATGATCACCATCGCCTACCAAGTAGTACAACAGGGATACAAATATTCAGTTGAAGTAGTAGCACCCCAACGCCCCCTCATCTCTCACACAGCCCCGCCATCCTCCCACCTCACTGGAGAGTCTGCCATCAACCCGAGCCAAGCCCCTTTGAACAAGGACTCTCCTCATCCATCCCAGCCAACCAATCGCAACAAGAACAATCTCAGAAAATAAAACAACATTCCACGCCCGCCAGAAAACTCCAGAAAACCCCAGTCCATCACACCCTCCAATCTAGACATCTTGCGCGTTTCAGACGTGCTCACCCCTCTCTTCCCGCTCGACCTTCCCGTTTCAAATCCCTAGTCCCTACTCTAAACCCCACCTGTCACCCCCTCATAACATGCAGACCCGCTCAACGTCTAGATCAGCACGCTGCGAATTACCCCGTGGGTGTTTAAACCGAAATGAGAAACGGCGGACTGAAACAAACATTATTGTTCAAGTCCAGTGCTTACGCATGGAATGATCTCCCTATGCTTACCTACCTACTACAGTAGTACTATGAACATCTATGGATGGAATTTAACACTGCGCAGCTCTTGTTCCGTATACGTATACTTCACTCTCTACCGGGTTAGTCCCTCCGCTCCCGACACGCGGATGGGAAAGCAAAATTCCCCGGGTGGATGAGGGTGGTCTGTGACGAGGGCGAGGGCGAGGGGCCTACATAGATTCATCAATGCCAGTTACGGATACTTTGAACCTAGTCGATCAATTGACTCCGTGAATGTGCAACTACTCAAGTGCTAGTTAGTGGGCATGGGTCGATTCTTCTGGGGGATTTCCCGTTTTAAAACCGTGTTGGGTGGAGCATTCGTATGTATGGAGTAGGGATGAACGGAGTACGAAGCACTCCGTAGTCAAATGTTGTATCCATTCAGGAGTTTTGTAATCGCAGCCAGCGCACTGGCTTTAAGCTCCCCTTTTCTTTGTGCTTTGTGCTTTGTGGCTCTTTTACTCAAGCTCCGTACACGCCTTCTTGATCCGGCATTTGGGGCGTGGGTATTACACGCTTCTCCACTGCGGCTGCTACGGTTCGTATGTGTCTCCAGTGCATTATGGATATTACATTATGAGCTGCAGAGAGCGGGTCCGGGAGTTGATGAGTTGATGGTCCACTTACGCTGAAGAGGTGGCTGTTATCACAGCATTGAGGTGAGGAAGGGGCTCTACATACCTCAAGTGCTACTTGGTAAAAAAGCACATACGTATTCCGTACGGAGTACAGGTATCATCTTCATTTCATTGATCCTATCCATCCATCCAGGTAGCCATCGGCACTCACAATCAGTAATCGAGTAAACTCTGTGTAGCAAGATGTAACGCTGACGCAGGATACGAGCCCGGTGCCTTCCAGATGTCTGCAAAGAAAAGACTTCTGCGGAGAAAGAAAGCCCAACTCAAATCTACGTGTACATTCTTGAAGATAACAGATCAAATCACTCAAGGCCCGAGGCAAGGAGAACCCAGCTAGCTGCCCAGGTGCAACCTCAAGTGCTTCAGATCCAAGGTTCCATCCATCTAGATCGACCCCAGTCCAGACTGGGTACGTATACATCCATGTGCATTCCTCACATGCACGATATCAGGATGCCATGCAGTCCATTGTGTAACGCCCACGCTACAGTATAGAGACTCCGTGCCCATTGGTGTTAGATCATGTTACCAGTGATCGCCATCTCATGCAGAGAGACAGGTCACATCGACCTTGGAACTGGTAGGACAGCCCTGAGCGTCGGGAAGAGGGCCGTTGTGCCGTGTCGATCGCAACGGCGTCGTGAGCACAGACTTCGTTTAGCCTCGGGATATTTTCTCCACGCTCTTCCTCTTCCTTTTAAAATTCGGATGTGTCGTTCCTGGCTTGGCTTCTGTTTTGCATCGATGCGGTGAGTGCGATCTGCTTGTTTCTTTGCTTTGTTCGGCGCAGAAGAGATTGGACGTGTCGTTCTTGTCAATGCTGAATTTTATCTCGATGTGCTATGGTGTCTTTTTTTTCTTTTTCTTTTTCTGTCTAAGGTTCTGGTTGTGTGTGTTGTGATGGGCCCGTCGAATCTTGTGCTGCAGATTGCAGAAATTCAGTTGCAGAAGCACACATGTGCATGTGGAAATGCCCGATATGCATGTTCAATGTTTAAACCACAGTTGGGGAGTTTTTGGCGATTATCAATCATCTGCACATGTGGAAGATCTTCGCTGTCCTTGGAAGGTCCCCTACATATATATCAATATCTAAATATCTAAGAACATAAATATGTATAAGCTAGAAGCCACATAGACTTAAATGGAACAGTGGCAAGGCAAACTCAATTCAAGGGCAGCTGGACACCACTATTCTCTGGCGTATAAATCGTACTCTGTACGGCGTGCTCAAGTGCTTCATGTGCATGTGGGCCCGAAGGAATGGCAAGAGTCTGACAGCGAACGGGGAATGTGGATCAGTATAATCCACTGGGCACCGCGTGGGGGGTATTTTTTTTTTTTCGCTTGTGGTATGGTGCCAGACTGGTGGAAACTTCAACAGAACCAGTTTTTTTTTTGGCGCCATTGCATGGCGATCTCTTCCCACTCTCAGGGGCGTTAGCGGGCTGCACCGCCACGGTGCTTATTCTTTGTTATGCGATCTTCCTCCGTAGTCCGTATGTACTTCGTATTGTACTATGGGGCTCATTTGAAGACGGGGAATTCGTTCCCTTGAAAAGAAACATCTCGCATACTATTTGGAATTGATGAGATCGTCCAGCTAAACGGCAACTTACGTGGCCGTTCCAAGGTTCATTTTTTGAGATCAATGTGATCTCGTTGGACAAGGCAATATCTGGGTGATCGAGCAAGTCAATTTCACTTGTTTCCGCTTGGGACCCTATAAGCATACGCTATTGAGGAGACTAGGACTGGGGTGCAGGGAAGGGGGATCTCAGATGAGCCAATGAGAGGTTTGATGGATCAATAGAGATGTGTATGTGTATGCATTGTGATGTGATCTGATCTGTCATCTGGGGATATGTAACATTTGACCTTGTTAGCTCAATGCTAGAGGCTAAAACCATGGAAATGGCGCATAAAACCATTGTAGTATATATTTCTTTTTTTTTTCTTTTTCTTTGAGCATTGAGGGTTCAAGATGGATTTATTAGACCTTTGGATCCAGGTAGAGTTTCCACTAAGTCGTCGTCCGAGCCCCCTCCCTCTTCACCCTAAAGCGCACTATTGAGTATTGTCCCAAGCTCCCCCACCCCTCCCCGAGAACGAAGGTTACGGAGATAAACGGGAGGATAAATTGTTGGCAGACCCGCCAAGCAGGATGTCGATCGTGGGTCTGACCCAGCGTTGCGATCAAGCTTGAACATGAATCAGGACCGGCCTTGATCCTCAGGGGAACTGAGTGATGGACTTGACTTGACCGCTTCTTTGAACAATTGCACAGTGTGGATGGCCGGAAATTAAAAATTACCCCAGTTTTGTATGGAGTCGTTGGAGTAAGTTTAACATTAGGATCCCAGTAGTGTAGTTCATATTTGCTAGGTACCGAGATTCCGCGAACCGAGAACACAAGCATGTACACAACTAGTATCAAAGCGGAGTTCTTGATTACTCCGTGGATGGCAGGAACGGAGTACATCTGTACCAAAATTCAATAGACTTGGATCAGATGATTTGATCGGAAGCTTGAACCAAAGCCACATTTCCACGGATACGATCGGGATATCTTTTCCCTCCCCGAATGACACGAGGGACTGGAGAGCAAGTGGTATTTTTTGTGGGCGGGGATCGTCGGTGAACTGTACCGGGTAGGCAAGGTAGTCCACTTGTACTCCGTACCACGGGTATGAGTTGTCACATTCGGGTCATGGCGATCAATGCATCTCTGGTGGAAGTTCGGGGAGGAGGACAAAGAAGTTGAAAACAAAGTATCTGGAATAACTACTGAGAGGTACAGGCGTTTGTAAGAGAAGTACAAGGTTCAACTGTAACGCGGGATCGTGTTTTAGAAACTGTATTGGGGGCCTAAGCAAAGATTAGCCATAGGGACGGGGAACGTGGTGATTACCGGTATCGTATCTTTCCGTGGATCCACCACGTGCTGTTTACGGGGACTCCGTACAAAGACGGAGCTTCCAGAAAAAAAAGGGCTTTTATTAAGCCATTAAATACAATCAAATTAAAACCACAAGCCAAGTGTTAAAAAAGAAAAACAAGAAAAATAGAGAAAAACCAATCTCATCAAATATATCAAAAACTAAACTAAAAAGGTGAAACGGAAATTCAAAATTGTCTCGGTGGATGCGGGAACAAAAATTCAATAGAACAGCTGGAAGAGGTTAAGTGGTGAAGACTAAAAAGATTCCATGGGGCCCACGATGCTATTGATTGGCCGTTACAAGACTTGATTGGTGATTCAAGTGGGGCTCAATGTCGTGGTCTGGGGCCGATCGTGGATTCACTGTTTCTCTACCCCTGGTTTCTTCATTGCCATAGGACGGCTCTATACCAGTTGGTCCATGGTTTACCAGATTCCGCCAGGTACTGATAAGGGAGAAACTTGGGTGCTTTCTCGGAAATAGAAATTGTCAAACAAATAAATAGAGGGCAAATTTTTTTTAGGTCTTTGTATTTGGGGCAAAGTCCAATAAGCGCCAATAATAGAAGATCGAGTAGAAGGAAAAGAAGGAAAAGGAGCTCGTGGTAGTGGATTACGCTCCCGCTGCAGGGGCTTAAAAAAAAGAGCTGGGCGTCATGGATTGACAATGGCGTATCTTCTGTACAAGTCCCATTCGGTACTGAACCCCCGAATCGTCTCCACTCCATTGAAGAATTATTACTCTCCTTTTTCCAATAACCTTCCCACTTTAACTTCATTCTCTATCCCACCTTTAACACTCTTGGTCTTTTTGCCGTTCCATCTTTTTCTTTCTTTCACTTGGACATTTATCATATCCATGGCGTACAAGGAATGAGATTACGGGTACGTTGTCAATCTACATGCACCTTCAAACTATGAACGGGGGGCCAAGGGTGGCGCTGGCGCGGTGCTCATGCATGACCGTCGTACAATTCGAACCGAAGCCAACCATATCAACTGGCCCCCGAATAATCGCAAACCTCTCCCAACGTAAGCGGCGAAAGTGTCAGACTGACGGTGTACAGGATGATTTAGAGATTTGATTTACAACTCATTCCCCCCAGTCCGAACGATCGAGGGTGTACCCCAGTGGTCAGGACCGCTACAGAAGAAATTATCCCAAACCCGCCGTGTCCGAGCATTGATATACCCCTCCCTTTGTCACCTTTCACCATGCAACATTACTCCAGATCCGACTTCCTGGACGCCGGGAGTTTGACTCGTTCGCGCAGTACCAGTCTTTCCAGCGACTCCCGAGTCAATCTCATGTCGCCGCCTACCGTTCGTCCTCCACCCGGTTTCATCTCTTCCGCTGCCGCCTCCGAAATCATTACCTCCGATCAAGAATTTAATGCCGCTGATTTTGTCGCCGAGGATGAGGACACTGGGGCCACGGCCACTGCCCTAGTGACCCCCGCGGCACTATCTCTCTTGAATGGTTTCCTCGATAATTTACTTTTTAATGTTCTCGCCGCCTCTAAATCTACACAACTAGCCTGCATTCGCCCGATTTTGGCGGATGTCTTGAAACCTCGCCTCGCACAAGAAGTCGTGGCTACTGCAGATGAAGAACTGGGCGAATACATGGGAGGTGAAGATGACGAGGAGTCGGATTTCCGAGGAGGTCAGGAGCCCGGTGGGGACTTTGATCTCGTTCGCTCGTGGAAGTTGACTCGTCTGCGATGCATGGTCTACACCAGACTCGGTGATATGGAAGAGGAGGATGAGGACGAATTCATCGCACAGGAGGGCCTCGGCGAAAGCGACGGTGCCCCCCGCAGATTTTCTAGTCATGTCGACAACATCACCCCCGCAGCAGCAATTTTCTTGACTTCCATTATTGAACACATCGGCGAGCGCGCGCTTGTCATTGCAGGCGAAACTGCACGATCAAGGTTATCCACGAAACTGAACGACACCGAAAGTCAATTTTCAGACGATATGGAAGACCACCGCAAGCGAATTGAGCGGTTGGTCGTGGAGGATCTCGATATGGAGAAGCTCGCGCTGAACGCGACACTGGGTCGCCTATGGCGCACCTGGAGAAAGCGCAGACGTGGAACCACTCTTTCGCGAACACTATCTCGCGAGTCTTTCCGACGCCGTACTTTCTCGCACACTTTGGCCAACAGTCGCAAGAGCAGCATTGTTACCATTGAGGAGCCGGTCACCCCAACAGACCCTGCTTCTGAAGAACTCCCCGTGCCAATTGATCCCATCGAAGTTCCTTTGCCCATGGGTGATCATGACATTGAGGAGATTGAGGTGCCTGGGTACAACCCAGACATGGAAGGCGAAGTGGCACAGACCATGCAGGCGATGGTCGCTCACAAGGTGCGACCGAGGAGTTTGATGGTGGTACCATCACCATCGTTGGTGAGCAGGTCCGGCAACTCCCCTCTAAGCGCATCAGCAGTGGAGAGTCCCCTGCTTCGCCACCTTCGCTCGAGATCATTGCCAAACCACAAAGACGAAGTTCCTCCAGCGGCGGCGCAGGCCGACCAAGACGAGGAGGCAGACGAACTCTCCCCAGATCAGCCATCACCCAAGTCCGGCAGAACTTCCCGGTCTTCCTCGAAGGAGAAGCAACTGGAGACCATGTACGAGGATGATGAATCGGCCGAGTTCGTGGATGCGACAGAGACAGCCACGGGTATCGCAGTCACCACAGAGTCCGATGAGTTCAAGGAGTCATCAGAAGAATTTTCCGAGAAAGAGCACATGTCTGTCGTGCAGGAGGAAGAAGAGGAGGCTGCACCGGCAGTTGGTGTAACGATCGCATCATTGCGGTCGCGTCTGCACGAGGACGAGGAGGAGGGAACGGACCAGGCCGACAGCAACCGTGTTTCGGTCTCCTCGATCGATGGACCCACTCAGGATCCGGAAGTTATCGAAGGACAGGGGATGTGCGAGAAGCCGAAACTGACGTCGACAATTCACCGACCGAAGAGAAAGCCAAGTAGGGATGTTTCCCAGTCTTATGCAAAGCCGATCATTGCAGAAACTAGTGACTGTGATCTTCCCGCTACCCAACCTACGCAAGGGGTGGAGCCCGCACTGGCACCCCCCGCCGACGCCACCATCGAGGCTATCAAGGCTCCTAGTGATATTCATGCTGTCGAGGGCGATCACAATAAATCAGACATCGGTTCCGTGTCTGAGTTGGGCACATTAAACGAAGCGGTCATTTCTGAAAAATCCTCCGAGATTCCTTCAGAGCCTGTTATCGTCACCGAGCCCTTCCCATTTCCTGGTTCTGACCCTAGTGCCGTTGAATTTGCCGCTGCTGAAGACTTGCCTATTTCCGAGTCTGTTACCCCAGAAGCTGCTGCGTCACCAGACGTTTCTCGTGCGCCGTCAACTTCTGGAGATAGTGAACGGTCTCAACAATCACGCACCCGCCGCAGGCCCACTCCATTGATCGTGACTACTAGCAACCGTAGTTCCCCAACCCTCGAGCAACGAGCTGCTGTCCAACGTATGTCTGGGCGTCCATCAACATCTATCGCCTCGTCCGTCTTGACCAAGCCTCGCCGCTCAGAGAGCTTTAACAGTACTCGCGACAAGCGTCCGGTGACTGCTGGTTCCACAACATCTCAGGTTTCAAACAAACTGAAGGGCCTGATGAATCGTCCCCCGGGCGAGTCCCCATCCCTCCGACTCCGCAGCTCGTCTGAGACAAGTCGGGCGTCTGGCAGCGGAGATTCGCTAGACAACGATACCACCGACTTGGACAAGCTCATCAACAGCGACGAGACTATCCATTTCACGTTAACCCCACGGAGTGTGAGGGAGATGACATTCCCGGACATTCCTCGACCTGTTCCTCGCTCTGACACTACAAACACTACTGATCTTGCCGAGTTTTTGAAGAACACCGGTCCACCAGGAGCCGATCCTCGGGCCTCTATTTCTTCCAAGGCCACTGGAGACCAGGCCATTGGAATCGCTAAGTCAGCTGACTCTCCCAAATACATCCCACTTTCTTCGCGGATGAGCCTGTCTCCCACAACCGCTGCTGCTGCTGGACCACCCCGTGAGGTTCGCACCAGCAGTCCTACCGCCAACAATTCATCTGGTCCCACCAGTGCCCCAAGCCCTACCATCGACTCCCCCAGATCTGTTCGAACCCAGCCTAGCATCTCGTCTAACCGGTCAAATCCAAACCGTCCCAAGCTGCAGGCTCGCGCAGCAGAGACCCGAGGATCGGAGACTTCTGAGCTGATTGACTTCATCCGCCAAGGGCCGCCGCAATCCGGTGCTCGTATCCCCCGTACTGTTGCGCCATTCCGAAACACAATCGACTCGGATGACATCCACATCGATTCTCAAAATGGATCCCTTGCCAGCGGATCTAGCGTCAACAAGTCATACACTTCGTTTGGCTCGCGGACTGGGCTTTTGGATTCAAACCAGCGTCCCAGTGGAAAGGCCAAGGCAAGCCCATCCACACTAATGGCAGAACCGGCGGAGCCTCCTCGCCCCGCTCGCAAGCAACGACGTGTTCCGGACCCCTATGCCATTGATGACGATGATGACGACGACTTGCTTGAGGAGTTACTCCAAGCCAAGCCGCCTCCACGCCAGGAGGAAAGTCTAATCGACTTCCTGCGCAGCGAACCACCACCCGACTTCAAGCAAGCCCAACCCCAACCATTGAGCGTGCGACCACCTGCGTCGTCAAGCTCGAATGGGTCGGGCAGCATGAAGTCTCGTCTGACAACAGGAAGGGTTCCTTCGTCAAAGATGTCAGTCAGCTCTATGCGCTCGCAGAACAACACACCATCCAACTACTCCCTGAAAGTCGGCATGGAGCGGAATCCTGGCATCATGCCTTCCGCTACCAACCGCCAAACCGAGACCAGTGCTCTAGCGGACTTCCTCCGGAATACCGGCCCGCCAGAGCCTGCTCCCCAGAGTTCCATGAGCCCCAAGACTAAAGAAGGCGGAATTTCCCGCTTCTTTACACGACGCAAGAAGTTCGAAGCTTAGTCCAGTATCATGCTATGATCTCGACTACTTGATGTTACCATTTCAGCGTTCCATTGCCATATGACGATCACATATCTCATGTCTATCGTTTTGTCACATTTTCATGCCCTGTATTTCCCTTACATTTCCCTTCATTTCTTTGCCCATTTATTTGCATAGAGCTGCATCGCAGTATCTTCTGTCTTTTTTACTTTCTTTCTTGTTCTTCACAGCTACGGCCTGGTGGTTTTTTTGTGTGACTATCTTTCTATTTCTTTTTTTTCTTCCTTCCATTTTGTTGGATGCAATACTCACGACTAATACGGTGCTTCTTTTCTTTTTCTTTTGTTGGATCAGATTGGATCTGATCTTTGGGGGTTTGCCAGTGATGTGCTTTTCTTTTTGTGAAGTCTGCGAGATACCATGTTTGAAGTACTTATGTCTGTATCTAAAAGCCTCGACGCTCAGAACCCGCTCTTTTTTTCATCTTGACTTGGATTTTCTTTTTTTTGGACTCGTATAAATACTGTAGAATCTAGGTGTCCGATGTGCTATAAGAAAGCATTAAGCATGAGAACCAACTGGATGAGCATTCACAGCTAATATTAGACTGAATAATACTTACAGACGGAATAATTTGTTATTTTCGATTATATACATCTTTAATTACTTTTATCAACTTAAAGAAGTTTGAAGGTTTATGTAGTTCATGTTTGTACTTGGTCGTAGTAGGGCGGACTTGTCTGTGGTCAGGTGCTCCGTGCTTAGGTGATCCTCCAGTCCCCTTAAGTGGCATCAACAACCATCAGCTTCCCTGTTTACCACCGCCAAAATCCCCCACCATGGGCTCCTCTCCATTCACAATGAGGTCAATTCTCACTTTCCTCCTTCTCGTCGTCCAAATCGCCTCTGCCCTGAAATTCGACCTCCCCGCCAGCGGAGGCAACGGCAAGAACGAGCGATGTATCCGCAACTTTATCTCCAAGGACCAGCTGGTCGTCGTGACCGCCATCGTGAGCGGCTCCAAGGGTGACGGCCAGCGCGTCAACATGCACGTACGTGACACACCTACTATCCCCCATCCCAACCAATCGAATCCCGACCCCAAATCCAGATTCGCTGGGCATGCGCCACGACCAACAACACCGCAACCACGCATCGACTCCACTCCGCTTCTCACGACTGACCACCGATTGCTAACACCGACTACAGATCAAGGACTCCATGGGCAATGACCACGGCCGTCCCAAGGACATCGTCGGCGAAGTGCGCCAGGCATTCACCTCCACCGCCGACACCACTTTCGACGTGTGCCTTGAGAACCAGCTCGTTGGCCGCAGTAAGTTCATTCCCCCCACACAACCAACCCAAGATCCCCTCCCATCTAACACGCCTCTTCCAGACAACGGCCAAAACCCCTCCCGCGAAATCGAACTCGATGTCGAAATCGGCGCCGACGCCCGCGACTGGTCTAGCATTCAAGCCCAGGAGAAGCTCAAGCCCGTCGAGACCGACCTCCGCCGCATCGAGGAGATGGTCAACGATATCGTTACTGAGATGGACTACCTCCGCGCCCGTGAGCAGCGTCTCCGTGATACCAATGAGAGCACCAATGAGCGTGTTAAGTGGTTTGCTTTCGGCACTATGGGTATGCTGGTTGGTCTTGGTGCGTGGCAGGTTGTGTACCTGCGCGCGTACTTCCGGTCCAAGCACCTTATCTAAGCATTTTATTTGCGTTTCGTTGCGTCGGGACAGTGGCTTTTTAAGGCTCGGGGACACATAGCTTGTTTGCAGGGTAGGTACTATTTGGTTGGAAGTGCAGTCAAAGTGCATTCGAATGTTTCTATGTTGGATTTCGTGTAAGATGGATTGATGGGATCAGTGCAGCGTTGCCGGGTTTTTTTGGGAGGGCATCGGCTGAGTCTGGATCTGGCTTTTGTACTCGTGTCTTATGCATAGCATTTGTCTCGATGGTCATGAATTCGATGATATAAAATATATGTCCTGCTTTTGTGGGGGTTAATCTTGGATTATGGATTGTAGATACTGTGCACTTGTAGAGATAGTTCGGGTTGACATTTGAAGGTTTGAATGGATGGATGTTGAACCTTCGAATGTGTTAGTGCCTCCAGTGCTGGGCATAGATCAAAGCTGGATTGCATCCGGACAGCAACATACATGATACTACTAGTACTAGTAGTATGTACGAAGTTTGTACACCGAGCACTTGGAACTAGTATGTATCGATTTCAAGATACGGTGTTTGTCAATACGTCAAACATTTTGTCAAAACCGCGCGTTCCCTTATATCTGGATTGAAATGATACCTAGAGGTATAACCAATATACGGTTTTCTTTGTAGACTCTTACCATATACTACTTTTACGGTATTCCCTACTACTACATCCATAATTGAAACTTTACTCTCTAGAATATTATCTTGGATACAAATCAAACAAACTTGATTCATTTCCAAACCAGTAACGATTTCTCATGGGGTATAAACTGACAATGTTAGCGTTGCGTACTAATTGCAATGTATTCAGTGGTAGGTTGGCCTGCAAACACTGCAAACATCGGGTGTTGCAGGTAGCTTTTTCGGCCCGGGCGATGATTCGAGATGATGTCAAGCCGAGCATTGCATATCAACGCCTCTTCTCCCTTTCAATCCAGGTTCCAACAAACCTGAAGGGATACAATAAAGCACAAAAATGTCAGCACCTAGATTGATTAACCGCGCCTTGCGGCCCATGACCGCGTCTTGCAAACCCGCAATCAACCGCTCATTCGGCGCGACTGCTCTACGCTTCAACGATGCCAAAAACCGCGCCCATCCCAATGTCCAGGAGCACCGTGACAACCAGGCCAACAAGTCGCCGAACCAATTCGTGCCGAACACCACCTCTACCATGACTAAGGACTTCCCCAATGTCGGAAAGAAGCCTGCGCCGCCCGATATGCTAAACTCTGTCAACCCAAACTACCGCCCCAACGACCCGTACCCAGGAAGAATCGAGCATTTCACCGGCGGTCGTCAAGAGAGTGGTGCGCAGAAGCCCGAGCTTGGAGTTGGTGAGATGGAAGGTATTACCTTCAAGGTTGAGCCTTTGAAGCGGGCTGGAGAAGATACCATGACCATGCGAGCTCGGTTATTATGTTCGTAATCCCTTCTGCTGTCGATGCAAGCTTGGCAGAAAGTTGCACGCATACAAACCTTAAAACATACACTAACCACCAATCAATAGATCAAAGCCGCAAGCGTGGTATCCTTGAGTCCGACCTCCTCCTCTCCACTTTCGCCGACGTCTACCTCCGCGAAATGACTGCGGAGCAGCTCCGGGAATATGACAGCTTCCTCGATGAGAACGATTGGGATATCTACTACTGGGCTACCCAGGACCCGCCCGAGGTCACCGGCGAGAACCCTCCTGCCGAGGACGAGCTGACGGAGACCTGGAAGGAGGGTGCTTCCAAGAGCGGCGAGTGGGCGCAGACCATTGGTGCATTCAGGGCTGCGTACCGGCCTGTTCCGAAGCGGTGGGATGGATCTGCCGTGTTGGAGCTGTTGAGACAGCACGTGAAGGATAAGAGCGCCCTTGGATTCGAGGCCGCAAAGAATAAGAAGACTGGTGGTGGTCGTGGGTTGGGACGGATGCCGGATGTGCAGGTTTTCGACTCCTAAAGAGAGGGGTTGCGGTTGTTGTATAAGTATGCCCAGGTGGATTACCGGTGAACCGGGTAGGATTGGTTGATCTACTGGTTGTTGTACTTGTAGTACTGGAAGTTGTGTATGATATTGATCAATGCCGAAAGGCAAAAGGAAAAAAGGCAAAAGCCCTGTATACTTGGTGATTTAAGATAGGGTTGATGCATATATGCGGTATCATTATGTATGTTGAAAGGGGCCAAGGCCAATCACATTAGAGACTGGTTGTCATTCCATGGCTAGACCTGGCTTTCTTATGGGTCTGCGGAAATACTCTATGTTGTATAGTAAATGTCTTCGTGGTTATGGATGATTCAAGATGAACAGAGAATTCGAGTCGGTGGGTTTTTTTTTAAATTAGAAAAACGAAAGGATCTTCAATCTTAGATTGCAGCTAAATAATTAAAACAACAAAGAGAAATTCGATAGAATTCATAGAAATGTATACAATGTTCTTCATACTTCAATACAATTGTAGTCCCGTCAAGGGCGATAAGATAAGCCACGTGACCCTTCGCTTATTGTTAGGGCACAGCGGAACCACACAAGGTGCCAGCCAACCGGGTTAGGGCTTTGGCGGGCACGCAGCACCTCCTTCCTCTGATTTTATCTCCCCAGCGTCAACGACCTACTCCGCCCTATCCTCACCCTTCAACGACTCACTCATCATGGCTGAGCAGCTGGTTCTTCGCGGCACCCTCGAGGGCCACAATGGCTGGGTTACCTCCCTTGCGACCTCCCTGGAGAAGTAGGTCTAGCCTCGTCAAATTTTCGCAATATATCATGTTCTGACTTCGCCCTTAGCCCCAACATGCTGCTGTCGGGCTCTCGCGACAAGACCCTGATCATCTGGAACCTTACCCGTGATGAGCAGGCTTACGGCTACCCCAAGCGCAGCCTCGAGGGTCACTCCCACATCGTCTCTGACTGTGTATGCATTTCTACCCCCCCCTCTTCTCGAAATCGAATCATGATGTATACGGATCCATTGGGAATCGACACGAATGGAAATTGAATACTGGGATACGATTGGAAACGGTTTTCGCTGACCGGTGGTCTTTTTTTTCTGTTTTATAGGTGATCTCCTCCGACGGTGCCTACGCTCTGTCCTCCTCCTGGGACAAGTCCCTCCGCCTGTGGGAGCTCTCCACCGGTAACACCACCCGCACCTTTGTCGGCCACACCAACGACGTTCTCTCCGTCTCTTTCTCCGCCGACAACCGTCAGATCGTCTCCGGATCCCGTGACCGCTCCATCAAGCTGTGGAACACCCTCGGTGACTGCAAGTACACCATCACCGACAAGGGCCACACCGAGTGGGTTTCCTGCGTGCGCTTCAGCCCCAACCCCCAGAACCCCGTCATTGTCTCCGCTGGTTGGGACAAGCTCGTCAAGGTACGCTTCCACACCCGATCTCCAACTTCTGCCCACCCTTCATTTCAAAGGATGTTTGCATCTTTTACGTATTTGCTACTTCAGAGCCCTTCGTGGGCCATGAGACAATTATCACCAATGCCTGATTGAAAAAAACCAACTCAAAACATTGAATTTGTATTCAATGTTTGAGTTGGGGAGGAAAATTTTTCTCTTCGTTTTCACTAGAAAGAAAGATTTGATGAATTATTGGGACGCTGACAATTCATTCACTTTTTAGGTTTGGGAGCTTGCTTCTTGCCGCCTGCAGACCGACCACATCGGTCACTCCGGTTACATCAACACCGTTACCATCTCCCCCGATGGATCCCTCTGCGCCTCCGGTGGCAAGGACGGTACCACCATGCTCTGGGACTTGAACGAGTCCAAGCACCTCTACTCCCTCCACGCCGGTGATGAGATCCACGCTCTCGTCTTCTCCCCCAACCGCTACTGGCTGTGCGCTGCCACCAGCAGCTCCATCACCATCTTCGACCTCGAGAAGAAGTCCAAGGTTGATGAGCTCAAGCCCGAGTACGTCGAGAAGGGCAAGAAGTCCCGCGACCCCGAGTGTATCTCCCTCGCCTGGTCTGCCGATGGCCAGACCCTGTTCGCCGGTTACACCGACAACAAGATCCGTGCCTGGGGTGTTATGTCGCGCGCTTAGATATGAGTTGATGAGTGTGAAGGAGGAGGCCTCTTTTTGATCTTATTGCCAAGGGAATCAAAAAAAAGTTCAAAATCCAGAACAAGAAGGGCTTTGGTTTTGGGATGTATGAGCCACGAGCAATGAAGCACTTTGGGTCGGGACACGGTGTTACCCGGCCCTGAGGTTTTCTGACATGCCTAGCTTACTCGATTCACCATTAAAATCGGATGTCTGGGATCTTGTGAAGGCATGTGATGTTCTAATACCACATAAGGCATCAAAACTGTTTTCCTATTTTTTCTTCACCCTTTTCCATCTCGTAGTGGGTGTGACCAGACATTGTAGATATTGTAGTTTCTTACAAATCGTCCGAAACCTTCGAACTTTGAACACACTAAGGATAAACCCAGCACAAACCTGGATCGAAGTGGGTATATTACTAGTAGATGCTTATCCTACCAGCTTCAAATGTCCAATGTGCTAATAGCCTCTATCGATCAAGTGTGGAGCACATTTCTTCATCCAGATTCCCCCTGCAGATGTGTCTTGAACTAGCATCTCGAACTTGAACTTTATTCTATCTTGCTTGCTAGTAGTACATGCAGATTTTCCAACAACCCCTTTAAGATCCCGACTTCGACTTCTACTAGTGTCTTCTATATGAATAAACAGGGATTGATACATAAATCACTGCTTATCAAGGACACTCTGCACCCATCCAGCAGCAGTTGTATCCCAGATCTCAGGGTAAACCAAATGAGCCGTGAGGTTAGTACCACTGGCACACACCGGGTCATTCACGTTACAGAAATCGTGAATCACCTTTCCGTAATGCTCCGTCAAGTAGCGCACCTGGAATTCCGGGCGAGGATATTTCTGTCTTCTAGTTAGCTTCCCAATCCACTACAGCCAATATCTAACTCATTAAAACATACACCTGTGACGTTAAAGGTCTCGTAGCCCTGGTTATAAGGCTGGTTGGGAGCGTGGCGTGGATCACCGTATAGGACGAGGGCATCAACTACAGACAGCATTGTAATTAGTATCTACTGGGTACTTCCTTCCTAGGTGGTCCCCAGAAGAAAACCGAGATGAACTGATCAATCCTTAGCAGTACTTACTATGCTTTCCGATATCATAGTCAATGGGAGCAGTCAGGTTGCCCAGAGTCGAGTCGCCGCCACCACCAGCAAGGGTATCAGCAATAATCATCGCACCCTATTTCATCCAAAAAAGAAAGTGAGCCAGTCAGTCAACATGTATGGCAGCTGGTAATTGGAATAAAATACAGACCTGCGAGTAAGCAAGCACAACCAGCTTGGAATCGGTGTGCCCGCATCGCTCCACGAAACTAGTCAGCTGCTTGCGTGCGGCCTTCTTGCCGACGTGGTAGCTGTCCGTCGTCGTCTCGGAGGTGGCTGGGTACACGAGGTTCTCGTATGTGGTGTCCGCGTTGTTGGCAGTGATCAGTTCGGCAAGCGTCTCCAACGAACCGGGGTAGGTTTCGGTGGTTCCACGAGCGATCAGGATGTGGACGTTCGAACAGGCGGTGCTGTTCACCAATTGAGTGGTTTCGCGTTGGATTAGGCCGGCCGCTGCGAGTTGGCTGCCGAGGAGCAGGGAAGTGGCAATTGTAGATGGAAACATTTTGAGAGAGGAGGTTCTTTGAAACCGTGCGTGGAAGGCTGCAATGAATTGTACCCAGGTGGTCCCAGGGTTCAAATTATCTATGCAGGTACATCAAGCACTGAGGTATACTTGAGTGATATATAGTTGCAATAAGCTTTTCCCCCTGTTCTTCACCGAAGATTCTCCGGATCGGAGGCTCCTCGGGTGAGAGGATCAAGGAGAAGCAATTTACGACACGCGTTCTCGGCCCCGATGTCCGATGTGCTTAGCTGGAGCGAATGTGGGAACTTTCAAGGTTGGACGGCCGAGTATACTGCATTAGGCTCGGTGTGCCGTGACATAGATTGATAATGGGCCTGGGGAGGTCGTTCCGGATAAATGAACAAGCAGAAGCTCATTTCTGGGTTAAATTTCGAAATTTTGAAACAAAATGGAAACAAACCTATCCTCGTAGAAAGCTTCTTTCCAATTAAGAAAATGACCAGCTCTTCATTCCAATTCCAAACATGGCAAGAAGAAGGCGAGTGACATTCTCCACAGCAATCCACCGGTCTTCGACCTGAACGGTAGATGTCAAACCTTCATTTTGGATTAGGTCACGCTGGTAAAGTTTCAACATCCCAGCAGCGATTGTTTCAAAGTCCTTGTTGACTTCGAGATCGATGCTGAATGTAATGCCGGTGTGGTAGATATTAGCTGCCATTGCGGAGCTATCGAATGGTGGCATCATATATTTGCGTAGATCAACAGCGTTCAACCCCGTACACTTCCCACCACCTTGACCGCGAGTTTAGAGAGCACCCGCACTGTCGACGGTGCGATAGAAACTCCCAATCGAGTCAAAGGGGTGTTCATAGTGACCAGGGGAAACTTCTAGGCTATGATGAAGGTGATTTGACAGAATGCGGATAACTAGATAGCTCAAGAGGGAAAGAGATCACAATTTTGGCCCCCATGCTATAGTTTGGTAAATTTACACTGCAAAACGGTATCCGGCCATAATTAATATACACTATACTCGTAAAACTTGAAAGGACCTGTAATGTTTGCCCCTCACCTAGATATGCAGTTCCATTAAAGAATCATTGCATTATGGAGTAGAAACGAAGGTAGCCCCGAGCACAAATTTCATTTCTAATCTCCATCTGCTCCCTTTCACTTCACGACTCCTATAATCTTGGAACGATATCACTACTTTGACAATGCCTGGACAATTGACTTGGCTTGTGACCGGATGCTCCTCCGGTTTGGGAGAGGCTTTTGTTCAAGCTATTCTTGACAAGGTACGTCAAACAGAACAAACCATGAAATCGACTCAACTGAACTCACTTATATTTTCCAGGGTGACCGAGTTATCGCAACAGGACGTCCGAACAACGCCCAGACTGGCGCGAACCGACTGCTTGCTCTTAAATATGCCGGTGCAGCAACTTTAGAGATCGACGTTTTGGCCCCGCAGAAAGAGCTTGATAAGAAAGCCAAAGAAGCATGGGCAATTTACGGCCAAGTAGATGTACTGGTCAATAATGCCGGCTTCATCCAAGCAGGAATATTAGAAGAATATGAGTAAGCTCCACCCTGTTTGATTCTACGTAGGCCTCTACTCTAAATTTATAACCACAGTGAGGAATCCATGATCCATGGTATGCGAGTTAACGCCTTCGGCCCGCTCAATCTCACTCGTTCATTCATTCCTCTGATGCGTGAAGCCAAGACCGGCACTATCCTCTTCAGCGGGTCTTTGGGCGTGTACTACGGTGCCCCAGCCGCGAGCTGCTACTCAGGCTCGAAGGGTCTGATCGAGGGTCTGGTACCTAATATGGCAATTGAACTCGCTCCCTTCGGCATTCGGACTTGTATCTTAACATTTGGCAATTTTCGTACTAAAATTATGTCGCATGATAAAATGCGTCAAGGGGCATATCACCGCCTGCCTGTGTATGAGGAGCTTAACGAACTCGTCAGGCTTGGCCTTGAAGCCCAGGATGGGACTCAACCTGGTGATCCCAAGAAGGCTTGCGAGATTATTGTTGACGCTGTACGGGGTGAGGGTCTATGTGCGGGCAAGGAGCTGCCTTTGAGATTGCCTGTTGGTCCTGATGCATTCGTGGCTATGAGAGCGAGCTGCAATGAGAGATTGGCGGTTTGTGATGAGTGGGAGGGTATTACATCCAACACCAATATTGAGTAAGCATGAAAATTGCTGTGATAATTCTTCCAGATAGAACATCAAATGGATGCTTGAAATTATACAACATGTATACTATACTAGTAGGCATCGTTAAAATGGGTTGAAAATGCGACTTAAGTACACAAGCATTTTTTGGCTCATGAAAAAGGTCCAGGACTTACTAAGACACGAGCTATGATTTGATGAGTCAAGCAAAGTGAAAGATAAAAGAAAGACCTAAAAAAAAGTGTCAGTTGTCCACGGGTCATATTCCAAGTATGAAGGGGGAGTGTTACATGCGGTGAAAATCAGTCATTCTCCCTTGCTATCACATCATGCCGAGGTCAACCCCGCAGAAACCGTCTTATCAGCAAATCCTCACCATCCATTAGGAGCTCGTCGTGATTACTGCACCAGGCTTATGGCCTTCGTCCTTTAAATCTGACCGATCCGCGGCGCGAAATTTCCATCTCCAAAAGGTTGAAATAACCTCTAACGATTCCCTCCTTGTTATCCCCCGATGATGATCTCAGGACTGACTCACTGACGCGTAGAAACCACACTTGATATACTCATTGACTGTCCGAACTACATCAGCAATTTTTTTTCTCTGATCCGAAAGACGCGATGGCCCTGACAACAAAGGTTGCCACATGGCTCTGGGGCCCAAACGCCAAAGACCGAGCCTTGCTATCCAAACTCGATGTGACACTACTCCCTTATTTCTCACTAATCTGGTTCCTTTTCGGCATCACTCGGGCTAGTTACTCAACTGCTTACATCAGTGGCATGAAAGAGGCCTTGGGTTTTGAGGGGAAAGAGTACAACTACATGAATACGGCGTACCTGGTTGTTTACGCCGTTTGCCAGATCCCCGGCACCAGTCTTTTGACTATATTGCGACCGAAATATGTCTTCGTCGCTGCCAATGTGACTTGGAGTGTGTTGACTTTAATAACCTACAAGATGACTCATGCCTGGCAAGTCATTGTGCTGAACGCCATCGAGGGAGGATTTTCGGCAATCGCATAGTAAGTCTACACGTTGATGTAGTCTTCTCTACCGAAGACAGCTTAAATCTTCAAGTGTTGAAAGTCTGACGATGTCTGCAGCGTCGGGGCACAGTTCATTCTTGGCTCGTGGTACCGAAAAACCGAGCTGGGAATGCGAGCTGCTGTATTTTGCGTATTTGGCCAACTGGGAACAATGTCCGGTGGCTGGATGCAGGCTGGTCTGTTACAGACTCTCGCAGGAAAGGGCGGCCTGCCAGCATGGAAATGGATTTTCATTATCGTTTCGGTCATGACAATCCCAGTGGCAATATTTGGTGAGTTGTGCCTACGAAGACAGTCCCATCGATGGCAAGTATTAATCAGTAATAGGATGGGTCTTCATTCCGGATCTTCCTGCTCACCGTGCTGCATGGTATCTCAACGACGAAGAAAAGGAACATGCGGCCACTCGCCTGGGTCCTGTTCGCCAGGAAGCATGGGACAAGACCGTGTTCAAACGCGTGTTGTTAAGTTGGCAATTCTATCTCTTGCCATTCCTCTTCATGTGTATGTGGATAATACCAATACAGAACTTTATTGCACATCTAACCTCAGCCTCTAGTGTACTCGCTCTGTGTGCAGATGCTATCAAACAACGTCATGGCTTACTGGATGGCCTCGCGAGGCTACACCACTGTCCAGCAAAACAACTACCCAACGGGCATCTACGCGACAGCCATCGTTGGAACAGTGCTTTATGCCGTCATATCCGATAAGCTCCAATCCCGCTGGGAAGTCTCCATCGCAATCGGCCTTACCTTCATCATTGGCTCGGCCATATTGGTCTCTAGCCCCTCTACGGATGCCGCATACTTTGTTGCCTTTTACCTACTCGGCACAACCTTTGCCCCGCAGGCCGTATGGTATTCATGGATGGCCGACGTGACGAGCCATGATTTCCAGCTCCGCGCCATCACGACAGGATTCATGAACTCATTCGACTTTGCTTTTGTCACCTGGTGGCCCTTGATTTTCTACCCAGCGACAGATGCGCCTAATTTCAGAAAGGGTTATATTGCCAGTCTGGTCACGGGAGCATTGACATTGCCGTTTATCGCACTCATTACTTATCTAGAGAAGAGGGATACGGCACGCGGGATAATCGGGCGAGTTAAAGCTGACGACTCTGACGTCGGGGAGTCGAATGAGCCGGTCGATGAGAATACACCGATCAATGTACGGCCGAAGACTAGCGTGTAGTCAACGTCGGAAGCATGGATTGCATTGAGGATTATTCTTACATACTAGATTTAACGCGAAGCGCCATGTGCGAATGATAGTTATGAGTGAAGTCGGCTTGGGAAGAGCTCACTACGTGATACGCATTATTATCATAAACCTACAGATTTAGTCTATCAAATTTTTTTTCTTCGTCGCGGATGTGTCCATCGGAGTTGAATTCTAAGGTCATAATATAGATTCGTACATGTACAAGTGCACACCTATCACAGGTCGTGCAAGTTTAACTCGCCAAAATCATCATTTCTTCACAAGTCTCTTCAAGGCCTCATCCGCCATAGCGATGCCTTCTTCAAACCCAAGTCCACTTGCTAGCGACTTGGCCTCCAAGTAGCGCTCCAGAGCCACCTTGGGTTTCTTCTGGAGTTCTGCCAGTTCACCTAAGTTGTAGGTCGCCACAACACAGCTAATATCGCACTCCTCATCGCGAACCGGTGGCTGAATCCTGGCAGCCACATCAAGAGACTTCTGGGCCCACATCCGGGCTGCCTCAACAGTCTGCTCGGCCGTGGTCTTCATCTGGCTCCGAACCGGGTTCTGTACCTGCCCAACCATAGCACTGGCAACATTGTTAAGCAGGCCAACCTGCTTACAGGACGGCGAGCCACCTTCCGCTTCGCGGATCAATTCCAACGCACGCAAGTACAAAGGCAAGGCCAGCTCATGGCGCTCCTTAGCGCTATACGTAGACGCAAGCTCACCCAGCGCCGTAGCAATCTCCGTCATATTCAACCACGACTCAGCTCCCCCTTCACTCGTTTCGCCCCCACCAACAGGGAGCCCGAGCTTCTGGCGACGGTGCATCTCCTTCAAGCACAGCTCCACAGCAGCGACCTGCGCAGCCTCGGCCTTCTTCTCGTCCTGGATATGATCACTAGCGTAAAGTTCGCCGAGCTTCATCTGCATGCCGACGACCTTCTTCAGCGCACGATCCCGCTGGCGCGCCTCGAATTCCTGCATTTCCCGCAATTCCTTCTCTGTATCCTGCAACGCCTCGGTATTGACCTGCACCTGGTCCGCAGTGACCTGTACGGATGAAGATTCCTGCACAGCCTGAGGCTTCGCAGGTCCCACTGTAGCAGCCTCCGTACTTTGTCCCTGCTCCACCCACTTCAGCGCCTCGTCCTTCGTGCGCTCCAATACCTCGATGGCAGGCTTCACTAGCCCGGCCTTCTCCAGCATCATCGCCACCTGCAGCTTGATGCCGAGCACCTCGTCGGAGAAAGGGTGCATGCCCAGTTCCACTCCGATCCGAAGCGCCTCCTTGTACGATTGTAGTGCCTTGGGTGGGTTCAGGTCGATCTCGGTGTAGTACACTGCGGAGCGGAGCGCATCGGCCACCGGCGGTGGGAATTTGTGGTACTGGGGACCGACACGAGTGACTTCGACATAGGTGATGTAGATGAATGTGCCAATTGCGCTGACGACGCCGACAACGGCTAGTGGGAGGAGGATGGGGTTTTTGCGGAAGATCCCCTTTGACGCTTCGCGGTATTGGAGGCGCACGCGCTGGGCAAAGGTGATATGTCGGGAGCGGGGAATTTGTGCGAGAGTGAACCGGGAGCCATTCGTAGGCTTTAATTGGGACGTTGGCCGGGCATTGTTGGTGTATATTGTCCGAGTCAGGGACGGGCGTTGTACTTGGACGAGGTTTGAAGTGTAGGCGCTGGTGCGCCGCGATGCTGCGCGGAACATTGGCGATGTGGTTTGTTAGAAATTATTTTTAGTAAATCCACGTTGTTGAATTCGAACTGTGGTTTGTGATGGGAGGGTGTGGTGCTGAAAAGACTGTACTTAGACCGTGACGGAGCGAAGCCATTTGATTTTCTCTTGGCTCTCTCTAGCTTCTCTCCGCCATATGACGTCGCCCATCCGCATCTGCCTACGACTTCAACAAGGGCAACCATTTTTGTATAGTAGGATACACTGTTCAATGCTATATTTCTAATTTCAGCAGAGAAATATGTGTGGCCGTTATTCTCTGGGTGTGGTAAGTCCTCATTGATACTTATTTTAGCCTTGTGCTGACTCTACAGCGCATGGCGTACATGCGACGGCAACTCGAGGACAGAGGATTGCCAGTAGATGAAGCACCAGAAGATGACGAAGTAAGGGAGACCTACAACTTTGCTCCTGGAAACTTTGGTGCCGTTTACCGGGCCGATGTTCCTGAAAAAGAACAGCATGGTGGACCTAGCGAGGAACAGAATGCAGACCGTGAGGTACAGGAAGATGCAGGCCAAACCCGCACAAAATACAAGCTCCAAAGCATGAAATGGGGTCTCGTCCCATTCTGGACAAAGCGAAACCCAGACTATGGGTCTCTCGTGCGCACGATCAATTGCCGTGATGACTCGCTCATCGAAGATCGGGGCATGTGGACCACAATGAAGAAGAGCAAGAGATGTATTATACCGTGCCAAGGATTCTACGAATGGTTAAAGAAAGGGCCAGGAGGAAAGGACAGGATCCCACATTTTGTTAAGAGGAAAGACGGTGACATGATGTACTTTGCAGGATTATGGGACTGCGTATCCTACGAGGGTAAGCTACTACTGCAAATATTTTTTGGTTTCGTCTATTGATACATATTTGATTGACAACTAGCAGGATCCACCGAGAAGTTGTACACTTTCACAGTGATTACTACTTCATCAAATCCTTATTTGAATTTTCTCCACGAACGCATGCCTGTTATCCTGGACGCTGGGTCCGAGGCTATGAAGACATGGCTTGACCCAAGTCGGAAAACCTGGTCAAAAGAGCTACAATCGCTTCTGAAGCCCTTCGAGGGCGATTTGGAGTGTTATCAGGTCCCGAAAGAAGTCGGAAAAGTTGGGAACAACTCCCCCGACTTTATTGTTCCGGTTGACAGCAAGGATAACAAGAGCAATATTGCGAACTTCTTCGCCAACGCCCAGAAGAAAGAGAAAAAGTCCAGTTCTGCCGATACATTCTCAAAGAAGGAACCGGCGTTGTCAAAGACTAAGATCGAACCCGAGGATAGTCAAGAAAAGAAGCCCACAGCACTAGGCCTTAAGCGACAGCATACGCCGGATTCAAGTCCAAATGATGACAACAAGAAAGCGAAGGTGCAGATCCCAGTCACTCCGCAGAAAATGAAGACACGAAGTGCCACCTCCAACATCTCCAATAAGAAACCCGGTGCAACGAAACCGACCGATGGATCCCAAAGAATCACAAAATTTTTCAAATAATGATAATGTAATGAATTGCTATGAGAGGGGAATCAAGGTTCTTAGTTATGATGCACTATTATACAGTTTGCCTTCAGCTAATGTGATCAGGCTTATTGCTGGTCAAGTTCCTTCAATCTTTTAACTAGTTTCGCTCTGAGGAATGGGCTCATTCCCAGACTGGAAATTCGAGTTAGCAACACATTCAACATAATTACTACCAGATGGTGACGGTCACTTACATTCCATCACGGGTCACAGTTCTGTAAGTGCCTGCTATAGGTCAGATAGATATCCAATCAAATGATCTGAAAGATGCTTACCACTAGACTGATATCTTCCATCGCCCCCGACAAAGTGTCCATCGGCATCCACTTCAAGACTTCCGAAGATGTCCTCGGGCCTGTATAGAGTCAGTAGTCAATTTAGTCCAACCAGGTATGCGCTCGCTTACCAGGCAATTCGCCCGAAATCAGGAGGACGTCGACTGTCTGAGACGTGAATCCAACCGCCCCGGCCAGCAGAACCAGCACCGCCCTGGCCACTGGCTCCGCCACTGGAGTCACCCATATCAGCGCGACGTTTGTTCTTCCGCCGATTACCACCCGTAAGCACACCGCCAGAGTACAGGTTAGCTCCAGACGTGGATACCATCACCTGTGCTTGGGACTGTGCTTCTGGGTCCTCGTGTGCATACGCGGAGAAGACCTCTTGAAGGATGCCTAGGAATTTGGGATTCTCGCGAAGCGAATCCGTAGTAGGTGGCAGCTTTGTTGTGATTCCAATTGCCAAGTCTTGGTTGACAGGCTCAGTTGGCAAAAGTGACAAAATATGCGATCCAGCTGCACCTTCACTGGGGAATACATACTATGCCAAGTTAATATCGGAACGAACGGGTCAATTGAACAAACACATACAATATGAGAGTTTCCCTCCAATGTGGCAACACCACGAAGCTGGATGCTTCTGCGCAAACCCCAGGCCTGCCGACCAGCTGTTCTTAAAGCGAACATTATTGTAAAGAGCTATACAATATGTTGGGTTGTAAAGAAGTGGATTGGAATTTGGATCTGACCTCATGCAGTTCCGTAGATCTAGGAAGGCGGTCACCAAGGCGGTAAATGATAGCTTGCACTTGGTCCACCTGATGGGGCTTGTTATGGAGAACTTGGAAGCGACAAAGTAGGCCGAAGTTGCGCTGTTTAATTGCAGTGTTGGTGTTGATCTCAAGAGTGGGGAGCTGTAGGTTATCAATCCTCCGCCTATTCATCCTGAAGGCCGCAATTACACATAACACCTCCGGAATCCGCTCTTGAGCGCACCAAGGATCACTGGGTTGAACTGCCCATCCCGCGCCGAAATTGCAGCTACCATAGCATATTCAGGGACTTACCGGGCCTTTACTTTGTTTGTGAGGTAAAAAGTGACTGCGCGCCTGTCATGGCAACACCTTCAGCCAAGCCTGGCGCCACGCCAACTCATCTCACTTCCTCGCCGCACCCATCCTCTGCGCCTCTCTCTCGGTCCATTGCCCACAAATCCCCTTCTACAAGAACACCGACAGCCTCCGGTCCCGGGCATACACACCAAATAAGTGTTTCTTCATCCCATCAATACGCCACACCTCTCGCCGTATCAAACGCAGTCGATGATTCCGTCAATTTCAGCTCTCCCTCCGCGTTACTTGCGCTTGGCGGTTACACTGGAATCAGCCCGTCACCAGCGGTTCACGACGCTCTTGTTGGTCACGGCATGCATGATAACGATATACAAAATTTAGGCATGCAGGGTCTTAAGCTCGGGATGGGCCGAGATAACGACCAGGAACAGAGACATCGAATTGAGGAAGTGGTGCTGTGTCTACATGCGCGCGTTGCGGGCCGGGGTGTGTCTCGGGAGGGAGTTGAACGACTGAGTCGGTTGGAAGGGTTTGAATCAATTTGGCAGGATAATGACATCAATATCGCCGGCAATTTTGTCGATCTGGAGATCGAGTTTCATGCTGGCCATGATATCGTCAAGAATGTTAGCTTGCGATATGCTACGCCAGAGTACACGGAAGGTGAGGTAAGAGGCGAAGCAACTGCGGTCTTGAAACGCAATCTAGTCCAGTCGCCCCAAGACAGTGAGACGGGAAATTGGAAGTCCCTCAAGGGCTTCCACGAGAACTTGCAGTGGCTTGCGAAATTGGATAAGCTCAGCCAGGAAGTGAACTGCTTCGAGGCGCTGGAGGGTCTCGAGGAGAATCTCAAGCGGATTTGGGTTGAAGAAAGGAAGCATAGCAAATATGGCGGAGATTATGAACATCTATGTTCTGGCATTATCGGGCGCCCAAGCATGCATAAAGGATCTCGAATTGGTCTCGGCCTGGAGTTCTGGGTCGATCAGGCCAAAGTCTTGGATTTCAAGGCAAGGAAATCACCCGACGCAATGGCAATTGATGAAGAGGCTGTCGAGATGGAAGACCAAGAACGGATATGGACTGTGATGATTGAGTGTGAAGAAGGATACCCATCCCTTCGCATTTCCAAAGAGTGGATCGGAAGCGAGGCCTTCACATCTGGAGATAAGTCCGAATCATCGCCCTCAGCTGAGACAGTGCGACATATTCAATGGCTTGAACCTCCCCAAACTATGAGACTCTCGCATGGAGACCACCCCGATCCAATGGCTCTTGATTCAAGTATGCTTGAGTCATCACCGCCAAATCGTCGCTTCGTTGCTAAGCTAGAGCCTGCTCTTGACATCCCTGTTCCCGCGGCCTTGGAAATATATCGACACCTCGGAATGCAGTTACCGCATGATTTCAAAATGATTACATATGATGGCTTGCTGGTATCAGACTTGACATCGGGTGATGCATCGCCTCAACCTGGCCGCAGAAAGCGTAGGATGTCTGTACATTCTTTTGATTCCACTGGTGGATCTTCTGTCAAGCAGCATAACTACACTTTCCAAGCATTCGAATCTGTTTCAGGCCGCAAGATTCGTGAGCTTCCATTCTCTCATCCTCGACAACTCGCCGAAATCCTTCCCGTATGTGAACCCTCAAACCTTGGCCCTTTCCAACACCACTAATGATATTTAGATATTCCGTCAATACGCTTTGCTCGCTAGTTTGATTGGTAAAGTTTTCAAAGTCCCCGCCCAGGAAGAAGCGGCCATGAAGGCAGACTTGAAAACGACACCGAGAAAATCTCCTTCCGGCTCAACTTCGGGCCTAATTTTGGCGTCAGATTCAAATCTCTTCGCTGGCTCAGAAACCATCATTACCCTCAGCAATGATGACCCTAATGAAGAGAAACTCAACATGCTGCTCAGCAACGGGTTCCCAACTGCGGACAACTCTAGCGGAATTTTCTCCTGGTCTGTTGACGGTCAGGGAAGTGACCGGCTGTTTATGACAGATGTCAAGGTAGATGTGACATTACGCACACAAATCGGACAAGCACCCGCTCTCATGTTGCTTATCACAGACCCCGGTAGAGATACCGGAAACGTCGAGAAGTTCGTACGCCAATCAGTGCAGGTTTCGCTCTGCTTCGAGGTTGGCCTTAATGGCCGTATCACCGTGGTTGACAGCTCAGGGCTTGATGCAACCAATGGTGATACCGGGGATACCGAGATGCAAGGGTCGAATGACAAGCCAAGCCTGCATGATATCCACAAAAAGATCGCCAGGGTCTTGGAGACCTCGCAGGACTTGGGTATCCTGGTGGAATGGGTCCTGCGGGAACGGCTCGGCAGCGGTTAAGGCTGAGAATGCCGGATATTCCGGGAACCCAGTGTCTAGACCCAGATGAGATGGACCTTGGGTTCCTTTGACCATTTATCGTTCAGTTTAATGTGGCACGAACTTGACCCGGAAACTAATGAGTCTCTGGTACGGTCATTGCAAGATAACAATTGCTCTGAACCCCCGATTCAGCTGCACGATTCACCCGCTCTGGCGGATAATTGCGCCAGTGATATGCTCAAGGTGGAAAACATAGCCTATGGAGGCTCAAGTTCTTATCTTAAACCCCCGAGACAGTTCATAGATTTACTTTGCAACGTGCATTGGTGGGGTTTGTGCATGCAGCGTCCTGAGCTGTGTCGCACAATGCCACAGTGTACACCCTCGCCGACTTGCAACCTCTTGCAACCTCATGCACTTCCTAAGAAGTCCCTTTGTATGGATTGAATCGACCTACATTATGATACCTATTAGTCAATCCACCCCTGATCGGCTACGATTATGAAATGCAAGTTAGTCCAGAAAACATCGTCATTTCCATATTCCGGTCTTTCAAGTTCTCCAGCCTAAATGACGTAGATTGTACAACCCAGAAAATAGCTTGAAGATTTATCTTTGACCATATTCAAATGTTAAGTCATTGTTGACCTCGCAAGTTCTCAATGTCTGTCTCGTATCACAGGATGATCGTACTTGGAAGTGGCGACATCGCACATCACATCACCATGTCGTCGCAGTCGATCCGATAGAGGTGTTTTGAGTTTTGCGGGGTGCACCTGTCTGCAGGTCCGGTTTACAGGATCATCGTCATCACCATCACCATCATCGCAAGAAGTAGGTCACCATGGATGTACAGGGTACAACATTAGATGTTGTATGAGGTATATACTCGACAACCCAATAAACACGACGCGCCAGACGCGAAAAAAAAAAAGAGCGAAAAGAAAAAAAGAAAAAGAAAGAGCTCAAAAGTAACCCCTCTTTGAACAGATCTAGAGCTGTCGACACTTGGGCATCTGGATCTAATACAGCTCGTAACGGAGGTGAAACGAACTACGAGGCACTACTTTCAGCCACTCTCCGAAAGCACCCCACCGGTTGAGGCTTTTGCGATAGCTTTGTGGTATGACATAGTTCGTTATCAGTGGATATAGCTCAAGCCCCTCATCCGAACACACTAGCTCTTTTTTTTTCTTTTCTCTTTTTTGTGTTGACATTCCAAGTGAGGCATTTAACATTAGGGCATCAAAATGTCTCGTACAGACATTTCCTTGGTGTTTTGTGTTTTGTTGTCTTTTTACCCCTGTACTCCGCCCTCGGGCCTTCGTCGAGTATTTCCAGCACAGCATTAGCAGCCGAGTTAGCATTTTTCGATATTCTTTCCATTTCACCGAACGCAAATTATATGTCATAAAAAGAAAAAAGAAAAAAAAAAGAAATCGCATTAATTGCGTTTAAACATGCGATCAGATATCCCTCTTCGCACCTCCCCAACTGGGAGATTATTACGTCTTAAGTATTGGAGCGATGACTATCACTAGTCAGCGGCGTGTGTCAAGCGACCAATGGGCCAATGAGCGGGACCCGATAAGCAATTTGATCAGCGATTCCTGTTCTTCTGGTTTGGCGTCAGGTTGGGCCGATTTCTGCATGCGATTGCAGTAAAATGCGTGATTTAAGATTCGCCAAAAACAAAAGAGAAGCAAATATCAAGTATTCGAGTTGGTTGGCCGGGATATCTTCCACGTTGCAAAGGTGCAGGAGTCGAGACTTCAGACTCAAAGTCGAGACTCTTCGGCCTGAAGGCCGGATGACTAACCCCCTGTCTCAGACTCTCAGGTGCTATTCTTATCCCTGTATAATGGAGACGAGCTGCGTACTGGCGCACAGGTATACGCGGTACGGAAGACAGGTACGGATACAGGCACTACTGCTAGTATCCGGAATATAGAAATAGATTTAGGAGTACTTGAGACAGAGGCTGTGCATGTGCAACCCCGGAGACTTGAATCTTAACGGAGTGGCCGGTTATATATGGCCAAGAGATTATTCTTAGATTATTCTTAGAAAATCTCCAGGGCTGACAGAAGTCGGGGAAATAAGGGTTCTAGCCACTAATCCCTTCCTGAACCTCCCGACCTTAACTCGTCGACGAAAATACGGGGGAAAATGGGAGATCTTTCTGTCGCCACTTTTTCGTGCATGTATAAAATCTATTTCACTTAACGTTCTTTCGCTTTTTTTTCCCTTAATCTTTTTTTTGGG
The DNA here is from genome assembly GCF_028828195.1 of Penicillium verhagenii. Classification (NCBI taxonomy): domain Eukaryota; kingdom Fungi; phylum Ascomycota; class Eurotiomycetes; order Eurotiales; family Aspergillaceae; genus Penicillium; species Penicillium verhagenii. The sequence goes on from NW_026643169.1 coordinate 2,289,365, forward strand.
ACTTTTCAAAAACCTCCAGTTCAGATTTTTCTCGCTTGATCTTCAACATTCTTTGCTAAGCACACAAATGAATCCAAAAAGCGGATATCTTTACATAACATTAGCCGAGCCCTGATAAAAGAAAAGAAAAAAAAGATAAAAAAGAACAGATAATTAAATAATCAAAACCATAAATATTATTATATTATTCCATATTATTCTCCCAAAATGAAATCTACGCGACGCGTGACTCAATTTACAACCGCAAAACCCAGAAAAGGCAAGCAAATGCAGAAATCCATGGCCGGTGTCGGGGCGGTTCTCAGACGACCGAGGCAGCTGATTGGTGTGTAGACGGAGGTTTCGAGAACGTTTTGCCACGCTCCACTTGAGCCAGGACTGTGACTTGATCGATCCCAGTCCCGGCGTGGCTGGGTTCTCCAGTTTCGATGGGGTTTTGCGGATCTTTGTATTTCCAAGGTTCGTACCAGGAGTACCGTGGAGTATCCGTGTATGAAGAGTGTATGATTACCGGTCAACCGGGGAAGAATCATAGTGTATCATATTTATCATGAGTTGGATAGAGATAGCAAAAAAAAAAAAAAAAACTGATCGCTTGCTTTATCCGAGATGGATCTTGATGGATGTTCTGACCTAGTTGGGGTTTGGCGGGTTTGCCGCTGCAGGTACGGTGCTTTTCTTTTATCTATTGGAACTATTCTATAAAGAGAAGTGGTTTTTACTTATCTTGTCCACGCGGTACGAGATAACGAATGGCGCAATTGTCATTAGTATGTATCGAATACTCCAAGCTATACTTCGTAGGGCTTTCAATGATACACCGTTCACCGCATCTTGTATTTGATAGTGAAAAAGAAAAGAAAATCAAAAATCAAAAATCAAATTGGAATGGAAAGGCAACCGTTTCAAACATTTCTTGTGTACTAGTAGTTTGCTTTTTTCCATCAATCTAGAACTTGGCTACGCGGATCACTGGGGCCGCAGAGCTGAGCTATCAATCCTACATGTACTCTACAGAAAGTATCTGTACGCAGTATGGAGTACTCAACTAATACATATGCACGCCTTGACCAACAAGGATCTGAGCAATTGCTAACTACCATTAGCAACAATCTCCCTAATGATATAGCATTTTTAAAACCTGCGATACGCAAGGATCTCTTGTCAGATGAGCATGTGTGGGTGATCAAGCCGGGGAGAACACTCCCCCGGACCCTTCCCGCTCGGGATTAAAGACAAGCCAGACGCGGGGGGGTCGTTCAGCGCCTCGGGAACACAGAGCGCGGGGCCGACCAGATCTGGGAAGCAGATGCGCGCAAGGTGCACATGGCATCTTGTTCCTTTTTTTAATCAAAAAAAAGAAGGAAAATAAAATCACATCCGCTCCAATTGATAGCCATTGATTTGACAGGTCCTAAGCAGGGCGTTCCTGGGTGTTATCGGTCCAACGGGAGGGGAGGGATAGGATGCTGATTACTGGGGCTAATTACAAGGCCTGACCGCTGATTGGGCATACATGGAGGTTATCAAGAGTGTATCAAAGGAAATAAAAATAAAAATCATAAAGAAGCAAAGAATATAATCTATAATCTATAATCTAAGTTGTAGGTAGAGAAGGCGTTTTAGGTGGCGGTCTATTATCTGCATGTGTACGGAGTATTGATAGATACGAGAGACAAGAGTGTTGTATATTTATACGTGGATATAGAAATATAGAAATGCACACAACCGAACATGACGGGGAAAACCAGGCATTTGCAAAAGACGGGGAAAGGATCATTGTTGAAACCTAGGCTAATTTGAAGAATCAATCCACGGCATATGGAAATGCATAGCGGAAGATCTCTTTTTTTTCTCTTGTGATTCCTAAAGATCTCGGCGACGACCGGCACCGCAGCTTGTATGATGCGACGATGATGACACAAGAGTGGCGTTGATCGGTAAATAGACGGTCAAGTCCCGGGTTGTTTTGCGCTTGTCTCGCTTGGACTTGGAACATGTACTTTGTTTTTCGAAAGGATTATTGAATCCTGGCAAAAAAAAAAGAAAAGATGCATCACAAGAAAAGAAAAGGGTCATGCGTATGGTTTCCCCAACGACCTCTTGAGAAGAATGTTCTACAGTATGAGGCACTTTGTCGGTAACGAAATGGATGAAAATTACGAATACCAGGAATACGGGTAGGATCCATACCGCTAGTCCGGATTGGAACTGATCCACGCCTTCATGTAATTTAATGTTGATTTTTTTTTTGATTTTTTCTGCTTTTTTCTGCTTTTTTCTGCTTTTTTCTTTAATCATTTTTCCCTGCACGTACTTTCCTTGCTCCCCCACTTCCCAAAAAAAAAAGAACTCACAAGGGCGTGACTAAATTTAAATCTTTATCTTCGCTCCTTTCCCCTTCTTCTTCTCCCCCCACCATCCATCTAAAAACTCCCCTCTTTCCTTGGATTTTCCATCCATCAGTTTTGTGCTTCTTTGTCTTCTACATCCTTCGGGATTCCTCTTAAACAAAAAAACCTCAAAACCCTCTCTTGCTTGCTTGCAAGCTATTTACACCTGTTTTAATCTCACACATTTCTCATAATCATTCATTATGGTACGTGTCATGCCAATGACTCATTTCCCTTGAGAAACCACCTTGCTAACATCTCTCTTCCTCTCAGGGTGCCGATTCAACAGTCATCTCCAACACGGAGAATGTGCGTTTGACTCTTGCTGCTTTGAATTTCCACAATGGCGATTAAGCCATAGGGGAAATGTACATACTGACTTGCCTTTGGGTATTTAGCTCATGAAGTACATGTCTCTTGACCAGCGCGGTCAAGTGCAGGCTGAGTACATCTGGATTGATTCCGTCGGTGGCACTCGCTCCAAGACCAAGGTACGTGTTTTGATCTTTTTTTTTGGTGTCTATACACAACTCTTCCGATTGGGCCTCTTCTATTTTTCGCGGGGTCGGATTGGTTGCTTTTGCCATCGTTATCGCTCGATCGAACTCGATAAGCCCTGTGCACGGGGTACCCGATCGCGCAGCACGCGACGCCTGCAACTATCCGCATCACGTGAAATAGAGGGGCTCTTCAGCTCTCCGAATGCCTGAACAGAAAAAAAAAAATACTAACGATGTCTCTTCCTTAGACCCTTACCAAGGCCGTTACCAGCGTTGACGAGCTCCCCGAATGGAACTTCGACGGTTCCTCCACCGGTCAGGCCCCCGGCGGTAACTCCGACGTCTACCTGCGCCCCGTTGCCATCTTCCCCGATCCTTTCCGCCAGGGTGACAACATCCTCGTTCTCTGCGAGACCTGGGACTCCGATGGAAGCCCCAACAAGTTCAACTACCGTCACGAGGCTGCCCGTCTCTTCGAGACCCACGCCAAGGAGGAGTTCTGGTTCGGTTTGGAGCAGGAGTACACTCTTCTCGGTACCGATGGTTGGCCCTACGGATGGCCCGCCGGTGGTTTCCCCGGTGCCCAGGGTCCTTACTACTGTGGTGTCGGTACCGGCAAGGTCTACTGCCGTGACATCGTCGAGGCTCACTACCGTGCCTGCCTGTACGCCAACGTCAACATCTCCGGTATCAACGCTGAGGTCATGCCCTCCCAGTGGGAGTACCAGGTTGGCCCCGTTCCCGGAATCGAGAGTAAGATTTCCACTTTTTTTCCGCCTAACATCTATGTTATATATATAACAAGACAAGAGAAAACTGACCATATATAGTGGGTGACCACCTCTGGATGTCCCGTTTCATCCTCCACCGTGTCGCTGAGGAGTTCGGTGTCCGTATCTCCTTCGAGCCCAAGCCCATCAAGGGTGAGTGGAACGGTGCCGGTCTTCACACCAACGTTTCCACTGCTTCTACTCGTGCCGAGGGTGGTATGAAGGCCATCGAGGCCATGATGAAGAAGCTCGAGGCCCGTCACGTTGAGCACATCGCCGTCTACGGTGAGGGTAACGAGGAGCGTCTCACTGGTCGCCACGAGACCGGCAGCATTGAGAAGTTCTCATATGGTGTCGCCGACCGTGGTGGATCCATCCGTATCCCCCGCCAGTGCGCCAAGGACGGCAAGGGTTACTTCGAGGATCGTCGCCCCGCCTCCAACGCCGACCCTTACCAGATCACCGGTATCATCGCTGAGACCCTCTGCGGTGGACTCTAAAGATTGAAATCATTTTAGCGCTCCGATACCCTCCGGCATCAACTGGGAGTTCGGACCATGAGAGCGGCCTGACTGCGTGAGGGAGCCATAGAATTATTATCCTGTGTCTCTCTTTTCCTTTCCACATTTTACCCTACCTGCGTTCCTGAACCCGAACTATTCTACTCTCGGCGCCAGAGTCCGCCTCCTGCGTTCCCACATCCTCTCCCTCTTGCACTTGCCGAGTCTCCTGTTTTTTTCTTGTCTTGAATCGCCCTTTTCCTGGGTTTATGTGTGAAACGTACAATAGCATAGAACCATTATATGGATGGAAAACCAGCCATCGTTTTGACAACCATTCAGGCTCCTCAACTCCTTTATCCAGTAGTATCAGTACTGTATTTGTCTTATTCCACCTCGACTTGTAATACCTACTACCCAGACAGTACCTGGCCGCCACATTTGGGATTGTGGTGTCAATTTATGCATCTTGAATAATGATCTGCAAAATCACATCTTTCATCAAGGTCTTTCGCCATGATACTACCTAAGCAGCTCCACATTCTTAATTCAACGTACATGTCTCATCTCATATCCTCCGGCTAAATCCTAACTCCGTTGATCATGGTGGCTTGCACGACCCCACACTCACACAATATGGGGTCGGTTCCCTTCCCGCCTCCACACTCTATACAAGGGTACCGCCTGTGGATGGCCAACCATCTTTCCTCGCGTGTCCATTTCCTACTTACGCCTAGCTTCTTCCGACTAGCAAGTACTGTATCATCGTTGAATCTGAATATTCTTAGCATATAGTCTCATGCCCAGAGCCTTCATATATGAATGAGTCTGTCCTAGGCATGAAGTCGAGTCATGAGGCTCTACACTACAGCAGAACATGACTCGTAGCAATACCAGACAAGTCAGCACTGGCAGTTCGCGTTCGATAAAAGGATAAAAGTCAAGCACCGGACGCAATGTGGAAAACTTGTGCCCATCTCTTGTTTGCGCATCTTGTCAGTCCTCCAAGCACAAATACTAGCGTGTGAAACATCACTCGACTCCATTCCACAATCTACCTGAGTTTAACAATGCACTGACGCTAGGTAATTAGTACTCATGTGTTACTTTGCATTTTATTTCCCCCTGATTGTCTACACTCGTGAAAATAATCTCTTCCGCACATCTCAGTATACAAGAACCAACCAATATCACATCTCTCCAATGCCAAGATATAACAACCCTAAAGCAACCTAGCTAAAACAAGGCCACCCAATCAACAAGCAAAGCTACACGAAGTCCATGCAGGGACTCAGCTAGACACAAGTCCTCGTGCATTAGAATTCAGGGACTATAGTCCCTGGAATAGAGTTTCTCTCGTATTCGGGCTGTCTGAATTAAGCCCAAGCCCACGCCCAAGGCTCACGGGACGGCACAGGTCCTAATTTTGAAATTAAGCCCTAAGTTCCATGGTTGTCATCGCGAATATCAACAACACTAATTCATACAGTGCACGTAGTAGGATCGGGACGATCAATTACCAGTAGGGGTCTGGCCTTGCGCTCTACCACAGCCCTACATACATGGTTATCTGCTGCTCTATTCAAATGTTGCTAAGCCTAGAGATATTTTCCGCTGCGCTGTACACCTGCAGAGCGGCTCGAGTCCGTGCAAAGTTTATTACCTCGTATTGTTGCAACAACAATATGCCATCGCGAGATCTGGGCATCGCCGAGCAAAGTATAATTCTGGGGTCCAATTCTTCTCATGCGAGTGTCTAGTGGTTGCGGTGTACCTTTATCCCCCTCTTTTATTATCTAGCGAGGCCAGAAACAGAATATACCTATATATAAGCCATGCACCCAAGTGTGTGTGTGCTCCCATATTTGAATTCAGCACACCTAGTCCTTCCCAAACGCTTCTTTGAAAGGTTGAGTATAGTATTTTGAGGGAGGATACTAGGGCTCTTTATCCCGCCTGAAGTGCCATCATATCAAAAATCCTACAACTCAACTGGAGAGAATGCTGTTCCCACTAAAAGCATCAACCCTCCTCACCCTCCTCCTCTCCCACCCACCACCCACTCATGCCTCTACCCCCCTACCCCAAACCCAACCCCGTCTCCTCTCAAACGGCACCTTCAACCTCGCCCAGTCAGCCCTGAGCACCACCCCCAACACCAACACCAACCTGCTAAGCCGCGACTACTACACCTGCCCAAACGAGTACTCAGCATGCAGCACCGACTCCTCCACCTGCTGCCCCGCCGGCAACGGCTGCTGCAGTAACGGCTACTGCGCCGACCCCGGCGCCACATGCTGCACCGTCGGAACGTGTCCTAGCGGCTGGAACTGCTGCGGCAATGCCGGGTACTGCTCGCCCGTCGGGGGCCAGTGCTGCGAGGGCGGCTACTACTGCGATGCCGGGTACCAGTGCAAGATCTTCGAGGGCGAGAAAGTGTGTTGTCCGGCGTCTGGGTGCGCGGGCTCGGACGGGTCGGGCAGCTTGGGTAATACGGTGGGTGTTGGGGCGGGTGGGGGAGCTGCGGCGCCTACAACAACGACGACGACAAGTGTGGCTGAGGCGACGGCGACGGAGCCGGTGGTTGTGCCTGGGAGCACTACTAGTTCTAGTTCTAGTTCTGCTGGGTATACGGCGACGGCTGTGGGCGTCGAGTATGAGTACTATTATACGACGTATTACTGGTGAGTAAATGGATGGATTGGAGTCATTTCACTTTACTGGGGCAGAGGGTACGGTGCTCATGCTGAGCTTGTTTCTTGTTTCTTGCTTAGGTCCTACTGGGTCTACTTCTGGACTTCGTATTCGCCTTATACGGTGCAGACGGTTACTTCGACGGAAACCACCACCACGACGGTCTGGTCGGTTTATGCGGCTGATAATGCTGAAGCGAGTGAGTCGTTCTCGAACAGCGTTCTTCTCAACTCCCCGACTGCGCCGTATACGGCTACGTACTTGGAGAGCTCGACTAGCCCGGTCCCTGTTGCGACGGGGGCTGCGGGTGTCCCGACTGCGACGTATGGGGGTGGTCTTACTGTGGGTACGGGTGCTGCGAGTGGGAATTCTGTTCGAGTTTGGGTTCCTTGGGTATTTGCGATGTTTGGTGTCTTGATGGGCGCGTTGGCTTTTGGGCTGTGAGCTTTAGTATGTGTATATGGCAGATATTGATTAATGAGCGTTTAGGAAAGGTGATTTGAAGTCTGATATGAGGTAACTGTTTATTCTGGATTTTAAATTAGTATAGGTGGTGTGATTAGGCAAGCGAGAAAACAATGTAATTGTTCAGAAGGTCCTACACTTGAGAAAAACACAGGGGAGAAAGAGAAGGGAAGGAAAGAAGAAGGAAAGAACTACCTTAAGTACCTGAAGGTTGACAACAACAGGAGCCAAGACTAGGCTCCATCCGGAAATGGCAGAACCTGTGGTGTTGAGACGGCCAACCTGCAGGACTGAACAAAGACTGTTGATATGTGACACCTGCAGTATCAATATGTGACAGGTGGCATGAAGAAATCTTGCCTTTGAGATAGCTTTTACGTCGTAGTATGAAACCTTACCACATGAAGCATTTGAAAATCGCGAGGTCGCTTTACGAGTAGTAAGCTACAAGTCAGTTACAAGTAAGCAAACGCCCAAAATTATACCAGTCTTTCTGCATTTCTTTCTGCGCTAAGGCCGCCCAGGCCCCTCAGGGAACAATCACAAGTGACAAGGCTACCCTGATCTTTATGGCAAATCCCTTCAATACAGGCTTGTTCCGTGATATAAATTGGTTTTTGGCCCACCTGCAAGGTTTACTTTCTTCACACATACGATTATATAAAAATATATATGTTGAGTAGCACTTGAGTAGTACTTAACAGACCTTCTCTTTCAAAATACCACTAGTCCACTGTGTGCTTTGAACCCTTGATCTGTCTTTAAAATTCTCAACTTCTCAACACCAAACCCTTTTCATATCTCAAATTGTCATGATTCAATTCTTACACTGGCTTCTCAACCTCAACCCTGACCTTCGGTCTTCATCTTTTGTCCTCCCTCCACCTCCCTGACCTTCAGTCTTGGTTCTTCCTCCTTCCTGCACCTTCCCGACCTTCGTTCTTCGACCTTCGACCTTCGTTCTGTGTCCTTCGTTCTTCGTTCTTCCTCTTTCCTCCACCTCCCCGAACTCCGAAGAAACATACCAGAAAAACACATAAATAGCCCAACTCCCTCCTCCCTTTCAAATATTTCAAACACAACCAAAGCTTGGAACCCACACAAAAGGCAATCAAGCCTTCCTCAGAACCTTCTCACCCAGAAACAAATGCTTCACTCTCATCTAAGACAGAGGACCAACCCATATTTCTAAAAACACATCGCTCATCAACTTGGGCCTCCCCTCTGCAACGACATAGTGCATTCGAACTGTGCATAATGGGGAAGATTAGAGATTATTCTTTGGGGCCTAAGCTCAGAGAGGACATCTCCGAAACAATCTCTCATGGGTCTCAAAATTCACAGCTTTCACGTCAAAAAGGCGAAAAGAAGAGCAGCTGCGAGAAATCTGGCAAGATTTCTAGCCATGGACAAAAACCCTCAGAAGATGAGCTAGGCCATGGCCAGCCCACAAACTACACGATCAAGCACTTGAGGGTATTATTGGGAACCATTGCTTCCTTTTCCGATCTTCCTTATCCATTCCCATTCTTGCCAATGGCAATCAGACCATTGGCAATTCAGCTATTGAAGAACCAATGGAGAATGCGAGAGACATCAATGAGGACCATATGAGGATGCAAGAATAGCAGCTCATGGTTTCCCATGCAGGAAGACCTTAAGTTGGTCGTTGAAAAATTTGACCTGGATGTGATCTAAACATCAATCAAATCGATTACTCAGTAAGTGGACTTGCCTTGAAACCTTTCACTTCAGAGCAAGACTTGCCCGAGCAACGATTTCCATTTTCCAAAAACAACAATCTCGATACTGTTACGCAAAGTCATCTGGCAAAAGATGTTTTGCGAAACTGCGGCAATTGCCACTGGAGAGTTGGCCAATGAAGTCGTTTTCTTACGAGTTTTTCCGACCTCGGCTTTCATATCCTTGGAAAATCTCTCTTCAGGCCACGATGAATATGCAAGTGTCGATGCACTTCCATACTGCAGAGAAAAACCCATCACAATTCAATCTCGCTCAACAATTTCCCAAATTATCAACGACATGGGGAGTGAGCTAGATGCATCTCGGGCAGAAAAGTGAACCAGCCGAAGGTTACCACAAGTCCTAAATCATGGGACTCAAAATTCAGTACTCATGTCACTCAAGCCCTCTACGGATTTCTCGCTACCTACTTCGTGGAGGAGGAAGGCCTGAGAAAATCCAAAAGCGGGAGATAAACCAATTCGAAAAGTTCAAGAAACGGAGTTGATGAACCGCTATGCCATAAAACGACAGGTCTTATCCAAAGTCTTCCCAAGATACCGGCATTTAATCGATAATGTCTCGACTTTTTTCATCCGCAAAATTACACCATTGACTAAGGATCGGCTCGCACGTTGTGAGTCTTACAATCACGGCTAGCACGATTCTGCGGCCTGCCCAGGACGTCGGAGACGAATGACTCGCGTCCACCAACCATTCCGAAAAGGGAGCAGCCAACCCGGCCATCATCGCAAGACGCCGTGGCCATGACCGGATTCCCTACAAAGAGACCCATACATCAGAACTATATATTTATATACAGGTAAGAGCAAATCCGCATCATCCGGTTATCACCGACCCTCCTTTGATGAGATGCTAACAAACTATTGATTCAGCGGAAAGCAAACAGGGAGCAAGATATCTATCTGCTCTCACCTCTCATTTCTTGTCAGTGAGAAATTTCCTTGAACACGAGGATCATCCATAAATCCTTGCCATTCTCGACGGCGGGCCATGAATGTGTATGGTCCCTCCCTCTTTCCTGGGCAGTTGATCATTTTCGAGCTTGGCCTTCTTGGTCGGATATCGTCGGTGTGTTCATCAAATGCTCTGGCTCAACATAATTCGGCCATTTCAGACACGAACACCATGGATCTCAAAGACGCGGATATATTCAAGTTTCGTCAGAACCAGCACAGATTATCTCGTGGGGTTTTTCTCGCAATCTGCTGGTTTATTCGGCCAGGCGCGTTTAACAAGCGAAGACGGCCCCTCCAACAAGTGAAGACATGTTCTTCAGAGCGTGGTTCGACAAAATGCAAGGGAATGTTGCCGAGCTCGAAGAAGCCGCATGTGGTTTCCGTGGGAAACACCCTGAACTAGACAGCTTCGAGGTTTCTGCTGCCATTTTGAGGTTGTTGGAAGGTCTCGCTAGTTCATTGGCGATTACTGCTCTTCAAAGCTGCCAAACACTACACAGCTTTTGAGACCAGCATTGAAACCCATGGTTGCGTGTTGGCTCTGACAATACATTGAGATTTCTACAAAACTGCCGTTCTCTTGTCACTCTTGTCACCGACAAGAATAGTGATATTACGGCAAAGGAGCACGCACTGCTTGCGCTGGATACCGCGCGCAAAGGAGAATTCTGGATCAAATGCCGGTACATTGCGAACTCCGATCAGAACGACCTGCCAACGCTTCACTTCAATTTAGCCCTTGGGTCTAGTTGAGTTCTTCATTGAAAGAAATAGATTATTTTTTTTGCTCCACAACTTTGACGAAACTGCCGTTCTCTTGTCACTCTTGTCACCGACAAGAATGGTGTTATTGAGGCAAAGGAGCACGCACTGTTTGCGCTGGATACCGTGCGCAAAGGAGATATCTGAATCAAATGCCGGTACATTGTGAACTCCGATCAGAACGACCTGCCAACGCTTCACTTCAATTTAGCCCTTGGGTCTAGTTGAGTTCTTCATTGAAAGAAATAGATTATTCCTTTTTCTTCACAACTTTGAAGTTCACGCTGGAGATTGAGCGCAGAAACTGGAAACGGAAGCAGGTTTTCAAAATCCAGCATAATCAGGCCTTGTTTGCCCTGCCGGGTGAATAGCCTCTTTCATCTTGGAGATCTGGAGGATGATGATGATGAGAATAAGTTCATCTTATAAACAAGTTCCATCCGTGATGAAACAAATTGGGAAGATCTACACGACAGAAGGGGCGGATACGGTGCTCAAGAAATCACCGAGACAAAACAATACAGCCTATTTTCACAAGACCTCATTTTCACGGGGCAGGAAATCACAAGTCACCTATCTAGGAGGCCTTTTTCTCCGTTCTTCACTTTTACGGTCAGCATGACATCTCAGCTTCAAGAGGCGCTTTGCAAGGCCAAGCACAGCAGGATGAGCTTGTCCTAGGGTGCCAAAAGATATGGAAGCTGAATCCGAAGGACAAGGAAACAGACACTCACATTGTTTCCAAGTGCCTGTGTTTCCGAAGAAACCACTGCAATGTAATTTGGCATGGACTATTCAGATACTCTCGAGAGCTGTACACGATTTGGATACAAGACATCTTTCTCGCTCGTTACAGATATCTGAAAAGAGAGATACCAGCAACGTATCTTGTCGATCAAAACTACACGACAGAGTCATGAAGGCCTGCTTTCCGCAAATTCGGCTTCGTGAAGAATGGAGCTAGGAAGCCTAGCGGCCATTGAAAGAATAACGGAAGACCATGACAATTTATTGCTCTCTGGGGTATTTTATCTTGAATTTCATCAATCTCAACAAAAATTTCATCTTTCTCAATTTTTATCATGATTCTGTTGGTTGGCAGATTCGAAGTTCCTCACGCAGGCTTTTGTGGGCGTTTTCTTCGGCAATGTTGACTGGCTGGTAAGATTCCCTCATTCCACGCCAACACTACAAACATCATGCCGCCAGTCCAAGTTGGAAATCCTGGGAGGAATTTTGCGCTCTGCAGGATCATCATCTCAAAGAATGTTTCGGTGTGGTCAATCAAGACAACCTGGATGATGTGGGAATGCTTTACATGAAGATGAAGCAAACGAACGCTTCGCTGAAAAATCTACTCGGATGGGAGGCTGCCTGCACTATCAGAATTTCTGAAGTTTCTGAAGGAAAACCACCCATGCAAAATGCCATGGCATGCTGTGGTATTATGTGATTGGATACCAGGTCGGAGGTCAGGTCTGCCTGTGCCTGCGTCTGTCTACGACGAGCCTCTCCTGCGACGCTTGGCGGAAGGAGCTGTGGTTAACTCAATCGATAGCAACGCAAAGGATGGCACTGCGGTCTCAACATGATGTTACGCCTCGCGTCCAAGGCGAAGGAGCTCAGAGCAGAGCAGCCGATGCAACTCCCTGGCGACTCATGCAGAATGATAGCAGATATTATGACCAACGGATCGCTCCTTTATCTATTGACCACACTCTGCCTCGATGTCAGAAATCGCAAGTTAAGCCGAATTCTTACAACAGTGACTTTCAAGTATAACTTTCAGAGCGAATCACGAGGACGGGCCAAGCGGCAGAGTCTAGCGGGAGCAGCTCACACCACCCCGAGCAAGATTCCTAGACTAACCAGTACGTAATCTATGTCCGCTGGGTGATCAAACCGGTTCGTCGCAGACAAGAAGAAGACATCTTCGCCAGACGACTACCACAGTGATTGCCAGTTCACGCTCCCGATGGGTACATTTTGTCATGTACGAGCAGTGTTATGGATCTGCTTAGGATCACAGCAGATCCTCAGAATATGAAGGATTTTCGATACTCCTCCGACAACGGAGTATATCGATGTACCGAATGGGGAATCACTTGACCAAGTTCAGAGTGGGCCTCATGACTTTTCTTTTATCGCATGACTTTGATTCCAAATTTTCTTCTTATCCTGTTTGTCTGTCCATCTTTTCGCCTACGAGGAGCTTCCCGGCTATAAGCATGATTATGAATGGAGGCACCTGGGAGGCTGAGGTTGACCGAATACCATTTAGTTCTGTCGTTATCAATTCATACCAGATCATATCCATTAATTCAACGTCCCCATTGTATTTATTTCTATACCAACTTCATACAGGTCGTATATGGTTGATCCAAGTAACCGGGCGAAGACGCAGTCCTCGAGCCCGGCCACAAACGATCTTCTGTGAGAAGGGGGTATTTATGCAGATGGGTATAAAACAAAAGTAAAGCCAGAAAACTACCCTAGCCGATCTGGGATCGATATCGAACATGCATGCATGGCTGGGAAAATAGGTTCTCCAGTTTCATGAAGCAGTGTCATCGACTCATCGCCGATCATAGCGGTTCCGTGCCAGCAGAATTAGAAACACGCATCCAGAGCAAAAGGGGAAATATGGAGAGGAACAAAAGAATGGAAAAGAAAGGAAATAAATAGTTCGTAAAGCCATTCGGTCAATATATCAGTGATAGGTCGTTTGCTTTTCGCACCGCAATCCCACTTTAACTGCTGGTGGAGATGCGATCCTGATGGTTCTCAATATGAGCACCCTTGCCACTTTCCATGTGGCCACTGGAAGCGAAACTCTTGCCGTGTTTCTCGGAGACATGGCTGGCACGACGGAGATGCTCCTCTGTATCCTGGTAATTGATAAGCAGCTCGCCATTCTTGCCGTACCGGTGAGGTGTGTTTCGGGCGACAGAGACAACGTTGAAGACGCTGGTTGTCTTCTGGAAGATGCCGTCCATTTCCTCCAGGGATCGGTAGGCCGTCTCGGGGTAGAAGAAATAGACCACCGGGAAGATGAAAGCGTTGATGACGGCAAAGATAATGTAGGTTTTGTATCCGATGTTCTCAAACGCCACGGGCGTGATCATGACGACCAAGAAGTTGAAGATCCTAAAGGGAAATCAGGTTAGTTGTCGTGCCAAGAACAGACAGACTTGCATGGATGGAGTAACGAGTTACAAGTACTTACCAGTTTGCGGATGTGGAGAGGGCGTTCGCAGGAGCACGAATGCGCAGCGGAACAATCTCGGCCGGGTATAGCCAGGTCATACCCAACCAACCCCAAGCGAAGAAAGTGTTAAAAACAAACAAGAACACTGCCGCAGCGATACCAGCCTTGCTCTTATTTTCTCCCGTGAAGCTAGTGCAGATGGCCAGTACGGCCATTGAAACGGACATGCCGGCAGCACCAACCAGCATCAGACTGCGACGGCCCACCTTTTCAATAATGAAGATCGGGACGAGCGAGGCAAGGAAATACTCGGTACCATTACACGCGGCCATAATTCTTGCCGTGAGCCCATCCATACCAATGGAGTTCTCGTAGATGGTAGCCGCGTAGTAAGTGATCAAATTGATACCGGAAATCTGCTGGAACATCTGGTTGACGTAGGCGAGAACGACACGGTGCAGATGGCGGTTCTCGTCCATCGTGCAGAGATCCCTGAAGCTGACCGTATCCGCGTCCAGTACTGCATCCTTGATAGCGGCGAATTCGGAGTGGATGTATTCGTCGCCTTCGGGTAGATCCAAGATGGCCGATAACACTTCCATTGCCTCTTCCTCGCGGCCTTTCATGATCAGCCAACGAGGGGACTCGGGGAGGGGGAGTACGCAGGCAAGAATGACGAGCGTGAAGAGATTCTGGAAGGCGATGGGGAATCGCCATGCCACGGAGCTGGGGTCCAGGAAGGAGAATCCGAGATCGATCCAGTAACTGATGGTGATTCCACCGGCGATCAGGGCACCTTCTAACATGACTAGCGGGCCGCGGTGGTGGGACTTGGAACACTCGGACTGCCAAGTTGCTATATGGGAGAGTCAGTGGTTATGCGCTTGAGTTGAATGATTGCATGCGGCTGTATAGTACTTACGGACTGTCGAAGTGTTCATGCCATTGCCGATACCGGTGATGACCCGACCGGCGATCAGATGTGGGAGGCTGTATGCACAGGACTGGAGGGTTGCGCCAATCACCATGATAACGGAGCCAGTGAAGATAGTCTTGCGACGGCCTAGGTAGTTGCCAATCCAGATGCAGAAGACGGCGCCGAAGAAGCAACCCAAGTTGTAAGAGGCGACTGTGATACCCTGCACCGTTGAACGATTGCTTTTCTGAGCTGAATTTAGGCCCAATTCGGCGGCCTTTGTGGTGTCAATTTCAGGAAATGTGGTGATAAATGAGTTTAAGGTCAGTAGACCTCCCATAACACCCCTAATCAGTTAGTTAATAGACCGTCAAGTTTGAACATCGAAGTAGTAAGTTGAACATACTGGTCATAACCAAAAAGTCTAAAGGAATCATGTTAGCCACAGAACAGCATACCAAGATAATTGACCAAAAAACATACAAGAAATCCAGACCAGCAATAATACTGATCATAATATTTAGGGATCCACCCCGGAGTCCATAGTATGGCTTCATGATGGAATCGATTTAGGAATTGTATACAATCTGCCGCCTCGAGTCAAGGCTTGTATCAGAAACAATAGAATGACAAGATTCCAATGAGTCCAAGCCTGTTGGACGAAAAATGGAAGGGCAAGATTGAAGAAGAAAAGAACAAGCAAAAGAAAAGAAAGGACCAAGGTCCGGGGAAGCAGCTGGGGGTTTATGAGCGCGCATTGAAACGACCATAGCGCACAAGGGATCCACTAAGATCGGACAAGCTGTATCAGTATTGGATAAGTGACTGGGACCACGAGACTGGCAGGTTTGGCATCAAGGTCACATCCACGATGGCTACATCTTCGCCGGATTGGGGGCAGGAGTTGTACTCCACCGCCTATACAGCCATTGAGCCGGGAGGGAAACTCCACTTTTGCAAGAGAAGATCAAATCAAATGATTGGAAGTCTGTCCGATTTTCACCTTGCTTTTTTTTTCTCTTTTCCACGCAGGTTCCATACGGCCATGCGCCGTGGGGGAAGAGTCGGAAGACCAACAGGTTCGGTAACAGTCCGGTACGCCAATTACAGGAATTCTGGTTGCAGAGAAGATCGAATGTATGACCAGTAGGAACTGCACTGATGATGTCGGTGATTTTCTCCGTAACTCGCGTGGCTCCAACATACTTGGTGGAACAAAGTGGCTCTTTATTATGGGTCGCAATCTTGTCCCCCAGATTTCCACCTTGCTTCCCCACGACGCAGGATACTGGGGACTGGAGACACATGGAAGGAGATTTTATTTTAATTTCCTGAGATCGAGAAAGATGGCATATACTCAAATAAATGACTTGAAACAAACCAAGAAAAAAAAAAAAAAATTTCCCTTCAATCTTCTTCGATCTTCTTCAATCTTTCTTCTATTCGGCTTCTTGTGTCGGGCTCCCGTAGAGCGCCAAGTACATTTGAGCCGGGATCAGCATCTGCCCGGGAAGGTTCTGATCCAAAACCACCGAGAATCGGCTTTGCCCTCCAATTATCCGTGCGGGAGTTCCGAGACTCGTACCACTTTGGATTTCGAATGTAGAACCTGCAGCTGCAGCGTATGGCTCGAGCGCTAACTACCGCATTGGGGTCCACACATGCGGAGACGTGCCCACGACCTTTAGGCAGGACCTACCCCTCTTGGCGCGTCTATGTCGAAAAAGGGGGTCTTTTCTCCATGTCTTTAACAGGTCCGTGTTATATGTACAACCCTGGAACTTGAGTCAGGATCGCCATGATGGAAGCGAACTGCTGACGTCATCGCCAGGGACAGGCAGTTTCAGAGTGATTTTCTGATACTTGTACTTTGTGCTTTTTAAAATATACTAGTACGATAGAATTGAAACATTTGAATGTAATAATCCAAAGGAGATGTGAGAGAGAAAAATTTTCTGCTGTGCTCGGTTTTCCCCAGTGTGCCAATTGGCAATACTACCCCAAGATTCGGCCCCGGTCTCGGTCTTCTGGGCCGAAATCTTGGGGTTCTCGGGTTTTGGTTCGGGCCACTCCGACCAACCGCGAAAAGAATATTCAAAGAGCGAGAAAGGAAAAGAGAAAATTCTCAGAATGGTAACTAAGATTCAATGTAGTATTTTGGATCGAAAACCCGAAGTTCTCAATCTGAGAATCCTTCCAAATGCCAATGCAGTACCGCGCCAATGATTACCCGATCGGGTAACCCGCGTCAGTCCTCCCGGTTCAGAATGTGTCGGTGTATGGAATTTTCTGTTGTTCCGTTGGAAGTTGGAACTTGAAATGCTTGGGCCACGAGGTTTCGAAAAAAAAAATCCTATTCCACATGTCCATGTACGTCGGTTATGTTCCCCTGTACTACCCCCTGGCGTCGATATGAACCTAATGAGAAGGTTTGAAGGGAACATTGAAAGCTTGATTGCAAGTACAATTGGATTGATTTCTCATTGATTTATGTACTACATCTGACCTGTCTAGATTGAAATACTCACGCTTCTAGAATTCTGGGAATCTCTAGCTCATGACTATATAACCTTTTACCCCCACAAGTAAAATCAAACCAGTGCCATCCGGATTCGGCCATGATCGATGATCGCCAATCACCGTCAAAACCGGCCTACTACTACCCATGCCATGCATTGGATGTACATCGACCTGCATAACCCTCCAACCAATCATCTCCCATTTCCCCAGAAAAATTACAAATCTTCATCAGTCTAAGACAGCGGGGATCAGAGATTCTACTTACTTCTCGCTCTCTTTCGTGGGAAGAGGTGGTTGTGCTTCCCATTCTTGATCACTGAAAAAACCCACTACATATCATACTCCATATCTGAACAGGGTTCCTAGGACACCCGTATTGGAAACTCTGATATCCCGCGTGGTTGATCGGCAATGCCGACAAGGGTCAGGGAAGGATATCGGGTCGGAAAAGTGGTCAAGTTCGGTGTGCTCTGCTGCTCCGACTTGTGAATTCCCGGTTTGGTGGTTCGGGTGATGCCGTCATCATTCATACTAAAACTTGATAGGAACGCTCAAATGCAACCTCAATCCAGGATACATGGGCGCGTTCTGCGTCTAGATCTTGGATCCCTTCAGGAAAATGGTGCTATCACTTGATAGAATTGATCGGTCCCTTAAGGTGAGTACTCACCTAGGGGCCAGTCAAACAAGTCTTCTGTTTGAGAGAAAAACGAGAAAAACCGAAGGAACAGATTTTTTAAACAATACACATTATTAATATTTTTTTTTTTCGCCTTCTTTCTTCCCTCATTGGATCTCTTTTGGGGCCTTGTACACCCACTAATATGTGGTCTGTAAACATAATAGAGAAATGATCCTCTCAAATCAAAGGAAACGGCCAGTGACTGCCTCAGGAAAAACCCAAGCAAAAAAATCCCATAAATATGGCCTCCGCTAAAATCTATAACTTCAAGACATACATCGCAATCAATGATCAATGTGTCGGCAGGGTCCATTCTCAACCACGAGGAATCAACGATCCATTCAAGAAAACCTCGTGCTTCAATGAGCCTGGAATTTCCAACCCATCGTTCTTGGAAGTTCGAAAACAAGTCATAATCGTGTCTGGCCTGATATCATCCATAACCGAAAGGAAGAAGCTGAGTATCCGTTGCTCAGGTTCTGCTCGGGTTCTGCTCGGGTTCAATTCTCCTCCATGGTCAAGAAGCTCTCCTCTGCACCGAAACACTGACGTCTCACCTTCCCAGACCTACCATGCCTGGTCGTTCAGATCTGGCTCGTCCATAAAGCCACCCGCAGCCGCAGGGGCCTCATCTTCGTGGGAGCCGAAGCTACCACGGCTATCGTCAAAGCCACCACCACCGAAGTAACCACCGCCGGACTCTTCAGGTTCAGGTTGGGGGCAGCGCTTGACGGTGTGGCCATCTGATATTCATTTTTAGCAATGATAATTGTGGTGTTCAAACATTTGAATGGTCAACTTACTTTCTCCACAGCGGTTGCAAGTAACCTTGGACCAGTCCTTGGGCAAGGGACAGTCTCGGGCGGCATGACCCTCTATTTCCAGTTGTTAGTACTTCACAGGTTGGGAAGATGATGGATTCTTCGTATCGGTGTATTCAATGCATGGCTGTGTGTGTGTGTGTGTGTGTGTAAGCGGAGAGAGAAGGGGAAAGAGCTGGCTAGGGGAACTTACTCTCGTCACAGTTACGACATGTCATAGTCTTTGGATCACGAGGTTGATCACAATCACGAGCGATGTGATCCTCGGAGCTGTATCTGTTAGCTGACACACGACTTTGGGAGCAAGATGAGAAACCTACCCGCAGTTGCGGCAAGTGCGAGGACCTGCATCAGCATACTTGGGGCAGTCCTTAGCGAAGTGGCCAACTAATTGTATGTTAACATGCTGTTCACTGTGAGGTCGAAAGTATCTTGTCTTACGCTCGTTGCATCGGCGGCATTCAGTGTCCGGGGGGGCAGCACGGGGCTCCGGGCAGTCCTTTGCATGGTGCTCGTCGGAGCTATAACTGGATTAGCATTATATATTGACGTTTCATTCGGTATAAAGCCCTACCCGCAGTTGCGACATCCACCCTTGACGCGACGTGGCTCTGGGCAGTCACGCACACGATGGCCGAGACCATCACAGTTGGAGCATTTGATCTCAGCACGCTGTCCATCAACGCGCTCTTCCTTGCAAGTCTTGGCAGTGTGGCCAAGCTCTATTGTTTTATTAGCCATCTCGCGACTCTGGAGTGATAAAGGAGAGGAGGAAATACCGTTGCATCTGCGGCACCGCACGATCATGCGATCATAAGTTTCTCCCGCATTTTCTAAACGCTCAAGATTATCCTCGGGTGTATCAGGCCATCGATCTTTCAAAGAGAGCCGCGGAGGCTTGGGGCCGCGGAAGAAAGAGACGGTGTATTCCTTGTCAAGGTTGCCCTGCAGGTCGATCAGAACGTGGACATTCTCAATCTCTTTTTTCTGAATTTGAAGTTGGTGGTCAGTAGATTTATCAGCCAAGCCATTCTCTATGTGGTTATAAGCTCACAACTCCAATGATGTAAAGAGGGAAATTGTCTTCGCGCATCTTCTTTTCAATATCTGCGTATGTAGCCTTGGGCACGGCTTTGGAGTAGACCTTGAGGGCCTTGGGTAACTTGTTAGCAATAGGGTTCTTGTACCATATGCACCATATTCAAGGTCTTCCTACCGAACGGAACTCGGTCAAGTCTGTTCCTGCTGCTTTCATCATGTCCCATGCTTCACCGGGAGTTCTATCCGCCACGTTGTTCAAATCAAAGAAGCGAGGCTTCTTGCAGTCTTTGGCGACGTGACCTATCATGTGAAGTTGATGAGTTTATAAGTTCCGTGCAGACAAAAATATGTTATCTTTCTTGCTTACCTTCGCCTAAGCAGTTGCGGCAAATATCGACAGGTCGCTCAGGACATTCTGCAGCGGGGTGGCCCTCCTTGTTGCAGAGGCGGCACTCGCCTTTGAACACACGGGGATTGGTGCACTCAGACTTGGAGTGCCTGCTTAGAGTTAACAATGTCGTAATGGTAGATCAACATGCTGGGTGATGACATACCCCTCCTCTCCGCAGTTGAAGCAAGCACCGGTGAACTTTCGGGGCTCGGTGCATTCGGCCTTTGTGTGCCTGTCATGGAAGTCATGTAAGACTCTTCTCCGGGAATTCATAAAGCAGAGATACTTACCCTTCTTCACCACAGTTGAAGCATGCGTTCGAGGTGTTTCCTTGCTGGCCGTATTCGCCATCTTGATCATTCGTTCCCCAGCGAGTTTCGTCGTTTTCAACAAATTCGCCTCCTTGTAGTCCTTCCTGCAGTCCTTCCTGCAGTCCTTCCTGCAGTCCTTCCTTGTCAGTATCCTCCGCCCGCTCTTCTTCCCAAGTACCTGCCATATTGTAGATCGCCCTATGCCCTTGCATCAAATATTAGTACGTCACTTGAGAGACTATTCCAGGAGGTCCATGCGTCTCTCTATAAAGAAACCCGTCAAACGTAACGTGAGAGGGAATATGTTCATGGAGGATGGGTAAAGCTCGATGTATTTGCACGACACTGGCCAAGCAATGTTGGCATGGAGGTCGACAAAACATGATATTAGTGGCATCAAGCGGCCTCGAGCAAGGTGACGCAAAATCAAAATTCGTCACTTCGTTAAACTTCTACCAAATGATACCACCAAGTTGGAAAATATCGCGGTCATCGGAAGAGGGTTGGAAGAAACTCACAGTCGTAAACAAACTTGATTGCGAGCAAGGTGGGAAATAGAGGGGTGGGGAGGGAAAGAAAGAGGGAGAGGAAGAGGGAGAGGAGAGTGAGAGGTAAACAACGACGACAAATTAGGAAGGCGAGCCTTTTTCGTTACTTTCACGCTCACACTTTCGTCAACATTAGAAGTTTTACGGCAATCTACTGATTTGTTTGACCATTCATAACAAGCCAGATATTAGCGCATCTGATTCGATAGCTTTAGCGTAACACATCCAAATTGATTGATAGCTGTATCAAAACACTAGACATGCACAAAGTAGAGAATCAATAGTAGGATCATCACTATGGTTTTCTAGCAGCAGAACACTATCATGCATATACTATATCCTTCGGATCAAATCATCGGAAGAACCTGCCCAGCAGGCCACCGGCAAGATTGTTCACAATTCCACCTCCGAGTGCACTATTCGCGAAAGTGGAAGCTTGGCTGAACTTGTCACATCGCGAGAAAGCCACGGTATTTGTGATTGTCAGAATAAGAGCAATGCCTGGGTCAATCGAGTTAGTTTGGAAGGCTCTGAAGAGATCTTCGCGGATCATGATACGTTGAGGGGGGTCATCTTACCAACTAGGCTCAGCCAGATCACACCGACTAGTCTCACAATGGCCAGAATAGCTAGTCCTACCCATAGAGCCGGTGTCGCATATAGACTCAGCCAGAAGAACCGCTTGTCGGTGGCTGTAATTGTGCGAACGTTAGGGTCGGATGATTCGAAGACCCAGTGCGAGTCACCGGAGGCTGTGTTGACTTCGTTCCACCACCGGAGGCCCACCAGTCGACGCCCAGCAATATTTTTGAGGTAGTAAAAGTCGGCCGAAAGAAGGAGGAGAGTCAGGATAAAGACGAGGACGCTGTAATCAACATGTTAGTTCGAGGTTCATAATTGCCGATTCCAGGGCTGTTGGGACCGGCTCGTCAGAAGCCGAGGACATACAAGTTCTCAATGAAAAGAAGACCAAAGAGGTACATCATCAAGGCACCTGCGCAAATGATTAGTCAAGTGTTCAATGAGGAGTCAAGGAAGCCAGTACTAACCAATGCGGATACCCAGGAAGACAAGTAGCGTGATCGGGTGGGAGCTTAAACGCCAGTTCAGCTCTCCTTGATTTCCTTGATCCATGACGAGCGACCAAGAACCTTAGGGTTCTGATGCTTCAGCGATAAGGTAGTTTTAGAAATCGCTGCTGTCGCAGTTGCAGTTGCAATGAAAGCTAATGGCTCAGATCCCTGATGTGTTCACAACACAGTACGGGGCAGGCGGTCCACGCTGGCAAAATATCACCGCCTCAACGCTGATTGGTCACTTTCAATAATTGTATATGCAGCTATCTACAGTGGCTTCTCATATGTTTCCACCTCTCGGTTTTCCGCCATTTTATCACCGTCAATGTACACTAGTAGCTACCGCCTGCACTAGTAGCTACCGCCTACACGAGTAGCTACCGTCTACTCTATATAGCAGCGTTCTAGCGCGTACAAATAAAACCATTCATCATATCATTGATAGAATACCATTTCAAGACTTCTATTTCAACCAAACTCAGTATAATATACCGCCTGCTCGCCATGATAGATAGAATGGAATAATTAGATTTTGTAACGGCAGAATACTAGGTCTTGGTGCGGCAGAAATAAAGACGGTGAAAATGGAGGGATGGAAACTTTATGTATGAGAAGCCACTGTATGCAGGCGATGAAAAGGGTATTAGTTACTGTATAATATCCAGAACTCCTCATTTTCCTCTTCCAAGTTTATAAACCGATACAATCAAAATTTGAAACCATTACCTACCAGTTGTAGGTAATTTCGCTCGACAATATGACCCTCGGCCGCAATGTCATCATACTAGGTACAATTTGAGTGAGA
This sequence comes from Penicillium verhagenii, assembly GCF_028828195.1. NCBI lineage: Eukaryota > Fungi > Ascomycota > Eurotiomycetes > Eurotiales > Aspergillaceae > Penicillium > Penicillium verhagenii. Next base: position 2,312,491 of record NW_026643169.1, read on the forward strand.
TTTATTTAATGCCCTTGAATTCCCACATTTAAGTAGTACTGTTTTAATCGATGTCAAAGTGCAATTTTATCCAGCTGGGATGGGATATAGAAAAAGACTCCCATAATAACTTTCCACCATTTAAATGTTGAGACCTTCAAAAGTAAAATTTTTGGAAGAGCTCTCACTACATCTGGAACCAATTATCTTAAATGCACGAGGATCGATCCATAAGCAAATTGTCATTTCGTCAGTGTACTGTATCTATACCTAAAGAATATTTGGCAATGTCCCAATGCGTCATTCCGAGCCAAATAGTAGTAGAAACCTCAAGCGGTTCTTAAGATTCACAGTAAGTAGAAAATTCTGGCAGTTCATGACAATTCAATCCTCTGTGTCCTCTGTCCTCTCCCCACTGGCACATATCACTTCTCAAATCATCCCTCATATCAGCTTTGGCGATCCTTGAATCACCGTGTTGATCCATTACCTAGACATAGGTGACGGTGACACTGGACGAGGTAACAGAGACAGAAGTAAGAACAACGTCGTTCTGCTCAATGTCCAAGATAGTGGCACCAGAAGGTCCAACAGTGGAGCCGTTATCAGTGGCCTCAGCATCACTGAAAGTGACGGTGCCAAAGTTGGCAAAGTCAACGAGGGAGTCGCCCTCCTCGAAGTCCTCGACAATCCACTCGGCATTAACCTCGCCCAGGTCACCCTCGACACCGCTGGAGAAGGTGTGAGACACGGTCTTACCAGTGGTGACATTCTCAATGGTGGCGGTGCCGGAGGCCTTGGAGGTGGCATCCACAGTCACCTTGATGACATCTCCGGCGGCGATCGAGATGCCGCTGAAGTCGTAGGCGTAATCGGGGTACCACTCGTACCAGGCGTCGTAGCTAGCCTTGCCGTTCTCAATGGTGAAGTCAACACCAGTCTGAAGGATGGCATCGCTCCAAGTGTCACCGTCGATACCGACCCAGGCAGAGGCCGCATAGTCTCCGCTGGAGCTGCTGCCGGTAGGCACCTTGGGGGTTGGCACGGTGAACTGGCCAGTGACAGCGGTGTAGCCGGAGCCAACGAGGACAGCACCAGCCCAGTTGGAGCTGTACTCCACCTCGGAAGTGGTCTCGTTGAAGTTGATGGCTTCCTTGGTACCCGCCTTGAAGGGAGGGTTGCCATGGCGCTGGACGGAGCGACCTTCGGCGCGAGCAAGACGGCGAGCCTCGTTGCGGGCCTGACGCTTGGAGGTCAAGGGCGCAGCAAAGGCGGCAGTGGCAAGCAAGGTGCTGCTAAGGATTGCAGTGGAGAACTTCATCTTGAAGGTTTGATTTGGAAACTTGGGGCAAAGCCTTGGTTGGAATGTAGAGCTGGTTTGGAAGGAATTGGACTTTCTTGAGCTGTGATGAAGTTCAATTCTATGAGGAGACAATGGGCTTTATATAGCCATCTTCAAGCTTGCTGGGTATAGGATGCGCCCAACTTCAATTCTGAAGGAGTTCGTCGTCTGTCTGGCTCTATAGCTCGCGTTCGGATGTCGATGCAACATCAATATCGAGATATCAACGCCATAGGTTGTCCATGATCAAAAAATCACGCCAGAACAGGTAATGTCCTGCGCCGTCGGAGACCGATGGAGGCATGAAGATTGATCGCGCAATACGGCGCTTTTGCAGATGCTTAATGAAGAAAAGGGCTTAGCTTCTCTCAATTTTCCATCTTTCAAGATTGAGATAATGTCACTGGAATGACCTATTCCAATATCTTTAAAGCAAATCAGTGACAAGGCTTCAAAATAAAATATTCACACTCCAACAGACCGTCCTGTGATAGTAATACGGCAGCATCTAGCCCATAGCGAGTCTAGTTGAAGCAAATGGTGTTAAAAGTGGTCAGCTAGAGACATTTCGCGAAATGACGCCATATCATGCCAGCCCTATCAATTTCCAGGCACAGCGGGGAACCTGCCAAAAGAGCACCTGCTTGAGAGGGGTCGGAGCTCCGCAGCTTATAGGTGCAATATTGACATTCTGCAGCTTTCCAAGTGTCAATGCAAGTGCTTGCATTGTAAGCTCAGAACGTCCAACCGATGTCGAAAGTTGAAGCAAGCAACGGTGATTTTGACGATTTCGGGGCCCCATATGAGTCAATCGGGCCCTAAGTCAGCCACCAGCGCCACAGGAGTGACCCTTTTTCGTTGCTATTGGGTGTCAGTTAATTCTGCAGGAATTCGCCATACGGGCCTCCGGCTTTTCCTTCTTTTACTGAGGAAACGAGTTCGAATTCAGGGTGCTCGTTGCAACCTTGCCAGATGGCGATATGTGGGTAAAGGATGACACTTGACATGCGCAGAATCAAGACGTTATCAAGTGGGCTTATATGGATGCCAGGCTGCAAACTTGACTTATTCAGAGTTGGTGGTACTGATCTTGGCGTGGATAAGCAATCTGGTGATTTCAGAAGGGTAGGATGCAGATCCAACATAATAGAAGAGCTTGTGACCTGTGCTGAGATCAGCAGATTCTACTTCGAACAAAGCATCTCTCCTCTCGAGTGTTTCTGGGGGGTTCAGTCTAGATTTTGTCTGGCCATAATGTTTGGCTGTCGCCGACTCACCCTTCATCGCTCCCCTGCGATAAAGATGCCACAAGGTGAATGGATGACAAGTTGATAGTATTTATGAGACACAATGTCTGCACTGTCTAAGTTGAGATTGAATTTGAGTTATCTTCACAAAAATTCTTCACATCCGAAAGTGTAATTATCTTGGCCTTGAGTCTTGAATCTTGACAATGCCCACTGTGGGTCCATGGCATATAGGCTATTCCGAGCGCTACCCGAGCTCTCGGCTCTGTAGGGAATCTCCGCGACGCGCAGACATCCAACACCAACGTCACAACCCTGATTAAAAGAAATCACAATCCAACCTCCGAAGGCCGTCAAAACCATGTCGTCGCCCGCAATGGCAGCCCGCAATACCCTCCGCCGCTCCCTCCTCTACGGTAAGAAAAGGAAACCACGCATCGCGTCTTCCCCGCATTTCAACGCCAAAGCTTCAAGCACCGCAAAGAGCTAACCACCAACCCAAACCCCAGTCCCGGGCTCTTCGCAACGCTTCCTCGACAAGTCCCGCTCATTAGCAGCAGACTGCCTCACCTACGATCTCGAAGACAGCGTAACCCCGCACATGAAAGCAGAGGCCCGCTCCCTCGTGCGGAGAGCAATCGACCAGCCCACACCAAGCAACATCCGGGAACGCGCCGTGCGCATCAACTCCGTAGACAGCGGACTGGCACTGGGTGACCTGACAGAAGTGGTGAGTACCAAGGGCGAACCAGTCCAGCAACCACCAATTGCATTTCCTTCCAACGCTAACGAAATCCCGTACCAGCTGCAATCGCCGAACTTGACTACCATCGTCATTCCCAAGGTCAACTCCGCCTCAGACCTCACCTTTGTGACGGACGTAATCAGCCACACCCTGTCTCAGCAGAAGCACATCTCCCCCGAGAACCGGGCCCCGATCTCCCTCATCGCACTAATTGAATCCGCCAAGTCCATCACGAACCTTTCCCAGATCTGCTCCTCCACCCCCCTTCTCCAAGGTCTGATCTTCGCCGCGGAAGATTTTGCCCTAGACCTAAGTATTACACGCACGCCTTCTCTAACGGAATTTCTCTTCGCGCGCTCTGCAATCGTAACGGCGGCCCGGGCCGCTGAGCTCCCATCGACAATTGATCTGGTCTGCACAGCCTATAAATCTGATAAGGCGGACGGTTCGCCGCCCGCTACTCTGGAAGAGGAGTGCCGTGATGGAAGGAGGCTTGGGTTTAATGGAAAGCAGTGTATTCATCCGACGCAGGTGAAGACGGCGAATGCTATCTTTGGACCGGATGAGGAGGAGACGAAGTGGGCTGTGCGGGTGGTCATTGCGGATGAGAAGGCGGCGGCGGCTGGGCGGGGTGCTTGGACGCTGGATGGGAAGATGATTGATGTGCCGGTTGCGCAGAAGGCGAAGGCTATTGTTAAGAAGGCGGGCGCTTGTGGGGTTAATGTTGAGGCGCTGCGGAAGCAGTGGCAGCATCAGGAGCCTGAATAAGGGATTTTCAATTGTATAGTAGGGTTTTTTTTGGTATTTACTACTGGTAGTATAGTACATACAGTTTCTAAAGTTGCTGCTGGGAAAGTCCCAATGACCTCAAGTTGCCAGGAATCGCATTTTCTTTCTCACTGACTGCCTGGTACTATCTATCAGTAGGTACTGCCTCCGGACCTAGGTATCCGAGCAGTGAAGGGAGGTGGGGAGGGGCAAACATTGGCAGAGAAAGGCAAGTCAAGGATGTTTGAGAAATCTTGAGATACATCATATGGTCCGGGTATGCATATGGACATTTCGAGGTTCAAAGGGTTACACGAGATAACCAAGACTTGGACCTATAGTTATAGAAGGTATAGTCGGTGTGATTAATCAATTCGGAGCTACAATTGCTTTTCCACTCATTCCTTATCATAAAATTGTCTAAGTATGGCAGCTTCATACTCAGTATAGGTAGATTGATTGGTACCAATAGGTACTATGCGGGAGATGCATTTGGCTTAGCCAGTCGATTCTCTGGGCCTCTGCCAACTGCACTATGTAATGCACCATTCAAATCAATACAAATTCCATTCAAATCAATACAAATTTATTAATTCCTTGCTTTTTTTTCGTACCTACAGAAGATACGGAGTGAGTTTTCTGATTTACAGTCCCTTAATAGTGCACATCTATACTCCAGCACGATCGAGTGGATCGATTACATCTGGATCTACAAGAATATTGGTAAAAGAGGAGTCATATAGGAGAAGCTTGAATAGGATTGTTGAAGCAAAGGGTATTGTGCGAAATGTTAAGTTGACACGCTTTGATTCATTTATTGGGATGTCGTTTCTATATTCTCCCGTTTCAGAAGTTGAATCTTTCCCATGACGAGATTAGGCTGTCCAGCATCCTCCCCGGCCGCCTCGTCCTCCGCCAAGGTTCTGACAATTGACTTGTCATAGCTCGTTGGATCAATGCCAAGAATGCCGCCAACATAACCACCCCGCTCGCCAGGCACACTGAACTCTCGGAACAGGTACCTCCATTCATTGAGCCAGGCCTTGACGGCTTTGCCGATCTTATCTTTGCCGTTCTTGGAGTGATGGCCGGTGCCGGTGATTGCGTAGACGACCCGGAGACCCTCGCGTGCATGTTTCAAGAGGATCTTTTCAAGGTATTCGATTGCTTCTTCTGGGTGGAGGCCGTGTAGATCAACGTAGAGTTCCTCGGAGGTCTCGTCCAGGCCCGCCTGGTTTAGGTGTTGATTGCGTGCCTCATATAGCTGGCGTGCAGCTTCTCTGTGGCAGCGGCGCATGGCGTCGTTTTCTGATTGGCCGCGTAAAGATAAAGCTTTGGCAGCTCGGGCATCATTGCGATTCCACGCTTGAGCGGCACTGTTCAAAAAAAAAAAAAAAAAGTCAGTTATCCTTCAGTCTTCCAAGTCTTGAGCTCAGAGAGTATAGTGCTAGGTTCATACCTTTGTAGGAACTTGTTGCGTACGGTTCCATGGCGAATTGCTTCTGTGCGATATTGAATGTATTGTTGATTTGCTCGTGCACCAGTCTCGAGCCAAGGGATATTCTGCGGCGCTGGAATAGATTGGGCTGCTGCGCTGTTTTCACGGCTCTTTATATCTTTATTGCTCTTGGAGGTCTTACCCTTGCCAGGGGAAGGTGATGGAGACATGCGAACGACGTCTGCCAATGAGGATGGGATGTTTTCTTTTCCCAAATTTGTTTCGCGGTTGTGGGCACCTCGCTTGCCATGATGTTTCTTTCCTGCGTTCTTTGCATTGACCGCTGCAAGGGTCGGGAATGCATCTGGGTCGTCTACCGACAGGGCAGTGGGATTCAGCTCTCGGTTTTGGTGCCGGCTACTTGGGCGGGAATTTGGTCTTCCCAAATGTGTCATGCTGCCGTTTCTTCTTCCCATGCCTGGGTGAAGACCGGGTGGGATATTCTTGTTTCCCTGATAGCCGGAAATATGAGAGGCGGGGTATCGACCACCATACTGATAAGCCCATTGCTCTTCTGAACTCGATGCCTGTAAGGGTGGGAACGCATCAGATCCACTGTCTACTTGGAAAGGTGATCCGGCAGGTGGCGAAGTTGGTCGACTGCTGCCTGAGACACTCAGGGTGGAAACAAGTGCCGAGGGATCATGCGAAAACGGACATCCGTCACCAGCCAAGCAGTTACCCATAACCCAGTATCTAATGTTCAATTAGCAAATGTTTTTCCAAAGTATCTGATTCTCAAGCAGAAAGACTTACTTGCATAGATGGCTGGTTAAGTCATGACTGAAACGGCAGTCTGCACGGAGACATTGCCCCGTAGACAGCCAATATTTGCACACGACGGGGCTTCGCTCAAGCCCAGACGGAGTGATAGGACGACTTTTTTCCATTACCATCGACTTGCCCACCAGCACACGGCCATCATCATGTTGCTTTGCAAATACATCTGCTACTGTATCTTGCGAAAGCGCGGCGATGGTTGCGCCGAGGTCATAGCTATTTGCTTCCAGGGCGGCCTCGATCTCGTCGTTTGATCGCTTATCGCCTAGAACTGTGCGCAATATATCATGTGGACTCATATCTGGCACAAACTCAGCCGCGGTTGCACTTAGCGATGCCTGGAAACTGAAGCCACCAGAAGACGAAGTGACGCTATTTGCATCGTCTCCTACCAACCAGTCAACGTTGGTATCACTACCGAAATCGCCATAGAAGTCGGAAAGTTGGCTTTGATCTGAGAACTCATAGGCATTTAAATTTGGGGAGTGCGGGATCGGTTGCGCCAAGGCGAGTCGAGGAGATGGTCGCGGGGAGGTAAACGGAGACACGGTGGAGGAAAGCGGAGGGCGGGCGAATGCCCCGCGGGAGCCCTGCACCCACGAGGTACTCCCAGGACTGGTCCCAAGGGTATTATTTGACGGGGAGAGAGGAGTTGATGATCGCATCTGCCATGGTGCTGGTGATGATCGGCGAATCACGGTATGGCGAGGGGGCGGGGGAGACGAATCTGGAAGGGTGCGATTGCGATGCCGCCATAATATGTCCAGCACCGCATTCTCCAGCGATGAACCGGTGAGTGAGGTGTTGGCGCGCAAATAATCCTCCACTTTTTCAACCTGCTCTTCTTCATCGAGGGCCTGGTCCTGCAGGAGATCCAAGCAGTTCTCTAATAGCTCCTCTGAAACCATGTTGTTTGGATGTACGCGTGTGGTGAAAGGGGGAGTAAGCTTGGAGGCGGGGAAGGATAAGAGGACAAAGCCCCAAAAGGGCAATATATGAGGACGCGGATGTGGTTTTAGGCGATAGGTTTCTTTGATAGGTGAATTTTGAGGGATTTGTCACCGAGATCAATATATGGTTTTCTTTTCTTCCTTTTGGATCTGGAAGATTGACAGAAGGACAAAGGAGGTTTGGGGGGAACAAACAAAGGATTGAGAGAAGGGGGAAGGGACAAGTGGAAAGATGCGATTACATCGCATCGGCCCTAATATCAATGTTGAACATGAACCCCCAAGCTTCTTCAGCAAAACAAATATATGGGGAAATTATTTATAAAGCAAAAAAAGAGGGGGGAAAAGGGAAGAAGATCAACAAATCTCGGGATTGTAGATTATTAGATTGGATTGGTTCTTGGGTTTCATCTTTCAGCTCGCAGTCTCCACCCATTGAAGTCCAAGTTGTAAGCCCTAAAACGACCTTCTTTTCGTCGGATGTATTGTACATTTGGTTGGATGTTCAATTGCTTTCGATTCACTTTATCCAAGTATATTTGTTACTACTGTCAACTGGTCTTGATTTAATTCCTAGATCAAGATAACCACATAATAAACATGGCCCCACGTGAACACTGTATGTACGCACGTATTCGTTTTGTCTGAACACGAAAACCAGGAACGTTTTTTCAAACCACTATACTTGCGACGATACGATACGATGCCCATACTTCCCCTTCAAAAAAACGATGCGATCAAAGTACATAAACGTCAACAAACGTCAACAAACCGCCCCTTTTATATGCTAGTAGTTTGCGATTCTAATGGTTCCCACTTCTCACATTTAGCTATGTAAGCCACCGGGCAGAACAGCCCCGGTTGGATCCGCCACATTGTGAGACATAAACCCTTCTCCGAATCCGATCCCTGATGTGCCCTGATAGCTTTTCAGGCATTAGACGGCGTGTCTAATCCTGCAGTTGTCGAGTCCTTCCTTTCTTCTAGGCTTTGCGATTCATACCGGAGACCTTGGAAAAGTCCGCTCGACCCCTTCCCGCCTCCACAGCCCGCCGATCGCTCCAAGAAGCTTGCCAGGCCCCAGATCCGACCCCTACCAATCTCCACACATCCTGATAGCACCATGCCGGCGGACTATGAGTCCACAGCACGGGCATTGGCCCTTTCGCCATCTTCCGAACTACACACGGCTTCCGCTAGCGACGATGAACAACCACTCTGGAGCCGGGCGGGCAGGCGGGATTCTGCTCGGCCCGAATCAGGCAACCTCCGCGACAGAATCATGAATAAAGGCAAGGCCCTCTATCACCAAGCAACAGAACGCTGGAATCGAATGACATTTTGGCAAAAGATCGGCTTTTATGTTGCATCGATCTTCGCTGCGGCTTTGGGCATCGGTTTCTTGGTTTTGACCAGCAAGGTGTTCATCTGGCTTGGCCCGGTCGCAGAAAGATGGGAGAAGTCTCCGCTCGTCGCCTTTGTGCTCTGGCTATGTGTTTTTTTCGTCTCGTTTCCGCCATTGTTGGGTTGGTCGACTTTTGGCACTGTGGCGGGATTCATCTTCGGCGTTTGGAAAGGGTAAGCTGTGAAACCTGTCGAACTTGAACATCCCAGAATCTATAACGAATCTCGGTATCATACTGCGGGCAAAGCTGACTTGAAGATGATTCCAGATGGTTGATCTACGCCACAGCCACCATTCTCGGGTCTACCGCCTCGTTCTATGTATCCCGCACGGTACTATCGAAATTTGTGGCTCGTCTGATGGAACATGATAAACGGTTTGCGGCGCTGGCCTTGACTCTGAAATATGACGGGCTAAAGCTGCTCTGTATGATCCGCCTGTGTCCCCTGCCCTATTCCATTTGCAACGGCGCCATTTCAACGTTTCCGACCGTCCAACCTTTAATGTATGGACTGGCCACGGCCATCATCTCGCCCAAATTGTTGATCCCGGCCTTTGTCGGCAGTCGGGTGCGCCTTCTGACCGAAAAGGGCGAAGAAATGAGCGCCGGGGCCAAGGCAGTTAACATCATCAGCATCATCGCTACAGTTACCATTGGCGGCGGCACCGCTTACTACATCTACAATAGGTTGGTCCAGAAAGATCAGGGCATTCCTGCCATCTTTGTTAATGACTCTAACCGTCTCCCCTTTACATAGAACCCTGGCTCGTGCGAAAGAACTCGAGGCAAAGGAACGTGACGACATTAGAAACTCCTTGCAAGCTGATCATGCTGCCAACCGCCCACATGGCCGATTCGCGGATGATGATGACGCCAATGCCGCGGCTAATGAACTCGCCCGGGACGAGGAGGAACGGATCGGTTTCAACGATTTCGACGATGACAACGTCGATCTTGACCTGGCCCTGGGTGACAGTGACAGTGAGACAGACAAACGCCGGTGGAAGAAATCGAATAGGCGATCATACCATGATGAGTTTACGGACAATGATTCTGACGAGTACACCGGCGATGGAGACGAGGCTTTCGGTCTACACTCTCATGTCCAACGTGATTCCTAGAGTTATCGGGCTGGGTTCTAGACTGCACAATATGAATGATGCTGTGAATATGATCATACTCGATCTAGGATCTCTTTGTATACCCCTGCGTAGATTGTGCTATACAAAGATAAGCTATATGCATGCACTATACCCGTTTAAGCCGTGAAGAATTCAGCCAGGTATAGCCCTATAGAACCAACGTCGCCTGTTCCCTCTCAGGATCCAATCCCTCGACCTATGAAGCAGATGCAGAATCGTTCGAGTAGCAAGAACCATTGATCTCGTAGAATGGAATGCCGGAAGCGGACTGAGAAATACGCGCTGATCCGAGGGATCAACCTTCGGTCGGGCTTCCCTTCCCATCTCCTCCTTGTATAGAAGAAATCTTTGAACAATAGAAGCCTCGTTGATACTGGCCCGGATTTCAATCGGCTTATGCTTTGCGGGAGATCCGGGCTTCTCAAATGTATGTTGTCTATCCATTTACTCCCGTTACCCTCTCTTTTGGCCACCCCCATCCACTCTTTTCTACTTGCAAAGATTTCAATCCAACCATTCATCCAACCTTACACCATCGCTTTCAGTCCCACTGAGAATTCATCAGCTTCCTATCGTTTTTCGATTCTCTACACTCTCTCTCCATTCTACTGCTTCGATAAAACATGATTGAACATGGGGAAACTTGAAGTTTGAGATATTCCACCTCATTCCACCCGATACCCCACTACCTCATTCATACAAGAAACCGATATCGAACCGAAACATCGTCTGTCTTTTGTGCTTCTTTCCGAGGAACAGGTATGTACTTTGATCCAATTACTTCGCAGAATCGTCAACTAATTACGATAATTCCCAGCCGAACTGCAATTACGCGTCGTTGAACTTGGGGATGTCTACAACAATGCAGATCGGCCAATCCGAGTTCATCAACACAGTTGATACAAACAAACTTGACGCTGAACTACCAGAGGAACAGCTATTTGCGTCGGATATGGAAGAATCAGACCGGCCCAAGAAGCGGCTTCGCAGTTCAGACAATGCTGCATCCGATACCCCACACATTTTGGACAACATCCAGCCTGTGATGTCTAACCTCGATCCAAACCCCGCTTCTAATGTCATCATCAATGGCACCAGCGACTCTTTGTTAAACCCATCCGTGGGTGGGAATGGTGACACTCCCCCTGAAGCAGTGTCAATGTCTCTTACATCATCTTTCGACCCAAGAATTTCTACTTCCCCTTTCACAACCCCCGAGCAAACATCTATCCCATCTTTCGTGGCAGGTGTGAATATCCTCGACAGTGGAAAGGTGGACCGAGCTAAATGCCGGCCACGTTCATCCATTCCTACTCATTTGAAACCCGAGGAATATGGTCAGCAGTGTGTAGCAGCTGCCTACGCATCTCGTCTGGATCCTTATTCCCTTCATCCAAAAGAACAAGAGCTTCTACAGGATCTTCTTTGTCACATTCATGTTACTCTCTACCTCAACATCCGCAATGGTATTCTCCGCCTCTGGACCCGGAACGCCATGCTCAGTGTCACCAGGGAAGAGGCCCTTGGTGTTGCAAAGGACTACCGCTGGATGAATCTAGCTTCTTTCGCATACGATTGGCTGGTACGGTATGGTTACATCAACTTCGGCTGCGTTGAAGCTCCCGTGCCTCTTCTTCCAGGAAGAAGAGGCAGACGGAGAGAAGGGGCAGTCATTGTTGTCGTGGGCGCCGGCGTTGGTGGGCTAGGCTGTGCACGTCAGCTGGAAAGTCTGCTACATCATTACCGGGACTCAGAAACTGCCCCTCGAGTTGTGGTACTGGAGGGACGTGGAAGAATTGGTGGAAGAGTCTATTCACACCCCCTTTACAGTATGGAGTCCGAAGCCCTACCTCCGGGACTCGTTCCCAAGGCAGAAATGGGTGCACAGATTATCGTTGGCTTTGACCGCGGTAATCCACTCGACGCGATCGTTCGAGCTCAATTGGCTCTGCACTACCATTATCTACACGATTCTTCCACTATCTACGATGTTGATGGCTCTCCTGTCAATGAGGTTCTGGATTCAATGAATGAAAAGCTTCACGTTAACTTATTGGAGCGAACTGGCGCTTACCGCCACGACGTGCTTATCACCACCACAGCTGAAGGTGATCCCGATATGATTGACACTGGCCGTGAGTCTACTAGCGACGATGGTCTTACCGTTCGCCAATACGAAGAAGCTCGTCGAGCCGGAACTACCCACCTTCTCGAACCCACGAAGCGAAGTCGACGTCATCGAGGCCCAGGACACAAAACAGTGGATATTGAACTCATTAACGAGTCGGTGGTGGAGCATGTGGAAACAGAAGATCCAGCAGCTTCTTTCTGCCTATCCACGGGTTGGAGATTGAATCCCGGCTATGATGAAAATGATACACTCGAGCTTGATGGGGTTGCGAAGGCGAAACCGACACAGACTCTCGGCGCTGTGATGGATGAAGGTGCCAAACAATATCAAAGTATGCTTCCTCTTACGCCCAGAGACATGCGACTTCAGAACTGGCACATTGCCAATCTGGAATATTCCAATGCGTCTAATATCAATGACCTCAGTCTTTCCGCATGGGATCAGGACACTGGTAATGAATTTGAGGGAGAGCATTCACAGGTGATCGGTGGTTATCAACAATTGCCATACGGCCTGTATAGTTTGCCCACAGAGCTTGATGTTCGCACCAACAAAATCGTCAAAAGCATCTCCTATGATCCGACTGGTTCTGACAATCATAAATCGGTTATTCATTGCGAAGATGGCGAAGATTTCATCGCAGATCATGTTGTTTTTACCGGCTCTCTGGGCGTTCTCAAGCATGAGACAATTGAATTTGACCCCCCTCTCCCCGACTGGAAGTTGGGTGCTATCAAAAGATTAGGGTTTGGGCTCATGAACAAAGTTGTCCTTGTTTTTAAGGAAGCCTTTTGGGATGAAACCCGAGATATGTTTGGTCTCCTCCGTGAGCCAACTATCCACAACAGCATGGATCCCAAGGACTACGTCACAAACCGCGGAAGAGGCTACATCTTCTGGAACTGCATGCAGACCGCCGGATTACCCGTCATCACCGGGATCATGGCCGGAGACGCCGCCTACGAAACAGAGACCACCCCAGACGCCCAAATAATCGAGGATATCATGTCGCAACTGCGAAATGTATTCAAGCACACCAGCGTACCAGACCCACTCGAGACCATCATAACTCGCTGGGCATCTGACAAATTCACGCACGGCAGCTACTCGTACGTGGCAACGGAGGCCCGCGCCGAAGATTACGATCTGATGGCCCGACCAATCGGCTCCCTGCATTTCGCAGGTGAAGCCACCTCCCGCAACCACCCTGCAACCGTCCACGGGGCGTACCTCTCCGGTCTCCGAGCAGCCGAAGAAGTGATCGCATCTGTCGTGGGGCCGATCGAGATATCCACACCTCTCGTCCCCGACAAAGCTGCCGCCAGCACCACCATCACCAGCACCAGCAGCACCGTTAACGCGGCTGCAGCTGCCGATGGCGCTGCCCAGCCCGAGATCACTTCGGCCGCCCCAGGCCCCTCCAACCATGTGGCTGACAACAGCCTTCGTCGCGACAGCTACGACCAGGCTACATGGACGGCTATCTATGCCGAGATCGGTTCGGCTCCGGCTCGCCCACCCAAGGTGGCGTTGAACCCTTTCCTCCTGTACCAGAAAGACTTCTGGTCCAAGTGCCGCGACCAGTGTGATGAGGCTCGTCGCGCCGGCCCTAGCAAGCCCAATGCTAAGGCTGGTCGTGACGAGGTCCGCCATGCACTCGGTCAGATGTGGCGTAATGCCTCGCCGGAGGAGAAGAAGCCGTACCTCGACGCAATCGAGGTCAGCCGTGCCCGGAACGACCGGGCTTGGAGTGAGTGGAAGGTGGAGGCGGCGGAGTGGGACCGCCGGTCTCTGGAGGTGAAGGCCGCGTGGTGCGGCGAGAACCCGTTTGATGAGTGGGTTGCTCCCTCATCGCAGGAGTAGGGGGTGGGGAGGCTGTGGCTGTGTCTGTGTCTGTGCCTGCGCCTGTCTCTGCGCCTGTGCCTGCGCCTGTGCCTGTGCCTGTGCCTGTGTCTGTGTCTGTTTGTGTCTCTGTGGGGAGAGGGGGATCTCCCGATATTATTATCCCGTGAGGAAGGGGGTACAAAACCCCATAATGAAGTCCCGTTGGGCCCGGGCACCATGTATTATTAATCGCAGTTTCTGTGAGAAACGAAGTAATGCCCAAGAGATCTAATGCTGATCTAATTCTCAAAACTGTCTTTGTTTCCTTGTAGTTGTATTATGAGCTTCGATCCATAGAGCTCTTAGTTCTACCGCAATTCCATTGTAATCGGCCAGTCGACAGATCAGCGCAACCTTCAATTTCGAGTCCTTCGGAAGGTTTCAAGTCATCAGTTGTAAGCTCTTACGGAGACGCGCATATATGCTAGTGTTTCTTATTCAAATGTTAGATATCTCTCATTCTTGCCTTGCCTCTCTCCCAACTTGGGACCGCATATGAACAGAGCTTGGGGAAATACATGATTAAATGCAAAAGACACTACAGTTCTAAGAAAAAATAGCTGGTACTTGGAAGAACATTGTCTATTCTATTCTATCGGCCACCGATGACATCAAGTAAGAGCCAGTCCAACCGCCATAATGGGGACGAAATTTGGACATGAAAAAAAAGGAAAAGGAAAAGAAAGTCCGTGAATCATGGGACAAAAAAATATGCACGGGGAATTCGAGGGAAATTCAGATCACACAACACACGCAGACAAAGAGGCTTGGTCTTGTCAAGTCTAGAGATTTGCACACGCAGTCTAAACAATACACTTGAAAGAAGTCGGGATCATGAGGTATTCGGAAGGAGTAGGGGTGTTATAGGAGAGAAGGTTGGGGAAATTTAGATCTTCTCCTTGGGCTGGGGAACGTCGCCGAGTTCGGAGAGGTACTTCTCGGTATCGAGGGCAGCAATGCAACCAGATCCTATTAGTATGTTAGCAACTTTGATCTTCTGGCGGTATATAAAGAATCTCTAAGAGATAAGAGTAAGACTTACCGGCACTGGTAATGGCCTGGCGGTATCGCTTGTCCTGAACATCACCACAGGCAAAGACACCCTCCAGGCTGGTGTAGCTGGTACCAGGCTTGGTAACGATGTATTGCTCATCATCCAAGTCAATCTGGCCCTTGACCAAAGCGCTAGCCGGGTCGTGACCAACAGCGTAGAACAGACCGTTAGCATCAACGATCTCCTCGTTGCCGTTAACGGTATCCTTAACGCGGAGGTGGGTCATCAAGCCGTTAGGCTTAGCCTCACCAATAACCTCAGTGGCGACGGTGTTGAAGCGAACAGTGCACTTGGGGTGGGCAAGCAAACGCTCAGCCATGATGTTACTAGCACGAAGCTTGTCACGGCGAACAAGCACAGTAACGTTCGAGCCGTACTTGGCCAGGAACATAGCCTCCTCAGCAGCGGAGTCACCGCCACCGATAACGTAGAGGGGCTTGTTGCGGAAGATGGGAACAGCACCGTCGCACACAGCGCAGGCACTGATACCGTTCTGCCAGAACTTCTCCTCGCCGGGCAGGTTCAGACGGCGGGCGTTAGCACCGGTGGCGATGATAACGGCGTCGGCGGTGCGGGCAGGCTCGTCGTCAGGGCCATCGGACCACTCGGTCCACATCTTGAAGGGCTTCTGCGAGAGATCCAGGCGCGAGATGGTCTCGGTGATGATCTCTGTGCCGAAGCGCTCGGACTGAGCGCGCATCTTGTCCATCAGCTCGGCACCGCCCACGCCGTCGGGGAAACCGGGGAAGTTCTCGACGTCGGTGGTGGTGGTGAGCTGGCCGCCGGCGGCGGTGCCGTTGGCGAGCATACCCTCGTACAAGACGGGCTTGAGCTCAGCGCGGGAAAGGTAGACGGCAGCGGTGTGCGCGCCAGGGCCGGAGCCGATGACTATTTAGAAGAGGGGTCCTGGTCAGTGGACTTGTTTCATTTTTATACACATATGTATGTTTGAAATGACTGGATGTAGAGGTTCAATTGAACTAGGACAAACTTACTAACGACTTTAGAGTGCACCATTCTAGCGGTGGATGTGGAATTGACGCGCGCGGGCGTCGAGAAAGACTGTGAGAGGACTGAGGGGGGCGGAGGGGATTGGTTGTGGAGTGTTGAGGCGGCGGCAGCGGTGAATCCGATGGATCGGAGAGCGGAAGGAAAGCGACGGAGAGTGGAGGAAAACAGCTTGAAGGTTGTTTCTCGGGGAGAGTGAAAGGTTATATTTTCGGGAAGAAAAACGAGGGGAGTGGGCCGATGATGAGATCAGAGCAATAATTCTGTGTCTTTCCGCCGATACAAATCAAATTAATCATTTGCCCGCATCGAGGCCCCTCGCTTTCTAAGCACCTGCACGTGAGCTGGGTCGAGGCCCGCTTACGTGTACATAGCATTCAGGTCTATAATTTGGAAGGGGATTAAAGGCCCGATAAGAATCAAAAATGACTAAACATATTGAGCTAGAACCTGGAACTTACATGTAGGACATGGTTTATAAATGTAGAATTACCTGGAATTTATGGCTTAATTCTGGACCCTGGCCCCTGAGGCGTACTTGAGTGAATCTATAGACCCTCTCTGCGCCCAAATACTTGGAAATTCCCACATACGATCACTAAGCATTTGATTAAAATCGACTTCAATGCTACTCCATGAGGGCATGCGAAACGACTATAATAAGTTCTAGATCACTTTCATGATCCGATATCACCAATATCATCAAATGTCGATTCTACATATAACTAAGCGATATCAATCTTATCAGTCGATCCAGCCCTAGACCGCCCCATGGCAAATGGCGTGATATGGATCTACCGAGCCCGAGGCCGCATAGATACGGTATACTTGAATGACTGGAAAAAAACACTTGGAAACATTCATCTTCAAAACCCTTAGGTAAGGTGACTCAATGGGTTTAATGTCGCAAGAATGAAGGGATATTATTGAGATCATAAATCAAACAAAAAAATTCAGCAAAACAGATCATAGCGAATCATTCACATCGTAAAGAGCCCAAAAAAAAGACATCTCCCCGAAAAAAAAAACGCCAACGTAAGTCATCAGGATATAATACAACTCAAAAAAAATATCATCTCTTTCCAAACCACTTCCTCCGCCTCGGAGCAGGTTCATCGTCGTATTCCTCTTCGGGTGATGAATCCGCGAGAACATCTGATGGCAATCGTTGAGGCACTTCGCTTTCAGAGTCATCACTACCAGGATACCCCTCGTAATCATGCTGTGGATGCGCAGTGACTGCATTCGCACGAGTGTTATTCAAGGTATCATCGTCATCGTATTCGTCGGCATCCTCTTCTTCATCCTCTTCCTCCTCTTCGTCATCATAGTCATCACTAGTCGCACGACTGTTCTTCTTGCGACGCGGCATATTCAGCCATTTCCGCCAGCCCTTTGTGACAGGTGTAGGCAAGGGCTCATCACCATCACCCTCGTACCGCAAAGCAGGCACGAGGAGTTTATACGGCATGGTGATGCCGGAAGGATCCGATGGGCTGATTTCCATGTTCAAGGTGATGGCTAGACCTCCTTCCAGGTCTACAAAGGCGCCTACGCCATCATCAACTTGCTTGGTTTTCTTGGCGGCCTTGTCACTCAGGTTTGTAGGTCTTCGGTGGAAACGACCGGGCTGGGGCTCCTGGGTTGCCCCTGTGAAGTAGCTGTCCCCACTTTCCATTGGGCGAGAGATGGCAGTAGAGTCTATACTGGCTCGTCGAGCAGGCATGCCACTCTCGCGGCCAAAGCTCATGGCTCTGGTAGGTGGTGGTCCACGTCCAGATAGTCGTCTAAACAGGCCACCAGCTTTACTGGGGCCGGTCTCGGGGGGCCTATCACCACGTCCTAAAGACAGCGTTCGCTGAAGTTTATTGGGGCGAGGCTCGGGTGTAGGTGTAATCGAGGAGTCAGGCGTTCCAGCGGGCGTCAAACCAGGACGGTATTCTCTGATTGAACACCAGTTTCGTCGAGGCAGCAGACGTTTGTTGTTTCTGGGCTTACCATCAACGTCTTGCATGAAGATTGGAATAATGTCTTCATCTGTGTTTGAATCTATATGATGCACAGTGTTGCGCTTGTTGAGCATGTCTGAGATAAGCTCCGTCTCCGGAACGTTGGCGATGGCAGACGAAATGACGTTGGGCATGTATCGATAATCCTTGTCCTTTGCAAGGTTCAATTTCGGATTTGAATAGAATTGCCCGATGGCTGCTAAGTGAACATCACCACTGCGATTTTATTATTAGTTTATTATCCACAGTGGAAACCAGCCATCACATAGGGTAAGGGCAAGACCAAACTTACCTCAGAATTGTGACCCGAACAGACTTCTCTGCAGCAAAATCTTGCAGATCTTCAACCAGCCATGTTCGCTCGGACTTGAGCTGCTTGCCAGCCCAGTGGTCATCAAACACTTCCACATTTGCGCCAGATCGATTCACAAGTCCACCGAGCATACCGGATTTTCCTAGTGACTTTCGGCTATTCATAAAGTTCTTGAGCATGGCCTGGTGATTTGTTAGTAAAATTCCTAGCCACAACAGAGACGCTTCACTTACCACACGAGGATAGGCGACAGGAACACTGCAGAGTACAATCATGTGTTTAGTTTCGCCCCGAGCTATCTCTTGGTGGCATCGATCCCAGATCAATTCATTGGTCTCTTCACTGAGGACCCCAGTGTTTGTCCTTTCAGTTCGGCAATCTAGGCCCAAGAGAACAACGTCACCGCCCAGGGACATGAAAAGGTTTCGGCTTCTTTGCTGGATGTAAGGACCTGGGTGAGCACCAAGAATCCAACTAGGCTCATCCTCCTCGGTCTCGTCCGGAACACTGTGGTGCTGGAATAACAAGTAGTACTTGTATGCAATTCTTCCCAGGCCTGAGATGACCATACTTTGCATAAACTCCGGGTTATAAGAGCCGTATCCTTCAAAGATTTCATGGTCATTCCACATATTTACCATGGGTATTTGGGAATTGGCAAGGGAGAAAAGACCCTGTGAGAACCATGAGACGTAGCGATGCAAATAAAATTGCTCAACCTCAGCACGGAATTCCGGAGTAAAAGGCATGCTGTATCTCTCGGCAGGGTTTTTGATTTTAGTCCATTCTTGGAAAAAGTGGGAATCTGTGACGACGCTGTCATTGAAAATTTGATCACCGCCACCAATCATCACATGGAATGGTTGAGTCTGGTGCTCGTTGAGGATATCGCGCCATAAAGGATCAGGCCCACAGAAGGGGTTGGAGTCAACAGAAGGACTAAACCCATTACCGCTGTGGTACATGATATTCATGGGCTGTCCAACGGCTGGTACCCAGAAACCTAAGGCAGGACCCTGGTTGATACGGTAGGCAATCCGCTGTTGTGTTGTACCAAGCTCAACCTCAATACTGAATCTCCAGAATGTCACGTCTCTGGCGGTATCGGCGTAAAGGCGCACACCAGCGATATCTCGGTGCAAGCTAGCAGTCTCACCGTCGACTGAATGGATTCGGTTTACGGAGATTGGTTGGCCCGATCCCTCTGACTTGTAATCACCATTGCTCGGGCTCATTTCATAAATTCCATCGTCGTTCTCCACCGCAGAAAGATCAACCTCTTCTTCGAGATAATCGACTGGCTTAACATAAAGCGGTCTTCCATCCCGGCCAACTTTCATAAGACCAGCAGTAGGGTCAATATACTCGGGCGCGAGCTGTACACCATCCTCACGACTGATCTCTGCGGGTGGGGGAGGTAGGAGATTCATTGGTTGTGAGAAGAGGCGTAATGTAGGCGGGCTTTTATATGATGAACGAGAGTCTCTTGTCACAATTAGGATGGAGCCTCGCCATATATCCTTGGCAACAGTGCCTTGGGGGCCTGTGGCGTTGACTTTCTTTATTCCGGTATACCGCAGCAGTGGTCCACATTGAAGGAACAACTTCGGTTCGAAATTCTTGTGTTGGGTGACTCCTGCATCTTGTCAGTTCATCTATAAAATTATTCCTCTTGGAAGGTTATCTTACCTGTCAACTTCTGAGCGGGTGTCTGATAATTCTTTGGGAGGGCTCTGCTCTTTCTACGATCTTTCGAGGCACCACCTTCCCACCAGGCCTTACTCTTTTCCATGTCAAGGTTCTGAAAATCGAAATCTGACATTTCCAGGCGTAGAACGGGTGCATTCTTCCAGTCGAAAATCGGGGGCGGAGTCGGTGGTGGTACATTAAATGATACAGTCTGCTTTTTAGGCTTGGAGAGTGATTGAGCACTTCCTTGAACGGCTCGTGCTGCCGGAGGGGTCGCCACAGTATCTTCGCTAAGAACGACAGGGGCGTTAGAAATAGCGGCGACCTGAGAAGCAACTGGGGCAACAAAGTTTCGTTGCTTGGTGGCTCCTTGCGTAGATACTGAGCGAGTATGCCTCATGGTATCACCGGGTGGCCCAGGCTTGGCGGCTGGGCCACTCACTGTTATCGATCTTCGGGGAACTTGGCCCAATTTTGCGGACTGGGGAATAGCGGCCTGTGCACGCGCGTACTGGGCATCTTCGGGGCCGTTCATGACCGGGTACTGAGGATTCGTCGAAATACTCCTGTTATGACGCACTGGGGCTTCTCTCGGCTGTCGAGGGGCTACCGGTCCGTCTCGCCCATTGTCTTCAAGGGTGATGGGTTTGCGCTCCCGCTCTCGATTTGCGCTAGAGGGCGTTCTGTTCTCTAGATTTGAGCCCTGCTTCGAGCTAGGTTTAGGAGCAGCAGCCGCCGCTGCGGCCAGCATCTTGGCCGCTGCTTCAGCCTGCTCTTTCTCCACCTTTTGACGGGCTAGGCGCTCTCGAAGTCGCATTTCTGCTTCCTGGACCCTTGCTCGTTTTTCTTCTTTGCTGATTCCATTCAGCGTCACCTCGAGTTTTTGAAGAGGCGAGCGATCTGATGCCCAATCTCGGCGCTGTGAGGATGTAGAGCGCATGGTATTCGAACGACTCGGAATTGATTTTGGACTCGCACCGGCGGAGCCCTTTAGTGGTGTCGATTCTTCGTTTTCTTGGGCGGCCACCTCAGCTTCTGAAAGATTAGAGATGGGTGGAAGGCCTCGAGGTGTATGCGACTCGTCCGAAAATCCCGATGCTGTGTCTGGACCAGAGTGATGTGTGGTATAGTTCGGTTCGGTGTCTCTAGCTCTGGTTGAAAGCGATCCTCCTGATGGGTGTTGCCTTGAATTTGTTTTTGTTTTGGATCTGGATGGCTTGGACGGGCTTTGCTCTGCCACTGGCTCATAATCCGGATGTTTGGCATAGCTCCCCGTGTCCATGCCAACTCCACTGTGGTCTTGACTGTCTGGGGCTGTCCTTGCGCCATTGGTATTTGAGGAGTGGGAGCCACCGTTGGCCATCTCAGGCAAATTGCGCATTACCGTTGGGTCCATTTTAATTTGCTAAAGTTAACCGGATCGAATAGAAGCTCTGCTGGGCTAGTAGGAGCGAAGCGGATCTCTCTCTGATGCACGAATAGTCTCAACTAAAATACATTCTCGTCAACCCTGATCACATTCACAAAGGCATTGTTTGAGACTGCGATGGGAAGAACTTGGCAAAGTGAAGCGGGCTCGACATACGTATGGTTTGTTTTTATCTCGACGAAGATGTGATGGCAATATAGCTGTGCCCAATGCCTGATGCAATCTCACCGCATCCTTGCCCGAGAATAAAATCGAGGTTGCGCCAAATTGGGTTGCGCAAGTACTTGGGGCGGGGAATTCGACTATGACCGTCGCACGAAAATCGTCCGAGTAGAGACAATGGAGGAGAACTCGAAGAATGAGGGGAATATCAAAGTTTGGGAGAAGGAATGGAAGTGAAAGGGAAGAAGGGGACAGGATCAAAATTTTGAAGGGGAAAAATTAAGGAGTTGCGCAGCTCTATACATTTGCATTATCCTGGTGGCTGGCAACCCAGCCTTCGCGCGGGGCCCAAGGCCACCACTGGTCGCGATTGGCCCTAGTGAATCGCGAAAGCGATACTCCCTACGCGGCCTTGATAATTTTTTTCAATATAATAAAATTTTCAATTTAAAGATGTCTCTATTCCCCGGACATTTTTGGCAATTTTTCTTTTTTATATTTTCATAGTTCAAGTGGAGAGTGTTGGTTCAACAAAGATGCTGGAGCCGTGGTTAATCAATCCTGCTCCACCACGGATGACATCGGAAATCTACTAGCAGGAACAGATTATTGTTCAACTTGTATTGTAATCAAGGCGCATTTCAAGTGACCTTTTTTGCCCATTTGTCTTCATTAGCGAATCAATTAGCCACTGCCAACCACGTCGGATGAAGGTGCCTCAGGTTCGGCTCAATCAATTGGTCCGTGCATGTGAGCTAACATGCCTATCACCATTATCATTGATACTCATGGGCCCTAGCTTACAAGTTACGACAATTGAAACGAAACTCGACATTATTAGGACTTTATGCATCTAACTTGGATCAGAGTCTGGTCAAACCTTGTACCTGCATGAACCCTATGCATACTACACAATGATCTTTGAACTCAGATACCTCCTAACATCACTCAAAGGCTACACAAATCTTCGAATGCTAATTGACATGGATCAATTGATCCTGTATCCAAAAAATGTATTTCAAGGTTCCTGATTTAGCCATCCAACAGAATAAAGACGGGTCCAGTCCGCGTATGCACATGTTAGGCGGGGAAGAATCTATGCATGCATGTGAATATATATGTTCGACCTGGAACCTCAACATTGCACATGTGGGAGCTTTGAAGGTCGACGCCCCGGTGAACATCGAAGAAACCATCAAAGATTGTCAAATACGCCCGGGTACACATGTGCATAGTCCATGGCCGAAGCCAGCGGCAAAAAAGCAGGGGCCATTCAATGTTGACTGGTGGTTATCATCTGGAGCCCTGGAGATTAGTACTCGAACAATTGAATGCCGCGATGCGCCTCGTGAGATCCACAATGCAAAAAATGTGGAGAACAAAAAAGAAACTGCTCACATCCAGATTTGAACTGAAGACCTCGGCATTACTAGTGCCGCGCTCTACCAACTGAGCTATGCGAGCTGTTATTGAAGATAGGGTAAATAGTTTGGTTATATGATACAAACATAATTAGCCGCCTAATATAGGCAGTCAGGATGAATGTTGTACAGGCCCAAAGAGTAGACCTTGGGAGAACAGAATTGCTTTAAACCATCAATACAATATTAATTAGACTGTTGATAAGAGCAACTGTCATACTTTGAAAGATTCCACGGCCTAAACTACTGATCAATTAGTGGCATGATCTACAATGTCTGGCTATTGATGTCTCGACTCTATACTAGTACTGAATGAACTTTCGCTTTCCAAGGTTCTGACAAGGCGCTTAGATTCATGATGATTAACTAGCTTCTATATCCACGTGACGATCCCAGGTATCAATAGCCGCTCGCATAGCTCAGTTGGTAGAGCGCGGCACTAGTAATGCCGAGGTCTTCAGTTCAAATCTGGATGTGAGCAATTTCTTTTTGCTTTTTCCCAAATCTTCCCAGTCATTTTTGCAAATAAGTAGCTGAGGTTGTTGATTTATCAATTGATGATCGGCGTGGACTTGAAACAATACATACAATATTGTAAAAGGGGCACGTAGTATCATGGCAAATTCAAGTCACTTTATTCTTTATTATTCATGAAATTTGGAAAAAGTGCTTCCAGGTAGAAAGGAATTGCCCAGGTTTTCCCTAAATATTCATGTTTCTTAAACTACCAGGCCTAGGAATACTACTATATACATTGTATGTAGTTCCAAGGTTGTTGGGAAATCCTTGGAATTAATTACTCACATGTGCAAGGGACCTCACACATGCGAGCAGAAACTCCAAGGTTGAAGAATATTATACCCTGGTCAAAAGTCAAAGAAGTTTTTATGCAAGATCAAAAATCGATCAAGGGCAATCAGTGCCAAGAAGAGACGATGGTATTGCGGGTATGGAAGCGCAAATAATAGTAATAGACTAGCTAAGTAAATTGTGATGATGGACAGATATATCAAACCCTTAGCAGAGCTTCGTAAAAATGATAAAGAGTGGTAGGCCCTGCGGCAGGATTACCGTGCGCCCAAAGTAGCCGATTCAGCGTCATGGCCGAGTTCCGCATCGCCTTCCATTTCTGCAATAAAGCGTTCCCAGGTTGACAGGACACCCTGGTAGAAATTGATGTGGGACTCCGTGAAAGACCCAAGGGAATCCCGAAACTCGACAGCCTTGATGCGCTCGAAATCTGCCACTTCGCGGACGACCTCCTCGTCAAACATTTCAGACGTAGTCTTTGCTGATTCAACCTCCCGCGTGAGCTCATCGATGCGTAGCTCGAGCTTGCGGACACGCTCGCGGCGAGATTGCTCGTGGTCAACTCCGCGCATATCCTCCATCTTGGAGCGGATGAAAGAGGCAGGGGAAGAAGTCAGGGGGTTGGACGCATAATAAGCAGCCGGGTTGGCAGCTAATGAGTCTCGCTCAGCAACGGCCTTGTTGCGGTAATCAACCAAAGCCTCGAAATCAAGCTGCTTCTGTTCACGGGTCTTCAAGAGCGACTTGACCGAAAGAATGTATGCCTCCATGTCCCGCAGGGAACCCAAGTAGTTCTGATCGGTATGATCTTTCAAACCCCGTACCCCACGCGCAGTCTCCTCTACCGATGCAGCGAACACCTGCAAGGGCATCTCCACCGCAGGCTCAAGAGGAACCAATTTGCGGAACTGTGACGCAAGTTCGGTATAGTCCGTCTCAAGGTCGGATTCACGCCGTGCGACCCGCGCCACGGTCTTCTCCACATGCGATAGATCCTCGTCTAGCTTATCTGCCATCTCCTTCACCTCGATAAACCGGCGATCGGGCTTGTGGACCTTGGTGAAGGCGTTGACGAATGTATCGGTAAAGTTATCAAAAATCTTGGTTGGGGCGTTCTCCGACGAGGCAGTTGTTGACCCGCGGGTAGAGTGTAGTCGCATATGTGCATTCCAGTCCGAGGACTCCAGGAAAATAGTAAGCAAAGGTGCGCGACGAAGAACGGGGTGCAATGTCAGCCGTTTCAAAAACCGATGCAATGACCATGCTCGCCGTGTCGTGAACTCCGAGCCGAACCGGTCGCCTCGCACATACTCCATCTTGTGCTTGTCCGGCAACGGCGGGACCGCGCATGCTGGGTATTCACGGTAGAGAGTTTTGTACAAGAAATAGAAATCTGTAAATCGTCGCCGAACATAAAATTCGGGCTTTTGGAAGGCCTTAAAGTCGGTCTACAGAGCCACAAATATGTTAGTGAGGGTGTTCCTGGGTAGTCTGCAAGGTGCCGAGGCGAAGGCTGTGCAGGCAGCCAGAAACTCCGCTCTCCCTGAACAGATTAAAGAACCAAACACATACATTTGATGTGACCAGGTATGAGATATAAGCGTCCTTTGTGCCGTCATTTTCTTTCAAGGGCGAGTCGACTCGGCACTCGAGCACACCGTCGCCGATACCTGCCAAGTCGACAGCGTCGGCCAGTGGACCAGCCTGGGGTTCCTCGTGGGCTGAGCTCATTCTCCGCTTGCCATTGGCGTCATGATCATATCTATGTGACTCCTCCACATCTGTGCCTGAGGTTGTCGGTCGGGAGACATCGCTGTCGACATCATGTTTCCAGGAAACATTGTCGAAGTCGTCATGTTGGTCCATCGCGGGGGAAACTGTGACGCGTTGTTCACCCGGCGATTTAGAGAAGTTGTGTTGACTTCAGCAATGCAAGCAGAAATGGCAGAAGATTCAAGGTTCAAGGCTCTAGGATATGCGAATAGTGAAATAGTGGGGGCAGAAGCGGGAGAAGCTGAGGGAGCTGGGACTTGGATGATCGGCGATTGCCCCAAGGCGGAGAGGAGAGACCCCAAAGCGGGAACGTCGTCATCGCTCGCTTTATACGTACGAACCGTGAGAGACTACTATTACTAAAAAGAACTGCACAACTGAAGGGTAATTAAACAGTCAAAAATGTTTTTTAATAACTCAAACTCTCAAATATTTCACTTCCATGATTTTTAGCCAGTAAGCAAAGAATGCTTTCGACATTCTTCATCATAACGTATTCAACAAATTTACACACAACTCCTAGGCAGCCGATTTCCTTCGGGACGTTCAACGCTGCCTCTATAAATCCATAGTATAACCCAAATGTAAAATAAGTAAACAAGCCCCAACGCAATGCAAAGGCAAGTGAAGAAGTAGAATGAAGATGATAAAGGGGAAATAACAGTCGCAAGATAACATCTAGGGCTTTTCAGACATAAGGTGGCTGCCTGAAGATGATTCTTCGTCATCCCTTTCCGGGATGTTGGCTAGTCGATCCCGGTATGGTTTCTCTGCTTCGTCGTCACTGAAGATTTCCTCGTCGCTTTCCCCAGCGAAAGCATTATAAAGTTCCCCGCCGCGACGTTGGGTACGTCCGCCTGGTCCAGTCATGGGGTGCATCTCATCCTCATCTTCAATCATCTCGAATTCATAATCATCTTGAGGATTGGTTCGGCGGCGCTTCACACGTTGGAGTTGGAAGAAGACACCCAAGCCGATGAAGAAAACGATGATCATACCCAAGGATGCGTAGATCCAAACCTGAGTGCGCTTCGAGGCTCCAAATGTTGGAAGGTAGGACGATAGATAGTTATCTGCCGCGGAGGTACCGTTCGAAGAGGCACCACTGCCGGCAGTGGTGCCATTGTTCACTACCTCGAGCTCCTCATCGGCAGGTTGAGTCACTGCAGGCGCTTCAGGTTGGCCAGTGGGCTTCTGGTTCACAGGGCGATCGTGATGCTCATCCGGGTTGGTGGTGGCAGGGTCGGTCTTGGTTGGCCCAGGCTCGAGAGTCGTCGTAGCCACATGGGCCTCCTCATACGGGTGATCATCATCATGCTCGTCCGGCAATGGATGGAGACCCTGCGTAGATCCGTCGACGGCTTCGCCCCACAGGTTAAATCTCCAGTCAATGAACTCGCCCGTGAAGTCATTGACTTCGGTGTCTTTAACAATGACAGTCCATTCACCGGCGGCAGACTCGCCCCTGTGATGAAATACGTTAGTTGGTTTTTATAAAGTCGAGATTTTAGATGCTTGAGGGTACATACCAATGAGCAACGGACATGAAGGTCCAGTCTATGTAACCAACGGGCTCTTTGTCATGTCGGCGAACTACACTCAGGTAGCTGACAATTCCAGCCGGGCTGCGCATTTCCACGCTGAGATCACCGCGGCGACCATGGTTGATATTCATGGTGACAGTAACATGCTCCAGCCGACCAAAGTTAGCGCCCTTGAGCTGGTCTGCAGTCACAGTAAACCGGCTAACCAATCCCGCCGAGCCCTGGGGAATATTGTGATGCACTCGTAGCCAGGGCGAGGTGAACCAGGCCTGTGGCTTTACTAGTTCCCAGGATTGAGCCTTGTGGACCAAGGCGTATGCATCAACTTTGCCAAAGCCCCAGTCGTGACTGAACTTGCGGCCAGACGGAAGCGTTTGCCAGCTTCCATCTGTCTCGCTCACGGGAACTGCAGTCTCCACCATCAAGTACTGAATGTCACGCCATGTCAGCTCAGGTCGAGCACTCAAAGCAAGCGCCACGGTGCCTGCGGCAAGTGGGCCAGCCGCAGAAGTACCACCGTGGTTCGAGTAGCAAGAATCAGTGCCCACATCAGTGGTGTGGATCGCATCGCCAGATCCACTGCTGTATGCAACCACCAACTGGGCAGAGCATGATTCTGAGTAAGACGGATGCTTTCCTTGCCGATCAATGGCTCCGACTGTTATACTGTAAATGCTGTTGGTATAGCCATCGAAATTACAATTGTCACCGAACTGCGCACCGTTACCGGCGGCGAACACGAAGATGGAGCCTTTTCCATCACGTCCTTTTTGCACGCCATTGACCATTGCTCGCTTAATCAGAACACCGGGTGCATCCATTGTGGCACCATCATCGATGGGTCCCCATGAGCAAGAGAAGATGTCATTCTTCTGGTACTCG
Organism: Penicillium verhagenii; assembly: GCF_028828195.1. NCBI lineage: Eukaryota > Fungi > Ascomycota > Eurotiomycetes > Eurotiales > Aspergillaceae > Penicillium > Penicillium verhagenii. Next base: position 2,340,457 of record NW_026643169.1, read on the forward strand.
TAATTGATAGCTGCGGCCTCGTCCACGTCGTCAATCGGCGCAGATAAAATTCGAATACCCGCCACCTTACTACCATATGCAACACCGACGCCACAATATTCGTTCTTCGCAGCACCAATTTCTCCTGAGCAGCGCGTGCCGTGTCTATCGTCCAAAAGCAGAGGACGAGGCTCCGGTCCACCTTCATTGAAGTCGTAAGAACCTTCGGCAAAGTAGTTCGGCTTTAGGTCATTGCTATCAAAATCGAGTCCATCATCCACAATTGCTGTGACAACACCGTGGCCTGTCACACCTTCCAGCCAAATTCCCGTAACGTTGAGATCGTGACCGGGTTGTAACGGGTTGAATAAATGCCACTGTTCTTTGAATATGGGATCGCTAATCTGCAAGGCTGAGGCAATTTCACTCTGGATGTCGATCGCGCTTTTATCGGGGACTTCATTGACTCGGGGGCTGATAGCTTCGGAGGGAGGTGGTGCACGTTTCTGCAATCGTTGCCTGGGCGGCGCAATTTTCTCTGACCACAAGATAGAATCCAGTGGATCTGCACTTCGAGCAACATTTCCTCCCGATCGCCTGCGAATCGTCCTCTTGGTCTTTATATCGTCTAGCAATTCGGCCAGATCTGAGCTTTGATCGCGCGGTAACGAGAAGGTGTGATGATCCGCCAGCTGTCCGATCTGGCCCTCGTGTCGGGCACCCAGCATGCGGGCAACATGGTCGGGGGATGTGGTAGCGTCGAGGTGAATGGCAAAGAAGTCGCGAGCGTCCTGGGAGCGAGGGTGAATCGCGGCGGAGGCGGCGCCTACGAGGCCGACAGCCAAGGCGATCCCGCTGACGAAACGCATTGTTGGATGCGGGCGGGTTGGGGTTGCTCGATCAAACGATCAAGCTGAGGTTAGATAGAAGACAGCTGCCATTAACAGGGGTACCAGACCCTTCGACAGTAAAATAGATAAAAGGAGGAGGCTGAATGTCTCTCCCGAGTAGACAATGAAGGAAGGAGATGAAGGTGGCAAGTTGCGGCGTCGAATAGGAGGATCGTCAGGGTACCAGGACTAACACACGGGACCCGATTGACAGTCCACTTTTGGGGGCTTTTGAGTTGGTGAGTTAAATGTAATTTTGGAACAAGGGGTGTTACCATTGCTTGGTTCTTATTTTACTACATTTATTTTTATTTTTATTGTATTTTTTTTCCCCTTTCAAATACTACGAGTGGTGGGCAATCGCACTTGTCCTTGAAGATATTCCAATCAAAGATTCAAAGACCACGGTTTGCGATTTGCGGCTTTGACCTTTGAAAACGGCTTACGTAGGGATTTCTATGTCCTCGTCATGAGAATTAGGCCCCATTATTAACTCGATATCTGGACACGTACGGAGTAACTAATGCACCAGTCTGTCCGACTATTTAGCCTTCCGGACGATAAGTCTTTCTGTACATTGAGTACATCCGAGGTAGTCAAATATCCGTGCTTGGCAAATGTAGATTTGGTTAGATCACAGATTCCTTTCATACAAACATTCAGCATGAAATAAAAGTATCTTTAATCCAACATTGCAAGTTGTCTTCAACCAAATTGCACTTGGTTCATTGATTCCACCCATGGAACCGGGGGATGTACGTTGCACACATGTAATGTTACTCACGCCTTGGATGAGTCGAAGACTGTTGGTACTGCGAAATGATATAAAGGTTGATTACGCCATCAAATTAAGTATTAACATATAACCAGCTCGCATAGCTCAGTTGGTAGAGCGCGGCACTAGTAATGCCGAGGTCTTCAGTTCAAATCTGGATGTGAGCATTTTCTTTTTGCTTTTCTTTTTTTGTTCTTGAATTGAGTGGGTCCGTCTTGTCGGTTTCTATTTAGTATACAGACGCGCTCGAAATCAGTTTCACCACTTCACTCTCTACACATACTCGAGTGGGGAAAACTTTACATTGGCGGTAAAGAATTGTGGCTAGTAATCATCTTTAACTATATAAAGGATGATCGCTTCCCTATAAGCACGACAGGAAAGAACGAGAAAAGAGGAATATCATCTGTCACAAAAGGATGCTTGATGAACGGGATAAACAACTTGATGCCAAATATTCAGTATACTAATGGAGAATCATCGATCTGGCGGGCTTTCTATAGCTTAATGCGTCGCCCTTCACCGACTTATCAACCTGGTCCGCATTGCTGGTTCGGAAGTTAATAAGTTATATAGGTAGAAGTCTCGTAAATCGGCATTCTGTTCCTTTGCTCTCTGTCGAGGCACCTTTTTTGACCAGCCAACTAAACCAAGAGCCAACTTAAGGCTCATATTTGTCACTTGGACCTGGAACTCATTCCATAAAAAAATCACCATCTCGTCGACATATGGCCCGGGATTTGTGGTTAAATGATCACACAGTGCTTCTAGCATCGGAGGGGTCATGCTTGGTTGTCGGTTGACACGAGTTGGGGCCCGGTGCTCTGACATTTTCAAACCGGCGAAGGCTGTTGCTGATGTTGGTAATAGAATACTTACTACATTCGGTGGTTTCAGCCATCTGCGAAGTAGCCAGTGATTTGGCAAGGATCATATCACAGATCATTGCAAGTTTAGAGGGAGTCTCGGCGCCATTTTTGTCGGACGGTGGAAGGCTCAGATGGTGGAGTGTGGCAGATAGAGTGAGGATCGGGCGACTTCGATGCATCAGAGGCAGTAGGTTTGTTTTGGGCTTATGGTTTGTCATGATTCTGCTTAGTGATCAGGTTGAAATCGTTTTGCTTTAAGACCCGGGGGACAATAGGGTATTGGGAAAAGCATGTGCATATGTGACTTGGGGTTGTCGTGCCTCCTGGGAGCTTGACTACTTTCTGATCCATCTGAAAGCTGCGGATCTTCAAGTAGTGCCGATCAATCATAGTGACCAACACACCGCATGCACATGTGCAAGGCTCATCTATGATGTACCATAAACCCGCCAGTTCAAGCCCAACTGAATAGGATGAGCCCTTTGCCATCATAATGTTTATGATTGATTGTGAGATCGGAGAAAAGGTTGTGTTCCTTTTCAATATTATCAGGCTCGGCTTGAGCTGATTCCAAGTTGTTAGTCTTCAAGTGCTATCTTCCACCAAACCTAAGCCTCGCATTAATCACGATTGATGTAAGATTCAAACAACTTTCATATCATCGTGAAGAATGGTTCATACAAATTTCAATATTTACACATGTGCAGAGTGCATATAGGATGCAAGGGAGGTGAAGGGGGTGTACATGCATGTGACGCCTCAAGTGCTGTGAAATATGTAAGCCTGGCTAACATTCACTTGAATATAAATACTATATCCGAGGAGATCTATTGATGCCCGTGCAGGCTGCCGAGCAGTAGCTGAGCTATCAAATAGGATTGATCTATATCTTGCAGATCTGATGCTTTGACATAACTGCAGCGTCGCACAAATATATAGATTCTGATCAACCATTCAAAACTTAAAAGTAACAAAAGCATCGATCTGTTGACTGCATGTGGTTGACGCTGCCAACATTGAACATTTGAATGTTTTTTATCCCTTACTTTATATTCAGCCGTACTATTCACATAACTAGGGTGATCATCTTGGTATATAAAGAAGTTTTCTGTTCTCCTTCACAATTCCTTCACTTGAGTGCTCAATATTGTTACTATACCAAAGCCAATTTCTAAAGATAACAAGCGTCAACATGAAATTCTTGGTTATTCTCTCTATGGTCGTCTTTGCCGCTTTTGTAGCAGCAGGACCTTCGCAAGCCAATACGCAAGGCAAATACCAGGTTGAAAAAAGACTAGTAAGTACTTGACTCCTTCTATAGTGCTTGTGATATAATATGAGAGTATATAGCTAACAGAGATGGGATGTGGAAAGAATGTAAGTGCTTGACCCCTTCTACTTATGATATAATATGGGATTATATAGCTAATAGATATGGGATGTGGAAAGTGTGTAAGTGCTTGAGTCCTTGACCCCTTCTACCTGTGATATAATATGGGATTATATAGCTAATAGAGATGGGATGTGGAAAGGATGTAAGTGCTTAACCCCTTCTACCTGTGATATGATATGTGAGTATATAGCTAATAGAGATGGGATATGGAAAGGTTGTAAGTGCTTGACCCCTTCTACCTGTGATATGATATGTGAGTATATAGCTAATAGAGATGGGATGTGGAAAGGTTGTAAGTGCTTGACCCCTTCTACTTATGATATAATATGGGATTATATAGCTAATAGAGATGGGATGTGGAAAGGATGTAAGTGCTTGACCCCTTCTACCTGTGATAAAATATGGGATTATATAGCTAATAGATATGGGATGTGGAAAGTGTGTAAGTGCTTGACCCCTTCTACTTATGATATAATATGGGATTATATAGCTAATAGAGATGGGATGTGGAAAGGATGTAAGTCCTTGACCCCTTCTACCTGTGATATGATGTGGAATTATATAGCTAACAGAGATGGGATGTGGAAAGGATGTAAGTGCTTGACCCCTTCTACCTGTGATATGATGTGGAATTATATTTATAACAAGGAAACCTAGTAAATGATTTCTTCAATGTTGTGAAGTTTCAATGTTGGGTTTCCGGGGGTTTCCATACGTCTTGGTCAAGGTTTTCCCTACTTAGTTAGGTTTCCCTTCACTGTTATGCAAATGCAAAGGCTTCTTTCATACAATGGAAATATAATTACTATCAGTTTCTCAATTTTAAATCATAAAAATTTGTACATACTAGTATATACAAGTAATCTGACCTCCCTCCTTAAATGAAATGCCTGTTTGGATACGTTCAATACCTTCTTCCTCCCAAAGTCGCTTGTGAAAAACTTCAAATGTTGTCGTATAGTCTGATTTCTTCCCATCCTGAGTACTGAGTAGTCTGGATTTCTCCGGGGAAAAAGAAATACTTAGGTCCGTCATCGAGGCAGCCACTAGTTCGGTGAAAGGCCGAATCTGCATGTGTATCCTCAAGTGCTGCGGTTACATAGGCGCGACCGAGGTATCTTAGACTGGAAGCACATCACGAATGCTGGTCTGTGGGCCTCGGCTCGCGAGCTTAAGATTAATTACTGTTGGAATCGATTACACATGTAATTGGTACCTGACTGGAGGTTCAAATCCTTTCTGAAAAGTTGAGTACTTCTAAATCTCTATATAGCAAGTATTTAGGTAATCTGGATCCATAGCCTTGAAGGGTATTCAAATATTTAAAGAGTTAACCTGCATCTTCATGAAAATTAACTTCCAACATTTGAAGGTTGGATGAGATGGATGTCGGGAGGTTTCATACCTACTACCTACTATTACTGTATGTAATGCTGCAAAGGCAAAATGACTGCATGCACTGGAACACCTACTACTAAGGTGTTTGATGTTGAATAATAGATAAACATAATATACATTGGGTCCATACAGAACCCCAAAACCAAACCCAGTATCTAAGTTTAATAACCCTCCGCATTTTTCATCAGGAAGGATTTAACGAATGGCAATCGATCGATAACCTCCAGTCCCAGACTGCGGGCCCAGGTAATAGGTCCCTGCCCAGTAACAGAATACATCTTATGCAGCAAATCGCACGCACCGCCAATCTTAGCATTAGGCAGGTATCTCTCTGACGAGTATCGCTCTAGCGTAAGGAGATCACCGATATCCATTCCATGGCTCACAGCATACTCGATGGTCCGCGATAAAGCGGCGACATCTGCCAACCCGAGATTCAGGCCTTGACCAGCAAGCGGGTGAATGACATGGGCTGCGTCGCCGACAAGGGCAACGCGAGGAGAGATGTACTGAGCCGCGTGGCGGAAGCGGAGAGGGAATGAGGCAACAGTTCCTTCTTGCACTCCGATAGCTTTAGGTGGGATGTGAGATGGTTGTGGGGTATGCTTGAGGCGCCAGTTGAGCTCGTCCTCGTGTGATGTTTGTTCAGATGATGAGTGCGTAATTCCCATCATATAGGAAAGGTCAGTCATAGAGAGGCTGAAAGCTGCGTTGACCATGGCAAGAAAAGCCGGAGTGGGAAGAGACTTGAGGTATGCGGCATGCTCAGGCCGTGTAGACCAAACCAAAGTTGCATTATTGTTAGGGAGGGGGAGCAATGCAATAGGTCCGCCAAGTGCAGGTAGGAAGCGCTGATAGGCTGTACGAACGTTGCTTAATGTGGATGGGTCAAGATCTGCGAGTGCGAGGGTTGCCACGATACCATGGCGGTTGTAGTCCCAGCCCTGTGTGGGGATATCGGCGAACGACCGCACAGGACTGTTGATACCATCAGCGCCAACAAGAAGTCGGGCGGCAATCCGTGTTGGAGCGAGCTTCTCAGCATCGGGGCCTGTCGGCTTCACGGAAAGAATGGGCCAAGCTGATAGATCTGGTCCTTCGGACGACTGAAGATCAGATCCATTCTCGATGGAGGCAACCGTGTGGTTAGAAAACAGGGTCAGATTTTCATCCCCCGAAGCTTCAATACGTCCCAACAGCCCGCGCACAAGGTTGGAATTCTCGGTCATGGTAGCAACGGTCTGCAAATCCTCAAACGCAGGTGTTTCCGAAGACCAGTCAAAGGATATTCGCGACCCGGTTTCACCATCCCACACTTGCATCTCCTGGTAATCCTGCACCCTGTCCGTATCCAGATGCTCCCAAGCACCGATCTTCTTTAGGAATGCGACCGAAGATGGGGTCAAGCTGCTGACTCGGTTGGAGAACTGACTGGAGTCGAGGCTCCATCCGCGAGCCTTGGCGAGGTCCTGACTTTCAACGAGGGCGACTTTGAGCTTTGATGTGATAGGTGAAGCTCCTAGAAGATATCAATAAGAGTTCATTCCGTATGTTTCACGAGGTATTATGTTGTGTATGACGTACGAAGTGCAGCCAACAACCCCAGACCAGCCGGTCCACCCCCGACACAGACTACGTCGTAGATGTCGGGGTTTTGATGTGGTTGTGTGCCGAATTGCCGTCGGCTAGCACCAATGCCATGCCGGCAAGATGGGCAAACGTAAGGGCGCAACGCCACCCTTGAGATCGAGCGCATTGTGTTTTGATAATCAACACTGATGGAGATCAAACATTATGCAGGGCGTCGGTGGGCCGATGATTACTGTTCTATTTCACCGCCTTGCAACATTGAACCATGGAAAACATGTAGCATAGGACTAGACATTACATCATAACCAGCTCGCATAGCTCAGTTGGTAGAGCGCGGCACTAGTAATGCCGAGGTCTTCAGTTCAAATCTGGATGTGAGCAATTTCTTTTTGTTTTGACTCAGCCTTTCTATCCACTAAGACGTCCCGTATTTTTGCTTTCTTTTTGGCTTGTTGTAATTTCAAAATAATTTAATGATTTCCCCTAAACCCCTAGATATAGTGAATTACTAGAGAACTTTATTCAGATCATAACCTAAGGTTGAATAAAATACAGAGTTCTTACAATTATCCTAGCTACCATTCCTTCTATACTGATGGTCTTACCATCAGGGTAGAGGTTGGAATCACAACCGGATATAGCTTCAAACAATCTAGATCATATATGAAACAGACTGATGTAGATCTGTAATTGCCAATTACTCCATCAAGGCAATTGAAGCATTAAAAAAGAAATGCAAAAAGAAAATGCTCACATCCAGATTTGAACTGAAGACCTCGGCATTACTAGTGCCGCGCTCTACCAACTGAGCTATGCGAGCTGGTTGATGAAGACATTACAGACACTTGGTTACATAAACAAAAACCTTATTTCAATCCTAAATGCCTTGCTTCACTACAACTCACAAGCCAGGACTTCAGTGTTGTACATCAAATTGTCGAATTCCCCACGTAAATTTCACAAGCAAAATATTCCGCATTCGACACTTGCTCATTGCATCGTCAGAATTCTTCAGAGGCTCAAAACCTCTCGATGTGACAAACCGTCTCGTGGCTTGCAGCTGGCGTTCTAGTGGCCACCAATGCCATGGTAGACCCTCGAGCTAATGCAGTCTCATGGTCAATGAACTTCATCCTTGAACAGATCGAGACATGTCAGAAAATTAATCGGCAATTAATTTCCATGACAGCGCATCCTTTTCAGCGGATGTATCGAAAACCCAGCCGCGGCTGTCGATCTCGGAGCCATTGAGCCACTGACAGAGCACGGAACGTGTATGGACATCTTCAAGACATTGAGCTATATACGGGGGCTACTCTCACCAACCTACGTGGCATGCCCCGCAGGAGGCTCAAATGATCTCATCTACCCTGTGCTTTTCAACACCAAGTGTGAGCCAAAGCATCTCCATGAACGGTAAAAAAACAAGGAAAACGGGAGCGCTTATCGGTGAAATTATCCGGATTTTCCCCTAGCATTAAAGAACGGAATAAGCCTGCTGGCATTGTCGTACAGAGGGACGGAATACGGGTTCATGATTTCTGACGTTCCCGATTCAACACATCATGCGCAGAGTAATCGATTGAGCATGGGCGTTAATATGCAACTGCAATTAAGATCACATGCACGTTCGAATTCTGAAATTAGCCTCTCTTCAGCTTGGTTAGGTTCTCTTTTCCGCTCGGTATTCTGACTGTCAAAGCCCCGCCAATATCGGCACCGTGCCAAGATCGGGCCAATCCAATGATCCGCGTTGTCTGAGCGGCTCTGATGGTTATAGCCGAATGTTCCAGATTCCAACCTTGGAACGCCGATGAACTCAATCATGTTGCTTATAGATAGAAAATTCATATTGGAATGTATCAACTCTTTAGTGATTGGAAGCCGGCGTCTCCGTTCGGCAACAGGATGGTCTCCTTTCTCCTCGAATAGGAGTCCTCTTGGCCCATTTGTAGATTGCTTACCCTTTGTTGAATTAATCCTCCGAAATTATTAGAGCCAGTTCAAATCCAAATATAAAGTTTGAAAGTTCCACAGGGTATCAAACAAATGCTCATAATTCATTTTTGTGCTAATCTCAGAGATTCTTTAATGCTGCTCGTGGGAACGGGAAAGGCGTAGAAGGCTTCCAGAAAGAAATTTGGAAACAAAAGAGACGGGAATGCACAGAGTTCTAGAGCATAGAGACAGAGGCTGTTGGATGATAAAAATGCCTCCACTATCCCCCTCTTTTCTTGAAAGAAATGCCGATACATTGGGCAGCGCTAAGATTCCTCGCAACGCATCCCTGTCGCGCAGGACGCTACACGTTCCGTATTCCAAGCCACACTGCTGCGCAACAAAGTATTGGCTCATCATATTTCCCCAACAAAAGCAGATATCGGCTTGACGGCCCATGCTTGTACACCAAGGTACAACTTGCCTCGCAGAATCCTCGTAGACATGTTAATTGAGCAAACAATTCCCACCTAAACTCTCCCCCTTTTTCAGCCCCAACCTCCTCACAAGCCTATATTTCAGAAGTCCTAAACATTTGGCTTGTTGAGTAAAAAAAGTCAGACAATTTATCGAGGTGACACAACGGTGATTTCCCCCGCATATCCCACTTGGTGGCTTGCATCCAAAGCTAAGCGAGATGCCTCGCACCCCTATTGATCCTCTTATCGGATGGAACCTTGGCTACGTCTCATGCATTAAGCGCGTATACCCTCGAGATCGCGACTTGCTAGCGCAATAACACCACCGACAGGGATCTCCATAGGACACGTGGAGATCGCGGCATTGCGGTCGATAAGCAACCCCCGAGATGCATCCATGGATAGGTCCATTCTTTTTTTTTCCATTTCCCCACGCGGTCGATGCGCCAACATTTGAAGCGACCAATCGCCTCTGGATATAAAATCACCAACGCTGCCCCGACCAGAACGCAGCGGCATTTATCTATTTCACGCATTTCCAGGAATTCAATGTTCGTTTGCGCAGGGCATTGGCTATCATGAGCAAGAATTTCTTGACGACCCAAGCGGGACTGAGCCAAACGTGCATCAAGCTTCACGATTACGCTTTGGCCACCACCACCTCGGCAATCTACGTATACGTTGTTGCAGCTGGAAGACCGTGAGCACTACTTATTTTTTTTTTTTTTTTAAATGTGAATTAGATATTAGGGGGGTGTTGAATACCTGTAACTAATGAGCATGGCTATAACCTAGTGTCGTCGAACACTGTTTAAGGGATACAGACGCTACTATAATGCTGTCCATTCAAGGTCTAGCTGCACTGAGTCCCGCATGTATTGTGCTCATCTCCAAAACAACTAGGTATAGTTTCCCTGACATAACCTTGGAAAGCTGCGATTGATCAATGTCCCCTGACTCATTGGAACTAGTAATGGAATTCAAAAATTGTATGATGCTCTTTTTGACTCGACTCTCAATGAAGCCTTTCTCTAACTTGGAAGTATCCAGTATTGTTGTCAAAGGCCCGGAATTGAAGGCTGGGGCCCGCCTTTCGGAGCCATGGAAGTCTGTACTCACATTTTGCCGAGGGCCGCTTGCAAGAATGCTTGTAAATAGCCCGGGAAATATGGCTTTTGCTTCGGATTCAAAGACACGGATAGCCTTTTGGAATTTGATCAGAGGTCGTATTGAAGCTGGCGAAAGGAGAGACCTGGAATGGCTTATTGATTATTGTCGGAAGAGGTACTTTAGGGCAGCTCAGGACCCGCAGAGTACTACGGAAGATTTACTGGAACATCTTGTGACGGATACGGCGAGTCTATGAGTGAGGACATGGCAGCGAAAGTGAGGTTTTTGATGATATTTGGGGATTGGGGCGGTTGTTTTTGTTTATGCAAAATACATGAGGTGAAGATAGTAGTAGGTAGTAGAAGTCTCCACGTGGCTGGGCGTGCGGGTAATGCTTAATGCTAACATTCCAATGAAGCCGAGGTTCTCTCATTGTCGATACAAGCAGAAAATGAACCGCCATGATAATGCAATGAATTGGGTATTGGTAAGCTGCTTCTCACTTCGTGTCACTGGTATATAACATGTGGTCCGAGGTTCTAGTGTCAGTTCGGACATATGCGAATTGAAGAGGTGAAATATAATCTATATTTTTTTTTGAGAGAAGAAAGGAGACAATGCTAGTCGTGACTAGGAAAGGAAAGGAAATAAAACGCCTATATTTTCATCTTTTGGGTTCTTCAAACCTGTGCAGCTTGCAGTTGCTGAGCTAGGTTGTCGACGGCACCGTTTTGCTTTTGGGAAAGGCGCGACTTAAGTTCAGTCACCAAGGAGGCCAGCTCGACCTCAACACCCTCCTTCTCGGGGTGGTCAGCGGGGAGACCCATCTCCTTGATGCGAACCTTACCAGCAGCCAACTCCTCTTCACCGAGAATGACGGCAAAGGGAATAGCACCCTGCTCGGCAGCCTTGAACTGCTGGGGAAGCTTGGGCTTCAGCTTGTAGGAGAACTCAGCCTATAGAGAAATATTAGCCAAGGCCCATTTTACTAGATAGGAGAGGATGGCAATTGATACATACCTTGATGTTAGCGTTCCACAGCTTCTGGCAGACCTCCATACGCTCCTTGAGCATTCCAGTGAAACCCTTACCACCGAAGGCCATAACGTATGCGTCGACCTCGCTCTTGCGGAGAGCCTCAGTCTTGTTCTCACGCTCAATGCGAGCCTTGGTAATGGAAAAGATACGGTCCACTCCGAAAGAAACACCGACACAGGGAATCTGAGCCTTGGGTTGGAACATGCCCACAAGGTTGTCGTAACGACCACCGGCGGCAACACTGCCTACACCAAGAGTGGGGTCGTTTGAACGGTCGTCATCCTCTGAGACCTTCTTGTCCTTCTTGTTGGACTTGCGAGCCTTCTCCGCCTCCGGGGCGTCAGATTGAATGGCGGGGGCAGAGCCCTCGGTGACAACCTCGTAGATAACACCGGTGTAGTAATCCAAACCACGAGCCAGAGACATATCGAAGGAGATCTTATCCAACGATCCAAACGCCTCCAGGTAGTCCATCATCAAAGCCATATCGTCGAGACCAGCCTTAGCGGAAGCATTGGCAGTAAGAGTCTCATCCTCCAAGAGCTTGTTCAAAAGCTCACGGCCACCCTTGTGCATAACATAGGTCTCAATACGGTCCGCAATGGCACCATCCAAGCCCTTCTCATCGACCATCTCCTTGCGAACATCCGCCCAAGGCATCTTATCCAGCTTATCGACAGCGCTCGAGATGGGCCGGATCTTGTCCTCTGGCACACCACACACGGCAAAGACACCGTCCAGAATCTTACGGTGGTTGATCTTGATCGTGTAACGGCCATTCCAGCCGAGCTCCTCGAAGACCTCACTGACAATGCGCAGTACCTCGGCATCGGGCACCATGGGGTCGAAGGCACCGGCGATATCGAAGTCACACTGGTAGAACTCGCGCATACGGCCCTTGCTGACAGCAGGCTGATCACGACGGTACACCTTGGCAATGTGGTAGCGCTTGATGTTGCGCACGTCCGTGTTCATTGCGAGCCAGCGCGCGAAGGGGACGGTCAAGTCATAACGCAGGGAGCAGATCTCACCACCCTGATCTTGCAGATCGTAGATGAGCTTAGAGTCCTCACCATACTTGCCAGCCAGGATCTCACGGAGCTCAAAGACGGGGGTATCGAGGGCGGTTCCGCCGTGGCGCTTGAAAACGTCGGCAATGGTGGTGAAGATGCGGTCTCGAAGGATGGCGTCTGAGCCGGACCAATCCTTAGTGCCCTTGGGGGTCTTGAGGGTGAATGATACCTTATCTTTAGGCATTTTGTCGATCGAATCGGATTGAGGGATTGAGGAAAGGAAACGAGTGCGGCGGGGGAAGTTTCGATGGTGGGGGGTGGTGGGGGCACGGAGACAAATTTGATTCGAGGCCGAACGCCGGCTTTGGGCAGACAAATGAGTCAAACAACGGGTATATCCTGCGCCAATGGACTTTGTGAATGGTTGTCGTACAGGACGTAGACGCAAAGAACTCGAGAGGGACGTCATAAAAGCGACGCGCACATTTGGCGAAAACCTACGTGACTCAAATTGGGTTGACCGGGCCATCTTGCTACTTCGGGGAGTTTTTCCGTAGTTAATCCGCGCCCACCATATGAAGTATGAGCGAGATGCGAACGATTTGATTTTGAGAGACTCTGAGAGAAAAAGTAAGTAACAATAGTAAAGATAATAATAACATAAATGGAAAACTAGAAAATGAACAGATTTGGGAGCATTGGAATTGATCCCTTGAGTCTCTGATATGTACTACTAGTTAGCAGTATAAACTGTTTCCAGTGAAGACGGGACTCCTCAGCTTAGCTAACACTGTGACCTTAAAGATATGCTAGATTTATATAAGATTCAATAAGCCCGAGTCTATTATATTATGATGAAATGAAAGGACTTTTGTTTCGTCTACAATCTTGGAAGGGTTTGCAAGAGAGTCTCCCTCCAAATTCGACTACTATGCAATTGATCAATATGGGCACAATTTTGGAAGAGGCAGTGCAAGCTAATAGATATGAGGCTATAAAAAGTTGGCAAGATCAATGAGTACTGTAATTTCCTTATCCTCCTTTATATTGTAGTACTGGATCCTCGAGATGTGCCCAAGGGACAAGGCTGTATAAAGTGATATCATATCGGCAATCTGATTGGCTAAGCGGCACATGTCACCTAATGCGGTTAAAGCCAAATGGAAAGACGATCATTGTCCTGTTTTGGCATGAACTCAGATCTCATTCTCTCGCCCTTTGATTGGAACCGTGGTCGATCTTGCTCACCACGAATCGAGTCGGTTTCCACTTTTGTGGCAGAGTCACATAGATCATTGGACAGGTTGGACCCTTCGACAGCAAAGGCCCTTGAGTAGCCCCCACCAGTGTTCTTGGCAGACGAAATGACGCCCCATGTTTCCATGCCTTCACAGCCTTCAATCGCTCCGTGACACCATTTTCGGCTAGATTGTTGGCCCAACGGTAAAGTTTGATATGATTGCAGAAATGGACCAGGTATATAAACTAGCTCAAGATCCGGGCTCAACTTCAACATCTCAGTCAAATTACAACTTTGCAACCGACCTCCAGCTCCAGCCATTATTTTTGAACTTTCTTGAACACACCGATCCTTTCTCAAGTTACAAAACCACGAACCATGAGCTCATCATCCGAAAGCACACCTACTCATATGGCTTCTGGTCAATCCCGCGCTTTAGCGCTCGACTTCAAATGGGGCAATTTCCATACCCTCGTCACCGAGTTTGATACAACGAACCCTGACCCACAACCACTCTACGACGTGTCCTGTGGGATGTTAGCACCTCACCTGAAGGTCAAATCCATACAGAAAGATCAACAAATTGGAACTGGCACTGTTCATGCAATCAGCATCAGTCCCGACTACTCGCTCCATGGATCTAAAGGTACCCTCCGCGCCAAGAGTCGATTGCGGACAATCTACACCCACATGTCCCACACATTTTCCGATACAGATAAGCCTGCGACGATGACATGGACAAGCAAAAGTGGCTTCACAACATGGGACTTTATCTGCTGCGACGAGAACCAGATACCCGTGGCCAAGTTTACCGCCAATGTGTGGGCGCTCAAGAAAGTCGCCAAGATCGAGATCATGGGGCCAAAGGCCTATGATTCTGCGGCTCTTGACGAGATAGTCACCGTTGGGATGACGTTGTATTACTGCATGTATCTTCGTATCAACAATCCTCTTAATCTTGTTGGCTCTGCATTTATGCGGACGGGAAAGGAGGCGCAAATTGAGGCACCGCGGCCGCAACCTGTTCAATGAAAACTTATAGATTGAGAGGATGTAAGGTCGTGTTCTTGTGCTTGTTATTCTTATATTCTCTTTTTTATTCTTTTTATTTTGTGTGCATAGTGTTCGAAGCTACATGGCCAATTAGAAATTTGAGGCAAACATTTGAACATTTGGACCAACAGCTGAAAGACAAACATTCGGTATTGAAACATTGAAGGGACTTTGTAATTGAAATGTGCCAGACTCAGTGACGGCTGTATAATGCCTCATCAAAGGTATATCTAGCGCTTATTTTACAAAGGTCGGAGGACTCAAGACAATCTTGGAATCGATCTCAATAGAGAATGACAGCAGGTTTGATGTAATGCCACATCTATCCCATCCAGATGTCCATTTAAAATATAGCACCCATCAAAGAGGACAAGTATTCCCGGCATCCACCCACCCCGTCAACCGGTTCGCAATATCCGAAGCATAGCACGGTGTCGCACCGGGGGCGCCGAGATCATTTGATGAAGGGATAGAGCCGGCATTGTAGATTCTTGCCGCGCCGTAGAACGCTTGAGCATCACTGTACCCAGTCAGGTTGATGCAGTTTGCCAGACCATCACCGGAAGATGTTCCACCCGCTAGTTATAGAAAGAATTGGTTAAATCACAGATAGAACGCTCTGGTAGCCTGGAATACTCACTTCCATCAGCAATCATCTGATCAATCTCCGAGTTTGGACAGGGGTTTTGCACGTTGTTGTTATCATTGCAAGTCCCAGTGCCATCGTGGGATTGCATCAGTCCAGGGTTACGAACGGAGCCGTAGGTCGAAGGAGCGCGCACACATCCCCCAGATTCTTGCATGATGACCGCCAGGATCAGGCGGTGGTCCACATAAGTTGCAGCGGCCTGGGCCTCGATTGCGTTCCAGATTTCTCCCACTTCGGGGCCGGAGTTGTCGGCCTCACCCCACCATCCACAAGAGGAGAACATAGTGTTCTTGTTGTTGTTGAACCTGCACCATCCCACCGTTAGAGGATTTGTAGAAAAATTAGATAATAAATCAAGGGAATCTTACATGTCGATGAACGAGACCCTTCACACAGTCATATGTCAGTATGGTTTAATCTATAGTCGGATGAGGGTACTCACCATTGACTTTTCGCTGGCCACCCGGCTGCCACCGATCCATCACCACTGTAGAATTTGTAGCTGTCCGTACCAGACCCAATGCCGTCGTAGTCATTGACAGTGTAGACCGCATTGTCATTATCGACATGCTCGCCAGGGGTGGCATACGCCAAGCCAGTCAAAACAGTGACAGCACTGATATAAAAGAAATAATTGCTGAGCATTTTGGAATTTAGATAAAAATGAATGACTTG
This sequence comes from Penicillium verhagenii, assembly GCF_028828195.1. Lineage (NCBI taxonomy): Eukaryota > Fungi > Ascomycota > Eurotiomycetes > Eurotiales > Aspergillaceae > Penicillium > Penicillium verhagenii. The sequence goes on from NW_026643169.1 coordinate 2,356,546, forward strand.
GATATGTCGACCTGCAGCACACCAGAACTGTGAATGTTGGGAGGAAATGTAAATATGGACATGGTAGTCAATGAATCCCTATTTATAATATTGAAAAATTACTACTAGTATGTATTCCCTCAAAGGCTTAAACAGCTCGGCATCTACATAACCAACAGTTGACTCTGCCTCATGTAACAACGGCATGGGATTCAATACTACGTACTATAAAAAATGTAGTCTAACTACGCTACTGGAGCGCCACTTGTATGAGAATTAGACCCTTTTTACTCCTATCTTTCTCAAAGGATAATTTCCCAAATTGCCTTTCTTTCAATTATGGGACCGGATTTAACTATGTGTTTCTGCAGACATTTGAGTTCCCCCATGGCTATAGACTTCCATATACAGGATTGCTTTTGGGAAGAACTACATTCTCCAGCAGTGCAGATCTATCAACGAGAAAGTATTAAGCAAAGATGCTCGGTATAACCAAGCAATGTAGATCTTCAGTTAGGTTTTTTTTTTTTTTTTTTTAAATATTAATCTTGATCGATGTGTATTATTTCGTATGTAGCGAGCCCCATTAAAAACCGTACACTCTGTGTCGACTCCTGGTAAGTTTCATCATCAGCTGGAAACAGAAAGTAAATTTTGTACATGCACATGTGCACATCTGCGAATAACACCTACGCATATTCGGCGCTTGTCAGCATTGTTCTTCCATAATCCTTATGCCTGGAAAAGCCTCTTAACCCATTGTCGTTTTCAACTACTTGCCCCCAAAGCATTGTATCTAGATTAGTAGGCTGTTATATCAACATCAAATCGGCTTTACTGTACATGTATTCTCTGGTATTGAAAACAGATTCTACAATAAGATCTACTCTATATAGTTGTACTTCATAGTTGGCGTTTTTTAATTTCGAGTTTTTAATTTTATTAAATCTTTTTGGCAGGTTTTTTGTGGTTTTTTTTTTTTCGAGTTAATCCAAGGTATGATCTAATTCCCTTAGAGTTGCAGTCTAGATGACTACCAGTTGACTAGTATCGTCGGGATTTCCTCTTTGGCTCGTTCTCGTATGCAAAACAATTGACAGGATCCACTATACTAGTCACTAGTCTCCGACTTCCCTCCACTCAAAGTTAGCCCCGAGTACGCCGAATGCGACGTTCGGGGTTGGCAGGTGGGGCCCATTTTACCCTGATGATCAGGGCTCGAACCAGTGCTCTCTAAGGCTTAAGTTAAGTTTATTCGGTGAATCTTCTGGAAAAGCTGAAACAAAATTGAGCGGCTGGTTGAATAGGGGGCATCGAACCCTTTGATCTCGCAAGGTGCAGTCGTTCCCATAAATCGGTCTGGGCTTTCGTTTCATGCCTAGGACTCAAAATTTAATAAAACGGTAGTATTTGCCGCCCGGGGCTCGAACCTATTGAGGTATAAGAACGGGATTTGTTATTTAATTCAAACCTGTAGAAAGATTCAAAGTTGATGAGGGTTTAAAATATCAACTTGTATTTTGTAGACGTGTATTAATCCTAAAATGAGTCTCATAGATGTTTTTGATTGTTGATTGTTGGGTGATTTAATGCATTGTGAATCATACAAATTCCAGACCCAGTCCAGCTGAGCTCTTTGCTGGGGCGCGCTAGAGTCGGCAGTTCCTGTTTCATGCCCTAATTTTTAAGTTGCTGAAGAACCTACTCCGCTTATAACAAATAAACCGTGCACTGTTTTGCTATGGAATGTAACATTCCCTTAAACACAAGCAATTTGATTATTGCGGCGGAGATATGTATGAGTCTTTCGACAGAAAGACCCCACAAATTAACTTCTTGTTATTTCAATGTTTCAACCACCTATGAGCGATCATCTCGCGAGGCTTTTGCCGGTCAGCTAGTCCGGCTGACGAGAGGATCCGTCCCGAATACCACTCCACAAGTGTACAGTATCGAGGTTTGCAGCTTTATGCAATCCTTTAATAGCCTTGAAGGCCCTTATCATGCTAGCCAGGGTGTCTGGGTGTTGACTAGTGTGTTTGCTTTGCTTTTTTTCTTTTTGACTGGATATCTCACCCATTGATGGCATATATGAATCGATATGTATCAATCAAGCCCTCTACTACGCACGAACCTGTGTTTTTTTTGCAGCACCTGATTGGCTGAGAGGCCCAAAGTGGGTCCAAAGAAAATGCCACAGCTGGGGACTCTGATTGACTTTAGGTGCAAATCAATCGCCGCGCGCAGACAACACTTGTTGGCTGTTACGTGCATCCTCTGATATTGAAGAAACGTGGCCCAGAGGCTCACATACTTTGAGATAGTATTACACAACCTTCTATGTGATCTCCTGACCATATTTGAGATGAAGAGAGGATTTAATTCTAATACCTGCACATGTGTATCATGGATGCCATTTTCCTAATTCAGCCAAGTGCGACACTAGTCGGATCTAGGGGATATCTCCGACTCTTCGTGATGACTTTCCATTGTAGGATTTTCTTCTAGACTGTAGATTGCTGGGTTTTACTCTAATGCAACCGTACCTGCATGGCTGATACTGCAAGGCTGATTGGATAAGGCCCTCGTTTCAGTTGCAAAAGATCGATGCTACCTAATAGTACTAGCAATAGAGATTCAAATCTTAAAATCACTCATAAGCGCTTGTTCGAATTGAAGTATAATTACACATATGTGCGTAAAGATCTCAGCACTTGCGGTATACCTTGCTTATAAAAATTTCTCTTTAGCTTCTACCGATCATCCATTCTTATTTACATCTGAATACGGCATGGATGAGCCCACCCCGCTCGTAACAGACAAGACGCCTAGGAGCTATCCAAGACTGATCCTCCAAAAAGAACAATGAAATTTTCTCTTGGTAAATTCATTTTCTATTCGAATGGTTTCGGTTATTGCAATTCACCTCAAAACTAAGAGCTCAATCGATAAAAATATGGAAAGACAAGATGGGGGAAAACGCCTAGGCTAGGCCCAGCTGCTTGACTTCAATGTCGATAATCTGAGGGATATAACCGAACAGAGTCTACAGACCCCCCGCACCAGAGCCGAATATTGATGGCTTCCGGAGAATTCAATCGAACCCGTCATTTTTTAAAAAATGCTTATCTCTTAGACTACACTATGAACTATGCACACAAGCTCATAACGGAGCTCGCAAAGTCTGACGCGGATCTCACTACGTCCAGAAAATTTCCAATGATCAAGTGAGCCCGCTCCTTCTTTCCTCCTTCTAATTTCTCCAGATTTATTCCCATCTTTTCTTTAAAATAAAGCACATTCGTCGCATAGCACACATAATAATAGCTTTTACATCCACTGGCGTCTGGAAGTCCCTCCGCGTATCTCTCCGGGATAGGCCGCTCGCTCTCTGTGATTCCTCTACGCTCCCGAGCTGACCCGGAATGTGACCTATAATGATACAGTAATATGGAACAAGGGGTGAATTTCTCTACTATGGATATATCCAGGGAACAGAGAGAAGACGCGTAAGCATACTTATCATTTGGCTTGAGAACCATCTCCTCTTCCCCCTCATCCTTCCAATTATCTTTATATCTTCACCTTGTGTCTATCTCGTCGTTATGTACTCGGCCGGTTAGCCGCATGCGGACCGGACCGTGGCGGGTCCAGCGGGTCCCAAAATTAACCCTAACTCCGCACGGACTGTATTTTGAGCTCCGCAAAATTCGCGTCGGCCAACGTGCAGGCGCTAACCAGTGAGAGCTGGAGGCTGAGCCTGGAGCAAACAAGTTCAGCAGCCAGGGAGGCAGCGACAGTCACATGCCGCGTGGAAAAGCTTTCCGGCTAACTAACGACAATGTTTGAACCCTACACTTCTCCCGTCGCCAGATCTGTTATGTATTTATTGTTGATGATCTAGAAGTCTCTTCATCAGGACTTTTTCAGCCTCATACTTGAACAACTGTGATTCAACCAATTGTACGTCTGTCATCCCCACCCACAATGCAGCCCACCCTGGAGGCCGACGCCCGCCACAAGATCATCGAGAGCTTCTTCCCAAACCCAGACGAGTACGCTGCAATCTACGAAGACCTACACGAGCACCCCGAGCTGCCATGCCAGGAGGAACGTACCGCCTCCGTGGTCGCGTCCCGCCTCATATCCCTGGGCTTCTCCGTCCAGCAGCAGATCGGCGGCCACGGCGTCGTTGGCCTACTGACCAACGGACCCGGAGCCAACGTTCTCCTGCGCTCGGAGCTCGACGCCCTCCCAATCAGCGAGGCGACGGGTCTATCCTACGCAAGCAAAGCCGAGCAGGTGGATGCTGACGGTGTTAAAAAGGGCGTCATGCATGCCTGCGCCCATGATATGCACATGGCATGTCTCCTGGGTGCTGCGGAGCTCCTGAAAAGTGCGCGCGCCCTATGGTCCGGCACACTGATCATCATCTTCCAGCCAAACGAGGAAAGATTGCTCGGCGCAAAGGCCATGATCGAGGACGGCCTATTCGACAAGATCCCGCTGCCCAGCGTATGCTTGGCGCAGCACTGTGTGCCCACCAAGAGCGGCACGGTCGCGGTCAAGTCTGGCCGCGTACTGGGGCTATTGGACTCGCTGACGGTGCGAGTTTACGGGCGTGGCGCGCACGGGGCTACCCCGCAGCTTGCTATTGATCCGATCGTGCTGGCAGCGAGTATTCTTACCCGGCTGCAGACGGTTGTGGGGCGCGAGATGGATCCCAAGGAGCCTGTTGTTGTTGGTTGTGGGATGATTCGTGCGGGGACGGACGCGAGCATTATTCCTGATTTTGCGGATTTTACTCTTGATGTGCGTAGCTTTTCGGAGACGGCGCAGAAGAATGCTAGGGCTGCTGTTGAGAGAATTATACACAAGGAGTGTGAGGCTTCTGGGGCGACGAGGGCGCCGCTGATTAGGGCCGCGGTTAGCAGTCCGGCTATTGACAATGACGAGGTCGCTACGGCGAGATTTACGAGGACGTTGCAGGCTTATTATGGTAGTCGAACGGCTGAGGTGGTGCAAGAGATGCCACCGGACATTGTTGCGGATGACTTTGTGCTTCTCGGGTTGCCGCCTGGGAAACAGCCTATTCCGTATGTTTACTGGAACATTGGGGTGGCAGATCCGGAGACATGGGACAAGGCAAACCGCGAGGGCAAGCTGTGGGATTTGCCACCGACGCATAGTGCCACCTATGCGCCGGTGATTGAGCCTACTTTGCGAACAGGAATTGAGGCAATGACTCTCTCTGCCCTGACATTCCTCGATTTGGAAATTAAGACATAGCCAGCATTGCACTATATAGTGGACAGTGTTCTTCCAATATACAAGTCAGCCAGTTAAAAGCGCTCAAGGCTGGTTCAATATGAAATTTTGTCCCCATTCCACCGGAGGTAACTGCCTGAGAGGTCAATGTTCGCTCCTTCAATGATCTTCACCATTCCTTCAATAGACGCCCCCATACCAGTAGTCCCCTCCCACCGACTAAATCCTGTCGGAACATCCCCGGGATCCAGCGCCAACACAGTCATGTTAAGGTTTTTCGCTTTCAACTCATAACAGGCAATTGTCCAGACATATTGAGCTCCCAAGGGACTTCCAGCCTTAGCGAAGTCTCAAATACTCGAGTGTCTTGGATCCCACCAGCCTCGCAATTCATGACACAGGGAGAGCTGTGCTCACCACATGCAGATTGCCAGGAACTTTTGAACACAGACAAAGCACTTAGTGATCTTTGCGTCGAGAGCGTGAGCTTGTTCATGAACACGCCATGTTAAAAGAGTCGCAGAATGCTGTTGAACAAGCAGACGACCAGAAGCGGTTGACAATCTTGGCCTACTTGTTTCTGCCAATCTCAATAGTGACATCTGTCTTTGGCATGAATGTCAAACAGTTCGGAACCGGTTCTCAAAATATTTGGATTATAGCCTCTAACTCGCCATCCTGAACACTCAAGTGCTCAAATACGTAGCCCTGGCATTTTCGCCACCTTGTGTGTTGTTCCCCCATACCAGCTATCCTTTTGCGTCCTTACGCGACGGTTCTGTTCCCAAATCTCCTCGGCAGTGTACCCGTACCAATTTTTCACCTCTCGCCATATCCTCTCCGACTCACCATCCGAGAGCCCACGAAGCAGTACGATTGCATCCTTATTGATAACACGTGCCCCGGCCAGATAGTGCATTGGAGTATTTAAGTCCGAGTCCTGGAATGCTAAATATGGTTCAAATCCCTTAGACAGGAGATACCTTAGCAAATCCATTTGAGCCGGAAATTCCAACTCGCACAGATGCACTGAGGATGGACCTTTGTGCTTACACCGGAGATTATAGATGGATTCACGCGTCTTGGATGCGTGGTGCTGAATCATGGACGACATATAGGCAATATGAAGAAGTGTGTGCCCTGCAGCAGTTGCACCAGCATATTCAAGGGGAACACTCCGCTCAACGCGCTGTAAAGCTTGTAAGGAATGTGCTGTCGCCACATGTAAAATGTGGACAAGGAGGTATGGGGTGCGGATAGTGAAGTCAATGCGTGGGTCATTCGCTAGAGCCTCGTACGCCGTTTCATTCCAAGTTTCACATTGGATGAAAGTTGCCATTAGAGGGGTGATGCTGGTACATATGTTCCAGATGTCCCCAGCGGAAGGACATTCGGGTTGAAGCCAGCTCGAAGTAGATGATGAAGTATATCTATGCCCTTACTTGTACTTGAGATTGCTGTATGAATTAGAGAGGAGAGGGCCAGTGACGAGGGTGTTGGTGGCTCTGGTATGTCTAGTAGAGCAGGAAAAGCTACCCAGAACAAGCAATCTGCATCCGTAGCAAGAAGTTGGTCCATGATTGGGAGAAGTCCCGACCCGGCCGCAATAACCAGCGGATGTCCAAAATTCGGATAGTCATCATAAAGGTAAGATGGTGCTTCTCCTTTCCAGAATTCCAGCAACAGTCGCGAACCTACTTCTGTTTCGGTAATATGAACCGTCTGCTGTCTTGGGATATCAGCCAAAATTTGCGCTCTTGAGTAATCGTCCCAGAGATTATTGAGGTCGATTTTCGTTCGGAAGCGAAGGAACAGCGCCTGCCAGGTCTCGAATGCTGAGATTTGGTATCCGTCTGAGTTTGCTCCTAGTTTCAGCAGTAGTTCAACGTTCCCTGGCGATTGGGCTCGAATCGCTGCTATCAGGGCACTGTAGGAATCTGGGAGAGGATGCCATGTCGCATAGTTGGGACTGTAAATGCAGTGTGTTTGGTTGCAAAACACGTCTTTTCTTTTCGACCAATATAGGGAATGCTCTGCATCCAGCAGACTCGGGGGTGGTTCGCTGGCAACGTCTTCTTGTTGTTGAAGGAAATGCAGCCATCCAGTTTCAAGATATTTGAGAAGCTCGTTTGGATTACCTAGCGCTGCGATTTCAAAAATTGCCGCTTTGCCTGCTTGGTTGCACTTGCATTCGACAATAGTGTTGCGATCGCCATTTGATGACCCCGATCGAAGTACGGAACGGCCTCCTGTCATCCTCAGCGAGCATCGACAAACGTAAAAATCCAAGGTAAGCAAAAGAAAAGGTACAAAATGGAAGTGCAAGTGGAAAATAGAGTGTGGTCATTGTTATTGGAAACTCCACATCACCCATAAGCAGTTTTGATTTGAGACGCTAACAGTCCCCCAATGGGATTCGTGATCGCTGATGATGATGGCCTATGCTACTATGGGCAGCCTCAGTCAGTCAAAAAAGCTCAATGCTGTAGATTTGGGTTATATAGCCAAAGTTTTCCCAACCTATCACAAGCCGGGCTAGCTCAATCGGTAGAGCGTAAGACTCTTAATCTTAAGGTTGCGGGTTCGACCCCCGCGTTCGGTTCTTTTTTTTTTTGTTAATTTTTTGTTTTTGATTTCTTCTATTGACAAAGATGACTGTGGCAATGATTATCACAAGTGAATTCCAATCTCTCTTCTCGCAGATTCCCTCACCACCTTTGTTTTGAGATAAATTCTCGCCGGTATTGGCAGAGGTAGCTGCATCTCCATTTCCACCCTCCGGCATCCACGACGCTATCGTGGCATTCACCGATAACAACAATAACTTCCAAGCCCACCAAATGTATGTATACTCTGCATATCACATTCCAGCTCGCTGCAAGGCTTATCGTTGTGGGTCTCATTTGCGCATATATTGGTGATACGACGTGAGAATGATGCCGAGAATGATGAAAGCTCTGCTCATTAGTTAACCTGAGTGTGTATACAGAGTGTTGTATAGTACGTATTGTTTATTCGGCAGCTGAGAAGCTAACAACCCTCGATGAGAGAAAAACTGGCACGATTTTCAGGGCTTATGTCCCAGTAGATGGCTCATGGTCGGCGAAAATGATCTTTGCAAAAGAATCAATCTACTCGGCTACACAAAAATGCCGGAATTGAAGCCAGCACTAAGCTGGTACTAAGCAAATTGATACCAAGTCAAAGAATACCAACAAGTTGAAGAAATACCCAACAAGTTGAAGAAGTACTAGGCAAAAAATTATTTTCGCTCAATTGCTTGACAACGAGGTAGACTTCTTTTCGTTTGCTGAGATGTCCTTCAGTGCTTCTCACAGTCATTTTACATCAATAACATTTCAAATGTTTGATCTATTAACAGGCTTGCACTGGGGAAGACATGCTTAACCAAATGCCCCATTGCAGTAGCTCCATGATGCCTAAAAAATGAAGTAAAACAAGTGAAAAATAAATACTAGTAAATAAATAGAGTCGTTTCATAAGCCATCTACTCTGGATGGCGTCGATAACAGAAGAGTGCCTCTTTCCAATTGGTCCTCTGTGGATCCCTGTCCACCAAGAAACTCGTGTTATCCGTGCACTACTTGAAACTCCGTATCTCATGATGTCTGATCAGTCGAAATCGAATTTCAAATTCGATATCGCGGCTCCTCCAAGCTGGTCATACGATCCAGGTGGTGTAATTATCGGGCACTTGATGCGCTATGCGCCCATTAACAGCCATCAAGCAACGGTGGAGGTGGCGCTTGTTGGTCGAGCGCTAGCCAAGCTGCATGCGGGACCAAGCAAAGGCGAGGGGGACGACGGTAGCTCGTCCACCTCTCAATATACCCTTTTGCGAGGCAAGCCCGAGATCATATTTCGAGGGCCAGTGCATCTTTCCGAAAGTAGTGCGCAACCATTAAGTTGGCCATTTTCAGTGCGTATCCCGACTGAGCCTGAAACATCAGTCAGAGAGGGCCACAAGCGGGGTGCGAGCTTCTTACCACTACGTGGGGATGACCCTTCTCATCATGTTCTCCCGGGAACCTTCAGCCTAGCAAAGACCAAGACAACGCGCCCTATTACGTGCAAGGTTGAATATTCCCTTGAAGCTACGCTGGAGTACCATGATGAGGGTCGCCAGATCTGCCGAGCGAGCTACCCAGTGACATTTCGGCATCCTGAAGGGAACGCCAGGAATTTCTACGATTTGAAAACGATCACAGCCCGATGCAGGGTGTCCAGCCAACGACTGCTTCCTGGCATGGAGAATGCTGATCTATCACTCAAGCAGAAGGCGTCCAAGTTCATTGGATCGTCTTCAGTGCCGGAGCTTCACTATGAGCTTGATCTTTCTCTACCGGTAGCCATCCGGATAGAGGATCCCAGGCCTTTTCCGGTGATGCTGGGCATCACAATGCTGCACATGGAGACCAGTTCTTGCATTCGAAGCGTGCCTCAAGATATCCAGATTAGTTCAATCAAGTTGACACTCAACTGCATTACTGGAATCCTTGTTGACCTGCATGGAAAGGTCTCTGTTGAAGCTATCAGGACTGGCCAGTTTCCGCCTGGAGAGCATATCGTTTCCCACACTCTCAAACTGAAAAGTGCTTTCCAAGATTTGGGTTATCCGTTGAAAATTAATACTGGGGCGGACGATGCACCTGTGCCCATCGGCGACATTTTTAGCCTTGGCCTTCGGTCGGGAGGTCTTATATCTGGAAGGAAGTATTTTGCCAATGCCAGTTGCGTTTGCCCGGATTTTACAACCTACAACATTGAGCACAGACATAGCTGGCGATGGCAAATTTTTTTGAATGTTGCTGGAGAGAACCATGAAATCAAGATTGATAACCCGGTGGAGGTGCTACGAGCAGCTTCGTGAGACTTGCAGACTTCCCAAGTAGGGATGCTACGTACATATGGCAATGTTGAATCAACTTTGAAGATCAATAACTGGGGTGTTTAATATTCGTGAGCTTCCAGCTTTGGAGCTTTGGAAGTTTTTGACCAGATACAATCCATTTCCAAGGCTTTATCGACAATTGATCCTTTCGCCATATGGACTAGTAATTTAGCTGTGGATGCTCTTGGTAAACCTTGGAGTTTCTGATATCAAGATCCACTATGTTGCGATTCTGAGCTAGAAATTCCTTGAACATATGCATAAAACCTCCTTCCTGTTTTGGTGAAAAGAGAGATGCAAAGACGTCATAGTATCAACGGAGACGTGAACTCCGAGACCCACCGAACAGGAAGATGGAGAATGTCAATTTGAAAAAGGGAAATGATTTACATTGATCGGAAAGGCATTCAAAAAATTTGGATTACTAATATCTATTGCGTGTGCCGGATCTACTCTAGAAGTTATCCTGTTCCGTATATTTCCAAAGGGGCCAAAAAAGGGTACATTGTTTTCACAGGTTGATTTCATATCTGTTGAACATTTGTACCTATTTGCCTCTTACTATTTATTATCAAGCTATTTAATTGGGGCTTGACCCAATGAGATAAAACCAACGGAATAAAGTTTGTGTAAATTAACCAGCCCAGTCACCTTTGGACTGAGCTCCAAGCCATCATTCCTGGACCGCTAAGCAAGCACTTTGTACCTTGTGGTCGTCGAATCAACCTGTTCGGGAACCCCACCAGGATTTATCGTACATACCATGTTGCACGGATCAAATGTAGTATCTGCAAAGCGCCCGCCTGGGCGCAGTCCTGATCATGTTCTGCATCGAACGGCCCAATGAACACGAGAAAAAAAGCCTTTTTGGGCACAGGGGGGCGAGTGGGTGGTGGTTCAGACCCCGAGCTGAACTATCGAGGGGTGATCGAGGGGGTCTGCGGTGTGTACATACCCGAGTCTGCTTTAGCGCGCAAGGCCCCGCAAGGAGCCTAAATTGTCCTGACATGGACCACCGGCAAGAGAGCGCTACTGCACACTACCAGAGCTGTACAATATGTAACGACCCGAAGCGAAAGTACATCGCTAAGAGTCAAGACGCCGCACGCCGTTTCTGTTCTGGGCCCTGGGGGGTAAAGAGAGACCATGGGGGGGGCCGCGCGGCCAATAAGCGCTTTCCTAGAGGTAACACAGACCACCTTTACCCCCTTGATGCTGGGGGGAGGGATCTGTGTGATCTTGCGCCTGATCGCCTTCTTGTTTTTTAAATTCTGTTCCCTTTTCCCCCCGCATGATGCTCGGCGCGGATGACCCAGGTAAGGACTCAAGGTGGAAAAGGGCATTGACTCCACCGCCACCAAATGTCCGGCTCTTCGGGCCCCACGTTAGACTTGGTGATTGGCGGAAGAGCCACGCCATGCGAGGGGCGGACACATGGCCCGCTCGACGCATAACCAATGAATGGACAGCGGCTAATGGGGAAATCCTCGATGAACTCCAGGCCCCCATTCTTCGTAAGTGAAAAGAGGAGCCAAGTTCCATGGGATACCGTGGGGGCTTCCGGGGTGAGGAGGAGGTTGAACCAATGGGCCATGACATAATGGGTCTTCTCCCCTCTTCTTGCGTTTTCTTTGTCTCTGTTTCTCCTCCGATATAGCCGGGTCGCACAAATTGAAGAAGATTGGGGAAGATTGGAATGGATTTGAAGATGCAGCTGTAAGAAAAGAAAAATCCGCGATTGGACAAGTACTTAGTACCTGCTTCGAGATCCACGTGGCTATAGTGTAAGAGACAAAGACACCTTTTGTTTTCTGGATGATTCTGTTGCATGCGCGATTAATTATCCAAAGTATAATATTGAAAATAATAAAAAAACAGAATAATATATCATAAAATATAAAAATAATCGTCAAAAAACTGGGTCACTTCTAATATCAGTAAACCGTTGTATATACGGAAAGCCGAGTACAACCCGTTATTTCGAAATAGATGAATTACTGAATCTACGATTACTGTACAGTCAGAACCAACGCCACTCCTTTCACTTCTTCCCTTTTCCCATTCCACTTTCAATCCTATTATTGACAACTTGAACCCTAACAAAAAAAAAGACAATAACATCTCTCGGCATTTTCTTATCCTTTTTGTCTTTTTGGTGGATTCTCCCGTTTTCCCCTCTTATCTGTGTCGGTAACGGAGGCCCCGTATGCGGTTCCTGCGTTTTAGGCCTGCTTTGGTGGCTTCCCCGGACACTCTCCGCGACTCAACGTGCTCGGCCTAAACTCTTTCCCCGAGTCATTCCCCAATCACTTACACCTCTTCTCTCAATCTATCCCTCAACATTTATCAATAGCTCACATCTGCGATCGGGTCTACTTCGACGTCTCCGGGACCCTCCATGCCGCCGAGTGCGATCGGCCAGACCACTTAAGCCATCGTCATGGGGATCTTCAACAGAGGCAACCGCAACAATGGGGTGAGGCTTGAAACCAACCTGCCGGCATCATCCCTTTCTGCCGGTGTCACAGCATCCTGCCGTGTGCTCGTGGGACGATTTAGATTGAGACGGTACAACTGACATTGCTTTCCCGCACAGGCTCCGAACACCCCTTCGCCCGCTCCGCCGAACCCCAAGAAGGACCCCCAAACACCGCAGATCAGCCCACTGGAGAAGAGGTTAAAGGACATGGGATCTATTCGAGTCGACGGAAGCGACAAGTTCTTTGGCATGGAAAATGTGAGTGCTCTGGTGGTTGGACTTCATCCCACTTGTCCCCGCCCTCCACCATACTGACCGGAAGTGGAACAGTACGGAAATACCTGCTACTGCAATTCAATCCTTCAATGCCTCTACTACTCCGTGCCATTTCGCGAGGCAGTAATTAATTACCCACAACGAACACCCGTCGAGAGCATTGAGGCGGCTCTCGCCAAGAACTTGCGGTTCCCAAACCCAAATGCGCACCTGGAGGCTGAGGCGCAAGCAGCCAAGCAGAAGGCCGCCGTACCCTCCGCGCGCCAGGCCGGTGTGACCCCCAATCAACCCCAGAAACCGGAAGACAAAGAATCGCCGGAATACAAGAAGAAAATCGCCCTGCAGACCCTTCCCATCCTCGAGACGAAGAATAATGCCACCAGTTATGGCATGTCGGAATCTCTCTTTACCTCGCTGAAGGACATTTTTGAGTCGCTAGTGGGCAGTCAATCACGTATCGGAATTATCCGACCGCAGCAGTTCTTGGATGTACTGCGCCGCGAGCATGAGATGTTCCGGACCGCTATGCACCAAGATGCGCACGAGTTTTTGAACCTCCTACTCAATGAAGTGGTATCGAATGTCGAAGCCGAGGCTACAAAGCAGAGTTTCGCAGAGAAGACGCTGCCGGGCGCAAGTGCAGATTCGCTGGGTATGACAGAAAGCGCTGGTTCGAAATCTCCGAACACGATTCGATGGGTCCACGAATTGTTCGAGGGTATTCTAACGTCCGAAACGAAATGTCTGACCTGCGAGAAAGTCTCTCAGCGAGATGAGGTATTTTTGGATCTTTCGGTAGATCTTGAACAGCATTCATCCGTAACATCTTGCCTACGGAAGTTCTCAGCCGAAGAAATGCTTTGCGAGAGGAATAAGTTCCACTGCGATAACTGTGGTGGTCTTCAGGAGGCAGAGAAGCGAATGAAGATCAAGCGCTTGCCTCGTGTGTTGGCTTTGCATCTGAAACGTTTCAAATATACCGAGGACTTGCAGCGACTACAAAAGCTGTTCCATCGAGTCGTCTACCCTTACCATCTACGTCTTTTCAACACGACCGATGATGCCGAAGATCCTGATCGACTTTATGAATTATACGCCGTTGTGGTTCATATTGGTGGAGGACCCTATCACGGTCATTATGTTGCGATCATCAAGACCGAGGATCGCGGTTGGTTGTTGTTTGACGACGAATTGGTGGAGCCAGTGGATAAGAACTATGTCCGCAACTTTTTCGGCGATCGCCCGGGCCTGGCCTGTGCGTACGTTCTATTTTACCAAGAGACGACCCTGGAGGCCGTCATGCGAGAACAGGCCCAGGAAGATCAAGCATCCACTGCGGCGGCAGCTGAAGCAGGTGCACAGGCTAATGGGTCTCTGACTCATGTACAAAGCGTGCCTGTAGATGACTCGCACAGACCAATCACGCTTAACAAAGTAACAACAGCGCCCGGTCAAATGCCTGTACATATCGAAGTTCCAGAGGCTGAGCCGACATCACCATTCCCACCTGTTGAACCTATCCAGCCCATCCAACCCGTCCAGCCCATCCAGTCTCCTCAGTCTCCTCAGTCTCCTCAGCCTCTTCAGCCTGTCCAGCCCGTTCATCTACCCGAGATTCTCACCCCACCGCCGATCCCTAATGAAAAAGCTCCTACTCTTAGTCCAAAGAAGAGCGATGCCCAGATACGGAAGGATAAGGCTCGAGAGGAAAAAGAGATGCGCGCAGCACAGAAGGTAGCCGAAAAAGCAGCCAAGGATGAACGGGAAAACAGAGAGAAGATGGAGAGAATTCAACGCAAGGAACTTGATCAGCAACGGCAAGCCCAGATAAAACAGGAGGCTGCTGATCTCGAAAAGGCCCTCAAAGCTAGCAGGGAAGCAAGCAAAGCGGACACGACTGATGTTGGAGCGGAGAATGGATCGCCTCGAGAAGGTTCCAGATTCAGCATATTCAGACGTAGCAGCCGCAGTTTGAGCAGCAGCCTTAGCAATCGTCTCAGCAAGGACAAGGAATCTCGAGTATCGACCTCAACTGCAGATACTACTCCGGCTCCAGTCCTCGAGGTACCGGCCCACGAGGAAGAACCGCTTCGGCCCCCCGTGCCTGCAAAGGACACATCGGATCTTTCCAGTTCATACACCTCCACACATACGGCACCATTCCCACCTACAGTCCCAGAAAAGCATGATCCTTACTACAACAGCAGCCATACCAACCTTCCTCCGCTCTCTACTTCTCCAACCTCCAATCATATCAACCACATCAACCAAATCAATAGCCCCAATGGCAACGGTAACGGCCATGGCATCGGTCACGGCAACAGCGGCAGCAACGGCAGCGCGGATAAATCCGGCGTTGGCCACACTCGATGGAGATCATTCAGCTTCAAAAAGTCTGCAGCGTCATGAATACGTGAATATGTATTTCGACTAGCGTTTTCATTTCTTGCATCTGCCAGCTTCCGGTCGAGTCTACTCGGAGATACCCCAACTATCTTGCACATATAAGTAATCCCATTTGCTTTCGGCACATACCTTTTCGTGGATGTATCATTATTTTTGATCTCATGATATCCAATTTGTCACATCGTTTCCGCCTCATTTCCCCACTGGATAATCCTAATGCGGGATCGGTTTCACCACCAAGTCTTTTCAGACTCCCTCCATCTTGATCAAGGCCTTGCACCCCAATTTTGACTGAATCTTGATTTGTTGATTTGTTTACCTTTGTTTTTTTGTTTTTGTTTTTTTCTGCGCCTGCTTCTATTCATGGCTGCTGCTTTATGTACGATGTACGGCGGCATGATATTGACACCGATGGGGGTCCATCCCATCTGGCGCAAAAA
Organism: Penicillium verhagenii; assembly: GCF_028828195.1. NCBI lineage: Eukaryota > Fungi > Ascomycota > Eurotiomycetes > Eurotiales > Aspergillaceae > Penicillium > Penicillium verhagenii. The sequence goes on from NW_026643169.1 coordinate 2,372,306, forward strand.
TTGGCGTTTGGCTTTTATTTGCAATGCTGGCAAGCATGGAAAGTGGGATTTGTTTATCTGGCGTTTTTGTCGTTCTGGCCTAACAAGTTCTATTTGATGCATATCTTGCTTAGGTCTATTTTGCTAGTGTTTACCATTTATCTCGTTGTGAAGGACGACTCCTACAATATTCCCGATCTTTTTGTCCAGTATCAGTATTTCATGTACTACTTACTACATTCACCTATGTTAATCGTACCCGTCCAATTACGGATTGAGGCGTCCTAGTTATCATTGGAGTGAAACTTCATGTCGGTTTTTTTATGAGTGAGACCTCTCGGTAATGTGTGTTTCCATTCGGTGCATATAAATTTTTCTACAGCGATCCACCCCTCGTCCCTTGGGCCTCTCTTCTCTGGACCTTGGCTGGCAAGCGAGGAAGGGTGCTCGTTAAGCTAGATTCGAACAGTACGACTATGAAAGTCAACTGGCCAGCTCCAAGCCTCAAAATCGGGGAACTAGTATGTCTGAAACGCATGAAAATAATTTTATTCAACTCGTCAATCGGTATGGTATAAGGTTGGATGGTATCAGCCGAGAATCAGTTCGTAGACAATGATGACCGTGTTGATGACGATGAGAGGTACTGTTGTGGTTCGTTGTTGTTAGCCGTGTTCACTGAAGCTGCCGCGTCCGCCGCCCAGCCCCGTCCTCACAAGCAAGCCTAGCTAGCTTGTAGCTATATTAAGCCCAAGCTTGATCAAGACGGAGACAGGTCTCAAAAGAACGGGGATAGCGAGATATGCATTGTCTGGAAGCAGAGAGAAGGTTGAGGGTTGAACGTACTCCGCATCACTGTCCGCACACTGGCAATCAGGTTGATCGACTTCGCCTTAACGCTGGTGTTGTCTTGGGTCGCGCCGAAGCTCGGCTCAGCCTGTGTTCGGCCCCATCCGACTAGAGATCCTGAGTGTAAGCCTTTATTGTGATCCAAATTGGAAGTACCCCCTTGGGAGAGAATTTGTGTTTTGCGCGAAGGAAGGGAAGGGGAGACGTACTGCGAGCCAGGAAGCGGTCCTCGGATAGGACGGCGATAGCGTTGATGAGGAGGACGATGGCTAGGAATTTAAATGTCAGCAATGAGCCAGAGAGCTTTCTTAAATGGGCACATACCGTAGACCAAGTTGCCTAGACCGAAGAGCAACATTGTTGCGGGGAGGTGGGGGGTTTGAATGGGGTAGAGGGAGTTGGGAAAGTACAGTAATTAATTAAGGTGAGGTTTCGGGAAGCGCCAGATCTCCGGATCATCAACAACTTGTTCGCCGCAATTATGAGAAATGGTTAAGTCTGCGCCGCACAACGCACGGGGTGTTTGTATTGTAGCTTTTACTAATACTTTGTACAGGACTCGTGTTCTCGGGGCTCGTATTCCTGCTCGCTTCGTTGATTCTTCTTCATATCCTCGTTGCGCCTTATACTAAGGTTGAGGAGTCCTTCCATATCCAAGCCGTCCATGACATCTTGGAGCATGGCTTCCCAATCACCGAGCTAGGCGCCGAGCGCTCTAATTATGATCACTTTGAATTTCCTGGCGCTGTCCCTCGGACTGCCGTTGGTGCTGTGGCACTCGCCAAGATATCACAGCTCGTACTTGCAGTGGACAGCCGAATCGACCGCCAGATCCTAGGTTAGTTATCATCTAGTGGGCGTCATCTTAACTTCACTGTACTGACAGTATAACAGCCCGAGCAATCCTGGGTCTCTACAATGCGTCCGCGCTAGCTACATTTGCATACGGGCTACGCCGCAGCTTCGGCCAGACCGTAGCAACATGGTACCTCCTCCTCCAGGCCAGCCAGTTCCACCTAATCTACTACGCGTCGCGGCCGTTGTCGAACATGTTCGCCTTCGGCCTGACAACAGTAGCACTACGCTACCAGCTCCCAGACAAAGTAGACAATTCCAAGCCGCACGCCCAAAGTGCATACCGGCTCTCGCTATGCCTCCTCACCATCGCGGGCGTCATCTTCCGCTCCGAGCTGGCGGTCCTAGTCGCAACGCAGACGCTGTACCTGCTCCTCAGCGGCCGGATCAAACTATTTAAAACCGCCATTCCAGCAGGCCTAGCCGGCCTCGCCATCGGCCTCCTCACAACCGTCTCAGTAGACTCGCTCTTCTGGCAACGCACCCCGCTCTGGCCCGAGCTCGAAGCCTTCATCTTCAACGTCGTCCACGGCCAATCCTCAGCCTGGGGAACAGAGCCCTGGTCCTTCTACTTTGCCAACGCTCTCCCTCGCATCCTGCTGAACCCGCTCACCTACCTCCTCGCCATCCCCGTTGCGCTTCGCCAGCCCGCGACTCGCAATTCGGCGCGAGCCTTGCTTGTCCCGTCGGTGTCCTTCGCCGCGCTGTACAGTTTCCAGCCGCACAAGGAGTGGCGCTTCATCGTCTACATCATCCCGGCTTTGACGGCTGCTGCTGCCCTTGGCGCGGCATACCTGTGGACACGCCGGTCTCGGTCGTTCTTCGCGCGTAACGCCTCCCGTCTTCTGGTCCTGTCCGCTTTCGCCTCATTCTTGTTGTCTAATCTTGTTCTGCTGCCCGCTTCCGCTGCGAATTATCCCGGTGGGAAAGCGTTGGAGGCTTTGCATGTCTACCAGGATCGGGAGACGGGTTCTGGCGAGGATGTCCATGTTTACCTCGGCAACCTTGTTTGTCAAACGGGTGTGACCCGTTTCCTGCAACGGCCGAGCACTGAGCGTGGACTCTGGGTGTATGATAAGACTGAGGATGAAGTCGTCAAGTCTACGGCCTCTTTCTGGGAAAAATTTGAGTATGTTCTAGTTGAGGCTTCTGCGGAGCCTGCATATATGGATGTGGATGAGATACATCTCCGGGACGCACTGCCTGGTTCGCAGTGGGAGACTGTCGATGTGATCGAGGGATTTGCGGGAATTTCGATCATTAGACCCGGGGAGCCGGCTGCGGGCAGCGCTGAGCGATGGGTTATGTCCCTGGTTGGTGGAGAGCGTGCTGTTGAGTTGTTTGAGTATGTTCGCGAGGCGGCGAGGAAGCTTCTACTCAAGGGCTGGTGGGTTGAGTTGAAGATGAAGCCTAGGGTCAAGGTTTTGAGGCGATCAAGAAGTTCTTTAGACATTTGATGGAGGCAGGTCCCCACGCTTTGGAAGAGCTTCTCCGAAGCAATTCATAATTTGAACGCAATTATTGACTTGCGTATAATATGACCATGGCAACAACCTTGAAAGCACCCAGGTCCATACTAGTAGGTCTTAAGTAAATCATGCATCCAAAAATGCATTCATTCTGGGATTTTTTTACGATATGCATATACTATGCACCAATAGGTCATAGCCGCGGCCATACATCAAAGGAGGTACATGCGAAACAGGGTATTATGTACTATCATGATAAATCTCCGCCCGGCCTCTCAAAGCCCAGACTTAAGTAAACATGGCGGTCGCAAATCACCTACAAACCACCAGGGGGTCCCTCCAACCTTGCCATACGAGACTCCAGCTCGCGGACCCAAGGCTCGACAGTCTCGACATTCGACCGCAGAACTGACTCGCCATGGCTCATCTTCTCCTCAACAGCCGCAAGGCCCTCGCGCCACTGCTCAATCTCCGAGGACATTTCTGCGTGTCTCTTTTCAAGCTCGTTAAGCGAGTCTGCCGCTTGCGCAGCGCCCGAATGACAGGCGCGCAGGGAGCGGAGACGCTCTAGGACACTAGGAAGAAGAGGGTGAAGGGACTGGATGGTCGGTAAGGTAGCGTATAGAGCGTGAATCTTGGCAGTGTGTTCATCGACAGCGGGGGAAGAGCCGTCAGCGCCTTGGGCAGCAGCATCATCTCCCGTGGAGGCAACGCGAGCTGTTTGTGAGGATTTGGCGGTATCGGCAGCGCGTTTGCGAGCTGAGGCTAGAGCCTCGGCGTCTGTCGTTAACTTGCGAACACGAGAAGAGAGCGCTTCGAGATGTGGAGTTGTCATTCCGGGCACGGCATTCGGTGCCCCAGATGCGGGGTTGGTGCCCACCAAGAGACCGGTCAGAGCACCGAGGTGAGAGGTCAATTGGTCGAGAGCGGGCAGAACGGGCTGCAGAGCAGGCTCATTGAACCCGTCTCCGACGAACGGGTTGGAGGCACTCGATATTCCCATTGATGCTTCTAGCAGGGCGAGCCGACTCTCAAATGCAGCCGCATGAGAAAGAATCCCAGCTGTGGGCAGAGCTGCCTGTGCAGCAGCTGCTGTGGGTCCATCAGGTTTGGATTGTAGTGATTTTTGAGCGCCCGCTTTGCTGGATGCTGATGAATCTGGTCCAAGTTTCTGGGCAAGCAAAGCTGCGGCCGAATAGGAGGCGTTGGGAACGCCCCGGGACGAAGCGTGCAGATTATCCAATGCGCGGCTCAGCTCAGCTACACCGTCACCCAAGTCTCCTCCCTCTTGGGAGGTTTCGGCGGGTGTGCTATCCACCACTGTCTTTTCTGATTCTGCCTTGTTCGCCATCTCCATCTTCAGATCCTCCACCTCTCGCCGCAAACGAGTAAGCCGTCGCTCAATCGATTCGTCCTCGCTGTCGCTCAAATCTCCGACCTCTTCGGTGCCGTCTTCGCGTCTCCGCCTTCGGCGTTGGCTCTTATCTTTGCTGCGGTATGCTTGTCTTTTCATTGCAATACTGTCCGAGAAATTGGTGTCGCGGGCGTCGACTGTAGCTCCCATGAAATGTGCGCGCGCCTGGTCGGCATTGACTGCCTCCCGGTCGATATCGGAGTTGAAACCGGCGTCATCGTGATCTGACTCTGTGCGTATGGTACCGGTCTATTCCCGCGATATTGTAAATTAGCTTGAGGTCATGTCGGTGTTCATTGCATATGTCGGACTCACTGGGACTGTGGACGCTTCATCGGTCAGGTCAGGGGTCTCGTAGATATCTGGAGCAGGGTCCTGGTTTCAATTAGTACAAGAAGCTTAAATAGTACCCAAATATTTTACGTACGAGATCTGGAAGACCGGCATATTTCTTGTTGAAAGCCATGACTGTGAGTTGGTGATGAAGGTCAACAACGCGATAACTATAGCTGCCCGCGATGGATAAGTAAAGTCCGCTTTTTGATGCCTTAAAGCCTTAGAAAAATGTATCCGTCCTGAAAAGCAAGGCATCAATGACATAACTTATTCAGCATGAGGCACGTGTCAGCCTCGGAAATAGCACATGCATGAGAAAGAGCGGTAAAGTATATATTTAGAGGGAAATATCAACCTGAGATTGTTCTTGTCATCCTTTTCTCTCTCACTGAAGTACCCTTGACTTCCACTATACCCCTGAATCCGTTGTCTCGGTTTCTCATCGACATAACATCAACCCGCTTTGCAATTGTTACCCCCCACGGTCCCACCACCCCGCATTCCTTAGCTCTACAGCTTCTACTACAACAAAATGGCTGCTCCCGCTGATATTACAATTAAGAACCTCAATGGGCAGTGGGTGATGGTATGTCTAAGCCATTGGAAGGCCACATAACCCCCCCCAAACCCCCGAAAACAAACAAATACTCTCCATTAGTCCATGAACTAACAAATTTGCCTTTGTGTAACAGGACGCAACCCTGTCCGACCCTACTGCCCCCATCCTAACTCTAGTAAGTGCTAATACCCCTGGCCTTTCTCAGGCGAAATTGCCAAAGTTTCACAACACAAGATCTGTACCCATGGCCTTATCACAAACACGACATGTCACATACCCTTGCAGTATGCATACATACTAGTGGAGGGAAACATGAACTAACGACCCTCTAGCAAGGCGTGAGCTGGTTCGTCCGCAAAGCTCTCCCCTACGCCACTGTGACTCTTCACGTGAACGAGTACACCGACTCCGAAGACCCACTTGTTTACCACATGGATGTCGATCAAGTCGTTACCGGTGGTATCCAGGGTACCAAGGAAGCGCGGAAGCTGGACTGGCAAGAGCGCAGCCATAAAGATACCATTTTTGGAACCATTAAAGGCCGCTCACGCATGTTCCGTGGAGCCAAGGGCGACGATGGCAAGACCCGCCCGGCTATTGATGTGCAGAGCAAGGTTGGAGGGTCTGAGGCCGATGCCAAGGTCCAGAAATTCCTGCGTGGTGAGATCCAGATTGATGGATCGGCCAGTGAGGGTTTCATCGTTGAGGGCGAAGGCGAAGAGTTTGGAGAAGGCGAGGGACTCTGGATGCAGAGTTATGTTGTGAACCAGGAAGTTGGGTGGACCGCTGAGCAGGTAAGCCTTTTATCTTGTTAAATTTTTCTTGTGGGTGGACTGCTAACTTTTCAGGTCTGGGGATTCGAAATTATTGGTGGCGAGCGACGTTACACTCGTCGCGTTGCTGTCGTCAAGGATGGGAAGTTTGAGTTGGGACGTCTAGTATACACTTTCAAGGAGCGACGGGCTAAAGAGTAAAGAAGAACTTTGGAAGCTGTATGCATTTAGCCTGATGCTAAAGGCAAGATATTTTGTTTTTATTTTCATTCGCCAGCGGGTTTTAAGCGAAAGCGAGAATGATGAAATTTAAGCAATAATCTCGGGTAGTGCCATTATAAGACTCAGATTCTTGGAGTCTATAATCTAAAAAGTCTGAAATAGGGGGAACATGTTTGAATAAGACTGAATTTGTTCAGGCATAGGTACATTTTTAAAAATAAAACCGCAGTAATCCGCAGTAGTCATGGTCATGATAACGATGATCAAGCATCGGTAAAGCTTACGAGAGATAAATATCAGGGGAATTAGGAGTGAGTAGGCATAACAACGGCAGCTTTGGTGCTGACAGCGTCCTCGCTCTTCCACAAGCTGGTAACAGTCTTCTGCTGAGTGTAGAAGTGCATGCCCGACTTGCCATAGAAGGTGTTGGCACCGCCACCGGCGATACTCTTCTTGTTACCGGTGAAGGAGAACATGGGCAGTGGGACGGGGATGGGAACATTGATGCCCAACTGGCCGGCCTCAATGTCCTTTTGGAAGCGAGAGGCGGTAGAGCCAGATTTGGTGAAGATAGCGGCGCCGTTACCGTACTCGTTGGCATTGATAGTGTTGATAGCATCGTCAAGGGTCTCAACGTTCAGGCAAACAAGGACCGGGCCGAAGATCTCCTCCTTGTAGCACTTCATGTCAGGGGTGACGTTGGTGATGATGGTGGGGCCAATGAAGTTGCCATTGGGGTACTTCGCGGGCTTGAAGCCACGACCATCCAGAAGAATAGTAGCACCCTCAGCCTCAGCGCTAGCAATTAGATCCTCAATACGCTTCTTGCTCTCGGGGCTAATAACAGGGCCAAGGTCGGCACCCTCCTCGAAGCCACCGTTCACGTTAAGCTCCTTAGCACGCTCAGCAATCTCGGGCAACCATTCCTTTGTCTCGCCGACCATCACAACGGTGCTCAGAGCCATACAGCGCTGACCAGCAGCACCGAAGGCAGCACCAGTGATGGCGTTTAAGGCATGGTTCTTGTTGCAGTCAGGCAGGACGGCAGCGTGGTTCTTGGCGCCGAGGTTGGCCTGGACACGCTTGCCATTGGCGGAACCACGAGTGTAGATGTACTCACCAGCACGGTTGCTACCAACGAAGCTGATGGCCTTGATAGCAGGCTCATCAAGAATGAAGTCCACAGTGGGAGCAGTTCCGTGCACAATGTTGATAACACCGGGAGGGAAGCCGGCTTCCTTAGCCAACTCGGCAAGAATCATCGCAGCACCGGGATCACGCTCAGAGGGCTTCATGACCAAGCAGTTACCAGTGACGGTGGCAACGGGAATACACCACAGCGGGATCATGGCAGGGAAGTCTAAATAAGCGGTCAGCAATTGGAGCCATTTCATCCGATATGCAATGCGATGAACTTACTGAAAGGGCAGATAGCGGCAACAACACCCAGAGGCTCACGGTAGCTTCGTGTCTCCATATCCTTGGCCACCTCCAGCACCTCGCCAGTCATCTGGGTGGTGATACCACAGGCAGTCTCAGCAACCTGTAAACCACGGAGAACATCACCCTTGGCATCAGCAAAAGTCTTACCCTGCTCAAGAGTGATGGAAGCAGCCAGGCGGTCCCAGTGCTCGCGGATCAAGCTGGTGAACTTGAACATGATCTGCTGTCTAGCCATGATGCTAGTCGCGCGCCAAGCAGGGAAGGCCTTCTCGGCCGACGCAACGGCGGCCTTCAGCTCCTCATTGGTGCTCTGGGGCACACGAGTAATGAGGTTGTTAGTGGCGGGATCATGGAGGTCAATCCACTTGGTGGCCTTGGATGTAGTGAACTCGTTATCTAGGAAGTTGGTGGTATCAACGGGGGCGGCAATGGGATTGTGATCTGTCGGGTAGGAGGTTGCGGTAGAGGCTGCCGAGGTTGTGGCAGGGGCGAGCTGCTGGACAGTAGCATGCAGTTTACGCACGGCAGAGATGCCTGAAGGGTATGTGACACCTCCACGAGCGGCCAGTCTGGCGGCAGGAGTAGCGGTGGTAAGGGCCCGGGTATTTGAGGCAGCGCGTGCAACCGCGGGCGTGCGGGGAACGGACCGCAGAGCGGGGATGGAACTGGCCAGAGACCGGCGGGCGGCCATGATGAATTGATGAGATTGAAAGAAGATCAAGGGATTGATATCTCAAACACGGGAAGGAAGGAAAGTGGGAGGTTGTATGTGGCAAGGGGGAAGCAAGTATATAAAAGGCGGGATACTTTGTATTACCCCAAAACCCGAGGTCAACCGTTCGCCCGCTCGCCTGGAAGCGGATTTCCCCACACACATCACCGCCTTAGTCAACCTCACGATAAGCTACATGCTCGGCGATTTCAACCAATCATAGCCGTCAAATGTGTAACCGAAATCGCCGAATCATAGTCGCATATCGTGGCTTTTGTGTTTACTTAGAAGTTAGGTTGCACACTGTGTATTCAAATCTGGGGGACTCTCTTGCTATGGTCCTTTAGGCAGGCCGTTCCGGTCAAATTCAACTATTGGAAGAAAGCCCCCACTTATTCTATCCGATTATGGTTATTATTACAGCACTTCATAGTACCCTTACTTTAAATAGCTACTTGTAGTGGACACATATATAAGAATAATAAGATGTACAGAACACTTTTTTGATGATGAATTGAACATAGAATCTGTAATTTGGCATTTGAAACATCGAAAATTGGGGAATCTGAGACTTATGAAAGTCAAACCAGGGGGAAAGATAAAAAGATGGAACACTTTGAAGTATACCGGTCTGGGGATCTTCAACTGGCTAAGGTACATGGCAGGTACATACCTGAGCATGTCACAAGGACAAAAAAAACATAAGGGAATAGGGAATCAACACGAAAGTCCTTTTACTCTCGATCATTTGGATTTGAGGATATCTTTCTTTAATCCACTTCAAAAGCTGACATCACATTTACTCGGCGGAGGAGCGGGTGTTGCGCTTGGTGGCACCGGTCTTGCCAGTGTCGGCAGAGGAACTGGTGGCTTCACCAGTCTTCTCCTTACCGGCGCTGACGGCCTGCTTGCCCTTCTTCTCGGCGGAAGGAGCAGGGCTGCTAGAGCCGATGGCACTGACAATGATAAGGATGGAAGTCAGGAGAAGGGCGACCAAGCCACCGGCGACCTCAGGAGCGGTCTTAACGGCGTGGATGGGGTCCTCCTTGGCCAGAGTGACGAATTGGTTGACCCTCTGGCGGACAAAGGTGACGGGGTCCTCCTGGAAGGTAGTGGTGGTGCCGAAAGTAGGGGCCTCGGGCTCGGGCTGGGAAGCCTTCTCCTCGGCCTCCTCGACGGCAATCTTGACATCGAAGGTCTCCTGGCGGAGCTTCTCAGCGTCCTCAACGGAGTGACCAATGTAGACGTTGTCAAACAGAATGTCGTTTTGCATGGTCCAGATCTCGAAACCAATGGCACCCATGGGCTCCAGGTTGGAGGGAGTCTTGTCCTCGAAGTAGGCGGGGTTGGCAATCTTGCGGGGAGCCCAGACACCCTTGTAGGCAGGGTTATCGATCTCAGGAGCCGACCACTTGCCCTTGTACTCGGGGTTCTTCTTCAAGGGCTGAGTCCACTCGCCGCAGCCAGAGACGTCGGCACACTTGGGGTTGGGGACAGTAGGAGGAACCCAGTCTCCATCCTCCTCATCATCCCAGTCCTCGGGCTTCTCAGCCTCTGGGTCGCCAATGCTGGTGGGCTCATCCTCGAGCCAGTCCTCGGGCTTGACGGCCTCAACATCCAGAACCTCGAAAGGAGCCTCCTCATCCCAGTCCGCGGGCTTGACAGCCTCGGGATCAGCGATCTTGACCTCGTCGACCCAGTTAGTGGGCTTCTTATCCTTGGGGTCATCGATCTCCTTCTCGGGGTTGACGGAAGGAGAGAAGTCCTCGAGAAGGCTGCCCTCCTTCACAGACTCGCCGTTGACAAGGATCTCGAAGGTCTGATCGGGCTTGACGATCAGGGTGTAAAGGGAAGTGACCTTGGAGGTACGGGCGACGGGGGGAGTCTTCAGGTGCTTCTCCTCGTACTCGCCGGTCTTGGGGTTCTTGTGGCGGAAGATGAAGTGAACCTAAGCAGAAAGATGAATGAGCGTGTGATCAAAAGAGAAAAAAAAACAAATAGCCTATTTGGGGTCAGTGTCATCATACCTTGTTGGTGGCACCGCACTTGTCGGGACCGAACATGATCACGTAGGGAGTTCCGTTGGAGAACTCCTCCTGGTGAAGCTTCTTGTTCTCCTGGAGGAGCTTCAGGTAGGCACCGCCACAGACCAATGAGTTCTGGGGCTTGACCTCATACTGAACGACCAGAGTCTTGCCCTTGTTGTCGATCTTCTTGGGGAACTTGGCGGAGATGGCGTGGTGGGCAGCGGCGTTCTTGACGACCAAACCCTTGTCGCCTTCAATGCCCTTGAAGACGGTAGGCTCCTCAACAGCCCACTCACCAACGTAGGCCCAGTCCTCCTCAGACTTGGGGTCGTCCTTCTTGGCGCTGGAACGCTTCCAGCGGGTCTCCCAGTCATCAGTGAACTGCTCCAGGAAGGGAGCCTTGAGGCTTGTGGGCTAAAACAGAATTACATTAGTTTCAAAAGTCAATTGAGTGGGGGGTATAGGGTGAGGTGGGCATACAGTGAAAGTGGGCTTCTCAATGCTAGCGGCAGCGTTGGGGGCAGCTTCGGTATCCTCGGCATGGGCAACACCCATAAGGGTGGCCGAAGAAACCAGAGCCGTGAATGCGGTGTCGAAACGCATGTTGAGGAAACAACACGGGACAAAGAAACAGTGGCGGAGAGGGGAAGTGTAAGAAAGGGACGCCTTGAAAAGAGGAGAAAGAAAAGGCGGAGGTTATATAGAAGAATGTAGAAGGGTCGAAGGTCCAGGTGGCCTCTTCCATGCTCCCCGATCGGGACTAGCCACGGCTAATCCCAGGAACAATACATGATGCTCCACGTTAGAAATGGGGCCCTGTTTTGTCTGATTGAATGAATTATCCGTACTTGCTATGTATTATGTGCTGCAAATTAATTACTCTTAATGCCAATCAAAAACTATTTCCTCTCAAAATCTACAACCCTCATCTCATTCAAACCCAATCCTCTCGTATTATTTACCGGTCGCCGACCATACATGATGTGCTTTACGCGCAAAGACCCGCGGAGCTGCAGATTTCACCCCACCTAATTGGATGCGCCCGTTACACCTTCTTCAACCACTCAGTAGACCACGTCTCACACGTTTGCTACAGGGACTTAGGTAGGTACTGAAGCTGCCTACTGTGGAAAAATTGATTGACCCTAGTCTGGTTTCAATTCCCCCTTATCCCTTCCGCAACCCTCCCTACCCAAACAGCAAACCCTGGCCTTGTGCTAACACCCTTCAGCCTACCATGTGCGCCGATGACAACAAGGCCGTCGAGGCCGTCAACAATGACTATCTGGTACAGTCAGATGACCCTGAGCACCCGGCCAATCTGATTCCGGACCTTTGCCGCCGCTTCTACAACTGGGGATGGGTGACTGGCACTGGTGGTGGAGTAGGTCTCTTCTTTCCCTTTTCCCCTCTCCCCCGCGCTAATTGCGCCAACGACCCGCGCCGCATGCTGACACTGAAATAGACCTCCATTCGTCATGGGGATCATATCTTTATCGCCCCTTCAGGTGTCCAGAAGGAGTTGATGAAGTCGGAGAACATTTTCGTGGTTCAATGGCCCACCAAGAAGTACCCCGCTGAAGAACGCAACTATATCCGCAAACCCCTCAAACTGAACCCCTCCGCCTGCACCCCGCTGTTCTTGACGGCATTTGAGCACGGTGCAGGCTGCTGCATCCACACTCACTCACAATGGGCCGTTTTGGTGACCTTGTTGGTGGAGCGCGAGAAGGGTCCCGATGCTTGTTTCGAGATCAACAACATCGAGCAAATCAAGGGCATTCCTCGTGGAAAGGGCAAGGGCATGCTTGGGTTCTTCGATACTCTGAGCATTCCTATCATTGAGAATACTGCTTTTGAGGAGGATTTGACCAGCGGCCTCGAAGCCGCGATGGACAAGTACCCTGACACGTATGCGGTACTCGTGCGCAGACATGGAATGTAAGTGTCGACTCCCAAGCCCCTCTCTCATGCCTCCATACTATCTTGAATTTGATCCACTAACTCAGCCATAGCTATGTCTGGGGTGACAACGTCGCCAAGGCAAAGACTCAGTGTGAGTCCCTTGACTACCTGTTCCAGCTCGCTGTTGAGATGCACAAGCTTGGATTGCCCTGGGTGAAATAGACACCCAGATTACTGGTAGCATACGGTATGTCGTTGCATGACAGATAATTTTTGGCTAGCATATATAGATTGGCCAGTCCTGGGGCGATTCCCAATCGTGATGATGAGAATGATGAGAATGATAAGACGTTTTGATGGAACCCCCGTCGTGAATGTTTGAACTGTAGTAGATAGTAGGCTTCTTCGAGATTGATAGAACTCGAATTTAGAAGAAAAACCAATGCAGAACCTTGGGAATAAGCTTGGAGACTTGATGGATGAAGAAAAAGGCAAAGGCCAATTGCAAGGGTTGTAGGGAACAGCTTGGAACAATAAACCTTCGAAGGTTGTGTACGGGGGGTACTAGGCCCGGAGGGTCCCCATAACAAAATTCACATCAAATTCTATAACGCCTTGTCACCGCTGGGCACAACCTTGGAATACACGGTCATGGGTCCTGCCATGAATACATAGTAGGTAGGGTAGCAAAAGTGTGTGGGCACATACCAATGTGTCCAGACATACAAACCCCTAACAAACTCGATTGTCTTAAGCCCTGGATGCTGGCGGACCTTACACCTACTACCCCACAACTCCTTATAAAACTACCGAGCTAACGATATAAAAAGAATCTTAGTCAAGGAATATCACATAACCTCACCTGTCTTAAATACTGAGTAGTAAGTACTTACCTCGAGTACTGAGTATCCACCTATGCATCCAGCTCAAGTACCTACTTGGCACTCACTATGTACCCTAATACCTATAGTTATGTATCCTCCCAGTTAAAATCACGAGTATATTACACTATATCTATATTAGCCAAGCACAAAGCCTAAGCTCTGACTGAATCCTGCCCAGGTGAGTATGTATATGGATCCTCCGGTCCCCCGTACCTTGTGGTCCACTGAGTGCGGGCTGCTAAAGCGGGATCCCGTGAGTGACTAAGGGCCGCGGATCACCTCCACTCCACTCTCTCCAACTGCCAGCTTCCCACTTACTCAAACTTCTGAGCTTTGGAGCGCCCCTTGAGCCAACTGCAGAACTTAATACCTGAGCCGCTTTCCTCACACCCTTCTTTGCTTTCTTTTCTTAAACATCATTGATCGCCAAACAATGGACCTCGATACTGGCGACTCCCCGTGGGGCGGTAGGCAGTCACGAATCACGATCCCGCTGCTTCGAATTGCAATCTAATCTAATTCGCAGACGAGCCCTCATCGTTCGCGGCTGACTCTTCGAAGTCAGACACCCAGGAAGGTGTTGGTAAGTTCGATTCTGCAACCTCCCCGTCGACCCCTCACTAATGTCGGACTCCTTGCAGCAGCTCCAGCTCCCGCTTCCGCCCAACCCGCCCTGTCCGAGAGCAGGGCCGAGGTCCGTACACCTGGAAGACGAGCCCCAAGGGGCAACCGCAAGATCAGCGCACAAGCCACGCGATTGGAAGCTGTTGATGACACTTTCGACCCGCTCGGTCCTCTGGGAGAAGCACCAATTGATACCAGCGCGACACTCGCCGACGAAGCTCCGGCACCACCCCAGAAAGAATCGCTTGCTGCCCGCAACCCTCAACCGCCTTCGACCTTTGCGCAAATCTCAGGGGTGGGGAATTTAGGTGATCCGGTTAACTTGGAAGATGATGGTATCGGATTCCAAGGACCCCCGCCCGTGCAACCTGCTGCCGATTCAATGGGACCAAAGCGACAGACACAGCCTAGTATGAGCGTGGAACAGGCAGCGAAGCCTACATTCGATATTTCCGTCGGCGATCCTCACAAAGTAGGAGATTTGACTAGCAGCCATATTGTTTACCAAATTCGGACAAAGGTGGGAGTTCATTTATTGAAACCAGATAAGAGATTGGGAAACTCACTATTCTACGTTATCTAGACATCATCTAAAGCATACCGTCAGCCTGAATTTGCTGTCAGCCGCCGATACCGGGACTTCCTTTGGCTATACAACTCCATGCACAATAACAATCCTGGCGTGGTTGTTGCCCCTCCTCCGGAGAAGCAGGCTGTGGGTCGGTTTGATACCAACTTTGTCGAGTCCCGAAGGGCTGCGCTGGAACGCATGTTGAATAAAATTGCTGGTCACCCAATTCTACAGCACGATGGTGATTTGAAGATCTTCCTTGAAAGTGATGCTTTCAATGTCGACGTTAAGAATAAAGAGAACCGGGAGCCCGATTTGGGCCAGAGCAAGGGCATGTTTGGCTCTTTTGGTCTCTCCGTCGGTGGAGGAAACAAGTTTGTGGAACATGACGACGTATGTTTACCCAATCCGTATTCTTGCGCAAGTTTACTAATTCTTTGGTAGTGGTTCCATGACCGGAAGATTTACTTGGACGCGTTAGAGAATCAATTGAAGGCGCTCATGAAATCCATGGACACCGTCGTTGCGCAACGAAAGGGCCTTGCTGAATCCGCAGGCGACTTTTCCACTTCGCTCCATGCGCTATCTGCTGTTGAACTTTCACCCGCCCTGTCCTCGCCTTTGGATGGCCTTTCGGAGCTTCAGTATCGAATCCGTGAACTTTACGAACGTCAAGCTCAACAGGATGTCTTGACACTAGGAATTACCATTGACGAGTACATTCGCTTGATCGGCAGTGTCAAGATGGCCTTTGGACAGCGACAAAAAGCTTTCCACAGTTGGCATTCCGCTGAGTCTGACCTTCAAAAACGCAAGAACACCCAAGAGAAGATCCTCCGCCAAGGAAAGACCCAGCAAGATCGTTTGAACCAAGTAAACGCCGACGTTGCTGATGCCGAGCGCAAGGTACACCAGACCCGATTGCTGTTTGAAGACATGGGTCGCTTGATGCGGAATGAGTTACAACGCTTTGAGAAGGAGAAGGTAGAAGACTTCAAGTCTGGTGTAGAGACATTCCTGGAGAGCGCAGTAGAAGCTCAGAAGGAGGTATGTTTTTCCTTGTGCCATTCTTCAGCTTTTCCCTTACATAACTAACTAAAATTCAATAGTTGATTGAGCTGTGGGAGACCTTCCTCTTGCGTCTTGACGCTGGAGAAGATGGCCTTCCGTACTATGTACCATCATCTGGCGATGCCGGTGAGGAGTATGCCCCGGAGACTTCATCACAAGTTGAACCTTCCTCGGTGGCCGATGATGATGAGTGATGCGACCCGCCTATATAAACTCGGGGCTTTGTGGCCCCAATCAAAACCGGTTCACGCATAGTCCAGCTCCATCTTATACTCCCAATTGAATTCTTTTGTTCAGCCCTTTTCTTTCTTTCACACAGCGGCCCCTATGAATATCCTCAGTCCTCCTTTCTTCTTATATTCGAATTTCTTTTCTCTCCAAATACCACCCATCGTTTATTGTAGTCGATACCAAATAACACGATTCATTGATCATTCCCCATTATCGCCAAAGCTGGCTGTACTCCATTGATAATGCAACAGCTGAAAGCCAAGTTTTGTAGATAATGATTGCCCAGCTGCCAATTCGAGTAAGTAGTACCTACTATGTACCTATTTGCCAGTAGACTGGTCAGGGATAGGTACAATTGTATGTTCAAACAATTCCCGAAAGCGCCGCTTCCCAATCTTCGAAGCGATTGCCATCCGCGCAATATCGTAGCGCGATTCGACCTCCTGGTTAGACCATTCACTTTGAGCCAGCCTTCCTGCTGAGAATGTGAATATAGTGCGACACGTGGTAAAATCTGTGGAAAATAACCCTCAAAGAAGATGATTCATCGGAACATGCGATTCTGTTACGTACCTTGTAGGTAGCTCCCAACATTTGAAGGTTATGGAGGTCAATGTTATCTGATGGACATAGAGCACTGCGCGGAGTTATGGATGGAATCTTTGCTCCGCGATACTAAAAAATCCAAGACCTTTCTGAAGATTTTCTAGCTATGGTGATTCGTACTGATTGCATCCTATGTATTTCCTAAATGTAACAATTCACTTGCTCTCGGGTATAAAATGCACTCTTTTTCTGGTAGATATCCATTCAGAATACCCACATGTGCAGTGTTGGTCTCGCAGCTCTCGCCAGCCAGGAATTGTTTCTTGCTTGGCTTTGTATTATCATGATGACCGCTTAAATTTTCCAACGGCAACGGCTTTCGATGTTTTAGTCTGTATACCCATGTAGCAACGGGCCTGGGATCTTTTACAAGGAAAAAACTCATCGAGTATGCACGGTAGAGCTATAACTTATTGTCAATGTTCTGCCTTTTCCATGATGATGTTCAAGGAGATTGGATTATCTATGTACTGGGCTCTTCAAGACCCATTCTTCTGGATGCGGACCTAATCCTAGAGCAAGTGCAACAACTCATTCTTGCGCCTGAGTCCTTAGTCTAGCTTTGAGATTCGTTAGTACTGAATCTTAACAGGTACCATACCGTGGTTGCCATCTTAGGGCTTGGTCTCAAACATGCCGCCGTCTTCCTTCCTGTTTTAGCTTGATTTTAGTCGAAAACCTTGAATAGTAATCATAAGGAGTAATTTGGTCATTGCAGACCTGCAGATGGGCATGATGGCGTAATAGCTCGAATGTTCCTTCCAACATTGTCGAACAACAGATGCATGAAGTGCTGTTGCTCCCTTCCGCTGTCTTGATCAATCTGCACTTCTCATCACCCCATGTATCAATGACTTTCTTTCTTCTTGGGCAGCTGGAAGCCTTTTTGAAGAAAACAAGGGACATTCCCTTTCTTCCTTTGGTCGGATGTTTGATATTCATATCCTCGAACAGCTATAACCGGTGGGATGGGAATCAAGGTAAGTGTCAAGGTAAGTGCTTGAACTTTGCTGCGATCAAGAGCCCTAACGGGGGGAAGAGAAGGAGAAATATGATGCCCTTTGACTGACTCTTTGCGTACATCAAGCCGGTCCACAATGCCTCTCAGTGCATTACGAATTATGCAGGTCATCATCGAGGCAAGTGATTGACTATACGACTTTCTGAGGGCCATACCCAATGATGAAGAAACAGTTATGATGCTCAGCTTTGGCTGATTTTTTGCATGCATGCATGGAGCAGGATCACAGTGACTCTCAGTGCGTTATGCAGATCATCATCGAGGCAAGTGATTGACCTTACGACTTTCTGAGGGCCAGTCCCAATGATGAAGAACACGTTATGATGCTCAGCTTTGGCTGATTTTTTGCATGCATGCATGGAGCAGGATCACATTGACTCTCAGTACGTTATGCGGATCAACATCGAGGCAAGTGATTGACAAGTCACGACTTTCTGAGGGCCAGTCCCAATGATGAGGAAACTGGTTATGATGCTCAGCCTCGGCTGGCTTTTTGCATGCATGGAGCAGGCTCACAGTGACTCTCAGTGCGTTGTGCAGATCATCACCGAGGCAAGTCATTGACTGTAAGACTTTCTGAGCACTTGAGGGCTAGACCCAATGATGAAGAACCAAGTTATGATGCTGAGCTTCGGCTGACTTTTTTTGCATGCATGGAGCAGGATCACAGTGACTCTCAGTACCTTATACGAATCATCATCGAGGCAAGTGATCAAATTGACAGCTTTTGGAGGGCATAGCCCACTGACGAAGGCCCTGGTGAAGATTCTCAGCCTCGGCTAATCAAGTCATCTTCGAGGCGTGAGAAAGGCTGGGAGTGGGAGTCCTATTCCCGATACAAATCCCTGATGAGATGTCAGCTTATGGGGGTTCAATTATAACAAGAAGAGATGAGAGAATATCTGGCAGTTCAAGCTTGGATGTAACCGTCACAATCGTCTGAAAAGATCAGTTCTTCAGACTGCTGCGTCTACGAAATATTAGTATATCATGTCACTGAAAGTCGAGAAAGACTCACCAATATAGATCGTGCCTCGTTTTTGCTTCTCTCTCTCAAGTAGTCCTAGAGACTGGAAGTGTTTGCCTGATATTAGTGGAGGGGGGTAGAGCTGGAGATAAAACATACATTTGTGTAAGAGAAGACAGGAGGAGCAAAAGAAAAAGAGAAAAATCTTGAAGCGCTACAGACGGCCGATTTCAAAAGCGGAACTTGGAATGTTTGCTTTACATGTAATTTACCGAGCTGAGGCATTGTCAAGAGTTTCAAGTTAAGTCAAAATTGATGGGATTTGGTAATCTCTGTACCGTATCAGAGCAACCTTGGAAGTCATTAACTTAGCAGATCTGGACCTTTGTGAATCGATAGTATTGGCGTCTCAAGGAAGCTCCGGTGCCTCAAGAGTACAAAACTCTGAACATTTGAGCCATGGAACTACTTGAATCTACCGAATGACACGTATGTACGAGGAGTAAGTTATTTACAGCTTATACTAAAGATGCTGCATTATATTGTGGATACATAAGGACATACAGTATACTTCAATTCCGAGTAGAGGTAAAAGCACCACAGTCATCTTCCAAGATGATGAACGCTTCTTCTTTTTTGGATATCCGGGGCCATGTCTTCAAATCTTTGTTCAGAGAGGACTCTTTACCTCGGCTTGATACTATCCTTTTCCGTGGATATATAGCCTGTATCTCAGGCTAAATAGGAGTAGATCTGTACCCCGCATACCTAATTTCACTACGATGGAGAAGCGGGCCATATACTTCCACCACTCATTAATCTATAGCATCATGTACTATTAATTATCAATAATCTTTCTTAAAACTTCAAGCTGCTTCAAACATAATCAATTTAGGTAGTACAGACTATATGCTGCCTTTAACATGCATTTTTCAAGCTTGAAGTTCTTGGTTTTTCTACTACATGCTGGAGCCGCGACTAAGATTTCCGCCGCCCAGAGACGGAATATAGTCCGATCTTTCAACCCTCACCGAAACGCCAGTTCTCCAACAACACCGCTACAAGTCGGCAATGGCAACTTTGCATTTGGTGCAGATGTCACTGGCTTACAGACATTCTCTCATTTCGCCATTGAGAGCTCTTGGGCTTGGCATAATTTCAGTTTGCCAACTACTCCTGGTCAAACCTCTTGTTCTGGTTAGTCGCTCGTTTCTACTACCAGCCAAACATTGGATTAGAAATTTCGTGTGCATACATGTAAATCAGTACTAACCAAGCTATATGAAATAGACTTTACAGGCCTGGACTGGTGGACGCATGGCCGTCTTGTCAATTATGACATGCCCAATCCAGACGAAAACGATATATCGAACTGGCTTATTGAGAATCCTCAACGATTGAGCATAGCCAACATTGGCCTACATTTCCCGGGCCAAAACATCACCGAAGAGTCACTACTTTACAAGTCCCAGGATCTGGATATCTGGGAAGGAACTATTCAATCTTCATTCCAGTACAATGGATCCAATGTCTCGGTTCAGGTCTGGTCTCACCCAACTGACCCTATCGTGGGAATACAGATCAAGTCGGATCTACTGATCTCTGGAGACTTGGGTCTCTTCTTTGACTTTCCCATATCCGATACTGAGAAGTTCGACGCACCGTATGTTGGTGTGTGGAATGACACCACAAACAGTTCAGTACATGTGAAATCTACACCCGATACGGCCTTGTTTGAGCACGTTCTTGACAGTAATGTCAACCGGCTTGGAGTGAAGTGGCATACGGAAGTTTCTATCACTGGGCCTTTGCCTGGAACGAATCGATTCATCCTCACGCCTAAGGGATCGGATATTCTGCAAATTGTGGCCGACTTTCAGCCGGCTAGTGATAATCGCGATGATTTCCCGACGTATGAGAGCATTGCGGCTGGGTCCAGAGAATGGTGGGAGGATTACTGGATGACTGGTGCCTTTATAGACTTGTCGGCGACTGAAAATGCGAATGCTACCGAGCTCCAACGCCGTATTATTCTCTCTCAGTACCTCGTTGCGGTAAATGAGGCATCATACAATCCCCCGCAAGGTATTCCATGAATTATTCTTTTGTTTCCGAGTCATTTTTGCTAATTTTTCTGTCTACTAGAATCTGGTATGAGACTCTTCCGTCTATATAATGCATCTACCCTACTATATTTCAGCTACTAAAAATATATGCTAGGCCTTGTGAACAATGGGTGGTACGGAAAATTCCATGTAAGTCATGCCTGCAAGGCCATTACCACACATGCACCGAAAGCTGACGAGAGTATGCCAGCTTGAAATGTTCCTATGGCACAGTCTACATTTTGCCCGATGGGGACACTACGATCTCCTTTCTCGGAGTGCACCAAGCACATATCAACGATTTCTCCAGTCCAGCATAGACAGAGCCACAGCACAGGGATATGAGGGCGCCCGCTGGGGCAAGATGACAGATCCAACAGGACGCAGCGCCCCAGGCGAAATAAATGCATTACTGATCTGGCAACAGCCTCACGTCATGCATTTTGCCGAATACGTCTACCGCGCCTTTCCTAATAAGAACACCCTACAAGAGTGGGACGAGGTGATAACAGCTACAGCTGACTTCATGGCCTCGTATGCGTGGTGGAACGATACAACTATGGTATATGATCTGGGTCCTCCAATGTACCCGGTTAGCGAGAACACAAGTCCAAACAGCACCGTCAACCCGACATTCGAGCTGGCCTATTGGCGGTTTGGTCTCGACGTTGCAATTCAGTGGAAAGAGCGCCAGGGCGTCTCTGTGCCGAAAAACTGGGTCACTGTGCGAGACAATCTTGCTCCGCTGCCTGTTATTGATGATGCCTATGCTGTTTATGAAGGTATTCCTGATATGTGGAAAGTGAACAGCACGACTGTGCAGGATCATCCGGCTATGATTGGTGTTTATGGCTTGCTTCCGCCTCCTTCGACTGGTGTGCCACTTAACCTGACGACTATGCGCAATACTGCCGAGCTTATTAAGGAGCTTTGGGACTTTGGGGACTCTTATGGATGGGACTTTAGCATGTTGGCCATGAATAGTCTGCGTCTAGGAGATGTGGACCAGGCTGTTGCGTATCTTCTGGACTCTTACTATGTTTTCGATGATGCGGGATATGCCGAAGGAGGAAGTCGGGTCCCCACTCCATATATGCCTGATGCTGGGGGTTTGCTGTTGGCAACTGCAATGATGGCTGGAGGCTGGACTGGCGATGAGGGTCCTCATTTCCCCGTAGATTGGGATGTTACAGTCGAAGGCTTCAGTCCCAGCCTTTGAAGCTACCGAGCCCCAGATCAAGTTCCAACCTTCAATGTTATTTGAAGGAGGCTATATCGTGAATCTCAGAATAATAAAGCAAATTGATTTGATGCACAGAGAAACAGATATATGTATAATGTACAAGAGAGATGAAACATAATAAAGAAACCCAACTCCCGACCAATGGTCTTACAATCTTTCTTCCTTTCAAACTATCTCAACCCGAGATATTCCCCTCAGTGCTTCCATGTCTTCTTCTTCTCTGGAGGCGGGGCCTCGCCCTGTCCAAATGAACTGATCAAGTCCAACAAGTTATCCTCATCCTCCTGATCTTGCTTCTCCTGCGCCTTAGCAGCCTCTTCCTGGGCCTTGGCGAGAGCAGGATCCGCCTCCGCAGCAGGGGCACTAGCATCGAAGCTGCGACCGAAACGCGCACGGAAAGCAGCGAGTCGACCAGCCTCATCGTCCTCCACGTTCATAAGCTTGCTGCTAGACGGGTTCCACAGGAGCGAGTTGCGGGTATCACGTGTAGAGCGGTACACCGGCGCGGGAGAGGTGGTGCGGTGCGTGAAGGCGCTGCCGTCGGAGAGCGTAATGAGCTGGGTGAAGGTGTAGGGGCGCTTAGGACGGCGGAGGAGAGTAGCGTGTCGGCATTGCGAGCAGACAAAGGATGTGCTCTTGAACGGGGTGGAGGTGATTTGGCTGGAGGGAAGGATGGTGCTTGTTGAGCTATTTATTGTGGCCGCGGTGCGGCGAAGGGTGGTGTGCATTGACATCGGCTCGGAGGTGCTGCGCTGCAGCTAGTAACCTGTGTTGAATTGGGTATTTGAGGTATCGAATTGGCTCCCCTGGGTGTCGTATGTGGTGGGCAGGAATGCGATTGAGAGAGGAGAAGGAGGGTGAAGTTGATGCTATACAACTTGTGTCGCGGGAGAGAAATTATCGCGGGTTACGTAAGCGGATCCGTGATTTTTGCGGACTTTCAGGGTTTGGAGCAACTTGTTCGTTTGGAGACTCGCGACGGAGTCTTTGGCTTGAAACGACAAGTGTCATAGATCCGGTACTGCTTTTGATCTTCTTGTGTGGTCTTTCTGCGCGCCGAGCGGCATTATCATCCCGTTCAATCGGCGACATGAAGCTATCGGTCCCGCGACTTGCGGCCCGGGGAGCCCGCGGAGGTAAGTGTCGCTTTTTGTTTATCAGCCCCATTTTTGACTGGTGCGCATCGTCTAAGGCTCTTCAGGGTCTTTAAACACCGGGAACTCCATATACACACCATCGCACAGCTTTTCGTCTTTCCAAACTCTACCAGCGCGGCCAACCCACCAGCACAACTCACAATGCTCCCGACGAAATATCAGCAGTGCTACAGCTTCCAAAGCCCCGGAAGCTCAATCAACACCTACAAATGAACCAGCACAAGTCTCATCCCCTAATACGCCACCTAAAAACTGTCCCTCATCCTCAATATCCGACCAAGTCCGCCTTCTAATGCGCCGCGTGCCATACCCCGTCGCCATAATCACAGCAACAGACCCCACCGGAGCCCCAGGCACATCCTCATTCCGCGGCATGACAGTCTCCTCTTTCAACACCGTCACCCTCACACCTAATCCGGTCATCTCATTCAACGTTCGCAGGCCATCCGAGACACTAAACTCTCTGCTTGCCTCGCGACGATTCCTGGTCCATTTACTTGCTCCGGGACCCGCAACCGCTATTCTCGCGCGAAATTTCTCGAAAGGAAACACCACTCTTGCTAGTATATTGAATGGACATGGAGACTTTGAGTTCGGAGCCTTGGATGTTTCTTCTAGCCTCCAGGATTCGGGATCCGAGAGACCTCTTCCTATTTTAAGGAGGCGAGACGGTGCGCATGAATTAAAGAAAGAGAACGGGAATGCTGATTTCCCGTTCGTATTTGAATGTACTCTGCACCCGCAGAAGATCGATGTGCATGACCACTCGATTATACTGGGGACTGTTGTCCGTACAATTGAAGGCAAGAATCTTGTGGTTTCGGAAGACCACTGTTCGCAAGAGAGTGGTGATGAGCATTCGGCGGACCGATTATGTCTGTCATATGCCAATACTAAGTTTTGGAAGATGGGAAGTGAGATTTAAGTTGTTTGGAAGTTTGCTAAATAGATTGCATGTTAGAATGGGTTATGCTGCGCTTGGTGGAGCGTGGCACTGTACATTATTAGATCCAACACCATGGCTGTCGACTGGGTTTATCTCGATCTGCAGCAGTTGATATACCACTTACAATCAAATATCATTTAAATGACAAGTTTTAAATACGCGAAAAGAGCCTAGCCCAGCCCTTGGAATGTTTCCAGCATGTATTGGTATTGCCCCACTTGAACCGTGGATTTCGTGGATTTCATGGGCCAACTGGCTTGACTTCATTGGGATGGAAATACCTGATATTGCGGGTCTGTTATTTACTGAAGCCTAAATATAGATACACACAAACTCAAACTACAAGATGGAAGTTTACGAGATAATAAAGTGGCATGAACGGGTGTTGATGATATATGTAGAACAAGCTTTTAGTCTTAAGAACAGAGCTGCGATTCATCTCACTTCAACCGGGCCTATACAAGCTGCATAAGCTCACCGCGAGATACATGTCCGATGATACTTCAAAAGAACCCAAGACTGCCGACAAGTCCATGGACCAGGAGATAGGAAGAAGCCGCAAGACAGTGATCACAACCAAATGTAACAAAGGCACAGGAACAAACATGTTAGACGAAGCATTCAAAGGGCAGGCGAAATCAAAGGGCCCAAAAGGTCACAATCGAGAGCAAGTCATCATTTTGACCAGATTTAAAAGGGTGAGACCTTCGTGGAACCTTCTCAATCGCGTGCAGACTTTGGACTGCCACTTCCACTGCCGCTCCCGCTGCCACCGCTGCCGCTGCCACTTCCGACCCCACTACCGCGACTCGCTGCTCGCTGGAAAGGGCTCAGCGAAGAACGACCAGTCTGGAACAGATAGTTGTTGGTATCCGAGCCAGGTCGCTGCTTTTCAGACAGTAAATCGGACAAGTCGAACTGGAGAGAAGGGAAGCGATTGGGCTCGAAGAACTCCGAACCATATAAGCTGCTGCGGGTGGAACGGTTGGAGAACGAGCGGTCTCGATGGTTGATCTCAGGTGCGAAGTATGAATTTCCATTGCCGAATGGAGAATTTGGGAACTGAGACATGAACGCGTCTTGAACAGGGCTGGTCGGGTGCGAAGAATCTGTAGCATGAACTGGAGAAGAAGAAGTCTGCAGAGGACTGGGCTTGGCTGGAGGGAAGCTGAGAGCCAACAGTGAGCGGCCAGTGTGACCACTGGCAAGAGAGGTATTGATCTCAGCCAGAGGGTTGGTTCCAGGTAGGTTTCCTTCGGGGGTAAGGGGACCGGAGTCCATGAGCATCTGCTGCTGTTGCTGCTGAATGGACTGCTCGATTGCAGAAGCCTGCTGCCAAAGCTGACCAGTGCGCAGTTGGAAATCTTGCACGGATTGGCTGATACTCGCGAATTGCTCATGGAAGTTGACTTCCATCTTGGCCTGATCTTGTTCTCGGGCAAACTGCTCAGCCGCGCGACGTTCTCGTTCATTTAACCCCTGAGCGTTGGCAGATATTATGCGCTCATACTGTTCATTGACACGAGTCCGGCGGCCCTGGAGCCGCTCTCGCTTCTGGATGCCCAGATTGAGTTCCTGTTCCAGCGACGAGACTTGCTGAGCTGCAGCAAGACGAGCCTCCTGTAGCTCCTCCTTTGCCAGATTGAAACGCTCCAGTTCCCGGTCAAAGTCGGCCTTTTGTGCATTCCACTGCTCCACTTCTTCCTCTGGAATATTCTCCATACTGTCTAGTTGCACTTCAAGGGCGGTGGTGGCTTCCTCCGTTTGGCGAATGTTTCGCTCCAACTGAAGTGAGCGCTGCTTTTGTTTGTTCTCATCGGTACCGCTTTGCAGACGGTTGTTATAATTGTCTAGCTCCTTTCGGATTCTTGAGATTTGAAGCTTATGATCGTTCTTCGTCTTCTTCAACCGAGAGCGCTTCTCGTTCAGTTTGGCTTCGGCATTGTTGATGGAGTTCTTCAGCGTCGTCGAGGGCGAGGAAGGTCTATAGAGCGGCTGTGGGGGAGTCGGTATCGCTGAAACGGCTAATCAATTGGTCAGATTTTAGGTGACTTCGAGTATTCCATCACATGTTGGGAAAACTTACTTTGTTCTGTGTCGGCTGTCGTGGGTGTCTTGACACTCATGACGCAGATTTCCTCATCGGTATCGCTGCGCACAAAGGAGCAAGTGTAAGCACAATTGGGAGCAAGACCGCAGACCTCGCCCCGCCATTGCACCATGCTTCCCTTTGAAGAGTCCGACACCCGCACAATTGTCGCAGTAGCCCAAAGCGCCCCGTTCACGCAAACATAAAACGGTTCCACATCACCTTCTAAGCGTCCGGCTTCGCTAGAGCTTCCTGTCGTGGAATCCTCGCTAAGATCACCGGCAGCAAACTTGATCGAAGAACTATCCACGTCTGTAATCCATACCAATCCGTCATCCAGGGAAACACCTTGAAGATCCTCCTCGGTCATTGTGAGACCACACGTTGTTTTCGAAGATGCTCGTGAATGCTCGTATTCTCGCATGACGGTAACCTTTGTACTGGCCAGAGCGGCCCAAAACGGTTGGCGACTTCGGACTTGATTGGCTTGCCTCCTGCGTTTTTTGGCGGAAGTTAACCGATCCTTGCCATCCTTGACAAATTGACCATCCGGTCCCACGAGAGAAGATGAAAGACTAGCAGCCGACTCGAGAGCAGAATCGGGTTGACCCTGTGAGCCTGCTGAAGCCTCCGTATCTCCGCGTTTCCCACTCCGAGGTGGGGCAGGAGCCCGGTTCTTTGCCATTGAACGTCGTGCCATTGCGGTTCCAGCTTGTGCTAATATATGTACGGCGAGGAGACTCCTCAGCCAGCTCGGAGATGTTGATGCCTCCGTGCGTCGGAATTCGGCGGGCAGGAGACTGGAATATTGAGAAAGTAGATCTGGGCTGATGAATTTGGCGGAAACGAGATGTCCCACCACAAAATCCTGAATGCCCTTGCTGCGAACGATATGAAGAAGCAGAACAATTCCAACACAGAGCCCATTGACTCCGCCGTTCTTTCCAGATCCTCCGCCGCCTAGCGTGATGGCGACCTGAACGTGGGCGAGATCGATTGCGAAATTTTGTGCCCAAGTCCACATGAAGAGACCCCAGACGAGAAGGCAGAAGGTATCCATGGCCATCATCGTCCCTAAAGAAGGAGTACCGGCGGGGCCCTGGAAAATGTCGAAATTGGCAGACAGGGATCCGGCAGCGGCGCCACTGGGAGGCATGAAGGTCAAGGATGCGAAGAGGAATTGAACGAGCGTAAGGACCATCGGCGGAAGTTGCAGTAGAAAAATCAAAATGGCGATAGTGTCGTACATGGGACAGGACTTGAGGATAGTGGATGCGAGTTGGAGCGGATTGATTGAGGCGTTTGACCCAGATCGTTTTCCAGGGCCATTCCGAGAAGCCGTACCTGCCATGCCACCATTCTGCGGCACAACGCCGTTAGCTTGGCTCGAAGCCACATCCACACCCTTGCTATTCCCATTTGCCATCACACGGCCATTGCCATCCGGCTTCAACCCATCCACACCCTTGACGCCGGCTACAGGAGATGTGACGGCGGTGTCGCTTGTGGAACGATGGGCGGACAGGTCGAGAGGCGCGGAGGCAGCCGCGAAAGCGGCGCCGTTGGCGGACGAGCCGTTGAGGTGGCCGCTAGATTTCTGCTTGGTTACTTTCTTGCCGGGGCCGACGATGCCATTGTCTTGACGATTGCTCTGGTTCTTCCTACCCGCAGCAGATGAGCGCGGCATGGGCGAGCGGGCCCGAAACCCAGGTCCGAGTCAGCTTGGCGGGACAAGGCCAAGGACTGGGACCAGGCTGGAAGAGGGGGAATGGGTGAGATAGAAAGGAAAGGACACTTCTCCCAAGGTGTCCGGAGTAAATGAAGATCGTATGGAGAAAGTGAGAATGTGGGGGAAGGGAAAGAAGGAAAAAACGAAGGAAAGTGGTACGAAGAAGAGAAAGGAAAAGTGTATGAGGTTTGGAGGCAGAGAAAGAAACCGTGCGGTAACGTATGGTAAGGAAAAAAGGGTGTCGATCATGAAGCATCGGGAAGGCGGTGCCTGCCGCTTTTATCTTTGAATTTGGAAATTTCCAAGTTCATCTTCTTCTACTACGATCCAGTACAAGCAACTTTATCCTGAGATTATTCTTCACCTATTCCTGTTAGAATTACATCTAATCTTCATTCACTTTCTCATGACTTTCTTTTTTTCTCCATTATATTTTTGTTGATGTTCGACTCCGGCTTTTCCATATACGGACTATACGGACTACAGATTCCACCCCCTTTCCGTTGCTGCAGTTCCTACTAGTTATGCACTCGGGATACGTACGCATCAGCATATTCTGAATAGGGTATGTAAGAAGCATTTTGGGGGCCATCTCATATTATAATTATTGATGACGGGGGTCTCGATCTGAACTAGATCCATTTGGGAGGTGTTTCAGGTTCTGCCACTTGCCAGGTATTCTTTTTTTTACGACATTACGAGTACGAGGTTAAATCTGGCCGTATGTTATCTGCAGGGAAAATAACGTGAATAATGTGCACAGGCAGACACTCAAAAAGCGGTAGATATCGAACCCTAACGAATGTTTAGGATCGCCATTCACCCGTTCCCTTAGTCTTGTATGCTGCGGGGTCATCCTTACAGGTAAAAACCTGGGGACATGCATGGCGACACGAATCCTGGATACCAACCGATGATCATTGAGGGGGTTAAGTCTCTCGGACGAGCACACATGCAGAAGTCTACACAAACATGGCTAGACTGATGGGTGGCCTCATCACTACAGAGATTTTTTTCTCTTTTTCTCTTTTTTTCTTTCCCCTTCTCCAAAGTCTTCACATGTCTCGGCTCTGGTTTTTTTTTTGGAGGCTCCGCTCTCACGCAATGACCAACTTACGATCCAAGATTTGAAAAAAATTTTACTCCGTCCAAGGTGGAGTATAGGATTGGTGGCAGAAATACAGATCGGATTTCCGATTATCCTCAACAGATCATTGGCACGAGGACAGTGACAAGTATGTTCAAAAGCCAAAACCTCACCAGGTCAACTCAACCCCTCCCGAGGATGAATTTAAGTCTTGGCATCAAGGTTTCGCTCGTAGATCAGCCACTGATGCGGTATGGATCGGCGGCCCGGCTGGTCTTGGACAGGCTTGTCCATCTCTTCTTTTTGCATGCGGTAACATTTTTACGGAGACCCTGCGCGCTTGGTCAATCATCTCCAACGCCACGGCTACCTTATAATTCAGTTTTTTTCATGCAAAAAAAAAACAGGATAGAAGAGACTTGCTAGTATACATTGGTATTAGGGGGCTCCATGAAAATGTGGTTCCCATCGTGCCACTTACCCGATTTGACTTTTCGTTCCCCTTGGGAAGCCGATAAGTTAAAAAAACGGTTCGACACTTGCGCCGATCTTCAATCTTACTGGACCTGCTTCCGCTCCTTCTCCACCCGTGGTATCGCTTCTGATATTTTTGGAGTATAGTTGTCTACACAGTATACAGAGTAAGATTCGCAGCTCACATACTGTACTAATGCCTCGTCATTTTTCTGAAAGAAACACGTAGAACGCATTATTCGCTCAAGCCACAATTCAATTGGTGGATACCAATTGGACTATTTATTGGGCTACTAGGGTAAGCCCGGGGCTGGCGGTGTGTCTAAACATGATTGGGATTTCTCCTAGCGTCCCATAATCTCGATTCTCTACCACCT
Organism: Penicillium verhagenii; assembly: GCF_028828195.1. NCBI lineage: Eukaryota > Fungi > Ascomycota > Eurotiomycetes > Eurotiales > Aspergillaceae > Penicillium > Penicillium verhagenii. Next base: position 2,402,031 of record NW_026643169.1, read on the forward strand.
TGGAATAGTTTCGCATACTGATAATGGGAACAAAGATACATTTAGTTATTTTCAGTAAAATTCCAAGGAGAACTTGACTGACCTATAACCTTGGAATGTGCAACAGTTAGCGATTCTCAATGATCACAGAGCTCAACCCCAGAGAGTCTAAGGCTAATGTCCAGCTTGGACTCGATAGTGTTCAATGCATTCTACCTACTATTGATTATGTTGACAATAGTCGCTGCACTAAAACCCCATATGATATTTTCAAGAGCTAAGTATTTCAATTAAAAAATTTCAAGTATTCTCGAAGGCATGTCATGTCAAATGGGTTGTTATGTCTAGTAATATGTATGAAGAAGAGATCACGTCCTGCTCACTGAAGATTGAGATGCAACTACTCTCAAAACACTCAAGCTAGTATCTATACTCATTACTTAATCGTCATCCGGATTCACATCACCCTCATCGGTGTCAACATCCTCATCTTCCAAATATTCTTCCTCGTCTTCACCTCCATCATAATCGTAGCCGTCCTCATTGCCACCTTCTTCTTCCTCTCCTTCCCCCTCATCGTCAACATTTTCTCTATGTTCACTATCCACAGATTCTATCTCTATGGCATCTCTCGGCACATTCTCCCGTACGTTATCAGGCATATCTTCCTGTGTCGCCATGTGGGTACGTAGTACAGGTGCTCTAGAAAAGACATATACGATCAGTAAACAGAGAGCAAATAAATCAACACTTAGAGTGCACATACTTAGATGTCACGTTTGATCAATGTGATCCCGCTCGAGGGAGCCCAACAATGTTTGTCTGATATCCCAAGGCTGTTCCTGGACTTTCTGGCCCCGGCGAGACTTCGAAGTTTGAATCAGTACCTCTCAAACTAAAGACCGGGTATACTGGAGATGCAACACTGAACTTACCTAGAAGTACTAAGCAGCTGGCGGTGCTAGGCCTTGCAATGATTGTCTAAAAAGACCCAGCAACAGGAAGCTTCCACATCTTAAATATTGTGGCGGGAACCCCGCAGGGCCTCAGATGTCAGATATCATTTCCACGCGTCATGAGAGATTAATAGAGGTTTTATAACCCCGAAAAAGCATATTAGAGTCCATCAACATTTGAACTTGTATCATTCAAGGCTAGTAGCTCACTGTATAAGGTGCCGTGCATTAGTGATCACACCTACCGGAGTATTCGGGACTCAGGCCGGTTTGGCATCTTTGGGCAGGCATGCATGAACTTCCAACCTTGGAAGTTATGCGCTATACCAGCACTTCCATCATCAACTGTGCGCATAAAAGTCCTACGCACATACAATAGCTTGAAGGTGAAAGATAATCTGATTCAAACACTATCAGGAAACACCGCTCATTTTTCTTGCCAATTTCCAAGGCTAGTGCGCCAGTCATACACGCAGCCGGCAGTTGTCTACATAGTATTTAAGCTAACTTGAGATTCCTCTCCAGTGCCGATCGATATTAGTGGCTATTACGACGTCTGATAGATCTCAAAGAGCCCTGCCCTTATATGATGATACTACTATATACAGGATTTCGAAATATAGTGCAGTTTTGGATTTAAAAGACAAACCCATGGAGACTCGTCTCCCGCTCCAAGTTCCAAGCCCTTTCAATCAGCTGATTGACGCGTTCGACGTCTGCAAACCCACCATAAGTTGCAAGGGCCCTCGTCTTTCTCTCAATTTCATCCCTAAAACAAACAGTTAGCCCAAATGTACCAATGAAGAACAAAACACGACCAGAAACAATATCATACTTTGTTAATGGCAGCTCCGGATCTCCCTTCGCAAACTCAGCCGACTCGGTAAACTTCGCCCCAGACTTGCATGTCACAATCACAGTCCCCTGCCACTGTTTCGGAAACCTACTCTCAATCACCTCATCCAACTCCATAGTAACCCGCTTCTGAAACTCCCGCAGTTCACCATCCACCAAATCCGCCTCCGTAAAATCAGTAATCATAGCCTGTCCCTTCTTGGCCGCAACAGCCAAAACAAAGCCCATCGAGAACTTGCTCTGATGCACCGTCTGTCCACTCCCGCTGAGACCGAGTACATTCAGCGCAGCTTGATAGGTGCGCGCAACCACCGACTCGATATCTTCAAAGACAACATTATTCTTCTCCATCAAACTGAGCAGTGCGTCCACACTGGGATGCGTATGCCTGCACGACGCATGCCACTTGAAACTAGAACTGAGAATCGCCCAGTCGGAGCCCAGATCCTGGTCAATTGCCTCGGGGTAGGTGTCGCCGGGCACCAAGGCAATGCCCATTGCCCGCGGGCCTTCGAGAATATCTCGTGGTCCGAGGAGACCGTCGCGGGCGGAGTATGCGGCGAATATCCCGTCGAAACAAGCTTTGCCTGTGTGCACTTGCTTTGAGTGTGTTGCGTCGAGCAGGAATTGCCATAGGCCCGCTGCTTGGGTGCCGGCTGTTCCAACTGCTGAAAGCGTCTTTGTCGCGTCCAGCTTTAATAGGTGGGCGACGGCGGCTGCGACTCCAATGACGCCGCCTGTGGCTGTGCTATGAAAGCGCTGCATGAAGTGGATTAATTAGTATTTCATATCATAATGCAAGGAGATCTATAAGAGGAAGAAAGATGGGCTTCCTATCGATAGCAAAGAACGTACCTCGTAGTGGCTCTTGCCCAGATACTCTCCAACGCGGCAACCGACTTCGTAGCCCACAACGCAAGCAGCGATGAATTCCTCCCCTGTGGCACCTACTTCCTGTGCCACGGCTAGAGCAGCCGGGTAGATGACAGTAGCCTGTTGACCAGTTAGAAAGAGTCAAGTACATGGATCTCACGTGCGAAGCTTGGAACTTACAGGGTGCATGATACTCCGATTGTGAAGATCATCCTGCTCAACCACATGCGACGAAGCACCATTAATCAGACTGGCAAATGCTGGACTGGTCGTGAATTTCAACGAGCCATCGACCAGTTCGCTTTTGCCATTTGAAGGGCCCATCTGGGCTGCGAATTGGGCTATGGCGGAAACAGCGGGGTGATGACGGCCGGCAATTGTACAGCCGAGCCAATCTAGAAAGAAGTCTTTGGTTTTTTGGACCACATTTTCGGGGATATCTTTGTACTGTAGACTGGATGCCCAGTTTACTAGGCGGTCGGTTCGTGTTTCGTCCGATGATAAGTTTGAATTAGTGGTTTGAGACATGTTGACGTTGGCTGGTCTTTAAATGTGATGTTGAGGAATTTAGCTTTCAATGGCATTTATCGAAACAAGTCAATGTGATAAATGAAAGAGAGGCATCGCAAGGGATGCTGGTTTGCACCCCCTCGAGTCTTCCGAGGTAAATGCTGTTCCAAGTAGGCGACTTAGGTTAGTGGGGCAGTGGTGGATCTGTAGGGTCGATTCGATTGGGTTTTGGCGGGAGTAATCGCGGGGTGCAGCCGATGAATGCTGTTCTTCTACGTCCGCAAGTTTGGTACTGTGGCTTGAATTTGTGATTGAGTACTAGTATGAAGCAACCCCGTATGCATTTCAAGGGGACTTTTACTGCTGTATGTATTACAGAAGTTTACTTCATTAAACCAAAGTTTCTTTGCTAGTACAGCGTGCTTCGTCGCATTGTGCTCATGGAGCATACGGCATCTGGCCAAGACTCTGGTGTATCTTTAGCTTGCAGAGCCGTTGTCCTCAACAGCATCAGTTCGGTCCCAGCTCTCAACTTCGAGTGTCCGTACTCGGCTCTCAATATCCAAGATCCGCTGCTGCCATTCCGATTTTGCCTTCTCTTGCAGCTCCCACATCAATCTGAACTGCTGGAGAATAAATGGTGGAAGCTGAGAAGTTTTCTGGTTTCTTTTGTAGTTGTAAGTGGTGTTCTCCTCATAGCACCGAGCTGCGGGCCGCTGACGAGCTTCGGATAAAATCAAGACCTCGAGCTGAAAGGCGGAATTCGACGCATTTTGAGAATCGGGATCACGGACGAGCTTTTGGTAGACAGTAATCTTATCGGGCGACTTCATGGGCTGGAGTGGTTTCGAGGGTCATTCGAATGGCTTATGAAGACATGTGGGTGCAGAATAGACTTACGAACTTATATTCAATTCTGAGACTTTTCAGAATGAGCCCAATTCCTCTTGAGTTTACCATGTTGAGCCATTCCTTCTTGTGTTCGGGGTCGATGTGAGTTCCCATGTTGCGTGTCCAAATTACTCGGGCCGACTCGGCGTATCGGGCATACGTGACGTTGTTGACATGTCCTATTTAAAAGTTTCTTTTAGTTTCATTTGACGGGGAGCCAATAATTTGATTCTGATCAAAATTCGAGGTTCGTACCCTAGGAAGTAGTAGTGTGTTAGTAAGTATGTTTTAGATCCAACGTCAGCCAAACCACATTCATGGAAGGCGATGGGGAGAGCCTAAACTCACCATAACGTCCTAATAAAACAAAAATGCCAATCAGCTGAGATTCCCATTTCATTTAGTAGCCAGTACAACAAGAACTCATATCGTACCTGTTCACCCCACACCACACTATGCCGAAACAAGCTTCGGCGCTTCTCATCTGTCAAGAACCCCTCGCTTCCTGCAAGCAATTCCCGCCAGTCTCTTGCCAATTGCTGAAGTATCTTGCCACCTTCATCAATCTGGGCCGGTCTGAGACCAAACATCATACACCTCCCAATCCGCCTCTTCATCATTGTAAGCCATCGGGGGTTGATGGCGTGCGGGCGTGCGGGCGGGTTCTCGGAAGCCGGGGCCGGGGCATTGTGAACTGCTGTGGTCTTTGAGAGAAATCGACATGCTGAGTGAAGATATGAGGTTCTAGTCAGTTGCCCCAAGGGGGCGGATCGGGGTATCATTTTTTGTGAGTGGGATCTGAGTAGGAGTGATTGGTGAGTTGGAGTTGGATGATCGCATAGCCGCGGCCAAGGCGCATGCCAAAGCTTGGGCCCATGGCTCGGCCAGAACCCCCTTCAAACAATCGACATTTGAATGACGGCGGGTATGCGATAAATGGCGTATGGAGACATTTAGTTTAGGAACAAATAAATTAATTCAGAGACCATATTTGTTACTTTTTCAATATATCTTCAGATTATCGTTTTCAACGATACTGATACTGGGTATCTTCACATAGATAATACCTGCTGGGTACCAGGCACTAGTACGTCTATATTATAAATAAGATGAAAGTATTTCATCCATATTTTGCAAGGTTGTAGATTACAGTCATGTTACAGATATTGAAATCTTGAGAAATCCAAGAAATATTTATCAAAAAGAAGAAAACAAGGCATATAAAACCTTGAGAGATACTAGTAATTTGTTCCTGAACGATGTTTTGGATCCCGTGCCGCGTCTTACCGGTAAACAGCTCTCCGCATTGTCCGACGTCACCGATAACCGAATTCCTTCCCTTTACAACCCCCCAAAACCAATATTCCAACCTTGGCCATAGCCCCACGTCAATTGACAAGGCGGGCTATTATTGGAAAGGCTGACAATGGTCGCCCCGGAATTACGCCGGCAAGTGATCAACGTGTACAAAGGTATGATCATGTGCAATTGCCAAGGCAATACCTTATCGCAAGAGCTCACCAAGATCGGTCAAGAACTCCTTTGGCTAGGACGCGAATATCCACTGGGATACAAATATTTTCGAGATCGGCTCCACCGTGCATTTGCGGGTCAGGCTCATCTGGAAGATGAAGAACAGATTCGAAAGGGGATTGCTAGGGCGGAATTTGTAAAGAAAGGTCAGTACTAGTCCACTTGGCTGCTGTTTCAGATTCAGAGTCCAGTCCAATCATCATACAGTGGCTGATGCGCGTTCTTCCGAGTCTACAGAAGTCGAAGCACTGTAAGGATTCACCCCGAGAACTACCGAGTTTCACTCTACTTTCCCCATCTTTTGGATCGGTAATGATTCGAATATATCATTCTGTCATTTCTAAATTCTGCGTGCCTATATACGCAACATTGGCTAGACACGGAGGTCTTGATCCACACGTTCTTTTTTTTTTGGTCATACATCATATCATAATGCGAGCACAGCTTGCTCTCCCCCTCGACACATAGCTTATCAACAGATGCTGACAAGACGAAAATTCTCCAGGTACTATTTGAAGCGGTACCGAACACTGAAACAGCGGTACGAGGCCGCGTGATGCCTATATGCCAGGATAGAACATTCTCAAATGGTCATATAGTATGCATAGAAAGTGGAAAGACCAAAAAAAGAAAACCAAGATTTTGAAGACAGGGCAAGAAGAAAAAGAAGAGAAAAGAAAAGAAAAGAAAAGAAAAGAGAAGAAACAAAATTCACGAATTGAGGGGGTATCAACAATACGAAGCACACTCAATGATTTACTTGTGCGCCCACCGAAACACCGGAATCTGACTTGAGATGGGGTTCATTTCTTTCGACCCCACCAGGCACTCACTTCGAGACACTCGCCACTAGCGAGGCCGCCTTTCTGAAAGAGGTCTGTGGTCATCGCGGCCCACCACCGGTCCCACTCATCGCGGCTTTTCCCACTGGCTTCAATGAGCATGGGTTCCAATCCTTCGATCATTTGGACCACTGTGAGAAGAGCGGTTCGACGGATGGAGATCTGGTCTGGAGTCAATGCCTTGCGTGGACGGCCCTTGGAATCCTTTCCTTGGCCCTCCCGCTCCCACCGGATATCGCCGAGTGGGATTGCGATGCGGCGACTGTCCACATTCTCTAATAGGTCGACTTCGGAATTGAAAGACAGGCCAATGGTGGCGCAAGGCAGAGCTGTAAGTTTGCGCCTGTCAAAGGATTTCTCGACCCAGGAGTTATAGTCGACCAGATATTTGTTCTGGGCCCTTGTGAAGGGCGTGGCGGATGAATATGTATAGGTAGCAGTTGAATCGGCAAGCTCCTGGTCTTTCGACGAGGTTTGCCGGGCTGGTGCCGGGTTGGGCAGCAGCGAGCGAAATACCCAATCCGAGTCCCACACTTCCAAGATGCCCCCCGATTTCAATACCCGCAGTGGTTCACTTAGACCTGAGGCTTGTTGCGCCGGGCTAGACGGGCACATGCCTGCGTCCTTAATAAAGACAAAATCAAAGTAGTCGTCCGGGAAAGGAAGGCGAGGTTTTCGGAGGTCATGTCGTTTAAATTGCCAGTTCATTCCTTGCTTGCGCAGATCCGGGGCCAAGGAAACGAAGTCGATTCCGACGAAGCCCACGCCGGGCTGGCTGCGACGGACAAAGAATTCATGACATAGTCCGGACCACAGGCCCGACCCGCAGGCGATCTCCAGGATGCGCTTCGGCGGGCGATTGGCCGTGTAGGGATTACAAAACGGGCCGCCGAACACGCGCAGCAGCATCATTGTGCGCAGGGATTGGCGGTGGATCTCGGGTTGATCGCATGGTAGAGGGTATAGGTTTTCCGGGTCGCGGAGGTAAGTGCGGTCGCCCTGTCGTGCCAGAGGGTAGTTGGAGTAGTCTGTCAAAGAGCTCAAGGATGAGGATGAGGTTGCCGCAAAGGTGGAGCTCAGGTTCGAGTGAACATCTGAGCCCGAAGGCGTGGCGGCCGCGAATGAGGCTATTCCCGTCGTCATAATGTCCATGTGCATGTCCAATTCACACTTCTCATCGATTATCCCCGTTGACTCTTAATGTGGTTCCGCAGTCGGTCGCATTCTCGACGTGCAATTGGGAGGTTCATGAGCTGTGAGACATTCTTGTCTGTGTTTTTTTTTTGTGCAGTTGACTCTTTCGTCACGGACAAGATGTATATACGGAATGGAAGCAATGGGAAAGAGGCCAGGAAGAGAAGATGAAAAATAGATCCAACAGGATCAAAACGATAAGAAGATCAAAAGATGAAGAGTTTCCAAGTTCCCCGGTAGTAAATAGGGCAAGGATGATGTAGCAATTTCGGAGGGTTCAAAGCGGTTCGGGAAATATGGTGTAATGGTGTAATGGAATCGTTCAAAGAAGAAAAAAATAAGAAATAAAAAATAAAAAAATACCAATCAATATCCACACCTTGAAGAGAAGTCTTTGGAATCTTCCCAATCAAACCCGAAATCTCTATAGAGACTCAAGGAAGGAAAAATCAAGAAACAGAGGAGGGGGAAGGAAATGAGCATACGGCCTGGTCCCGACCCCTGGATCGAAAGTGGCATTGAACTAAGTCCCCACTTGAGTCCAGAAGAGGAGCTAGTTCGTCTTTTCACGTAATGGTGAATAACTGTACTTGAATATTTTTTAAAAATATAAAACATAAAATGGTGCACTAAGGGGACGTTTGGGGGTGGTTTTTGGGGTTTAAAAAAACCCAGGAGAGTAATTCCCCCGCCAATGACAAGTATTGCTCAAGTTTCGACTAATCTCAAAGGAGCAAAGCAAGGTATGAAAAATTTTCTTGTCAGGATTAGGCACGCGAGGCGTTGAATCCTGCAAGCTAAAATGAAGTACGGAGTAGCGAGGCTTGTCTAACCCGCAGCGGCAGGTGTTACTTAGTAAAGAAGGATCATTGACATCATGACTCGAGTTCTTTCCAAAATGTTTTTTTTTCTGTTTCTTGGTCCACTATGAGCTATGGCCCAAACTTTTCAAATATTTCCTCGCCGAAAATGGTAAAAGCTTGTGAGGATATACTTCTATCATTAGCCGAGCTACTCCATAACATTTGAAACAAAGACTAAAGCCTAAGTTTATAGGGATTTTTTTAAGACATAGATCCGGTTATGTCCGTCAACTGAGAAATACTTGGTAAAATGTGTACAAAAAATACATCTGGAAAATGTGAATATATCCCAATAATTTTAATTCATTACCCCTCTTGGAGGGGCATATTGTTCATATTGCTCAGTATTATTCATTATTTTTTTTTAATATTTAATAATCCACTGGGTTTCTTCTCCAGCAAGGATCTTGGACCGGTGCGTGCGTTGACACGTGCAGGGGCAACTTTGTTCAGCAGTTCGTCTCAGAAACTCCGTGGCGGTTTTTGTTTTTTGTTTTTGTTTTGTTTTTCCAATTGACTCTTTTTTTCTCCTTCTTCTTCGCCACTATGCCCTACAAATCAAGTTTAGGCGAAAATGATAGTCATAATATCCACTCGGTCTACTCGGTCTACTCCGGAAGTGCGCCGGAATAGCGTATCAAACGGTCAAAAGTACGGAGCAGAATGCCTTCCTAGGTACTCAGTGTTTAAAGCCGATATTTGATATTTGGGTGTACTTGAATGTACATATTTTTGGTGGTTTTTTTCCCGAAAAACATCGAATCCTTAACTGTGGTTTTTTTCGATACCGTTTCCAACTTACGTGAATACACGGGCAGCGGAGATCCCTACCATGTCCACCAATACCTAAACAAGCCATATACAAAGCTAAGCAGTTACTTGATATCCGTGCCCATATCTAAGTGTAGCCTACGGTCGGTAGTGCTTCCCAACCCCATGGCTTCTCTCCCGACTCTAATCCGTATCCTTGCAATCCCGCCATGACCCGCCTCATCTGGGATTTCTTTTGTTTAGATCCGTTTAAACTTTATAAAGAAGCATCCGTGATCCCCGGAATTGAAAGTCGACGCCGTACCGTACATAGTATCTGCAGCCTGTCAGACATTGCGGAGTACCTAAGTCGACTCGATCCGATCCACATATGTGCAGGGTGAGGAACTGAGCACTTGAGGCTTGGAAATTCGTACTCGGGACTTTCGTACTTTTTTACCTTCCAAGGGTTTTTTTTTAATCCGACGCCATGTCCTGGTGGACTGATCGAATATTTGTTCTTTGCCCCCCTGAGCCCCCCGGGGGCTTAGACCCTTCAGATGCTAGTGTCACAATACAGATACGAGGCATTCCAATAGACCTGTATAGCCGTCTGGGCAGATGATGAGCCCGGACATGGCGGCGTTGGTCCAAACGCCCCTCGGAGCAACCGTGTGGGTGTTATGTACAAGGGGTTCTCCGAGGTCCAGGTGGGGTTCTTTTGGCCACGCATGACCCAGCGGTTTCCGCCTCCTGAGATTCTGTTCATGCGCCCACTGGCATCTGCGAATCCGATCCTAAATTTGGGTTGGGTCATCAATAGTGCAAGTGAATAACCTTTTTCTGTTGGCCAGTCGTCTTGCAGGATCTAAAAATGGCCTAGTACGGTTGTCGACGGTCCACTACAAGTGCTGATAGCCTTTAGGTTGTGTGATTCTAAGGTCATACTTGGAGACGTAGCTTTGGGAGACACGGTACATAGCTTGTTAACTACCTACTAGTAATACCAGAAGGTTTGATCACGACCTCGTCGCCTTGAATTTGAAATTGAGGGGCAGATAAGAGCCTCTGCCCAATAATTGACAGAGCCAATCGATCAATTGATGGTCTTCATAGGTGGTAAAACAACTATCTAACCAGCACTTGAAACATTTGAAGAAGGCGATCAATATCATTTTATACTACTATAAATACTGCAAACCCAAGGGATAGAGTATTCAAACTGTGTAAATTGTACATAGGCTACCTTTATTGTGTCACACAGCACTGAGCTTCCAAGCAGAATGTTCAGAGACACGCCGTAGTTTCAAGGACATCTTTCGGGATAAAACCCTTCTCACGCTTGCGATGATTTCTTTCTGGACGCATTCCAACTTCTTATCCTTCACAGTATGGTCAAGGGTTTCCGTTTCTTCACCACGGCTTCACTTTGAGAAATGACACGTCGATTGCTATATTCCGCCTGATCCACAAGGCAGAAATCAGTTCTATCCCTGGATTCAACGGAGTGGCAAAAGGCTCACTCAAAATTTGACTAAACATGAGATTTTGGTTAACCAAGTGGGAAAACAACATGAAATCTCACTCTTTTGAGTTGTGAAAATCTTAAAGTACTTGAAGCGAGTTCGTCGATGCAAGAAATTGATACTGTGTAGTAGTATGCGACTAATTGTTGGGCGGAGCCAAGATGGGAAGGCGGTCTTGGCAATGGATCCGGACAGGTGATGTCACGTGATCCAAACCTCCCGCCTTCGATGCAAACCGCCCAAGACTGTCATCTCGACCCAAGACCGCTCTGCCTACAACGCCGCAAACTGAGAGACAATCGTATGAACAAGCCTAGTGCCCTGCCCCTGACCAATCTGAGCTTCTCACTGACTTCTTGCCCTTTCCTCGCCCTCCTCAGATTGCTATCTTAAGCGATCTGTGACTCCGCCCGTCCTCCGCCCTTAGGTATCTCAACCTCAACTCGGACCACGAACCCACAATCCATCCGTTCGTGCCAGGCCAGCGGCTGTTGGCGTCCACTGCTTTCTTCCAATCGGGGCTCACTTCACTGCGGGACTCTATGTGGAAGAAGAGAAGAGACCGTGCTCGATTCTTCACTCCTCTTGTCACCTCCTCTAACCCGACTTTCGCGTCCCCCACCTGCCCCCCGGTCAATCACCTGGGAAATCAGCCACGGTTTCGTCTGCCACGTTAAATGGCAGATGGTACCTACAGGTTCCAGCAGCCTGGGGCCGGGCCGTTTCCCTTCCAAACACAACCACAGCATCACTCCCACCAACGACACGCAATTCCAAACGGGACCAATTCTCCGGTTCGACTGAAGCTCAACCACGACACCCCTTCCCCTTCTCGATCACCCCCCGTTACTCAATCAGCCGCACTTCCCTTCAACATGTACCAAGGCCAACACATGGTGATGAATGGGGCCCAGGCCCATCACCAGCACCAGCACCAACAACAGCGCTATGCTGGCATTGGTGGGATGCCCATCACTAAATTCCAATCGCACCATACACAACAACAAATTCACGCAACCCACTCACAAGCAACCCACACTTTCACTCAACAGAACTACTCCGCTGGAGTTTTACCCGCATCAAACACTCAATTCAACCAGAATCATCTCCAGAATGGCGGTCCGGCTGTCGGCGACGACGAGATGGAGGGCTCCATGAGCGAGCATTGGCAGCAGCAGCTCCAGCTTTATGCGGAGTCGCGACAATCCAATTCCCCTCATTACTATGCCAGGATAATGGCACAGCAATCCAAGGGAATTTCGCTTATCGCTAGCCAGACAGACGCGAGCGAAACCACGGTTGATGCACGAACTGGAGCCACAATTACCAAGCCAGCTTCACGACAGGGGTGGAACGCGCTCGACTTTGGTGGCCAGGGCTTGCGTGCCATGTCTGCCTCGTTGTTTGGTTACAAGTTCCTTGAGAAACTGTACCTCAACCACAATAAGCTCAAAGCGCTTCCTTCTGAAATTGGCCAACTTCGCAAGCTAACCCATCTTGATATCTCCGGCAATGAGTTAACAGAGCTTCCTGAAGAGATTGGCATGTTGACCAATCTTAAGAAGCTTTATGTCTTTGATAATAACATTCGCAACCTCCCTTACGAGATGGGATATCTCTACCGTCTGGACACGCTAGGCATTGAAGGCAACCCTTTAAATGAGGTTCTCAAGTCTCGGATGATGAAGGATGGGACAAAAGCTCTGATTAAGTATCTTAGAGAAGAGATGCCCGGTATGTCGTCGCGATTTTTTCTCGAATTTTCTTGGTTCTAACGTTTTTTGTCTCTGTTTAGTACACATACCTCCCCCCGATCGTGACTGGGTGATTCTTGATGAAACCGCAAGCTCTAACAACAGCCCCGCGGAGAAAATCACCGTCCTCTCTTACAACACCCTGTGTGACTCCTCCGCCACCGCCTCTCACTACGGCTATGTCCCCTCGCGCATTCTCTCTTGGGAGTTCCGTCGTGACCTCATCCTTAACGAATTACGATCCCACAGCTCAGACATTGTCTGTCTTCAGGAGGTTGACCAAGGAAGTTACAATAACTTCTTCCGGGAACAGCTTGCCTACAGTGACTACAAGGGTGTCTTTTGGCCTCGCGGGCGTGCCATGGGTATGCAAGAGGAAGACGCCAAGGCAATCGACGGTTGCGCCATTTTCTTTAAGGGAAGCAAGTACATTCTCTTGGATAAGCATCTGATCAACTTCGGTCAAACTGCCGTTCGGCGGCCCGATGCCAAGGGTCAGGATGATATCTACAATCGACTCTGGCAGAAAGACCACATTGCAGTTGTCATTTTCATCGAAAACCGTCAAACTGGAGCCCGCTTTATGGTTGTGAATTCCCATCTCTACTGGGATCCGGCATTCAGTGACGTGAAGCTCATCCAGACTGCGATTTTGATGGAGGAACTCACCAATCTCTCGGACAAGTACGCCAAATGGCCCGCTTGCACAGACAAGACCGCATTCCGCTTCTCTGAGGCGGAAAGCGGATTTGAGAACGCACCAATTGTGGAGCCTGCACCATCAAAGGTATACTCCTGTGGTGATCAGATCCCACTTCTGATGTGTGGTGATTTCAACTCGGCGCCTGGCTCTGCAGCATACACTGTGATTGCGAGCGGACGACTTGATGAAGACCACCCAGAGCTGAAGAACCGTCTTTATGGAAATCTGAGCACAGTCGGCATGAAACATCCATTCCAACTCAAGTCCGCTTACGACTCAATCGGTGAACTGAGTTTCACAAATTACACCCCGGACTTCAAGGACATCTTGGATTACGTGTGGTTTTCATCGAACACGCTTCGTGTGTCCGCCTTGCTTGGAGAAGTGGATAAGGAATACCTTCGCCGGGTGCCAGGTTTCCCCAACTTCCATTTCCCCAGTGACCATATCGCATTGTTCGCGGAGTTTACTCTTAAAGGTAAAAAGGGTAAAGTTGTGGAGGCAGACTTTGGGCCGCAACGACACTGATGGGATGAATCGGAGCATATGAATCTTTGGAGATGGGTGTTTCTGTAGTCGGGTTTTCTGCTGTTTTTTTTCTCTTCACTTTTCTTTTTTTGATTATCTCGGAATCTTTCGTGGCAGTGGGTGATTTTATCCTACCGTCTTGTTTGGAACGTCGTCTTTTTTCATTTATCTTTCTTCAGTGTGTCTCTTTTTCTTCACCGTGATTATGAATGTCTTCTTATCTCTTTCTTCTCTTTTCTATCTCCTTGCTGTCTTGTTTTCTTGCTCTCCTCATCCTCCATCCATCCACCCACCCTCCTCAACTTGCTACCGAAACATCTCCATCCGAAGTAGTCTACGGTGCCAGTCTTGCTTTCCCGCATCCTCCGTCTCTCTGTGTTTGTCCCACTGCTCTTCTCGTTAGGTTTTCCTGATATCTCTCGGTTTCACATCTCGCCTAATATGTAACGTCATATGACGGATTCATGACTTAGGTAGAGGGGTTGGTGTTCAGGTGGAACAGGTGGCCGAAGGGCTTGAGGTTGCTTTTTGTTTTTGCCTGGCGATGGGCGTTCTTGATCCATGTACTTTTTGTTCTGCCGTGCCTACGATTAATCGTGAATAGAGCGTGGCTATCTTAATTCTGTTATTCCATTGTAGTTGTAGCCCTTCCAAGGTTGATCCTGACATTGCCCAGGTGGGAGTACCTACTAGGTAGTACTAGGTAGTACGATACCAACAGTTTCCTAACTATATGCATAAGGATGAAACTCAAGTGGTTTCTTCGATAGGTAAGAACGAGTACGCTCTGGGACCAATTTGTGGTATCGCAGAAAATTGATTGACCGTCGACTTTTACGTAGCCTTCTAGACCTCCGCAGTTCAATGTTTCAATAAGAGACGAAAAGATTCAAAGAACTTTGGTATGATTAAGAAGACATCGAAGTCTTCTTTGGCGAATCCTCTGAAACACTTTCTTCATATAGGTCATTCCAGAACATCATATCCTGCAACTTTTCCTCACTCAAGTTGGCATTCACAAAATGCTCTCGTTGTGGGGTTCTGATCCGACGATGGACTTCGCCAGCGGTTTTCCAACCGAAAAATCCAGCCATTTCCCAATCAATAAGGCCCACGATTGCGTCGTTGCTAACAATGCAGTTGGATTGCGTCAAATCGTTGTGCATGAAACTCATATCTGTATCATGATTTGTAGCTGAGAAAACGATCTCTCCTTCTAACGGATTGATTCGATCATTACTGAGTATGTTGGGGTCCGGTACGACGTGAGAGCGAGCACTAGCTTTGAGGTTTCCAGTTGGCTTGATAGTGTGAAGTTGACGGAGGATCCTCCTAGCCTGTTCCTTGAAACAATTCCTTTGTTTTCTTGATAGATAAGGCCATGCGACACATAATCCAACGCCTGGAAGCCGTTCTTGGATAAGTACTTGACGACTGTTGATCTTTTGAATGATATATATGTAAGTTGGTAGGTTTAATAAAGAAAAAGGGAGAGGATAATAAAGGAAAAAGAAGGGTAATTACGTTGCCAAAAAAGAAAATTTCTGGAACTTGGACTTCACCTAAGACAGTCTTTGCTAGAGCAATAGCCCGGGTCTCATTTGCATCAGCATATGAGAAGTCAATCTCCGGGGATTGGACATCCTGATGCGCATGGAGATGGCTTGATTTCACAATTATGCTACCAAGAGCGAAAACATCCCGGCCACCTGCATCTGCAGGATAAATTCGGTTCTCTTCAGTGCAAAGATTAATGACCGAGGTCCAATATTTCAAAGACTCCGGAGTCGAAGAATTGACATGCTGATGATCGATGTGGAAGTCATCAGGTTTCGGGCAATATCGACCATAGAAGGGTACGTCCGCATATAAGTCAGTCGCAGGGATTTTCTCTGGGTCCGCCTCGTAAGGGTTAGTCATTTCAATGTTTAGAAAGGTGGTTGTGGTAGAGAGCATGAGAGAGTACTTGAGACACCAAGAGGGGTAAGCTATTCGCGCACGTGAGCCGACGAGGGGACGTCTAGGGCTACAGCTACTATCATGTAAACAACTGTGCCTATTGATGTGCATATATACCTTTAGAGAGGGGTCAGGTGACCCCCTCTGGGTATATCTAGATCCAGTGCTTGCTTCCTTCCTTCCTTTTCCCTCTTCTCTCCATCCCCCCGAGAGAGATTGTCCATAGCCAATCCAGTGCTTTTCTCTCTCCGTTCTTTCCTTTCCCTGAGCAGCGGTTGTATTCCTTCCGCGCTAACAATACCTACTAGTAACTATTCGCAAGTACCTGGGAATAATGGAGTGTGGCCCTACTGGCAGGTAAGACTAGTCAGTCAAACAGGTTGGAAACCTTGGAATCAGAATGTGTTTTCATCCTTCTAGGAGGAATTGGCAAGATATCAAGGCAGAGCTATTAAATCCGCAAGGTCTTTGAACTATATCAAAACAAGCCCTCAAATGAGCCACTACGTATATCGCGCAAAAAGCTCCATCGAATTTTCAAGATCAGCCCGAATAACAGCGACACGTTGTTCAGAACGAGGGACAAATCGCACGGGGAATTTATTAGGCGCAATAAGAACCCCGTCCGTAAACGCCGTACGAATGCTGACATCGAGTGGTTCCGAGCCAACGGGCAAAATATCAAACAGCCAAGCCATCTTCGCCATATTAAGCAACTGAAAAAAAAAACACCTTTAGTACAATTGTACTCGTATCCTTGGGAATCCAGCATACATACCAGTGAGTTTTCAGCCATGCGCTGACCAGGACAAACACGACGACCCGCGCCAAAGTTATAGGTTGCTCTTCGATTCTCATCTACATCGTCCTGGCCCTTGCAGCCGTATTTGTTGTCTAAGAACCGTTCCGGCTTGAACTTCTGTGGTTCGTCATACTCGCTTTCGTCCATGTGGATGGCCCATACGTTGAGGAAGACGATTGTGCCCTTGGGCAACATGTACCCTTCGTAGCTGTCGTCCTCGGTTAGCCTGTGGGGAACACCACCGGGTGCAACTGGACGCCATCGAAGACCCTGTTGAAGACGAGTTAGTTTCAGTTTACATAAGAAGACTGTTTGTTTCCCCGCAGGCGCAGAGAATGATATTGGGGGGGGGGTTACCCACCTCGTTCATGCATGCCCGTACGTAAGGCAATTTGGCCAAATCACTGAAGTTTGGCGATCGGTCAGTGCCACAGACCTCGTCCAACTCTGCTTGCATTTTCTTTAAGGCTTCTGGGTGCTGTGTCATGGCAAGGATGAAAGTGAGCAGCGCCGATGAAGTGGTATCTGATCCAGCTTCCATCTATCTCGAATGTCAGCAACACAGACAAAGCACAAAGTTTATCTATACAGGTTACAGAAATTGCTCGCAGCGTCAGGAAATCTTACCAAAGTACCGCCCAAATAAGCAATCTGGGCATCGCTAAGACCGTTCTTCGCTTGGCCTTCGATAAGTCTCTCGATAAAACAAGGCTCCAAAACACCCTTGCTGCGCCGCTCTTTCGATTCCTTCACAAGACCGAAGTAAAGTGTACTCTGGACCTTCCGAATATCCTTGGCCTCCGTCTTCCAGGGGCTCATAAATTCAGGCAATGATCTCAAAAACGGAAACGCGTCGATGGGAGGCGTAGCACCAGGCTCCAGGATCCGACTGAAGCGATACTGTGAGTTGTATAGAGCCTGGATCTTGGGAGACTCGAAGCTCTCGCCTCTTTGGCCGTATACGGATGCTAGAACCACAGATGTAGAATAGCGCCGGATGGAGTCGTAGTAGCCCTCGGGGTTGTCGAGCAAGTCGCACATGCTTTGGGTGGCCTCTGCTAGTTGGATTGGATGCAGTGCATCAATGGCGGTTAGACTCAGGATGCCTTGCAAGGCCTTTCTCATTGCTCGCCAGGTGGACCCGTATTGGGCTAGCAGGATGTGGATGTTGTCGGGGCAGATGAGTTGTTGGGCTGCGTATAGTTCTGGGCGACCGGAGTATTTTCCTCCGCGCTTGTCGTAGAGTCTGGTTGGTTTGTATGAGCGTCCATTGGTTGCGATGGATTGCTTGAGGAGGTTGATTTGTTTGCCTATCTGGATATCGGAGAAGTGACTTACGCTGAGACATGACGGTAGCTGTTCAGGACCACCGCGTTTTGAGGACCTATCTTGAACCCAACGATGGTACCATATTCCTTAGTCCATTCGGCTTGTCTAGCTTGTGTTAATGAACGAAATCACCGACAAAGTCTACTAGTAGTTAGTATGGGCAGGATTTATATGCATACAGTAGATATAGCTTCTCCACAGCTATTTGATGAAGGTTGCCTATAATGGGGAGCCCCTTAGGTCCAGGTGGGAAATTCTTTGGACGGCCACTCTTAACTGCATACTGTAGCAAGAGAATCACAAAGGACACAGCGATTGCTCCAAAAATATGGCCGCTATGTCCAAGGATGAACCATGGCACATCCGACAAAGCCATAGTTGTAAACACGATCGTCGCTAACAAAGAACTGAACAAATTAAACCTTCAGTGGTGCAGGATTGCAGGATTACTTTAAAAGGCCTGAACGCCCAAGGCTCGGGGAGCCTAAGACGCTCTAACACGCCCTAGTACTAGTTACTGGTACACATGCATTATGTACTTGTACTCGTGTAAGCATGCACTCCGCCCATCTTCTCTGCATATAGTTAGCCTGGACATGCGACACGCTGCTAGGCCCACTTAGAAGGTCGAATTATATTACTCGTGGCTTCGATCTGCCGAAGCGACATGTCGGTATTGGTTATTGGTTGAATATGGATGGGTCCTTGGCACTTATCTCCTCGGACTTCGACAGGAATTCCAAGTGCACTTACCAGCTGTCAGCGACAGCCCTGGAAGGGGGGTAATCCACGTCTGTGGTAAGCTAGGCCCTAGTCCGCTACGGGACGGGCTGGATTGAGCCCCAGCTCGGGGGTTTACCCGTCTTCTACAATGGAGGACTCATTACCCCCGAGTCCATAGCGGGGTCGCAGGAATGGCGGTCTACCAATTATTTTCGATTGAAAGACTCACAAAGCATGTGAAATTAGAGAGATGATTGGAGTATTCTAACCCCTACTACTCACTGAGAACGAATCATATCTAAATGATTTCATTATACAACTACTAGTTACTAACATACCTAGGCATGTATTTCTGGGGTTCCAACCAGTCACTTTTTTCAATAGATGTCAGCTCAGTCACAGTGTTCGGCACTGGTGATCTAGCTCCAGATGTCCAAGGTTTCACTTTTGAAATCCATACATTATGTATAGTAAAGTACTAGTATGTACTATATAAGTGTATGCTTGAGATGCTTTTCTATGGTACAAATATGCCGGCACTAAATAGTGTACAAACGAGATCTATATAGTTACATTATGACGGGAGTATGCAGCTCTCAAGAGCGATCTTCGATACGACGCCAAACTCCCACAAACCCACCACCCATGGTGCGCAGACCAACCTTGGGCCGACAGACCATCACAGAATTTGACTCATCAAACGCAGAACTTGGGGCCGAAGGCTCCACACTGGGAATGGCTTCCGAATCCGACGCCTCATCCTCAGCGGGAACAGCTTCCTCGCCTTCGGTAGCTGATTCCCAAGTTGAAGGATCGGAGCCAGACTTCTTAACAGCGAGACGAACGTCCCAGTTTCGGCCACTAGTCAGTCCAGAGCCAAGCTCAACGACGCGATCCAAGACAAAGGGCCTGTTCATCTTCTGGATCATCCGTACGCAGTCACCAATCTGCGTAATGCTAGGCGCAAAAACGATCAGCTTTCCATCCCGATGAATGATATCCTTCACTAATGGGATACGTTCATGGGCAGATGGCATGTCCAAAATAGCGTATGTCAAGAAGGGCTTCACGGGCTCAGCCGGTTTGGCGCGCCGGGCGACTTGCGCGTTAATCCATTCTTCCACTGCGCCGACATAGAAATCAACACTGCCCGAGTAGATTCCGCGGCGGAACCCGTTGACGTTTTTCTCGGCAAGCTTGGCGAATTTTGATGAAACGTCCACTGTATGAATTATGGCGCCGCGCTCTGTCCGCCACGCGTCCCATTCCTGTTGTGCCGGGTCGTTCTCTGTCGAGACTTGCTGGTCTGGTTCTGGTGTAGAGTTCTCCGTTGGGCTTCGATTCCGGCCGGCCACATACTGAATCTGTGAACGGGTTGGCCGAGGCGGTGGAGTAGTGTTGGCGGCGTGGAGGGCGCGCGCCAGATGTAATGTCAAGGATCCATGTCCTGTCCCGGATTCGAGAATCTCGATCGGAGGTTGGGTATCATTTGGGGCGGTTGGGTAGGTGTGGATATCTAGGAGGGAGACGATCAAGTTGGCATCATGGGCATAGATCTGCGATTGTTAGTTTACTGTCTTTTGTACTTTGATTCTTATTCTCCCCCGGAGATGCACATACCGGTGTCACCAAGCGAGGAGTCAGTGTGACATATTCCTCTAAGGTTGGAAGGCTCAATCGAACATCTGGACCTGCTGGGTGTTAATCGCGTTGCTGGAAATTATTTGCGAAAACGGCTTCTTACCCTTGTGTGCCTGGACTGCGTCCCATACGCGACTGCCAATGGCGCGATCGTGATCCAGATGTCCTCGACGAAGATTTGTCTTGCCTCCTTTTTTCAATGGTTTTGTCAATGTGGGCTGTTTGGTGTGTAATAAGACCTGGTCACCCTCTGCGCGTGTGTTAGGAAAATCTGCGGTTCTCTTAAGGGGAGATTCCCGTCCATACCTTTAATAATAGAGAAGTCGGTATCAATAGATCGGGCTCGGGCGACACTAGAAATTGGGGGAGTGATAGAGATTGCGGGACTGGGGTTATTTCCCAGCAATCGCTGTAATGACCGCAGTAGACGAGCCATGTTGGAGCTAAAAATGACATGAATCTCCAAATCCACTTTTCTATTTGGCCCTTTAGTGCCCCACATGTCCCCGGCCTTGGTTCAGCCCCTCGTTCACCGGGGAACTTTTGGTCTTTTCTCTTCGACTCTCCAATTGCTCTACTTGTCTATCCACGATAGAAAAGACTATAGAATATAGAGGTCTTCTGTATTTTTTCTGTTTTCACATTTCTACTATATCACAATGGGGTCCGTCGCACTTCCTTACATGGAGACCAAGCCCAAGGCTATCTTCTTCACTGATTTCGATGGTACAATTACCGTCGATGACAGTAAGTCACTGCTTACATCTCAGGCTCAAAGGCCCATGCTAACATTATTGCAGGCAATGACTTCATGGTTCGTCGACCGAACGCTTTTATCTCATCCTCCGAATACTAAAATATGCTAGATCGACAACCTGGGCTTCGGCGCCGATCGCCGCCGTGTGTTGAACAAGCAGGTTCTCGATGAGACTCTCAGCTTCCGGTGAGCAGCATATGCAAATCATTCGTCACAAATTCCTGACTGTTTTTGTCCAGTGACGCCTTCCGTGAGATGCTCGCAAGCATCAAGACCCCGTACGATGTGTGCACCGAGACGCTATTGAAGAACATGAAGCTGGACCCATACTTTGAGGAATTCTACTACTGGGCTGAGGAGAACAATGTTCCCATTGTCATTCTGTCCTCTGGTATGCGCCCAATCATCGCCGCCCTGCTTGAGAAGTTCCTGGGTCACGAGCCCCGTAGCCATCTTACCATCATCTCTAACGAGGTGACCGGCCGCGACGGCAAGGATATCAACAGCGAGGGCGGCTGGGAGATCGTGTACCATGATGAGAGGTAATACCCCTGACTATAAGCCCTGATTAAATCAGTATACTCATGTTTGCGCTCATTTAGTCACTTTGGCCACGACAAGTCTCTGGAGATCAAGCCGTACGCCGCCTTGCCCGATGGAGAACGCCCTGTTCTTCTATATGCTGGTGACGGTGTGTCCGATTTGTCGGCTGCTGCAGAGACCAACCTCTTGTTTGCGAAGGAGGGCAAAGGTAATTCAATCCTGTCGTACATTACAGCATAGTCGGAATTTGTCACTAACATAAATCCAGATCTGGTCACTTTCTGTGAGCGCCGAGGAATGCCATACACCACTTTCCAGAACTGGTCCACAATCTTGGCGACCACAAAGGATATTCTTGCTGGAAAGGTGTCTCCCAGTGAGGTGGCCAAGCAGCGCACTGCGTAATGATTGGATATAGATCATATAGATCGACTTAGAATTTCTCCTTTTTTTGGTTAGTATAGTGGCGCAAATCGAACATGACCAATGACCAAATTTATGTATTTAGAATCCAAAGCAACGATAGAAATGAAGAAACATGAAGCATCAAAACGGAGAGACAAAGTAGGAGGAGTCAACTTGTCAGGAGTAACTTGTAAGTGACCGCCTTGCGGGTCCAAGCGTCGAAACGGTATCCCCCCAAAAACAATTGCGATCCTCGACTTGTTTCCTCCCATCTCTTTACTTTTATGATCTGGTTTGAATGAGTTGACCTTGAAAATTGCTGGTCCTCTTCTGGCCTGAGACACTTCCATCCTGATACTTCTCGGGGGCATCATGCGACACTGCGCATCCCGGCTCTTTTCAAAGTCCTTGCCAGGGTGATATCAGCATCATGGCTCGCCGGCTCGTATGAACATCTGTCCCAACACCCCCTGAGAACTCTGAACGCTGACTTTATTTTTGTTATACAGGTACGAGCGGGCTTACAGCTCGGTGTTTTCACAGCATTCGTTCTCCTTGTGGTTCTGTTTCTCGACAATCAATTCAGCGTCCTTCCTACCTCCATCCATGGCCACCTTCCGATGCACTACTCCGGCTTCGTGATCACCGATGTGACAGTAACCACATGCTCCGCGCTCAATCCATTTTCGAATTGCAACCTTGACCCAGACGCCTGGCACCGTATCGACAAGGACCTATACTTGCGCTCGGGCTGGACCTCGACAGCTTATGTCCAATTTCAACGAAAGAAGGAGGAAGATTTGGGCCCTGACGACAAGGTTGTCATTGACTTGAAAATTGGTCGTGTCACTCCCCCAGTTGAAGATGTCGGTAAGGGGGAAGTGGAAGTCTGGGAATCCCGTCCTGGTGGAATCTGGCTGAAACGGACCGCTTCTCGTCATGCCAGCGACTCGGGACAAGCAGTAACTTATGTTGACGTCCTTTTCGGTGCGGATGCAGTGGATCCTCGTCCTAATTGGGAAATCAAAGACATGCCCTTATTGTTGGATGGTTGGACGGAAAAGCTAGAGACTCGACTGAGCATCCGTCGTGGCAACCCGGTCAAGAAGTTGAAGCCCGTTCCCAGAATCAACGAAAATGGAAAATTCAAGGTCATGCAATTGGCGGATATTCATTTGAGTACAGGAACTGGCCACTGTCGAGACCCTATCCCGATTGAACCTGTGGTTGGACAGAAATGCGAGGCTGACCCGCGGACCTTGGAGTTCATTGAGCGACTTCTCGATGAGGAAAAGCCAGATCTTGTCATTCTTTCAGGCGATCAGGTCAACGGCGAGACCGCTCCAGATGCCCAAAGTGCTGTCTTTAAATCTGTCAAACTGCTTGTCGACCGCAAAATCCCCTACGCTGTCATTTTTGGCAACCATGACGACGAAGGCGACCTCAACCGCGAACAACTCATGGCTCTTTATGAAAATCTCCCCTACTCTCTTTCCACAGCTGGACCCGAAGATATTGACGGAGTCGGCAATTATATCGTTGAAGTCCTCGACCGCGGCACCGGCACGCACTCTGCTCTTACCTTTTACCTTCTCGACACTCATTCCTATTCCCCCGACGAACGCCAGTTCCGAGGCTATGACTGGATCAAGCCAAGTCAGACCCGCTGGTTCAAAAACACCGCCCAAAGCCTGAAACGAAAACATCAGGAATATACCCATATACATATGAACATGGCATTCATTCACATTCCATTGCCCGAGTATCGGAGCAGTGGCAAATATTTCCACGGCTCGTGGGACGAAGCCCCAACGGCACCCGGATTCAATTCAAACTTCAAGTCTGCTCTCGAAGAAGAGGGCGTTCTCTTTGTCAGCTGTGGACAGTAAGTACCCAGGAAGTTTCTCCTATTTTGGCATTAAACTAATATGTAATCAGCGACCACGTCAACGACTACTGTATGCTCGAGCAAGATGAAAGCGAGCAACCCTCTCTCTGGATGTGCTATGGCGGAGGTAGCGGTTTTGGAGGCTACGGTGGCTACAACGACTATGTTCGCCGTGTCCGCTTCTTTGACTTCGATATGGGCCCCGGCCGTGTCACAACTTACAAACGCCTCGAGTGGGGCCAAACCGAAGCCAAGATCGACGAGATGATGATTGTCGACGGTGGTGCCGTCAAAGGCCCAGATTCATCAAATTAACGAGGCCCTTGTCTTTTGATTACACACCCCTTTCCCCCTCCTCTTCTCTTCTTGACTACAACAGCCGATGCTCTGCTCTGCTTTTGTCACCTTGAAACTTCCATCATTTTCCTACTACCATTGTACATATAGCGTTCATCTTTGCCTGCAAAAAGGTTGGCGTCCGTAGGGTGTCTATCTCTTATTGAATATCCCACCATTTCTTTCCCTTCAACTCTCCTATAAAATGATATTGTCGCATGCTTGATAGATTTTACAACTTCCTTTCTCTCGGCTCATCATAAATGTTCACATTTGAACGGAACGAACATTGAAGATCTCTACCATCGGTCTTTATTTACCTCCGTAGCTGTTCACTACTACGATGCCAACAGACATCGAGAAAGGATAGACATCTTTAAATTTTGAATGCTTCGAATGGGTGAAGCTCTCCTCCGCTCTTCAGGGGCTTTTCGTGTGCAATAACGATATTTCATCACCACCACTTCTCAAAAAATACCCTCTGTTTCCCATCAACCTCCAAAACACCCCGTAGCTTTTCAACCAGTTCGTCCGTCATAATTGGCGGTCCACATACATATGCCACAGTGTCTTGAGTCGCATTGTCTCTGCCACCCATCGACGAATATAGATCCTGGTCATTTATCCGTCTCGAGTGTATTTTCAGATCAGAAGGAGACTTTGAGGAAAGCCCACTTGCTGATTCAGAAGTGAGGAACAAGTCTAGATCAATGCGAACTCGAGAAAACGGGCCATGGGAGCCAATGATGTGCCGCAATCGCGGAAGAAACAGAATCTGCTCAAGGACAGACTCGGTTGTTCCCGTGGCTTGTCCTTGAGGAAGTCGACTGGAGTACAGAATATGTACATTAAGTGGTTTATCAATCTTTGTTTGGTTGATATGAGACAATATGGAGATCAGGGGACTTTTATACGTCAGTGTCGGTAATCAAATCATTTCTCATAAGGCTGAGATTCTCATGGTACTTACTTGATTCCCACGCCACCGGCAATCAAAACCACATTTTTGATCTCGTGGATGTTTATACCAGTTGGTGGCCAGATGAAACTCCCTCCCACTCGGATATTCACCTCTTTGCCGATGATCTCATGCTTGGGTTTCCATAACCAAGCTGCTGCTGGGTTAGACGGGGAGTCCTGGACCGCCAACTCCACATAGGGCGCTCGGCCCTGCGAGGCTAGTGATGCAGCTACATTCTCTCTGGCGGCTGAAGCATCTGGGTCCTCTGGTGATGGCAGGGCTTGGGCATCTGCCGGGGTCGATGTGATGGTGAACCCTCCGGCATTGGATATAGATGGGATGTGCACATCCAGCCACTGACCCGGAAAGAAAGAGAACGGTTGCTGTTGGTCGCCCTACAGATTCTTGTCATTTATGTAGTTCATACCAAGATTTGGTGCATGTGCTCGGTGTTTCATCTGCATCAGGAAGATTAATCGCCGAGTCGGAGGATGTATGCAAAATGCATACATGTATCCAATCATTGGCCCGGCTTTATGGATATGACATGAGTTTTGTCGGAGAATCGGATAGGGCAATATTCAAATATTAGGTCGGTGCTTAGTACTTACATTCTCTGGCTCCGGGATAGTAAATTGTAGTAACCGAATGGATTGGTTCACTTGCTCCACATGGGCGAGATGCACCGGGTACAATCTGTTCTGCCGGGGCTCGGCTGCTGTGCGCAGCTCGTGTGGGATAGAATCCTCTCTCTGGGAACTCATTGAGCGGGTTTTTAGGGCGTATAGTGCTAGTTGTGGCGGTTGGGGCCGGAGGTGAAGCGCGGGGAGGTGGATCAGTTGGCGCAGCGGTCGGATACCCCTCATTAGATTGTGATTAGATGCACGATGTGTGATTGATTTTGGGCACCTCAATCCACACTAATTTGATTAGTTTCCTGTGATAGGGATAAGTTTGAAGTGCTGGATTTCTCGAGAGTGTGATTGTTTGTAAATGGGAGGTTGAAAAGTTGCACATGTGAGGTGATGATTCAAATGTTCTTAGATAATGATGATTTCGTCCAGATGTCTACTGATGTACTGTTTGACTCTTGAATTTCACACAAATATCTTTTATATCTTGTCAATTCAACGTGTCAAAACAAATTCCAATATACAATCAATCTTTTTGATCGGATTGGTTATTTTGATCGGATTGGTTATATTCTACAATATTGCGTATGCATATATGCTATGGAATCTGGATTACTCCGTATGTTTCTCCGGATTCATTCCAAATGAAGACTTCGGCGGCTATAATCACGAGTCCCCGACAACTCTAACCACGAAGAGGTACATTTGTACATGTTCAAATGGCCTCCAATAAGATCAAAGTCCGGAAAAATGTATTTGAGCAAGAGCCAGACTGGCGCAAAAGAGAATCAACAGAGCAAAATGCTTACGTCCGCTTTCTTGAGATTGTCCGAGTTGATCTTCGGGACCAAACATGAAGGTCCTGACTCCTAATCATGCATGGACCATCACAACGACAACAGCAAACTGATTTTACCACTCGAGCAAAGGTCCAAGCCCCACCTGAGCGTTTCGCTGTTCCTTCAGCAAGACTCAAAGTTGCCGTGTGCTGTGATGCGGAGGTACTCGTGCAGATCCACTAACCCATCACACCGACTAGTGTGTGACGACCGGCAGCCTATCCCTGGTCTGCGGCATCTCATTGGTGCGACGGTTCTCACGACCTGCTTCTGCTGGCGCTTTGCCGCCGTCAAGCATTGGCCAGATGCAAGACCCGGAAACACTCCAAGGATGCTCTGCACCCAGCGCCTGTGCTGATTCGTCCCCCTCTCTGCATGCGAGCGATGGCCGACTCAAAGTGTCGGCCACCCGGGGGGTCTCGAGCTCATATCTAACGCCCATCAGCCGGATCGCCCAGAACTTTGTGTGTTTCTGATTTTTAGATTCCCTTGTGAAGCTCTGTCTTTTTCTCCTTATTTCTTGGCCTTGGCCTTTTTGCGTGCGAAAGACTGGATCTCACTGCCAGCAGGCCTGGCCGAGTCGCATTGTCTCCCATTAATTCTCCTGTCTCGCTCTCACTGCTGGACTGTTTCGCTTTCTTCTAAGGCGCTTACCATATTTGTCGGCTTCGTTGAGTGCTTCATCCACGAGACATCGCCGCCATGCACAAGCAACAGTTTCAGTTCAAGATCGAGGCGATCAAGGACTTCGAGTTCTTTCGAGGATGGTATTTCCCCAAGCAATGGCGGGACCGCAAGCTCATGTTCTATCTCATGGGCCTTGAGATCCCATTTACCATCACCATCCTGACCTTGACCGGTGTTGCTTCTCACAACACATACCGTACGTTGCTATGGGAGGATGGCTTCAAGAACGGCTTCAACAGTTCGCCCGATCAAGCTCTTTACTCCGCTGCCAACTATGAGCCCTATACGCCTCCACTCGTGTGGTCAAGTTTGTATGTTCTCATCTGAAAATGTGAATTCTTTTCACTCCCCGCTAACTGAATATCAGCTTGACCAACTTCAACTTGGTGATCGGAGTCCTGAGTGTCTTCCTCTTGATTGTGAAAATCCCCATTCATTTCATGCACTTGCTCTTCCCTCCATTCGCTGTCATTATCCACGCCGGTTGTATCGTCGTGTACACATTTGCAGCCCGTTACCAAGCTGGTCCAGATATGTCAGACCCCAACAACCCTCAACCCGGAGCACCATGGTACATCACCAAGAGCTGCAGTGTGGCCTACTCGACGTCGGACATCGGATTCTGTAACCAAGCCAAGGCCCTTTTTGCCCTGTGCGTTATCTTAATGTAAGAATCACCTTCCTCCTTCCATCTATTGATCAACCTGGGCTTGAAAGCTGACCTACTTTCCGCCAGCTTTGTCTACTTCGTCGAGTTTTGCGTCTGTGTCCGTTCCTGCTTTATCACCCGGGCCGAGCGCGACGGAATCATTGAACACCGCGAAGACAGGCGTGTTGAGAAGGAGTTTGAAGAGGAAATTCTCAAGTCTCCCTACTACCCAACAACCCCCGGCTTGGTTCCCCGCACTCCAGGTTTCCCACCTATGGTCGCGCAACCAGCCGGCTTTGGCGGGCAGGGAGGCGTATACCCCTTTACTCCTCGGCACTTGGCATTCAACCGACTGGGAAGCGAGGCTTCAGACCTGCCGTTGCGTGAGAATGGATCTTCTAGCGCTCCTTCTCCACAAACGCAACACCAGCCTTCTCCAGATGGGTCGCAAGCGCAGATGTACTTCCCACCTCCACCAAAGAAGGCTACGAAATAAGATTTGATGCATGAAGAGTCGAAATGTGTTTTGTTTTGAGATACCAGATACCATCCTTTTTTTTTGTTGTTTTTGCTTGTTTATACACCCAACTCTCCTTTATTTACTCGGTTCCTTGTGGACTTGGGAGAAGCATCAAAATACACCCAAGTACATATCATTTCATGGCGTTTTGAATATTGATGGTTCCTTGCCAGCACCTACATGTGCCTGGCAATTGATTGTTATCTAATTCCTGAATCAATTTGTGAAAATGAAAAAAATCAACAGAAATAAATTCAAAAATTGAAAGTGTACAACACTGCAGCTTCAAATATCCAGCCCATGGTATGTTGGTGCGCGGTAACCCCAAACACCATCAAAGAATCCAATATATACACGTTGAAGACGGAAACAGTAAAACAGATTCGGTCGTTACTTCGTTAATCATTTTGCGCAGAACATGACAGGGAACAAACGGAATCCATGTCGGAAAATATCAATTCGCAGAAACATCGAAACTTGAGCTGGGAATAGCGAGTGTAATCATACGCAAACGAGACCAAACAGAGAAGTAGAAATGAATAGTTTCAAGTGGAGGCCGACCAGTGGTGTAGTGCGGGGCAAAGAGTCTCTAAGGCTCCTGGCGCTTCTTCTCTTTCTTGGACCAGCGCACTAAGAGACAGAGATAGTTAGCTTCAAAAGCGCAAAAAAAAGGTAACAGGTGTAACGTACAACCACAGGCATTGCATAAAGTCTTGGGGCCGTTAGGTCCTTTCCGCCATTCAGGGGAGTCGGCGGTTCCACAATCACTGCAGACATGCTGACCCTTAAGTCGCTTACGTCTGTCTCCCTCTTGCAAATTTCGTGCTTGGTCTTCAGTGGTGGTAATATCGATATCACAGTGAACCAATCGACCTCGCCGCGCACCAGTGCTAAGGCCCTGCGACCGCTCGCCATCACCATAGAATAGACCTGTCATAATTTCGATACCATTCACATGCGCCATTGGTCCCTCTGCCTCAGGCACTTGGTCGAAGAAATCTGCCCCCTCACTAGGATCAGAATCATCTGATAAGACTGCAGCCGTTTCGCTAGATTCTGGGTCGCTCAGCATGGCCTGTACATTGGCGCTATCAATCAGGGCTTGATCATTATCCATCTTTCCGTATGGTACCCGGGCCGTGTTTGCTTCCTCTTCCTCTTCTTGTTTAAGCTTGGCAATCTGTTGCACCAGTCGCGCATTTTCAATTTTGTGCTCAAGGAAAGAATCGAGTAGCAGCGAGTTCTTTGAAGGGTGAGGTCTACACACAAGGAAGAATCCCGTGCATCGGTCCTGAGGAGACGTATTTCGTGACGAATCTACACTGGCAATATGCGGGTGTCCGTTGAGCTCGACGAGGCAGTAGCCGCTGTTTGTCTTGGAGAATCGGACATGGGTGCGAAATGGACGATTCAAAGCGACCGAGTCATCCATATCGCGGTGAAAGACTGCCTGGTCGTCTTCATGGATATGTTGCGTTATTGGGCTCCCTTCAAGTTGTTTAGGAGAGCGCCCGGTGATTTGCTTCGCCGAGGGCGACGCATAGGTGATGTGGCCTTGGGCATTGAGGAGCAGAAGCATGTCTTTCATTTCCTCCAACACCCGCTGTATCCAGCCTGGGTCCTGCTGCGCCGCTTGTAATCCATAATTTCCATACGGCCCATCGCTTGGGTACCCTTGGTTCCCCTCGTTCGAAATGGACTGCCGCTGCGTCGCGGGTGGCTGCATGGTTTCGTACTGGGGTTGCTGGCTTAGGGCCATATCGAGGCCAGAATGCGAATCGGAGCGAATGGAGATGAAGTCGGTCGGGAGAGTAGAATTCGCAATAAGAATATTGAGAACTTGAAAGTTGCCTACTGCGGTCCAGACGGTGGATTCCCCGCAAAGTAACTTTCCAGAAAGCCAAATAGCATAGATGCAGGAGGTTTAGATCGGATTTAAGCGAGGCCCCCGTATGACAACGGCTTGGGTTTTTAGTTGCCTCTCTCAAGGGGTAATTGCAAACTTCTGCTTATCACACACAGCAGGTCTTGAACCCCAGGGGAGAAACGGAAATAATACTCGAACCTCTCAGAGTGATAGATTGCACGCCGATCGTTGTGGGGCGTTTGGATTATCTAACACGCCATTGGAGTCAGGTGACTTCGTGTCGCTCTGGCGCGACCACAAAGTGGAGAAAGTTGACGCATCACAAAGCCCGTTGCAATCTGACCGTTTCACGGACGTTGGTAAGATCAGCCTCTGGATCACTTCGAATTTCATATCGTATCGTCAAAAGAACCTGGTTGAAGAGCTTCCGATCGCTTCGGCGTTTTTGAAATGTAAGCCAACCTCGTTCCCCGCTTTTTATTATTATAACTATGCTAACGGACTAAATAGGTGTAAGTGGAATTTACCAAGGGCCTCTCAAGATCTCAGCAGCAAATGAACAAATATCTGACCAAGATCCTTCAAATACGATAGCGAAGATTGATAAACTATCAATCTTGGGGTATGATTAATTATCCCAATGCTACAAATTATTGTCTCTGCATCGATGGCTAACCATTTTTCTTCATTGCAGAGTTCGCTCCTTCGATAACACGCGCAGCGAGACCATACAATTCCATTCGCCTCTAACATTGATTGTCGGACATAATGGATCAGGCAAAACGGTATGCTCACCAGCTGTAACCGATCGTCTGTCGGCGCGAGGCGCAGTTTGAACTAACAGATGCTCTAGACTATCATCGAGTGTCTCAAATATGCCACCACCGGCGATCTCCCTCCGAACAGTAAAGGCGGTGCTTTCATTCACGACCCTAAGCTATGTGGCGAGAAGGAGGTTCTTGCACAAGTGAAGCTTTCCTTCAAAGGAACATCTGGCGCCAAGATGGTGGCTACGCGCAGTCTACAGCTCACGGTTAAGAAAACGACAAGACAACAGAAAACCTTGGAGGGTCACCTTATGATGATGAAAAATGGCGAGCGAACAGCCATTTCATCACGAGTGGCCGAGTTAGATCAAATTATGCCGCAGTACTTGGGTGTTTCCAAGGCTGTCCTGGACTCGGTCATTTTCTGCCATCAAGATGAGAGTCTTTGGCCAATGAGCGAACCCGCCGCTCTGAAAAAGCGATTCGACGAGATTTTCGAAGCCATGAAGTACACCAAGGCCATTGATAATATTAAGGCTCTTCGTAAAAAGCAGAACGAAGAGCTGGCGAAATATAAAATCATGGAGCAGCATTCAAAAGAAGACAAGGACAAAGCAGATCGTGCAGAGAAACGCTCAGTGAAACTTCAAGATGAGATCGAAGAGTTGCGCGACGAAACGCAAAAGATGTCTAAAGAGATGCGCCGTGTTGCTGAGCTGGCTGATAAGGCGTGGAAGGAATCAGAAGGGTACGCGCAGGTACTTGGTGCACTGGAAGGGAAGCGAATTGAAGCGAAAAGCATCCAGACCACTATCGATAACCTCAAACGGCACCTGGTTGAGCTTGAGGAATCGGATGAATGGCTTGAATCGAGCCTTGAGCAATTCGAGATGAAGCAAGCCGAATACCAGCAGCAGGAAGAATACCAAAAGGAGAACTACATGGAATTGAAAGCGCGCATTGAGAAGACTCGGCAGCGATTAGGCCTCAAGCAAGCCGAAAATGGAAAACACGAAAACGACAAGGCCAATTTCGAACGACAGATCCAAAGACGTCAAACCATGATCACAGAAGTTGCTCGTGCAAATAACATCCACGCTATTGATGAAAATATGGATCAAGAAGCTATTGATGCTTTCATGCAAAAGTTCAGACGTTTCTTGCGAGAACGGAACCAGGCACTCGAGAGGGTGAAACGTGAGGCCCAAAAAGAGCTTCGCGATGTTCAGGATACTTTGAATGAGATTGGACAGCGTAAATCTGCTTTACAAGAAACGAAGAACTCTGCCAAAAAGCAGATATCGAACAATGATAGAGAGTCCGCCAATTATCAAGGAAAACTCAATGGAATTGAGGCTGATGAGGGTGCTCAAGTGGCTCTGGAGGCCAAGATTGAAGACATCAACTCGAACCTCGAACGTGCGAAAGAACGCACTAAGACTGCTTCATGGGACCAAGGGATCCAGGATGTCAATGCGCAGATCCAACATCTTGAGGATGAGAACTCAAAATTAAATGCCGAGTTGATCGAGTCCACCAAGAAGGCCGGAGATTTGGCTCGGTTGGATCATCTCAAAAAGGAAGCGAAGGAAAAAGAACGGAGTCTTCAAACAATGAAGGGGGTTCATGGTGATCGGCTCGCGAAGGTTGTCGGTTCAGGCTGGCAGCCCGAGACGTTGGAGCGCGAATTCCAGTCCGCATTGGACGTTGAGTCCAAACAGGTATTGAATGCTGAGCGAGATCGTGATGGTGTTAGTCGAGAACTGGAGCAGACCGATTTCAAGCTAAAAAACGCAACGAAAGCCCTGACTCAGCGCCGAAAGGAGCTCGACGAGTGTTTAAGGGAGGTCGAAAAAGCGATTGATGCCGATCTCGACGAGTACCCTACAATAGTCAAAGACAAACAAATCCAGTACGACCTTGCGCGCAAGGATGCCGACCAGTATGCTGGCATGGGTGAATACCTCAGCAAGTGTGTCGATGCAGCAAAAAGATCCAAGTGCTGTCGCACCTGCCAGAGGGGATTTAAGACTGACACCGAACTGCAGTCGTTTACCACAAGGCTCGAGGCACTGGTTCAAAAGGCAGGCCTGGGTATTGAAGATGAAGCCCTGAAGGAAATGGAAAATGATCTTGAGACTGTTCGTGGAGCTAGTGCGGCCTATGATACTTGGTTGCGTCTCAGCGAAACAGACATTCCAGAACTGCAGAAGGACGAAGATGCGTGTGTCGCACATCACGACAAACTTATGGACAAGCTTGAGATCTATGACCAAACCGTGAAAAATAAGCAGGAAAGTCAGAGAGATGTAGAATCTCTGAGCAAGACAGTGAACACCATCGCGAGATATGATGTTGATATCAAGAGCATCACTTCGCAAATCCAAGAACTCTCTACAAACCAAGAGGATGTATCTGCAAGCCGTACTCTGCAAGATATCCAAGATGAAATTTCGGCGAATAACGAAAAATCACGCGAGTTGAAAAAGACTCTGGCCAAGCTTACAAAGGAAAGGGATCACACCCGGAGTGAGATTAACAAGCTTGAGTTACAGCTGAGGGATGTCCAGAGTAATCTTGACAGCACCAAATTCCAGCTGGAGAAGAAGGCCGACTTGCTCATGCGCTTGGAAGAGTACAAAACGCTCAATTCTCAACAACGAGAAGCAATCGAGAAAGCGGATCGGGAAATCGAAAGCTTGACACCCGAGCTAATGCAGGCCCAATCTCGCTACGACGACGTCAGCCAACGTGCGGAAGCACGAGAGCGAGACTTGCAGCATGATATTACCCGCCTTTCTGAGAGTATTCATCAACTTGATTTGGCGAACGAGGAAATCAACTCATACACTGAACGAGGAGGTCCGAGTCAACTTGAGCGGAGCAAGCAAGAGCTCTCCCAAATCGAGACTGAAATCACCCAACTCGAGTCCGAGCAAGGCGAAATCACTCGAGAAATCAACAAAATCTCGACACAGCTCAAGGACAGTGAGAATACCAAGCGGCAGTACTCCGACAATTTGACCTACCGACAAGCCACACGATCTCTGGAAGAAGTGGTGGGAGAGGTCGAGCACCTAGAATCTCAAAATGCAGAGGTTGATCGCAGCCGCTTCAAGCAGGAATCTGAACGCTGGACTCGCGAACACAATGCTTTGGCCGCTAAGCAGGCTAGCAAAATGGGAGAGATGAAATCCAAAGACGACCAGTTGATGCAACTACTGAAAGACTGGGACACCGACTACAAGGATGCCGCATCCAAGTATAAGGAATCACATATCAAGGTTGAGACTACCAAGGCTGCGGTTGAAGATCTTGCACGCTACGGCGGTGCCCTTGATAAAGCTATCATGTCCTACCACGGTCTGAAAATGGAAGAAATTAACGCTATCGTCGGCGAGCTCTGGCTGAAGACCTACCGCGGAACGGATGTCGATACTATTCTCATCCGATCCGATAACGAGAATGCAAAGGGCAACCGGTCATATAATTACCGTGTTTGCATGGTGAAACAAGGAGCAGAGATGGATATGCGAGGCCGGTGTAGTGCAGGCCAAAAGGTACTTGCTAGTATCATCATTCGTCTTGCCCTGGCTGAATGCTTTGGTGTCAATTGTGGATTGATCGCTCTCGATGAGCCTACCACCAACTTGGACCGTGATAATATCCGTTCCCTGGCTGAATCGCTACACGATATCATCAAAGCCCGGCAGCAGCAGGCGAATTTCCAACTGATAGTCATTACACACGACGAAGAATTCCTGAGGCACATGCAGTGTGGAGACTTCAGTGATTATTATTACCGCGTCTCACGGAACGAGCGACAGAAGTCCATCATTGAGAGACAGTCTATTGCCGAGGTATGTTGACCTCAAAATCCACAGGAGCCATGGCTCCATGCTAATTTTATTTAGGTCCTGTAATCCCCTCTACCCACCCTGTCTCGTTTCTGAGATTCTTTATTCTTCGATTTTTTCCTTGTCGAGTTCGCTGAGCAGCGACATGTACTATGTGTTAAAGTTCACGGTGTTTACATGATAGCATACTACTCATACAAGTATTTAGGCGTCTAGGAATAGCTACTATGTATACATATCAACACACTTCAATGTTCGGGTACATAGAGTAGGTAGTAAGCAGTATATACTATGAGATATAAGAGCGAGCAAAGCAGATAGTCGACTACTCGTCTCCTTGGGCTTGCAAGTCAGCCTCTTCCTCGTCCAACAAAGGCACAAAACGAAAATCAACGAAGCAAACTGGTCCAGCGACCTTAATGCCAGCTCCAACAGAGCGTCCAGCGGGGGTTTGACCATCGTCCAGCTCGATCATAAACTGCAGACTCAACACGCCCTGCTGATCTCCCCGAATGCTGACTTTGCTAGCAACAGACATGGCCCTCGCTGCCTTTCGGACCAATGCAAACCTATAACTCTGCTTGATGCGTTCACCCATCGACGAAGGCGGCGCAACCATGAAAGTCTCGGTGACAGTCGGGCCGGACTTTGATTTCGTGGCGCGTGCTCGGGAGGACTCATCATCACCAAGCACTTTGTGAGTTAGCTGCGATGCCTGCGTTGTCTGTCCCGGGGCCGTGCCAAACATCTCTTTGTGTTGATCCATAGAAAACTCGACAGCAAAATCACTGAATGGTCCACCGGCCCCTGAGAGCGCGAAATAAGGTTGTTGTGTAGCGGACGCTGATAGTTTGAGGATGGTGGGACCTGAAGAATGAAGTTCTGCAATAGAATTATGCAGCCAGGCGGAGCGCATGATGATTTTCATGACAATGGCATCCCGTTGAAGCGGGATGTCACATTCATCAGCTTCTGGCTCGTAAGTTACCAGTTCGCAGGTAGTTTGAACTCCTGCTTCGGCGATCGCGATGCTGAATGGTGCGCCGTGGGATGCGTATTGGATGGTACAGGAGCGGTCCATCAATAGCGCCGGAGCGGAGAAAGCACTTGAGGAGGGATTTGTTTGTGCAAGAGTGGATTCGCGGGCATTTGCTTCTTGGATATCGTTTATACCAAAGATCTTGAGAGTTTCGAGAAGGGCGGAGAGGGAGACGACGAAGTGTGGGTAGACCACCTCGTCGGAAGCTTGAGTGTCGGATGCATCTGGTCCTTGGTTGCCATCTGAGTTCGGATTGAATGTGTAGCTGGTGAAGAGGGACTTGTCGAGAAAAGCTAGGCCTTGGATGACACGGCCCTCTTCAACAGAGAAGCGGAGGCCTTCGGGTGTGATTTGGACGGTGGCTTTGGAGGCAAACCCGATGCAGGAGAGAAGGGTGTAGAGGTGATTCGCGTTGTTGGAAACGCCGGTAAATAGAGGCTCCATTGTAAAGTCTTGCTAGTCCGGGTGGTGGTTCTTGGGAGGTAGGAGCAAGGACTAATGGTTTTTCGCAAATGTGTGATAGTTTGGGAGCTTCTAGCAGTACAGGCCCCGTGCAATAATTCCCCGCTTAGTGTACATGGAGGAAGATAATGGGTATCGTTTTAAACATAGACTCCGACGGCACAGATCATAAGCACAGCTCCGAATCTACCCATAAGCAATGTGGTTAGTATATAGAGAAAAGTAATTTGTGTAAAGCAGATGCATTGAGGCACTACTCACCCAGTTGCTAAAGCGGCCGGGACGCCCAGAGTGAAGAGGCTCAGGAAAGAACGGTCTATGGGCATTGTTAGCACAATTTTCAACTCCAATTATCTCAGAGGGACTTACTCAGTCCAAATAGACCACCGGCAAATACGGCTGGATTAAATAAAGTTAGAAACCGGCTCAGGCACTTTCGCATGAGCTATGCATACCAATGAGGAGCAAGTTGAAGCCAATGGAGAACTGGCTATCCTTGGAGATAGTAGGGTAGAAAGGGTTTGCGGAGGCTGCCTCCCAGACTTCGTTCAGCGACATGAGTGTGGTGGAATTGAAGTGAAAGGTAAGAGGTTTATGTCAAGCACCAACAACTGAGGAGCGATAACGCGTGAAGACAGTATAGATGTGATCTGGCCGATCCGGGAAAACTGTTGTCCCGGTGCCGACCCCAGTTCACTTTCAGTTGCTTAATCACCGTTGCTTAATCTCCGCGCAAGTCCAACTGAACTCCACTCCACCACACTCTCGGCGTCTAACATGGCTATAGTTTCACCCAAGAGTGAGTTGTTTGCTCGTGGGGTTATATTTGGCTACAGGTATTGACTGGTCACAGGTTCAAAGAGGAAGGCGTCGGAAGAAGCTGCTTCCCCGGACTCTCAGCAACAGACGATTAAGAAAGCGCGTACTGATTCCCCAGAGAAAGAAGACGAGGTTCGTTGGTCAGCTCCGTACTTCACTTTGCATAATATTTAGCAAGATGTCACAGGAAGATGGTCCAGCACTGAAGCCCCCCCTTCGCATTGTGCCCTTTCCCGAGAAGGTGAGCTCCAACCCATCCCGCCGTCGCCGCACCCGCACCCACACCCACACCTTCTGTTGCTAATTTCGCGTTCCAGCCTGCTGTTCTAGAAGAGCGCCGAGGTGATATCGAGTTCCGAGTTGTCAACAATGACGGGTCACATGATAGCTTCATTGTCCTTACCGGTCTGAAGTGTATCTTCCAGAAACAACTCCCTAAGATGCCTAAGGACTACATCGCTCGACTGGTGTATGATCGATCGCACTTGTCAATTGCGATTGTAAAGCATCCGCTGGAAGTTGTTGGGTATGTGCAACAAGCAGGAATCACCGATTGGGGGAGATGCTAATCAATATACAGAGGAATCACTTATCGGCCATTCAACAGTCGCAAGTTTGCGGAAATCGTCTTCTGTGCCATTTCCTCGGACCAGCAGGTCAAGGGTTATGGTGCGCATCTAATGTCTCACTTGAAGGTATGATTGCGACTCTCCGGACTCCGGGCGTGTGCTGCATTCTGAACTGTATCATAGGACTATGTCAAAGCTACCTGCCCCATTATGCACTTCCTCACCTACGCAGACAACTACGCCATTGGATATTTCAAAAAACAGGGATTCACCAAGGAAATTACACTGGACCGATCAATCTGGATGGGCTATATTAAGGATTACGAGGGCGGTACCATCATGCAGTGTACTATGCTGCCCAAGATTCGATACCTTGAGATGGGGCGGATGCTACTGAAGCAGAAAGAAGCAGTGCAGGCGAAGATTCGAGCCTTCAGCCGTTCCCACGTTATTCATCCAGCACCCAAGGAGTGGAAGAACGGGGTAAATAAGATTGACCCTCTTTCAATCCCGGCGATTAAAGACTCCGGATGGTCACCCGACATGGATGAGATGGCCCGCCAGCCTCGTCATGGACCAAATCATAATCAGCTTCTGCACTTGCTCAACGATATGCAGAATCATAGTGCTGCCTGGCCCTTCACGCAGCCTGTGAACCGAGACGAAGTACCTGACTACTATGAGGTTATTCTCGAGCCAATGGACCTGTCCACCATGGAAGAAAAGCATGAGAAAGACATGTATCCGACCCCACAGGACTTTATCAAGGATGCTACACTCATCTTTACGAACTGCCGTCGATATAACAACGAGAGTACAGCGTATGCTAAGAGCGCGACTAAACTCGAACGTTTCATGTATCAGCAAATCAAAGCCATCCCGGAGTGGTCGGTAAGTACAAGTCTATGAAAACTGGACATTCCTAATTTACTCAGTACCAACTTGGCTAACCAATATTAGCATCTCGCTGACAACAACTGAGGTTCCCGATACCTTCAAGTTTTATTTATCAATTTTTTGGCTGGGGAGAGTGGTTTCAAATATTACATTATGTTATGGCGTATGGGCAGTAGCTGGAGTTATCAATACCCTATGAATGGATTTATCAGCGAGATACTTATGAAGAATACGAATGAATATCATACATACTGTGTACTACTACTTTATATGTACAGTAGTAAATCCAAGCTTTAAATTAAGATCGTAGTTATGATGCAATCAAATTATGGGTGACAGGTGGGTCCGGATCAACCATTGATGCGATGTTGTTTCATGAAGGATTGCAGAACGAAGATGGCTGGATTTACATCTCGTCAACCTTGTCACCTTCGTTTCAATCGTTCATGGGCTTGCTCCTATTTTGATTCTCTCTGAATCTCTGGCTTGCTATCCCAGCAGCTCGCTTTTCTCCCCTTTTTATCTTTTCTTTCGCTTCCCAGGGATCATCAAATTTCCGGATACATTGCGTGTCCTACCACGACTTACCCATTTATTTTCTCCAAGCCTCTCTTTTAGCACCTTTCGCAGTGTTTTCCATTCTCTTAATCCTGAAATTTTATTGTCTTTCTCGCCATTCGCTTTCCGCCAAGGTCCTCTCCAAGTAACATTGCTCGGGGCCCGCGCGACCTGACACGCTCCTTACCCCTTTCGGGTCAGCCTTCAACCCCTCGGTGCTGGAATTTTCACCGACCAAACCCCCTCAACAACAACTCAACATGTCTACCTGGGAAGCTCACATGGACTCGGAGGCGCGCAATCGGCTGCCGACTCTGTTTGAAGTGCTGAGTCGCCGCACTTTGGCCCCTGTCGATCTCTTTTCCTTCTACATTTACATGCGCGACCAGCAACGTTCTGTTGACTACCTTGACTTCTGGTAGGTATCAAATCTCAGGGTCTATCGATTCGTGTGTACCGGGCGGTATTAATGAATCTTTCTCAGGCTCGATGTCTCTCAACACATGTCCCTTTGCCGCCACTATGTCCGTGAACTTCGCCGCTCCGTGCTCGTCGCAACTCCCGACATGGAGAGAGCAGACAGCAAACGATCTTCCGCGATGCTCGAGAACCTGGAGAACTTAGGTGATATTCCGATGACGGAGGCTGGGCCTTCACGCCTGGCAGGTAACGAAAAAGAACGCGATGCCGATCATCGCCTGTCTGCTTTCCTGCGGTCGGAAGGCCACACCTCAACCCACTCGCCCCAGAACAGCATCGGATCCGAATCCGTTTACCAAACCCGCACCGAGTCGCCCGATTTGCAACCACGTCCTAGCTCCGGTACTCACAATGGTGACGACTCCAACTCTCCCGGTCACACCGTTGCCCGTAACGATATCCGCGCCAGCGCCGAAAAGATTCTCTACACTTACTTGCTCCCTGGATCTGAACGCGAAATTGTCTTGCCTGAAACAATGGTCTCGACTATAATCAACCTGATTGAAGATGACGGTCGTGATGATCCGCAGGTGTTTGACCCTGCCAAGGACTACGTTTTTCAAGCTATGGAGCGCGATGCTTTCCCAGGTTTCTTGCAGGCCAAGGCCCTGGGCAATCTTGTGCCACTGAGCATTATTTTGCGTCTGGCCTTTGCTCTGATCAGCTTCGGTGGCGGGTTCTGGGGAGCCTTCTATGTTGTTCTGCGCAACAAGCCTCGGCACATTCGTTGCTGGGTCATTCTTCCCTTTGCTGTTGCGGCCTACTTCATCGTCTCGTACCAGTATAAGATTGATCCCGTCATGGCGTTTATTGCTTACAGCGAATACACCTTTATGAACTGGGCACCGATTCGCGAACCCTATGTTCGCAAACTGCTGAACAAGCGCGCTATCGTCACTGCGGCCGTTGCCTTCCTCACAGCTGCTGCCTTGAGTATTCTGTTCATCTTCGTTCCTGGTACCATGATGTGAGCCCGTCAATTTGCTTCACGCTTTCATCCTGTACAGTTCAGTACTCCGATTATGTGCCTTCACGTCACTGTCGCTCGCACTGATTCGATCTGCCGGGGGCTTTCCTAGCCTGGCGTCTGGATTTCCATGTTCCGGTCTGCTTCTGCGAAGCATCATCTTTCGAAAATCTTTTGAAAATCCTTTCAATATTCAATATCTTGCTTTCGGAGTCTTAAGCCTCTAATTTCCCGGGCTGCCACTCTGATGGTTTGTTCAACCCCCCTACCACCCGCCTATTTAGCGGTCCTCCTACTTCTCCTTGTCTTGTCCATATTTGCTTCTACTTTGATTTCCCTGCCATCTTTTCCCTTCTACCAATACCCCTTCTGACCGCAGACATTGTATTTATGTTTTCAATGAGTCGTTGCCCTCGGGGCTTTACGAATGCAATCTATTCACTTCGGTGTCATAAATCTGAATTCGTAATCAATTCGCATGTAAAACTGTAGAATCTAAGTCATAAGATCCAGCTAGTATCACCATACAATATACTGTCGTTAAACCGCCCATGAGAACACGAGCAGGGCACGCTAGATGCAGAAGCCATAAAAATCGCACTCAACCTTGCCGCCCAAGTATTCTCTTCGTCCGACTCCCATTGCCCCGTCCAGACCCCCCAGCCCCAGCACCTTCATCAATATCCATCCCGTCTCCTCCTGCATCAAAGAACCCATCATCCTGATCAATATCCTCTGCCTCACGCTTATTCCCCATGCCCCAAAACCTGCGCCCACGCCGTTTAGCCGCATCTCCCCTCCCACTTCCGGCCTGCGGTCCATCTCCCCCACTTCCAACAACCGCCTTGCGTCTCTCCAAGCCTTCCTCCAACGCCCGCTGATGCGTCGCCTCCTTCACAGCCCGTTTAGCCGCTTTATCCTTCACGGCCTGGATCTCTGCTTCCAGGTCCCCGATTACATCCCCGCACCGCGCCTGCCACGCCGTAAGGAGACTGTGCATTTGCGGGAGCGAGTGCGGCTGTATGTCCCGCAGCGGCGCAATAGATGTCACATTGATAGTAGCCGGTGTTGTGGCGGGCGATAAGCGCGCCGTAATCAGGGAGCTGTAGATTGCGGTTGTGACGAGGGATTCGAGGTCACCTGGTGTGGAGAGGGAGAGGGCGGACATGAGAGATTGATAGGTCAAAGGCTTGGTAGTTGTTGCGAGGGAGAGGAGAGAAAGGAGACGGAGTTTTTGCGCTTGCTCGAAGCTCAATTTAGGGAGGTTGGGGGTTGCTGGATGTTCCAAAATGTGGGTATTAGTTTACTTGGTTGGTACTTGTAGTCATGTCATGTAGATAGAGTACATGCGGTGTGGGTGGGTTTGGAGGCTTCGTTACCTTCGTAATCTTGCCATGTGCCCCAAGCGAAGATCTGCAGAAGCTTCAAGTAGCTCTGGTATTCTGCTGGTGTGTCGGGGGAGCTTAAGGATTGGATGGTTGGTGTCTCCAGTAGCTCGGCGAAGACGAAGGTGTGAGGGCTGGAAGTGGCATTTGTGATTAGGTTGGCGACGAAGCGGGGGGAGGTGGCGCTGTTTGCTTTGGCGAGGTGAATAAACGGTTGTAGAGCCTCGACGGCTCGTGTGTGTGCTGTTTCCATGATGATTGAGAGAAAGAGCGGTAATGAGTGATAATGGGGGGATATTTTGGAGTTGGAGAGGGGGGGAGCTTGGATAGATACTTGTAGATCCACTATATGCTTTACTGCCCGGGTCTGGGCGGTGATGGGGGTTCCGCTGCCCGCATCACTCTATCTCCGTTGCCCTAGAATTAGATCTATTGCCAGGACGTCCCTCTGCTATGGCTTTCATTCTCCACAACATGGCAAAGTGTACTCTCGCTAGAATTAAAAACGAACACCTGTTTTGAA
This sequence comes from Penicillium verhagenii, assembly GCF_028828195.1. NCBI lineage: Eukaryota > Fungi > Ascomycota > Eurotiomycetes > Eurotiales > Aspergillaceae > Penicillium > Penicillium verhagenii. The sequence goes on from NW_026643169.1 coordinate 2,444,649, forward strand.
TAACAGATCTCAGTTGGACAGGCGCAGATGTACTAGTAGCGGTGAAATATCTATATCGAGCATACTACATAGTACAGTATGAAATTATTTAATTTGGTGATATCAATATAACCCCAGTCAAGTCTCTTCTTATTTCATACATTTGTATTTTTATTTACGCTAGGCCTAATATAGTTTGCAAACTGTTGCTCAAACGATGATTGGTGGACACTAGAAACAACGTGGGCAGCAGTGAGTCGAGGGACACCGTGAAATGCTGTTTTTATGATGCTGTGATTTACTGGTAAATCCACACAATATTGAAGAGAATTGGGTGAAAGACGTTGAGACATCTTCGAAACTTTCTTACAGTGTTTCAATTCTAAGGTTAGAAATCTCGATATTGAGAACATGCACTAAAGACACGACATGGAGCTTAAGTTACCGGTTATTTACCTATATCATAGCTTATATTATCTATTAGAGGTTGGCGTCAAAACTGTGATCCCTAGAAGCCTGGTGGAACTAGCTACTCTTAAATTACTAAGTAGGTAGCCTTAAGCAAGAAAATAAACAATGAAATATTCAAATGTTGTTTTACAAACATAACATTGAATAAACATTAGCCTGGTATCAAGGACTCGTCGCCATGCATGTCCCCAGGTTTCTACCTGTAAGGATAACCCCGCAGCACATAAGACTAAGGGGGTGAATGGCGATCCCAAACATTCGTTAGTACTGAGTATGTACATTTACTAAGTACTAAGTATACTAGTATACTTTAATGTTATGTAGCACTCTTGTCAGTACTTCGGGAGTATATTCAATGAAACCCAGGTATGTGAATCCTCTTCTTTAGAAACCCTAAGCTCTACCTAAGAATATAGATGAGACATCAATTATCCCGAGTGAAACATAGAAGTTACAAATAATGATTTCAAAAAATGACCTATAAGAACCCGTGCTGAACAAGCCGGGAGAGATGCCCTGGAGTAGCGCTTGACAACGACGATAGACATCATTTGCATGATTTACATGCCTCATTAGTGAGAGAGTGAGATACCTCGTGGTACACCAGTAATTCTCCCAGACCTCGCTATTGCTAAGGTGCCTTTTCTATCGATCTTAAGGATATCGATGTATTCCTCTATTTCTTCATTACCTCAGTCCATCAATTGTTGTTGTTTTGCTCCAACATTCATCCCTCATCCCCATCTTTTCATCACGCATTGCATTTCCAAGGTTCAAATTCCGCCATGTCTATGACTTTGGCCGATGTGCCTGCAAATCATCGTAAGCGTTTTTCCCCGTGGGTTCAAAATATCGAGAATGCATCTGACGTGATATCTGACACAGCCTATCGTTCCCTCCGGCTGCCTAACGACGCCCCATTTGAGCTGAAGCCATCGCCAGGTAAAGGATGGGGTGTTTTCGCAACAGAACTTATCAAAAATGAGAGCCTCATTCTCACGGAACGGCCCCTCTTCTTCTTCGAAAAGCCGAAGGCTTTAATCACAGTAGGCGAGGCCGCCAAGGCCATTCTTTCATTGCCGCTTGACAAAAAAACCCAAGTCAGCCTCATGCTCAAGAACGGAACCTCACTCTACCAAGATCTTAGATACCTAGTCGGCGAAAACTCGTTCTCTCTGAGAGACTCACATTCTCATGCGCCCGCCTGGGGATTTTTCCTCCTCCAGTCACGTTTCAACAACTCGTGTACACCTAACTCCAGAATCGTGGCAATGGGTCAGGGAGTGATTGTAAGATACGCGAATAGAGATATCCAGCCTGGCGAAGAAATCACTTCCATTCATACCGTGTACGATTTCGTGTCCACAAGATTTGAGCGTCAGCGGCGCATCAGTTTTCCCTGTCACTGCGCAACTTGTCAACTTCCTCCTCTCTTACAGCAAGCCAGTGATCTGCGACGCCGACTGATGCGAGGTCTGGTGTTCTTGATCGATGGCGAGGACCAATGCAGCTCATCGCCAGTTATTATTGACACGGAAATGCGACGTCGTGCTGCAAGCTTCGACCTATCTCTTTGCACGATCATTTTCTTTGATTTTCTTTTGCTTTTTTTGCTTGCGGAAGAAGGATTGTTCCAAGATGCTTTTCTCGCGAAATTTAGGGGTGGACTTGCTCAAAGGGGTCAGTTCATTAGGTCGGAAAGCACTCGAATTATTTTTGAGATGGCTAAGAAACAACACCACTGGGTGAATATGCTGCAAGTTGCTTCCCGTCTGTATGGTCGAGTGGATCCTGGCGATGCTCATTACACCTTTGTGAGGCGGCAGGAGCAAGCCTCGCGCCGAATGGAGGGGGTTGTTACTTCGTGATATGAAGCCCTTGACTGGCCGCTTGCTGTCTTGGATGACGATGTTGAAAGACCTGTGCGATCACTTATGTGTGAAATACGCATTTACTAATAGCTTCCAATGATGATCTACTGCCTGTGCCTATTGGCAGAAAAGTATTTTACTTTCTAGAAATTCTGTAGGGTAAGAAACGACAGCGAATCGCTTTCTTAGTCTGGAATGACAGAGACCAAGATCGCGCCCCTACCTCGTATTAGCAAGTACATACCAATCTATAGAGATATGTGTATAGCATATGTAGAAACAAGTGGAATAAGCAAAAGGGCAAGAAATATCAATTGTTTTAGTGCGACTGATTTCATACATGCATGATCCTAGAAAGATGATCGTATAATTCGTATATCAGGATTCCCATCTACACATGTGCAGGTGCATTGCTTAGTAGATGTAATAATGAGATGAGATAGTCACACAGAATCGCTTACCGGATCTTGAATGTTCACCCTTTTTTCTACTTTCTGAAACGCCCTCAGCCCTAAATTTGTTTCACCATCCCCTGATTGGATTTATTGTTCTTTAATTATCAGGGACACCTGAATACCATGTGGATTTATTATACGGGCAAAGTTGATGGGATTCAGGCCCCATCTGATTGTATTGGCCTAAATAAGAGATGCATTCCACAAACAAGGTGGATCCCCGTCTCCCCTCTCTGTCCTGCGTAATCAACTCTGCAGACTCCGCTTTTCCCGATTTAAATGCCTGGTCCCACGCCCTTGATTCCATGCTTCTCTACCAGGACGACGTGGCCTTTTTATTATTGGACTGTTGATGGTTCTTTGCCAGCCTGCAGTCACTTTCATTCGGGAAATGATCTGATCAGTCCAGTGTCGATCCGAGAGCTTCCGTCTTATTGACATATCACGTTATCCACCCCATCACGAACCGCGCCTCCTACATTAAAACTCGAACGCCCTCATGCGATAATATACCTTCCTTCCCGACTCCTTGTACCATACACCGCTTATCGCCATGTCTGCCGATGCTGCAGGCCCGCGCGATGCGGCCTCTCCCAGTCGACTGCCCGCCATGGCTACCACGACCGTCAAAGTGGATGGCATGACCTGCGGAGCCTGTACTTCTGCCGTCGAGGGCGCTTTTACAGGGGTAGATGGCGCCGGCGAGGTCTCTGTGAGCTTGATAATGGGCCGGGCTGCGGTACAACACGATCCGACAATACTTTCGCCGTCAAAAGTGGCGGAGATGATCGAGGACTGCGGATTTGATGCGTCGGTTTTGTCGACAGAGGAGCATCTAAAAACTATCGTGAACGATCTGCAGGAAACGCCCAGAACTTATTCATCGACAACTACCCTCGCGATCGAAGGCATGACTTGCGGCGCATGCACCTCTGCTGTTGAGAGCGGACTGGCTGACGTTGCTGGTATCAACTCGGTCAATGTGTCGCTGCTCTCGGAGCGAGCTGTGGTGGAACATGATGCGGACATTATTACCCCGGAGCAAATAGCGGAAATAATTGAGGATCGAGGATTTGGAGCGCGAGTGTTGGAAACCAAGGCGCCGGCTGGCTCGTGCGATGGTTCCACACTTGGTGATATGATTGAAGACAAGAGAGGACACATGGTTACTACAGTTTCTATCGGAGGAATGACTTGTGGCGCTTGCACCTCGAGTGTGCAGAATGCCTTTGTCGATGTTGACGGCGTGGTTCAGTTCAACATCAGTCTCCTCGCCGAACGCGCCGTGATCGTACATGATCGGTCAATTTTGACCGCTAAGGCTATCTTGACACTCGTGGAAGATGCTGGATTTGATGCGTCGATCGTGTCATCCGAAGCGCAAGAACCTCTCTCGAGGAAAACGCAGCAGCTTCATCTCACTCTTCACGGATTACGAGACGCCGCATCCGCCTCTGCGCTAGAAAGGGATCTCTCCTCCAGGCCTGGAATCAAAACCGCCTCCATCACATTATCAAATTCCCAATTGAGTGTTGCCTTTGATACATCCGTTATTGGTATTCGATCTGTCTTCGATGTGATTGAAGCTGCTGGATATAACGCGCTGATCACGGATTTGGATGACACCAACGCACAGTTGGAATCATTATCTAAAACCAAGGAAATCCAAGAATGGCGACGGGCTTTTATCGTGTCTGTTTCTTTTGCGGTTCCCGTATTCTTTATCAACATGCTGCTTCCTATGTATATGCACCCAATTGATTTTGGGCGGTTTCAGCTCTTTCCTGGTCTTTATCTGGGAGACTTGTTATGCCTTACTCTCACTATACCAGTGCAATTTGGCATTGGTCGGCGGTTTTACATCTCTAGCTTCAAATCTTTGAAGCACAAATCTCCCACTATGGATGTTCTTGTTATGCTAGGCACATCGGCTGCCTTCTTCTACAGCTGTTTCACCATGGCGATGGCTATCTTTAGCGACTACCACAAGCGGCCGAGCACCGTCTTTGATACTAGTACTATGCTCATCACATTCATCACTTTAGGAAGATGGTTGGAGAATCGCGCTAAGGGGCAGACGTCTGCAGCGCTCTCCCGCCTTATGTCATTGGCTCCATCCATGACTACTATCTACGAAGATCCTATTGCAGCAGAAAAAGTGGCTGATGGCTGGGCATCTTGGGATGGTCAGCCCGTTTTGGCTGAAGATTCAACCGTGAACCAGAAACTCATCCCTACAGAACTGATCCAGGTCGGGGACATTGTCGTTCTTCACCCCGGTGACAAGGTGTCTGCTGACGGTATCGTGATTCGCGGCGAGAGTTATGTGGATGAGAGTATGATTACAGGTGAAGCATTGCCAATCCACAAGAAGAAAGGCAGCTACGTCATTGCTGGTACTGTCAACGGCACTAGTGCGGTTGATTTCAAAGTCACCCGGGCAGGCAAGGATACCCAGTTAAGTCAGATTGTCAAATTGGTCCAGGATGCACAGACAAGTCGGGCTCCAATCCAACGCATGGCGGATATCGTGGCTGGCTACTTTGTGCCCACTATCATCTGCCTTGGCCTGGTAACCTTTTTCGGTTGGATGATCCTCAGCCATATCCTACCTAACCCACCCAAAATCTTTAAATCTGAAGAAGCGGGTGGCAAAGTTATGGTCTGTCTGAAATTATGTATTTCAGTGATTGTTTTCGCTTGTCCTTGTGCTTTGGGTCTTAGTACACCTACCGCCGTGATGGTTGGAACTGGTGTTGGTGCTGAAAATGGAATCTTAGTCAAGGGCGGTGCTGTCCTCGAGGCTGCAACCAAAGTGAACCATGTTGTCTTTGACAAAACAGGTACCTTGACCACAGGCCGGATGAGTGTCGCTCATACCCGGATCGAACCTCAATGGACGGCAAATGATTGGCGTCGCCAATTATGGTGGCTTCTTGTCGGTCTAGCCGAGACAGGCAGTGAGCACCCAATCGGACGCGCCATTCTATCCGAAGCTAAGACAGAATCTGGTCACCCTGGAGAAGACGGCCTTCCAGGAAGCATTGGAGAATTTGATGCCTGCGTTGGCCAGGGAATTTCGGCAACTGTTGAGCCATCAACATCCGGCGAGCGTACCCGCTACCAGGTTCTTTTGGGTAACGCAGAGTTCTTGCGCTCAAACGAAATACCCGTGCCGGAATCTGCTGATCCCGAATCATCGGGAACCAATGACTCCGAGGAATTGAGGCCCAAACCCACTGGCGCTGGATCTGGCATTACTCGGATCCATGTCGCAATTGACAAGCGATACGCAGGAACGATTTCCCTTCGTGATAGTGTCAAGGATAGTGCAGTCGCGGCAGTGGCTGCCCTGCATCGCATGGGCATTGCAATTTCCATGGTCACGGGTGACACTCTGTCATCAGCGATCTCAATCGCAACCGCCGTTGGCATCCCCTTATCTTCGGTCCACGCCTCTGCCTCCCCATCTGACAAGCGCACCATCATCTCCCGCCTCCAGATGAGCGGAGAGCGAGTCGCTATGGTTGGAGATGGCATCAACGACTCTCCTGCTCTGGCCACTGCTTCTGTTGGAATTGCCCTGGCCTCCGGCACCGATGTCGCGATGGAAGCGGCAGATATTGTTCTCATGCGCCCGGATGATCTCCTGACCGTACCAGCTAGTCTCTCCCTGTCGCGCACTGTCTTCACTCGCATCAAGATGAACCTTGTCTGGGCATGTCTCTACAACGTCATCGGCCTGCCCTTCGCAATGGGCATCTTCCTACCTTTCACTGGCTTCATGCTTCCTCCCATGGCAGCCGGCGCTGCCATGGCTATGTCCAGCGTCTCGGTTGTTGTCAGTAGTCTACTTTTGAAGCTTTGGCGTCGTCCCTCCTGGATGGACATTGACCGCCTTGAAAAAGAGGTCAACTCCGGTGCTATCTCCGCTACTGGTCGTGCACGCCATTCTCGCAAAGCTAGCTGGTGGTCACCTGCTACCATCCTATCCCCTGACGATCCACGCTCGGCCCGTCGCTACGTTGTGCATGTTATTGCTGCGCTATGGTCAGTGGCAACTGGCAAGCAATCGGCTCGAGAAGATGAGGGCTATGTCCCACTACAAACTGTTGAACCTGTATGAGCGGCTTATTTTATGATTTTCATTTTCATCAATCATTTATGGCGAGGGGACCTTGGGGTGCTTTTGTTGATACATTTGTTGGCATATTGGTAATGTTTTCACCTTATTCGATACCTCTCATCTATAGCATTCTAGTAGGATTTCTTTCAAGGATTGAATTATTGATCATTCACTCCACCTTGTTCGGTAATACATGTTTTTCAGGGTTGCTTCGATTGATATAATAAACACCATAGTAGACGACCACAAAATTCTACCAACAAAGACAAATAAATGGATAGCAATGAAATAAGAAAATTTTGAATGTAAGTTGGAAAAAAAAATCAAAAATCAAAAAAGAAATGATAATGGGGCGAGCCGGGATTGAACCGGCGACCTCACGATGACAATGTCAGACTGTAGTGAACTTCAGTCGTGCGCTCTCCCAACTGAGCTATCACCCCTTGATATGATAAGAATCAAGAAGTTACGTCACATAACTCAACTAATAGTTTACCTGCGGACGTTCTTCATCCCAACTATTGCAGGGATTACATGGCCCTAATAAGTTCAATCGAGCAGCGCAAACATGAAGAGTTCGAGTTCAGACTTATACATGAGTCCTACGTGCTATAACATCTCAAGTGCTTTCAAATAATGCCTCCAGGGCTTGCATCAAATGTGAATGTACATACACATGATATTTCCAAGCACTTGAGTCCTCGCTATAACTACTATATATACCCAGGGAGTACCTCTGACTCGCTGCCCTAAATCTGTAACCTTATCGCCGTATCAGAGGTAACCCATCCGCTACCTTGAGTGTCCAACCTATTGAAACTGCACCAGGTTTTCAGAAAGAAGGAACCCTATCCACGACCACCATGAGCGGATACATGCACTCCGACCCTTTCGACGAGGGCATGCTCGCCGTCGGTACAATCCACCACATCCACTACGAACAATACGGCAAACCAGATGGCAAACCCGGTAACCCAGCACCCCCATTGAAGCATTGAACCCAATGCACCCCTGCGACCTCGTTCATTAGTACCTAGATAAATAAAACCCATCATCTAACACTCAAACCCCAGTAATATTCCTGCACGGCGGACCAGGAGGCCAAACCTCCAAAGCAAACACAGCCTACTTCAACCCAGCACTCTACCGCGTAATCCTGCTCGACCAACGCGGCTCCGGCAAATCCACCCCGCAAACCGAGCTGCGCGAAAACACCACACAACATCTAGTCTCCGACATCGAGGCTCTCCGCACCCACCTCGCCATCCCAAAATGGCACCTGCTGTTCGGCGGGTCCTGGGGCTCAACGCTCGCCCTGCTCTATGCGCAGGCGTACCCGGACAGAGTGGGCTCCATGCTTCTCCGCGGGATCTTCACGACGCGTGATGCGGAGACGAGCTGGTCGCGGAGTGCGCTGGGGGCTGCGAACGTGTTCCCCGAGGCGTGGGAGGCGTTTGTGGGCTTTCTCCCCGTGGAGGAGCGGGGGGATCCGTCGGCGGCTTATTATAGAAGGCTTACGGGGGCTGATGAGCGGGTTAGGGTTGCGGCGGCGAGGGAGTGGAATCGGTGGGATTTGAGTATTGGGGCTTTGAGGGTTGATGAGGGGGCGTTTGCGGCGTTGGAGGATGTTGAGTGGAGTTTGAAACATGCGCTTATGGAGGCGCATTATTCTGTGCATGGGTTTTGGTTGGAGGAGGGGCAGATTTTGGAGAGGGGGAATTTGGAGAAGATTGCTCATATTCCTGGTGAGTTTTTTTTTGAAGAGAATTGGGCAGCTGGGATTGGGATTGGGATTGATCTGACTTGGGCTTTTTCAGTGACTATTGTTCAAGGCCGTTATGATATGGTTTGTCCGGCACAGACGGCGTGGGAGTTGCATCGCGGTTTGCCTCAATCTAAATTGATTTGGGTTGCAGATGCGGGACATACGCCAAAGGTTAGTCTGTGGTGATAAGTTTTGAATCAAAACATATGCTTACTCGATTTATAGGAACCCGGGATAAAAGCGGAGCTGTTGAAAGCTTGTGATGAATTCTCGATGGATCTGGCATAAGCTAGATACTAGTAGGTACTGCATATTATGTATAGAATAATGGCTCTTTCAAAGACGCTACAATGCACAAACCATTCAAATGTTAAGGGATGGCATTATTTGAACCTTGGAAGTCTACCTGGATCTATTGCTTCCCGATAGATGTGATCAACTCAGATCTCGATTTCCGATCAACTTATCAAATGAATTAGGTCGTTACTCATAAGGCCAAATGGCAAACAAGAAAATAAACAAATGCAAAACGCAAGCCTTCACTCCTTCTCGGTCCCAGCAGGCTGCGTGGTATCGACACCTGGGTTCAGAGTCTCCTTCTGGGTTGTATCTTCTGTCGTGGATTCCTCTTTGGGGGTCGTATCGTCAAGAACAATATCGCCATCCTTGTCAGCTGTGGCAGGTCCAGCATCTGCCTTGGCTTCCTCAGTGGTGGCATTGCCAGACACCGCCTGCTGGGCCTCTAGGTTCATTTCGACACCCTTTCCATCTTGCAGGCCCATATCCTCCACGCCAACGACTGATGGGCCACGAGCATGGGGAACCTCATCCGACTCAGCGTGGGGGGAACCAGGCGTTGCTGATTCTTCTCCCTCGACGATGGCCGTAGGAGGAACAGCCGTTGTAGCGATATCAGCTTCTTGGAGCTGGGGTTGTCCATTCTCTGCTGTAGCAATATATTAGTGAAATGTCCACAAGATCAATCAAGCGAATAAACTAGATGAACATGGACGTACCCTCTTGCGAGATACCAGGATTCCCGCTCTCAAATGACGCATTAGTCAACCACGGAATTGGAGTCAGGAGAGCTCCACCCAGCGACTCATCGCTGCCCAAGCCAGTGGTGTAATCGGTGGTAAGATAAGCCCCGGCACTATTTGCGGGATGAAGAAGTCCATTTGACTGGTCCGTATTCGCAGGGGTGTTGAATGGGAAGATATCAGCAGCGCTGGTTACAGAAACGACCCTGTCGACGGCGCGAAGATAAGCCGGCAGTGTTTTGTAATGAGCGGTTGGCCGAAGGATGAGCTCCGCGAGTCTCTGGATCGTGTGCGGCGGCTTTTCTACGAAGAAGACTTGGATCGAAGAGCGGATAGAGCGCAAGAGGAGTGCAAGTGCAGCCGGTAAGGTGTCGTTTGCCTGTTGCGCGGAGGACTGAGGCTGCGAATCTGGTATGCGCTCAGTCGACGGAGATGAAGCGAGCGGCTCCTCAGCATGGGGTCCCGGAGCTGCATTCTCCTTATTGCTGCTCTCTGGCGGAATGTCGTTTGCCTCGGTAGCTTGGATCGGTGATCGGGCGAAGGGCTGTGAGTTAAGGGTGCCCGGCGGCAGCTTGGGCATGGGGAATACATTGTAAACGATCTAAGCTGTAGGTTAGAGCTATCGGCATAGCTAGTAGACAAGCTGCACAGCTAAGACTCACGAATTCCAGCCGCTCTAGTAGCGGTGTCACGATGACAGTCCATTTCTCTCTAGATCAGAGTATCAGTATCGCGTGCGTGCTCTAGCGCATTCTCCTTAGTCCTAGTGTCGAACATACAAGTCAATCGAGCCGCCATTGGCTACTGCCTCGAGGGCTCCTTCGTCTTTCGTAAATATGTTAGCCTGATGAACGCGACTAAAAGCTGCATAGTGCTAGACTCACCGAGAGACATGGTCGACATGTGCAAGTAACGAAGACAGCGGCGATCATCAAGTTGCAGGCTGGGGGCGGTGATGGCTGATGCTTCCGATTGGCAATGATTTGATCTTATCGATAGGGTCAGGTGACCCGCCCGCGAATTTTCGGTGGAGGGGCAATTTACTCATCTACTTACTCATAGCTGAATTATAATTACTCAATTCATATTTCTCACGACGACACGATGTGGAACTCCCCCAAGGTCGGAATTCTCGGCGGTGGCCAGCTTGGTCGCATGCTCGTCGAGGCCGCCAACCGATTGAACATCCAGGCCAACGTCCTGGACGCCGACAACTCCCCGGCCAAGCAGATCAGCTTCCACGACGGCCATGTCACCGGTTCGTTCAAGGAGCGCGAGGCTGTTCGTCAATTGGCCAAGTCCTGCGATGTGATTACCGCCGAGATCGAGCACGTTGACACCTATGCCCTCGAAGAGGTCGCCTCGGACGTCCGAGTGGAGCCCAGCTGGCAGGCTATTCGCACCATCCAGAACAAATTTAACCAGAAGGAGCACCTGCGCAAATATGGAATTCCCATGGCCGATCACCGGGAGCTGGTCGAGAACACCCCGGAGGCATTGGAGAAGATTGGAGAAGAGCTCGGTTACCCGTTGATGTTGAAGTCGAAGACAATGGCTTATGATGGACGAGGTAAGCATGGGCCCTTCATTGACAATTGGAGCAACGAGCTGATGTTTCCCTAGGCAACTTCCGCGTGAACTCCAAGGCAGACATTCCCGAGGCTCTTGAGGCCCTCAAGGAGCGACCATTGTATGCGGAGAAGTGGGCGTACTTCAAGATGGTTAGTCATACCCTATAACCTCAGACCACAACTTCCAGGAAGGTATCTAACTCTTTCTTCTTTCTTTAGGAGCTGGCTGTCATGGTCATCAAGACCAAGGACCAAGTGCTTTCCTACCCCACCGTCGAGACCGTCCAGGAGGACTCAATATGCAAGCTGGTCTACGCGCCAGCCCGGAACGTATCCGACAAGATCAACGAGGAAGCCCAGGCCATGGCCCGCAAAGCCATCTCCGCATTCGACGGCAAGGGAGCCTTCGGCGTGGAGATGTTCCTGTTGGAAGACAACAGCCTCATGCTGTGCGAGGTCGCCAGCCGAATCCACAACTCCGGCCACTACACCATCGAAGGCTGCGGCATGTCCCAATTCGAAGCCCACATCCGCGCCATCATGGATCTTCCCATCCCCGCCAAGAGCCTCGAGATCCGCCAACCCTCCATCATGCTCAACATCATCGGCGGCTCCGCCCCAGACACCCACCTCAAGGCCGCCGAGGCTGCCCTCTCCATCCCGAACGCAAGCATCCACCTGTACAGCAAGGGTGCTGCCAAGCCCGGCCGTAAGATGGGTCACGTCACCGTCACCGCTGCGTCCATGCACGAGGCTGAGACTATCATCCAGCCCCTCGTTAACGTCGTGGACGATATCCGTGCTCAGCGCACCGATATCAAGACCAAGGCCGTTGCCTCTGGTCCTGGCAAGCCCGCTCCCCAGGTTGCCGTCGTCATGGGCTCAGACAGTGATCTTAAGACTCTGGTCCCTGGTCTCAAGCTGCTGGAGAGCTACTTCGGTCTCGTGCCCGCCGTCGAGATCACTTCTGCCCACCGTACCCCGAACTACATGGCCGAGTACGCTGCCGAAGCTGCCGCACGCGGTGTCAAGGTTATCATCGCTGCTGCTGGTGGTGCTGCTCATCTCCCCGGTATGGCCGCTGCTCACACTGCTCTCCCTGTCATCGGAGTGCCGGTGAAGGGTAGCGTTTTGGACGGCGTCGACAGCTTGTACAGCATTGTGCAGATGCCCCGTGGTAAGTTTCGCTCACATCGTATTGACATATCTATTTCAAGCCCGCTAACTGTATTCCAGGTGTCCCCGTCGCGACCGTTGGAATCAACAACAGCATTAACGCTGCTCTCCTTGCTGCCCGTATCATCGGCGCCTTCGACCCTGCCATCCAGCGCAAGGTGGAGACTTACGCCGAGGAGGCTCGCGCCGAGAACATGGAGACCAAGGGCACGAAGCTGCAGGCTTTGGGCTGGGAGAAGTACTTTGCGCAGATGTAAATCCGCGTTCCATAGACTTGAATACGGCTCTGTACAATCTACAGGCATGTATGTGGGTAGTAGAGCCAGGCACCACAAAAGGTTAAGGAGAAGAAAATATTCCGATTTGTTTTGTTTTGTTGCAGAAGATGGATGCAGTGCTATCTTATCTTCTGTTTGTACAGCGGAAGGCGTTTTTATATCAGATTAGACGACAATGAATGACTATCAACACTTAAAATACAACCTTCCATGGAAGGCTAGAAGACACTATACGAAGATGGTAGTAGAGCCGAAACATGAGGATCTATGACAGAAATCTTAATCAATTGATGAGTTCCAAGCTCTCCCTCGGCAACATCAATTGACTATAGAATGCAGCCCTACCAATGGATCACTGTGGCTGAAGGGAGTGGATCGAACCCCGCCGGCCCACAAAGTCACCAAGCCATCGGGACTATACAATATCCCCTGCCTTGCATTTATTTCCGAAGTTATCCGAGGAAGCCTGTTATTAGATCAAAAGCCTTACACGCCTATTTACGAATCCCCAAAAAAATGTAGAAATCATGACAAATATTGATTGCAGAACACTTGAGTGGCACATGATAGTATGTATTAGGCAACCACTGCACAAACCCATACTCATACAAGAAACCAAAACGATAAACGATAATGCATAAGGGGGAAATCATAACAAAAATCCAAAAACACAAAAATCCAAGAAAAAGGAACATAAGCATCACGATGGGCATGATGTGCATCAATCCATATTGTATCCGTACAAGAGCGGAGATGGAATGGACACCACTCCTTTCTCACTCGTGACAAGGGAAGCAAACTTAAGGATTAACGATCGAGCCGTTAACCACCTGAGCGGCACCGTTAGTGTGCTTAACGTCACTGACACCCTTGCCGTTGACGAAAGCCTGGTCGAGCTCATCCGAGAATCCACGCGAGGGATATCCATCGACCTTAGTGCCAGAGGTAGCATGGGCAGTAGAGCCCGAGGCTCCAGCCGCAGCAGCGTTGCCCGCCGCACCGCCAGCGACGGCGCCAGCAACTCCGCCAGCAACGCCGCTAGTGGCTCCGCTGGTGGCTCCACCGACTTTGCCGTCAGCAGTGGTGTGGGGCTTGCGAGTGACGGGGCCGGCGGAAGCGATACCGGTGGACTCGGAGGCGCTGCCGATGCTGAAGATGGGGCACTCCCAGCGCTCGCCCTTGGCGGCCAGATCGGCGTACTCGGTGGCCTTGGTGGAGACGCCGCCGGGCAGCTTGACGTCGGGGAAGATGGAGTCGTGCATGGTCATGACGGTCTGGACCTTGGTGTCGCGCTTGACGACGGCCTCGGCCTGCTTGGCCTTGGCCTGGCTGCGCGCACGGATAGCGTCGGCGTAGCGGGAGAACATGCTTGGGGCGTTCTCGGGGTCCTCGCGGGCGGCCTCGGCGGCCTTCTTGGCTTCGATGGAGATCTCGTTGGCCCAGGCGTCACCCTTGTTGAAGGCTTCGCGGATTTGGGCCTCGACGACCTTCTCGAGGGCGGGGCGGACGACGCGGAAGAGCATGGGCTTGAAGGTGGAGAACAGGACCTTGTGCTTGGATTTCTTCAGCTTGATGTCGAAGTTCTTGATGTTGACCGAGACCTTGTCCAGCTTGACGATGTGCTGCTTGTCACCCTTGTTGACGGTGGAGGCGGCAATCTTGAAGCCGAAGCCGTCGCCGCTGAGCAGGATGTCCATGATACCGGTGTCGGTGATGGAGGGGAAGCCCTGCTTCTTCTTGATGTAGTAGCTGACGTCGCGCAGATCGGCCTGGATACCAGAGGCGGAGATCATGATCTTGTTGTCACGCTTGTTGGAGATCTTCTTGCGGCCCCAACGGAAGTAGTTGTCACTGCCGAACTCGACCACGTTGGGCATCAGGTTGTCACTCTCAATGACGAGGTTCTCAATGACAACATCAACCGTGGGGTCGGACACCTCAATACGGGGAATGGGAACGTAGCGGACGTTCTCGAAGATTCCGGGCAGGATGATGTCGCGGAGATCGGTGAGCAGGTGCTTCTTGAAGACAACCTTGCCGCCAGAATCACGACCCAGATCCTTGAAGAGGGTCTGAATAGACTCGGACAAGGCCTTGTTGCGGGGATCCTTATCAAACTGATCGGCGAGGAACTTGATCTCGTCGATGATGCGGTCGCTGTGGGAGCGGTAGCGCTCACGGATCAAGTAGCGGCCCTTGTCGTACAGCTCATTCCACTGTCTGGTGGCCTCATCCTCCATAATGAAGCCTTGCTCGCGCAGGCACTTGCGGATGTAAGTGTCAATGTTCTTGAACCAACCGCGAAGCTCAGGGTCCTTGTCAGCATCACGGTAGATGTTGTTCAGGGACTCGAAGAAGTCAGACAGAGAGGTGTTGTTGGCAAAGCGCTCGATGAGGGTCTAGTAACGTTAGTATTTTGCTTGCAATCATTCCCTGGTACATCACTACTTACGCGCAAGTTGTACTCAACAGCTTGGACGCTGTCGGTAGCGCGGACATCCTTAACAGCACCGCCACTCTGGGTACCGGCCGTCTTGGTGTGTCCAGCGTACTTCTCAGCTAGCTCAAGTAGGGTTTCAATAGCTTGCTGGTCTGGGTTTGGTCAGTGGCAATTCTATTTTTGAGAGGTACGATCAAATACTTACAATCAGCGTGGCCTTGGATCTCAATGATCATCTTCTTCAAGCGCCAGATGGTCTGCTCACGACGCTCCTTGGGGATTTTATCATTGAGGTAGTCCTTGGTCTTGTTGGCATACTGCTTGGTACGGCTCTGTTCCGAAGGGGAAACAGATGCATCATCGCCGACTTCGGGGTTCTCAACAACTGAAGTGGAGGCTACACTTGCCTTTTCCTATTTTGATATTAGTAAATTTCTCGGACACAATAGGAAAAAAAAGAAAAAGTGGGTGAAAACTGACGCCCTTGTTTTTCTTGAAGCGGTTCTTCAGATCGTCCTTGTTAACGTTGGGCTTCTCGTGCCATACGTTTTCCTCAGCGGGGGTATCAATCTGGGCAAGTTGATCCTCCGATGGGCGGACCTGGTTGGCAGCCTTTTGGGAGGCATCGGCGGCGATATCACGCAGCAAGACAGTTGCGTCACTCACTAAGTAACATTAGCACACACAACACGGGCCCTCCCCATGGTGATACTCACGAATTTTGCGGAACTCTCCATTGGTAATGAGGAGCGTTCCCAAGGTCTTGAGACCCTGCAGTGTCCTCTCGCCGTCCTGCTTGCCAGACTCCTTTGAGATAGGGACGTTGGGAGCCTTGGCATCGCCGGCGGAAATCTTCTGGGCTTGCCAGATGAAGTCTTGCAGGAGCTCGCCCTCGTTCTTGGTCAGCAGCAATTGCTTGGCCTGTTCGATGACGTTACGCAGGTCCTTGACGAGAACTTTGCCATCGTCGGAAAGGTCCGCCGGTGGCGATGAGAGGGCCTTGGAGGCAAGGGCACTATTCAAGGCAATATCGCACTGCTTGTTCTGTGGGAGGTAGTCAAGATTAGTATGCGGGTTCGATTGTCAATGTAGCTGGATCAATTGCGACTAACGGAGGGAAGTTTGCTGTTCTTGAAGGCTGTTGACAAATGCATTAGTGACTTGGTCGATGATTACGGAGAAGTGGAATGTCACTCACCATGGTAGATTCCAAACAGTTGGAGCTTGGCGTTAATATCCTAGAGGGCATGGAGGTCAGCACTGGTTGTCGCTTGGACAATGGATGATATCATGTCAATCTCACCTGCTCCTTCTGCTTAGTATCAGTGGGACGATTCACGGCAGCCATGGTGAATAAACCGTGTTATCTTAAGGGGCGGGGGGATTGTTGCAGAGTAATAGATTCTTAAGAATGATCAGCTCAAGTTTTTTGCAATGTGAGCAAACAAGACATACAAGGGGTAGGGTTGAGTAATTAGCAATTATACTAAAACAAGGGGGTATCACTGGAATGTTTGGTATTGGAGAAAAAAAGGGAAAAAAAAGAGAAATCGGTTTTTTTGAAAAGGGGATGGACACCTATATAGAATAGTGCAAATGATCGAGGTCATAAGTGAAATCGAAAAAAAAAAGAAGGAAGATCGTCTGTTCTGCTACGTAGGATTTTCCTTCTTGAACCTCGATACGCAACCAAATTCTGACGTCATGTGCCACGACGGACTGCATTCCCTCCAATGGCCCTTAATGGCCCTTAATGGCCCTTTTCTATCCCAATTCGCCCAATTTGCCCTTTTGCGGCCCAATTGATGGAATGTTTGCCTCGGACTTCTTTCGTTTTGATTACTAGTAAGGCGAAGCTCGTTCTGCTAAGTATAAATCACATGTAGCTCTCCAAAGCACCAACAATTCTTTCGAACCTGCTTGGGCCCAGGCTACTGGATTAACTCGCCATTTTGCCCCTCAAAGTGGGCAATAACGTACTAGTGCAGCTTTAGCGCCTCCACGTTAAACCTCATCGAGCCTAAAGATCTGCACTGTATTCAAGGCTCATCAACTTCCTTCCTTTAGGGCTGGTTCTTGGCAACCACGGGCTTGAGCTCAGATTTTGTCAAAGGTGGGGTCATCATTCGGCCTTGAAACCCCAGTTCTTTGTAGCTTGGATTTTAATCATGTACTTTTTTTTTTTTCTGTCTCTTTCCCACCGCATCAGTTTGACGTCAACCAGACGAGACCTGCTTTTGGACTGGAAACGGCGACGTGTGCATGCAGCATGGGAGTGACTAAACTAAGTAGTATGGGCAAACTGGTTGTTGATCAACATCATACCTGCTTTTGTCTTTTTTTCCTTTTCGCCCTAATAAACGCATGGAACTATTGATTCTCATGGTTTGATCAGCACGCGATCATGTCAAGCTTGCGTAACTGTGTTTTTAGCTTGGGAGGGTTTAGTGGGGAAAAGTAAAGATTGACTTTCGGTTTCCACAAATGGGGCATGTGGCTGGTGGATGTGGCTCACCGCTCAGGCGCAAAGGGGTCAAGAAACAGAAATACAAGGGATTGATCTGGAACAGGAAAAGCAACCCTTGGCTTCTCTGAGTTTAAGTATTATACGAAAAACAAAAACTAAAAAACTACAAGAAAAAGAAAGTTTCTTTGCCTCTTCTACTTTATACATTAGAAGTATGATGTAATCTGACGTTCTGATGTTGATTTTCCTTAGATAAAAAAATCCCCCTCAGAGTTCAAGCCATCGGAAAATACTATAAACGAAATACGATGATGACATACCTTGGCCCACAATCAAGGTATAACATTTGAATCGATGGGTCAAGTGGAGAATCAAACCAAAATAACCTCGAGAAGTGTCTCACATGTATAATATCTCCGCTACACTTGATTCGACAATATCCAGCCATTCTCAAATCGTCACTATGTAACTACTCCATACAGTATACAGTACACCTCCCCATCAGGCCATCAGGCCATCCAAAGCACACATGCAAATACTTACGCGAACCCCCCAAACTCCACCTCAATCCGCATTCGAACCCGAACTCATATGTAAAGGCTCCACCCGGCAGCATCCCAATACCTGCGACTATCCTCCACAACCTTCTCTTCCCACCCGCCCTCAACAACAGGCCCCACAACCTGCACCGCAAACTGGCCCCTCCCCAGAACCTCGCGACAAGGTAAATCCATCGTCAGATTCTCCTCGTTCCCGTCCCCGATCACACCCTGCAACGCCTTCTCCGAAGCAAGGTACACCAGCCGCCCGATGTGCGCCCAGTAGATTGTGCCGCTGCACATGGCGCACGGTTCCCACGTCGACACCAGCGTACAGCGGGACAGGTAGTCCCAGTCGTAATTGTCTGCTGCGTTGCGCGCAAGTTCGGACTCGGCGTGTCGGACGTGCGAGAGGGAGTGCGAGGTCATGAGGGTTGTGGTGTTATCGGGGGCTAGGAGGAGGGCGGCGAAGGGGCGTTTGGAGTGGAGGTCTTGGGCTTGGGCTTGGAGGGATAGACATTGGGATGCGACGGCTTGGAATTGGGAGGGTGTTAGGGGGGCCAGGGGTTCCAGAAGTTGTGTTGACATGGCTTTTTTTTTTTTTTGCAGGGGGGACAGAATGGAATGAACCTGGATGTTCCTCGGGTGAATGTTGGGATGGAATGGGTGAGTGTGTAGTTTGTTTTTTTGTGGGTTGCGCAGGATTGGGATGTCAATTCAAAGATATAAAGATATACATATAGAGTATACAAAGGTACTGGTGTGTGTGTACCCCGTAATTATTGGTGCATACTCGGCGGTTTCCGACGATGTGAGGGGAAGACGCAGGGATGTCAGCCCCCCCCCTCATTCGTTTGACGATTGTTACACACTTGAGACGGAAAACCAAAACCAAAACCGTCAAGAGCAATTATAATGGGTATGTAAGCGTGTGCTGCAAATATATTGAGTGTGTATAGGTAATATACATGGTATCTTGACAATTATTCTAGATTATATACAGTTTTCATTTATTCATCAAGCCGGACATTCGTCACGATCAAGCCTGGTCCTGGGAGTAGATAAGGGTGTCCCCGAAGAGCTGCTGCGGGGATCACTCAGAGATTGTTTGGACGCTGGGCGAACCCGCTGAGTCGCAATATTCAAATCCAGGTCCTCGATAATCCGCGCCTGGCTGTCGCTATCCGCCGGTGGCTGATTAGGGCGGAAAGAAAGATCCACAAAGTCCGATAGGTCGGTAGGAGCCGAGTTACTGCCGCTCATTTTCTCCGCAAAGACCACTAATTTATTAAGGATGGCGTATTCCAGTTTGAGTTTCACGCTGTACACCATAGCTTTGAGGGTAAACTGGATATCGGACATGCCGGTATACTGGACGGCAATCACGGCCGCATCCATGAGGACCATGACAAGATTGACGACGAGGAGTTGAACGAGAATGCCGCGGTAGTGGCCGCGAGGACGGAGATGAAGGAGCCGGACAGCTTCGTAGGAATAGATACCCGAGAGAATAAGTTCTTGGAGGGAGAAACCGATGAGCTGGATGCGCTCGAAGACGTTGAAGCCGCGGATGAAGATGCTGGATTCGCTGGTGTGGCTGCCGAGTTCGAGGACGGAGCCCGGGACGTGGAAGATGATGGCGTCGACGATGATCATGATGAGAGTTGCGCGGAGGATCTTGGGGTTTTGGACGACAAGGTGTAATCGGGACCAGAGGACCAGCGACTGGCCGGTCACCATGCCAACCCAGGCGATGAGCTCCATGGCTACGGGGAAGCAGTTGTCGTAGATATCGTAGATGATGAGAAGGTATCCGAGACCAAAGGGGATGATGCTGATGGATGCGATGAGCAGACACCAGAAGTAGAGGCCGCCATAACGCTTGAAGGTTGCGAAGCAAAGGACGATGAGTTCTAGGGCATTGTACCAGGCGATCCCGATCAGTACGGCTACGGCGATATGCTCAGCAGAACCGTCCGTAGCCGAACGTCCGGCGAGACCGAATTCGCTGCCTGGAATGATACCGCTCGACATGAGGGCATGTTCAGATGGTGGTCGCGTGCTCGTGTGCGGGGAGGGTTGAAGTGCCCTGGAGAGCAGATTTACAAAAGAAACATTGGCTGGAGCCAGAATGGGCACGGGGTAGGAGAAAAAGAAAGAAAGATATAGGGATATAATTGGTGAAAAAGAGAGAGATTAAACGGTTGTCATCTAAGATCATATACAAAGATGTATATGAGGGGTTTAGATGTGCCCCGAGTATGAGACAGAAGGGAAAAAAGGATTGCAAAAAAAGTGAGATAAGAGGCGAAGGAAAAAGGTACGAGAGTGGATATGAGCTGCCATGGGTCGATATGAGTTAAGCATCATTGGCCCCTGAGGTTCCATATTGTGGGGTCCTTGAAGGTGTTTCCATGCCTTAACTCCTTAAACCCACGAGCTGATAGGCGACCTGCGGTTCGGCTGAACACTAATCCCAAAAATATCCACGTTTCTCCCGATAACGGCCGACCTCCAATGCGATAGGCTGAAGAAACCAGTATTTCCTTGAATCTTAAATGGAAATCTGGTCTGGTCAAACCCAGATCAGATTCAAATCACTTGTTCTCCCAAGGTTACTACTTATTCTATTTCCTTCTTACTATTTTTCTCTTTTTCGAGTCTTTCTTCGGTGTGGTTTCGGGGATTTTATTTCCCTTCGACCGCACATGAGAAGATTTTGATATTCTCGGGGAGATAAGAGATAGCTGGAAATTCCTTTTACGAGCGGCTAACTTCCGCCCTTAGTCAACTCTACCTAAAACTCTGGGGTAAAGTTGCCTTCTTCGTATAATAAAACTTGACAATTAATTTAGGGTTGGGCTATAGTTTGGGTTTGCCTTGGAAATACCTCAAAGTAAAGTTATAGCAACAAAACATTTGAATTGAAACTTCGACTCCGTCAATGCGCAAATGTTCTTGGAAGGTATACTCGATAATCGAGTTCTGCCAAGGTTACATCTTTGTAAACAAACTTCAATAGAAGTCGATCATTCACCATTCGAGGATGATTGATACGGAGATTTGCGTACTCCGTACGGGGTAAATGCAAAATCATTTGTAGGAATTTCTGGTAATCTATGTCAACACCACATGTGCCAAATTGATGTAGTCTGTTTATACATCGGCAGAGAATTCCCTTTTCCAGGTCTCGGCTATTTTAACGCGATGGCTTGGGCTAGAGCTTTCGGTTCACCTGACTGGCGGATGCTATGGCCCATGGCCCATCGGAGTCAACCATCTATCTCTTGGTCATGTGAGACAGCGTTCCAACATTTGAAAACATTTGCAGTTTTCCAAGATTCAAGGACTCCGAAATCGCTGGGCACCTTCACAGCCTTGAATGACCAACCTTGATATCTCCACAGCCGTTGGAGGCATACTATCAGTACTGACCCGAAATCTCCGTAATATGTATTTGTACATGTATTCCTGAGTTTTGAGGCTATAAATAAATATCAAAAATGGCAAATATTGGAACACTCAGCAAACTGAGCAAACTGAACAAATTGAGCAAATTGAGCAAATACTTTTTCGCGCATAGCCTCACATCTATAACCCATACTATACATACAGGGCAAACGAAGCAAACTGAGCAAATTGACTAAACACTTGAATTTCGCGTGTTGCCTCACAATCTTCAATACACATACAAATAGGGCAAACTGAAACAAACTGAGCAAATATTGGAATTTCGCGCATAGCCTCACAATCTACAATTGATCCATACTGTACATACAGATCTGTACTGTACCGCCACCATCTTCGGCTCAAATTGCCCAACTAATGAAAAGAGTGAACACCTTAGAGAATACTGTCGCTTCGGTAGTGTCTGATACTGCCGAACGGTCTCCTAGGCCTAGGAAGAGGATAAGCGCACCCATCAACATGATCGGCTGAACGGCTGAACGAGAGATAAATGGAAGACTTCTGTGCTAGAAGAGGTTTTGAACGCCCAGGCAGATTTAGCAACCGCAACACTGCACATGTATTCAGGCGAATCCCCAACCTGATAATAGAGACAAGTGGTCTGTACATATGACATTCACAGTCGGACTGATCCAGGAGAGCTCTTGCACACATGAAGTAATGGTGTGTGGGCAATCAAGCAAACTGAGCAAACTGATCAAATGCTTAAATTTCGCGCATAGCCTCACAAACTCACAACTTACAACCCATAATAGACACATAGTACAAACTGAAACAAACTGTGCAAATACTTTCAAAAATTTCGCGCATAGCCTAACACATGTGCAGTCTGCATTCCACATATATAGAGGGGGTCAACAATAATGTGCATAAGGTCTTGAAACAATCACATGCATGGAAGGAGTTCAAGTGCCTGGAAAGATTTTATAGCCAGCCAGTCACAACTATGTATGCGGTAAACTGACTGTCCGTGTTAGACTAGAAATCCGAGATGAAAGTATGGACCAAATGGCTGGAGATATCGGCCAAATGGTCAGGTAGATGGACGTTTTGGTGCCTCCTCCACCTGGGCAAATGTCAGCCTGGCGAAGACAAAATCAATATTTTTACATCCTTATGTACTAGCATTTGACCATCTGTATTTGCAATTCTTCAATTGCTACCAAGCTAGAGCTTCTGGCAGATGATAGAAGAAATGCTTGTTTCCTTTTAATTCTTGCCTAATTTGACTATGAAATGGATTCCTACCAGTTGACCCATACCTATGTTGAAACCTAGGTAGCTACTAGCTATGCCCTTGCTTTTATACATATGTATGTTCAGAACCTCTTCTTTAGGCCGAATGCGCTAATTATCGGTAGATTGCACGGACCCTGGCATTCTACTCTTAACGTTTCGCTGTTACTCTGTACAGCCCATGATGCCGGTCAGGTCTCCAACGCTCTTTTCCTTCTCTCTTTCTAACATTGAACTTCGTTCCCCTTCTCCTCTTATATTCATAGAATCAGCACTCCCCATGTCTCAGCACACAAGCACCTCAAATATCCTATTGACCGCCAGGATGGGCTCTGGAGCGACTTCAAACAGCAACAGTCGATGAGCTGCACCAAATACCAGAGGAAGTAAGTACTGCAAAGATTTGGTGATTTTTCTGTACAACATTTGAAGTACTAGAGCTAGATTCTCATACATATAGAGACTACATGAGATTGACGACAAGTTGATTCCCGTTGAAAATGTTCCAGTACAATTAGTCATTGATTGGCCGTGCAATTCACAGCGAACATCGACGAAAAGTTCGGGCAGAGCGCGGCCTGCCACCTGCCCCTGGGCTGTTGCTTTTTGAAGAGCCCGACGATACAGTAGTGGAGGTAGTAGAAAGAGGAGGATTCGATGGTTTTGGATTTATCTTATTTCGGACCAATTACTCAGAAGAAGAACGCTGGCGGCAGCGGCAAAAAGAGTTCACGCGCATTACTGACGTGCCGCTGGAGAAAACTAGCAGGGGAAAGAAATCGAAGACAAATGCCTCACACAAATCTACGAAGAAGAGGACATAGCTGGTTCCACTAATGAGCAGACCCTGCAGTAAGACTCTACCTCTATCCTTCGCGGCTCTGACCTTATACTCAAGTGCTGATCATCGCCATAGGGCATACTATGGCTACCACGAGGAGAATGGAGGTATCCCCGCGGGACTTAAGGACACTGATATGTGCTTGGTTGCCAATTCAGTTGCGATAGACTCTATAACAACCGACATGCCGTGGGTATATGCATCGGACGTATCATTCGATCATGCCAGTCCACCCGCAGATGGAGAATATCCAGGCTACTTCCGAGTTGCCATTGAGTCTGTAATCACGGAACTCTACCTCATGCTCACAGCAATGATACCGGCGGAGCTTTGACCTCCGAATAACAGAATATGGGAGTCGGCCTTTGAATAGATTGCTTCTTCGAATTACTCTCAAGTGTAGCAACCATTCTCAGGCCTACGCATGCGAGGAATCATGTGATCCCCAACACCAGGGCAAGTTCCAACCCTGAATGGTTGGATGTATGTAGAAGAAGAAGATCGAGGAGCCAGACTAGCGCATGAGCCAGCCTCCTCGATCTACAGTCTCTCCGATAAATCCTCTGTTGTGAGAGTATGCACAGCCCCACGTCTCTCGAATTTGCCCGGGGCATCAACCCGAAGATGGGTTTGTTGTATTTCCAACTGATCCATTTAGACTAGACAGAGTCCCTGTATTCATTTGTCAACTCCGCTTCTCGACACTGGCCTGCCAGCGGCGATGAACTTAAGTATGATTATTGAACCAATTCGAACTTTCTGTTTGTATGGGTCAGCAGTTTGGCAAGAGAAGTGACACAACACGACTGGTTAACTCCGGTGGAAGTGGCCATGCTATCTTCCAAGATTGCACAACGGGGGAAAAGGAATCAGAAGTTGGCGCTTGAGATCTTGGAGGGTCAGATGATGGGGAGATTTTGCTTCCCAAGAGTTCAGGGTATGTGTGCTGTCAACTTTAGGGGCTTGCTTGTTATCTGAACAATGGTGCACAGAATTTGAGGAAATTGTCATATCTTTGATGTCTCGACCTACTGAGTTGCTGAATGATCTCATTAACATCATACCTAATCTTGGAGTTGACAAATAATTTTCTGCAGCTGCCGTGAAAAGAAGGAAGGTAGCGGGAAATGCTCACAAGGAATCAGAGCTCGTGTCAGGGGATGGAAACGAACATCTGCCATATCAGATGTAATCCAATTCACTTCGTTCATTGTAGAAGGGGAAACCCGAGAGGGACAGAGAAGTGCTGATACACAGGCAGCAAAAGGATGAAATTATTGACCACTGGAGAAAGTGACAGCAGATGAAGGGGGCAACAAAAGAAAGAACAGATTCAAGAACGTGAGAGAAAGGGAAGAGTAATGGAAACTTGAAGAACAGAAGGGTGTGTGGATTGTGGATTGTAAGGTTACGCGCGAAATCCAGTGCGCACAACCTTACACGTGAGCACATTTTCAAATTTCCGAGTTTATAGAATGAAATTCTTCCAATCCAGAGGCTCCAGAGATTCCATTTATGATTTAACTATTATTGAATATTTGTGATAGAGTTTATTCCTATTGTCGCTATATTGCAAACTCAATAAGTCGTTCAAGTCTCGTCTTCAAATTCCAACTTAGCTACGAAGGCTTCAAAGACGGCTTCATAAACCAACATACCCCAATTTGATACCTAGGTTGATTTGAGGAAGAAAATGTTGAGTTGACTTGGCGCAAGCCTTCGGGGTCAGTAGCTTTTCGAGGCTTGACCTGACAGGAAGCCACGATCCTGAACACGAGTTTCTGTGGGAGTAACCAAGCCCTTGAAGACTAGTGGTAAGCCTCAAAGCCAATTTTGACCTAAACGTCCCGTCTTTTCTCCGAGAAGGTCTTTTCAAGGTTTGAAGTTGATATCGACGTGCCGTGATTCCCGGATACATTACATATGACAATGATATGTGGTTGTTACTATTCTCTTACTTGGTAGAAATGAATGTCTTAGACATTCCACACAGACCAACAGTAGAGGCGTAAATTTTAGACAATTAGAGCAGATCTGATCTGTATCCATGGATGCACGGAGTAAGGCAATCGAGCCCGGATGTATCGGGATTCGGGGAGGCGCTTCTTGGTCCATTGGGGCTCAGACCCCAGTCCAGAAGCTTCTGGGATGTTATATGGGGCTAGATGGGATTTGAAATTTCCAATCATTGTTTTGGTTTACGGATTATGCATCCGATGGAGTATAGCAATCTCCCTTCGTCCATGGTGGGGTGAATGCTCTGGGGCTCTGGGGCTCTATTTTGTTTCATTTGCCTCTGCTTACAATCATCCCATGATGTTTGATTCTTTGTTTATAATTCTACTAATTATATCCCGTACATAACCAAGACCAAATTCTCAGAACTAGGGTACTGTTTACACTATTTACTTTTTACCTTTTCATCTATTGAAATTTTACCCAATCGACCCAAGTTTGACCATCTCCACACTCCGTACTTGGGGGGCTTTTCGATGGCGGGAGCCAAGACCGCCTCAACCCATGGGAAAATTTACGAGCTCCGCCTCAAGCTACTTAGGATCGCCGGCGGAGAGAATCAGTTCGTCCCTGACCCAAACATTAGCTGGTGGGACCTTTCAGTCACGGAAATGAGCTGAGATGTGGGGCGATGGCGATCTGATCAGACATCGTGAGTCTTTCCGACGTTCTTGTTGGGAAGGAACCAGAGTTAAGTTATTCACTAGCCAAACTCAATCGACATTACGATCCAGCTTTGAATGGCAAAATTGCTTACTTTCTTGGCCTCATTAGTAAACATTCGCCAAGATAAGCTGATATGGATCTCAGGGTTCACAGAAATGAGGATTGTCGCTCTGCTTAGATCGGGCGTTGGATCAGCGCTGACGGGGAATTTCCGGAATTGTGGCGGAAAAATGAAGAAATGAAGGTGATGACACTGCTCAGTGATTTGAGAGTCGGTGGACAGAAAATACTCCATGCTAAGTAGATTTCGGTTACCTGCATACAACCTAATGAAATTTTTGTGCACTATTTGTAGGATTTGTGAACGTTAAGCGCCATTTTTGCTCCATACTCTCCACAGAACACGTCAACTCTATAAGGAGGCTACATATGGTTGTTGCGTGGGAATTGACAACTCCTCTCTCTTTGTTCTTCAACCTACTCTGTAATTCCGTAAGTATCCGATGATGCAAGTGGCACCCATAATCGATCGTAGAAATCATTTGCCGATTGTGGCTTGCTTTAGACTGCCAAGCTGGGAAGAATAAAGCGAATTTCCGTTTTTCAGGGTTTGGTGCCAAGTCATCGGGATCTACCATTGAACCCCTCGTTCTAGAACGCCACCCACGAGCAGCCCACGTTGAGGGAAGGTATAAAGCGTATAATGCGACTGGGATAAAGTCCTGATTGGCTGATCCGGACTTTTCCAAATGTTAACCAGAAGCTGTTTAACCAGAATGGGCTAGTGGATCCCCCAATCAAGCCCCACTACGGGGCTTTATTTGGGAAATCAGGATATCCCATTGGCCTGATCCTCCATCTCACAGTGTTTTGCCTTTTTCTCGACAAACCTTGGGAGGAAATCCGGCAGTTTGTTTTGGTGCCCCCTTTTAGGTTGTACTTTTGTCTTTATAACTCTGCTATGTAGCTCAAGCTGCTGTAGGAAGAGAAAGAAAATAAAAATTGTAGATAGGGGTTTCAAATACCAGATATATGACGTGATCTGTCTTGCCCCTGAGGCGCCGACTTAAAAGGGTGCAGCCTAACAGTCAACTTCCAACCGGCTTTAACGGCCCCTTGTGAAAGAAAAGGGATCTGCAGCGTTATTGACTAGTAGCGCGGAGGTATTCGGTCTTCTGGGACCACATGGCCCATCTAAGCTCAGACTTGAACAGCCACGGTGTATGATAAGTGGGTTCCGCGTTAGCCCCTTATCCACCTCTCAAAGGGTACCTGCAGATCTTAATTTATGGGAAAACGCCATCACTGCATTGCGGACTTCCGGGGATGTCCGGCTTGTTTTGATATCTACATACTCTACACATCAATTGCCTGTTTTGGTTGCAATAGTTTGATGTTTGATCGATTTTTGCTGATCTGATGCGGCGGTTAAGTGCAGATGATAAGGCTACTAGTCCGAAATTACTAGTTCGGCTACTCCAAGGACGTAGATGATGACGATGCGGACTTATCGGTCATTGTTGAGCTCAGCATAAAACCTGAAATTTTTAAGAAACCTGGAAATCAACCTGATGTCAGTGAATTGCTCTGCAAAACTATGATGATGGCTTCAAGGGGGGATTCTGTTGTGAATCCACAATAGGACCTTGTTTGGGATTATGTCGGGGCCATGCTTCCGTATTAAGTTTGACACGATGGAGATGTGTATCCATCCAAGGTCCACCTGGTTTCTCATACCTGGATTTCAAATCTTCTGCACGGAGTAAACTTTGTAAATTTTGAGGCGCTGGGCTCTAGCGCTTGATACTGACCCGCCTGGTTAATTGGGCCAGGAGAAAGTTTTCATTGGGATCTCATAGATCATCCCGATCTACTCTGTATAAATACAGCAAGCTTCTGCTCTTAAACTTTCCTTTCTTCTCTTCACACTCTCACACAAGTCACTCATTAGTCAATCCGACTCTAGTCATTCTTTTAAACCTAATTTCATCATGAAGACCACTTTCGCCACCATCTTGGCCACTCTGGCCGCCAGCACTCTCGCTGCCCCTACCCCCACCACCGGCCTTGGCTCCCTCGCCGGTCTCACCGACATCGTTGGCGACTTGACTAAGATCCAGGGTCTTGACGGTATTGCCGATGTCCTCAAGCTCGGTGATGTCACCAAGGAGCTCGACTTGGAGAACCTCCCCGTTGTCTCCAGCGTCGGTGACCTGAGCAAGCTGCTCAAGGTTCCCTCCTCCTCCGCTGCCTCCAGCACCCCCGCTGTTCAGGACGGCCACATCGTCCAGAACCTCGGTCCCCAGCTGAACAACGTTCTCACCATCACTGGCACTGACCTCAAGCCCCTGCTCATCGAGCTGAGCCCCGAGGTTACCACCTTGGTCTCTTCCCTGGGTCTTGGTGCCCTCGGTGTCCCCCTCGGCTCCATCGTTGCCTCCGCCAGCGAGCTCGGTGACCTTGTTACCGGTCTCGGCCCCTACGTCGACGGTCTCGTCACCGTTGTCGGTGCTGATGTTGGTGCTCTCCTCGTCTCCCTCTCCCCCGAGGTTGCTGCTCTCGTCTCTGGTCTCGGTCTCCCCACCGTTGGTGTCCCCGTCGGTGAGGTCCTCGCTACCGTCGGTACCTCCCTCAAGAAGCGCAACCAGATCGTCGGTGACCTCGCCCCCGAGGTTAAGGAGATCCTGACTGTCACCGGCCCCAACGCCAAGCAGCTGCTCATCAAGCTCTCCCCCGAGGTTGCTTCTCTCGTCTCTGGCCTTGGTCTCCCCTCCGTCGGTGTCCCCGCCGGTGAGGTTGTCAAGACCGCTGCCAACGTTGGTGACCTCCTTGTTGACATCTCCGGCCCCGTCGAGAACCTCCTCAAGGTTGTCAACAAGGACGGCTCCGCTCTCCTCATCCAGCTTTCCCCCGAGGTTGCCTCCTTGGTTGCTGGTCTCGGCCTCTCCGCCACCGGTGCCTCCATTGGCTCCGTTGTTGCCACCGTTGGCCAGAACCTTTAAATTAGATAAGTTGCTGCTTATCTAGTTGTGGGCTTTTGTTTTACGCAGCAATGGATAGCGTTTTTGGAAGCTTTGTGAATACCCCCCCACAACAATTTCTTGTGCATATATTGGGACACCTGGAACGGTGCTTTCTTTCATGACCCTTTGAAGATCTGTGACTATTCTCCAGTCTTCTCCTTCATTTATTTATTTTTATTCTTAATGTTACTAGGCGAATGCTCTAGAGCAGAACTTAAGTTGAAATATAACCCTGAGCTGCTAAAAAAAATATTCAAAATCTTCCATTTCATATTTACTATTAGTACATAGCGAAACTACAAATTCTTTTTAAAAGATTTCCAATCTATATGAACACCAAAGGCTGATAGGCGGTATGTCTCCAGTAGTTCCATAGCACATGGAAAGGTAAGAGGAAGAAGACGAGCTGCTGAAATGACATCTCCTGGATGCATTCAAGTATTTTTGCTGTTTGCTGATCAAGTGCCTAAGAGGATGGTACATGTTTTATTCCGGACAAATTTCCAAGAAAGAGGGATAGAAATCACTTATTTTAAATTCAGCGAATGTGTTAAGACTACTAATAGTAGCTATAGAAACCCAGGTTGTAGTAAATTTTCCTTCCACAATCAACCTTCAAAGGACCATTGTCGTAAAAACATTCATTGGAGGATGCTCTTATCACCAGTGAATGAAGGGCTAAATAGACAACTGCCTTTTTTCTCAACAGCCACTTCTCAAGTCCCTGGTATAATTTACATCTATCGGTTCTGGCACACTCCCCAAGTGTTGCCAGAGTATTGCTATCATATTAAACCACCTCAGTCGGCTGCCGCTCAAAATTTTGGCTTGTTGGATTCAAGACTTACCATACGGAATTTGCTTTCATAGATACCAGCACTACCATCCATCTTACACGGATGCCCAAGTTTAATCTAGAAACAATCAGAAATGCGAAGAGTCACGGTGTATTGAGTCATATCACAGTACCGGTCCAGTGTCAGTTTCGGTTGCTGAAGCTAGGCTGGCCAGGAAGAGGAAGCTAGCAAGAGTGAAAGATTGCATATTGAGACTTGGAAAGAATTTGAATGATTGTTTAATGTTGACTGACAAGATTGGATGAATTATCGTTATGGGATCATAAAACGCGATGTCCTGGTGAGCTTCTTATACCCATCCCCTTGAAATTTTTGTTGCTAGCGTTGTATCTTTTCGATCCTAGTGATAGTTTGGTATTACAATAGTGGTACGGAAGGCTTCAGTTAGATACTCTGGTCATTTAATGTTTTCTCCCAAGATCGCCGGGGTACGAGAATATACCGGCTCAGTGAGACTCGAAATGTGGGGAAACATCTTCTAGGATTCAAGTACATAAGGGAAATAAATGATAGGCATGTACAAAACTCACATCAACAAATCTGCCAAGACAGCATTGAAGATTGTTGGATGTTAGACTCTCGAGTAGCCAGGAGAAGGATACCTGAGGAAGTACCTAACATTGAAATAAGCCACATGGATGCATGTAGCCTTTTCTGGCTTACCGGGTACAACTCACCTGTGTCTTTTCATTGATGAGTGAACCCTGCTCCGGAGCAAGAAAAGTAGGTAAGTGTTGATAGTTAACATTTGAATTGATATTCAATGCTAGTAATTTATCTAACTGGTATGAATGAACAGGAAACATGGTCTACTACACAACAACCTGACAGCACTGTGCACGAGTTAAGAAGAGGGCACGTGTAACAACTCAATCCTTGCCAGTTTTCTGACCTCTAGAAAAACAATCAACAAAAGAACCGAGGATTTGATATGATGCATTATTCGATTGAGATACTCAGAAATTTCCGTATGTAGTTTGACCCTAAGTGGCTATCCGATTTGCAACACGGTGGTACAGTAGTTCACGGCTAGGACTAGCTCGTCACGACGGTCAGCTTATCGCTCCTTGTGCTCGGTTTCTCAGGTGCCATTCTCCATTTTGAAACAAGTAGAGAAATGGAAGGGTCCACGTGCAACCAGGGGTGCCTTTTGGGGCGGGCCTCAGGAATCGTACTTTATGTTCCACCTGACCACTTAAATATGCGCCCTTGTATGCGCTTGAACGAAACCAAGCCACTATGGACGTCATTTTGCATGACACTAGGCCATCTCCCCTGCATGTCATATGGGGTCCATGTGCATGTCCAGGTACTCTAAAAATTCGATTGATCCCCTATGGAAATCAAAAACTTGATGACCTCGTCCTTTCTTCCTCATTCACTCACGGCACCTTATTATCCTCCGCAAGACCGAGTCCTTCTCTTCCAACAATTACATCTCCAATCCTCGTGCCCGGGCAAATTGAGCACTCGATGGTGGTCGGCAGTCGCTCGTCCCCGCAAACCTTAGGATCTCATGGGCCCACTTTCCGAAGATCTGCGTCGCCTGCGGGGCCGCCCGGAACAAATGATGACAATGCATGTGGGGCTTGCTCTCTTCATGTTATTGATGCGCCAGCGCCATAAAATCTCCCACACCACCAGACGCGATGAACACACAACTTGAACCGGTGCTGGGCTCATTTAAATTGAAGATACGGTCATCCAGCCATCTGCTGCAGCGATTTTCGCCAGTGGGTAGGCTAGTACGTCCCAGTAGAGGTTGGCGCTGCTCTGTTGTGGTGGCATGACGGCACAAGTTGGAAATTTATGTGGCAGAAAGAGGAGCTTCTTGGTTGCTGAATAGTTTTTTTCCTTTCTTTTTCTTTTTCTCTTCATGTGAGTATTACGCTCGGGAATGCATTGCTGAGGTCAGCCACAAGAGTCAGCATAGACATCCCTGTTGAGAAAATCGGTGGCACGGTGGCGTTATGGAAGGTCACGTTGGTTTTTTGAGGCTGTCCAGTTCTTGAGATACCAGTCTCTGATTAACGAGTAGGAATTTGGCTCCTGCAGCCTGGGGTGAAGCAGCGGCAGCTTTTTGGTAAGGTAGGTGGCAGGAGTGTTCAAGCTGGTGAGGCTAATGGAATGGGACCTGTTTTGAAAATAGAGGGCAGTCAGTGGAAATAAAATTTCCGCCGTTAGGCAAACCTTGCTTTCTCTCTAATACTTTCTGGACAAACATTGCCGAGATAGCCTGCTCGTCTACAGTCAAGCGCAGCTGGTCTTGGACAATCATTTCTCATCTGGAAATGGTGGACCTTTTGAATCAGCGATGGGATGGAGGAAGATTGCGAGACTAAATTCGAATGAATTTGGAAGGGGAGGCAATACTGGCTATTAGAGAGTCGCTCAGTTGCGGGATTTCTGGACCGTGATTGGACGTCCTCTCTGCACGCTGCTTATACTAGAGAGTTGCTTAGTCGTTGACACTGGCATCGCTGAGTCGTGACATTGTTGCGCTGTGGTTGGACGTCCACTTTGCGCGCTGCCCATACTAGAGAGTCACTTAGTTGTGACTAGTATCACTACTAAGTCATGATATTATTACAGTATCGCTAAGTTATGATATTATTGCGGTATCGCTAAGTCGTGATATTGTTGCGCTATGGTTGGACGTCCACTTTGCGCGCTGCCCATACTAGAGAGTCACTTAGTTGTGACTAGTATCACTACTAAGTCATGATATTATTACAGTATCGCTAAGTTATGATATTATTGCGGTATCGCTAAGTCGTGATATTGTTGCGCTATGGTTGGATGTCTAATCGCGCGCTGCCTATACTAGAGAGTTACTTAGTTATGACTCACTACTAGTATCGCTAAGGTGTGACATTGTTGCGCTGTGGTTAGACGTTCTCTTTACGCGCTGCCCATACTAGAGAGTCGCTTAGTCGCCACTGGTATCGCTGAGTCGTGACATTGCTGCGCTACGATTGGACGCCCTTCACGCGCATTGCCCATACAACAGTCGCTTAGTCGTGTTGAGCAGCCCTGGGGGCCCCTTTCTTTCTCCTTAGGAGCATTATCCGAGTATGTGCTTCCCCTTTCTGTCATCACATACTATCTGTACCTTGGCTTATTTAGTCTCGTTCCTTCTCTCTTTTTCTTATTCTCTTCGCTTCCTTCCTTCCTTCCATTCTTCCTCCCTTCCATCCTTCCTTCCTTCTTTCACCCATTTCCTAACAAAGATTGTCTCCTTTTGATCTCTCCTTTAGCCTCGAACGTAGTCTCTACCAAACAAGTCATCGGGTGATTTATGGGTTTTCCGTAGTGCTGGCAATGTGTGGGGGAAATGGCAATAAATCATTACGCCACGACTAAGCGAATCTCTACTATAGGCAGTGCGCGGAGAGGACCCGTCCAATCACAGGTAAGCAAAGCCACGATTCAGCCATTTCAGCTGCAAGATAAACGGCTCTACCCTTTCAAGTTAGATCGGGCGTAATGCAATAGGATGTCTTCCATTTCGACGGTTATCCTTGAAGGTTCCCTTCCCATCCGGGAGTTTCCTTTTTTGTTGTTTCCCCTTGGCTGTGTGGGCAATTCGTAGCAATATGCATTTTGTCAGTTCGAAAGTGCCAGCAGTTGACGGATAGATAGATTTTCCATATTCGCTGTACCAATATGCTTCCAGGCCATCTGGGCATTCGGCAGGTATGGCCATTCAAGACAGCTTGGATCATGTAATCCAGTTGATTACTGCAATTCCAAGCGGGTGCTACTCATGAGCAGATGTTTTATGGCCTAAGGAAATATTGTGTTTTACTCTATGATACGTCGTATCCCGATCCAGCATCTACTTGACTTGGTGTTCTCGATAAAGTTTGCCCTATACATGTATGCGCGTTTCAAGGTTCAAAGGAAAAGGAAAAGACCTTGTTATGGGAAATGTTGGAAACCGTTGAGAGCGATAGCGTATAACGTTCGGATTATACGACGGTTCCCATGAGTCTTTCTCATAACACTAAGCCCGATCCATGGAAACATGGCAACAGAGGCTTTGGTTAGTTCGGGAAGTGGCCCAGATACCTAAAGGCCGGGTGTCTACTCCTGCCCAGTGAAGTTCCCAGTATTTACTTTGAGTGGTCAAACGTGGGCAGTGTCAGATTGATTAATTGAGGAAGGGGTGTGAGCGAGGTTCCAGACCCTATTTTAACCTCTGGTCTTTCAATTTCTTGCTATTCGACTTACCAGTTGACTAGTCCTCGCTGGAATAAAGACTCCATTGTTTGGTTCTATGCTACCAATCCAGACTGCACTCGGTACCTCCACGGATAACTCGGTTTATAGACAGGGCTCGAATTCATGATCAAACAATGCTAGTCTTTTGTGGAGTTGGAAAAATTTTGATTTGAGAAAAGAAAGAGGATTTATCGGGTACAATCGGGTACTTTGACTGAATCATGCCAGAAAAACAAGGAAAAACAAGAAGAAAAGGGCCTTGGAAAGAAGAGAAAGAGAGGAAAAAGCCATGGAGAAGCCCAAACCCTAATAATGATCTTCGGACCACGGATACTTAGCGCCGCCGTGGATCCTACGGCGTTTTGGGCTCTTAAAGGCCCAATCCACTTTGGTCAACCTTGTACACCGTAACATGATGTGCTACCCAGATTGAATATGCAGCTTATGGCTTGCTTACTATGCAGGAATAAGTTGACTATGGAGCAATCTCGTTAAATTTGTGGATAGTTGAGGGAGGTTTTAGTGGACAGAATGGGTGGACAAGTGGACCAACCAAGCTACAAACGGTCTTGCATGTGGACCTTAGTGAAATTTGGCAAATTTGTCAATTTACCCTTCAGCTGAGCCTCGTTATTTTAGTGGAATTATATTTTGCTTTGTTTCATCGCGAAATTTCTTACTCGGAAGAGCAAAAGAAGACTTGGGATTTTCCTAAGCAGTTATATAATACTAGTATCTCTCTGATTCTCCCTAATCATGCCATAAGCATAATCTTCCCCCCCACCTTATCATTTTACGCGGTTCTCTCCCGTCGCTTCCAAACTCCTCTTCTCTTTCCCCTCCGTCGATCAAGATCTGGACCGAGGCCCCCCCCTTACTTTACCCTTGTTTCGAGCCTAAACGACCCTTTCATAATTCCTTAATTCCTTATCCAGTTTTACCCAATCTATTACCCAGTTTTATTTCCCCCGTCAAACCCGAGTTTTTTGGTCCTATGTCGGCGTTTTGAATGGGGCCCGCCCGCCCCCCTTGCTAACCCGGAATCGAAGCCTTCCAAATACCGGGATGTCGACATTGTCACGGGTATCTGCATCGGTGGAACTGATCTGAATTGTTCGGATTTAATTTACTTGGTTCATCCCACTTAACCTTCTCGCATGTGACCTTCCCTCTCTCTTTTGATCCTCGCTCCCCCGGGTCGTGGAGGTCAACCCACCCCCAAGCCATGACCCAGACCTCCCAGCTGTCCCCCGGCCAGCTTTCGCCGGAATCACCTTTTGATCCACCAGACGGTCGCATCGCTCACACTCTCACCGCGTGCACCAGGTGTCGCCAGGTATGATGCAATCCTTTTTTTTGCCCCTCCCAAAACTCAATATTCCCCCGCGATGGAACGACTATGGGAACATGAATCATGAATATCAACATAATGGAGACCAATATTCATCCGAGACATTTTCCAGGCCTCCAGGTGCTGACGCATTGTCCGTAGCGGAAATCTAGATGTGACCCTGGGATCCCCCGATGCGCGCCCTGTGAACGAAGCAATGCCAAGTGCGTTTATTACGACTCCACCCGAGACACCACCATCCCCCGGACCTATATAGTATCGCTTCGTGAAAAAGCCCATGAACTTGAGAAACAGCTCGCCGCTGCCGAGAAAGAAATTAAGCATGCAGCAGACGCTGAGCTCATGGTACGGGGCGCAGGGCGCATCCGCTTTGGAGAGAATGACGAACCTCGGTACCTGGGACCCTCCAGTGGCATTGCCATGACCCGACTAGTAATGGAGATGGCAAAACAAAACACCGACTCCAAAAGCATCAAAGATGTCGTTCCCGATTTTACCGCTCAAGAAATAAAAGCCGCTTTCGCGCAGGAGGACTCGAAACCGACCTCGAAAGTGTATCCCATGACTAGCTCGCTTCCGAACACCTTCCTTCCCGAGCGCGGCCTCATATACAAATTGATTGATCTCTTTGTGGCCAAAGGTATTTATATACTCATATGATTTGCATATTGCAAATTAAAAAATCACAAAGGCCTCCAGGGTAATTTGGATGACTAACTTTTGATATTGGTCATTTCCAGCACAAGCATTACTCCCCTGTTTACATGAACCAACATTCAGACGAGAAGCCGACGAAGTCTTGAATGGTTCTACAGATACCTGCCACAATTTCCAATTGCGCATGGTCATTGCAATCAGCATGCAAAAATTGAGCCCCGTATATGCCGGTCTGGCAGATAGCTACTATCTAGCTGCATTACCATTTCTGGAACCTACGCTCAAGAAAATGGACCTCAAGGCCTTGCAATGCTTGGTCATGATTGCTCAGTACTCGGTCCTGACACCAACACGAACGGCGGCATATTGGGTGGTAGGAACAGCCGCGAAGCTATGTCAGGATCTCGGATTGTCCGAAGAAGCTACCATCACAGTCTCGCCAGATGGGCGAGCCCTGAATCCGTTAGAGATTGATATGCGCCGAAGGCTCTTTTGGGTTGTTGCATCTTTGGAATTTGGACTTTCTCATTCTCTAGGTCGCGCCAATTGTCACAGCGTCACTCATGACAATGTCAATGTGAACTTTTTTGAATTGGTGGATGATCGGTACATTACAGCCGATGGCATCACCCCGGGCGCAAGGCCAGTGCTTGAAAAATGTATCGCCATCCATTTTTTCAAGATGCGATTACTTCAGTTGGAAGTTCGAAGAGCACTATATCTTAAACGACGAGAGACTCCCGTCGATGACCAGGATCCTTGGTTCTCCTATATGTCAAACAAAATTGATCAATGGATGGCGTCTTGCCCGAGGAACGGCGATGGCAGCGGTTTGAATGTAAAATGGTATGTCGTCGTCGTCGTCGTTTTTTTTTTTTTTTTTTCTTTTCGGTTTAGTATGTTTTCATGTCGCTGACATTTTATTTCTAGGTTCCAAGGCAGGCGAAACACCATTGTCATTCTCATGTATCGGCCATCGCCTCAAGTCCCGGAACCGTCAATTAATGCAGCAAAGATATGCTACGAATCATCAACCTTCAACATTGCCATGCATAAAGAGCAGATGGTGACAGGCTCGGTAGATCTGACATGGATCTTCACTCAGTCTCTCTTCATGGCGCTCAACACTGTCCTCTGGACCCTTTCATACCCGGAAATTCGAAAAGACCACCCGATCGAAGAGGTTCAAAGCTATCTGGATATGGCGATTGAAGTACTTATTTATTCAGCAGAACGATGGCCTGGTGTTCAGTCTGCACTGTTGCTTTACAAGCGTCTTGTCGCAGCTTGCTTGAAGGCTTACACCACAGAAGAATCCTTTGTCGTCCACTCCCCTTCCAATCACCCCACCCCAACTTCTTCGCAGGGACTCACGACCCCTCCTGCC
This sequence comes from Penicillium verhagenii, assembly GCF_028828195.1. Classification (NCBI taxonomy): domain Eukaryota; kingdom Fungi; phylum Ascomycota; class Eurotiomycetes; order Eurotiales; family Aspergillaceae; genus Penicillium; species Penicillium verhagenii. The sequence goes on from NW_026643169.1 coordinate 2,482,553, forward strand.
ATGTCGAGCCCTTCCAGCAGTACGACTGCTTCCTATTATTCTCATAGTTACCGGCCGAGCAATCCCATGCTGAGCGATGACGCCTCAACTGGTACCTTATCAAGGGGCCATTCAGCTGACCCCGGTCTACCTTTCTCTAACGATTCTACACCTCCAGCCTACGGGGATCCATTAAAGCTGACTGGTGTACCCCCAATGACGGCATATGGTATGCCATCATCTTCTGCGGATACCAACCCCCCAGCACAGTATTTATCAGAAAGCTTCTGTGCCCCCACTGCGCTCTACCCCGACGTTTCAATTGATCCCAATACCCCCTACAACACGATGCCCTCGGTGGTCCCAGGTCTTCAAGGCTGGGATCCCAATTTCTCTCTCGCCTCCACGACTGCCGGTCATCTGGCTTATATTGATGCCACTGTTGATCCCATGCAGTGGACATCCTCCATTGGAGACCAATACTCTCAATATTTCAACGAGCCATTCCCAGTACCCAATTGGCGTGAGCGCACCCTTAGCCAACAGGAGCAGATTGAGCTGATGGCATCGCTGGAACAAAATATTCCTGATGTATCTGCACAGTTGGTTCATGAATCCCATGCCTTTTACCAATCATAGGCGTCATTGGGCTGTTCAATGTTTTGTCTTTTTTTTTTTTTTTAACTTGATCGCAAGTCATCCGAGGAGTTGGTGAGAGCTAATGGAGAATGGCGATCGGAAGGAAATCTAGTTTGCTCATGTTGTAATCTTCTTACTCTCCCTCTCTGTTTCTTGCATACACACACACCTTTTGGATTGAAAGGTTTCTTTGATATATACCATAGCTGCTTAAATACTCATGTGATACTAGGTCAATCCAGCTCATATATTTCAATTTATCTAGAAGAATAAAAAAAAGAACATTCGAAAGATACTACGGAAGGTTTTAGCTCAACAGACTCAACTGGTGGATCTGGATCACACGATAGGAACCCCCGGAAGGTTTGGAATCCATGGTTCTTCACGTCTCACTACACCCAAGCGCAAGCAAATAGAAAATGAAAAATAGAGAATTACTAGTACCCTTTCACTTTCTCTCTCCTCTTGATACGCTTCAAGTGCAAACACCAAGCAATTAAGGAAGTCTTTTTTTTTCAAATACTATTTTCTTCCTTCGCCCCAACGTGCAGCAACTCCGGAAGTGAGAATACGTCCCGTTCGGTTTTAGAGCCGAGTCCCGCGTCACGTGATTAACCCGATTTGCCTCCATTCTCAGCGCCGTCTTCGAGAGCATCTGGAACCATCCGCCCTCCCCTCCACCATCCCTATCAACCCCAACCCTGGATCGCCTACGAGGTTTTGAGGACTCTGTTTCGCGTGGAATGCATATGATCTAGGCTGGCCGTGGAACGACCTGCTCGTCCGCCTTGAGCGACCGTCGATCGACCGGGAAACCCCCCTCTCTTAACGACCCAAGCGCTTCAGTCGAACGCGATTCGGAACTTCCGCCCGTGGAAAATCTGAGTCCTCGACCCTCTGCTCCAGTGTTAGGCATTCACTTGCCAGCAGGACTCTCATGTCGGATCGCACTCGTTTGTCTTTTCCAACCGGTCCTCCTTCACCCTCCTCACCCGCTGCTGGGTCTCTTAAAGAGAGTCGCCAGCTTCCAATCTCCTCGGAACATATCCCTCAGACTCCGACATCCCCTCCGTTGATGTCGGTCAGCGACCAAAGTCATGTCTCCAACTTTGCACCCACCCAGGCATCCCCCAACCAGGCGATTACCCACCCAAACACCTCCTCCCCTCCCTCGTCAACTCCCATGTCTACACAAGTCTCTCAGCAGCCCACAATGAGTACAACAAACTCATTCCCCACTCCCGCAAGTAGCGTTAGTGGTCATCCCGCGAATGCGACGTCAGTGGAAGACGCCGATCACAAATCTTTCAGTCCAGGAGTTCAGGAACCAAGGAATGTGGAGGAACAGCAGGTCACAGAACACACACGAACCGATCACGACCGGCAGTCACTGACAACTGGTTCCGGAGCTGGCGTGCGCGATTTCGCTACGGGCCCCAGTCAACAAGCGACAGATCCAGATGCCATGGATGTGGATAAGGATTCCGCACCTCGGTTCGATCCCCGTAATCTCGGATTAGACTCACTTCAGAACGACTTCACTTCGGCTTTCCATCTCTGCAAAAGCTGTAAGATTCCCCTGGGTTTGATCACGTACAGTCGTGTGATTACACTTAATCTTTTTTTTTTTAGCACACTCTTGAACCAAACTTTGTTAACACAGTTTTTCTTCGTGGCTTAACAGCACCCATTGTGACAGGACCAGATCCCTCATGGGATCTCATATCCCTTTATGGACTCGGCTCGGTTGCGCATTCAGTGGCAAGAATGGACCATGTGACAGGAGAGAAGATCAATCGATTGAGAAAGTCCTACGAAGGCAAATTAAAGGGATTTGGATTGGCAGGTCGCAACAAGCCCGTGAAGCAAGAGCCCGGCGCACCTGGCAGTTTGCGACATCTTACGCTATGGCCCGAGGAAGAATGGCAGAACCAGAAAGTGTTTGGCAAGCAGATCAAGGTGGCTGATCTGGATTCGGCGCTTCATAGTCTTCAGACTAAAGCTATGCACCTGGAACCCGGTGCTGTGCCCAACAATGACTTCTGGGAGGACGTGCTTGGTCATGAAAAGCCTGTTAAGAATCAGGGTTCCGGTGATGCGGGTAAAAAGGCCGCACCTACTCCCGGAGGACGTCAAACTGCTCATGGAAATGTGTCAGCTACGACGCCGCATGAAAGTGAACGACCTCGGCCTAGTCGCGGTCGTAAGAGACACTACGATGACAATAGCTTTGCCGGATATGGCGAAGGCTTTGCAGATGACGATGATGATCCCGGATTCTACTCCAATGGCGAGGGAACCGGAAAAAAGAAACGGAAGAAGGTACGAGGGTGTTTTGGACCAATCAACTCGTGACTAAGCTTAGAACTAATGATAGCCCTAGGATCATGTTTCCAAGGTCTCAACTCCCTTGTCCGAACGCAGTGGAACCTACGGGTCCACTATGTATGGAATCGGTGCTAGATGAGATTGCGATATCGTACCTAGTACTAGGTATTGCTTCTCTCGCCCACAAAAAAAAAGCATGTTCTCCGTGTGTTTTTGCCCCAGTCCCATATCTTATTTTTCAAAAACGCTACTAGGTGATATGGCGAATCCAGTTCTGCCATAAAAACCTCAGTGCCCTGTCTTGTTCTTTCCATTTCTTTTATTCATTCTCAGTACATGTTGCATCACGGTGCTGGATATACCCGGCTTCATCTAACGGACGGCGTTCCTGGCGGGGTGGGAAAGATACAAGGGTATTTCCAAACGCGAATACGACTTGATGTATGCTTTCTTACCCAGGTCTGCTTTTTTAGCTGCTTCTTTGCTTTCTGCTATTATGTGTGTGCTTTATCATTTTTTTATTGCCTTTGCCGTAACGGCCGGCTTCACTTCTTGTTCCTTTTTTCCTCATTTTCCCCCCTCCATTTCTCCCTGCAAATGTCCAGCTTTTGGACCATGTCTGCTTTTCCTGTTCCAGATGTTCTGCGATGACCTAATCCCCACATGTGTTGTGGAGGTTGGTCCTTTTTTTTTTTCTGCTTTTTGCGAGGGGACCTGGTTATGGTTCTTAATGTGATATTCCTTGATCACGACGGTGTCAGATAGTGAGCTGGTGCAAGGAGCCAGTGAATTGATTGAATAGATGAAATAACGTGAACCTGTAATCACCGTAGTAGCCGTACAACTGGTAACCATAGCGACCGTAGCTAGATCAAGCTCCATCCAAACTGGGGAGTGCCGGCAGTTGTTGGTTTCCGACACAGGTGCCGCGTAATCCTGTCAAGGATCTCTCCTCCCCTTGCATGTACGTCCAAGCATCGAATGGACGGATCTCTCATGCCTTTGAAACAAGAGATGTATGACCAAGGGGCCGAAGGCATCCACGCTAGCCTTCTTCGAACGCTTTGCATCCAAGGCGCGTATCGGTATCAGAATGAATATGGAAGGTGATAAGGATAGGATTCAAGCACGGCAGTTCCGTGCTGGAATCGGATATCCAAGAGCTGACATCAATGAACGTCCGGGTCCGCTCCCGCTCCGCCTGAACTCATTGGCATACACGAAACAAAACCTTGGAAGACGAAGTTTGAACTCTGTAGCACATGACGTCTGGGCTTCAATCTGCCAGCACTTGAGAACAGCAGGCGGCTCCCGGGCCGTTCACGCAGCTCGCAACGTGCGACGCCACTATCCACGTATCTTACTTTTACGGGCTTGTGCACAACATGCGGTGTAGTGTTGCGCCGCAATGTTATGGATGGAGAATCCAAGTGTCTGGTGAGTAGAGTGGAGTCTTGAGATTGGGCAGTTCACAAGAGATTCAGTAAATGTGGCCCAGGCATCTATCTACCTACTACTAGGCACTAAATAGCAACTGCATGTGTGGGGACTCGAGATTCCAAAACAAGCCCTTTAGCGCTGTCTGGGGTAAAAGCACTCCATGCATGTGTAGAGTACATAGTTGAACTCGAGGTGTAGAAATCTGCGGCGGTAGTCTAATAATAATCCACGGATCTGTGAAGCCCTGGGGTGCATCCTTGTACATACGATGAAACGCATAATAACATTTGAATAATCAAGAATCTTCTCTACGCATATGCTCACATGCCTACTAGTATACTGTACACAAGTGCATAGTGTATACATAACACGATGTATACAGCCCAACCCCAAACCGAACCCAAAGCAAGTCCGAGCATTGACCAAGAAGAGCCGCAGAAGTACACTACTAACGAACCCTGCACTGATCCCATCGCGCCCTCTGCGCAAACCAGCATCGGCCTAGCCTCCCAAACCCTTAGGCCGTATCCCCTAACCCTTAACCCATAACCCCTAGACCAGAACAGCATAGCCACGCGAGAAGTGGATCAGCAAAGGCTCTCGCATCGAATGGAAAGCGTCCAGTGACGCGGAAGGGGGGCTCTAAAACAAAGAAATGGAGGTTCAGCCCTGATGGTAACGGACTAAGATAATAGTGCGTCCATGTCCAACCAAGCGCAGCCTAGCCCCTACGGGATCACCGAGACTTGCTTGTTCAAGCGACCGGGGTGTGCGAGAGCGGTTTCGGGGGCGTTTTTTAGTGGCTGGGTGTGTTGTCGCGAGGAAATGTGGGTGCCAGCTTTCTGTTGTTGCTGATGTCGGCAAGATAAGACGAATTCAGGCATTTGAGGGCTGGTGGCTGTTCCGCTTGAGTTCTGTCCGATCCAAGCGACGTATGCGATTGACAAATGGTTTTTCATTTTTTTTATTTCTGATTTGTGTTTTCTTGTTTTCTCTTGTTTTTATTTTTTTTGTTTTTATTTTTTTTTTAAACGAGTTGCCCTCTGATTCGCTCGCTCTTAGACGCTTTTTGGGCGCTTGACTATTATCGTCGTTTTATGCCTGAGTTAAAGGTTTGGTCTAGGAGTACTCCGTAGGGCTGTGGGTTTCTTCTTTTTTTTGATTACTCTTCTTTTTTTTGGTTTCTTTTTTACATGTTCTGCATGGGCACAGATGCCGATTGATGTTGGGCATTGACAGCATTGGACAGTGTCTACTCTGTATATTCAAGTTCGTTGCTATTCCAAATAATCTCCGATTAGATCGGGTGTACGAACACAATCCAAAAGTACGGAGTACGCCGTAGACAGATCAGGCTCTTATACATACTATAGTACTATTAGGTCCAGATGTACCGATCATCGGGAGGTTCTTCGGCATCTGTGGACAAATTCATCTCCACCAACTCAAATGAGGCAATGAGGCGTCGAGCTTGTTTACCCTCTCTGAACATACCCGATCTAATTTTTTCAAGCCTTTTTCTTTTTTAGTACTGTGATTCTGACTCTGGTTCTTATTTTGATATTATCAACAGCGCTAGCGCATGGCGTTCGCGACTATTCCCACGTATTCTCACGGGGACTTCGGACCCACCGAGTCCCTGAGCTATTCCAAGGTGTGAGACGTTGTGTGTGGGCTGGCTGGCGTTGCGCGTTTCCAGCTGGACATGTCTTCATTGTTGTTGTTTTTATTTGGTGGAGGTGGACCTGCCAGTCGGGCTTAATGTTCAATCCATTCATCGGCCTAATTGGGAAGATATTGGCGATGCGAAGGATCTGGCAGATGCATTGAATAAATACTTGACTGATATCCCACTTGGGTCTCCATTGTTGAAGATTGAGTGTGGCTGTCTTTCTTTTATTTTGCTAATCATCACCAGTCGAGATGGCGTCGAGAAACTCTTCACAGGTCTCTCTAACGGGACGTACGGTCACCCCAGGCCCGGAGAAGGACGATTCGGATTGGAAGCCTGACTGGCGGGTCAAGTGCACCTTTGCCATCATTGCTCTTTTGAACTTTGTTACTGCCGTGGATGCTACATCTATATCGGTTTCGTTGCCGGTAAGACACACACATATACACCATGGCCGTCCCACCTTCGCTCCCTCAATGGAGCACAAGTAGTATACCATGTACTAACAACATTCACCTTCAGACCATCTCCAATGAGCTTGGCGGAACAGCAACCGAAGCCTTTTGGGCAGGAACTTCATTCCTCCTCGCATCCTGCGTATTCCAACCCATCTTCTCACTAGCATCCGACATCTTCGGCCGAAAATACGTCCTCCTCCTCGCCGTATCAGCCTTCTCGCTCGGCTCCATCCTCGCCGCAGTCTCCCACGGCTTCAACCTCCTGCTCGTGGGCCGCTGCATCCAAGGAACAGGAGGCGGCGGCATCCTCGCTCTAACAGAGATCCTCATAACCGACATGGTCCCGCTCCGCCAACGCGGCAAATGGTTCAGCATCAAGTTCGGCGCATCAGCCATCGGCACCGTAACCGGCCCCCTAATCGGCGGAGCATTCACCCAGTCCTCCGCATCCTGGCGCTGGATCTTCTGGTTCAACCTCCCCTTCTGCGGCCTGGGTCTGATCCTCATCCCAATCCTCCTGAACCTCGAAAAGACCCCCGACTGCTCCCTCCGCCACTCCCTCTCCAAAGTCGACTACTTCGGCTGCTTCCTCTTCGTCGCTTCGCTCACCTCCTTCCTGATCCCAATCACCTGGGGCGGCATCATGTACTCCTGGTCCTCATGGCACACGCTCGTCCCGCTCATTCTCGGCCTGGCGGGCCTGCTCGCGTTCGCCATCTACGAAGCTTTCATTCCCGCCCAGCCTCTCATCAACTTGAATGTCTTCAACAACGTCACAATGGTCCTCTGCTACTTCGCTATCTTCCTCCACGGCCTTATTCTTTGGGCAATCGTCTACTACATTCCGCTGTACTATGAGGGCGCCCTGGGATACAGCCCTATTATCGCCGGAGTGGCCGTCTTCCCCGAGTGTCTTACCGTCGCGCCCGTCTCCATCGTGACTAGTATCATGGTCTCCAAGCTGGGCGATTACCGCTGGGCTCTGTGGGCCGGGTGGCCCATCACAACGGCTGGAATGGGCATCCTCTGTCTTTTGACTGCATCGAGCACCATCCCACAGTGGATCTTTATTAACTTGGCTGCTGGTGTCGGTTGCGGAATGCTCTTCCCCTCCGTCCAGCTTGCTGTCCAGGCAGCCGCGAATAACGACTTCCTGTCCATGGCTGTGACGATGACTGCTTTCTTCCGGGTGCTGGGCCAGTCGGTTGGTGTTGCGGTTGGAGGCGTGGTCTTCCAGAACAGAATCCAGATGCAGTTTGGGAACCATCCTGAACTGGGGTCCGAAGTGCTTAAGTATGCGCAGGATGCGTCGAGTCTTGTGGAGTATATCAAGGCGTTGCCTGTTGGTAGTGCTTCGCGGATCCTGATTCAGTCTCTATATGCGAAGTCGTTGACGACTGTTTGGGCGGTTATGTGTGGTATTGCGGGCGTGGGACTTTTGTCCAGCTTGTTTGTCAAGAAGTATACGCTCAATCGGTCTTTTACTTCGAAGCAAGGGGGAGTGAAGGGGGATGTTGAATCTGTGACGACGAAAGGATCTATTATGTCGAAGCAATGGTTCAAAACGGAAGCTGTGGAGACCAAGGATACTCTTGAGTTTGTGGGAGTTGGAGGACCTTGGACAGGGTGGCCACATGGGAATATTGAATGAAAAGGGGGGATTGAGGTGTGAGTGTGGACTTTTGATGTTTTCATGTACTATTGATTTACTTTTGCGATTCTGGCGTTTTGATCTTGGGCGGTGGTTATATCCATGGATTTGCTTGGGAGAAAAGGGAGGATGTTTTGTATACGGAGTTAATACTTTATAGATAGTGCTTTTAGAGCCAGGCTCGTGTTTGTTACAAGGAAGTTAAACAAATACGATACTAATTAATTTCCTCATATTCTGTCAACTCGAAGTTATTTTCTCAAATTTTGATTTCTGTACATCCATACATAGTACTAGTAGTGGTAGGAACATTATATACTTCAGCCAACCAATCAACAGCCCGATGACCCAGATTATAGATAATAGATAAACCCGAACATCCAAACCAAATCCTCTCACCCAAAAGCCCCATCAAAACCAACGCTCCTCCCTCCCAAAAAACCGCACCAAAGCACCCGTGAACCCAATCAAAACCCCCCCAACCCCCCTACCACCAAAATGACCAAATACGACCGCGCCCTCGCAGCCATCGACTCAGCCCACAAAGACGACCCAAACACCAAAACAATCAACAGCCAAACCCTCCCCTACGAGCTCCACTACGCCCAAAAAATGACCTACTACCTCAGCCGCCTAAACCCCGCCGCCTCCGACCTCCTCCGCCTCGCCATCCGCGCCCAGCACCTCCGCCGCTGGGAAACACCGCGCGCCTCGTACCCCGCCACCAAGCTCGGCTACCACTCGTGGCGCACAGCGCTGCAGCGCACGCAGGCGGCGCTGGCGGAGAAAATCTGCCTGGAGGCTGGGTACGAGGATGCGGAGGCGGCGCGGGTCGGGGCGCTTGTGCGCAAGGCGGATCTGAAGAAGGGGGAGGACGCGGATGTGCAGACGCTGGAGGACGTGGCTTGTCTTGTGTTTTTGGATGATCAGTTTGATGCGTTTGAGGCTGGCTTGGGGGATGAGGAGAAGATTGTGGATATTCTTAGGAAGACGTGGGGGAAGATGAGTGAGGCGGGGCATGCGGAGGCGTTGAGGTTGGAGTTGTCGGAGAGGGGGGCTGCGCTTGTGCAGAGGGCTCTGGCGGGGTGATTGGGGTTGTTTTTGTTTTTTGTTTGATGGTGGTGAGGTAACTTACTAGTAGTTAGTAGTTACTGGGCATTCTGGGGCGTTGGGGTGTTGTGCTTGGGGTACTATGTGCAATGTTGCGGATTGTTTAATTATTTCCAGGGGACTGAGAGTTAGTAAGTACTACATGAGGGTATTACTACAGACAAACTATAATGCAGGTATGTGGATGGATGAAACAAGGTCTCTGATATAGATAGGTGTCTTATTGAATGAGTCTTGTTGAGTTGAGGTATTGTAATTATGCGATGTGTATCCCACGAAACGCCCGCTGATGATATCCAGAATGAGTTGAGCATGATTCGTGACAAAGGCCGTTAAAAAAAAAATTAGAGAGAGGTGAGAGCGCTCCGAATGCTTTTGGTGCTGTCCAGCAATGCAAATGAAATGGATGGTTCCGTGCGTGACACGCTTATTGAGCGCCAGCACCAGCACCAGCACCACCAGTGTCAATCAGCCGGACAAGTCCAATGGCAGCACCAGCAGCCACGCCTCCCACAAAGACCATTTGGATTCCACCCCAGATCGCCGCAACAACGTTATCACGGCCGGACCAGCCCCGCACAACACAGGTCTTGATGTAGCCAAATGCCGCGAGAGTCACCGCCATCACAGCGATACTCCAGTACAGCGCATCACTGACCGAGGCCGCAATGAAATACGGCACGAGCGGGATGAATCCACCAACAAAGTAGCCAAGGGCTAATGTGATAGCGGAAGTCCAGGCCTGGTTGCAATCGGGTGCGATCTCGCGGTGGTGGAACGCCAGCAGGAACTCCAGCAGCCGGTCTTGTGAGGCGTGAAGGTCACGAGCGATGTCGTCGACGACAGCGCCGGAGAGCCCGTATGGAGCGAAGCACTCGCGGACCATGGCGTGTGTTTCTTGGGGCTCGCTCTCGATCAGGTGTTGTGTTTCGCGCACGGTGGCTTGGTAGGATTCACTGTCGACGATATTCGCGTTAGCTTCTGAGTTTCCAAACACTGGAAGTTGAGGTTCATTGATGAATCAATGATGATGATTAATGGGTGGGACTCACGCTTCGCTCTTCGCACCAACGTATCCGCCCAGTCCCATGGAGATGGCACCGGCTGCGAGCTCGGCCAGCCCGCCGAGAACAACGACCTTGGTGTTTCCCAGCGCAGAGAGACCGGCGCTCAGGGCAAATGGAACGGTCAGTCCATCTGATAGGCCCAGGATGGCATCTGATACGATGCGAGGGTTGATACGGGATCGCTGGCTGCCGGAGCTGGTTGTTGAAGCGTCGTAGCTGACGGTGCGGCCAAAGGTATCATATGAACGGCCACTTTGGGACTCGATATCTTGTTCTGAATCGCCGCGGATGGTATCTTCGTCATCGCTGCGAGCTAGGAGAGGTTTACCTGGAGAGACGCCATGTTAGTTTGGTTCGTGCCACAAGCCGATCATTGCCAAGCTAGCATGTAACTTACTCGGAAGTTGAGATTCCTTGGTAGGGAAGAGCTTCTGCTTGATGAAAAGCAAAGCCATTGTTTTTGCTTTTTGTGTAGATTGTGATGTTGGTTTTTTCAAATGGCGCGGAGCCAAGTATCCAGTCTTTTTGTAGGTTTATACCGGGATACTTTCTCGAAAACAGTGGCAATGAGACTGACGTCAGGGTAGATCGTCAATCTACAAGACGACGACAAATCCCGTAGAAGAAGTAGAGAAAATAGTAGGGGTCCAAGCTGAAGTAATATAAAGCGTACAGGTTTGGAGGACAGAAGACAAAAGAGGAGTAAACGGTATCCCAAAATATCCTTTTGTGAAACTGTGTATGAAAGGGATTGGATTGGATTGGATTGGATTGAATGGAAATCGATCTTTGAGAAAGAGTGAGAAAAAAAAAAGAATAACCTGATCCAAGCCTGGCCCTCTCAATCCTTTTAATTCCTGTAACCCACACCACCCTTTCACCGTCTCAATGAACTCTCAGCCAACAATTCTACAACCTCCACCGGGTTTAAAAAAAATAGTAAAAAAAGACCAAAGAGGACCCAGAATGCAGAGATGGATTGGATAAAGAGGGGCCCTTCACCAATCAACAGCAATACAAAGGTCAGCGACGGGGACTCAACGTATCAAAGTGCGCCCAATCCAATGTTTTGCGTGCAGTGTGCAGGAGGAAAGATGGAGTTGAGAATCAAATGCGTCACTGGTGATTGGTGGAAGTGGGCGTGATGACAATAACCTCGATTGTGATTGGTTGAAGTTGGTCGATCACGGATTTCTGGATTGGGTCATCATTGGCCCTTACATTCAACTCGGGCTTTTCTGCTTCGGGGTTTTCGGACTTCGCGTATATCCCGTATATCTCGAGCTTGGCATTATGTTTTCAGGGAGTTCGTAAAGGTCATGCAGAAGTGGAGTTTACATCTGGTTGTTCACTATGTACAGCTTTTACCACAGTATACTATAGCTCTGTGTATGTAAGTATACAGGAACTTACCTCATCAATTGATCACTTCATCATTGTACTATATACAAAGAATAGCTTATAGAACAGCGCATTCCCAACTTACTCCTATCTTGCACAAGAGTCTTGTGCCCATTTATACTTTTCCCAAGTCAGAATCTTCTAGACTAACGTTAGCTTGATAGAAGTGGAGAATAAAGGTGAGGCTTGCCGTCCTTGGCTCAAGATGGGATATCCACTTCTCTCCACATTTATCCAAGATTTCCAAGGTTGAGAGATTGAGACCAAGAACTAGTTGCTATGAACCGCTCAAGGACCTTGCAAAGTGGAGATATATTCCGTCTCAAAAAATCACTTACGCTTGTCATCCTGTCATGAATAGCGGGCGCTTATGTAGCCTGGCTTGGCGGCATTGTTAAACACGGCTCGTGGTAGAAAACGGCACGGGGAGAACAAAGAAGCATTTTAGTTTACTCAAGTGCTACGGATACCCAAGAAGCCTCAGGCACTTGCTCTGTTGACTTGGAATTTCTGACAACCATTCCCCAGGTCGTGGAGCAATACCTTGTTCAAATTCTCTCTTGGAAACGCAATGGGGATATCATTTGTAGCGCCTGAAATAAGGCTGTGAATCATAACTTTGGAAAAAAGAATTGTACATTAAAATCCGGCCCATACAATCACCGCCCTTCGGCAAGCTCGACCAGCCGATCCTCCAACAACATGGGCTCCCAGAGCTCCTTCGCTTTCTTGTTCTGCACCCGCAGCACATCGCCCTGCAGATATGCCACAATACCACCCTTGCCAGTCGCGCTGGCTGTGATGCGGAACAACGGCAGTCCATTCTGAGGGTTCGCTTCGCGCAGTGGTAGGAGGATGAGGCCTTGCTCCACACACCAATTCTCCACGATCTCCTTGAAGGATGGCTCCTCTGTAGTGTGGTGCTTGGGTCGGGATGCGGTGGATGCGGCAGCCGCGGCCTTGGCCTTGGCCTCGGCTTCCTCTTGCGAGGGGAGTTTGGCCTGAGCAGCAGCCGTTGGGCGTGAGAGCTCGGCAGCTGCACGATCGCCCAATTCCAGGGCCTGGTGCATTGTCTGAAGACCTTTGTTCCATTCTTCTTCCACAATGGTGAGCTCGTTAACTTCGGACGGAATCTGTTCACGCCACCAAGAAAACCAGGTACCAACTTCCTCGTAGTTGGGATCATTGGTGAGCCATATGTAGAGAATTTCGTGCCACTTGGGGAAGAAGTCGGAGATCAGAAGCAGACCCATAACGTTGGGCTGGAAATAGTCCTTCCATCGAAGAACATCCTCGAGTGCAGTCATATCTTGGTCTTGAGGGTTCACGGTGAAATGCTCACGCAGGTGGCGCGCAAGACGTGGAAGTAAATGATTGCGTAGGCATATGTCGAACTCGGAGCGTAGGGCGTCTCGCCACAGGTCAAGCCCATTGATAAGACCCCGGCGTAAGCTCCATGAATCCAATACCACGCGGAATTTTCTTTTAGTATCGGACATGAGACCGGTTGGTTGTTTGGGATTTGTGTGTCGTTCATCCAGATACTGGAGCCACTGGAAAAGCCACCAGGGGAACTGGCCATCCTGCTGGTTCGACGGATGTCTTCGACTACTTCTTGGTTTCCATGCCTTCAAAGCGTCACTGAGTTTTGGTACAACCAGTTGGTCGAGGATATTTGAATATACAAATGACGGAATGATGTTCTTCCACGCCACAATCAATGAAGTCGCAGCAGATGGTTCGTATACATCCCAATCGTTCATAAGAGCTGAGCGAACTCGCGGGAGCCAAAGTGTATAGATCATGGTCTCATAAGGTGAAGTAGAGGATCTTGGGCGGAATTCTTCATTCTCGTTCCGGCGAGAAAGAAGAGGCAGAAGTCGGGTCAGATGAGATACAAGGAAAGTAGGATCCTTCAGAGGCTCCCATTCCTCCATTGCCTGGCGGAACAGCGGGTGCATAGCTGCAACGGCGGTCTCGGCAGTTTTGTATTCATCCGCCAAATCCCGGTACTTGGATTCAATTTCTTCAAGTTTACCGGTCATCTCATCGAACTTCGAGGCGATGCTTTCGTCGTGTTCGAAGAGATCCAGCTCTTCCACAGCAGCGATCAGTCCGGTCAGGTGGTTGACTTTTCCTTGGTACGCATCCAGTTCCTCCACAACCTGAGCCTCTTCGATTTCGATGAACTTTTTCCGTTCTGTTAAGCCCTTCCATTCATCTGCAAAGGCCTCCAAATCATTCCGGGCACGTTGAGCAATCTTGTAGGCTTCGCCTTGTTCTTGGGTGACAAACTGCTGTGATGTCATCAACCCAGCCGTAGAGGTTAAAACACGTTGCTCCTTGCCGGTGGCATCAACCAAAGATTTGAGGACATTCGGCACTTCCAGCCCCTCCATATCGGCTTCAATCTCTCGTGCAGTCCGAAACTTGGGCTTTGGTCGCGAAACTGGGGTACCCGTGCCGCTTCGACTTCCTCCCTTGCGCTCTTCTTTCTTCTTCCGTCGCCTTTGTCTTTCTTCGTCGGAGCTGTCTTCGATAGTTTCGCCTCGCTGCGCCGCGGCTCGTTTCTCTTCGTCGCGTGCTTGCTTCGTCTTCTCCTGGACCGCACCTAAACCTGCGCCTTGTGGGCGGGCCTGTGCTTGAATCGGGTTCACAATACCCTGGCCAGTAGATCCAAGACCTTGTCCTTCCACGTAGCCCATCTTTGCCATCATGCGCGCGGCAAAGGAATTGCCTGCGGGGCCTTTCCCTCCTCCACCACCACCGCCGCCACCCCCTCCTCGTCCTCCACGGGGGGCTGTATTTTGGTTTGCCATATTGTTCCACGGATTGCGGCCTGCGCTGCCTAGACCACCCATTCTAGGAGGTGACTCTGAGCGAGAAGCAGCTCTCTTGAAGCCGCGATGGCCACCGGCCGCACTGTCGTCTTCGTCGGAGCTCATGTCGTTGACTTTGCGCTTTTGGCCAGTGTAGGATGAAGGTGAGTCCATGACTTCACGTTGAGACCGTAAAGCAAGGTTAAATGTGACAAACACATGAAAATAAAGATGAGGTTGATCGCGAAATCGTCAAAGCTTAAGCTCGAAATTCACGTGGAGATTGGGAGATTGTCCGGGGCGGAAGAACTCGCATCCGACGGACGAAAACAAGATGACGTTAAGCTCGGTTACTTCATAGCTCCAAGGTGTGATCCCTCTCTTCACTTTTTTTCACTTACTTCTGACATATAGTCATTGAGATTCTCCCCCACTTCCCATTCGATTTCTTTCATACCCCTCACTTTTCCACAATGGTTGCTCTCTTCGCCAACTCAGCCCGCGTTGCCCTCCGCTCGGGAGCTTCGGCCTCCACCAAGGCCGGTGCTGCAGGCTTGACTTTTGCCCGCGGCAAGGCTACTCTGCCCGATCTGTCCTGTAAGCCAAGATGTGTAGCATATTTGTGCTCATACATATTTTATTGTATATCCGATAAGCCAGGCTGACTGTAAAAAAAAATCAGACGACTACGGCGCTCTGGAGCCCTCCATCAACGGAAAGATCATGGAGCTGCACCACAAGAACCACCACAACACCTATGTCAACAGCTACAACACCGCTATTGAGCAGCTCCAGGAGGCTCAGCACAAGGGTGATATTGCTGCCCAGATTTCCCTGAAGCCCGCTATCAACTTCCACGGTGGTGGCCACCTCAACCACAGCCTCTTCTGGGAGAACTTGGCTCCCAAGAGCGCTGGTGGTGGTGAGCCCCCATCCGGTGCTCTGTCCCAGGCCATTAACTCTACCTACGGTAGCCTCGAGGGCTTCCAGGGCAAGATGAACACCGCTCTGGCTGGCATTCAGGGCAGTGGCTGGGCTTGGCTCGTTCGGGACAAGCAGACCGGTCAGATCAGCATCCGCACCTACGCTGTAAGTAAAACAATGGTTGCCGACATGTTAGAATTTCATACTGACTTCTTTCTAGAACCAGGACCCCGTTGTTGGCCAGTTTGAGCCCCTTCTTGGAATTGACGCTTGGGAGCACGCCTACTAGTAAGTCAACTCATCTGTTTGATTATGTTAAGCAGCCACTAATCCTTGAGCAGCTTGCAATACCAGAACCGCAAGGCTGAGTACTTCTCGGCCATCTGGGATGTTATCAACTGGAAGACCGTTGAGAAGCGCTTCTCCTAAATCATGTACAGTGATCTAGCGAAGTAATTCTCGATATCCCTGTATTGTAACATTGTCAATTTTAGATAATCGGACTTGAACAAATCCTTCGAACTTTTGTCTCAACATGGTGCAGCTTCACGGTATAAGTAGTTCTGCAGGGCCTTGGAAGGTTCTCGGTCTTTTAAGGCTACGCGATCAAGGAGTTGATCACATGCCTAAACAACGGTAACCTAACTGGAAGATTGTAATGAAACCTTGGAACACGCGATTGAATATGTTAGTACTAGTAGTTATCATGTTATCTTGGATTTAAAATGACATATGTCAGGATTACCATGTAGAAAATACTACCATGTCATATATGTACTGAATATGTACTCCATACTATGTTACATAGTAAGTAGTATAGCATTGTGGAAAGACTGACATACACATGAATACTACTGAGTTCCAAGGTTACTGTGTATACGCTTAGATCATTCCAGTATGTACATAAGACTGATATCATAATGTTATTATTTTTTGAACAAGCAATGCATAATCAAAGTTATGATTTTCTTTAGCCCCAGATATTAAAGCATAGTGACATTGAGTAGCATCCGTAATGCTTATGAGCTAAAATCCGATTCCGGTCTGGACTCTCGGCGGACCGCCTCGGCCCGTATGTAGTCCGCGCGCGTCATTCAGGGTCTCGACTCTTTTTCCTGCTTAACCCACTTGACCGGCTTGAATCAACTTGCCAAACCACACGCCTCAATGAAAACCCCCGACCAACACCAATCCATTCCATTAACGCCAAACATGTCCGCCGAGAGCCCGGGCCCCAAACAGTCCGGCTTCAAGGCCTTCTTCTCCAATGCCCTCCGTCCCAAAAAATCCCGCCAAACCCTCCGCAAAGGCAGCTCTCGTTCCATGACAGACCTACGCCTAACAAAATCAACCACATCCACACGCCCCAGCGCCGACGGAGCACCCCCAATGCCCGACCTCGCACCCCTTCAAGCCCATCGCCTCAAATACCAACAAGCCCACGCAAACCAAGACAGCCAGCTCGGCGAGCGCAGCGATTACACCACAATCATCCACTCAATCGGCGTCCTGGAAGAAGACAACACCTTCCGAGCAAACGAAATCTACAGCGAATACCGCAAACCCGGCGAAAACGACATCGCCAAGCTGCCCGCGCCCGTCTGGGCCCGCGTCACCGACTTCCTCAACCCAGCCGACGCAGCCTCGCTATCCATCTCCACAAAAACCCTCCACACTCGCCTCGGACCAGCCTACTTCGCCCCGCTAACAGAGCCCCAAAACCTCGACCACAAGATGCAATTCCTCATCGGCCTCGACCAGGCCCTCCCGCACCACCTCCTCTGCTTCCCCTGCGGCAAATACCACCGCCGCACAGCAGAAGGCTCCGAACGCCTCAAACCCGCCCACATCGTCAACCCGCTCTTCGACTGCCCCGAGTCCACCAACTCGCTGAACCCGCCGCCCCGCCACCGCATCACACACGGCCGTAGCATGCCCTTCTCCTTCGTGCAGCTGACCATGCGCGCCCACCGCTTCGGCCCGCACTACGGCATCACCCCGGACACCATGGCGCGCCGCTGGTCCCGCGACGGCTGGTCGCATAGCTCGCGCTACCTCATCCACGAGGGCCGGCTCCTGATGCGCGTCACCAGCCAGACCTTCGCGGCGCCCGACCTGCCGCCGTCGCTGGTGCGCATCCTACTACACTCGCGCGAGGACTACTGGCCGTATTTCAGCGCGTGCGCGCACTGGCGTGACGGCGAGCTGATGCCCGCTTGCCGGTGTGCGCTCGAACATATTCCTAAGCCGCGCCAGACGGGCGGCTTGCAGGGTGTTGAGCATAAGGTTAAGGATCGGTGGACGGGGTATCGGTTTGATCCGAATGCGCTGACGACGCTTTGCGGGGTTTGTAGGCCTATGCGGCGGTGTCCGGAGTGTCCGTCTGAGTATTTGATCGAGGTGAAGAGGGCAGAGGATCGGAGTGATCCGCTGCGCATGGTGTTTCGGCAGGCGATTGTTGTTACGAGGTGGACGGATCTGGGGGATGGGACTAGTCCGAAGGGTTGTCAGTGGGGTTCTATTAATGGGGTTAGGGATGATTATGATGCGTTTCAGCATCCGGATTATGCGAAGAGAGGGCTGGCGAGTATTTTTGAGGCGGCTTTTACGGCGGATACGTTGCCTGGTCAGAGGATTCTTTCGTTGAATCCGAAGAAGAAGAAGTTGGGAGAGAAGGGACATGATTGGTATTAATTAGGCTGCAGCCTATATTTGTTTAATTTTGTCTTGTTTATCTATACGTTCTTTGTGGATGTTTTTTGGGGGTTCTATGGGTGGTGTTTTTGGTCTGGCGTTTTGTATCAAAATGGGATGGACTGGAAATTGGAATTGGAGTTATCATGGACAGATTGGCCTCGAAGCTTACGAGGGGTTTAGAAAAAAAAAATAGGTTAGTTGTAATAAGAATGACTTTCTCAACGGTTTACTATAATGAAGCACATCTGAAATTCAATGTTTTTGGATGACCAGGCTATTTCATTGACTGAATGAAGGTAATGGATGTATCAAATACAGAAGCGCTGCTGGCTAGAAAATCAAAAGCGCCACCGACACGTATCTCATACAGCTATAACAGAATATCAAGCCTCGCCTCGCTGTCCAGCAGGAAGGATAACGGAGGAAATGCAAATCAGAATAAGACCGCTTTTCGCATAAGACATCAAAGGAAGAACAAGCATCACCGGTCATCTTGAACGATAAGTAAGAGATGCTTGGGTTACACTGAGCCGGTGGCTCTAATGCTAGTTAGTAGTATACATGGTGATGTGATGGGTATCATATAAAAGTACAGTAGCGGGAACATAGTAGCGAAGCTAGTATTCCATCGGGGACAGCACTAATTCACTCTCCGAGCACGACGGCCCATATATCTCGGGCGTCGCGACGTCTCATCAGAGCGCATCGTCATCTCCGAGCGCGGACGAACAACAGGCGCATCATTCGACTCCGCAGTATCAGGCCGGTCTTCAGAAGAGACAAAGCCGTCATCATGGGCTAGTCGTGAAGAGGCACGGGTAGGCTGTTCTCTGGGCTCGGGTTCGGATTCGGAGAACTTAGCGACAACGGGGGTGGAGGGCTCGGACTTTTTGCCGCTGACGCCTTTCATCCAGCCGAAGATGCCGAGAGAGCTGCGGCGCTTGTGCTCGACGCTGTGGGATGTTGTTGGGCGTGCGGTGGTGGCGGCAGGAGCAGGACCGGAGGGTGCTTGTGCTTGTGGTTGTGTCTGTGCTTGGGTGGAGGATTCTCTTGCCTCGATGGAAGGTTGATGGAGGGCTCTGGAGCGGCCGAAGCTTGCGCCGAAGGCTTCGCCGTTCACGGGGACGCTGGATGAGTAGTAGATGTCGTTGGAGTTTGTGATTATTTGGGACATGGGGCGACGGTTTGCACCGGCTGCGTTCCTTGTCTTTGGGATGATCGGGGATGGCGCACCGTCGTCGTCTTCGTCCATGAGGTCTGGGGCGGTGGGGGAGGATTCAAGGCGACGGCCGGCATTGGTGGAACGATTGAAGAAGGGGGGTCGGAAGCTGAGGCGACGACTTTGCTTGGGTTCGGGCGAACCAACTCTTGAGGCAGGGTTCTCGGCGATAGGCGGTTGCTCTAGTGCATCCAGGGTATCGAGGTCAAGGGTTGGCACGTCAGCGACTTCGGGCTCCACTACATAGGAGTCGACGCTGGCGTCGTCGTGGAAAGCGGCTTGGCTGATCACAAGGTTATGAGGCTCCGTTGGTCGGGGTTCAATGCGCAGGCCACGATCTCTCTCTTTACGGGACCGAGGGGCATGTTTTGCGGCCGCGATCCAGTCCTGGGGGGTAAGAGGCGGCGAGCCACGGAATGAGTCGCTTGCCTCGGTATCTGACATGATGGTCTTTGAGGGACTTTGACCTGGTGTGACTGTTGAGGCTCTTTGTGGCTTGCTTTTGGAGTAGAAAGAATCGTGGAAAGGGTCTATGACAGGGTTTGCGGGGCTACCAGGCCCAAGAAGCTCGCTGGCCTTGGAAGCGACAGGGTTGAAAGGCAGGAAAGTAGGCGATTCGACATTCACAGTTGAGATGCGAGGGGTATCACTGCAATTGGTCTGCATGCTGTCTGTGATATCACTGCCGTTGAAGCTTCGTCGAGCGGTGAGTTCATCAGCAGAGCGACGGCGGGCAAGTGGCCGACCAGCAAACCATGCCTCTCCCTCTGGCTTGGGACTCTTTCGGCCTGCAATACTTCCATTTGAGCCATTGTTGGCTGTGACATAAGCTGTACTCATTGTATCGGGAGTGGGAGGAAGGTGGGCACCTCCAAACAGCGATGCATCAAGCCGACCCCTTCCACGGGGCTTGTTGGAGTACAAATCCGCTGTGAATATGTGGGCGCTATTCTTGGAAGCATCGGAAGCCGCCCGTGTTTGCCGTCTCCTGATGATAGTCTGAGAGTCGGCCCTTGATTGTATCCATCGGTCAATCTGATCCTCTTTGCTCTCCTCCTGGTCTGCTGCAGTCGCATAGCTATCCACGCTTTCACTCGATGCCTTCCGAACTGGGATATCGAGGTTATCAAAGTCATTCCATTTGGTTGGTGTATCAAACGGATGCAGCTCGCTACACTCGCTCAGGACACTGAGTCGTGGTGATCCAGGCTCCAAGGTGTCAGTCATTGTGTGCACGCTTTCGGACTTGGTGAGTTGGCTCATTGCCGAGCGTGAAATGTTGTTGTCAGGCACATAAAGGCTGCGCAGGGTGGCGGTACTTTGATTGTCATCTCGCAAAAAGGAGGGCGCTTTGCTGAGCTGTCGTAATTCGGGGGACATAATAACAGCCCGTGCTCTTTTGGATGAAGTTCGTTCCGGGATATCAATCACAATTTGATGCTTTGGCGATGAGGCATTCGGTCCGTCGAGTACCAGTCTGTTCATTGATAGTTGAGATATTCGTCCGTTGGTCTTCAGTTGTTCGTTTTCAGCTTCCAACTTGCAAATCCACTGAACGGCCTCTTCCACAGCTTTGTCTTTTGTATCAAGTTCTGTACGGAGCTGGCCATTGGCCTCCCGCAACCCTTGATTTCGTTTGTTGACTGCACGCAGCTCCATCACTTCCTTTTCTAAGCCCTGAAGTCTAGTAAGCTCCTCCTCCATCGCGTACATCCTCTCCAGCTTCTTTTCCATGACGCCCATTTGCTGCGTGCGGTGAAAGATCTCCAGTTTCAAGTCGAAGTTGAGTTTGGTCATTTTTGAAACGTACTACTATCGTCAGCTTTGGAACAACTTCAAGTGTTCTTATATGATCGTTACCTGGTCCATCTCTCGTACACCCATGTCCTTCAGATGGGGTGCATTCCCAGCTGGGAACTGACTGATCTTTCGTGCTTTCTCTGACGCAGTATCTTCTTGTACCCGCGGCCTGTCTGGTGTTCTTGGGCTTTCCGCTCCGTGTTCAGAAGCGCTTCCTCGAGAACCACGATGCGCACGTTCTTCCTTGAGCAGGCCCTGTAGTAAACTTGAAGTCGGATTGATTAATGTCGGAGTACCACTTTCTGGTGTTCCTGGTTGTTTGTTAAAATGGGACGATATTCTTAGGGAAGTCAAGGGGGAGGTGGGAAGAGAACATACTAAAGTGCTGTGGTGGTGTCCTGACACCTCGTACAGGTGATTGATCATTGAGCCAAGATCGCTCAGGGCCATTTCGGGGCGGTGTATACATATTGTTGCGGCCTTTGACACGCGAAAGTGACGGGTGCTGAGGTCGATCGGACTGAGCTGACAAAAGTCACAGTTGTTAGTCCCGATTGGAGGGGAAAGGATTTGGAATTGGTATGAGTCCGGACCAATGCCAGTGTAGGACAAGGATAGACGTACTACTGTTTGAGCGAGATTTAGAGGATGCAGAGCGCACAGCGGGAAGCGTCTCAGTATGATATACCGGGCCTCTTTCGCGCGAAGGGGCCATTTGGACGGAGACGCTCCGCTTTTGAGTTCTCTTGTCCAATTCCATGTCTGGATCAATTAAATTTTTTTTTTTTTTTTTTTACTTTTTGGTTTAATCAATTCATGCGCATACTTGACGCACAGCGGATCTGCCGTTTGGGGGGAAGGCCCGCGTCCTGATCAATCAGCGTGGAGAATATGTGCTTTGTGCAGATGGATACGCCACTGGCATCGGGTAATTAGACCCAGTATTGGTGCAGTTGCAGATGTAATTGGTTGCGATTTAAACACTGTATCGGACGATGCGTCAAAGGCGTGAAGAAAAAAAATAATAGAGTGCAGGAAGCGAGGGGTGGGCGTCAGAGAAGACAGGGACGCAAATCGGGAGAGATCTCTGGGTGAACAGGTGGAGACTGAACCAGAAACCCTGTTCCAATGGTTCTAACGATTGGAAATCAATCACGACTGAAGGGGTTTCGAGTTTTAAAGTGAGGTATCGTCAAGTGAGGAGATCAATAGAATTGTGATGCGTCGCGCCTCACATAAGGACTGAAAGATCGACAATGGAAAGAAAGAAAAAGAGAAAAGAGAGTAGATAAAGGGGGAATCGAGAACGTGGTTTTTTTCCCCTTGGATTATCTCGATCGCAAAAACAAACGTATTGTGAAAGGCCCCAGAGGAATGAAGGGAAAGGAAAGAATGGAAAGAATGAAGAATGATAGCATCGGTTTTTTTTTTAATTTAGATCAAAGCAATCAAAGCAATCAAAGTTCCCAAGGTCGATCACTTACACCAATCGGCTTCGTCCGTGGGGTCTCAGCTTTCCCTTACGGGATTTAAGGGGGAGAAAAAGAGGAGAAGAGAATCAACATTGGCTTGGGTTTCAATTTTGCTTCTTTTTTTTTTCTATTTTTTTCTGTTTTTTTATTCCAATTTTATCCTAGATTTAGTCTAGATTTATCTTAATCTGCAAATCCCATCACACCCTTTCGTGTTTTAGGTTTATAGTGTACATCACAGGTACATCACACATGCCTACATATCTCCGTTACCCAGCACTACTATATAGATTCTCTACTACTGCGTCCTATGTACTCCCTACCCTTTCTAAATCATCCACCTTGTTTCCCTCAAATGCCGTTTCCCGGCAAAGGTACTCGTCGCGTGGTTGATCTAACCCCTTTTCGCTACATGCATACCCTAGTCCAAAATCGTGACTGGACTGATCGCATCCTGCGTCTGTACCTGGTACCTGTCCATTTGCCCCGCGCTCCACGTCACATTAGAATATCTCCGAAACCTTTGAGACCTTGTATGACTGTTATCGCTCCTTCCCGTTCCCTTTTTCGGCCTGAACTCTATCAATTGTGGAGGTTGAATCCGTACGGAATTATATATAGTAAACCTTCGGAGTAATAGCATTCAAATTGCATGCATAGAAATAAAGAACGAGGCCAAACTATTAAAGCCTAAAAAAAAACGGACAATTTTGTTAAAAGTAAAAGGCATGATAGATCATAAACGGGCAAGTCGGCGACTTCAAGGACGAGCACAGCTCTCAGCCCAAGTCAACCCCCGCCACCTTCGCACGGTCTTACTTCCGTTTCGCCTCTCCAGTCCAAACTCGCATCGCCTTTGCCCGGTCGTGCGCAGCGCGGAACACTACCATCGATTAGTATAATCTTTTTGTTTTCCTAATCAGGCCCCCATTCCAAGGTAAAACATACATTGTCGCTCCGTCTCATCCAATCCACGCAGGAATTCAACACCATCCCCTACCGCACCCCGCGTATTGTGAGCATGGTCGGCGATCTCTGCTGCTCGACGCTTAAAAGTCTAGAGGCAAAAAATTGTTGGTCAGTTAATAGTAAAGTGGACTTGATGACCGGGAGAGGAAGACAAACATCAGTTAATACATCGACCATTTCTTCTTCTTCGAATAATTCGAAAATGCGCTCGCTGAGATTGTAGAAGTGCGGCGCTAGCGCGCGCAAATCCACGGTGCGGGGGTCAGCTTTTAAGGCGTTCATCACTCGCTCGGAGAGGGCCTCCGGCATGTCAAGTGTGACCAAACGTGATGTTCCGATCCGCGCTCTGTATAGAGCCCAAATATGTATCAGAAGCAATATTCAAAAAAAAAAAAAATTGGAGCAAGTCTAGATGGGATGTTCAATCTCACGCGATAGAAAGCATTTCTCCAAGCCATAATGGAAGGTCAATTCGTGTTCCCGCTTTGATCTGGGATATTGATGAGCAGATGGACATGTAAAACTCTTAAAGAAATACATACATTTTCACCTGGATTGCCTTCCAGAACACCTAGGCCGGGGACCTCAAGCTCGAAGGTACATGGCAATTTCTGGATGGAGCGTCAGTAATGGGGATTTTAGGTTTGAGATCTCTCATCCTGGGATCCAATTTTACCTGGGCATCTGTCAATATCGAGTCAATGTCATAGTAGGACATTGTGACCCATTAGATGAATCGTTCCCTAAATCAATCACGAATGCTGAGAGCTGTTATCAAGGCGCGTCCGCGTTCCACTTTCGAATTGCGCGCGTGATCACGTGTGCAGCTTTATGGTTTTCCGGATTTTCCAAATCGGGGATTGACAGTCTCCAACGCTGGTCTTCAAGAGACAATAGGTCGGTCGGGTTATCCAATAATCCGGACATGGTGTAGTTGGCTATCGCATCTGACTGTAATAGAATTTCAGTTTATCAGAAAGTCCGCGGTTCGATTCCGCGTGTCCGGATAAGTTTTTTTTTCTCTTTCCTTTTTATTACAGAAGTTCAGCCTTACTGTATTAATAGTATATAAGGTAGTATAGAAAATAGGCTATTTAATAACCTTAGAGGGTTCTATGCTGATTCTATTAAGGCTAGAATACCTAAAGGCATAGGTCCATAATACCAGAGATACAGGTCTAAAGCAAGTAGCTGTAAGGTATAGATTAATCTATATCAAATACTAAATAGAGGGCCATAAATAATAACCATTAACTAAACAATAAACTATGTTTATAGTATAAATGGAAATGATAAAATGACCTTATTCTTCTTGTAAGTGGAGAAAAAAATAACAAAAAGTATCTCGACACGCGGAATCGAACCGCGGACTTTCTGATAAACTGAAATTCTATTACAGTCAGATGCGATAGCCAACTACACCATGTCGAGATTTGATACAAGATTCCATCAGCTTAGGCTCTATAATCACTGGTTTTACCAAACTTGCTCTCTTAAAACGAGCATCTGTTCCTGTCCCGATAGGTTAGACCAGACTCTCTCTCTCTCTCTCTCTCTCTCTCTCTCTCTCTCTCTTTCTTTCTTGTAATCCTTCTAGGTTCTAATCAAATTCGTTCCATATAATTTATTGCTTGTCCATCAGTAGTCCTGATATTTTATTGGCTTTTCTTTTATCTCGATTCGATTTACACGCTAGCTAGCGTTCTAATCGATTCGGGACTCATCTCACCCGCTGATTACTGTACTTTGGAAGCCTCCGATTGGCTCTCAACCTTCCCCACGCACGTCACGCAAGTACGGGAGGCTCTGACCGGTCAACAAGACGCTGCTACAGACAGGCTCTGCTTGGTAGGTTATACAGCATACTTGAGGACTCGAAGAATGACTCGCATAAGCTGTGCAAACCATACCAAAAAAAAATCTACGACCAGTCTCATTTGACACGTCAAACTCGACAGAGATTGCTCTAAGGAGTACAGGTTGCAGCGATGACTACGGAGAAGGTGTCACACAATGACTGGGATAGTATCCCCGTCGCTACAAAACCATACAGATCCAAGAGCTTCGACATTTGTGATGACATGATGCAGGTAGCATCCTACAATAGGATATATCTTGATCTCATGACGTTCATGGACGACTTTACGACACGTTACGTGCACTTGAAGAAATGTCATCTGGAGCCTCCGCCGTACTACGCATTCCCGCAGATTATGGCGCGAACGATGACGTTCGAAGAGCTTGGAGACTCCATAATGAAGAACACCGCCGAACTTATAGCAAAAACCTTCACGTACGACCACTTCTGCGACTATACGCTGAACCTGCGGAGTATATTGGCAATACGAGAGACAAGACCGACATGATTTCCTATATGCTTGTTCCCTCGTGTCTATCGAAGTTTTCTCACTTCGCTTCTTCTCTCTCAATCTACTCCGTTTCTTCCGGATTACATCCATCTCTTATTCAATGTTCTCCTAGTAGCTATCTTGTCACCAACGCAACCGTATGGTGAAACCAGAAAGCCAGCACGAATGGCTCGGGTAGCCAGACTGCTACTTTCCTGTTAATGCCCGGAAGTTCAAAAGTATTCCAAGAGGTGCCTTTTGTTTTGAGACACATGTGCACACCCACATGTGCACACGGGTCCTCTTTTGGAGATCCCCCTCAAAGTTTACCCTTTCGAGCGGCTTCATCTTTTTCTGAGTGGTCTCTTTCAACATCCTCAGCCCAATTAAATGGTGTTGGGCTTCGCCATTCATTATCAGAGGGGCGAACACCCTAGTTCTTGGACTTGAGCGATCAGCGGCTCGTCGTTATCGGGTTCGGGGGTCTCGCCTGTGGTGATGTCCTGCTAGTGATCATGACGAGGCCGGGCACGCTTATCAAGAGGCCGTTCGCCCCCATCATCTTAGTTACTACCAGTGCTACATAGCCACTTTAACCACCGCCAGCCATCTAAGATTATATACCTTAGCCACTAAGAATCATTCTGAATGATTCTTGGTTCAGTTACTACTTGAGAGGGTTCTTAGCTTCGATTTGAAGCAGTCAAACTTGGAAAAGAAGCCGAAATTTGAACAAAGATCCCATCGCTCACCTAGTTCGGAGGAGAGAGAGACTACGTTCAGCACATGGAAGAGAGAGAATCCAAAGGGAATGCCGCCTTCGATGTGGATCGCGGCGAAGAGAGAAGGAAGAAGAGAAGAGGAACAGAATAAATATCACGACTAAAAACACAAAAGAAATAAAATGAGATACGAAGGGCAAAGCACATGCAGTATATGACAATGATTATGCAAAAAAGGTAGTGGAGAAAAAAAAAGACAAAAAAGTTATCTCGACACGCGGAATCGAACCGCGGACTTTCTGATAAACTGAAATTTCTATTACAGTCAGATGCGATAGCCAACTACACCATGTCGAGATTTGATGAAATTTTCACCCAACTTTGCAATTATGACCACTTATCAAGCTAAGTGATCATTGTTCTGTCCGTCGGTAGAAATTCTAAGTGCCAATACTATTGTCCCGTTTTAAGAAAGCTCCACTTAGCCCTCAAGTACTCTCCATGTAAACCAACACATATATAGTACCTAGTAGGTATCGAATTTTTATTGAAAAAAAATATAAGTTAGAGATCTTGCAGTATATATGTATACCTGCTCGACTGATTCTATTGACTTCGGGGCTAGACTCATTAATTGTAATAGTCATGGCGTTCCAAGAAGAATATATATCTTCAGCGCCTCTATGGAGACAACATTTCTTCCAAACAATTCCCTGCTGAGATTTAGGGGAGGTTTAAGAGAGCCGTATCATTAACATTGATTATCTTTACGGCTAAAGTGAAGAGAATTTTGGCGATGCCTTATATTAGTGGCCATTATTTATTTCTTTGTTTTTCTATCTTTTATATAAATTCTAAGGCAGTGCGCGGTTTTAGTTTGATCCTAACTTTTGTTATCCTAACTTTTACTACTTTATATAGAATTCTAAGGTAGCACACAGTTTTGGTTTGATCCTAAGTTTTGCTACTTTATATAAAACTCTAAGGCAGCACACAGTTTTGGTTTGATCCTAACTTTTGCTACTTTATATAAAACTCTAAGGCAGCATGCAGTTTTGGTTTGATCCCAACTTTCGCTATCCTAACTTTTGCTACTTTATATAGAATTCTAAGGCAGTGCACGGTTTTAGTTTGATCCTAACTTTTGTTATCCTAACTTTTACTACTTTATATAGAATTCTAAGGCAGTGCACGGTTTTGGTTTGATCTCAACTTCTGTTATCCTAACTTTTGCTACTTTATATAAAACTCTAAGGCAGCATGCAGTTTTGGTTTGATCCCAACTTTCGCTATCCTAACTTTTGCTACTTTATATAGAATTCTAAGGCAGTGCACGGTTTTGGTTTGATCTCAACTTCTGTTATCCTAACTTTTGCTCTTTATATAAAATTCTAAGGCAGCGCGCAGTTTTGGTTTTATCTTAACTTCTATCATCTCAACTTTTACTATTTTATATAAAATTATTGTTAGTCTCCCATCCTCGATTTGCACCACCGATATTGGTTCTTGACTGGGTTGCCGAAGTCATTGATCCAGAACATGTTGACCCTAAAACCATCAGACTGGAGCCTTCAGGGTTCGACACCTTAGCATGCTCCGTAACTATCAATTGATTTGAACCAGTATGATGACCTTGAAAATGTTTTTACTACATTTATCAATGGCGTGGAAAGCAGATATTATTTGTAGACGGTTCTGCATGTGTGAAGGGTGATACCCGAATATCACTTGGGCCAAAGCCGATATCTACCATCCTGTTGACTTGAGTGCCTATTGGCATGAATACTACATAGTAACTAGCATGTATGTTTATTTGGCTCTTACGTAGGAAGGATTTCCTTTTGCAAAGTTTCACATGGAAAAATTAAAATGCCACTGTTACTCGTAGCTTTTGACTCTGTCGATTAGTTGCGTTGTACCAATCCTGAAGGATCGGTTCAAGCACCGAGGTCTCTCCACTCGGATTCTCGATATAGAGCCATCGAAAATGCAACAGCTGCAATTCAATAATAGGGCCCGTGACCGACAAACGGACAAATCCGAACATAGCAAACGCCCGGCGAAATAATGCGAGTAGTGCACCATACCACTAGCCTGGCTCTGTCTAGTCATCGAATGTTGACTTTGAGACACACGTTCCGTTCAAAGTCTTTGAATAATCGTAGCCAGATCAGCGTATACAGGTCTCTCTGTGAGCTTCGAGTGGTAGCTGGCCAGCCAGATGTTGATGGGCTTTGTAGTCGTCGGCAGTTGGGACACATCGTATTGGTTTGTACAAATGAAATGGCTCAGTCTGGATCTTGAAGCAAGTTTCGCTATGCTAACGGAGCACTTTTCGTAGCGCTGATTCTTGACTTGTGAACCGGCGATCTACTCTTCAGCCTTGTGACATTGGATGCGTAATATTAGGCTAGTGGTTATCTAACTAACTAACTAACTAACTAGAAGCTGGTGCTTTTGTCATACAATGGCTGTTGTGAGGATCATACAGCCTCTTGCTTATTGGTCTGGCCATATCCCGGCCACACTGGGAACATCCTAAAGCGGACAAGTTCCATGAGGTCACCACTTGTACGTCTCGACCAATACCTAACCACACGGCTCGTATAATCAATTGAATCAGCTAAATTCAGGCTCAATATTATTATATTTTACGGCACAAATAATCTAGACTAAGGCTATCCCGAGCGCTCCAGAGTATTTAGAGTGGGCAAAATGCCGCGAAAGCTACCTCAAATATGAAAAATACTGCTCGATCAACTCGGTGCTATTTACCACCATCTACCTATTAATATGAGGCTAGAAATTATTATTCTTGTGACTACAGTCAGTGCCCTCGCATCCCCACTCACCCATCGAGACAGCTCCATTACGTGTTCCAGTGGCAACCAGACGCCAAAATGCTGTCAGATTCTGGTTCCAGTTAACGTATTGGGGAAAACCGTTGATATCGGAGTGGGATGTGTGAACCGTAAGCAATATCCTAATACTTGTCTCTCATGATTTTTGATTTGGGCAACGCTGACCGGTCTGCAGTGGGCAGCGTATGTAAGGGTCAAACCCTATGCTGCAATACCGAAAATGTGAGACTTCAACATAACGTTGATGAGGTAAAGCTAACCTAAACAGTTTTTGATTGATATCCTGAACGTCTGCACTGAGCCTAGTGGACAAACTGGTGGCACTGGTGGTGGCCATGGTCAAGGTGGTTGATCATTGATTATCAACCTTTTACACGGGTACTTCAAGGATGCGGGTGGAATGGTTATTATTAAACATTGAATGTACTAGTTAGTGTTGCTTTGTTTTTATAAGAAGCCTTAAGAATGAAATGGGTAAACTGTACCTCTTGAGAGCAAAATCAAGGGATATCAGGGGAAAAAAAAAGGAACACTGAGGAAGGACGACGCCGGAGAATCCACCTCAGAAAACAAACTGTCTAAGTCAAATTGGTCCATTGGAACATACAGGTACATGTAACATACTACTAGTATGTAATAGTATGTAGAATCCAGATCAGAGACATGTTCATCCGAGGTGATTGAAAAAAAGGCAAAAAAAGTTATCTCGACACGCGGAATCGAACCGCGGACTTTCTGATAAACTGAAAATTCTATTACAGTCAGATGCGATAGCCAACTACACCATGTCGAGATTTGTATACGATCTGGGGATATCTTACGCACTATATCGATAAACTGAAGGGTCGCTGTGAAACCACGCCAAAAATGATATCATCAATTCCCTCCTTAATAATTGTACAATATCTACTAGTTACGGGTCTACGACCTTATCTACCACCCACCTGGACAACAAACATGTTTCAAATGGCAGTGAACAGCTGCATCTTTTCTAAAGAGGGAGTTTGCCTTATCCGATTAATTTATTGACCCCTGAGCATCTTATGACCGCGTGCAGGATCAAAGCACACCTACTCTTCCGGAAAACATAAGCACAATATGCTATGGAGTATAAAAATGCCAAACAAGAAAATGATCAGCACCATTGCCCTATTCCCAGGAGATGAAAGGCTGGCAAAGTTTGACAGCTGACCCAAAAAGGGCAAATCCCCGTTAGCACGTTCCCGGTTCTTCAGGGAAACGATTGTCCCTTAGCGCCATACTAATGCAGTAGCCGGTGGCTGACCTGCGGCCTCGGAGAATCTATGTGAAGCTAAGATTCGGCTAAATCTTAGCAACCAATCAGTTCCCTTGTCAACCTTGATATGTATTGAGCAGTGACGTGATACGTTTCGACTAAGTCCACTTCGCTTGCTGAACAGTCAATCACTGCCTCAATAAGAACAACGTGCTTGGTGCCAGAAAATGATTTCCTCCGGAATCCGGGCCTAGCGCAGGGATTCGGGAAGATTCATTCTCAATTCTGCGAAACAAGCCTTGAGCCTTGATCGCATCGATCTCTTGGTACTTGCAGCGACGGAGTATACAGCCTTAAGCATACATATAAAAAGGGAGCCGGGCCGATCAATCTATGAAGGATCACCGCTGATCATCCCCTTTGAATTGAACATTGATATCCACAATGATTCTTTCTCGTTGGTTTGCCTTTGCAAGTCTGCTTGGTGCTGCAATTGCCGCACCAGGCAAGTCGCTTGCTAAGAGAACTACTGTTAGCGAGCTGCTTACCGATATCGAGGATGTCGTTGATTGTTCAGGGTGTGAGGTGTGTCATGACCAGATACTGGGGGAATTTTCATTAATTTATGTCTCCAAGAAAACTGTTAATGCTAACCATATACATTATTCATCATCTAGGCTTTGCTGGTGATTCTCCAGACGCTCGCGCATCTCGGCAACGATGACTTTGTGGATGTTATCACCGAGGTCTGCATTTTGGCTGGCGTGAGTTGCTCCCCATATTGCTTCATAGATCTTTTCTGACATCCGATATAGATAGATGATGACGATGTGTGCGAAGGTGCGATTTCTCGCGAGGGCCCAATCTTGGCTCATGACCTTCGCAACATGGATATTCCATCTCACACAGCCGTTTTGTTCTGTACCACCATCTTTGGTCTCTGTGATTATCCTGCAGTCACTGAGTACACGATCGACTTCCCCTCTGCCAAGGCAGCCAATGCGACTCGACCAGAATCCAGCGGAGAAACTCCGATCCAAGTTGTCCACATCAGTGATATCCACGTTGATCTTTCTTACGAGGAAGGCGCAAAGTTTGTTTACCCTTCCCTTGCACTTTCATCCTACAATTCTAACAGAGAATGTTAGCTACAACTGTACCAAAAGTATCTGCTGCCGTCCATACACCTCAGCTGATGCTCCCGGAAACACAAGCTACCCAGCTGGTGAATACGGAAACCATAATTGCGACTCCCCCTTGGACTTGGAGGAGAGCATGTATGCAGCTATCAAGAGCCTTGTTCCTAATGCGGCATTCACTATTTTCACCGGCGATGTTGTTGAGGGAGCAGTTTGGCTCGTCAACGAAACCGAGGTGACTAACGACCTCAACGACGCTTACAACACACGCATGCCCGACTACCTCAGCTTGGTCTATGGTGTGATTGGAAACCATGACGTTGCTCCTGTCAACTCTTTCCCCCCGTCCGATATCGACACTACCATCTCCAGCCAGTGGGCGTATGACACTTTGTCATCCGACTGGACTCAGTGGATTGGATCCACGGCTGCCACCACCGCAGATGACTACGGTTCCTACTCCGTACTCTACCCCGATGGTAACCTTCGGATCATCTCCTTCAACACCAACTTCTACTACAAGGAGAACTTCTGGCTGTATGAGGAGACAATGCAAAGCGACCCTAACGGTCAGCTGGCATGGCTTGTCGACGAGCTCGATGCTGCCGAGACAGCAGGTGAGCGGGTTTGGCTTATGGGCCACATGCCCATGGGCTCTGGTGATACTTTCCACGATGGATCGAACTACTTCAACCAAATCATCCAGCGATACGACGCCACCATTGCCGCCGTGTTCTACGGCCACACCCACAAGGACGAGTTCGAGATCGCATACTCAAACTACTCCAACCCGACCTTTGACACTGCCACCATGATGTCCTACATTGCCCCTGCTCTGACCCCAACATCAGGAAACCCCACTTTCCGCGTCTACTCGGTCGACCCGGTTACGTTCGGTATCCTTGATTTCCAAGTCTACTTTGCCAACATGTCGAGCTCCACCTATCAGACCGATCCCACGTGGGAGAAGTACTACTCGGCCAAGGAAGCGTACGGCTCCCTCCTCACCCCACCTGTCACCGACACTGCTGCCGAGCTGACCCCCGCATTCTGGCACAATGTCACTGCCCTCTTCGATAGCGACGACACCGTCTTCCAGGACTACTATGCTCGCAAGTCCCGCGGATGGGACGTCTCTTCTTGCACAGGAGACTGCAAGACCGACGAGGTTTGCCAGCTTCGTGCCGCTGAGGCGCAGTACAACTGTGTCGATATCACGCCCGGTATCAGCTTTAAGAAGGCCAAGAGATCCACTTCGAGCAGCTCGTCCCACGAGGAGGGCTCTTGCGGTGAGTCAATTATCGGCAAGATGTTTGCCGACTTCGAGACCACTGTCACGGCCCTGAAGAGCGCCGCCGACGCAAAGTTGGGATCGAGCTTCTTGAACACCACCGTCAACAGCACCGTCACTGTTGACTAAGAGTAGCAGCAATAGTAAGAGAGTCGATAGTAGATCGATAGGCCGGCGGCGTACGGAGTACCGTCGGCAATAGAAATTTGGAAGATTGAAAAACTTTTTACCTCAAAACTTCCAAGATTCAATGTTCGATGCATGTTCGTAGAGTATACAGTCATTGGGTCGGTGGCCACTGCCGGATCAGATTAAGTCCACGAGTCATGCAGGTACTAGAGCACTAGCTCTCGCAAGCATAGACTAAATAGGCAATGGTATTATGGAAGAAGGAAATTTAATATAAGCTCCATCTCGGTTAATTGCTGGGCTTGACACGTGGGCCGGCAATAGGTCTGCATTATTTAGTGGCCCCGTTGACGCTAAACGCTAATAGCGGCTAAGCCGGCGAGTTAAGCTGGTTGTCCCTGCGGCCCGGGGGCCTTAAAACACTACTTATAATACTTGAATGGCAATATTGAGGTAGATCAAGTACCACTCTTTTACTTCAAATCGGAGGAACCGGACTCCAATTTCCACAATGGCATACTCTTCTGTTAAGAGCGTTGTTTCTACGCTATTGCTAGCAGCTACCAGCCATGCTGCTGTGCTAGCCCCGACCAACGATATTGTTTTCCCGTCGGGCTCTACGGTTCAGAACCCGTTGATTTACTCTGGCGGAAATACTCCGTTCTTTGCCGGTTAGTTTCAATTGCATGGTTATGCGACATGTTGCTGATTTGGCAGGCCCCAATGTCAATGGTATCGATAACAGTGTGCCTGAGAAGTGTACGGTTCAACAGGCTGCATATGTCGTGAGACATGGAAGCAGGTAGGTTTCATTGAATTCCCGTGTACTACTTACCGATTGGACTGACCGGGTACTGTGTTAAAGATTCCCCGACACGGGTTCTTATGAATCTTGGGTTGGGATTCAAGAAAAGGTTGGTTTTTAGTGTTGACTTGCTCTTATACTCGGTATTGACGTTTGAAAAGATCCAAATTGCTGTCAAGGGGAAAGGATTCGATGCTCGTGGAGCGCTCTCTTTCATTGCTGATTGGAGCCCAGTGTTGACTAACCCAACGTTGCAAATTGCATCGGAGTCCATGACTGGTTGGAAGGAAGTATGTTTTGTCTACCTACAATATTTCAAACTTCCCAAAATCTAATGGATAATAGGCCACTGATCTTGGTTACCAACTAAGAGCTCGCTGTAAGTCACCCAAAGCTTGTATACTCTTTCGGCATTACCAGTACTAACCATGTTTTTAGATCCCGACTTCTACGAAGATGGCAACCCTTTCTACGTGT
The DNA here is from genome assembly GCF_028828195.1 of Penicillium verhagenii. NCBI lineage: Eukaryota > Fungi > Ascomycota > Eurotiomycetes > Eurotiales > Aspergillaceae > Penicillium > Penicillium verhagenii. The sequence continues at coordinate 2,517,207 of NW_026643169.1, forward strand.
GGGCCAACCAGTACAAGGCCCCCATCAACGAGTCCCGAGTCGTCCAGACAGCTCGTGCTTTTGTCAATGGCTACCTGTACGAGTTCGCTGATACCTACGGCTCGGTGGTCAGTGTGAACTCCACCGGCTCTGTCAGCGCCATCGGTAACTCCCTTGGCCCCTCTGATTCCTGCCCACTTTTCGCCTCTACTTCCAGCGGAGGCGACAATGTTACCGATTGTAAGTGATGAAATATTTTCATAATTAGTATTCTCTGGCTAAACATTCTACAGGGGATGCTACTTGGGCACCCAAGGCCGTGAACCGACTCAACTCATTGGTCAGCGGCAACCTGACCTTCGATGAGACCGACATTCTTTTCTTCCCGTACATGTGTGCATACGAGAGTCAGATTACCGGCAACCTGAGCCCCTGGTGCAATGTGTTCACCGAATCCGAGCTCACAAACTACGCCTACTCGCAAGACTTGAGCTACTACTACGACGTTGGCCCTGGTGCTGATGGGCCCGCCCCCGTCCTTTTCTTGCCTTTCCTTAACAGCCTTGTGACTCTGCTGGCCGAGGGTCCCGGTCAGACTGGTACCAGTGCCGACGGAGGCAGCTTCACAGTTCCCAACCTGATCATGGCGTTCTTGAACGATAACCAGATTGCCGAGATGACCGCTGCTATGGGCATTTTCGATAACGAGGCTCATCTTCCCGATACCCATATCCCTGCTAACCACCTGTACAATGTGGCCCACTTTATCACCATGCGCGGCACTGTTGCCTTTGAGGCGTTGAACTGCGAAGTCGAATCGGGACACAAGACTTCGAATGAGACCTATCTCCGGGTTTTGTTCAACGACGCTGTTTACCCGATTGCCAGCTGCCAGAGTGGACCGGGCAAGAGCTGCCTTTTGTCCGAGTATGCCACTTTCATCGAGAAGAAGAACAAGGCTGCTGGCAATTTCATCGAGTACTGCAATGTGACCGAGACTGGTCACCCAACTACCGTTGCAGGAGCTAGCTTCTTTACTGATCTCTCATTGGACTTTTTGACCTTTGTCAACCCTTGAGTGACCTGATATTTGCCCCGTTCCTTTGTGTGCCAACATCTACCCTCGCTTGGTTTGTTTCCTTTTGTACCAGTCTGCATGCTGCAGGCTGTTTTTTTTTTTGCCTTGCTTTGTCCTGGTCTTTCCTATCTTCATTTTAATTTAGTATTTTTTTATCTCTTTCCCCCGTTGTACACTGTACTAGATAACCAATCGAACTTGAGAATAAAATCTATTTTGCCAAGAAATGCTTATCTTCGCCGTGTCATTGGATATGGAGCTTGTTCAACGATATAACATACCTCTTATTATATGTACTCCGTTTTTCTGTGACCTGTATATTGTAAGTAGTCGTGGTATACGCAAGCGCTCTCGAAATTGCGCGTGATCAATCTTTTCATGACCGCAGCATTGCACGCGTCATCTCATTCATCTTCCCTGCCGTAGTTTACGTACACTTTCTTTCTAACCTTGAAGTCCAACTGCCGAATCACAGAACGACGCAACTCCATAATCCCCAGGTCCGATGTTTGTCCGAAAAGAAAAATCCAGAAAAAAGTGGGCAATCGGGCTAGACCGTATACATTTTTCCCTTTTTTTCCCCACTTCGACGGGACTGCAGATGTCTCGAACCAAGTCTTTTTTTGCGTGGAGCAGGTCCGAGACATGAAGTCTTGATACTATGATGTTACTGGTTCTTGGCTTAGTTGCCTTGTTTTATTTGGGCGTTTCCCTGATTCCACCTTTTGTCTCGTAAATAGAAGCCCATTCCACGGAACCCCAACCTGGGGTTCTTTTTACAGTGTGACACATTTCCAAAATTAGCCCAAAATCTCCAAATCTCCAAAGAGGCAAAAAAAAAAAAATCCCAGGGAGAAAAAAAAGGAAAAAAGTACACAAACAACAAAAAAAAGCAAGTTCAACGTTGTTTTTGCAATACTAATTCCTCTTCTCCGTTTGCGTGGTAATTAGCAAGAGAAAAAGCATGAAAGCAACTCTCAAGTGCTGATAGGGTTACACAGATGAAACACGCATTCAGTCCCTGCCCAGACTTGTCTCCCTTTTGGATTGTGACCCTTTCAACTCATATGGTCCCCCAACTTCTTTTGTTCTGAATTGGACTGGACCTGGATGTGCGACACGGCGTTTGTGATTGTGATTGATCATGGCCTATAACGCTGTCGCTCAGGTGGAGGTCGCCTCGGACTCTGACTCTGACCATTCGAATCATTCGCTTTCCCGTTCTCAAGGACGGCATGTCGACCACCGTCACTTAGAATCCGCTAGAACTGTCGAAAACCCCGAATCCCAGTTGGGTGCCATCTACCGCTCCATGACTTCCTCCAACTACGATGTGGTTGAGGCCGATGACTACGACGCCGATCCTTCCCCCAAACATCACCGCATTCCTCCACTTAACACCGCGGTCGCGCGCCATTCCTCCCCCGATCCTCCTTTACGAAGTGCTTCCAGCGATATCCCCATCCCTCTCAGTCACCCAACCCCGGATTTGCAATCGTTGCAAGGTGCCTATGCAGGCAATGTAGAGCGACTGGAACAAAGCGCAGAGCGTCTAAGCTCCAGTACCGCCGACATTGCCAGTGAGATTCGTAAGATGGACCAGGAACAAAAGCGACGATCCCACAGTTCGGCTTCCAATTCCGTAATCATGCGGAATGGTGCATTCTCCCCGGGCGCCAGCCTTACCAGATCCCCTCATGGCTCGACCCGATCGCGATCCACGCGCCAACGCTCCGCCTCTAGTGGATCTTACCTGGCCCAGGTAGCGGAACCCGCCCACGATGACGATGGGCATTTCATGGACCAGTTTCCCGCGTCACTACTGATCGCCCCACAAGTCCCCCCTCATACCTCGAACGATGGAGTCTTTCATAGTCAATATGACAGCTCAGCGGCCCCCGTGGCTGCCGAGGAGATCGAGCGTCCGGATACGGCCGCATCAGGAGATACCTTCCAACAAGCCACAACGCTGTTTACCGACTTCGATGGTGTTCATTTCGCACCCCTGGAGCCATCCGATCCCGGTCGCCAGCTGTCCCTGAGCCAGCCGCCCCTGGCAAGCAAACCGCAACCGTATAAGCAGCCCCAGACTGGCGAGAACATGGTTTATTATCCCGCCCCTGTTCCACGCATGTTGAACCTCCCTCCCAAATTATCTCGCAGACCACCGATCGCAGAGCGCGAGAAACGTCGTACGCAGATCTTGACTACCATCGCGGCTGAAGATAGGAAGGCGGCGTTTGGGGAAGGAGCGACCGAAGGTCATAACGATAAGCGACAATCGACACTGCCTTCGCAGCTTCGAGCAAGCGTCTTCTTTGACAAACCGAGCACTACACTGGAGTTGGAAGTGAAGCAGGATTCGGCGGTTGCGACACTGGATAGCATCCTCGACGCCTCGGCGCATGCACCTGTCTCGGCTTTCACGGATCACCCGTACGCGGGTCACATTGGGTCGTACGTCTATGGAAAGGAGCGAAAGGCCCTTCGAAAACAGAAGTTAGATCGGAATTCCCAGTTTCAAATGGGGCAACAACAAAGCACCAGTAGAGAGAATGTATCAGAGGGTTCGGTTCATTCCGACAGTGAATTGCAACACGAAGACTCGGAGAGACATCATTCGAATGGGTCGGAGGGCTCAGATGTGTCAGGGAACGAGGAACATGGGAATTACCGGGAGAGCGGCGATGATGATGAGGAGGAGGAGGAGGATGAGGATGAGGAAGAGGAAGAGGACGAGCCGCTGGACTATGTGGGACCCCCAAACACCTTGCTCGCCGAACTAGTGCTGCGAAAGCAAGAGCTTGCACAGCGGAGACGTACGGCAGTCCCCCAATACACGCCAGGCATGCAGAACACACTTCTGGAGTTGGACGCGATGGCCCAAAAGCAGAGCGAGAAGAGAAGACGTCGACCTGTAACTTTGGCCTGGGACAGTCGCAATGCTGCTGACGATGACGACGTGCCTCTTGCAATGTTATATCCCGATCAGATCGCTGTGGATGATCCGGATCATCCACGCGGTCTAATGGAAAAACATCATGTTGAGGAACACGAACCCCTAAGTACCCGTCGGGCTCGACTGAGGGGGGAGCCAATTCCCGAGAAGCGACCTGTCACTTTTTATGCCGCTGAGAAGCCACAGCCTGCATCGGAGTCTGCATCAACGCCCGCCGCAGAGGACGAGACAGGAGAGGAGAATGAGACGTTGGCTGCGCGTCTGAGACGATTGAAAGGCCGAAATCCAACGGAAACAGACTTTTCCAATAATCTTCTTGCCGAATTTGACAGCCGCCTCGGATCCTCACATGTCACAGAGGCTACACCAGCTCCTCAACAGCCCCCTGAAGAGGAGACCCTTGCTCAGCGACGAATGCGCCTTCAAAAAGAAAGTGGCGCACAGCCTGGACTCGCAAAGAACCCGCGGGTGCGAAGAAGCATGGCTGCTCTCCCCCAGGTTCGGCCCTCAAATGTAGTCCGCAAGTCCTCTCACGACGCCTTTCAGCAATCCAGTCGCACGCAACAATTCGGAAACCGCATGACCATGCAGCAGTTCCCTACTACTAATATGGGATACCAAGCACAGGCATACCCAGCGAACCAGCCACCCCCACCGCCGTATAGCTATGGTCCTACTTACCCGCCCCCTTATGGCTACAACAATACCATGATGGCTATGCACAGCGCAGGTTATCCTATGCCCAATGTGTGTGGGCCAACCATGACCCGACAGCCGGTTGATCCCAATCAACGCGATGTCATTGACCGCTGGCGGCAGAGCGTTCGCTACTAGGTCATTCCCTTGAACATTCGCTAGACTTCACCATTTCATTCCCCTTACTGTCTTCTGATCCTTGTACTTTCCTTGTTTTTCTCTCGTTATCGCTCCCAAACTCTCTCTCTCTCTCTTTTTTTTCTTTTTTCTTTTTCTCATTGCATCATCATAGCGTCGTCATTCTGAGCGTACTCTTGTGCTTATTGTACCTTCTTTTTGCTCCTCTTTTTTCATTTCTTCTTGCTTTTGAGGGATATCCATGTAGAGTAGCGTGGTTTGTATGATCTATAGAGACGACTTGGTCTCACTCACAGCCCGTCGGGCAGCATTTTAGAGCCTCACATGTTGAGTTTCTTTTGTTTATATCCATTGCAAATGTTTATTTCAACTACATCAGCATGCACATGGTTCTACCTGGCTAATGGTACTAAGTACGCAGAGACTTGTCGTTCCAAGGTTGTTAAATTAACAAACAGTGAACGTTTGTTTCTAACATTTGAACCAAGGTTCATCCATGTTTATGTAAACACATATTTCGTGTATTGCCCAATATTCTGGAGTTTTCGTAAGTCGACTTTCTTCCAATGTATTGAAATAAAACAATTCGAAGAATCCATAAGTTCTGCACATGTGTACGATTCAAAGCAAGGGTGAACAATGTAAAGGAAGTAAATATAGATCTGACCTGCTGAAGCTTCGATTGGTGTAACCCTACTTTATGTACTGCGAACCTTGGATCTGAAGTTACGTCTTGATCTTGATTCCAGATCTCTCACTTCTCATTCTCAATTTACTTTATTTATTGTTTTATACGCTCAGAATCATCATGAGGTAGTTGTTTCGACTTACCAAATTCGCTCTAGTCTCTGCTTCGAAGCTCAACGCCGAGTGGGCCGTTTCAAGCCCCACTAGTGCCTGGTATGTGAGACTCCAAAAGTAGTCCAGCGACTCCAGCCCTCCATTCCACTAACACCAGCCCTCCACAAGTACCTCTGACCGCGATGGAGTCCCGAGTACCCTAAAAATTACCACGTCGGCTTACATATACGCCGCTAAAGGGTCTGGTTTAGCGACGAGAATGCCCTCGTCCACAGTTTTCTCATATTGGCGTCGGGACCATCGACGCTCAACCGCGCCGCCAGCTTCCCTACCAGCTCCGTCGCCAGCCCCTCCGACTGCAGCAGAGAGTCCACTCAGCCCTCCCCAGCTTCCCCAGCTTCCCGATACCCCCACCTTCACAAGCGCCTTCGGTGGCAATCCTTCATACGATGCCCCTCCCTGGAGCGACTCGCCGTTGGAGAATGACGCCGCAAAGCTAAACTTTACCTCCTCCGCCGCGCCATTATCTTCCTCTGTCAGCCTCGCTGTCCCGTCGCCGCCTGCCGATAAAGAGGGCCGTCCCCATTCGAGTCCAGACGAGCTTGTCCCCGAATCAACCATCACGTCGCAGGCCAGAAATTCCCAACTCGACCTGGCAGGATTGCGGGCAGACGATGGCGACGGAGAGTCGAATTCCAAGCCGACTTCGCCGTTTAGACTGTCGTTTGGAAAGGGGCTGCGGAATATGCAGGCCCCAGCCGCTGAAAGTCAGAAACGGTCCCCCACGGCGGGATTGGGGGCGAGTCAGTTTAGATTGAAAACTTCGCCCGAGGAAATGCTGGTGGAAAAGCCCAATACATTACAAAAGGACTCGAGGCAGGATGGCAGTCTATCGAGACGGAGTGCGGACCGCGAAGTCTCGACGGAGCATGTGCACCACAAATCAGGCAAGGCGATGCTTCATCTATTGAACCCGATGTCGCTTCTTGCGCGTCGCCGGTCTTCGCAGATTGGTAACTCTCGCATCGAGGATGCCAAACTAAGCGCACCCAACTTGATACCTGCCATTCCGGATGATTATGATCCTAGAATTCGTGGGAAGATTGTCCATGACTTCTCTGCTCCTCGGGCTCGTCGGAATTTGTCTGATAATTCTACCACGACCGATGGGAAGAGCCCCATCCCACCGGATTCGACGCTACAAAGTCCTTCTAGTCCCTGGAACGATAGACCGAAGCGACACAGTGAATACTCTCCTGTGTTCAAGGAGCATTTCGAAGATGATGAGAATGTGCTGCATGTTGAGAACAAAGGTTATCTCCAGTCAACGTTACTGACAAACCCATCTGAACCGGGCTACGAAAAGTCAATACCGGTTTTCGCCCGAAGATTTCCGTCGACTGCCCCCGAGCACAGCCCAGATGCTGGGGATAACTATGCCAACCTTCCTGCAGAACTTCCCGGAGACGTTCCTGTTGAACTTCCTGCAGAGGTACCACCAGATTACGTGACACAATCGCCAAAGGAAAGCCCCCCGGTAAACCAGAAAGAGCAAGACATCATCCCCAAGGTGCATCCTGCGGGCTTGCCGAAGCACCTCAAAAGCAACGCGTCTTCAAGGTTTAGCTTCGACATGGGCGGGGTGGAATCTTCCGTGCAGGAGAAGCTACTCGAAGAAAAGCATAAGGCGAAAGAAGCTGCACGAAAAAGAGATGATGGATATTTTGACGATTTTGATGATGAATTCGACCATGACATGATGGATGACATGGATGACCTCGAAGAAGACATCCCTGAAATCGGCGCTGATTATGACGAGGACTATACTCCTACTGTTTCTCGGGACGTTAATGGCGATTTGAAGTCCTGGGCCCTACCTGCTCTTTCACCTGTTGTTGCGAGCCCGACTACACCCGCGCCGCCATCTGAATTCATGAACAACCCAGTGGGCATTGATCCCGCTCTTGTGATGGGAAGGAATACGTATTTCAGCCAGGAGCAGATGGACCCAGAGCCAAACGATGTTGCCCAAAATCATTCTTTCATGGAGGATACCCAGCAGCTTCCAGATGACCACATGCAGCCAGTCGTTGATGATGACGACATGTATTTTGACGATGGTGAATTTGGGGATCTCGATGCTGATGATGAAGATGGTGGCTTTGATGAATCAATCTTTGATGATGAAACGAGTCATCTATATGAACGAAAGATTGTCAACAAAGAGGCTAGTCAGGAACCTCCACCTACCATTCCGGAGGAAGATGAGCGCCTGGAAAATGACATGCCACTCGATGAGGATGCTAGCCAAGGACTTAAGCACATGCCCAGCGTGGCAAGTGAGTACCAGACGGGCCCCATAAAGCGTGGGCCGCTTGGTGAGCCGATACCTAATCTGGGACCTGCACGGGCTCATGGTGGTGTTCTCACAGAGCAAAACCTAGAGGTATTACACAATGCCCTACAATTCGCAGCAAATGAAGCGGTGGCTCAAAGCCAATTTGAACGCTCGTTCAGTACAAGCGAGCGGTCTGTGGGACAGGAAAGCATACCGCAGACATCTCAAACTGGCGACTCACAGCCTGGACTGGCATCAGATGACAGCCGCATCAGTCAAGCAATGGATATGATGGGATTTGATGACGTCTTTGAAGATGATATCTATAATGACTATGCATATTACGATGATCCTATCGTCGCTGCAGCCAATGCCGAGGCACTGGAGAACGACGACGAGGGTTTCTACGGCCAAGAATTTGGCTTTTATGCTCAGGCGAATGGCACTTCTGAACTCACAAACGGAGGCTACTTTGGTCCCCGAGGAGTCGAAGGTATCACGCGCAGCTTTAGCAGCCGTGGGAAATTCCAGGAACCCAGCTTGACCCCGATCACCGAACGTAGTGAATGGAGTACTCGTAACTCCCTAATCTCATTAAAGGCGCACGGTGCCGCCCATTCAAACCCATCACTCGCTAGCCCGGGTTTGGCCCAGCTGGTTGACATGGGCAACCTGGACGACGAGATGACACTAAGCGCTCTCCTGAAACTGCGACGTGGTGCTTGGGGTGGAAGCAATGGAAGTCTTCGCAGCAGCGCTGGTAGTCCGCCACCCCATACTATCACATCTTCACACCGCGGCAGCTTTGCTGGACCTTCAGAAGCTGCTAGTCCTTCTGAGGCTAGGCACTATGCCGATGAGGGTTTAGCGGGTATGATTGATCACCATGACGACCATGTTTCCCATACGATTTCACCGCTCAAGGTTACTGGGCTAGCTCAATATGCCGATCTCCCGCATAGCGGAATTGACGGCCCGATCTACGCAGATATCGAGGAGGAATTGCCGAATTCCGGCACTCAGCGCCTGAATGTCCTGTGAACTTGCTTTTCTTTTGGACCCTTTCGCATCATTTCTTCTCATTCCCCCTGGATATAATTTGCAGCCATCATCGTTTCTTTGTTGCATATGGATTGGCATTATTCATTTTTTTTTGTTTGTTTCTCTCTAACGATTTAATGACCTGCCCGAGTATGTTTTCTGGTTGGCGTTTACCCTTATACACCGATTGTTCTTATATTCTTCCAGGTGATCTAGCGAATCATGTTGATATACAAAATTTGAAAGCATTCACCAAATCCTCCACTTCCCGAGGTCCCTATTTGTATAACTTGTAAAGCTATCCTTCAGTGCCGTCATTGTAGTGCATGGAACACCCGCCTGGGCCGAAATCACCCGCAAAAGGCCGAAATGCTTAGCCGGGCAGTGGATCGATGTGGCTCACGAGTCGGAGTGGCCGCGTCTCAGTAACGTAAAACCGGCAATGGACCCGGGCTGACTCAGCGCACCAGCCTCATTCCAAGTTGCAGGTTCCTCCGAGTTTAGCTGGCTCCCCTTCTTCTCCAATCTAAACCCTTTTACCCCAGTTCTTTTATTCAGCAGATTTTCTGCTCTCTAATGAGTCCAGATTCTTTATAGGTGCTACGGCAATAATAGTCGACACCTAATTCGCGCAATTTAATCATACCTGTACGTGTTTCCGCCGCTTCCTTTGCTCCGTCGGTATTCTCGGCAGAGAACAACAACCTGGCAACTTCGGGGGCTAATGTGCGCGTGACTATTAGATCGGTTTGAGATTGTCCCTATTTCGGCTCAGTCTGAGACTTTAGCTGTCTTGATCTCTTTCTTCCCCCTTTTTTCCCTCCAAACAACTTCCGGCTTCGTCGGAAACAAATCCCTCAAATGTTCAGGAATACTGCCTTGAAGGCCTCTCGGAGGTCCTTCCACCTCGCCTCGAGCGCTCGTTTCGCCTCGAAGAACCCTGGCTTCAGCCTCGCTGCTCGTCGTCCTCTCGCTGTTGTCAACGGTACCCGCCAATATGCTTCCGAGGCCTCAAGACCTGGAGTGGTAAGCTAGAAACCAGCCTTTGAAAAAAAAATCCAATCAAAAAAAAAAAAAACATCATCATTGCGCGCGATTGGGGCGCAACCCCCCCAAAAAAACTCGACTAATGCGACATCACGTTTCTGTTATTAGGACGCCAACGATTCTTTCCTCTCCGGCAACACTGCCAACTACATTGATGAGATGTACATGGCATGGAAGCGTGACCCGTCCAGTGTCCACATCTCATGGCAGACTTACTTCAAGAACATGGAGTCTGGCTCCATGCCCATGTCCCAGGCTTTCACTCCTCCCCCTACCCTCGTCCCCACCCCAACTGGCGGTGTCCCCCAGGACATGCCCGCTGCTGGCCTTGCCGGTGGTACCGATGTCACCAACCACTTGAAGGTTCAGCTTCTTGTGCGCGCTTACCAGGCCCGTGGTCACCACAAGGCCAAGATCGATCCTCTCGGCATTCGCGGAGAGGCCGAGGCTTTCGGCTACGACAAGCCCAAGGAGCTTGAGCTCGACCACTACGGTTTCACTGAGCGCGACCTGGACCAGGAGTTCGCTCTTGGACCCGGTATCTTGCCCCGTTTCGTCACCGGAGAGCGCACCAAGATGACCCTCCGCGAGATCATTGAGTCTTGCGAGAAGATCTACTGCGGCTCCTACGGTGTTGAGTACATTCACATCCCCGACCGCAAGCCCTGCGAGTGGATCCGTGACCGCTTCGAGGTCCCCGAGCCCTTCCGCTACTCGGTCGATGACAAGCGTCGCATTCTGGATCGTCTCATCTGGTCTTCCAGCTTCGAGTCTTTCCTGGCTACCAAGTACCCCAACGATAAGCGTTTCGGTCTGGAGGGTTGCGAGACCCTTGTCCCCGGTATGAAGGCTCTGATCGATCGCAGTGTTGACTACGGTATCAAGGACATTGTCATCGGTATGCCCCACCGTGGTCGCCTGAACGTTCTGTCCAACGTTGTTCGCAAGCCCAACGAGTCCATCTTCAGTGAGTTCGCTGGTTCCACTGAGCCTTCCGACGAGGGTTCCGGTGATGTCAAGTACCACTTGGGTATGAACTTCGAGCGCCCTACCCCCTCCGGAAAGCGTGTCCAGTTGTCCCTGGTTGCCAACCCCTCTCACTTGGAGGCCGAGGACCCCGTTGTCCTGGGTAAGGCTCGTGCCATCCAGCACTACAACAACGACGAGACCGAGTTCAACACCGCTATGGGTGTTTTGCTCCACGGTGACGCTGCCTTCGCCGCTCAGGGTGTTGTCTACGAGACCATGGGATTCCAGTCTCTTCCCGCCTACTCCACCGGTGGTACCGTCCACATTGTCGTGAACAACCAGATTGGTTTCACCACCGACCCCCGCTTTGCCCGTTCCACCCCTTACTGCTCGGACATTGCCAAGTCCATTGATGCTCCCGTCTTCCACGTGAACGCCGATGATGTCGAGGCCGTCAACTACGTTTGCCAGGTTGCCGCCGATTGGCGCGCTGAGTTCAAGCGTGACGTTGTCATTGACATGGTCTGCTACCGTAAGCAGGGTCACAACGAGACTGATCAGCCCTCGTTCACCCAGCCTCGCATGTACAAGCGCATTGCTGAGCAGAAGGCCCAGCTTGACAAGTACGTCGAGAAGCTCATTGCCGAGGGTACCTTCACCAAGGAGGACATTGATGAGCACAAGAAGTGGGTTTGGGGAATGCTCAACGACAGCTTCGACCGCAGCAAGGACTACCAGCCTACCGGTAAGGAGTGGCTCACCTCCGCCTGGAACAACTTCAAGAGCCCCAAGGAGTTGGCCACTGAGGTCCTCCCCCCACCTTCCCACTGCCATCGCCACCACTTCCCTGAAGAACATTGCCGATAAGGTCAGCGGTGCTGCCGCCCCCGAGGGCTTCACTCTCCACAAGAACTTGAAGCGTATCTTGGCCGGCCGCAAGAAGGCTGTTGACGAGGGTAAGGGTATTGACTGGGCTACTGCCGAGGCTCTGGCCTTCGGTTCCCTTGTTGACGAGGGTTACCACGTCCGTGTCTCCGGACAGGATGTTGAGCGTGGTACCTTCTCTCAGCGTCACGCCGTTCTCCACGACCAGGAGACTGAGGCTGTCCACACTCCCCTGCAGCACATCAGCGACAAGCAGGGTAGCTTCGTCATCTCCAACTCCTCCCTGAGTGAGTTCGGTTGGTAAGTTAAAAAGCCCCCCAAAACGAATCTCCCTGTCAGTTTGAAATGTAATGCTAATTTCTTCTTTAGTCTTGGTTTCGAGTACGGTTACTCCCTGACCTCCCCCGAGGCTTTGGTCATGTGGGAGGCCCAGTTCGGTGACTTCGCCAACAACGCTCAGTGTATCATTGATCAGTTCATCGCCTCCGGTGAATCCAAGTGGTTGCAGCGTTCCGGTCTGGTTGTCTCTCTGCCCCACGGTTACGATGGACAGGGTCCTGAGCACTCTTCCGGTCGTATGGAGCGTTGGTTGCAGCTCTGTAACGAGGAGCCTCGCGTGTTCCCCCCTGGTGACAAGCTTGACCGCCAGCACCAGGACTGCAACATGCAGATTGTCTACATGACTGAGCCCTCCAACTTGTTCCACGTTCTCCGTCGCCAGATGCAGCGCCAGTTCCGCAAGCCTTTGATCATCTTCTTCTCCAAGGCTCTCCTGCGTCACCCCATTGCTCGCTCTGACATCGAGGCCTTCACCGATGACTCCCACTTCCAGTGGATCATCCGTGACACCGCCCACGAGACCGGTGCCATCGAGGCCCCCGAGAAGATCGACCGTGTCATTATGTGCTCTGGACAGGTCTACGCCGCCCTTGTCAAGCACCGTGAGGCCAACGGTCTCCGCAACACTGCCATCACCCGTGTTGAGCAGCTGCACCCCTTCCCTTGGGCCCAGCTCAAGGAGAACCTTGACAGCTACCCCAACGCCAAGGACATCGTCTGGTGCCAGGAGGAGCCCCTCAACGCCGGTCCCTGGTCTTACGCCCAGCCCCGTCTTGAGACCCTGCTCAACTCCACCGAGCACCACAACCGCCGCCACGTCATGTACGCTGGTCGTGCCCCCAGTGCTTCCGTCGCCTCTGGTCTCAAGGCTGTTCACTTGAAGGAGGAGCAGGAGTTCCTCGAGGAGGCTTTCTCCGTCCACCAGGAGCGCCTGAAGGGCGAGTAAATGCCTTTCATGACTAGATGACCTCGGTTTTAAGCCGAGGCACAATTGCTATTGAAATGGCTTACTTTTCCTTTTGTCCATTGGTTCGCAGAAGCTAGCGTCCGATTTCCTTTGTACTACTTTTTTTTTTCTTATTTGCATGATTGTCTTTGTTCTCGGCCACGGTGTATACAGCCCGTCTTGCTTTTGCTGGTGGGCGCGTCTATACCTAGATTCATGTCTGTAAAATACAAATTTCATTCAGTTGTGGCATTTGATATCCATATTACTACCAACATCGAAAGTAAATTGTAGAACTGCAAAGCCTGTGCAAGAATTAATGGAGATGTGGGGCGGATTCATAATGTTGTTAAAGGTATAGCTATGCTACGGGGCCTCCTTACTTTGACGATCACAGTGGGGGTAAAGTTCCAGTTCACAACTGCATGGACCCTCGAGATGGTTGTTCTTTAGTAACAAGCAACCTTCTTGGGATTTAATTTTAAGAATTGGTAATAAGGCAGGGACTGTTGGCTTCGCTTCAATTACCGGAAGTTTGACTAGTGGAGTCATGGTCTTGATACATTTCTTGGTCATACTGAGAGGCTTAACGCAGATTAAGGAGCTCAGGGTCCCTTGAAAGTTGAAGGTGTATGGTTGATATGACATCATTGTAGCGTGGACAAACGTGTTGACTAATCCATGTTGATGCCTGGCTCCGCTGGCGAAAATTCACCTGATCTAATGCGCTCTTCTCCGCACGCAAACTTTCGACTACAGGCACTCCCCTCGTCGTCTTCACTCTTGGTGTATAAGTTGTTGTACAACTATTTGTTGACAGGAATTTTTATATCAGTAATTGAATTTCCATACTTCACTCTGATTTCATCAGGTTGGACTCAGGAGCCCCCAAAAAGCTCCTGCAACGGTGCAAACCCCAGCTTAACCATAGCATTTTCACCATGTCCACCGTCTCGTCATCAGCCTTGAATCCCCAGGGCCAAGGAGTCCGCCAATCAGCCCGCCAAACTCGAACAAACCCATCCCGAACCTCCAAGACTGTCGGCCGTTCTTCCTTTGGCTTTGGGCGTGGCTCGACTGCAGAGATTCCCTCTACTCCCCCTGTTCCTCATGGCTTCTACCCTGCCCTTACACACTTTACCGACGCGATAACTGCTCTCCCACGCGAGTTTCGCCGACATAATTCGTTGTTGAAAGAAGTGGACGCTAAGGCGTGGGCACTGGAGGAAAATTTGTTGCAACTGCTCCAGCTTTCATCAGTGTCGCAACCGGTTCCTCATCCCCCCCACCCAGCGCCTATTGTTGCTGGTGTATTGCGAGAGGATGTCATACCCCAGGTACGTTGATTTTGCTAGATCTGTGAGAATTTTGATCACGAATTGTGTACTGATGGTATTTCTCTTCTGTAGGAGCTTTCCCAGTCCGAATCGCCCGACAGCAAAAACCGTCGCCTCCTCTTCGATCGCGTGCGCCAGAGCCTTTCAGATCTCATGATGACTGCTGATGAGAAAAACCATGTCATTTCCAATGCAAATGAGGAATTGGACCGTCAGGTCGTACGCCTCGATAATGTGTACCCGTTCATTGCGGGTGAGATCAGCGCAGAGGCTCGTCTGGGTAGTCTGACACACTGGGCATACTCAAACAAAAATGCCGTCAAGACGGCAGCCAACGAGCGCCCCCGCCGGGAAGCAGTCTCGCATAGGCAGGATTTGTCAAACGCACTCCACGAGGCTGAAGCTGCTAGTCGCAGCGAAGCACGGCGCGAGGCAGTTTTGGCACGGAAGCAGCGTCGAGCAAATGCTGATGCAGACTATGAAGATTCTCGCGGAGCCCGAAAGACCGCGACGACGAAGTCTCGTGGTGATAATGCGGGAGCCGAGCAAAATGCTACGACCAAGCGTCGAAGAGTAGACAAAGAGCGGCCTCCGGCCATTGATATGGGTACACCGATGGACCGCACTGCCAGTGGTGCGACCAGCCAGAGAGCTCCAGCCAAGGATGGAGTAGAGAAAAAACGGTCTCGCGCTCCCAATGCCGGTACAACTGCAGCTCGCAAGAAGTAAGTTTAGTCGTCATCGTTGTTTTTTTCCACCCAACCTTCATCTCGTTTGTTTTGTCTGTACCGATTCTGACTGTTTTATTGCAGGACTAACGTCACTTCCAATGCCGCTTCGCCTGTTATGGCCCCCTCTCCTCTTATCGGGACCTTCAATGCCCCACGTGGAGCTGGCAGCCCGGGACCAAACCCAACACGCCCTCAATCCGCTCGAGCACAGCAGAACGCGGGGCAAACCAGCAACTCCCGACAACGACCAACGTCATCTGCTTCAAATCGCGTGGGACAACCGGCTAGTATGTTTACCCACCCTCTTCCTCCCTGCCTTGTGCCTTGTTCTAACCGTATTGTCCTTATCTAGCCAAACCCGCCGACCCCAGATCCACAACCCGCGATGGGCCCCTCAAAATCGAAGCGGTCACCGCCGACCCAAGTCGCGACTACGAAGCCGAGGCTGGCATGCGAACATCCGCACAAACTGGAGCTAAGCAGGATGACCTAGACGGACGACCTACCGATCAACCCCTCGAGACCGAACCGTCCAAGGGCCGAACCTCCAAGACCTCTACACCGTTGATACCTGCCTTGGCCGAGCCTGCCCAGTCTCGCTCCAGACCCACACGGAGTACAGATCCTGCGCCGAACAAGCGCAACGCCAAGAAGCCCGCCATGCCAGCGCCTGCGATACCATCGGATGAGGAGTCGATCCACGAGGGCGATGACGAAGACGAAGAAGGCGAGCCGCGGTACTGCTATTGTAATGAGATCAGTTTCGGCGAGATGGTTGCCTGTGACAATGACGCCTGTCCGCGCGAATGGTTCCACTTGTCTTGTGTTGGGTTGACGAAGCCCCCAGGGAAGAATGGTGAGTTCTATGCATCCATAATCGCGCACTTTGTTTTTTTTTTTTTTTTGGACCTTACATGCTAATATCTGGATAGTCAAATGGTTCTGCAACGAGTGTAAGGAGAATATGCGACGAGGTCGCAATGGACGGTAGATGATGGGACCGATACTCTTACTACCTTGGATCTGATAATCATTTCTCCATCGGCTAGGTAATGCATCTTCATTCGAGATAGGAGCTTGATGCTAGACATACATGACTTAAGAACTGCAAACGATCTCCTATAAATAATGAAGACACTTTTTACATCACTCCAAATATTCCAACATTAGAGGTTCTTGTTCTCTGTAGACCTCCAACCCCACCTTGTTCCTGTTCCTGGATAAGGCACCCAGGCATGACATGATGTAACTAAAAGCGTGTACCTGCAGCGTTAGTCAGAACACGAACTACATGCTGCTCTATCCATTTGGATTTTTCTCTTCTTTCCAACCCAAGAACAATCTTCCGCATGTCTGATGAGATGCGGTAATTAATGACTAGCGGTGTAGGGAATACACCGTCACCACATCGGTGATTATGGGTCTGTCGCATATGAGTCATAACATTCCAGCAGAGCACAATAACTAACTGACTAGTCAATTAACTAGTACCCAGGTGTACATGTATGATTGCTAATCGCACACCTACGAAAATCCAGCGGAGCCACGTGTGTTGAGGTCATCGGTGACATTCGGGCTTCAACGTGGGCGGATTTGAATGGGGTAATTAATTAATACGTAGTAGGTAGTAAGTAATCCCTGCCCAATCACTCAATCCTTGAAAGTTCCCGTAAACCCACGGATTACAAAAGCGAACGTGGTCCGTAAGTCAGTAAAATACTGGGTAGAGTGTGTTTACACACCGGCACTTCAAATTGCCCGATCATATTCGCACGTGCATTGCTTGTACATGGATGAATTGGAGGTATCGGCGATATGCAAACCTTGGAAAGTCCACGGATACATACTCTAGTGTTAATTTTTACATGTGGACAATGTGCCCATCTCGACAACATGCAGCCTTAGGACTTCTAGTAATGCTGTATAGTAGGTAGTAGGAGTATGTTATATGAGATAAACGCGGGGGATAGGTATGTAGCATTTGAAAAGGACTTAAACGTTTGAAGCAGGGTTCGAATCTATAAAGACAAAAAGACCAAAGAAAACACATGCATATAACAAACTCATCAATATGTACCAGTTCTATAGCATTCAAGAGGCTTAACGCTTCGATCGTTTCTGAGGAGACTGATGCTCGTCATCCTCTTCGTCCTCATCACGAGCACGCTTCTCGCTAGTGTTGGTCTCCTCCTCGATATCGCTACCAGAATTGTTCTCGTTGCTCTCGATATCATGTTCCTGATCCTCTTGATCCTCCTCCCCTTCCTCCACTTCCTCGACTTCCTCGTCCTCTTCATCTTGTTCCTCTTCTTGCTCTTCCTCTTCCTCTTGCTCTTCCTCTTCCTCTTGATCTCCCTCTTCCTCTTCTTGCTCCTCAACTTCTTTCTCCTCCTCCTGCTCCTGCTGCTTGTCTCCCTCCTCCAAAATGACATCTCTTCCGTTACGAGGGTACCTATAACCTCTCCTGCGAATTACGGCGGGACGCGTCACAGAGTGACCACTCCTATCACGATGACGGGGAAGCTGGACAGCAGTAGGAGCTGGGGCTGGACTGATCAATATACGCTTCCCTGTCCTAACCTCATATCCATCCTCAGACCCATCCGTAGACAACAAATCCCCCCGCTTAGCCACCGGCCAAGTGGATCGCTGGTCTCTGAAGATCTCGTACAAGTTCTTCACGGCGCTGGGCCGGTGGAGACGCGGGATGCCGGCGGGCATCTTGTCGATCTCCTCGTGGATGGCGTTGTTGGCGTCTTCGCGGGCCTCGCGCTTTCGCAGATTCAGGCCGTCGACGCTGAGGTCGTTGTTGATTCCTTGGAGGACTTGGATCACGGTGTCGCGGTCTGCTTGGTCGCGGTCTTCTGCGATCTTCAGACCGCGCCATTGGGAGTCGTTTTTCATTTTGGGGAGCGCGGGAGCACGGGCGCGGGCGCGGGCGCGAGGCATTGTTTCGGTTGTTTGGGTGTTTGGTTTGGTTTGATTTGGATGGTGGGTATTGGGTTGATAGAAGGTATGTTTCTACCTAGTATATAATGGAGGGATATCAAGTGTTGTGGTTTGGGACTGAGATGAGATGAGATGGGTGATGGTGATGGTTTTTGAATCATTTAAGGTATGAGCACTGGAGGGCTTCTTTGTGTGAAGGGTGGAATGTCTGGAATTCAAGAGAAGGTTTTTCTTTGTGTTGAATTATGCTTATGGTAGGGGGATATGGTGATGGCTAAGCCTGCACATGTGGTGTGGGCGTTTCTCTTTGATGGGATGTTCTATACATAGAATGAAACTGAACCTTGGTTGCACTTGGTAGTTTGGTAAACCTAGATATTTTCAGATTCATTGATGAAGATCAAGGGTCTATGGATGATGGTTTGGAACATTCAAAGAGAATGATGTAAACCTTGGAGTATTTTCCATTTGTTCAGAGTTGTTCTTTGAGCTGGGCACAATAACATTTGAATGACAAAGAAAAGCCCCAGAGATTGATGTTTCTAATTATAAAGGCCAGCGGAGAAGATTTTGAAGAAGAACATATTGGTAGTGATTTAGAATGAGTTTTATATCGAATAACAACGAGCCCAAAAATAAGGTGATAATCGGATTGAAAAGGTACTATGTACGTTAGTTAGGGCTGAAGATCATGACATAAGCCAGAGATCTCCCGAGCCAAGCATCGCTGATCAGGCACATCTGAACATGAGCGCATGGTATCCATGGATCACTTGTGGTAATTTTAATGAACCTTGGAAAGCATCTTTTTCTTTTTCTTTTTCTTTATATATCCAAAGCTGAATTTCATCTTGAATCCCCTCTTAATCGGAGTAACACGGGATTCACTATTCGCCCCCCTGAGAGACCAGAAATTGCCGATTACCGACGATACCGATATACGTTGAAAAGTTTAACTTGCCAAGATTTTCAGGTACAGAAAAAAGACAAAAAAAGCAAAAGAGCAAAAGAGCAAAAGATTTGACTCGAGCCACGCAGTCCAGGCATTGGCATTTTCATTCCTTCTTTTTCAAAGTAGAATTACTTGTTGGCGAGAAAACTCCGGTTGTTCCGTAATTAATCAATAAAAACCCCATTAAATCTGCCCGATCTACTTCTTCTCCCAAAAGACTCCGATACAATACTCAACCTCCAAACCTCCAAAGTTTACTACTTCAGACCTCGTCTCACCACATCCGCAATCTATAGCAGAAAATACTCCGTATAGGCAATCGTGAAAGAAGAAAAGACAATCGCGCCATGGTGGAACAAGTTCCGTTTCAACAGAGAGATCCCACAAACCGGTGGATCTCCGTCCTAGGCTTGTAATGGATGGCGCCAATCGTCATCTACCATTTCTCTATACTGCTCCACTGGGCTCCAGTCACACACGTCAACCCGGCACTTTTAGGCACTGGCAAAGTACAATCGAAAAGGCTAGATTCCCGAAACTATACTATACTAATGTACGCTAAAATCTCGCCGGGCCCCATTTCCAAGCCCTAGAGCGTACGTGGTTTCTGTTAGTGACGACCCATTATGGGGGCAAAATTACGGAGTAGAAGGGCCAAAGGGGAAAATTGCAAAAATCTAGGCTCATGCAGCCCCCATACATTAATATATTAAAACCAAACGCCTCCCCTCTCTCTCTCTTCTCTGCTTTTTGATATCAACCACATTCTCTGTTTCCCAAATTTCTGGCGAAGTTTTCATAACTTCTGTCCTTCTTTCCTGTCACACTATTCATTCATTCATAGTGTTGACAATCATTTCCAGATCTTGAACACCTTCATTCTACTTTTTTCTGCCTCTTTTTTTGGTCAAGGATTTCGAATTCTGGTATATTCAATCCTCAAGCTTTATATAAGAAAAAAAAAAAAGAACAAGAGAAATCCATCATGCTTTTCTCCAAGTCTTTGCTGCTGGCAGCTCTTTCCAGCAGCGCTTTCGCTGCCCGCCTGGAAGGTCATGCTCGTCGCCAGGCCGTCACCACTACGACCGTGACCGAGCTCATCACCATCACTGCCTGTCCTTGTTCCGAAACCTCCACCCCAGCGTGGACCTCTTCGTCCGTGGTAGCCACCACCACCCCCGAGCTCTCCACAACCGAGACTCCCACTTCCACTCCCGTGCCGACCACCTCGGCTGTGCCGACTACTTCCACGGTCGAGTCTACTTCCAGCTCCATCGTAGCAGTGACCACCTCGTACTCGACCATCGAGGCCGTGACATCCACTTCCACCATCGAGGCTTCGTCCTCCACCTCCGCCTCCAGCATCGAGGCCTCCTCCACCTCCGCCGTGGCCTCCACCACCTCCTCCAGCTCCAGCTCCGCCTGGACAGAGGTGCCCTCCGACGGCGTCTACTCCACCACCGGCTTCGGCACCATCACTAACTCCTCCGGCTCCGGCGACACCTACACCGGCAACGTCGGCAGCCCCTACGGCAGCAACATCATCACCGTCTCCGAGTCCGAGGCCAGCTCGTACAAGTACGTCGTCCAGTTCACCGGCTCCAACACCGACGACTGGAAGGTCGTTATCTGGAACAAGTATAGTTCCGACGGCACCATGGACGGCTGGTACGGTAATGCCTGCCACACTTTCACCCTCGCTGCCGGCGATACCGTCTACTACGCTTTCGACACTGACTCCCAGGGTGGTTGGACTGCCGCCAAGGGCTCGACTATCCCCACTGATGACTACGGCGGTTACGCCTCCACCTGGGGTGAGTTCGACTTCGGCTCCACTGTCAACTCGGGCTGGTCTGGCTTCGATGTCTCGGCCATTATGGCCCAGGATGCCGATCTGTCGGTCCAGGGTATGAGCATCTGTGATGCTTACAACTCTGATGCTACTTGCTCGTCTATTACGACTGGCGCCGGCACCGTTTCCAACGCTTACACTTCTGCTGAGACTGATGTCGGTGGTATCGGTGGTAACCTTTCTGCTGGACCTGTTCGTCTGGCTGTTGTCATCGACTACGATGCTTAAGTTGGCATTTAAGTTAACTTAGCGCCGAGCATCGGTACGCGCTGTGTGGAGTTTCGCGTTGGTTTTGTGATTTTTTTTTTTTGGTTTTGGTTTCACAACTTCTTTTAACTTAACGCCTGCAACTACGAATCTGTTTTTTGCATATGTGGGGTCGGTTTGGTGTATGCCGGTACGGGAATCCTGACCGGGGTTTTTGTTGGTTCGGTATAAAATATTCGATTCTTTTATTTTCTCTTCGAAGGATTTTTTTTTTATCTTTGCCAATGCCACACAGTCTTTCTTTTACCTGGTATCTTCTGTGACATTCCCCCTTTTGACCCTTACTCCGTAAAGTAAACCATCGCCCCCCCTGACTCCGGAGTAAAAATCGTCTAATTTTGGTTCTTCGGGCGAGGCGCCATTAGTGTGATGGGGCGTTGACGGCCGCCTCAGCGCATACGTACGCTGGGAGTTGCGGCCCGTTCTCGCTTCTCATTTGCTGGATTATGACAGTCTCCACTTTTGCTTAGGAAAAGTCTTGATTTGACTGCGTGTCCGGGACATAAATTAATTTCTGCAAATTGACGTTGTTTTTTGTTAGTCTACTCCGTATGGTCTACTTAATTTGGTTCTTCATGCGGGTGTTGGATGGGGAATCCGCGGTACAGTTGATGAACTGATCCACTCGAGTCGGTGGTTTTTCGCGGTGGTTTTATGGTTTGATGGATTTGATCTCCACATTTCTTGCTTGATTCCCATGGATGATGTTTTTCATTTGATTTGGTTCGGTTGTATAGATCTATTGGGGCTCGGTAAGTGGTCTACCGAGGAATTGATCAATGCGTTGATGACGCCTGGTTGTTTTAAATGACGTATACTGTTCTTTCTATATTCTTATTTGGGACTTAATGTTGTTATGCCATGTTATTGTCCCAAAGAGGAATGATAGCTTTCTAAACTTGAGCTCCAATCCCATCATTTACTCAATGCTGGCCCTAATACACCCGTGGATGTACATGCAAGGCCGTTTGCTCTGACCGAGTACCTAGTACTAAGCACATATCAAACAATACGGAGTACAACAGGCAACAACACTCCAGCTTCGTACGGAGTACATACCAAAAACAAACTTGGAATCGGCCGAAAGTACTACGTACATGCCCTCGACCGGGATGCAGATCATAACCAACAAAGGCCAAACCTTGGAAAGATTGCCTTCTCACACTTTATTCCATCGACATTGCAACGCGCGTTTTCAGCTTCCCCCTTTCCATGATTTCCAAGATCTTATCATATCCATCACCCACCTATACTCGGTACTTTACAAACGTAACTATACTAGTTTGTACTGAAACGTAAGTCTTTGGGTCCATCATAATACGCCAAGGCACACTAGATATTGGCAGGTCTACTCCGTAAATCCACAGATAATGAGATTCGAAGGCATCCTCATCCCGGGGTGCGAATAGGGAACAGGCACTTCCCTACCCCTGTGTCCTGCGCCAAGCAATCAGGTTGTCTTCCAAGGTTTGCGTCGTCATGTTGCGAGAAATGGGTAGTATACAGGGTGCTGAGACGGAGTACCCCGTAAACTGGTGGGTCATGACTATTGGACACTATTTGGTACTTCAATGTTAGTAAGGTATCAAAAAAGAGATCATAAGTTTCTCTGTAATAACTACTATTAAGAGGAAGATTGAGTCAACCGAGAGCCATGTAGCGAGGTCTTTTTAATTCCTTCCAGTTCTCTAGCACAATAGTTTTCAATGTTGGTAATGAGACCTGAGCAAAAGCTACGTGTCCACTGGCAAGCACTGGCCAAGATTGCATTCTAGAGCAGAGCAGTGAGTATTCTGCCACCAGTTGACAGTTGACCATCTCTGTTTCAACTCGGATGTCAAATGCAAAACTATCAGCAACCACAATGACTGCGAAGACGAGGGGATGCATTTGCAATCTACTTCTAAAAAGGGTAGAGAGACACTGAGGATCTCGGAGCACAAGCGACGTATAAGGTGAGAGAGCAAAAGAAGGGATAGTTGAAGGATGGGGTGATTCAAGTAGAAATAATGAGGTCCCTTTTATACAAAGTGTTATGTCCAAGCTCGAAGCCTAGCTAACCCACTAGGTACTCCGATTTCCTTAAGCGATTTGGGCCCGTGGACCCATACCTGCGGCTTTGTAGATTCGGAGTATAACTCAGTGCCCTCATGGTATAGCACCCAATTGTGTTTTCTGTCAATTCAGTATCAATGTAAGAAATTGTGCTCTGTGGTGCCAGTACATGTCTGGGCGAACCAAGGCGCTAGGCTGATGCCCAGCAATCTCACAACATCATTCATCCAGTTTTTGAACCAAGCGCTCTACTATTCAATGAGAAATCCATGGTGAGGAACAATGGTACGTTTGTAATTCTTCGCATGATTCAAGGCCTGGGTCAGATAGCTTTTATCTAGTGCCGAAAGGTGGAACGGCTCTTCTTGTTTCACAAATTGATCAGAGTCGCTTGATGGACTGACACGCTGAGAGTCGGACCAAAAGAACGGACTGTTGCTGGCAGTAAAGAATGAATGGACAGTAGCTTCGTAGCGCGAGTGGAGAATTGATAGATCAATCTCCTTGATCAATGACTTCTGGGCTTAGATCGGGTAGCCGTGCCATCGTGGATTAAACAATTGAAGTTGATAAATGGTGGGTTGGGTTTTAGGGTTATTTGTGTATTTCCTTCAATATAGTAGCTGGATTAAAAGGACTGATTGTCCACAGGCGTTGTGTAGTGCAGAGAAATAAAGAGAAAGAGAGATGGAAAGCGGCTATGTATACAAGGGCACAGTCACATGATACATGCACGTGTAAGCCCTGTGACTCGTGAATCACGAGTACAGTAGCGTATATGGAGGTGTGCCAAGCTAAGCCATAACAACCCCCCCGAGCCCCAATTGCAGTTCTCCACAGGGGGCCACAAGGGTCCGCGGCAATAGGTCCGCTCTTGGTAGATCAACACTAAGACATTTCACATCTAATTTTTTCCTGGCAAGATCTGCTGAGAAGAGATCGAAGCTTATAGTATCGGTCGGAACTTGATAAGTACATACTAGTACGCACTAAACAACAAGATTCTAATCCAGAGTCGCAAAAAAAGTACATAGTAGGAATGAAGATGACCGCACTCATTTTTTGCCCCGGCGGGGCCCCGCCGCCCCGCTACTCTAGTATGCGCGACTTGTCGGTTATCACCAGCGGCCATTCTACTGGCCCAATTCGCCAGATCCAGGAATACCTACACACTAAAATCGGGCGTTGGTACTTCACGCCACGAGGTTAATAACTCATCACAAGGCCTTTACGCCAACTCCCTCTCTTTACAATTCCGTACGCAAGTTGTACCTATGATATACTAACATTTCCTTTAGAAACAAACCAGAACAAGTGCACGCGGAGCTGAAAGAACTCTTTCCACCAGCAACCAGCAGTTTGCCGCAGCTTCCATCAATCCCAAGGGCCTCACCACAACACAACACAAAATGTCCACTTACTCCCACGCACGGATGCAGCACCAGATCCTCTCCAAACCACGCAAGCCTCTGAAATCTCCAGATCGCCCGGTCGCCTTGCGTCAAGACTACATCGCCAACTCAAAAACAACCCTCGTCCTTGCTCCGCAAGGTAACGCCCAGTCAGCAGCCGCATACAAAGTCAAAGACCAAGACGGGCAAACGGTCTTCACCGCGAGCGGCTGGAAATACAACGACGGTTCCTGTCGAGAGGTCCGCGATGCCACCGGGCTGCCTCTCTTTGAGCTGCACCGGAAGATCTCCATTAAAAACAAATGGTACATCACCTTGCCAGGCGATGATCGCGGGGTGACCTTGGCCACTGGCACTCCGCGATTTGCACCCGCGTTTGGAAACTTTAATATCTCGCTGAGAAACGCGGCTGCTAGTGACGCGAAGTCGGCGGATGAGAAGGAGCTCACGCTGGTGATAGAGCGGCATGGGCGCGTTCTGCAGAGCTTTGATGTGATTGATGGTGATCGACGGATTGCTGAAGTGTGTGAAAGTGTTCGGCATAATGATAAATTGGCACTGACTGCTGGTGCTCGGAGGGGCTATCGGCCTGCTTTGGATGTCGTTGTTACTCCTGGGGTTGATATGGCTTTGGTAAGTGTTGATATGAATCGTTGAAGCTTCGCTACGGGAGCTGACTTGACCTTCTAGATTGTGGTCATTGCTATTATCGCCTCTGATAGTGTCTTTGGTTCTGAGTCCGGCTGAGATTGGATCTCTCGGATCTTGTTATCCTTTAAGAGGGACAGGAGGCTCTGAAGTTGCCCTCATAGAAGACATTGGATGCATCCCAAGCGTCCATTTGACAGCGGCGGTACTTGAGATTTCGAGGTCTTTGGTGGTTGACACCAGCCTGTTCGGTAGCACATATAGCGCCTGTATTTTTGGGGTCACGGGTGACAAATATATCAACGGCCGTGTTGCTATGTACCTGGAATCCAGCATTTTGCTGTTATACAAGGCTATAGCACATCTTAGCGTATTGTAAAATCCATTTAACTGAAGCTTCTGGACCGAAACCCTAGCTAACATTTGAATGACATATCTGACAAAATCATCAATCAATGGCGATCTGGGTCGACAAAGTCATAAAAAAATGGTGGACCGGGTCAACAAAATCATCAATCAATGATGATCGGGGTCGAGTTGAACGTAGTTCTAGACCTCTGGGCCAAAACCCTAACTAATGACATGTCTGACATCATTGCCAGATGGTGCCATGGGTGGAGCTGCACATAATCTTAGACCTCTGTCAAGACGATCCCACAAAGATGGGTCTCTGCCCACCAGTAAAAAATTCGTTGACCTGTTCAAGTCTCCTTCCCTGAAAGTGAGCTCTTCAACCATATTCTCTTGACATCCACTCATTCCGAATGACGCAAGACCAAGCTCGTCACGAATTGTAGCCAACACTGGTCTCCACGAGCCTTCAAGGTTCACACCATACAGGTAAAGGCTTTGGAGGCTAGGACTGCACAAACGCAAGAAACTCAAAAGGTCATCTGGCCAGCAATCGCAATATCCAAGGTCCAACTTTTGAATCTTCATAGGCGTCAACATGGGAACCAGAGCGTTGAAGTAGTCTGAATGCAGACAGTGAGAGAAAACCAAATTCAAACTCTCCAGTCCTGGAAATAAATTGATGAAATTGGCCAGAGGCTTGCCCCATACATCTTGATCCCCAGCACCAGCGGAAATTGCAGGAAGCTCGGCCCAATTATCGGAGTATCCAAGACCACCAGGACCTATGGCAAGGTACAACGTCTTCAACGAGTTGATCCATGGTAGTTTAGGATCCAGGAAGGACTCAGGGAGGCTCAAACTGATTGGCTGAAGACTACCCCCATCCTGTATCCCAATCATCAAAGAAGTGATCTGAGAGTCGCCGCCAGCCAGAGCCGCTAGTGTCATGTAGACCGCATGTCCGATATGATTTTGATTGTTGTCTAGACCATTCGCCGATGTTTCCTTATCCCACGCACTGTCGCCGTCTGTCATATCAACAATGATTTTTTTGCAATTAACTGAATGTTGCAAAATTTGGGTAAGATAGCTAATATCCAAAGCTGATCGGTAAAACCAATCTTGCTCAGGTAGCTCTCCAATGTTGCTCAGCGGACCTTCAGTGTCACTTGAGCGCTTGGGGCTCATAACAAGTTCGAGTTCCTCGATGAAAGGGCCGAGATCCGGGGTTTTCGCAATCTCCAGACACCTCAGCAAGTCCTTGCGAGTCAAGTTGGCCCAACAATGACTCACATACCACTCGATGAAGACTTTTTGGGAGCACCGGGCAAGATACCGACAGGTCAGCCGGAACTGGTAAATTTCTCCATTCCAGCCATTGAGCTCCTCTGCAATGAGAATAACAATCTCCGGACACAGGTCGGTGAGTTTTGCCATTGAGAATCACGGTTGGTCAATTGCAGGTAAGGGCCCTGGACTGCCGGACTGGTGTATTGTGTCAAGTGTAGGTACGTGGATCTGAGATCCTGCATTTCCTTCGCGATTAGCAAGTTATGACGAGGGGAAAGAGAGTTTCTAAGTAGGCATCGGGTATATAAGTAACTCACAGAGTAATTGGAACTATATTCAATGTTCGGGCGTTGCGAATTTGCGAGCTCACACTGAGTGACTGGACACTGCAGGTAAGAACGGAAGTACGACAGTTTGAAGGGGGGAAAGTGAGAAAGAGAAAGAGAAAGAGAAAGAGAAAGAGAAAGAGAAAAGAGAGAGAGAGAGAGAGAGAGAGAGAGAGAGAGAGAGAGAGAGGCAGCTATGGGGACATCTGACATCTGGAGAGAGAAGAAAATAGAACTAGGGACTCGGAATCTACACTACCTATTACTCATATCAATTGATATATAAATTGATATATTCAAATGTTATTGATGTCCCAACATTGAATTCCATTTCTTGCCCCAGTTGACCCCATCAACATTGAAATATAGTAGTATACATACAGCACACAGCACCACCATACTAAATATAAATATATATATCAGTATGGAATACTGCCCTTCCTTCTATAAAGCACTACATTATATGCTGAATCCTCGAACTTCTTTATACATTGAATCCCTACACCTACACCTATAAGGGTCTAAGGAGTCGGCCCCCAGTATACAACGCTACAATTTCTTCTATATTGAATCCTTAAACTCTAGGATAAGACTCCTGCCTACGGCAGGGACTTGAGGGTCTGGGGGGAACCCCAGGAATGATTGTTTACCCACCTGAATTTACCTCACTTTGTTCAGCACCCTTAATGGCAGCCTGGGGCCATTACAAGGTATTTAAACTTATGGCAGTAGGGTGGCGGTTATCGGCCCCCGTACAGGGTGAGTGTTTAGTAGTTCCTGCTCAGGGCAATCATTATGTTGACGGCCCGATTAGGTTAAGTGCCAACCTCAGTCAAGCATCTATACTCTCGCTCTCTCTCTCTCTCTCTCTCTCTTTCACTCTTTCACTTTCGCTTCATCCCAAGGCCTCTGCAGTACTGCCCTGTTTGCACCTTCTCTGATCCTTACGGCCGCAACAAATCCATACCGTGAGTTATACGCTACTTATACACTACAGGGTTTCTCACTTGACCATGACTTGCTAATTTTGGATGGAATACAGCCCCTGTGACGTGACGACTGAAACGCCATGTTAGAGCTCAGCAATTTGAGCCCAGAGCTGATTACTCTGATTGCTGAGCACTTAACGGATATAAAGGACGTGTTTTCATTCAGACTCACGAGTTCGTACTTCGCCAGGTGCTGCCATAAAGGATTTATCAAGCGCTGCTTCACGCACAGAACCCATATGCTGACTCGAGAGAGCCTTTCTGCTTTACTTGATATCTCGCGTGATCCAGATTTCGGCCCTGCGATTGAGTGGATCTCCATCAGTACCGATCATTTGGTCTCTGCGGAGGCTGTTGCTGATCCGTCAATATTCGTTGAGAATCCCATCTGGCCTAGCTCTCTTCAAGGTGTCAGCCCAGTAAATGGATGTGAAGACTACTTGGCTGACCAAGAAGAATTTCACAGACTGGGTCTGGACACAACATTCCTAGCTCAGGCCTTGCAAAGTGCAACTAACTGTCGAAATATCATTATCAATGGGGAAGACAAGCCCTGGGGGGCTGTGATCGTCAAAGAGAAGACTGGCTATTTCCCTCCAATTGGCACCGATTGGGACGAAGACTGTGATCATGTTCAACGAGCTGTTCATGTTGTGATAGCTGCTCTTGCTGCCAGCAACACTCAGGTTGAGCTTCTGGGATTTAAAAGTGAATTGCCTCAAAAAACGGTGACTCCAACTATGCTTGACCTCCCTGGATTTTGCCTCAATCCAACGCTGCCTTGGATCAAATCCTTGAAGAATCTCCAAATGAGCATTAGCTTCGAATTGGACCCGGAAAAGGAGGCCAAGGCTCTTGCTAAATTCGTCATGCTATTTCCAGGACTGACGTATCTGACATTCAAGTTCCCGGATATTCATGCGCACGATGAGAACGTTGCTGCTCTAAGTCGACACCTAAAACTCCCGTCCATTCAAACTTTAAAATTTGACGGGTCAGATTGCCACCCGGACATTCTGTTGAGCTTTCTTCACGGACTGCACCCAGAGGAACTCTACCTTGTGAATGTCGATTTCGGGATAGAAGGAACATGGCAACCTTTTCTCGCTCGAGCCCGTGACGAGCTCAATCTATCAAAATTCTACATGGAAGAATGCCAAGAAATGAGCGACGAGATATGGTTTGGAGAGGGCGATCACTACATAGCGCAAAGGATGTTCTTGGATACTACTGGGGAAGATTCAGACCCATCTTTACTATGGAATCGTCTGATCAATGGAATAAGGCGAAGTCTAAATTTATGGGACCCCTCAGGCAAAGTACATCTTATTCGTTAGCTCAAGAATTGACTGTATTTGTCATATTTACTCTGCACATCTGAGATTTGTCACATTGAGTCACCACATCTACGACGACCCCAACAAGTTTGACAACGCTCGTGTCGCATTTGAAGCCCTGACAATGAAAACTTCTGAGAAATTCCAAGAGTTCCTCTCGAATTTCCGTTACCTTGCAGGCGTTGCGCAGATCCCTGAATCGCAGCTGAAATCTGACCTTTGGAGAAAACTTACACCCACTTTACGACTGATGACCCAATACAAACGGGAGAAGGTTTCAGTTGGCTTCGCAGCTTTTGCTACCCATTGCAGTGCCCAGTATGACTTGAGCACTACTCACGAGAAACTCAAAAGCTCGTTCCGCAGCAACAACCCTACCAAGGATTCAAACAACAAAGGATCGACTGCTGTGGCCAAGACTGCAAACTCAGACTCAACCCAGGTCAAACTCTCGCCTGAGGAACGGGAGAAGCTACGAAAATCTGGCTCTTGCTACAGTTGCAAACAACCAGGCCACATGGCGAGCACTTGTCCTTTGAAGAAGACGCAGCTCGTTGTCAATACTTAGACTGGTACGATACATAGAGTCTACATACACTTAGTACTTTGGTTTCTTCCAAGCAACCTTCGAACTATTTTAATCCGTACAAGTACACAGAAACCGGGCGAGATAGCACCTGCACATGTGGTATGAATCGCAAGTGGAGTACAAATACTGCTGTGTAGTGCTGGGTTGGAGAACCCTTCGAGGGAGCAAAAAATTGGGCGAAATCCATTAATCGAGCTGTCAACATAATGATTGCCCTGGGCAGGAACTAAACACTCACCCTGTAAGTATTACATATGTATTGTTCCCTAAGAAAACTAGTATAGTTACTAGTCTGCTGGTTTAGATTGTAATTACACACCTAAAACGACATCTGGAGGGTTTTTGAGTATCAATATGGTTCCACCGTAGTATATACTGATCTCTACCGAAGTCGTCATGAAGGATCAGATACAGCCTCATATGCTCATACCCTCGAGATCTATAACCCTCCAACATTTTGAAGAGACATGTAACATAGTACATAGCCTTGCATCCTAAGTACCCGCCAGGCACACGAAGAGACACGAATGAAACGAAAGGGACCTTGGAACATTTGAAGGGTACTAGTATGTAATTCCGACTTCGTGCAAATCCGAACTATAGAATCAAGATATCTGCCCACTTCATAAGAACCCAAAATGTATCCTACATATAGCTAGTAGCTCTCACCAAGCGCCCCTCAATCTCTCCATAAGCCCTCCATTCCCCCTCCGACCTCCACCTTCCTCCCCATCTCCATTAACATTCCTCCTCCGTCCAGAAACACCACCTTCCAACCCCGAACTAGAAGCAGCCGCCTCCCCCTCCAAGCGTCTCCGCAAATCTTCATACCGCTCACGCTCCGCAGCACTGCCATTCGCAGCCCCGGTCCTTCGCTCCCGTTCTCCAACCATCCATGCCGGGACACGGAAGCCCGATGCGGACGGGGGAGAGACCTGGAAGCAGCTCCGCGCGCCAGGCCATTCCGACGACCCAGCCAACGGCGGTCGGGAGAAGCATAGCTGGGAACTGGGAGAGGGCAAGCTGCGCAGCAACGAGGTAGGTGGTTGATTTGTCGGAGAGGAGGAGGGTAAGGCCCTTGGGTGCTGGTTTGGGCGTTGGGGTTGTAGGTATGGCTGTGGCGTCGTCTGGACTGGTGGTGGTGTCGTTATTGTTATTGTTATCGGTGGGGGTGGTGGTACTTGATGAGGCAGTTGTGCCAATGCGGTACTGGAAGACGTGTGGGATTGTGACGTGATACTGTGCGAGTATAGCGAAGATTGTGGCCGTTGGGCCGGAGGGGAGATAATTTAGTGTGTTTAGGGAGAGTGGGCGGGCGACAAGAGTGAGGAGGAGGGGCGGGAGGAGAGTAGTGTAGGGGAGAGTTGTGAGGAGGAAAGTCTGGAGATATGATGGTTAGAATTGAGATTTATTATTTTTGAGTCTGGGTCGATCTTGGTGTTGGAAATCACTTACGGCCATCTTTCGCTTGCCCCATGCCCGCTCTACGACGCGTAGGTGGTACACGAGCATTGCGGCGAATAGCGCCTCGGTGGAATTGGAGAAGCCGGCAATTTGCCAGAAGAGCGCGCGCCAGAATTGCGCATATGGCCAGAAGTGTGGCGAGACATGGATTGAAGCGAAATGTTTTACGTCGAGAATGGAGAGGGCGACTGATGAGGCGATGGTGTATATGAGGAGGGATTTGGTGAGCGGGGTGTTGGTGAAGCCGGAGGTGAGCATTTTGAGGGACGGGTGATGGTGCTTTTGCCGGTCGTTATAGGTCTATGTGAGGATCATTCGGGGCGGTGCTGTGCAGCGATCCACGAGTTGTCTTGTGGTAGTCTGAGATGGTGAGGAGTTTAAAGGAAAGGTAGTGGGAGCGGAGAAGACCAACCAGAGGCCACATAGCTTTCCAAGTCCGGGGAAGCTCGGCTTGCCGATCTACACGTTCAAATGTTTGTACGCCGATGTCACTACTGTGGTACTTAAAATAATACTACATACTATTACTCCGGCGATGAGTTTCGTATAAAGAAAAATGAATAACATATGGTATTCTACTAGTACTATGATACAGACGAAAAGCCTCAGACGCCATCTTTTTGAAACACATCTACACGGCTAAAGCCGATGCTTCTTTCATCTCCTCTGCATAAGCTGTTTGGAACCGCTTGGATGCCAGCTCTAAGGCATGCAACGTGGGACCAAGCAGCTGATTCACTACTTTTGCGCCGCCTTCAATGCTGTCCAGATTGGGTCGCAGCTTGCGTCCAGTCCGTTCGAAAACATCGCGCGCATGGTGTTTAACCTGGTCAACTTCAACCTGGCGTTCTGCCTCTGCAGAATCTGCCACAGCTTTGATTCGATCTTTCGCACGAAGGAGTGATTCAGATAATGACTGGGCTTCACCTGCACGATCGGGGTCACCGGAAAGGAAGGCCTGCCAGAACTGGTGAAGAAACTCAGTCGAGGTCGCGTGCGTCAAGGTTAGTCGATCGTAGAGAGTAGGGGAGAGTCCGTAGGTCTCAGATGTCGATGCCTCACTCAGATGGTTGCGCTGATCACGCACTGCCTCGAGAATTTGACCAAACGCGGCGTGTAAGGCTGCAGACGAGCCAACGGGACGTCGACTGGCAGGGGCATCCTCCATCTCCTCATCTTCGTCATCGCCGGGATCGACTAACCTTTGAAGAGGCGCAACACCACCGGACGGAAGATTGCGTGCAACTTCTGAGCGAAGAAGTTGAAGAACCTGATCCGGATCTTGTTTCGCGAGGGCTCCATTTTTATCATCATCCTGCGCAGCCGAGAAGAAACGGTTTTGGTCACGGATATTGAGAGTAATGCGAGCTTGCTCCTCATCTCCGCGGAGATCCTGCAGCTGCAATTTTGCCCAAGCTTCCTCATTCATCCCGATAGGAGCACTTATATCACCATCTGCGGGTGCCACATTGGCCATGATCTTCTCACTCAGGTTGTTCAGAGTTCGAATGATGGGTACCTTATCCACGGCAGAAGGGCGCATGTCCAGGTCCGGCCGATTTCCACGGCGCTGACTGTTATGCCCTTCGTTACCCGCGAGATCCAGAAAGTGCGGGACATTGCCATCACGTTCTGTAACGGTGGGTTCTTCGCGGAGATATTTGTCCAGCAAGGCGTCTGTGGCGTCTGCTTCTGAGATGCGCTCTCCGCGCAGCTTTTTAAATAATCGACTCTGAAAGAACCGCGACCAAAATTGTTGCTCGCTTAGCTTGGGAACATTCTCGTCATAGACATTTTTTACAAGAGGATGCTGCGAGAAAATGAGCTGAATTTGTTCCTTGCTGATGTTCAAACGAGTCACATTTTCCTCAACTCGAGGCTTTAGTGATGAAAGTACGTTGTACGATCCACGAGTTTGGGCGCGTTCGATCGCATGAGCTCGTAAAAGGTGCAGGCGAGTAGACCAGAATTGTGACATGAACTGGCCTGAGGATAAAGCATCCGGTTTCGTATGAAGAGATTCCATGAACATCCGCTGCAAGGTAGAATCAGCCTTCAGTAGAGACTGCTGCAGTTCCACGTCGCCCTTCAATCGATTATCATCATCCCATGGGTTCGGGGCTGACCCAGCGGAGGAAACAGCATTCGCGATAGCCATAGCTGCCGAAACTCCAGGCCCGCTATTGGCAAGCGGCGTAGACGTCTGCGAAGGTGTTCCTGCTTTCCCCGCATTGACCCGGGCACTGAGAGCATCCTTGAAGCCATCGGCCTGCGCTCGGGCGTTCGTTTGGTCGGTAAATAAAAAGGTATAGGCAATGGCCTCGCTATTCGGGGGAGCATTCGGAGCGGTGGCGAAGACTTTCAGCATCACCTTGGGATTCGAGATCGGGGTTTGCTGTAAATCTGATTTCGAGGATTAGCAAAAGTTACCTGGTCTGGGCAGCAGGGTTGAGCGGCCGCATACTGGTGATCGCGGACACGGCGATCTTATGTCCTGAGACACCCGCATCAACTGGGGTCCAGACCAGTGTCGCCTCATCTTCGGATAAACTCAGACTGCCATCTTTCTTCTTGAAAGAAGCTGGTGCGCTCGTAGGTGCCATCGTCACGTGTCTCGACAGCTTCCACTGTTCTGAGCAGCGACAACGAAACCACCCATCGAGATAGGTAGATCCTCAGAAGGTTGAGGCTGTGCAGAGAAGGTCGAGGCCTTCAAGATGCGGAGAGGCAGTGGGTGAGGTCAAAGCAAAAGCAAAGAGCCGCAGCTCTTCAGCGCGTCGGCACGTGATATCACCTGGAAATCGATACCCTAACTAACATTGAAAGACTCAATACATCTTCACCTACTGACTATTGGTAGATACCAACAGTCTCTATTTTTTAAAAAGATTAAAAATCCTACAATTAAAGGATGTAAACGTGTAAAGTAATCTACAATTAAAACTTAAATGATAAAAAAAAACTTTGTATGAGCTGAGTGATGCGTTAACGCCGATGTACACAAACGCCAAGTCAAGCAATGAACAATGTAAAACCAGATGAAGACTTGAGAGCAGCGCTGAAGAGATCCAGAATGCTATGCAAAATAAAAATGACGCGGACCGAGAGCACGAACCCGAAGCGATGAGCCAGAATGCCGAATTTCGTAACCATGTTGCGCGCCGCCATGCATAGACCGGATATCATCATTCATAATCATCAAAAACAACCCACCCAAAACCATAAAGCAATAGAGAAAAAACAAAGAGATGAAAATAAGCAAATAGCAAGGGTATCCACCAGCAATGATGAGAGAAAAAAAAAGGGGGGGATAAAGCATGCTTTTCCAGCAACACCGAAGCAAAAGCTGTAAGGAAAATCATTTCTTGAACATGTAGTGTCCGTAAATGCCACCGACATCACCGACAGCCATGGGGATCTTGCGCATGCCCCACCAGCGGGCACCCATCTTCCAAGAACGAGATCCATCGTCGATTGGGCAGTTGGGCACGGAAGTAGGGTCCCGAACGTACCAGCCGCGGCGACCAAGTTCCCGCACGGTCCATCCTACGGAAGCACGTTGGGTCTTGCCACGCTCACGGAGTGGGGTAATAATCTTGTCACTAAACTCGACAACCTGGAGGGGGTAGCTCTGCTCGGACAGCAGGAGGCACGAGCTCATGTTGAAGATGGAACCGATCGTCATCTGCGTCACCTTGGCAAGATCGATGTAACACAGAGAGCTGGGGATCACATCCTCCTTCGTTTTGGTGAAAAAGGTGTTCACATCCTGCACTGAAAGCTCTGCGGAGCTCAAGCCCAGCTCCTCGAGGTGCTTGGTCAGAGGGACCAAGAGCGGGACGTGTTCCGAAGTGATCCGCGCTCCACCCAGGTTCAAAGAGCGAAGGGTGTTAGGCAGCTTGGGCAGCAGTGCCGTGACATCATCTTCTTCCAAGAGACGGAATCGAGTGGCATCTGTCAAGAGGTTCAGGAATTCCAAGGAGTTACAAACCGCCGGGTGAGTGGTCAAAAACTTGATCAGAGCAGGTGGGTGAAGGCGAGTGCAGCGAGACAGACTCAGGTGACTGATACAGGCGGTTTCGGGGATGGCGAAGAGAGCAGAATCGTTGATTTGAGTGTGGGTCAGATCAAGGTGAGTCAGGTTGATCAATCGCGGTAGCAGGAAGTCAAACATTGGCGCCGGGATAGTGCTGCATTCGTGAAGAGAGAGTCGCTTCAAGTTGGGCATGCTCATGGGCAAGGTGGGACCACCGGTCAGAGCCTCTTGGAAGACCAAGGAGAAGGATTGGGTAGAACAGCCGCAAAGATCCACGGCCTGCAGAATTGGCAAGCCAATAAACAGCTTCCGAACCACATCCACGCTCAAATCGCCCTCAAGATGTTCCTGCAGCAGACACTCCCTCAGATTGGGCAACAGGTCCAAGCACTGCAAGAGAGTCCGCGAAGTAAGGTTCTGGATCTCGGCATTCATCTGCTTAGTCCGACCTAGGCCCACTGAGGTGAAGTGGGAGAAATCCAACCGGCGCACTAGCGTACCGAGAGCTGGGTAAGATGAGATATGGCTGAGGGCCTTGGAAAAGATGATCGAGTGGGGGAAGGTCATGTTCCTGTAAAGCACACTCAAAGTTGCCGCATGCAAAGTGCGTGAGCTCAGGAGGCACGAAACCAGGTCGACATTGCGAGGGGTGTATCCATTCGGCGGAATATCGAGAGCCAAGTTCGAGATGATTTGATCTGTCAACTACTAGTTAGCATTCAAAGGTGATGTGCGTAAGTAAAGTGTTGATCTCATACCCAAAACTTCAGAGGGAAGTTTCTCCAGAGCCGATGTTCCTGGCGGGATTCCAGCAGGGGGCGCTACTACCTCCGGGGCTTTTGGAGGAACCAACTCTCGTCCCGATTCGGTCGTCTCCCACGCCCAGCCTTTGCCTTGCAGGTTGTTCAGTCCTCGGAGATCCCCGAAGCTGCGACTCAAACTTTTACCGCTGAGGCGAATCTGCTTCCATCCCAGGAAACCACCGCATGGGCAACAAAAGTCGGGTGTGGGCTGCATCTCTTGAGGTTCGGGCTTGGGAGACTCTTTTGGCTCCGTGGGGGAGGGCACGTGGTGAGTGTCTACAAATGATTGCGCAATGCCTGTATTTGGAATTCCGTCAGTTATCTCCTCATCACCTTGTTCCAGTTTGGTCAGGACATACCGTCGACGTCCTCTTTGATCGAACCGAAGGATGGGCGACGGCTGCTGCTAGATGTAGATCCGTCTGGAGTGTCGCAAGATGAGGGGGAGGGTTCGCGCGAGTGAAAGTGATCACCACAGGGAATAGTGAATCTTGGAAGGGTTGGCTTCGGGTGCGAAGGGGCAGTATTGGAAGAGGCCATGTTGAGAGCGAGTCGGCCCTCTATAAAGGGCCCCAGTACAGATGATAGACTAGTTTTTTGAGGGAGGTACTTTGACTAGGGTGGAACACAAAAGGAAAAAAAACCAAAATTATTAAACGAGCTTCCCCGGATTCTTCTTTGAGAGAAGAAAAACGTGTTCGGTCACTGAAAAAAGAAAGCGCCGAGTGAAAAGGTTAGGGCTTGAGAAAAAAGAAAGATGGCGTCGAGGTGGGGGAAAAAGAGGAAAAAGTAAAGCTCTTAGTCACGGAAAAGAGCGAACCGGCGTTGCGCGCGATGTAGAAAGTGGGAACAAGAAAGAGAAAAAAAAAAATTAAAGTGGAACGGTTGGTGCCGGTAGGAATCGGGTCCCCCAAAGGAAGTAAAAAGAGTTCGATTGAGAGTAAATTGTTAAAGAAGTGAAAGACAAAGTGAATTCAAGTCTGAATTATCAATACGAAGGAGGCAAATGTTCAAGTGGCGGATATTGAATACATTTTTGAGTTTAGCAGTCATCGGCCAGACACGGTTAGGGCCAGGGAAACAGCTACCCCTGCAGGCTCTTGCTTGTTTTTTTTTTTTTTTTTTTTTCTCTTTCTCTTTGCATTCTATACATTTCGAGAAGCCTTTTTCTTTTATAAAAATGTATGCATGCGGAAATAACATGGCGTCATTGTAACCATGCATAGTGACACTCTGCCGTATACGGTAGTTGAGATAGGATTATAGGATTTTGGGGTATTTTCTAAAATTAAAAATATTAAAAATAAAATAAATCCAATATTAAATTCAATTCCACTATTATACTCCGTACATCGTACTATACACACTAACTTTGGGATTTAGTCTAGGTTGGTCATAGTTATGTTGAAATTCTAGAACTATCATTCGTTGGGGAACCTATAGGTACTTTTGTGCAGCTAAGAAGCATTCTATGACATACGATCATGCACCTCCTTTTTCTCCTCAAGTCATTACTGAGCCGCCGATAGGACCATGCGCAGGTCAGCTGTCTCTGTACCCCGGACCACGTTTGAGTTCTTCTTAGGTAACCAGTACTACGATCCCAATGCTTGTCATTCGTCAATCCAGCCGATCATGCGGGGGCATCCCAGCCCATTACCTAATAGACTATCACCTGATCGACTTTCTCCAATTTCAACTGTCTTGTTATTGGAGACCGTTGTCTCCTCTTGACCACTTCCAGTTTAACCTCAGACTCATATGATTAACGTGGAAATGACCAACGCACCAACCTTTGATCTGTGCGGAGCATATAGTGTACACATAGTACACCTCTTTGCGCCCCCCTTCCCAACCCCCTAAAAGGCCAAGTCATCGCCTTGCATTCTCGGCATCTCACCCGAGCTTGCTGTGTTGTCCTTTCGGATTGAGATGCCGAAGGCGCCTCACCTTCCACCTCGCCAAAATCACAATTCTAACTATATCACACGCTATTCATCTGTACGATTTTATCCCCGGCTAACCCGACAGGGTTGGCAAGGCTTGATTCTGGAACCGCGCGGCTTGAGCAACAACACCAGGTGTTGCAGTCGTCTTTCAAATGCCAGATGACGCTAGTTTCGTGCACTATTACTTTTCACCTTGCGCCCGTAAGCTCGTAGCTCACCCGGGCCCAAAATGAAACCATCCGAAGGTCGGAGGAATCTCCTAGAACCAAGCCACCGCAACGCCGAGAGTAGGAGCTAGAGGCGGGATCCACCAAATAATAACTGCCAAGGTCCCTCCCTCACTACAATTTTACTCCGTAGTGGGCGATCTCTTTAACGCGGCGGTGTGCGACATGTTGATCCGTTGATCGATTATTCGCCTCCCTGGAGCTGGTTGGATCGGTTATGTACAGCCTAGAGATGATAAGACAATAGTTTGTGAGTTGGAATTTGCCGAGCCTTGGCTCCTGCAACCTGCGAATGGATCGTCGCTACGTAATTCGCTTCCTTGTTCGCAAGGAGCTGTCTAGGGACCTGTTCATTACGGGATTTACGAACTTTTGAAGTATGTTTTGAATTCCGGAC